>NC_073698.1:69337564-70537564 GCF_023634085.1 Falco cherrug | reverse complement strand
GCAAAGCAGCTGAGCTAGTTATTAAACCAGATAGTTGGTGCAATGTGAATAAAAATTACAGAATTACAGACTCAAAGCTTACAGTCTGATTGTCATTAAACCCATTTACTTATTCTGCTCTGACCAAGAAACTTGCAATATCAGGCTCACTGCAAGAGCTGCAGAGAAAATTTTCGCAAAGTTTCAAGAAAACTGACCACAAATCTTTTGCGTACACATGACAAACAATTTACAGTCCGTCTGCTCACAGAGTCATTTGGCATTGGATTCACAGGACTAGCTTTTACTAAAAAATCCTCTCACCATAAGAAACATTGTGGAAACAAGCTTTTTACTCTAAAGCAGATAGCATTTCCTTAAAGCACTCCACCAGAGTCCAAATATAAACCCTCATATGCTTGTGCTAACAGTGCTGAGTTACACAAGAGATGGTAACCAGCTGAAAGAGCATAATTTTGTCAAAAGAGTAGGCCAGCTAGCATTATCCTTCCATATACTATGGACTCACTGTAAATGTCAGAGAGGAGCCTGACCATTTACTTGCTTCATATATCTCTGAAGTGGACCAGCCTTCGGTCCCATAAAAACTTTGAACTTTGCCTGTTCAAGGGCTGAAGCCCACTTGGGGACCCTGGAATATCAGATATGTTGTATTAAATTATTACACACCCATGATTTAAACTTGTTTCCAGGAAAGAAATGTCTCTCTTTTTGTCCTATCATCTTCCTTGCCTTAAATTTCAAGCTATAAGTCAAAAGGAAAACTAATAACCCAAGTTATTGTTGTGACTGAGTTATGCATTACTGAAGCAATGGCTATAATTCAGAGCAAGAGTAAAATGCAACAGAGCTTCTTTATCCAAGAAGATAATGACAGCAACAGAACCATCATCTATAGATACACAGCAAGAAGCAACAGATGTTGTGGGCCAGATATGTCCCTTAAGATTGCTGTCAAAAATGCAGGTATTTGTATAGCAGAGATGTTTCTGTGGGAAAGAAAGAAAGCAAGAAAGGAGGAACGCTTTTGGAAAAAACAATACAGGAAAGGCAGCAGAGAGTCTGAGAGAGTGCAAGAATAGTCGTTGGAAAAACTTCCCTGAATATGGAGTGATGCTCAGAGAAGCCTTCCTCCTCTTAGCTGAATTCTACTTCATCCAGAATCAAGGTTTGGGTTGTTTTTTAATTATCAGGATTGGATCTGGCTTCATCACCAGATTAATATTAGCTAAAACTTATTAAAAATTGCCTGGCTTTGACCTAAGTTTTGACAGCCTGAACTGAAGTGAATCCAGGGTCACAACCCAATTCTGACCTTGCTGCAATTCCTCCTTCTGACTTGCCTCAGCATGCTTTTATTTGTACATGCTACTGTGTTCCCAAATGCCTGTGCAGAAATAGAAGAAACAGTAGCAGATCCACTTTCAGGTGGGTTTTGTTGTTTTCTTTCACAGTTGTGGCAAGAATTAATAACGGCAAACCTACCAAAAGAAGCTAGCGAGCCTGTTATACAGCTATAAGGCCACAGACAGGGGGACAGCCACACATCACACCAACCAGCGGGACCCAACACTCACAGCAGCTGTGCTAGAAGGCCCCCTTCTCCTGTGCTGAACTCCATCAACCTTCCACAGGAGCCAGGAACGATCCTCACCGTATGCTGCAGCCCAGCTTACCAGACACGTTACCTTCATGCCATCGTGGCACCCAACACGGTGCTCGAACACATGTATAGGGGAAGCAGGTACCTGTGAAATTCCATCCAGCAGATAGAAAAGCAGATTTCCTGAAGTCCCTTAGGCTTTCCCGCTGATCGCAGTGTGTGCCACGGTTTCTCAGACCTAATCAGTTGTTTCAGGGAAACATGAAACTTACAAGGAGAATGTGTCAATTCATTCACAATATATGCTCCTCTACAAATATGTAACACAGATTGGAACTGACATTTAAGATGACCCACACCCTATATAAGCCTCACAAAAACTGCCTAGATACTCACTTTTCCAGCTTGGTAAACTAAGCCTCCATACTCAGTGTCAAGCTAAAGCATTTGTTTAAATAATTCTTGGCTTCCTTCCACTCCAAACAAATTCATCAGGCGGATATTTCGACTCATTTTTGACTCAAGCAAGCAGAAGCAGGGAGGTACAAAAGCAGAGGCATAAAAGCCTTCATTAGCTAGAATATGATTTTTTTGTATACCTTTTTCTTCCACATAAGGATAATAGAAGGTTTCAGCTATTTTTGAGGTCACTGTCTCCAAATAAGAGTAATGCATGATCTTTAAACAAATCAGACAACCGTGGAACAATTTTAATCCCTGAATGAATAAATCCCTTGGGGGACCTGGCTGCAGAGAAATCAATGGGCAGTTCTATTAAGCCTTAACAGCAAATAAGGCACAATCTGGCTTCTACAGTGAACCTCAAAGCCACAAACCCTGTCATAAGAATTTATCAGATTCATGTGATCAGTCATCAGTGTACAGAGGCCAATTATACCCAGAATGTCTTCTGCTTACAGCAGCTGTTGGAACAGCATTGTGCTAGATCATCTTTGGGTGAGGGGCTATAATCTTAGGGGGGGCAGGGGGAAAGACAGAAATAAGCGTTAATTGGATTAATATTATTTCTTCCAGTGAACTCCTACCCTTATCAGCACCCTGCTGCCTGCTGACCTTACCTCTAGCTCAGAAGTGTTAAAAGAAGTGTCAGCTGTGACTGTGAGAAGCTCAGCATTTGCTCCCACAGCCTTTCACAGCAACATATAAACGACCTCTCTTGCCCTACAGACTGGAAGTGCTCTCTCTAACTGTGGGATCAAACACAAATCATTCATATTGTGCTACAAAAATACACCACAGGCTGGCACAGAAAATAAAACTGTGCTTTTAAAAAAAGACATCAAAACAGAAGAGGCAATTTCCCCTCCTCCTTAATATAACTAAACCCTCACCTACTGACATCTCTCAAGGTAAGGACAAAATCACTTTGCTTGGAATGGTTGACACAGCCTAGCCCATACCTAGGAGCCTCTGTGGCGTGGCTCAGGATGCATCTGTTCTTGTAAATGAAATGCTCTCGGAGCTGTTCTATGGCACTGGAGCCAATGGCTTGAAAACAGACTGCTAAACTCTCATGGTCCTCCAAAGAGAGTGACTACATCCACACTGCTTGTTGGAAACCATCAAAAGGCTTTCTAACCAGGACCGTGTCCAGGGCTGTTCTAGTAACCCAAAAGGATAGGTGATCAGTGACAGGCTGATTCAGGAACATTCCCTGTGTTGTTCAATAGTATAGATGCATCTTCCCTGTCAGCTACCCAAACTGTTCAGACCTGGGGTATATCCAAGGTGTATGACAGCTGCGTCTTGGCTTGCAGAAACAAATTTCCTTTCCTTGAAACCAAGACATGTGAAGAAGGAAAGAGGGTGAAAATAACACACATACAGCTACTACCCAGCCAGAGCTATGATACAGACACGGCACACCCAGTGCTCCAAAGTTCAAAAGTACCCACTCTGAGCATCCGCTCTTTACGTATATAGTTCTAGAGAATCAAGTTTGCAGAGTCATTGAATGCTTAAAGATAGAGATGGGAGCCATCACCTCTTGCACTGAAAAGGAATCATTAGCTGATAAGATGTACAATGGGATTTTCAGGTTAGGTGCCTCAATCCTATTGCAGTTGACTGGAATTATATCCCTAAAGATGTTAAAAGCCTCTGTGTTAAGAGAGATGCCTCTGTTATCCCTCAGGACCCAAGTACAATGTCTCTAATCCATTTTGCTGGCTTATGAAAGAAAGAAATACGGAAGTAATACTACAAGCAAGTGTTTTCCTCCTTCTCCTGGGTAAATAAAAAAATATTACCTGCATATTTCAGCTTTGAGATCCTGTTTCAAGTCTATCTCTGAGCAAATAAATGGAAGTCCCATAGAAGCTGCTGAGGTAAATTTCAAGATTGTCTGGTAGTGTGACATAGAAGACAGGCAGAAGTAGTTAAGTAGTTTAATTCACACTGGTTTGGCATTCTGTCAAAGGGTTTTTGTGGAAGTAATTAAAAAAAAAGGAACCTGAAGTCATCAGAAAGAACAAATAATTTTCACAGCGACACTACTTTTTTCCCCAGCATTCTTTCAGTGATGCATGTTATCCAGAACTCTGTAATCTTCACAATCAATTTAAAACATCCATGTACAATTATTCCCTCACTTTAAAAAGCTGAAGTAGTAAAGAATCACAGCACTCTTCATCAGTCAGTTCAGCAGCAATTAGATAAGCTAGCTTTACAGTCTGCAGCATACTTTCTCCCAGCTTTCATATCACAGAAAGACGTAAAAAAGAGCTAGCCTACAAGATAAAAAAAACCATACACATTGTCTACCATAGCTCCCATTATTTGGAATCAAATAACTTTTGAGAGAAGTACACATTCAAAGTGAATATTTGAGCGCAGTAAACTGGACAGTATCTTCTTGTAAAACAGGCTAGTGAAGAACAAGAAACCCATGGACCAGATGCAGTCTATGACTTCACTTTGGTAATTTGAGGCTGAGTGATTTGGGGGGGGTGGGAATGCATCTGCACAAGAAAGTAAGTGAATCTGTCCCTGACAAATGGGTCTGATAGTTCTCCCTGCCCTGCGCTGTGGAAAAACAATATCTCATTTCTGCTATAAAGCAATTAGCACACTGGGAAAAAATGATAGCACACACTGACACAAGACAGAACACCACATTAACTGTTCCCATAAACCTGAACGGTAAGTAGGAGGGACACGAGTGAAAAATATTACCCTTCTTATTGTAAAAAAGGCTGTCTTTTTTTCAAAATTAACTTGGATGTATTCATGTCTGGAAGCCACATATAAAATACCTGAAAAGGCTCCACTTTCGTAAATTGTAAAGCATGCCTCTCAGAAAAAAAGAAAAAAAAATAATCGGTCTTCAAAGTCTGTCTACCTTCCATGTCCTGAAGACACTAGCCACCTAGGAAAATTCAGAACACTTCACTGAAATACACTTACTTGTCTTTCTTCAAAAGTTCCTTTTCAAAAGCCTGAGAAATAGTACTGATGAGGATAGCATTTTCTTTTTCGTGCTTGGATTATGTGCCAGCATACCAAAATACAGCTACCGCTGCTGGCCTGAATAGACCAAGCACGATACCAAGGAGGATCTCTGCATGTTCATTCATGCTTAGAAAACTGAGAACACACAGATTTAAGAGACTGATTGACCTATTTTAACTGTTTGCTTAAACAGTGACCAACTCCAGCAAGTTTCCATCTGCTCTTTTTGATTCATACCCTTTTGTATATTTGTTCACAGCATGCTGTTGAAGGAACTGAAGGCTGATCTCTGGCTAAAGACATCAAGTAAGCTCTATTTTATTATGATACTGCCACCTATAGACTTTCTGAACAACGCACTACCCCTGCACAGCTTTGATTTTCATTTAAATTTGTAAAAATTACATTGTTTATCCTTTCATAAAACCTTCAACACCACCCCACCCCCAAGAGAAATGTGAAATAAAAGATCTGGGGGGACAATCTTTTGTCTGTTTTGGGGGCTGTGATTTCCAGCCCCAAAGATCTTCACAGTTTTGCCTGTTCTGATGTTCTCCAATGAAGACTCTGCTGTTGGCAGGTCTGAGAAGAACAGTCAACTCGAGGTGAAAGCTTACCAAACTAGCACGAGCAGTTCCTTCAAAACAACAGAGAACATGCCTGAGCACACTACCTGACCAGCCTAGAGTGCAAAAGACGGATGGAAACCGAATCTGAAGTTTCTGTGAGACCAGATGGAGAAGCCTCATCACCTACTCCTTCATTTGTGCTCTACTTCTGTACACTGATTAGTACCATTAAGCAGTGGCATTCTCTTCCTCTCCCATTTTTTTCTGTACAATAGTTTTTGAAGCTAACATACCATTAAGTAAAAAGCAGATCTTGATGAGACCAGACTTACACACCTTTTTGCTGCAGAGCAGCACACAAAGTGATGTAAATTCAGAATCTCTCTGCTTAATAGTCTTACAAGCAGAGACCTAAGCCATATGGATGTTTTGCACAGCATTCCCAGCTATAAAACTGTCAACTCAGTGGTGATGCATTAAACACTGTACCAACTCAGAAGGCCCATAGCTGCAGAAATTAGAAGTTTGCTCTTCTTCTAGGAGTAGAAGTAGTTAGAAGGACAGACCGAATATCTGTCCCTCCTTAACCTCCAATTTGTCCAAGTACCTATGTTAACTCTTGCACGTTTCCATGGTCAGCTGGTGAGTGCAGCCCCTGCTTCTGCCCAAATCCCTAATACCTTGCAAAAAGCTTAGCGATACTGATTCCCATGTTAAGGAAAGAATGTCACAGCTGTAAGATTTCAGAAGTTACTAATTTTGACAGCAAACAGTGCCTTTTTATCTACACATCTGACTCCTTTAAGTTCTGTGTTAAATTGTATTTATAGCTTCTTTCTTCTTCCATTTTAGGAAGGAAAGACAGCTAATCATGTGTAGAATAAAACCCATAATTCTAAAATACAGGCAGCTGATAGCATTATATTAGACAATGAGTTCGAAGATGAAGCTGTTCCTTTGTTATTCTATTTTTCTTTAAATAGCAAAGTTGCCAAAGCTGATGTGATAAAAGAAGAATGACATGGAGAAAGAGAAACTGGGTAATCTTCCCATCTCACTTTATCACTTTCAGACACAAAGGGGTAAAACTGCAACTTGTTTCCCCTACCCAGTATCTTCACGGGCTACAGATAAAAAAACAAAGCACACTGAGTTTTTAGCTTTTCAGGAAGGCAATATTAAAAGCCATTCAAAATAAACCGACTTTCAAAAAAATAAACTCGTTTGCTTTTTAAAAAAAGCAGAGCTATTGTGTATTTTTATCCACAGAATAAATAAACCATTTATGGAGACCGCAGCTTAGCAGTGCAAGCTGAAGCAGTTTTTATAACTGTGTACTCTCAAGAGTATGTCTCCCTTGTAAACCCTGACTTGCACATCATACCTAAACCCACAAATGTATCCATAAAAGAAAAAGTTGTACTTCAGAACAGTCAAGTTATTTTCCTTGAAGGATTTTTTTAAAGCTACTTCTGCCTTAGCTTATCCACAGACTTCATCAGAAAACCAGATAGTAGAGGACACCACTGAAGGTACATACCAGCGTATGTGGGGTTTCCGTACTCCCAGGGCTGACTGATGAACCTGCTTTACAGCAGCTGGGAGCACAGAGAACAACAGGCCTGAGAATTCTGATAAACAAAATGTACTGGAAGAAATACCAAAGAAATCAGTGTCCTGTTTTATCTCATTCTCTTTGAACACCAACAGACAGGCTAAAAAACTGTTTGCCCTAAGTAAATACTATTGTAATTACACTTTGCTAGACTCTTTCAAGATCATGAAGACTCGGTAGTGACAAACTGCTAACAAATCCCACTATGTCTGTTATACCTGTTTTGACACATATTTCTCCAAGTCATTGACTTAATTTTCCTCTAGAATAATTTAAAAAATTGTCAGAATTTAAGGCATTACCAATGCACACAGTGAAACTTGCTCCCGAGGTACATTTCAAACATGCTCTACAACAGTAGATGCACCATCTGCTGTCTCAAGGGCTCTAAGACAGTTTCCCGTTAAGTTCCTGCAGCTACTGGATAAGCTACTACTGCCAGGAGGAATTTTGTTTGCTCCAGCTGAGGCTATACAGTACAGGCACCAGGAGTAATGGGACCTGCAAGAGGTATGAAGACAGTAAAATGTTACTCTTGAAATCAAGACAAGTCTCAGCATCATTAGAAACACCGCTGCTGACTGGTTTCGCAGAAATATCTACTAATACATTTATGCTATACTCCCAGACTGCTGTCTGTATTTTCCCAGGTGCTGACAGACCCAATTGCTTGTTTTTGAACTGCCAAGATCTTTAGTTTCACTGCTATAACTCATCAAACAGATGTATGCATTTTAGACTCAGAATTCTACAATGCACAGTGTTCACACTTTATAGACAGCAAAAATTAAAGTACTCCAGAATTACTGTACTGATTGCATTGTTCACTTTTATATTTCATTTTAAGACCTTCCATTTTAAATGTATTTCAGAGCAAAGACCCCCTTGCCTCTTACATTGCACTTGGTTTTATCCACATCTACTTGCAAAATGTTAATCTAATTTCATACTGAATTAGAAAGATCTTTCCACTAATGACTATATGAGACGACACATATTTAATGAGCATATCTTAGCTTAGCCCTCTTCATGTGGGGTGATGGAGTGAGGAAGGCAGCAGTACTACACTGAGAAGGGCCTGGGCAGGGACTTGTGCCAGTACTGGCCAATTCAAAATCATAAACTGAGAGGACGCAGCCTTATCAAACCCAAAGCTGAAAGATGGAGAAACACAATTTTGAGGGAGTTCTGGTGACTTCAGGACGAGCAGCAATCCACACAAATGCTTCGGTACAGATAAAGCCATCCTCCTTAAAGGGCAGTTTTGTCCATGAATGGATATTTCACTATAACAAAATGAGTAACTAAATGGTCTCCTTCCCTGACCTTCTTACATAGCCTCTCTTTTCTCTTTAATAACACAGAACAATAAATCTCTCAGTAAGAGAAAACTGTATATTTAATACCTTGGACACATTACATTTTAGTGGTTTATGATTCAATTTCCACCTCTGCTGTGACTGTTAACTCTCAGAGTATGCAAAGCTGGGAAAAGAAGTAGCTTTTTCAATACAAGTAGGTTACAATCCTGGCATGTACAGCCTTTTGTTCTACTGCCTTCCAACAAAGATTTCCATATTCAAATGGATGTCCTTTAGTATTTTGGACTGATACAACCTAGACACATTAAGTTCATCAGCACCTACAGTCTGAGAAAGGCACTTGTAGGCATCTGAAAACAGAAAGATAAATCAATTGTGCATTGCTGGATATACACTACATTTAATGAGCCAAAGCCAGTCCTTGCTGTTAAAAAGCAAGACCTCAGAGGGCGAGAGAACTGATGCACTCCAGCTGTGCAGGGCACCGTACAAGAGATCCGTGACACTAGTAAAAACAGACTTAGGAGACACCTTCACTTTCTGCGCAGCAAGTGCTCTGCAGGGTCCCTAACCACAGCATGGTTTGGTTATCATGCCCCAGTCAGAGACTGGTTGTGCTGGCAACACATATCTGAAACCGAGAGTGGAATGGCTGGATGCCTTACAAGACAATGGCCATTTATTAATCTTCACACAAACACAGGGAGAACTTGTCCCTGTGCCATTAGACATTGATGATTTCACTTTAGTCCTGCTGAATCTGAAATGTAGCTTTGCTACTGCAATAAATACTTGCCTGAGACACTTCCAAAATTTTATCATGTTTACAGTTCCTCAGTAACAGTCCAGCGCCAGTCCCTGCTATTACGGAGCTCGCTCTTTCCTCCTCTGGTACTCTTCCACCACGACTATAAATACTGAATCTGCCAGCCAAGTAACTTAACTTACAGCTGTTAATGCCTTGCATAAAGGGAGAGCAGAGGATGTCAGTGTTGCTTCAGGCCGCAAGTGAGTGAGCCCTTTTCCCTGGACAGTTCAGTGGTGGGCAGAAGGCACACATATTCCTATAAAGCAACCTCAGATGCAACACTGCAGCCATTACTGCGCAGGTTACCTTTCTTTTTCAAGAGAAGAATCAGACTCTGTATATCCACAAGCATACTTTACGCTAAAGAAAACGTTTTTAATTAAAAACACAGTAGAAGTTCACAAAGTCACTGTGAAAGCAAAGAAACAAGACCTTCTACTGTCTATAAACTCTGAAGTCCGTACATAGACAAATTAACTACCAATCACTACAATGACAGAAAGTTCCTGCTTCATCACTGGATGAAGCTAAACGCACCTGCTCCCTTTCCTTTAATGATAAGCCAACTCCTGCCACGGAACTGCCTTCTTTCAATGATTAAAGAGCTACGAGGCAAGTGCCAGTAATAACGTTACATTTTTTCCTCCTGTAATCTAATCTTTGCCCTGTAGAAACTGCTGATGAGAGCTCACTTCCACTTAAAATTTACATAAAAACAATCCCTATCATGTTGCATGGAAAAGCACTGGTGCCCCAGTGTTTATTGGCAGGTGATATAAGGAATGAGAAATTACTCTGATGCAAAAATGATACACAGCCTTGTATCAGTATCAAAAAGGCTTTGATGCATGGTTACTATTTTTGGAACCTAATGGTATGTGAGTGATAAAGCAAATGAACTTTTTAATGATGACAAATACATGAGAATATACAGGACTGAGTAGAGAACATGATGTCCAACTGAAGAAGATTTATGGGAGCTAATTAGATTTATAGCGTAAAAATAGGAGAACAGGTAAAACTTCTGAAAGATCTTGTGCGTGTCAACCTGGAGTAACAATTTACTTTCAGACAAAGAATGTAATGTGCGATCCACTGCACGCTTCAAGCTGATATTTATATTGCTTTGGTATTTACATACATATAAAGCCTAAGACATGCATGATTTTATGCAAATTAAATACAATTAAATGAACTATAGAAAAAATGTAAGTTTCTAACTAGCATGAAAATATGCAAACGTATTTTATAAAGTATATAGTATATAAAATATAAAGTATATAAAATACACTTTTTAAAATAGTACAGAAAATATAAAATACTGTTTATATCGGTATAAAGTATGTGTGGTTTTTTCAGTTAATTGTATGGCAAAACTGGCAGGACGATGTTTTCACAACCAAAACTTCATCGCACTCTTAAACATTTTTTAATTGAAGAGATTGCTGTACAGTGACCTCAGATCTATCAGTAGCAACTAAAATTCAATACGCTAAATTTACTATTGACGGTAAAGTCTGTCAATTGAAGCTAGTACAATAAGAAAAAATGACCCGAGTATTTCAGGTCTCACGTCCAAAAGTGTATTGAAGAGGGGCAGAGGTTACAAGGTTTAAGGAGGGTGTCGGGCCGCAGGATCCGTCAACATTTTGCGGGACACCCGAGGAACGGGGGAGGGGAAGGCGCGGCCTCCTGGGGCCAGAACGCCGGAACACCGGCCGGGGCTGAGCGCGGCCCCGCTCGCCGCCGCCCTCACACCGCCCGCCCGCAGACCTGGGAAGGACGGCGGCGAGGGAGCCTCTTGCCTGTGGGAACCGGGCCCGCCTCCGGCCCCGGAGTCAAACGCCGGGTTTGATTCAGATTAAGCGTCTCCCTTCGCCGTACTCTCAGAAAAAGCGGCCCCGCAGAACGCAACGGCAGGCAAAGCCCCCCCCCCCGCCAGCCTGCCCGCCCCCGCCGGCGACAGCGGCTCCACCTCGGCCCGACGCCCGCGGCTCGGCGGGAGGGAGCGGGCGTGCGGGGCTGGCCTCGGGCCTCCGCGCCGCCCCCGGCGGACTGAGGCGGGCGGCGAAAGCCCGGCGGAGGGGGGCGAGGGGGCCGAGGGACGGAGGGGCCGGCGGGCGGGCTGAGGCGAGGAGGCAGCGGGGAGCCCCGCAGGCACCCAGCGCTGCCGCCGAGGCGCAGCAGGCGGCTCTGCCTCCTCACCCTTCCACGACCAAGCCCGCCGCAAGCGGCCTGCGGCGAGGCTGCCCCCCGCAGCCTCCATCTGCGGGCACCTGTCGCCGCGTCCCGGCAAGTCTCCCCGGCTGCCGCCGGTAACACGGGGAGCGGCACAGCCGCCCAGGCCTCCCGCCGCTCCGCCGAGACGTACTTACGCGCTGCCGGCGGCGGGGCTCCGCGCTGCATTCGCTCACCTGGGGCCCGTGCGAGGAGCGAGGCGGCGGCCCTCCGCCGGACACCGGCAGCCCGCGGGCGGCAGCGCCCGGGAGGCGACGGGGAGCGAGTCGGAAGGCACCGGCCCATCCGCGGAGCCGCTGACCTGCAGCCACCTGCCCGCAGCCCTACCTCACTCCTCCCCGCCGGGCCTGCCAGCCACCTGCGGCGCAGGACCCGCCCGCAGCCGCGGGGCCAAAGGCGAGGCCGGCCGGCAGCGCTGCCCGGGGAGCTGCCGGGCGGGGTGCGGCGCTGAGCTGAAGGGCCACAGCAGCCAGCGCAGGCCGGGCCCCCGAGGGGCTGCCGGCCGCCGGGACCCCGAGGTGCGCGGGGCTCAGACCAGCAACTGTTTACAGGGCTGTTTCACCGTGGAGCTTTCTGCCTTGGCTTCTCTTTCCCCTCCGCCCACCCTCCGTGGTTTAAGGCAGCGACTGGCCCTCTCCAGGTTTTTCCCTCAAGCAAGCTACAGGCCGTTGGAGCTGGCCAGGTAGCTGCAGCATGCAGCTACAGTCAGTGGGTACCTCTGCTACGAGCGGATCAGGCCCAGGTTAAAAATCAGTGAAGATCCTTACATAAGTGCTATCAGAATGAAAGGCTCTAGCTGAAGCTGGGTGCAGCTGGGAATGCTAGTACCGGTGGATATTCAAATAGTGTCCTTGAAGCTTAGTTTCCATGCCACAGGCGAGAAAGGAAGGCTGGAGGAACTGGCTGGAAGAACTGACAAAAATAACATCAGCTGATGTTTCCTGCTTTGGCATCTATTTCAATATATATCTCTCAAACTTGTGAGTTCTAGATTCAGCACAAGCACATTTTTCTCTCTAAAGAGTGTCCCTGGGTAAAGTCAGTGAGCCCGAGGTCAGCAGTTTTGCACAGAACATACAGGCGTTGGAAAAAAAGAACAAACACCACACTACATTGCCTCACAGTCCAAGGCAAAAGCGTTTGAAAAATGCTGCGGAGCTTGCTTGTTTCTTACAGGAGCGGTGAGCAGAGAAATTATTTCAGCATTACTTCTAGAGCAGCCACTAACGGTCAAAAAAAAATTCAATTATAGATTTTATTTCTGTTAAGTAGCACACTTTCTAAAATGCACATGCTATTCTGGAAACAGTAATTTTATAAAATATTACCATGTGCAGGAAAGACATAGCCTTGTGCAAAACCAATCTGAGAAGCACTTTGTTCACCTGCTTGGTTGCACTGCTGCACTGAAAACAAACAAGTTTTCTGCTTTGTGTACTCTACAAAATTGCTTGGGTGTAGGCTGCATTCAAGATAAAAAAAATGTTCTTCTCTCACCTCAGGAAATAAACCCACTGGAAATACAATGCAGACGAGAAGCACAAGCTAGGAAACTTAAAACTTAAGCCTAGACTTTTGCATCTGCTGAAATAAATGATTAAACTGCTTCATGGATTTTAATAAAGTCAAATGTGGGACAGACTAGAGAAAAATCAAATTGCAATACATTAAGTAGTCGTAAAAAAAAATCCACTGGATGGAAAACATCATTTCAGGCCATGTCTTATACATGATGTTTTAATTATAAGCAAACTTTTTTTTTTACAAATTTATTAATAAAAATTGATTATTGTCATGAAATAACGATGTATGTCTTCCCATAGTCAATCCAAGTCAAGTCATATGAAAATTTTATCCATCTTAACAAGCCATTTTTTTTCTGTGCACAAAGTGTCCAAAACATAAAACTGTATGTTAATACCACAAAGCCATGTATGATTCATTCATCTTCGTTTCACATAACTCCCTCTGCTGGAAATTAATATGAAGGTTCAGTGGATCAGAGGAAAGATCATTAAGAGTGCAAGACACATAAAACCCCCTCTTGCTTCTTTCAATAAAAGATCACAATTCTTTACAGACACTCTCCTCTGTACCAGTAAAACATTGTATTCCTTGTTGCAAAGCTATTCATACTGAAATCATTAAGACAGGGAAGGAGGAGCTAATGCAAAGTAGTTAAATGATCATTTTTCCTGGTCAAAGACTAAAACCACTTGCTTTAACTCTGACAGCAGAATCTTAACTCTGATTACATTTTGCAGAAAGTTCAAGCTTTATTAGTGATTGAAAGAAAAAAACTAATCTGGTTTTCTTTGAGTGGAAACAGCGGGATTAATCACATAGATACATGGTTTCAAATGCTGTTGAAAGGTTGATTGCATAGATTTTACAAAAAGCAGTGAAATACTTCTACCCAGCAACACACAATGAATTCTTCCTCCTTGGTGCGACCATACTGCTAATGGAGCTACTGTTCCGTGTACATTGTACCTCCTGTTTCTTCTGGGATGAAGAAAAAGAGACTGAGGAGGGAAGATAGCAGAGACACTGAATTCTTTCTTCTACAAACCCTGTAAACCAGTTATGCTCAAGTAAAATACCTTCTACTGATTAATGGTGACAGTTTCCATTGCCACCGGTAAGCAAATCCAATTGGAAACAACTCCATAACCAGTGGCTAGAAATTAGAAAAATAGTGCTGCAGAAGAACATGAATACTTTTTAAAATACCACAGGATTCTTTGTCATGCAAACCAGATCATTTTAGATTATCACAAAGTAGCTGAGAACAAGTTTAACATAACAGGCTGTTATTTCATGTAAAACCACAAATTGCATTTTTTAAGTATAACACATTTCAGTTGGGGCATATTCAATAGTACTTCCTGGTTTTTGAAAAAATTCAGGTGTGTTGCAGATTAGATAGTATGAAACCAAAGTAAAAAACGGTAAATACTCTGAGCTCATTATCTATCTTTACTTAAACATGAAGCAAAGTTTCATATTTAGCAATGGTCTGAAGGCTTTTAGAATATACTACTGGAGCAGTACATACAATTCCCAACCAACCAACACTGTTCAAGTTCTCTTGGGCTATTACTGTGGATGTTGCCAACAAGCAGCCTTTTTGTTAAACTAAAATGTATCACTTGCAAACTTCAAATTCAATTAATTCTTTCATTTTTTATTTCTTGCACTTCCTGACTTTGCATTAGGTCTGATGTAAGGCGTTGCCACTACAGTGATATTAGAGTCTGGAATATACTCACTTGAATAATATTATTTTTTTAACCATCAATAATGACATAACAATTAATTGCTGTCAGAAGTCCATTGAAGTCTGTATCTCATCAATTTGATGAAAGTTCCTGAATATGACTTCTTCAAATCATTCCTTTGGCCCCATCCATGACCTGATGATCCCTTTGCAATTTGCTTGCAGAAAAACAAGGTTCTAATTTCCGTAATGTTTTCTAAACAAAGGCTAACCCTAATAATAAAGGCTATTACTTTATCAGAGTACTCTACAAAAAGCAAGTTTATTGCACCTCGATATTTATAATGTCATTCCCTTAATCCTCTCTACTTACAAGAAGAATTTTAAAGTCCAAATTGCTTAAGAACCTTGTGCTTTTACTTTGCTGACTTCTTCATGATCTTATATGGAAAAGCTATTGTTATTTCAACTAAGGAATTACATCTTAGGACATGGGCCTCTGTACAGTATATCTGCTCCCCAGAAGAACTCAGGTTTATCTATTTTATGTTTATCTAATCTCTCCTCCTCATCTTCTAAATGATAGGGTATTAGTTTTATAGACTAAGATCACATTTCTCAAACGTTTGTGATCATCTTCTAAAAAATCACCATGGCAATATGATTGCAAAGCAACCAGCCATTTGCTCATCTTTTGGGATGATGCCATGATCATCATCTTTTATCCAAGGAAAGTGTACAATATGCCTTTTAATAACTACCTAATGTGGAAATGGTGAATACCATTGTGTCTGATCCTACAGTTATTACTTGCAAGTAGTCCCATTAACACCGGTCGTTGCTGAAATGACTTCTGTGGCTGGCTGCCAAATAAAGAATGAAGAATCAGGACCTACAAATTAAAATCAAGTCACCTGGTACTGAAAAATATCCTTGCTTTTATGGAAGACAATCCTAGAATTTATGTTATGGGGTTGGTTTTTTTTTTTTTTGCATTATTCATCAAAATACTTTTAGAGGCTTTTTAAGGCTACCTGTTCCCAAAAAGCAACATAGAATTATAACTACAGTTCATATCAACAGGTTTTAAAAGGCAGTTAGGAGCATTCATATGGGTTATGCTGTCTTCAATCATTACTCAAATACGAATGTGAATGTTTAGTAGTCAGGTTAGCAGAAACCAAATTCATATGAAGGAACATATGTGCAAGATGTACATTTAAACTATTACCATGACCAACATGCCTTTACTTTCAGAAATAAACTGGAGGCCTTTTTAAAAATTCTTTTATGAAGACAGCGAGAACGACTCTATTAAAAATTATTAATTTAAATTAATTAAACACAAATTCATTCTCTATTTCCAAATACAGAAGTATAGATTTCCCCATATGATTTATAGGAAATAATTTCACATTTTCTCTTGCATTTAAAAGGGTGAGAAAATAGAATATAGACAAATGTTATGACATAAAGTGCGGAAATTCTGAGCAAGTTAAGTGCCCATAACTATCACCAAACAGAACTCACTCATATTAAAGAACTCTAGGTAGAAACATCGTGCAGTTTTAATAAAATTCTTAGAAGTTGAACACACCTCCAGTATGTATGGAAACATAAAAAAACCCCACATATCCTCAGAGATGGATATTGAAACACTGGTATCTGCTGGCATTACAATCTTATTTATCCAAAGTAATAAGTCAGTCAGGTTTGAAGGGGGAGGAAAAATCCCTAAACTCTTCCTATTTGAGATGGCACAGCATTCCTTCAAGCACAATACTCACATAGTTCCGCAAAAATATATCCCAATCACAACACTTGGATACAGACACTTTTTTCCCCCCAGTAAAGTTTCGGATTGTTGGGATTTCCCCCTTTTTCAGTTAAATCAATAACCTTTTAAAGTTACATACATTTTTAAAATAAAAGCATGCTGTCAGTATAGTTGATGGAAACTGAATTTTTTTCTGTTTACCAAGATGGGCCATCTCACACAGTAACACAAGAGCTGGGAGAGGGGTGAGAAAGGAAGCCATCTAGACTGATTGCTTTCCTACTGACCACCGTTAGAAGTGATAAAAACCTGTACAAGCATTTGTGAAACAGATTTAATAAAATTTAGCATTCATCAGGGAAAAATGATAATTACATGAGCATTAAACTTTAACTCTCCAGACAGTGTGCAGTTTTCACAAGCTGTTGTGAATATTAACATTACACGTCCTTCAAAAAAGAATTCCTAGAAAGAAAAAAGAAATCTAATTTGTTTCAACTTCAGTGAATACAGAAATACATTCTGATGTTTCCATGTGCAAAATTTTAAGGTTTTGATTTTGAAAGCACTTTGATTCAACCTCGAGGAGACCGGGAAGCCTGCTCCAGATCATTTGAAGGATTAGATTTTATTGTACAGAAGTGCTATAATGCTCTTTGAAGTGAAATGCAAGCTTTGGACTCCTGACACTTAAGAAAATCAGACAGAAAAGATCTTTCCCACTAGGTCTGCAAGACAAACTACAAGGCACATCCTTTTCACCTTACTGAAACATGGGTTCTGGTGCATCAGACAGAGAGAAAGATGGAAGAATAAGAAAAAGATAGTGTTCAATTTACTTCTGATATCACAGTCACGCAGGTGACTGTCTGCCTCATCTCCCATCACAGTCTGTCTGCTAAAATGGCACCAAAACACTGGAGAGGAGGCAGGGTATTAATTGTGGTCCCAGCACTGATGCCTCATTATGCTTCATGTACTGCAGAGTCAGACATTAGCTTTGGAAGAAGCCTCTCTATCAACAAGTAGTTGTTTCTACACTATGTTTTTCAGCCCCTGGTAATGTGTCTTCAAACAACTGAAAAATGAAATTTCATCTCCTGGAGGACTGTTTCTAGTAGTGTTCTGCTTTAAATCCAACAGGAATTTACACCTAGACCATGTTTCATCAGTTCCCCATGTAGCTATTTTAGAAGTCTTAATTTTGTTATTCTGCTGATGATTACACCCAAATATTTGCATCAATGTTCTTGCTTTTACTCTCAGGCCATATTTTACACTGTTTTCTCTTTCATTCTGGTCTCAGTGAATTTTTCTGATTCTTTCTAGAGTTAGCTGGGAAGGAAATGATTTCATCATTCACAAATATTTCAGACATTTCTACTATTCTGTCTTTTTCTTGATATAGACTCTAAGTTCTTGACATAAAACTTAGAAAGAACTTTAGTATTCTGGACATTAGAGCACTCACCCAGACAAAGATAAATCAAATGTAAATCACTCATACAAAGCAGATCCAGATTCAGATCTCTGCTCTGACTCAGGAGAGCCTTATCAAACAGACTATTTTATTCATCACTGTATCCCTACACTACACAAATCTAATAAATTCTTTCCAGTTAAGCTTTTAAAACATAGCACAGGCTCCCAGAGTTTCAGTTTTCATTGCACAGGATTTTTTAATGAAAACAATCCCAAACCATTTAGTATAAATGAATAAGTACATCTGCTGCAACCCTAGTTCCTCCCACTTGGCCAAAAAAGTGTAACAAAGAGCTGGATAAAGAAAAAAGTTATGAATTATGTTGGTATCTTGAGAGCTCAAAAATTGAAAATAATTATGCAGGAGAAAAAATCTAGTTCATCAGCACTCAAAAGCTACAGTGATTTAATTGAGAAAGATTTAGCTTCAACCAGGTGAAGCTTTTAAGCAAACAAACTATTTATACTGGGCTCACATATTTCATTTTTAGTCCTTATTAAACTCATTGTTCTCTAGGAATGTGCAAAAGCAGATCATGCCACATAAAGCAGGGCAGCCAACCCCCCACCCCCCCGCCAAACTCAAAAAGCAAATAAGAAAGGAGTCGAATTCATAATCTAGTTTGTAGAAGATTAGTCTTGATTTGGTATTTAGCAAGAAGTTTACTAATTAGAAAGGAATTCTATCACCCTGAAAAGGGAGTGATACAAATAGAAAAAGCACCATGATCGTTAGTATCAGTGTGGTGACTACATGGATTGAGCCCTCTTCATACAGTATCAAAAACAGAAGAAAGTGTTATGGTAATTAGAAGTACATTAAACACTTCCAAATGATACAATGCTTATCTCAACAAATTTAAGAGCTACGCTGCACTCAGACTAATAAGGAGTAGATGCAGTTTTATCAGAGGAATGAAGACTCCCTGTACTTGCTATCAAGGACTGGCAATAGCTACAAAATCAGTCTTGCACAGCTGTGTTTTCCTACTAAGGGCACCAGAACCAGCTCACTGACCCAAGGAACTTGTCTCATATGTATTTAGAGGAGGCTTTGATAACAAGGAAATCAAGTGCCAAAGCTAATGATGTCAGTTAACACAGTATTCACCAAATTCATCCTGGGAGTACACGACCATCTCAAAAGCAGAAATTATTTCCTTCAAGTCATGAATTGAGGCTTCTTCCCCCTCAGCTGGTGCTTTTTTAAATGCATTCTGCCATCAATCTACAAAAAAAGTGTGATGCAACAAGCATGCAGCTACCAAATATGAAACTAAGCTGAGACTGAAACTGCCAGGGCAGTAGCTGCATACTGTGGAGGCTCCATTTCACTGACTGTTAAAAGGAAAGCTGGGCTTGCTCCTCCTCAGGATTACAAGTATTTGAAGACTTTTAGAATGCATTTATGTTTCTTGTCAAAAAATGCACATCTGTAGAGTGAAAACTATTCTGAAAACTACTAGAAGAAGACAGGCTAGAGATAATGTAGGAAAGATGAAAATATTTAGATCTACACCTGCACAAAATGGTGGCAAGTCAAGCAGGGATTTTCTGTAGCATTATTTCTCTTACTGTTTTGAGAATTTATGACTATAGGATCCTGGTGCAAGTAGTTGCTATTAACCGTATAGTTTTGATACAGCTCAATAAAACGAAATAAAAGGAGTATCATCAACAGATTGTGGTCCTGAATCTTCTTTTAACTTCTCTTGAAGCCATGTAACTCCATGGAATTTAGTCAATATTTCAACAAAAAAAATCAGAGTTCATCCTTTTATTTATTTCCCACCTGTGCCCCTCAATGTTTGTAAATCAGATGATGTTGAACCAATTACCCTTCCAGGGACCAGTCCAGAGACCAATCAGGATATTGATGATGGGACTGTTCAGGTGATGATGTTCTTAACGTGGAACTTAACTGATGTGAGACTGTACGATTCTCGCATCGAAGTTCCTGGACAGCACGTCCCCTAAATAAACATTATTTTACAGTGAGACTAAGCACTTCTCAAAAAGCATCAAAATGATCTCATACTCATAATCATAATATTTTTTCTTTTTAAGATTGCCACCTTTTTTTATATAGTTTAAGAGGAGATGTGGTCTGCATCATATACTCTGAAAGACAGATTAGTGACTCTGCATTACTCCCTTACTTAGATTTAGTTCTACACATCCATTGTCTATTTTCTCTAAAAGACAGATGCTAGCCATGGCTGCTGCAGATCAAACTCCAAAACTTGTAAAAATCTCCAGGGAGGAAGAGCCTAACTAATTTTAGAGTTTATTCACAAGCCTGCAGCGTAAGGATAATCACTAAGAACAGCAATGGTATTAATGTAAGAACAGTGTTGCTTGCCATATTCTTGTGCTGTTTCAGTCGGCATGGCTAGTGCACTACAGCTATCCGAAGTGCCCTGGAACGGATGGATATTTTAGAGCTGCCGGACTCACCAGTGGGAATGTTGGAAAATGGCAGTCCAGTCATTTTGACTGCAAGAGTGGGGCCTGGATACTGGATCAATCCGTAACTCCTGCATTTGGATCTACATGGAGGAAGTACGTGGGATTGGATAATACATTGGAAAATTTTGGAGGTACCTACTCATCTGGGATTCTGGTTTCAGGATATCGATTGTTTACATTGGGAGAATGTAGTCTGGATTGGATTGGAAAACTACTAGGAAGGATAGTTACAACAACCCCTGAGTTTCAGTGTATAACCCCGGTAAAACCTGGACAACAGTTCTCATAAATGAATGGGTATTTTGGGAGGATAGCACTGACCCAGGCTGGAAAAAAGGACTCCAAGTTGCCCAAAACCTTGCAAATGAAGGTATAACAAATACTGACTGTGTGGTATTGGACTGAAACTGGCCCCAGCATGGCTTAGCTTTTACCACAGACCTACTTATGGAGTGAACTGCTGAAGCAAATCGCCAAAACCTGTAGGAGAGTGACCAGATACAGAACCCGCCCATGAAGCTGAATCTACAGGCAAAAAAAAAAAAAAAGCTTGCTCTAGCAGCAGGAGCCCAGTAAGACAGTAACAGTCTTCCATCTAGCTACCAAAATCCTACAACCTTGTGCATGGGGAGGTATCACACACACTCTATATGGAACCAGTCTTATCTACATTGACTGCTATTCTTACTAGCATGATTATTTTTAAGGGCTTTACTATGCACATGCTCTACTGTCTTTAAGGCCGAGACAGTGCTGGCAATGATGGGAAGTCAAGAGTACAGCTGCTTGCACCTCTCAGAGGTAACATCACCCTGTAGAACACCAAGCTTGGGTATGAATGTAGCAAAACTGTGACCAGCTGGGGAAAGTAACTACAGGCAAGCTTTTTATTTGGGAGAAGACTGGGGCAGAGAAAGGGAAGCACAAAGGCAGCAAAAAGGAGGGTCAAGAAACAGAAAGGAATAAAAAGATAGGCAAGTCATGGACTTGGGGCTGTCCAGGGGTACCTGACAGTCCCTGTGCTTGGTCAACACAGCTAGACAGGACAATAAATCAAACCTGCTGTTTCCACATAAGTCCAAACTGCTTCCACAGTCAGGATAGGAGGGATGGGGAGGATCTTTTCCTGACTGGTAAAGAAAAACCCAGACAGAAAGATTAAGTTTCCTGGTATCATTGTGTTGGTGCTCATTCAACACCTGACAGTTGGTGCTTCCTCCTCCTAGTTTCAGGCATTATTTCATTCTGCACCAGGGCAGTAAATCAATACAACTAGCTAAATCAGTGTTAGAACAAGGATATCATCTACCCACTTCTTTAAACTAACAACAAAAAAACCCCAGTCAGTACTCACAGCTGCTGCTTCCATTATATACTATCATGATACTGACTTTAATGACAGTATTTTTCATCTCTGGCTAATTTTCTGGTTTTCACTTGCCAGTACCAGAAAACTAGATTGGCTCTAAGAAGCTGGCTTGAAGCTTTAATCCCTTTCCCTGCAAGCAAGAGGTATAGATACCTGCTCTTTTAAAGCATGATTTTCTGAGGAAAAACAGAAAAGAAATAGAATTCTTGTAACCCTTGCTGGATAATGAAGGGACATTGTTTTGATATTATGAAAAAGCCAAAAAAAGAAAAAACCTCTGGCCTTTCAAAGACTAAATATTATGTCAGCCACAGCTTTTTATATGAGAATATTTCCAACTTTGCTGTCTAAGATTTCTGCATATTATTTTTGCAACTGACTTACAGACTGCATAATAGAACCTAGATTTGTTCTTTCCAAAACAATTCAGGTAATTATGTTTATAATTCTCTGGAAGCAGAAGATAAATTCTCTTAAAGAATGAAAACTGGAGATCTTTGCCTCAGCATAGGCTCACTCTAATATTTGTTTTGCTAACCAATTATAAACTATATGTTGATATTATTGCAACTATAAGCAACCACGTAAGAAACAAAATTATCCTTAACTAGGAGAAGAGATTAAGTATGGAGGCTGATTCAACTTTCTGCCAATGAACACTTCAAGATGAAACATTTGCAGTCCCTACCGGGGGACACCCATACACCGTGAGATAGATGCACTTCCATAGGGGTAGTAGAGAAACAACAGCCTGAGGAAGGTAAGGGTTTCTTTTAAAACATAGGTACTCCTGTATTAGCATAGAGTCTGGCTCTTTTTCATGTGCAGCTGAAGAAGCACAAATGATGCCACCTTTTAAACTGACTTGCACATCTAACGCAAAAGTTTTGCAGTTTTTGACATGACTTCAGGATAAAGAAGGATCCAATTTGAAACTGAAATACACAGTGAGACATTTAAAAAATCCATCTTCAAAAGACCTAACCTCAGGTATAGAGATGCCCCCTCCAAACCCCTCATTCTTACTTATGAGAAAACAGATTATCAACAAAGTGATTTACTACAAATGAACAAGACACCTGATGCTCAAACCTGTGCTATAATCACACCGCTCTGCTTCTTTTAGCCATCTCTTTCACACACCCAAAATAATACCCGACGCTGTAACATTTTATCCTCAATACATCCACAAAATAGAGAAGTACTGTTGTTTCACAGATAAGAGAACTACTTAAGACACGATGACTATGCAGATAAACTAACTCACGAAGCAGGCCAGTGACCATTCCCTGGTATCATGGCCAAATCATATGAAATAAGCTTCTACACTTTGTGAAACCCTCTTTCCACAAACAAAAAATCCCAAACCAACCAAAAAAAATAAATTACTTTGGCCATACTGCTCTCCGGGAACCATCCCTAGCACTTCCTGTGCCTCAAGTAGCTCCTGGGAGAATGCAGGCTGGTACAGGCTACAATCATTCCAGAGTGTGTACTAACAATTAAATTGTATGGGCAAGTATACAATTGTGTATAGCCCTCAAGCCAATGTTCTGACCCAGTTTAGTTACAAGTACAGGTGTAGCCAAAAGGTAGCCATTCATATCGCAGAACTAGTAGTCTATAAATTACTTTTATAGTGAACTAGTCACCTGGACTTTCACGATAGATCAAGACAGGCATCAATATAAATGACAGAAGACAGATGAGCATCTTCAGGAAAGTGAACCATCCCATCCTAAACCAGCCAATTCCAGAGGGCAGTTTATCTCACTGTCTCATTCTGTTGGCTATAAAGGGAATCTAGACAAGTAATTTAGACAGCGTGTGTAACAGCTGAACAGACTAAATTTAGTGACATGAATAGCCTCTGAACACACAGATGTACAGCAGAGCAAACCCAAACTTCACTGTTTATCCTACTAATTAGTCCAAGACTTAGTACTATGTTGTATTTCACCCCAATTAAATGCAGGAAGTGCAATACAAAAATATATACCTGCCTCTCAAAGCGCTCAGTCCCCAGCTGTCTTTTGGTGATATCCAGTTCCCATTCTAGCTGAGTTGCTCTATTTCTGAGCTGAGTAAAATCTAGACTCTGCACAGCACTGTTAAGTCCATACACTTTAATTAGAGAACAACTATAATCCTCCAAGTATGTTACTAAATACAACTATCCAAAATTAAAAGGGCAGCTATACCATGCAATTAAGACCATTTTTTGGAGTGAAATATAACACTGCACAGAAAAGCCTATTAGGGTACAGCTGAGGAATCAGAAGCAGGTTTTTGGTGTTTTCTGCTGTTAAGGTAACCAAGGTATATTACCCATTTGAAAATGAAATGCAGCTAGATATAAAACCATCTGTGTGTATATACACTTGGGAAGAATGAAAAAACCTGCAATATTCTCCTGGTCATGTACTCACAGTTTATCTTCTTCTAAAGAAAGCTGTTCCTTGAGAAACTGGATTTCAGAGTCTTTTTCATGCTTTGCTATCTGAGACTGAAATTCTTTCTCACGACTGGACACAAGCAAAGATTCCAGGTTTTTCATAGATGTTCTTTCATTTCCCAGTTGTTGCCTCAGCAGCTCTATTTCAGAATGGGATGACTCATACTTTCTCTGCAGCTAAACAAAGGTTTTAAAATTTTAGATGTATGACTCTTAAGCTTACTGGCTATCTATTATGGTAATCTTAAAAAGAGAGAGAGAGAGGAAAATGAAGCCTGGGATCAATGACTAAAATTTGTTCTCACTCCAAGATGGATGATTAGCATTATATTTGCCCTCAGTCAAAATCCTGTTTAAGATTTATAAATTCACCCAGTGTATAAATCAGAATATAAATGCACTTGATATAAATGACAAAATGCTATGAAATACCTTTCCAAAGCAAAACTCAACATTTTTTGTTTTACCAAATTAAAAAGGTTTCTTCAGTCTGAAAGATCCAATTTTCTACTAATTGTCAATCAAATATCTAGTTCCTTTGCCAGTAAACAGGTTTGATATTCTACTTTTGTATTTCAGAACAGAAGAATACTGAAAACTGTAAACAGCAAATGTTACAGGAAAACAAACAGTATTAGAAATGCTGAAAGAACAGTATTATTCAGCATCAGGCTTAGTTTCCAATTCTGTATATACATATGCTGCAATGTAGTAATGCAGATTTCTGCATTGGAATACTATGTAAAATACCCCTATCTGAAGGTTATATGTGGCTGTTGAAAGACTACTTATTGAAAGGTATGAAAACATTAGTGAAAACTTCAACTTCAGACTTTCTACAACTCTCCAACTGCACTTCTGCATTTTTCTCTCCTGAAACTGTTGCTGCTCTCCACAGACCCAGCAAGCCCTTCACTGACAATCTCACAGAAGGATCCAGGAAGGCTTAGATATATTAGGTCTCACAAAAGCTTCAGACAAAAGTCATATACTGGAACTCTTCCCTATAGTAGAGGATTCCACAAACATACAAAAGACATCACACACATTTGGCTGGGACAAACAACCAACTGCCAAACAGCAGCTTTACCCATAGTGTATGGAAAAGGCATAAAGGTTAAAAGAGAATGCTGGAAGCCTGTGAACAAGAAATTATCTCATCTGGAGCAAAGGATGGACTGGACAGTGACAGAATCATACAGAAAATATCTGAATCTGAGTATGTATGAACAATTTTTCAGAGTTTATCCAAGCTGAGTTTTTTAAAATTTGCCTATCAAACATTAATTCTGTAGGTTTTGTAAAAATCAAGGGATTTTCAAGGGAAATTAAGGAAAGAGTATTAAAAAGATATTGATACTTTCTAAAACATCCAAGCATTTAAGTCCATGTCAAGTTTCTTTGCTAATAAATTAATGCAGCTATTCTGCTTACTCAGTGACTGGATGTAAAATCCAAGATATTTTTCAAGGAAACAACCAGTAATTTTTAAAGTCCCAACTGTTATTGGTAGTAAACCCCTGCAAAACAGTGTGCTTTTCAAATAGTATACAGCATCCACCCTCTGAAGAGTAAGCCCCTGAGGAATGCCAAATTAAACAATCAAAAAATTGAAACACTAATAGTCAATAAGGATTTCTTTGATCATTCTAGGTCCTAAAGTAGATTTAGATCCCTTAGTGTCAACATAAACTTACTTTTCTAATGTATTTCACATACCCTTTCTACTTTCTCTGCTGTGGAAGTTAACTGCTGATTCAATCATTCTTTGACTGCATTTAGTTTAATGCAAAGTTCTTGTGCAGATGTGAGATTTGCAAGCATAGAAACTCTCTCCCAATGTATGTTTTGAAACTCTTCTTCCATTTTCACAAGAGACTTGCTTAAAGCAGAAATCTGAGACTGGTATGCTGCTTCTATTGTTAAATGCTACAGTAAAGCAGTATCAGATAATCAAAACACTATTGCAAAGAAAATTTAAAACTGATTTTAAAATCCTGCAAAAAGAACTCTATGTAATTGTGGTGAACGTTAAGAGGCAGCAGCCATTTATTCTGCAATACACTTTAAAGTTATTTATTTAAATAACTCCCATATATAAAAATAGAAGAGAAGAGTTCTTGCTTCTGACAGCAATTATCAGCTACTGACATTTTAAACTCTGTTCCTACAATGCTACTCCTCCTGCAGACCCAATAAGGTTCAAAATTCTGCCATGGGCCGCATTTCATTTTCAGATGAGACCCTCTTATTTATCAATAAAATGTATTTTTGCATGTAAATGATAAGTGAATGCTGAGATATGGAAAGGTCATGTTTATACTGCTGTCATCCATAAACTCAGGCATGACTAAGAGATGACAGAAGTCACACTAAAGAGAAGTCAACAAGCCAGCAGAAGCAGTTCTGACTAAAAGCATTTAAAATGTGGTATATTTAACATAACTTAGGCTTTTCTGTTTTGAAAAATGTCTGTACTTTGCCCGGTAAGACTTCTATTTCCAGTCACTTTTAACTACTTAATTTTCAGTGGGTGGCAGAATGAGCCTGGGAGGTTAACAGAGCAAAGAGGGAGATAAAGCAGTTACTTCCTTGAAGGATTTATTAGGAATGAGATCCAAAGAGATGGTAGTAAGGGGAGCACCTCAAATTCTAGCTCCATCTTGCCTAAAAAAAAAAACCCACAAGGAACACACAGCACTGCCAAGCATGTTAAGATTTTTGAGAAAAAATTTCTGTGTTTTAGATATGTGCCTTACACATAACTGCTATGAACCTGAATATGACATCTGAATTCTGACTCAATTTGTTGACACAGATTTCATGAAGAGGCCTGTTCATTCCTATACGTCATGGCAGGCATGTGGGCAGAAATTAGAAGGATGAAAATTCTACCCATGTGAGGCCCACTGGACAAACTAAGACCATGTACCCATTTTACTGTATTAAAAAAGGCAAGATCTGCCACCCAATCTCTCTGTGCTGTTTTGCTACTGTTAGATTCTCATACACTTTCTGAACAGTAGCAGTTCAGTTCCTCTTGAGTATCTAACTTGCATGGATAGTTTGTACGTTCATAACATATTGCCAAAGCCATGCTGTGTATTTCCCTTTAAGTTCTTCAGATTTTCAAGGGGGAAGAGGCTCTTTGGGACATCTAAAGCAGTGGAAAGAAGGCCGAACAGCTGGAAGCAAGAAAAGTAGAGACAGGAACGTAAGCTGACAAAGCACTAGTAATATTTCAGGTGTGCTGGGGAATTGTGTGTGACTTTATGCCTTCAGTCATTCCAAACATGAGAGCATTTCATAATTCATAATATTTTCCTTGAAATACGCTGTTATTTTTAAAGATTTTTTTGAAGTGTGACAAGTGGAATTCTAGTCATATTATTAAATAAGCTCAAACTCCATACAGTTCATTATAGCAAAAATCTTTAAAATATGAGAAACAGCATTAACCATAATTTTAAACTGTTGCAGCCTTAAAATACTACCAGACCATTTCAAGGGTGAACCATGGAAAGAACTATTTCAACTTACTTGCTTCATCTCTCTTTCAAGGGACTCAGCTTTCTCTTTCAACCTGTGATTCTCAGACTCTGCACTAGTCAGTGCCAGTCTAACAGAGCTACAACCGGCTTCTGCTTGATGGCATTTTGCTTCCCAACTTTCTCCTTCTTCACAGGCTTTCCGGTAATTCTCCAAAAGCTCGCAGTTCTCTCTCTCCTAACACATAAAGCTTGTTTGTTTAATAATTTACAGTAAGCTTCACAAAACAGGGATAGCTATAGATCTACAGGCATGACATGATATTGGATGTTCTCTTTCCACTGAAAACTTTGCCATTTAACCAAAACATTGAGAGACTACTCAAGAACCAGTGTTTTGTTTAAGATGGCCACATTTTAATCCTCAAAAGACATCAGTTAAAAATGCCTAGATTAACATTACAAACACAAGGTGTAGCAATTTTTACTATTAATCCCATATGGTAATAAAGACAAAAGAGTTCCAAGTCTCTATATTATTCACTGTCTGAATTTTTTAATTTTAATAAACACACACATATGCTTATGTATCTGTGTTTGTGTGTGTGTTTATATATGTAAATAAAACCACAATGAAATATACTTCATTACTTGTGTATGCAAAAACAGCTAAGAAATGTGCTCAAACTAATAAAAACATATTACTAGAATGCAAATAAGTTTGGACTGGGAAGAAAATTCTTCCATGGAGATATCATTAAAATTTCATTTTTAGTTAAAATCACAGCCTTCATTAATAGGCTTAATCCATATATTCACTTTAGACTTCAGTACACCCTTCAGCCTGACAATATCTGTGTTTGAATCCTGGGCTTTCAACTTCATACCATCAAGCTCATTTTGGTAGTCTGCTATTTTTTTATATAGCACCTATGAAGAAAGATTTGTTTTATAAGGTTAAAGTATACTGTTTGTACCTTTATAAAAAATAGAATTAGTGTGTATCAAACACCTGTGGCTTTATTAACTTGTTATTTAAAGGCTACATAAAAACCAAACCAGGTGTATTTCTGTAGACAAAATTTTGCATTTGTCAAAAATATTTTGTTTCTTTGACTTACAAATAATACTAAACATTCTTAAAAAGAGAAATGTCAACAAAAGAATGTAGTGGTTAAAAAGAAAAATACAGATGGTTTATTTAGCAGCTAGACACTCATAACAAAATAGTCTGCCCCATTTTTACACATTACAGTCTCATAAAAGCCCACAGTGGAAAAAGTAAAGACAGCTAAAAAGTTGAATTAACTAATTAAGCAGTTATATCCTAATCAGAGGAAATAAAGCCACAAGTATTAGAATGCACACAGAATTCCTGGCAAGTATTGCTTGAGAAAGAGAACAGAATGAGGAAAAAAAATGCAGAAAGGCTGTCTTGAACTGCTCTGTTCAGAAACTTCCTTACAAAATTACTAGAACATTCAGCTGCAAGAACCTGGGAAGGGGGTGGTTGGGGGTGGAGAAAGCTATAGAGAAATCCCAATTCCTGTTGTGAAAAGGCTGTAAGTTGCTAAGAAAGGTGCTCTGGCAATCTGTGAACTTTTCCAGTAAGCTTAAGTGAAGAAATTAGAATGCTACTTTAAATACTTTGAATATCACCTAAACAAATGGAAGGACCTAGAGGAATGAACACATATTATAGAGGCAAGCCTATTAAAAAAAAAAAATCCTGTGAGGCTAAGACTTTTTATTTCTAACTGCTTCTACAAGCATCCAGGCATTGCAAAGAAAACCAGGAAGCTTTCAAAAGTAGCTAGAAGCAACAGGAGGCTGCATGTCATACCAACTTGACCTCATCAGTATCAACTGTGATTCTGAGAGAAGGTAAAAAAATAGTGATTTCCTGGAGTACCTTTGGTGGTTAAAGCTACTACAAACGTCGACTTTTCTAGAAAACTCAAAGAGGGCGCTAAGAGAAACAATCGGTATGTTTCAGAGAAGAGTCATTTAGAGAGAGAGTTATCTTGCCTAATTTTTGCAGTGCAGAATTAGGTACCTGATCTAAATTAGTTGGCTACACTTCGTCTATAATGGAGTCAGGCAGGTAAAATGATCACTTTAAAAACAGGGATGGGATGAATCTCCTCCTGGAGGACTTTTCATCACTTAAAAGGGAGCCTTAATGACTTTTATTACCTAAGACCAGGTGAAGTTAATTTGATCCTTCGGAAACTGGGTAGGGCTTCTAGAAGAGAAAACCAGGTGAGCAGAATTTTCAAAGACAAAGATTTCCTAAGCAGTAGAATAAGTACAGAGAAGAAAGATCGAATATCAGAAAACCTAAATGAAGGTAAGAAGTTGAAGAAAACCCAGAACATTACACAGTGATGAACTACTATAGGCATTAAGCTTAATTTCTAGCTGCTTGGAAAACACATCGATGCATAAGCATTGTGTGTACATGAAATGACACTTTAAGTATTTTAACTACTTTCGTTAGGAACTGAACACAGATAAATAACACCGTAGGTAATGTAGCATTGTATTATAGCCAAGTATTTCCAGCATCTTTTACCCAAAGGCCATTTTAAAGGAACATAAATACAATATTATTAATAAAGTTTTGAATGTTATTATGTGTACTGTTAAATTATTAAAAGCTTATGAATTTGACTTGCTAAATACTCTATGCCAGTCACAGCACAGTGTAAGAAACATTTGCTGCCTTCTTTATAGTACTTTTCCATATAAGCAATAGTTATAACTGCCACATTGTTTTTACTTGAAAATCGGGGGGGGCGGGGGGGAGATCATAAATCAGCTGTTCCTCAAGAAAAACATCCAAAGAATTACATAAGAATAGTTGGTCCTCTTTACACAAGTGAGCTGAGTAGTAAGGGAAAAATCAGAGTTTGAAAAAATGAGCTTAAAAATTAGTTTGCAGATTTACTTCAGATGAGGGCCTACCAATTCTATGCACTACTTGAAAAATACACTATTTTCCTTTTTAGTCAAGGGTTCTCTGTACAAACATACCTGAAGTTCTTGCTTAGTATTAGAAAGATGTTCTTGTAACCTGTCATTCTCCTGAACTAATGATTCTCTGTTCTTGTTAGTCTGTGCAAGTTCTTTGTTGGTTTCTTGTAGCTGTTGATGCAAACAGTTGATCTCTTTCTCACAGATACAGAGTGCTTCGGCAGATTTTCTACGCAGCAAATAAAAAAAATCTTCAGGTATGACAACTGCCCAACCCAACGCAAATGACAGCTTTTCCAGTAGTTAAGTTTGCAAGTCATGAAACAAAGCTGTAACATTTTAATCTTTAACAGAGTAAAGAATTATCTATACATTAGCACATCCCATGATTCAATTTTTGAGTTAATGTTATAAATTAATCAAAATTTTATAAATTGACATTTCATCCTTACTTTATGGAATGCGCCAACCCAGAAATCAGAATCTTGAAGTCTGAAATTATTTTCTCCTTGAAAAGAAATACAAATTTGAAGTAAACCTCTTACCACTCCTCGATATAAAGGGGGGGGGGGGGGGGGGGGGGAGGGAAATTCTATAGGATTATTTCTATTTCCCTTTATTCAGCTAGCTGATTAGTTTAACTATTTAATGCAAAATGGATTGTGGTTTTCCAAGTTTCGTCATGTACTGTTTAGAGCTGAAAATTCTGATAATCTAATTTGGCAAATAAAGGAACAAATATTATGATCTTCTGCAGAATATAATAATTTAAATTAAATTTTTTAATCCTTTGTAGTTCCAAAGCTAGCATTTGGTTCACACTTCCAAAACTAAATTATGTCCTCTGCCTATTAGATAAACTATCATAAGCTTTTCTACAATGAATAAACTATCAGAATCTGGTAGTTTGTAACTGATAAAACAAGAATTTAATCACAAAGTACATTACTCCCTTGTCTTTGGATACAGATAATAAGAGAAGCATAGATAGGCTAAGGAAATGTTTTCTACAAGAATACAAGAGAGGTGAGAGACAACCGTCTCTTCTCTAAAATGGACACCATTTTACAATTTACAGTTTTAAAAACACAACGTCACTGTTTATGGCAAGATTATTTTAGCCTGTCCTGCAATATCTTTGCTTTAAGATTTTGTTAAAAATCAATGCAAATTCAATGCAAAACAATCACAACAGTTAAAAAAAAGTAAAAAACCTCCCACCTTCTTTAGTTTATCCTAAATCAATATCTAGGTCACTTAAGCTGAAGTGAAAAATAATGTTTCAGAACTAAGAACTAAGCAGCTTCATTACATAGTTTGAAATCACATGGTGCAAGGTGAAAAGAATGTAATTCAGATGCTTCTTCAATGACAACAGAGACGATATTATAGTATCACCATGCATCTTCAACTTCAGTTCAACATCCAGACCAAGGAAGAATTTAGGCTACATTTTATGATAAACAAAAAATTTTACTGCCTAATTTCCTCTTCTCCACTTTAGGGAAGTACTTAAAAGTCCCCTCTCTTGATAAATATAGACGATACAAAACACCAAACACAAGATAACCAACGCTGCTCAAACCTGCTGTTGAAGTCAACAGGAGTTTTGTTGTTGCCTTGAAATTGGAGCAGAACTAGGTCAGCACTGAGCGCTGTTGTAGATCCCAATATAAGACAGGTGTGAGGACCCAACAGATCCTTTCCCTATTTATCTTTTGTGACTATTTGACTATACACATTAGAACATACTTTAATTGCCAGGCTTTCCTCAAAAGTAGCAATCTTCTCTCTTCCTTCTTCCACACAGTCTTGCAAAGATGCCTTCTCTTTATCAAGTTGTGCAATTGTTTCTTTCAAAGCACAGATCTCCTCTTGTTGTACAAGACTCTGTCTTGAAAAGTTATCTGGACACAACCAGAAAGGTCTTATTTTTATTAATTCAACTGATTTGAAATAAAAACTCTTTTGATACACTTCTAAAGCATAAAAAACATGGCAAAAGCTCCCCTTCAAGAAAACACTGAAGCACGTACCTTTACAAAATACATAAATAATCTGACTGATATTTACAGAACTGCATTCTTCCTTAGATCAAGGCCTTCAATTTCTTGGCTCAAAACAAATCTGCTTTTAAACAGCAGATGTTTAGATCATTAAAAATAACTTTCTTGGGTATTATAGCAACAAAGGCTTGAACAGAATTACTATAGAAAGAAGCAGTATGTAGACCACAGCATATAATGACTGATAAAGTAAAAGTGATAGATACAATGATGTTAGCCATTTTTTCTGATTTTTTTTTATTTAAATAAACTTTATGTAAGAGTAATGCAATTATAAAATTCAACCCCACTTAAAAATTGCAAAGATAATAATGAAAAAAGCAATCTACTCATTACAAAATTGAATACTAAAAGATGTCTCTCCCTATCTTCATAAAGCTAATAAGGTGTTGCACACTACATTTACCAATCCTTATATAATCTACATGCATAGCATTCACAGAGGAGAACCACAGGAACTCTTCTTACAGTGAACCTTACATCTCATTAAAAATGTGCAGGCTGTAAATTAATCTTTAAAAATCAGTGTAATTAGACTTATTGAATGATATTTATTAACCACTTCCAGGAGGTAAAACATGCAAAGTAAAATGATCTGTAGCTCAGTCTTTCAGGGGCATCATAGTATAAATTCACATTGTATTTTTTCCACAGAATCGTTCCCTATTTCAAAATACAAGATGAAAGGCACACTCAAATTTCCACGTATTTTTGGATGCATGGCTCTGGAATCTGCTAAGACAGTGATCAAACCTGGCTCTAAAGAAAATTCTGATAGGGCAGCTAACCCTGGAAACCATTTCCAAGCACATTAAGGACAAGAAAATTATCAGGATTAAGTCAGCATGGCTTCACCCAGGGAAAGTCACGACTGACCAACTTCTGTGATAAATTGAATGGCCTGGTAGATGAATGGAGAGCAGCAGATGTTGTTTAGCTTGAGTTCAATAAGGCCTCTGACACTCCCATAAGATACACAGATGAGCTGTTGACATATATGGGCTGGATGAGCGGACAGTGAGGTGGATTGAAAACTGTCTGAATGGCCGGGCCCAGAGGGTGGTGATCAGTGGCACAAAGTCTAGTTGGTGGCCAGTAACTAGTAGTGTGCCCCAGGGGTTAATACTGGGTCTAGTTTTACATCTTCATTGATAATCTGGATGATGGGGCAGACTGTACTGTCAGGATTTTGCTGATTACACAAAACTGGGAGGAGTGGCTGATACACCAGAGGGTCATGCTGCCTTCCAGAGGGTCCTTGACAGGCTGGAGAAACAGGCTGCCAGGAACCTCATGAAATCCAACAAAGGGAAGTGCAAAGTCCTACACCGGGGGACAAACAACCCCAGGCAGCAGTACACACTGGGGGCCACTCAGCTGGAAAGCTACTTGGCAGTAAAGCTGGGGGTTCTGGTGAACACCACGTTGAACATGCGCCACCAGTGTGCCCTTGCTATAAAGAAGGTGAATGGTACCTGGGCTGCATTAGGTAACATATGGTTCCCTGCTCAAGGGAGGTGATCCTTCCCATCTACTCAGCTCTGAAGCGACCCATCTGGAATGCTGGGTCCAGTTCTGGTCTCCTCAGTGCAAGAGAGACATGGACATACTGGAAAGAGTCCAGCAAAGGGCCATGAAGATGATTGAGGGATGGGAGCATCTCTCCTATGAGGAAAAGCCGAGAGAGCCAGGACTGTTTAGCCTGGAGAAGAGAAGGCTCAGGTGGGAATCTTATAAATATATATAAATACCTGAAGGGAGAGCATAAAGAGGACAGAGCCAGGCTCTTTTCAGTGGTGCCCAGTAACAGTATAAGAGGTAACAGGCACAAACTGAAACATAGGAGGTTCCGTCCCAACATCAGGAAACATTTTTTTACTGTGTGGGTGACCAAGCGCTGGAACAGGTTGCCCAGGAAGGTTACAGAGTCACCTTCCTTGGAGATACTCAAAATCCATCTGGACACAGTCCTGGGCAACTGGCTTTAGGTGGCCCTGCTTGACAAGGGAGGCTGGACAAGCTAACCTTCAGAAGTGCCTTCCAACCTCAACCATTCTGTGATTCTAAGCAAGGGTGTGTTTCACCATTTTACAGAGAAGGAATGGAGGCACAACGATCAATTAAAAATGCTATCTGATTATTTTGGGTGCCCAAACTATGACCTAAATTTTCAGGGTAGAATGTATTGCATATTCAAAAAAAACCCAAACATGGATTGCTGCCTCAGCTGTGAGTGCTCAACATTTCTGAAAACTAATAACCAAAGTCTCAAAATCAGGCACTGTGAAAAGAGGTCAGATGTATAGTTAGTGAGCAATTCTGAAAAGCTCCCCAAAATTCTAACATACAGACAGCAATAGTATAAAATATTGTATAACAATATTTAACAGTTTAAATAGTGTGTGCTTTCTTTCTGCAATTACCTGCTTTATTCACTGTATTTTCGGCTAAGAAGGTCTGACAGACCAGCTTGCTTCACTAGACAACACTGATTTACTCCCTACAAAACTCTGCAAAAGTTGGTGCAAAGGCTTCTATAGAAAAACACCACATGATAGTGTAATTAAAAACAATGGCATAAGTTTTAAAAACCCCACAACCTGGAGTTTATTTATTAAGTAGTACAGACAACCTTAAAACTGGCATTCCCAACTTCTTAAGTGTTTGTCTCGGAAATAAGCTGCTTGAGTGAAAAACAAAAAGCACAATTTGGATTCCCATTGTGTGTCACATGACACATAAGACAAACCACTGGGGATTATACTGCTGTTCTCTCTGCAGACAAGCACTGGAAAGAGACACTTTGCCAAATGTACCTTCTCTTGTCAGCAAAAATAATGTAACACAAGTCTTGGAAATCCCTAGCTCCATTCCAGACTCCTAAAAGGGAAAGCATTCTCTAGTGGGCACACACACTTTCTTTCCATCTTCTTCAATTCTACCTCTCCAAGAAGATAACATTAGCTGCTAATCCTTTCTCTTCACTTTGGTCAGCCCCAAGTCTTAAGGCTTCTCATCCTAGACTCCTTCCCTATTAATACGAAACTCCTAAACCCACATTTTCCATCTCAATCTCCTTTTAATTCCAACCTTTCTCCTGCTTTCAGCATTATTGTCAAAGTCCTAAATATTCTCTGTGTGTAGCTGTGCACAGGTTCTAGTCGCAGTGCATGTCCAATAGCTCCAAGTCCTATCTGCAATCTCTGAACTAGTTATCCAATTTTGAGGATCTTTCCAGTCTCTTTAACCACTTCGTACTAGCTCTCCTCACTGATGTCTTGGATCCTTCTTCACTCCCTCCCTTCACTATTAATTTTCAATCTCTGATTTCTTGCATTGCCCCAGCTTTCCCTGGTGCCACATCCACACTTCTGTTTCTCCGTTCACTGACTTCCAATCTCGCTGTTTCATACTTACAGTCTCCTTTGACAACCAATCCTTGTTGCAAATTCTTGTCCGGCCAATATCCCTATTCTCTACTTGTCTCCTGACTCTTTATTAACTTTACTTCTCCTACCTATTTCTCTAGGATTGGGCTGCCTTATCAAACTGTAATTGAAGTATCCTCTCCTTATTGATCTGGCAGTTAAAACCTCTCAACTTTCTTCTCTCAGTACATTTCTCCCCACACCTACACTTCCTCTCCTTCAGCATCGCCCACTGTTATCCCTGTGGTCACAGGATAGTAACAGAATACAGACAGTCTCTGTTAATTTCAAGATTCTTTGCCTGGACTTGCCTCACAGCACTGAAAAATGCTAATGAATCTAGATTGGAACATGCTTCAGTCAGATTATATAGGAACTCAGATGCCAAATTCTGAAAAGTTTCTATTCAGCTTTAATGAACTGATTTTTCTGTTGGTTTTTTTTTTTTTTCTTAAAATACATTTAATTCAGATACATATTCTGGGAATGATTAAAAGCATGCAACAACACATAGATTGACATGCCTATCAAACATGAAGTCCCTACTTTTTTACTCTGCTACACTCCCTACTGTACCAGAAGTATCCAACTTTTAAAACAAAGTATGTGGATTTCAGTGTGGACAAAGCATATTTTTCTGTAGCCTTCTCAGGAGTGGCTTAAACATCTTAGCCAAAACATTAAAAAAACCTTAAGTTCACTTGAATGAAATGCTTATTCATATGAATGAAATGTTTATCTCAAGTGAAATATTTAAAACCAAATTACCAGAGTCTGAAATTTGTAAATAACCAGATATTTTAATAGCAATAGTCAGCTCTAACATTAGATGAAATTAGCTATAATTAACTTTATTTTCCCTTCACAAATTCAGCACTGTGTTTGTGATTATGTCAACTGCATCTATAGAACACAGTAAAATACTGCTAACACAATGCAGTTGCAATTTTGGAAGCAAGAGCGTATTCCTTGGCACTACAGAATAATTCCTGTATCCACCTCTTTTAGTTTCACAATACAAAAAAGGTGCAACATACAGTGTAGGATACATACTATAAAGGATGGATGTTTTCCTGATTCCATCATCATCATCATCTTATGGTGCTGAGAGGTGCAAACACGACCTTGATGGATCACAAATACAACTGATATGCTCAGACACTGCACATTGGTACCAACACACATTGTTTGGCTGACAGTCTGTATTATCACTGAAACTTACTTGCAAGAGCTTTATTACATAATTTTAAAATGCAAAAACCTTCCAATAATGAAAGAAAACAATTGTTTTGCACTTGAAATGTTAAAACTGTCAAAAGTGTATTTATTTGCATTCAACACTTTTTCTTTCAACCCATAAGAAAAAAAGCAGTAATATAATAATTCAATAAAATTGAATTCTATTACAAAATTTGTATCTGTCACTCACCAATTTTTTCATTCAAAAGCATAATTTTCTCTTGGGTAAGTTGCATTTCATATTTTTTCTTAATAAGGTTTTGCTGAGCCTCTGAAAGACTCTGTTCTGTCTTTTCATTCAATAATCTGGAAAAGCAGAAGCATTAAACACGACAATTCGGATGTTTATATGTTAATTCTTTTCCTTTTTGAAATGTCAACAAAATTGCAAAAGTTAGGAAAAAGTAAGATTCTCCTGCATATTTTAGACAATTGGGGATATTTTATTAATGTTAACCTTAATCCATGGATATTAAAGTCTGAATAATACTCCTGTATAAAATCACAGAACAGTAAGAAGAATTACAGGTGGACGTAAAAATGTCTCAAAAATTATTAAAATAAAAATCATCACTTGGGACATAGATTGGAATGCCTGGCCTATTTCCAGTTAGACCCAAGTCATACGTTTGAATCGTGTAGTAATATTAATGATTCCCAAACTGTTGAAGAAACTGAAGAGAGCTATCAGACTGGTTTGGGGGAGAAAAGCAAAAGGTATTTTAGCAGCAGTAACTAATCCTCAGCAACTAAATTTTTACAGTATTCCTAAATCTGACAACTTATTATAAAGCAGCAATAACTCAGGACTGGATTTGAAAGGGAGTTCATGTTATTTTAGAAATCACAGTACCCATAGAAAGGTATTGTGGGCCAGCATAATATTGCATGCTACCACCCAGCATTCCCACCAATCAAAATCCAACAAAAAAACTACAACACCCATGCGTCAACTACAACGGTGACTTGTAAGGACACACAGGTTTAGGAGAGTGTCTGCCTAACTGAATTATATTTAAGAAAACACAAAAGGAAAAAGTCACAGTATCTTCTCTTGCAGTCTGTTCACTCTGTAGCCTAGTTCAGTCTGTGATCTAGTCCTTCGTATCTCTCCACAAACACTTCATGTGATTGATCTTCCCTTCCAGTCAGTAAATTACCTTTTCTGTCTTGCACTCACTAACCTATGCTTTATTACCTAAAGGCTTTGATTGAGTTTAGTCCTACTACATGCTTCTGAACATGCTCAGGAACTCCAGTTGAGCAGCAGCCCATAAACCCTACACAAGGCTTCAGTTTTATTTCCCCTCATGAAAAAGCTCCAAGACTAAGAAAAGGATGCTTGAAAGTAACTACATGTGGCACTCATGTGTTTGCTTGCCTCTGTAAAAACAATGAAAAATCAAAAAAAAAAAATTTTCAATTCATATGCAATTTACCAAAATACATCAGTCCCTACAGTTTCTAATAGAAAGCTCCTAAATCTCTCAGAGTAAATTTTACTTTTTCACTGAAGATGATTTTCAGCATACATAATATCAACAAGCCAAGAACATTTACATACAGATAAGCAACAAGGAAAACAATTTAATTCCAAAAAGGATAGCTCATAAGAACAACTATCACAAATTCCTTTCCCTTTGAGCTATATAACAGTTATGAAAACCAATGAATATAGGCTAACATTGCTTGCCAAACTAATGCAATTATATGCTTTTACTTACCTCAGTGAAACATATTCAGCTTTCTGTCGGCTCAGCTCAGTTTCAGAGTCCCGTGCTGCTCTTGCCAATCTTTTCATCTCAGTTTCCAGAGAATCAATCGTGTCTTTCATCAGCACCACTCTGGACATCTGTTCTAACCGTTCACTATCTAACTATAAATATAATGAAATATTAAAAGCCCCCCAAAAAGCTGATTTATACATAGAATTTCTTCAATTAATTCAAATACTGCTCTGTTTTTAGCACAAAACTTTTACTGAAGAAGAAATATGCAAGTATCTCATTTACTCAGGGCCTGATTCCAGGTCTACTGAAGGTAGTTGGCAAAGACCTGCAACGTGATTTTCACGTCCTCTGAAGGACAATTTCCTGTCTTTCAGATCTCTGGGAATATTTGAATTCATTAGTGCAAATTTTAGGTTGGTAATTATGCCCAAGGGCAAAAATGTTTGATATTGATCAACATTAAAAGTTTGCAGTGCAAAATTATATAATAGAAAACATTAATATGAGTGTATGAAGGGACAAATCCCAGTTTGGGATACAACACTACCCATGATGGCTTTAGGGCTCTACTATGTTGTATAGCTATGCTGACAACCGGATAGAGAAATCACCGTAGAACACTTGCATAAAGCTCTATATGACCAAGTTACCACCATGAGGCCTTTAGATCTGTACCTAGACAAAGAACAGCTCCAAAACCTCTTGCACAGACTCCAGCAAAGCTAGTTTGAAATCTCCAGTTTAAAGGAAGATGTGTTTCTTTATTACAGGGGTCCTCAAACTACGGCCCGCAGCCAGACACACCCCCCCAGGGTCCTCAATCCGGCCCCCGGTATTTACAGAACCCCTCCACCCACCCCCCCGCCGGGGGTTCGGGGGGGAAACCAAGCAGCCACAGATGACTGCCTGCCTCTTCATCCATGCGCCGGCCCCCTGTATACAAAGTTTGAGGACCCCTGCTTTATTAAATGCTTAAACTTAACATTCAAAGAACTGTCCTTTCAAAATTACTTGAAATGGCTCTTGAGGTAAAAAAAATCTCTACCTCATCCCTCTTCTCATTTACTGATTCTTTCGGTACTAATTTTTGTGTTACTATAATCAAAAGTCATACCTCTAAAGAGCAAGTCAGTAAGGCTCTGGTACATAGTAACTTTTTCCATATTAATGCTATAAATTTCATATTGATGTACTGCCCTCAGAGGGTACCAAATGAACTCAAGAAATAAGATGATGTACCTAAAACAAGACTATTCCCAATATTCACTGCACATCATATGTCAAGCGTGTGATTAAAGCTAATTTACTACTCAGAGTACTCAGAGCTATTTAAGCCTACAGTGTATTCTTCATTACAGATGCACTCAGTGTACTATTATAGACCTTGGCACTACACTTACAAGCTTGGTAGGATTTAAAAGGCTGAAGGGGAAAAAGAAAATTAAATAGAATTTATAGTCACAAGATCTAGAAGAAAGATACACTCCAGAAATCAATGTTAATCTATTTAAAACTCGAGTTCTACCAAGACTGTAAATATATTGAAGATTTATATTGATTTTATTAATGTTTTCATTTTCTGTTTTAGCACCATATATTAGCAAACAATTGCACACACAAGTAACTTAAAACAGAACCGTACAATTACATCTGTTTTTGGAGCATCAGGTCTTAATAATATACAATCATAAGATAATTCACACTGGAATGGACTCTGGGAGGTCTCTAATCTAAACTCCTGCTCAAAGCAGGGCCAGCTCTGAGGTCAGGTTGCCTGGGACTTCGTCCAGTCCAGTCTTGAAAGTCTCCAACAATGCTGGGGACTGCTTGACTGTCCTTACGAGAAAGAAGTATTTCCTTGTGTGTTCAGCCTGAAACCTCCTCCTTTCGACTGATGCCCATTGTTTCTTATCCTTCCACCATGCACTGCTGTGAAAAGCCTGTTTCTGACTTCTTGATGAGCACTGGCAGGTAGGACTTGGGTCCTCCCTAAGCCACCTCTACCTCAGGTGGAACAAGCCCAGTTCCACTAGTCTCCTCTCATAGGGAAAGTTTTCCAGCCCTAAATATTGTGGGAGCTCTATATTAAACTCACTCCAGTTTGGTAATGTGTTTCTTGTACCATGGTGGCAAAACTGGATGCCACGTATTCCAGGTGTGGTCTAATGAGTGCTCAGTAAAGGGGGGCAATCACCTCCCTTGAGCTACAGGCTGTGTCCTGTTTATACAGCCTACAACACTCTTGCCCGCCTTTGCCACTAAGGCATACTACTGGGTCACGTACAGCTTGCTGTATACCAGGGCCTCCAGGGCCTGAATTTTCAGCAGAGCTGCTCCCAGACCCATTGGCTCCAACCTGTACTGGTGACAATGGCTCTTCTTCCCAAATTCAGAACTTGGCATTCATCCTTGTTGGACGTCATAAGGTTCCTGTTGTCCATTCTTCCTGCCTGTCTCAGTTGCTGGGGATGACAGCCCTGCTCTTAAGCATATCAACAGTTTTCCCTAATTTGGTGTCATCTGCAAGCTTTCTTTATGAGCCTGCAATTTTGTTGCCTCCTTCAGGTCACTGATAAAAACGTTAAACAGGACAGGCCTCAGAACAAACCCCCATGGTGCTCAATGTTAACAGTCTCCAAGCCAAATTAAACGCTACCTGGTAAGACTGACCATACTATCAATTTTTTCCCCATCTAGCTGCCCACCCATCCAGACCATAACATCCTAACCTGGATACAAGAACACTGTGGGTAACTCTCAAAAGCCTTGTTACAGTCTTGGTAAGTGACATCCACTGCCCTTAGCCCATTGTTTCCTGACAGAAAGTCAGGTTGGTCCTGCAGGATTAACCATGAACATTACCTGTATTACCACATTTACAATTCCAAAAATAATTATTTTCCCTTACATTTTGAATAGTAGTTTCTAGCTCTTCAGTTCTCTGTTCCAAATGAGCCTTTTCTTTAAACACAATCTCTTGGGAAATCTGTATCAAACAACAAAATCACATAAAACCAAGTCTGAACTCAACACAGACATGTAATGCCATTAACTCTCTGGATTAGAATGGAAATCTTTAGTCACCAATTACAGCACTAACTTTTCATGTTAAAATAACCTGGAGGGGGTGGAATCAAACCTTTAACTGCTCCCTGAGGCTGTCACGTTCTGTAGTCATCCTTCGGAAATCTGACAGTGCTGTATCCCTTTCTATCTCCACATGTCTTAACATAGCTTGAGCTGCCACAGCACATTTAGGAGTCCTAGAGCATTTGATAAATTCCGGACAAAGTTGGGAAATCTCTTCCTGTGCCTGTTTTTAAAAACAGCAGCATAACAGAAATGTGGAATAAAAAATGTAAAATATTACTGTGACAAATGGCTGGTAATGCAGAACATCCCAGAAACTGTGTAGTATCAAAGATGAAGTAGTAATTTGCGCGTATATTCTTTGATTCAGGGAAACACTCTTAACTCAGGACAGCACTCACAAACTTGTATTTAACTCTCAGAACCAAATTACAGAATTTCCATAACTTTTTTTTTTAAAACAAATGCTTTGCACTTTTTCTTTTTCACACAAAAACAAAAGTAGGATTTTTATCTTGTACATCATCTTATTTTAATTAACCATACAAATATAAACAAAATTACCTGTCCATAAAGACTGACAATGCTGTCTCTCTCAGCTGTTAAAACTTTGAAGTTACCATGAATTTCTGCCACATGGCGCTCATATTTTTTCAGCGTTGACTTAAGTTCTTCACGTTCTCTCCATATTTTCAAAACTTCTGGATCAGAACTCACTCCCTTTAAAGAATAAGGTGATAAGTTTAAAGCAGAGAAAAAAACCTTGATATGTTTTCTTCTTATATCTGATTTGGAAATTTCTATGAAAGATTTAATAAACCTTCAACCTAGTAACCTCCAGATAGTCAAGACCATACATACATATTATTTAGTACTAAAGTAGAGATATACATAACATTTGTAAAATACACTTTTATTTTGAGCAGCAAATGTCTACCACAAACGGTACTAACAATCATGTTAATAATTACTTAAAATTTAAGTAGTTGCCAGTAACCATTTCAAGTGATATACATGCATGCAATGTAAAGCAGCAGTTAAGTTCACATTATTGACCTGCTCCCATCTTATGCATCCTTCTATTTATAATCAATTAGTTTTTCTTCCTGGTACTTATGGCTTTGGTAGTTTAGCATAAGATAAACCAACATTCTAAAAAATGCATTCCTCCTCTTTCAAAGTGTTTTCCCAAGCTTACCTGGATAGGTGATTTTTTTGTTGACATGCTGCCACAAGTAGAAGTTTGCATAGGACTTGAAAATGCGTTTTTAAATACCTTCAGCAAATTCTCAGTCTGACATTTATAGTAGTCTCTGTCCTCTTCCAATGTCTTAATAAAGGCATCAAGCCTTGAAGGTGACCTCCGTTGCTTTACTTCAGCTTCTGTTTGTAGAATAACCTGCATGTGCAGAAATGAGAGAATTAATTCACCAAAATAGAATTTTTGTAACATTCTTTAACTTTTAACTTCTCAATGTCTGTATTTTCTCTTTTTTGTTATGTTGCAGGATATGTCTGAATGTCTTAAAATGGATCTAACAGGACAGAGAAGGACATAAAAGCTAAATGTTAATTAACCAGGAATATATCTGTTCAAAACTAAGGAGGACAACTAAGTAGATTTGTATTGGAGTATTTAATGAATTTTTAAATATGAAAGAAATTAGGTCACTATGTTTGCTTGAGATCCATGAAAGGTCTATTTTTGAAATGGAAATAAAGTAATGTGCAAATAAGTATATAGTTGAAATCCTAAAGTCATGTGTGAGCCTAAAACAGACTTTGGAGATGAACTGCAATGCCAAAGTTCAAAACTGCACACCAAATCCCTCTCCATTACAATCTATCTGTTGGTAGATGGACTCTTGAAAGTTTAAGCACCTAGGGAATACTAAACTCTGCAAATTTAGTATTATTTTTGTTAAAACACATGCAGAAGTAGGTGTTTAAAACCCTGAAAACTTATAATTACCTAAATCTCTCAGTAAATCTAGCTCTCAAATCTCAAGCTTTCTGGCTGAAGGATCAAAATCTGTCCAAGAAAATTGAGCAGCAAACTCTACGTGGTCAGAGTGTTTTTTTTCCCAGAGCTGGGTTCTTTGCAGGATTGTGGCATAAGCTCAAATATCATATACAGGAAAGAAAAAAAAAAAAACCAAAACAACAAAACCCAAACTACAACCATCCCACTCCTCTGAAATTTGAGACAAATATTTAAATTACAGTACAAAATTATTGTCTTGAACACATTAAAAAATTCCCTCTAAATTTATAGTTGAAGCAAGTGAATGAGTTAGATTTACCACTGGCAAATATTTCTACAATTACAACATTGTGTAAATTTCAAAATATTCCAATAGTATCATAACACATTAAGGAAGACAGAATACCAAGAGACAATTTTTAAAGAAAAAAAATGTTACTTCTGTTTTGCAAGGTATTCAGAACAGTCATATGCAATTTTGTAAAAAAAAAAAATATTAAGATTGTCAAAAGCAAAATCATTACAGGCTAGCTGCAAAATATAAACAGATACCCATCCATCTAGAGACAGAAAACTACAAATGAAAACAGACATGTTTATCCATTCCATAACTTGTCTGTTATCAGTGAAAACAAAGCAAGTGAAATTCACTTATACAAGTATTTAATTTCATGTGGAAATGACCTGATTTCATAGCTACATATATACTAAGGATACATGTTTAACTCACAGATTTCAGTGTTTTCACCGTGTGTTCCAGCTTCTTTATCTTGTTCTGCTGCTGTTGAACTTGAATCTACCATAAAAAATGAGAGCAAGAGATGCATTAGTTTTGGATAATCATTAGTGCAAATCCAGCATTTTAACTCAACTATTCTAGTCAATTTTGTGTATGTTTTCCAGTTTGACTAGGCTGAAAACATACTATTTAGTAACAATAAACTTAATCTAGAAGGGAATTCGTTAGAAGTTTTATCTTCAGATGCAGTACAGGATTAGGAAAAACTGTAACAGTTGAGTTACTGTCAGGTGAATGAATGAAAAAGGAAGCATGGAACACTTTTCCCAGAACTGTCTTACTGAGAAACTTTGGAAAACAGGGACAGTTTGACTATACCTATGGGCTAAAGAAATATGTATGTAGCTACACTAACGGCAAACAAAGAATATGCTTTCTCTCATCTCACCACTACTACTAAATCACATAATTGCACGTGCATAGAACGCAATTTTCCATTATCCTGGAAAATCAAAACCAGTTTTCACTGAAACCACATTCTTTCCAACTGCAAGCATGATTTTAATCCTTGCATCATTCTACACCTGAAAAATAACATACTGCCAGCACCTACTGCTCTTCCGTCCCTGCAAATATACTTCAAAGCAGAGATGAAAGCTAGAAATTCAGACCAAAAGGCAAAAAAAGAAAACCAACCCCAAAACAGTTGCCAGAATATTAGCAAACAACATTAAAATATCACTGCACAATATTCATTCTAATAAGAAGATACCTTTGCTTCCTCAAGCTCCTTATCAGCAGTATTCAATAGCAATTCTTTTTCCAGCTGCTCAGATAGTTTGCCAATTACAGCCAGTTCTTTATACAGACGATCACTTTTACAAGTGAACCTATCCACTTGATTTTCCACCACTTGCTTGTTATCAAGAAGTTGTATGACATGCTTCCTTAGCTCGTGGTTTATCTTCTTCAGATCTTCAGTCTGTGAGGATAAGGAGGAAGTGTTTTACTTAATCTTCAAGGATTTGCGGAGAGTATTTCATAATAAGAAGCAATTTATGCTTAAAAAACCCACTAGTATACATTATTCACAAATTAAGAATAGGCACACCACTAGCACCATTTTGAACAGAAATTTTTAAGGGTTCTGGTCAATGGAGAATCTGATCCTTAACCTTTAAGTCAAAAACTTTCTCAAACTGTCAAACTACAGTTATACTACTGTAAGAGGAAATACCTCTCTTGGCCTAGCCTCAAGCTTCCAACAGTTACTATGGTTCTGTTAGATTTTAGGAATGCCTTCAATCACCCTCTCTGACTTGGGCTCGTATCCCTTACACATACTTCATAAAGGCCAGCAGAAATGTAGCAAATGAATTATTAAATTGAATTCATCAATAAAATATAAAATAATAAATAAAAATATATAATATAAATCTATATCATAATATAAAATAACATCAAAATGTTAACAATTTCCCTGAAATAATGTCTTTTTAGAAAAATACTATATGGCCTTTTTGTAAGAATCCAGAAGTTGCTAACTATTTTGGCACTAGCAACTTATTGTAACATCTCAGTCTGTAGGACCATTACTGCCTCACACAGCTTTCCAATTTTCTGAGTTCTCAGATTTCCAAAATCCCAGCCCAATCAAGATATGGATACAGTGTGATGCAGAAACTCCATTGCTTGCACACACCGATTCCGTAATGCATGAGGAATCAGTATCACTGAATACTGAATTCTGTGATGTTCACTTGATTCTAACAGTCAGAGAATTTTCTCCAGCCACTACTAGCGGTGCACAAAAATACATTTTGAATTATTTAGGAAGACCTGAAAGATGCTTTGTGGCAAAAAGCATTCTGGGTGGGCTCCGTCCTGTGACATTCTGTAGTAGTTAATTTTGCCACTTCTTCTGTTCTAAGGGTATATAAATATATTAGGAGAGTCAGTGAAAAAATTATGACTTTATTGTCATTGTCATTTTATTTTTATGTTTTCATCAAGCCTGAGTGAGCAAGTGCTACTGAATTAATAACAATTAATAACAAATACTCATCGCCATAAAAAAAATCATAAAGCACAACCAACCATCGCTAATGACGGCTTGTTGCAGCAACATAAACCAGGGAGGAGAAAGCTACCATTTAATTTGCTAGGCACAGAAGGATGCAGAAACACATCTTTTTGTATTTCAGCTACATCAAAATAGAGGAAATACATGATACTAAGAAACACGGGCATAACTTAGGAATTACCTCTATTTATCAGCATCCTCTCAAATATATAGCACAGCCAGAAACATTTGTAAGTGTTCAAATTTTGTTCAGTTCAGCTGAATGTAGGGATATTAAGGTAGTTATCATCAACGCACACTACTGTCACGTTTTCTTACAAAACCTCAAACACTTTGAAATACAAGAAGGAAGAGAAAGACAGAGTGCTCTTCTGGCAGCTTTCTCAAAATAACTATGATAGAGTTGCTGGAATGAGTCCCTCAGTGAAAGATGAATGAGCTGCAGTGAGAGAGGGTGGGTGGATGGCAAGCACACCAGTGCCTCACAGCACTGTTCAGTGCCCGACAGTCTGCTCTTGTTACAACACAGGATATAGCCCACGGGTCTAACAGCAGAATATGAACATCAATTACCCGCCAGCAGGAAGTTATCACCACCAGCACAACCACAACAGTTTCTCTCCATGCCCAGATTCAAGAATTTCAAGGAAACCTAGGGCAGCTGGTTTGATGAGCAATTTCCCTACCACATTCAGCCTCATCTGAATCAAATCTCTGCCACTGATCATCAGTCTGACCATCAGCCTCAAGGTGTTTTTAAGCACCAGTGTAAGTGATAATTTTGTTCAGGAGTAAGCTGACTTAATTTTGGGTACCTACAAAGAGGCATTGCTAGAAAGTGATTCCTGTGATCAAATTTAGGCACGCATCCTGAAATTAAACATGCCCTAGGAGTACCTCTGACAATAAAGACAGCCTAGATACCTCTATTACAGCCATCATCACCACTGACTTGCCAATTAGATGAGGTGAATGCCATCCTAGCATTCTGTTCTCTTTGGAAGAGGCACTCACAACTTTCTCCATATAATATGCATTGCCCTAGTCTTTCCAGAAAGGGAAGAGAACAGATCAGAGTAACCTTCAAGGTACCTTCAGCAGCTGGCTGAGCATTGTAGTAATTGCTAGGCCCTTGGATTTTTGTTATCTCTAAGAAAATATATGGTTTTAAGTATCTGTCGTTTCTGCAACATGGCAAAGCAAGAACTTTAAATCATGGTTAATAGTTTAGTGAGGAATGGAGTCTGCGCAGAGACAAGAAGTAAAAAGTTCACGGGAGGAAGACTCACGATCTTCATCCTGAAGACCCCCAGATGACCACTCCTCAAGGATATTGTGCAGGCGCGAGATATGTAAATGAGTCCCCAGAAGTGTAATGAATATCTAAAAGATTTCCCAGAAAATGAATGAATAGGTATGAATAGCCTGTATAAAGAAGGGACTGAAAAGTCCCCTAGGTGCGCATGATTTTGGTGGAGCAATCCCCCATGCACCCAGCGCTGCCGAATAAAGATATCCTCAGCTCACAAATTGGTAATTGATTCTTTAAATCAGCATCAAGGACTCAAATTTACAGATAGAGTACATAGTATTTGCTCACTCACAATACCACTTCTTCCTCAACTTGTGAAAGAGCACTTTTTGAAAAACATAGTAACAGTTATATATCCTAACATAACTATTATTTATGCTTGCTGTAAAGTGTTAGGACTGAACTACTTCTTTGGACACATTTTACCACCGTCCTCTGAACTGTGATAAATGCAGCATCGGCCTTGCCAGCGGGATGGCACCTCACACGAGGCCGCTCTGAACATCACGCAGCCCCACGGACACCTGCAGCACGCCTTGTAGCGTGACCAAACGAATTCAGACTTAGTAAATTTTTTGGACTGATGAAGTCCCCAGAACTGTTTCAAGATCCATGTATGTCGGAGATGAACCATTTAAGATGCCCTTTCCCCCTGCTCTCCACAGCACACACGGCAACAGTACCTGGCATGCCCGCAGTCCCGGCCGCCGCCCCGGCCGCTCGGCGCACACCCCACCCCAGCGAGGCCCCGCCGCTCTCTACCTTGGGGTGACGCTCCGCTCTGCCCCTCCGGCGCCCCGGAGAGCGCCGGGCGCTCATAGCAGCTGCTGGGGCCCAGTGAGGCACCCACAGGCCCCGACGACTGCCGCCCTCCGCGTTCACGGGCGCCGGCCAACGGGGGCGGGGCAGGGCGGGGCAGGGCGGGGACCGCTGCGCCCCACCGGTTTCCCGCCCCTGTCTCCACAGGCCCGGGGGCGGCCCGCGGCCCTCGGAGGCACGAGCCCACGCTGGGGCGAAGCTTCTCCACACCTGAGGTGGGAGGTGGTTCGTCTCCCCTCAGGTAGTCGAGTGAAAGCCGTGGCTGGGCTGGATGGTTGTGAGGAGCCGTAGAAACCGCAACTCCAGCTCCCCCCCGAAGGAACAGCTATCCACAGCCACGACGTTCGTGGAGTACTGCCCTTCCCCCTGGGGCTGTCCCATTTCCCTGAGCTGGGAGTGCTGCTGGCAGAAGCCAAGCAGCTGTGATGGATGTACCAGCTTCTGGCGTGGTACCAGCCCAGCACTCACCTAAGCAGCGTCTGTAGCGCGTGGGCAGTCTCCACGCTTTTATTTGCTTGATCTTGCTTTCAAAGATGACTATAAAACCTGTTGTCCTTACAGGTCTGTATGACCAGAATGGATACAATGCTGTAGTTACTTCATATACCTTTGTTCCAATGTATAAAAAACTAACTCATCCTTTGTTCCAGCACATGAAAAAACGTTTAGGTTGAGGTCAGCTATGTGTTTGGGGCCAGCTACTGTTCTTGTATGTAGCTGCTCACCATACATGGAAGTGTTTACTTTCACCAAGGAATGTGTTAAGTGGTAAGAGAGGGTCTGCAGCAGAAAAACCAGGCTGAGCTGGTTCTTCGGTTTGTAAAAGGGTGCCAAGTAAGGGATGTGTGTAAGAACCCAGTGGGTCATGGGGCAAAACACAGAATGAAGAGCAGTGAAGAGAAGCTAACAACTACCAGACCATCAGGCGGCCACCTGGAGGCATAACTGCACAAGCGTAAAACAGACATGATAATATTAACGAAGCCCCTGAGAAGACTCATACATACACAGATAATTTCTGGAAATGTTACGAATATATATAGGTATGTAACATAAAACTGGACCCCACAAAATAGTTGGGGATGCACGTTAGGTGGAGGGATCCCCCGTGCATCCAGCACCGCAATAAATAATGCGTGCTTCTTAATACTATGTTGGTGTTAAGGAGTTTTATGCCCGATTTTCAGTGACAAAATGCTAGAGGCAAAATCAAATGAGAGGTTAGAAATAATCCTAAAAAATCGTTTTAAATTATGTACTGTAATATCTTGTATGAAATTGTCAGTAAAACCCCTTTTCCATTAATTCTGATATAAATATTTACAAGCACTGCTCTTCATAGAAATTTTAATTATTTCTCTACTTGGTTTCATCCTGAGACATTTTTGAGTAAGTCTTACCTATGAAAATTAAACTGCAAGGTATCAGGTTTATGACATAGCATAGTTCTTCAATAAACATTACTAAACTCAAGGATAGGTGCTCATATTTCTTTTTGCTTTTAAGTACAAATGAATATTGAATGACTGGTTGCTGCTATATCTTTTTGAATGGCTTTTTTGCTGGCAGAGGGGAGCTAAGCCAAGGGTCTCCTCAAGCGACATAATGTTCTCTCCAGGCCTCGACAAAGACAACGACTTCCTCAAATAAAAGTTCAGTTCTTCATAGTTATTTGGGGATGGAAAGGGCGAGGTGGATATCACATCACAGATTGACATACACATCAATACCTCCCATTGTTGGTTCGAATGGAATTCTTTGGCTTTAAAGTACTCAACTACCTTTAATTTAAACCTCCCTGGGACTATCCACACACGTGCAGCATAGGCCTCACACACCCCCACCACCCACCACCACCACCCCTGGATTAATCCAAAAGTCTCACAGAAAGACAGGGAAAGGCAGTGAAAACAATGCTTACAGGTCAGTCCAGCCCCAGGAGAGAAGATGGGTATTGTAAAACTGCCAGAGCTGATCACCCGGGACAGACAGTGAGCTCAGCTGAACACCTCACCTGAAACCTCATTAGGTTCCTCTCTTTCAGAAACTAATAACCAGGGAGATAATTTTACGGATGAAAACTCCAACGACGACTATACAATGTCGCTGGCTTGACAAGAATAAAACAAAATAGGTAAGACTTAATCTCGTGAAAATAGCTTTCCTTTAATTAAACCTTATCTTCTATCCAAACCCCATCTAATTCACATATGTATTTGTAAGATATATGTGCCATCTGTATATAATACAATATTACCTGTATTAGGATAAATATTTCCTTTAAAATTATACTTTTCTTGAAAGTGTCAAGCATTAGCTTCACACGTATGATAAACCCCAGTCTGAACTCATTCCTGCTTTTTAATGTTTTTTAAAGGACTAACATAGTCTCTCATTTACAAACATTTTAAAGTTAAAAACATCAAGGCATTACAAGTCTAAGTACACTTTTTGCTATTCCACTAACAAAATCATATGAAAGAAATTACTTCTCTTGTTTTCTCATACCCCAAGGCAGTTCTTATTTACAGCACCTCCAGCTATACATCTCTTCTTGGAATAGCACAGAGACAAGAGAACTGGTGCCTTTGAAGGAAGCAATGTGAGAAGAGTATGGAGGCCCTGTGGATCCCATGACTCCTCTTGCCTGCTCATGCCGGGCATGGATATAAAGTCTTTGAAAGAGGCTGCTTTAAGCAGTCCCAAAGTCAAGCTGAGAAACTAGAGGAAAAAAAATGTACTCTCTTCCCTGTTAGCCATTCACACAACTTTATATCCTGGAGGCTGTGCCAGTTTTTTGGCAAGCTGCCACTATTGAGCACTCCTGGATAGAGCTCACCTTTTTGTGGATTACAGTAATACCTCTGAAATATGATCCCCACCCAAAGACCGGGAAGAAATTGGAGGATTTTACCTTCTGGAAAAAGAGAAAGAGTCTTTCTCTATTCCTCTCCCCATCCTGGATTTCTTCTAAGCCTTACTTTTCAATTTTGGTATGGTGGAAATCATCAGGGAAGACTCTTCATTATCATGTTTATCTCCCAGAAACGTGAAAAGAACATTGCAGGTTTTCATAACTTTACTAAAATTATTCTTCATGAAAATTCATTTTAGAAGTGAAATTACATATTTTTAATTGGTTTTGTTCTGGTATGTCTATAGTTTTCTCTAAGTGACATATGGTGAGTTCTCTTGTATGTTAATGCTGGTTAATGTTGTGCAGAGCAGCTGCTTTGCTTTTTGCGTACCAAAGAAAGCTTTGTTGATCAAAGAAAGAATGAAAATAATACACAGGATTGTTTTCAAAAGGAAAAATAATAATTGTGCTGTATTTTGCAGATACGTGATTTAAACAACAGTAATTAAGACCTAAGAAATTTTAAGAGTCCACATAGAAGATGGCATTAGTACAGATTTGCACTACCACTATTATATTAACTTCACCCTCCAAATCTTGCAGTTTCTGACATAATGCAGTCCTCACTAGACTGAGTGAAGAGATAAATAAATTATAAATATATAATTTTTGCTTATTGCCAAATACTCCTAATTATCTTCTTGGGTTTGTCTTCAACAATACATACTTTTCCAGAAGAGTGGCTATTGTTGCATGTGTGTTTTATCCTTCAGCATATCAGAAACAGGCCCAAGACATTTTTACCTGTCCACATAGTATTCTGCACACTGTACATTTTTTAGCAAATTCTGGTTCTAATTAAGGGAACAGAGACTTGCCTTGTTTAGGCCTAGTTTTCAACTAGAAAAACGGGGATTGTAACAGCTCACAGTATGTTTTCAGTGACATCCCGTGGCAAAACGACACATTGCAAATTTCAAGTCAAGTGCCAAAATGGAAACAAATGGTCCCATATTTTGTTCGGTTTTTAGTAACATCAGAAGTCCCACAAGATGCATTCACTTCCTCTGACCAGCACTAAAGTGTCCAGGTTCACTTCTGCGTTTTGCCAACTGCCTCAAAAAGTTGATTTTCCAGTATTCAGAACGCTAAATCACTACATTTTTATGGCACAATGAAGTCCACATACTTTTTACCCTATGCATTACAGAACAGTTCACCCCAGTGACGTTATCATCAGTCTAATTTAGCAAGAAGTTATGCCCACTTCAAACAGCTTAAAATAACTCCCAACTTTTTTCTTTTCTCAATGTGACAATAAAACATGCCAAGTGCTGGGGCACACGCATCAGACTCCTTTTAGTCTGTTACTCCCACTAATCACCACCAGCTCACTTGTGGCAATGGTTTCTTTTTGCTTGCCCTACTACACCCACACATTTAAGAGTTATGTAAGGAACTGTCATGCTCTTAATTATCTCATTTTTCAGTAATAAACAACCCCACGCTCTCATCTTGAATCTCGGTAGCCTTTCACCCTTATCCACCTTCTTTTCTCCTTCACCTGTCAGGGAATATAGCTGTTCTGGTACTGTTTCTTCAATGAGAAGGCAACTCAGGCCACATCATAAAGTTTTCTTTATTGGTAAAGCAAATACATGAACACCCGATTACATACCAGAAGCCAAACTGCTTCCTCAAGTAATTTCACCGTTTCACCTAAATAAGGATATCAATTTGATGTTTATTCCTAAACCACCTATTCCTAGAACTGAAAGAAAAATGACTTACCTGTAACTGTTCAAGATTAGCCTATGTGAATTCTCACAACCTGTTGTACCAGCCTTTTCTTCTACAATTCCTTCATGTCTTGGGACTCCGATATTAAGGAAGAAGATAAAAGCATGCAATGTACCCTTTATGAATACCCATATACAAGCAAGAGATACACAGCACATATCTGCCCATATAGATACTGTGGATAAAAACCTCAGCTACTAGCATTTAACGTTGGCCCACAGTATAAGCTTAAATACAGACAGTAGCTCTTGAAGAGTTATAGCTAAAGTCCGGTAGCCTTTAAGAATGGCTTAAATCAATGCAAATCTGAAGAGAATCTGCTGCACGCAATACGTCTTTAATTATCTAGTTTTTGATCACTTCCAGCTTGTTAATGAATTATGCTATTAACATTTAGTTTCTGTATCTTCATGAATACCATGGATAGTTTTTATGTATGTCACAAGCCTCTGTGCATTTGTGTGAACTTGTTCAGTGTCCTTCTTAACTCATGAAAGCTTCTAGCATCCAGAACATCCTGTGGTGTGGAATCACACAGCTGGGTCTTGCATGAAGAATCACGCTTTTTATCCGTCGTGCATCTGCCTCTTGTTGGCACGATCCCATGCTTCGCAGTTACCATGTTGGCAGAAGCTGCGAAGATCAACACTGACCTACTTTCTTTAACATCACTTAACTTTTTACAATCTCTTACCACAGGAGGTTTGGGTTTGGAGTTTTTTGCTTGGTTTTCTTTTACCAGGCTGAAAAGCCATAATCCAGCGGCGGGCGGCACAGCAGCTGCCCGTTCCCGCCTCTCGCCAGCTTCCTCCAGCCGCACCACGTGCAGGCTGCGGGGTGAGAGGCGCAACCGGCGCGCGCCCGCCGGGGTGCCACCCGCTCCCCTCAGCTCTCGCCCGAGCAGCAGAAGCCTGCCTGCGGCCTGCGGCCCTCCGCCGCCACCGGGGCGCTGGGCAGATGGACGGACGGACTGACTGACTGACGGACTGACAGACTGCCTGCCTGCCTCCCCGGCTCTGACTGACCGACTGACTGACTGACACACAGACTGACGGACGGACAGACTGCCTGCCTCCCCGGCTCTGACTGACCGACTGACTGACACACAGACTGACGGACGGACTGCCTGCCTCCCCGGCTCTGACTGACCGACTGACTGACACACAGACTGACGGACGGAGTGCCTGCCTCCCCGGCTCTGACTGACTGACTGACTGACACACAGACTGACGGACGGACTGCCTGCCTCCCCGGCTCCCCTCCCCGGTTTCACCCCGGGCAGCGGCGGCCGCGTACGGCAGGACAGCCCTGGCAGCCGGACGCCCGCCCCCGGCACCTCTAACCCCGGGAAGCGGAAGGCGTGCCGTGCCGGAGCACGCGGCGGGGCCGCACTACGGCTCTGACCGGCCTGCACGAGCGCCGCCACCGCGCCCCGCCCCGCCGCGCCGCCCCGTGAGTAGCGACTCGTGCGCGCAGGGGCGGCCGGTGCCGTGGGGAGGGCGGGAGGGCGGCCGGTGGCGGGGCGGGGCGGGGCAGCCCCCCTCGGGTCGCCGCGCCGTGAGGGGTGGCCGCCGAGGGCAGCCGCCGAGAACGAAATGGCGCCGGGGCGGCGGCGGGTGGTACCGGGTGCGGGCTTGCCGCGCCTCACGGCTGGGCGCTGCGGGCGGCTGCCTGGCTCCTCACGCACCCAGCCGGCCCGCCAGCTTGTTGCACCTGCTTCTTACTCTCAGATCCGTGTAAAACGAATTTATAAACCTGGGCTGTTAAAATCAAGTTTAGTAAAATCCACAAAGTCAAATTGTATTAGCAAGACTGTGTTGAGTGAGGGGAAAACACACGGTTTAATTCTGTTTCTTCCTTTGGCCTTTGACGCACCGAGGACTGTGAGGAGAAGCTACTCTGACAATGCCAGCTTTTATGTGAAGCACACATCAGGGTCTGGATGGCATCACTAGCTTCAGGAGGGGAAACATACCTCATAACTCACATCAGTTCAAAAGTATTGCTATGCTGGGAAGAGTATGACTGCCACTAGCATTTCATTTCTGTCACAGCAGCAGGCTGTGCACTTGTCACATTCACCTTTACCAGGTCAAGCATTCCTTCCATTTACTGTCTGGTTATTAAAAACATGGTACTCCGGTCATCATTAAAGAACTGCCTTCAGCTATCCTGTGTCCTCAGAACTCCAAAAGCTGGCTTCAGAAGCACCACTAGTGGAGGCCTCATTATCCAATCTATTTCTAATGACGTTTACCAAAATCTAGCTGTGGAAGACTGGATCCATGACCACATGAATTTAGAAAACCAACAGGTCCTCTTCCTTTGGAGAAATTCCCCTGCTGTGGTAATAGGGAGACATCAGAATCCCTGGCAGGAATGCAACCTCAGGCTATTAAGGCAAAAAAATATAAAGCTAGCCAGGAGAAGAAGTGGAGGGGGGACAGTTTATCATGACTTAGGCAACATCAATTTGACTTTCTTTACAACCAGAAAAAAATATGAACGAATGGAAAACCTGAAACTAATTGTGAAGGCACTGAAAGCCTTGCGCCCCCGGTTAGATGTGCATGTCACTGACAGATATGACATCTTGCTAGATAGGCAATACAAAATCTCAGGTACTGCTTCAAAGCTGGGAAGAACAACTGCTTATCACCACTGTACCTTACTCTGTAATGCAGATAAGTTTGTTTTATCTTCTGTGCTAAAAAGTCCTTATAAAGGGCTAAAAAGCAATGCCACTCCTAGTGTGCCTGCCTCAGTGAAAAATCTCTTTGAAGAGGATCCCAGTTTAACTTGTGAGATGCTCCTGGATGCCATTGCGGAAGAATATGCTACACAACACCAAATGGATCATCATATCACCTTAATAAATCCAGCTGATGAGACTGTGCTTCCTGGAATTAATAATAAAACTAAAGAACTACAAACGTGGGAATGGGTGTATGGAAAGACACCGAAGTTCAGCATCAACACTTGTTTTAGCATGGTCTATAAAGATTCTGTTCTTGATGTTAAAGTAGATATGGATGTAAAGCACGGAAGGATTGAAGTCTGCAACATTGATCTGCCAGAGCAGTGGCTGCCACCAGCGCTGTGCAGTGAACTAGTAAAGAGCCTTACTGGTAGTAAGTTTTGCCCAAGTGAAACCACTACACTAGCAACAACATTGCTAAGAGTGTGTCCACAAGATGATGAGTTGCACAGCAGGTGGAATCTGCTATGTGAAAATATGATAATGTTAATGTGACTTGCATTTTGAAAATGTAAGTTAAACTTCTGCTGCTTTTTTATTTAATTTATTGGAAACAGAATTAAAACATTTATACAAGCTGAATTTTTATCTTATTAGTCATTCAAACTGTTAAATCTTGTGCTTTTGCTTAGTATTACCTACTAGCAATTAGTAGGTACACTGCCTGTACCCGAGGTTCCCAAACAACAGGATGTAAGCTGCTGCAATAGGCTGCAGCCCTGTGTCGCTCCATGTCGACAGACATCCTTGTTGTTTAAACCAAGGAAAATGGCAGAGGCATCCCAAACTGGCTTTGTAGCAAAGAAGGTACAAATGGCTGACACAGATGGGATGGGGTAGGTGGAAAACTGCTGCTCTGCTGCTGCACTGAATCCCCCAGCCTGCATCCCACTCCTGGTGGATAGTAGCTCAAAGGGCATGTCTCAGCCCCTGAGCTGCACGGAGAGGGATGTCCCCCTGGTTTCTGGTTGAAAGTATGCTCTTGCAGGGTGCTGGTGATCCTCTTTCTCCACTGTACAGGCATGGCAGTAAGCTAAGCTCGCTGCTGTGTAGTGAATCAGCCTAGCAGTTCTACCCTGGAACTTCTGTTCATGTGTGTGCAAGAGCAGGGGAGGGATTAGGAAGTTCACTGTGGGGGGTTGTGTGATGAGGGCAGGAGAATCTAACTGGGACAGAGGCCATATGTGCCTTCTCTGTACCTGCACTGCCTGGCCTAAAGTGGGAGTCACTGGTGCTGTCGTCTCGTTGCCCAGTGTGCAAAATCAAAGAAAGTTTTAAGAATACAAGATACAGCTTTTAATATAAAGTTGTGCAAGTTTGGGTGCTAGATGAACTAGCACCCCTTGGTAGTTTCCACAGTCAGATTTATACATGATTACGTGGATATTAATTTGTTAACTTCCAACCCTCTAACACTGATCGTATGGTAATCCACATAATGGTTACACAATCTTATTGGTTAACTACGCAAGGGGAACGGTCTCTGTGGGTCGGGGTATCTGGCGCAAGGGATTTAATTTTTAGTATTATAATGAAGGTAGTTAGCTTAAGAACACATCTTTATCTGTCCAAAAGGTATCAGATATATCTCGATTTGCAAGAGTCTTGTGTTGCCAATTTGGCAGGATGTAATGTCTTCAAGGCCGCCTTGTCCTAAACAGCAATTACTTAAGTTAATCATCCTTCACAGTTCTTTGCATGGGACATCCTGAGTCAAATGTGTGCGTTCTGTTTCTTCAAGAATATGTGCAAATTGTTAAACAAAAACGTATGTCCATATAGTATTTGTTAGTTAGCTTATACATTCTAGTTATAGAATTTGGTAACACTGCCAGAGATACAGTACCTAAGCTGAAAGAGGGAATACTTCTACATTAGGAAATACACTTGCCAATACAGATCTAGGAGAATCAGGCTCCTTGTGTTACTACCTAGGAGAAAATTTTCTAATGGAAGGTAATAGTGAACTGAAAATGACAGTTTTCATGTTAAATAAAAATAATAGCTCAACTTAAAGTAGAAAGAAAGGCTCATTTCACTGTTGTTGCTGAATAAGCAGAATGCAATTTTGATTAGGTCACAACAGAAGCAGTTTATTGCTATAACTGTAGGAGAGAACCCAGTGCAGCCGTGAGACTCTTCTGCTGTGAGCTCTGCCCAAACGAGGCAGTTACAGACTTCATATACCTTTGTCATTTAACTCTTTCTTCACCAAACTGCCCTTGAATAGTAGAGCTAGTTAAAATTGAAGTGGGAGGTTCATCAAGCAAAAAAAGCCATAAATTCATTCTGTCAAGGTGCGAGCACATCAAGGTAAATGTCGTTCAGGGCACAATATATAGCACAATCCAATTTACATTAACAGTCTTCTCCTGGAAGGTTAACTGGCGTGGTAGGACTTAAAAGGAAAGCACGGTATCCAGAAATGAGGCAGATAGTTAAAGGGGCTTGTTACTGGATGACATACGGGTTGTTCTGAAATACCAACAGCATTTACTACTGAAGATAAGGAACTGGCAGGAAAATCAGAGGCACATAAAGTGGACTGAGAAACAGCAGTATCAGTTAGGCAACAAACAATCTTGCTGTTAGTAGGGCAAGATGAATAAGGACCAGCCTGACCTAAAGAAAGTAAAGGAGTAATGATGTTTATGTCATTTGGTTAGTCATATGGCTGTCCTAATCATGTTTCTGAGGCTATGGCATGAAGGAAGAGTTGGGGGGAAAGTTAGGGTGACTGAATCCTGCTGGACTGAAAAGACTTACAGTTAGGTCCATAAGGACATTCTGGCTTCCAGTGTCCTTGTTGTCCATACACACAACCCTCAGCTGAAACTCCAGTAGGGATTTCAAAAGATCCCTTACCTTTCTGAGTGGCACCGAGGGATTTTCGACAGACATCAGTCTGCGGTCATCCCAGGTGAAGCAGGACGTATGAATCCAAGTCACAGCACCAAATTCTGTTGCAGAATAACTGGAATGCAATTTTAATCAGGTCAGAACAGCAGCAGTTTAGTGCTATAGGAGAAAACACAGAAGGCAGGCAGCTTCTGCTGATACGAGCTGTGCCCAAGCGAGGCAGTTACAGTTTATATACTTTTAGGTTATACGATTTGTTCTTCACCAGGCTGTCAGATAAGCAGGATGTGGTAACAGCAGCGACTGAAATTCTTCAGTAAGGAGGCTCTAGACAGATTGGGAAGCCCTAGGCAGTATATTCTTTTATGAATACTTCCTTTGTTAATTAAATCATGCTGACTAGAAGAGACTGTTAGCTGCAAATATTTCTTAACAAGTGAGGCCTGCAAAGGCCTATGAGGTGTTACATGTTACTTCCACACTGTCAGCTTTAACAGATGTTTGGCTGATCCGCACTCAGTAGAAAGAAATTACGTGGCAGAAGGGACCTACCTTTAGTTAAGGAGCGCAGTGACTGGGGGTGCACCCAGCCCTCAGCCAGGACTGGCACACTGTAGAGTCCAGGGGTCCTCAAACTACGGCCTGTGGGCTGGATACGGCCCCTCAGGGTCCTCAGTCTGGCCCCCGGTATTTACAGACACACACCCCCCCCCAGGGGTTGGGGGGGAAACCAAGCAGCCGCAGATGACTGCCTGCCGCTGCATCCATGTGCCAGCCCCCTGTTTAAAAAGTTTGAGGAGCCCTGCTGTAGACTGAATGACACTCAGCTGGCTCCAGCAGGGAAGGTGGCTTAAGCTTATCTTTACAGATGATGCCAAGAGGGACAGTCCTGGGTGTGCAGTCCAGGTGATGACCTGACTACCTAAGTGTGAGTGGCACCACAGAAAAACATAGCCTGAAGTCAGTAAAATGACCGCAGAACTCTGCTTGTAGACTTCTCTAAAATTTTTTTTTCCCCAACTCTTTGATGCCCATTCCTCTTCATACATGGTGTTCCTACTGACAGTGAAAGGAACTGATATTCAGAGATAAAGGGCTTATAAGTAAAAACTGCAGTGCAGCGTTAACTGGTATATCACTAAAGGTTTACTTCTACGTATGCACAGTACTGCATATCCATGGGATCTGCAAGGAAATCTGGTCTCGGCTATTGAGTAATAGTCTAATTAGAAAACAGAGAAAAAGTTCTAGCAATGAACAGGCAAGCAAGGGAAGACCATGCTTGCCTCTTGTGGTATTTGTAAAGGACCACATCATAGGGGCTTACCACTGGAACAGCGGCATATTGTATTGTAAGATGCAGAAAGTGTAAAGATTTGTATTTTAATTTCCAATTAAGTACTAAAAAGTTGATCTGAAGTATTAAGGTGTTTTTTTTCTTTTGCCCCTTGTGGGAAAATTCCTGGGGGGGGGGGGGGGGGGGGGGGGGGGGGAGAGGGTGCAGCAGAGAATTAGCTAAAGCTGGGACAAATATAGCTCTTGCTTTCAGAATGGTTGGCATGCACAGGAATCTACTTTACCAAAGCTCCCTAAGCTACACACCCTGCCATCTCAGCACATGCCAATGGGAGTAAGAGAGTGGAACAGAGTGGAGACACCCACCGTGGCCAGGCTCCGTTTACTCCCTGCAGGAAAGGGGACCTGATGATCTGATAAACTGCATAGCAGTTGTCACATAAAGAACATATGAGATGATGTCTGCTGCTAAGCGGACCATTGTGGCAAAATTACTTTCCTCAGATGAAATAATCTCATTGCAATAGTAATGCACACCTCCATCCCAAAGTTGCTTGCCTCCAAAGTACTACTACATCTTGCTGGGTACAATGATACCAATCAGTAACAGAAGTATGTATGACTAGAGTCACTCAAGCTCCACCTAAATCTAAAGAAAATGGACTGGTCCTGGACTGAAATAAATCTAAAGGGGAATTTATTTAAATTTATCTAAACTCCTGGCATACCACACTTTGATTTAGTGTCACAAGGTTAGGTCAAGCTGACCCACCCTCTAAAGCTGTAAGTTCTGGCTGACAAGCCGATAAGGTGTCATGACCCCCATACATTAACAAAAACTTAGTTGAAAGTAAGACAAAGGTAATTGTGGTAATGGGAAATTGTGACCTCCAACTCAAATAGCGCCCCCCTGAAAAAGCAAAACCTGGTTGGAGAGCATGCGTAGTTAATGGAAAAACTTCAGTAGTGCTATCTGAGGACGCATACTAATTTACATTGGAAGGGAGAAACTTTTAACCGATCCTCTGTACGATAACGAATACGCAATGTACTAGAAAGTATAAAAATGGACAACTGAGGGGAGAAGTTAGGGAAGGCTCCATCATAACTTCTGGCATCAGTCAATGGGCTGAACCTGTCTTCTCCCCCATAGGGATGCCTGTTGGGTAAGAACTTTATTCTAGGACTAACTCATGTTAGTTATTATTAAGTGTATTTTTTTAAACTTGTTTTTCAGTCAGTGTATTATCGCTGGCAATCTTCGAACCTTACTGTGACAAACTTGTGTTTTGTATAATAAAAATCTTCAGCTGAAGTTCATTTTGTGTAAGTCTCTGGAGACTTGACTGGTTGTATGGGATTTGACTCAGTGATGCTGTCAGCAGGAGTCCCCGAGTAGGTTAGTCGAAACACCCTCTGATACGGCGAGGTGTCAGAACACAGGTAGCAGACAGGCTGGTCAGGCACAAGGGTCTTGTCTTTCTTGGGAAACTGACAGGCTGATCAAATATAAAGGGTTCAAGGAAACCCCTCTTCTTAACATGACACCCCTGTATGTTTGAAATTGCTGGACTAGGGTTAAAAGATATAAATCTTCACATTTGGGAAGCTTACTGTATTTACAGTGAACCTTCTTCCAAACATGGCTGATCTATAAGGCATTACCCAGCTTCCTTGAATTACCCGACGTAGCGCAGAGAAGTCGTTACACAGATGACTAAAACTACAAATAATAAAAAATAACATTTATTCCCATTAAAAATAGGCATGTATTGTACACAACTGAATAAAATTGACAACAGTGACCAGAAACCTAGTACCACATCAGCAATAAGAGGGTTTCTATTGAATGTTTCAACTGGTAGCATGCAGTTCCTGTGACACATTTGTTATTCTTTTTGCTGATGTAGCACTGAAAAGCTGAGACATTATTATGCAAAAGGATAAAGAAGGCAGACCCCTAGCAAACTGTGATCCAGAGAACAAGGCAAAGACCAGCTCTGTTTCTTCTTGGTAGCTGTGGAATGCAGCATTAGATGACAGAAGGTGAAAGAATAAAGCAAATTAAAAAAAAAAAAGATAATGGAATACACCAGCCATTCAGGAAAAAGAATCAGAAAAGAGAGAAAAATTTCTAGCAATGAACATGCTACCAGAATACAGGAGCATATGTACCACAAGATCCAGAAAGCATAAGGCACCTATCAGTCCTGAGGTTGAAAAAGATTTTGATGGGACCCGCAAAAGAAGCCACTGCCTGTTCTTCATGTAAGAGTATAGGACTTTGCCAGATTATTGCTGACAAAGCAATCTTGTATAAGAAAAAGAAGCAGTAGCTCAGGTGACACCTTCTGGTTTCCAAAGGATGAAGGAAAGACAAGAAAAGACTGGGTTGTTTTCCAGTTAGCATATTGCTTAAAATTATTAACATGAAAGCTTCACGGTATTCATCCCCTGGAATAATTTTATTTTTTTAAGGGACTACCTTAGTAGCAGGGAGATAGCTCACTGCAGTTGAGACTGGCATGACTAACTGGAAGAACATTAGATTTGCAAGTCAGGGAAAAAGACTGGGAGAGGTTCATACACCCTTTCCACACCTAATGCAAAGAATGGAAATCAAGTATATGACTGTACATCATGGAATAAAAGAACACATAGAGTGACAGGGAAAAGAACACAACTGTTCACATCCTTTCTGGTTCAAAATCCATCATGCAGAGACACATAAGATGACCCTGAAATGTCTACATACTGAACAATGTTTGCATGCAAGGAGCTTGGAAAATGGAATGTTAGGTTTGGGGTTACTAGTAAAGTCTGTGAAATCAGGTATTACAGGATTGATCAAAACACAGCTGAACAGGAGTCATGATTAGAATACCGGAATTATGGGAAATAAATAAGGCTGCTTATAAAAGAGGACATGTGGCAGCCTAGCTTCAAGTGTTTGTGAGGTGGTCAATTAGACAAATAAACCCCAGAATCTGCTCAAGGAAAAATTAATAGTAAAAAGAGAAATGACAGTAAAGAGGCCTTTGAGAGACAGTATCAAGGGTCAGTTATGACATGAAGATCAAATTTAGACATGGATTGTATTAATTAAGATTATGGGAGAAGTACAGTGAAGGAATTGTACAGTTGTGTTTTCTCAGACTGAAAAGTCTCAAATATTCTTAAACCTATAGATTATAAAAGCTGTGCTGGACTAAGTACTTAGAATACTTGGTTCTGAGGGTAGACAGCTGCTGGCAGACTGGAAATAGTATCTTCCACTCTTACATTTTTATGCTTATAAAAACAGTAGTTCAAAGCAGTCGTATCTGATCACATTTTCTTTGTATGTTTAGTATGAAAGACATCCACTGTTGTTTCATGACAAGGTCGCAAGTCAAAGTCACAGTATCCAATGCTGAAACGACCCTGCAGAAATTAACAGAATTGACACAGTGAACATAGAATGAGCTCTTCTGCAGTATAAGTTAAAGAGGTCAAAGCATTCTTACCTGCGGTTTCTTAAAATAATTAAGACCCCTTCCAATCTTAATCATCCATCCATTGTTGAATCTGTTTTAAAAATTCACAAATTTGAATACTATCAGTATGTTCAATAAAAAAAGTTATATCCACATGATGCACAAGCTCCCTGTTTCAATGACAATTATTTCCTAGTATCACTGACACCTGTATGAACCATGGAAGACACTATTCTGTATAAAGAGACATCTACTATTATGTTCACAGTTAAAATACATGAAACTATGGAGGGCTGATTTTATCCAGCGAGGGCTATTGCCTTCCACTTCGTTAACCGCAGCTGCAATTAGAAATTGTCTCAAAAGTTAGGGTGAAGTAGTTTGATTTCAAATAACTGGCATTCACTGAATTTTTCTATCACCCACCTAATTTCTCGATCATGTATTGAAGGTGAAAATGCAATATTCAGTGTTACTCCATAATTCCTCAGCGACTGTTGTATTTCTTCCAAGCCACTTATTTGCTGACTCTTCCCGCTACCCTGTTAAAAGTAAAAATAACATGTTTTTTTTTTAATGACATATTCTACATCTGGTCACCTCTTACTAAAGTTACCAACAAAACCTTTTTAGTAACAACTTCAACCAACAGAAAGCAACTTGGATGAAGCCAGATTCACAGTTTCAAATACAGGATAAAAAGCAGACAGACTACAGCTACACTCGCTAAGGGACATGGACGACGAGCTCACTCTCAGCCCTTTGGAACTAGACACGAATTACTATTTGAGCCAAAATAAATACAGTGATAGTTTGAGATATTTTAGCTCATCAAAGCCTCTAAAATGACAACTATATACAGCTGAAAAAACCCATATCACAACAGATGCTTTGTTTCTGACATTTTCCACAACAAAACTTTCATAAAAGTATCTTTTTAATTTAAGATACTGCTTACCAAGAGTTTCTTAAAAGAGTTTTCTGATAACTCTGAACTTATAAAACTACTTATGTTCAACTATCACATTTCTATTTTTCTTTTAATCTGTGTTTTCTGCTGAAGGCATCAGAGCCTCAGTCTAAAAAGTACCGGTAAGGAAAAACAAATCTGTATTTACAAATAAATACTTTATATATATATATATTTGCATGTGGTATCGCTGAAGTACAAGGAAACAGAAACCAAAATCTGGACACTTACTTCATCATAGGAAGTGAGGAGGTGGATTGTTTTCACTTTGCATGGCCCCTTAACTAGCATCTCGCAGAATCGCAGGAAGTTATACAACTGTAAAAATTTTAATTTAGTAACTTGCCTTTTTTTGAGTAGTTACATCTGTATCAGTTACACCAAGTACCTACTAACCTGATGAACGTTCCTGATGTACGGATCCTCCACCCACACTTCAGAAACAATCTCAGTAAGGTACTCTTGGAAAAGCTTTTCATAGCCGAAACCCGTTGCATTTTCCTCTATTCTGATTTGCTTATGGTATTTGCCATCTGACAAAAGAAAACAAAAAGAAAAAAGTCTCCTTTTCAGTAAAAATCGTGACATAATCCGTGTGTTAACCACCTTACCCGGAAAACACTCGCATAACAACAGGGATTTAAACGCGAACGGGTCCATTGCAGCTCTGTACCTTGTTTCTCTTTTTCAATGTGCTTTTTAATGTCTTCTGCTCTGGTCATGTACTCGGATATTTTCTGCCGGTAACGGTGCTTTTTCGCCTCATCCTTGGTGGCTGTGAACGGGAAGCGCACAGGCCAGCTTTGGCCGGGGCGGGGGGCGCGGGGGGAGCCCCCGCCAGCTCCCCTCCCTCCCCGTGAGACGGCAGGGGACCAGCGCCCAGCACGGCCGCGCCTCCTCCAACCCACCCCCGGCCGGCGGCCCCCGACCGGGCCGGGGCGGCGTTTAAGCACCACCCGCCTCAGCGGCTGCAGTGAACGGCCGCCGCCCCGCCCCTCACCCGCCGCCGCCGCCGCGCCCGGTACCTTTCACCACCTGCAGCAGGAGGTCGATGCCCTCCTGGTAGCACACCAGCGACTCCTGGAACCGAGAGGCCCGGTCCAGCTCCACCGCCCGCTTCACCGTCTCCGCCCCGGCCCGCTCCAGCGCGGCGGTGCCATCGCCCCCCGCCCGCGACATGGGCGCCGCGGCGGGGACCGGGAGCGGCGCGGGGCGGGGGGGAGGAGCTGCGCACGCGCGCTGCCTCACCCGCCGCCGGGGAAATAGACACCGAAGCGGCGGCGGGCCGTGCCTCACCGCTGCCCTTCTGCCGGCGCGGAACTGAAGCGCCGTGGTGTCGGTGCCCGGCCGGAAGGCTGCGCACCGCCATGGCGAGTCCCGCGGGCCTGCGGCACGCAGCCGTTTGGAAGGTGCGACCCGAGCTGGGGCTGGGGCCGGGGTTTGATTTGGGGGCGGTGCGGCGCTGCCTCTGGCCGTGCCCGCTGCGGCGGCTGGGGGCCTTCCCGCGAGGCGGCGGGGAACGGCCCGGGCCAGTGTCCCGCCGCCGCTGAGGGCCGTGAGCGGGGCCAGGCCTTAGGCTGCTGCGGCCTTCGCCCCCCTCGGGGCGCCGCCGCCGCGGGGCCTGGTCGGGGCCTCCTCAGAGAGAAAAGCGTGGCCTTGGAGGGGCCGAGGAGCCGGTGCACACCCGGTTGTCAGCACGGTCTGTTCTTCTGCCGAGAGATGTAATAAACGCAGTAATTATCACAGTCCCTGTGCTCGCCCAGTCTGAGTTGAAGTGGCCCTGTACTCTTATTTTCAAGTATTATGAACTGTAAGGAAAATGCAGACAAGTTGTGCCCTGCTCTCTTTGCAGATGCTGGGGAAGAGGATGGAGGTGATGGCGTCCACAGCGTGGGTTCGTTGTCTCTTTACTAAGTCAAGAATTCCAGACTCGGTATGTGTTTCAGTAACTAAGAAACTGAAAAATAGCTATTAGCCTGCTTAATTCTGTGGCATGACAGCTTTCTAGAGACAGTGAGTGGGATGAGAGGGTTCGTGGTGTGCTAGGTGGAAAACTAGCTGAATGGCAGGGCTTAAAGGGCTGTGGTGAATGGGGCTACATCTGACTGGCAACAGGTCACCAGTGGTATTCCTCAGGGCTCAATCCAAGGGCCAGTTCTGTTCAATATTTTTATCAGTAATCTGGATGCAGGAGTTGAATGCACCATTAGCCAGTCTGGTGATGATACCAAGCTGGGAGGTGCTGTCGACTCTTTCATGGTACAGAATGCCTGGCAGAGGGATCTGGATAGATTGGAGCATTGGGTGATCATCAGTGGCATGAAATTTAACAATAACCAGTTTCTGCATCTGGGACAGATTGCCAGGCACAAGTATAAACTGGGAGAGGGGAGACTGGAGAGCAGCCCTGCAGAAAGAGATCTGGGGGTGCTGGTCGGCAGCAGGCTCAGTGCAGGTCAGCAGTGGCCCTGGCAGCCACCAGGGCAACCTGCACCCTGGGGTGCCCCGAACACGGCACAACCAGCCGGCCAGAAGAGGTGATGGTACCGCTGTGTTCAGCCTTGGTGCGGCCTCACCTGGAGCGCTGTGGGCGGTTCTGGGCCCCACGAGTTAAGAAGGACGTGAAGGTCCTTGAATGTGTCCAAAGGAGGGAAACAAAGCTGGTGAAAGGGCTGGAAGGCATGTCCTGTGAGGAGTGGCTAGGGACTCTGGGCTGGTCTAGTCTGGAGAGAAGGCGGCTGAGGCTTTTTGCTCTCTACAGCTTCCTGAGGAGGGGACGTGGAGAGGGAGGTGCTGAGCTCCTCTCCCTGGGATCCAGTGACAGGACATGTGGGAATGGCTCAAAGCTGTGCCAGCGGAGGTTCAGACTTGACAGCAGGGAGCATTTCTTTACCAAGAGGGTGGTCAAACACTGGAACAGGCTTCCTGGAGAGGTGGTCGATGCCCCAAGCCTGTCAGTGTTTAAGAGGCATTTGAACAATACCCTTAACGACGTGCTTTGACTTTTGGTCAGTCCTGAATTGGTCAGGCAGTTGGGCTAGATGACTGTTGTAGGTCCCTTCCAGGTGAAACAGTCTACTCAGTAAACAACTAAACCAAAGTGATAGGAAGTTTGACTTACATTTTACATTTTTACATGTAAATTTTTATCTTATCTTTTTGCAAGGTACTGTCTAGGGTCAGTTGACTCTTTTCCTTCAAATCATTCTTAAAGCCTGTGGAAAAACTTGCCATGCAGAGGCTCTTCAGTGAGATGCATGGGAATGAAGTGCTAGGCTGGTATAGAGTGTTGTCCATGTATTTCTATGCAGTTGTATGTCCAAACTCAAGAGTTAATGTATCCATCAGCAAACCATTATAAAAATGTTTGACATAGAGTTACAAAAGTAAAATATGAGGTCACTTGTTGATGCTTTGACCTTCTGAAAAGAAAGGTAAACATGTAAGGACTTTTACCAAGGTTTATGTATGTTTTAAAAGTTATTTTGTTAATTTTAATAGTAATAATTTGGCTGTTTAGGAAAAAACCCTCTGTTTTTGTGAACTACTTCTAGGTATTTCAGCCGCGGCCTGGAGATCATGAAAAGTATGGAGGTGACCCTGAGCAGCCCCACAAGATCCACATTGTTACTAGAATAAAAAGTGTGATTGGTCGCCCATATTGGGAAAAGAAGATAATACGTGATCTTGGACTGGTTCAAGTATGATTGTTGGTTTTTGTACTTCTTGTGCACTCAGAAATGTAGAAACGTAGGGTAGAATTAAGGTGGTGTGGTGTTTGGTTTTTTTTTTTTAAGGACCTCAGTTTTGCAGTCAGAAAACTTGGATTGCTTTACAGCTGCTATAAATGTAATTCGGAAATCAATGATGTGTTTAAGAGCTGGAAGAAACATTAATGGCAAATGCCCTATTAGTGGGAATTCAGAATATCACTGTATGGAATTGTTCAGCATGCCTGAGGAGAGATTTACCTTGAGAATTCTGCTAAAATAACAAAAATAGATTTGTAAATAGTTTGAATTCAGTTTTCTCTGTGGGTCATATTATTCAGACATTGCAGGTAGGCAAGTAAGACTCTATTAATAATGAAAAGGCTTCCAAATCCAAGACTCTTTAAGCGTTTGTGTCAAAGGTGTGTTTATACAAATTTTTTAGGCCAACTCCACATTGTGCAAAGATTCATGTAGTCAGCGTTACATTACAGAAAAAAAAATTGTATGCTTGATCACTTTAAGGTCTAACTGAAGCAAGGAGTCTTCCCCCTAAACTCCTGTATTTATAGTATTTTTAACAGTTGGAAGAAATTTGAATATAATGATACTGTAATGGGAATAAAGCTGAATTTTTAGTTTTACTGGAATTGAGTTTGATCTAGTTTTTATTTCATATTTTAAAGTATGTTTTTGATGCGAGACATTTCTCTAAATTTTTTGTTTGCAAATGCAGTTTCTATTTTTGCTGGTAGTGTGAAAAGTTCAGTGAACAGAGATTTGGGGTTTGCATTTCGTGGCAGTGCGTTTGTAAAACCTGTTCTATCCTTTATATAGGCACATCAGCCAAGACTGCACAAAAATATCCCTTCTGTGAATTCCAAACTGAAAGTTGTTAAACATCTGATAAGGTTTGTTAACTATTTGTTTAATTTGGAACATTTAACGTAACTCTCTTCTAGTCATAGGACTTTACTAAGTAAACTCTTTTGCCTGTAGAATACAGCCACTGAAACTACCTCACGGGTTGCCAACAGAAGAGGAAATGTCAGACACCTTTCTTACAGTCAAGGGAGAGCTTGTCATTAAACGACGTCTGAAACCTGTGGAGCTGAAAGAAATTAAGTCCTAAGGTGTGCTGGTTTGATTTATATTTTAAAAAAATAAATAATTCAACTCCTAAGTTAAGAGTTTGTGTATGAAATATAAGCTTAATTCTTACCTTGTCTGGTATGAATGACAGAAGTGACACTGGTACTTAAAGAAGGATTCCTGTGTGTACAAATATAAAATTCAATGTTGTTAATATATGCCTGAAATGTTAAATGAATGATAGGCTTTCTGTCCTTGTGTTTTTAATTTTGTGGTTAATTACTGCAGTTTATGGCTAGCTATTGGAGAACTTTTTATAAAGTCATATAAGCAGAGAGTTAAGTAGAATAGATCTAACTAATGATGGTGGGGACATTTCCCAACTAAGAGTGAAGGTGTACAGTGATGGTGCATGACCTCACCTTTACTGCACAAAGGAAGGAACTGGAATTGGAAAGCCCTCTATTTAGCAGTTACATGAGAATCGACTGGCTGTCTACCAAGAGTGTCATTTGATTGAGGCAGGTGTATGGGTGACTTACTTTCGTCATCCGGATCTCATGCTTGTTCCTTAGCAAACAGTCTGTCATCTGGCCTCCTCCATAGCTTAAGAAGTGCCTGAAATCCCGATTTGGGAGTAACAGAAAGAGCAGTTCACAACTTCATAAGTTGTGTAATTTGCCTTTCAGGAAATGTGCTGTCTCACTTCATACGTATTTCTTGATCCTAAATGTTTAATAATAGTAGCATAAGAGCTGCAGTCTATGTGAAAGTTCATGCTTTTCCTGTTCTAAAATTGCAAACTTTAGAAATCTAGTGACCCTGAAGCATACCTCTTTGATGCAAATTAGTAATTACGGGCTGCAAGCTTGTAAAATAACACCTTTTGCTGAAGGATCTTGAATAGTACTGTGTGCATATTCTTATCTACAGTTTTAAGAATTGTGGCCAAAGTTAGGAAGCTGCTGCAGTATCAAATGATAAAGTAGTTTTCATTCCAGGGAGCGTAAATGCCATAGTTTTAACACACTGTGAGCCTCTCCATGCTAGACACTGTAGAGGAGTTAATCTTAATGACTGTAGGTTGTGAGAAGATAAGAGGGATACAGCTGCTGAAAATCAATATTTATCCTTTCTGCATGCTTGCAGATAAAACACCAGTAGGAGTTCAAGGGAATAGCTGTATCAGTAGAGTGACATAAAAGCTGGAGACAGTGTGTGCAGAAGAAAAAGGATGGTTTTGCTAGTGGCATTGAAGAGTGAAATGGCTCTTGTGCTAAGTGCTTTTCAATGTCCCGTGTCCTGACAATCTTACGGTACCATTTGTCAACTTGAAAGTGAGACAGCAGTTATCAGCACACAAGAAACCCCAGTATTTATCCAGAGTTCATTGCTTACAGGCTGCTGGTATTAATTTTGATCATTAATCTCATAGTTTACCTCTTGTAGTTTGCCTAGAGAGGAAGTAAGTTCAGCTCAAGGCACAAATGAAGCTAGCAGACTCATGAATAGCGGACTATCAGGGCACTGAAGAGGATTGCCTGCCCCATCTACTTGTCTGTCAGAGCCTTAAAAAAATGACACAGCTGCTGCTGTAAAGGTGACAGGGTGCAGAAAGCAGGCTTACTGCTGCTTAAGCTTTTCCAGCTGCAAGGTGACTGCTCCTCTCCTCCCTAGTTGCATTAAGGGTGGGGAAAATCCCTGTTTCCTCTAGGGATCTCCCCTGGCTCTTTTCCCAGTTCTCCTCCTCCTTCTCCACCTCTTATCCATGGGATAGTAAAGAGTGAGTCTGAGGGGGCTGGAGCTGTTGCAACAGTGGATCCCAATGCATGAAGCAAATATTTAGGAATTGTGCAGATAAACATACAACTTGGCAAAGAAGTGAGGCATGAATGTAGATGTGAATAATGAAGCGTGATCCCCCACTAGCCAGGCCCCTGTGGTGCATCAAGGGTAATTAACATGACTGTATGTAGCTGTAGCCTACAGGCCTCCATGCTTAGTTAAAAAAAAAGTTTTTTGAAACAAGATTTAATATTTAAAGTCTGAAATAGGAACAATTAATCTCGTTCCCAAGAGAGCGCTGGGGAAGCAAGCAGTGGTTTCACAGTGCAAAAGCAGTCTGCACATGCCCTGACATTCACCAGGCTCCTTCCCTGGTGCTGGGAGCTGATAGCTGGGTCAACATCGGCTTTATTCTGGCCAAAGAGTTGGCTGAAAAGCTTTAGAGGGCTGCCTTTCAGCAGGGATCTTACTGCTCTTCTGCCTTTCTGCCTCAAAAGAAGGATGAGGTTTGTGTTTTTAAGAAGGTTGACCATGTCTGCGTTAAACCAAATACTTTTCCATGGTCACCCCAACTGTCCTTCAGCACTGTCCCAGCGTGTGACTCTCAAAAGGAAATACCAGCAATCACAGCTGGATCAACACACTTGCTGATGCCAGTTTTTGTAGTCTTGGCTTGATACTTGTCTGCATTTGTAAAATCTTTTTTCTGCAATGTTCTCTGAGGCAGGAACTCCTACAACACAATGTGCGTGACTTGTCCTTTTGTTTTTAAAATCAGAAAAAAATTGTTCTAACAGTCATTATGATTGAGCTGATATGTTTCATCCTTCTGAGTCTATTTAGAGAGAAGCACTGATTTTGCTGAAGAGTAAGTGCCCTAGAAATCAATACACAGATGCTATAAAACACATTTTTCAAATATAGAGGGCAGTTCTCTAGTGCGTGGACTAAAAGATGAGTCTTACTTGACTGTAATGGGGCCATGTTCAGAAACTTAGGTCATAAGGGAAACTGTCTTAAGGGAGAGAGAAAAGCAGGCTTGATAGCAGGGGCTGGAGGCACTAGCAGACCTTGCATTCTCTGTGTGATTGTCTTGAATATCATCTCAAAGGCAACTCTACTCCCAGCATATACTTACGTGCCCAAGTAGCATCTTTGTTGGTTGTAGGAAAATCTGCTTGCGTTGCAATGACAGCCAGCCAGAGTGGGATCCATAGTAGGCATGAGCTTGTGCACGGATGTAAGGGGAGATGAACAACTGAATTTGGTGCCCTACCTGCATAGCTCAGACCTTCCAGTTTTGTGGTTGCCTCCAAAGCTCCAGTTCTGTCAACATTCAGTATATTTCCGTAATGCTCCAAACAGCCTAAGAGCAGTATTTACAAGCAGATGTTAGGCCAGTGCAGTGTGTGGTGCATGCGGTTAAAATGTTTTCAGCTCTGTGACTGAAACCCATGGCATCATTTCAGTACTAGTGCAGGCATTTGTGCTAGCAGATGCGGTCATGTTATTGTATGCTCTGGGAGGGATTACCTCTCAGTCATGCTAGCATAAAGTGATCGTGTCACTTGTGATGCAAACTGGTGCTTTATGCACTATTAATCTCCCTGAATTTTACATTGCCTGAAAGTTTGCTGTCAAGTCTAAGCTTGTGACTTGGGCTGCCTGCATAGTCAATGGAGAAAGGCACCTTCAAAAGGTGTTTTCTTTGATTCCAAAATTAAAAGAAAAGATGAGTCAAAAGAAATCCTACATTACATACAGGCTCCAGCTTGCTTTTCCATAGCTACCATTAACAAGAAAAACTGAAGAGAAACATCGTTCAATTACATCCATTACAATTTATCTGACTTGCAGTTTGTTTGACTTGCAACTTATCTGCATTTATCTGTTGTCTAAACATGCCATTGCACAAAGGAAAATACACAAAGAGCAACTGAGAGGAACAATGCTAACCCAATCGCAGCAGTTAATGGAAAACAGATTTCGGTACAGTGAATTATTTGCAAGAATATTAGATAAACATCACAGACCTGACACGTTTGCTGCAGGATGTCTCCCCACCTTCTCGTTGCACTTCCTGGAGACAAATAGGCTTTTTATCTGCTGTGATGTTTTGCAGCAGCTGGCTCACTGCATTTCCCACACACTGCTGGTATTACAGGAAACAGAGATGGTGAACAACTTGTGCATCCTCCCAAACACAACAGGATTTCAGCTCTACAGCACAAACACAATTACAATGTAAAAAATGAAATACCTTTTAATTTAATTAAAAACCTCATTGCTAACAGTTTGGAATTAGGAGGAGCCTTGTCTGAAAACCACTTCCCTCACCTTCAGTTGTTGGAAGCAGTAATTGCTGACAAGGGGAAGGCAGGAACCTGTGCTTTTGGGTGTAATAAAGTTTTTGCAGCAAAGACCCAGGCAACAATAACATGACACAGAGCTGCAACTGCTGAGGATTTGGGTATGCAGAGAGTATGCCAGGTCCCTATTGTTATCCCCTCTACAAAGATGAAGGCACAAACCCCAATTAGGCAGCACGGATCAAAGGTACTGTAGCTGTTCGGCAGTAAGGAAAAAAGCCACTGGATGGCAGACCTTCCCATCACTGTTAATTCATCCTGACATGCTTCTCCCCCATGGTAAATTTCATGGTAAAATTTTAAAATCATGGTAAAAACAGATGAAATGCTGTTTTGCTTTTTTGTCAGGTCTTTCACATTTTAAGATGGGGAATTCATCATGTGTCATTGCATTGAAAGATTCAGTTCTGTAAGTTTTTCCTGTACTTTTGATACGTCCTGTAGAGAGCTGGCTGCAAAAAGTCACAGTAGCCTATGCATGGAACTCTTCATGTTCATGATAACGAGTGAGTTTAAAGAAGGCTGAAACAGAGGGAAGTATGTCTGGCAGGAAGGAAAAAGAACAGATATAGTTCATACAGAAGTGACATTAAAAAAAATTGACAATTTGAAATACCACTGAAGGTGATTCACAAACCAGTAATCTCCAAATGGCCTGTGCTACAATTCCCTTATAGCTGGGAGAGAATCATAAAGGGTGTACTAGTTTGTTGCTTCTACATCTCAGTAATTGAGGGAAGCAGGTAGATCTGTGTTTTCTGGAGCCCTATCTGGAAATTACTGTTTAGTCAGTCATATATACATGCATGGAGTCTCACATGTTCTGGGAATTGTTTTCCTCAACAAACTTATGTTCAGACTACTAGTGATGATGGCAAGCAGGCTCTTTCCAAGCCGAGGTGACTTGCTAGGCCAAATCTGTAGTTACAAGACAGATTCCAGAGCAAGCCTGGAAGGAAAGCCAGCAAGGCAAAAATCAGGATCAGTAAGTTACAAAGCCAGGCGCAGGCTGACTTCCACTGCAGCTCAGGTGAAGACCCAGGGCAAGGTTGTGACCTTAAATGCAGCTCCTGAGCCAGCAGGCAGAAGGTGCGTGGAAGGGGAGAACTGCCGAGGCTTCTCATGGTGTGGTGTCAGAGCTGACCTTCAATGCAGGCAGCCAGACCCCTGGGAGACGGGGAGAAGAGGCTGCAGAGCCCGTCAGAGCAGTCAGGGCCCAGACAGCACGGTCACCCCAAAGCTGACTCTTCTCCAGGCTGAGAGGACCTGGCTCCCTCAGCCTCTCCTTGTGTGTTCTGTGCTCCAGCCCTTCCCAGCTTGGTGGCCCCTGCTGGACTCACTTCTGTGTGTCAGTGTCCCTCTTGTATCAGGGAGCCCCAAACTGGATACAGCACTCCTGGCATGGTCTCACAAGCACAAAAGGGAGGGAAATGATCGCTCCCCTCTCTGCTGGCTAGAATTTTCTAACACAGCTCAGGGTGTTCTTAGTCTGCATCTCTGCAAGGGTCCATGGTGTCCACCAGGACCCCCAGGTCCCTTTTTGCACAGCTTACTTTCTAGACAGTTGTCTCCCAGCTCATACGTGCGTGGGGTTACTCTGTCAAAGTGTAGGGCTTTGCCTTTGCCTTAGTTGATTGTCATAGGGGTTACCATCAGCCCATTTCTCCAGCCTAGAGGTTTTAATTCTGTTTACACTGCTGTAGCGATCCATGCAGCCCTGGGAGGCACCCGTGGAGGTGATGCAGAAAGGATCAAGCAATAGAAACGTTTTGTGACTGCACCTAAAACCCAAGGGGAGGCCGCAGCCCGGAGAGGATGGGCTGCAGGGTGTGGGAGCTGCACGGGGCTGCCTCTGTTGCTCCTTGTGATGGAGGAGAGGCGAGGTCCTGCCCTGCATCCTGCGTCCTGCATCCTGTACCCTGAGCCCACCTGTCCCTCAGAGGCCACCCCTCCTGCAAGACTCACAAGGGGACCAAAGCGCTCCCTCCTCTGATAGTCTGCTGGCAACTGAGATATTGAGGACGGGGCTGAGGGGGTGCATCAATGTCTCCTGCTTCCTGGCTGCAGGGCCTGTGTCCCTGACTGCTTGGGGTGAGGCAGTGAGGGACACGAAACTTACCCAGGCCAGCAAGCATCGGGAACCCGGGGTGGTTCTTCCTGAGCACACAGAACAACCTAAAAACTAATCACTCCCCATTGGCATGCATGAAGACATTAATATATCTCACTGCTTGCTGAATAAACTAAAAAAACCTCTTTCTGAGCTGATGGAGTATGTCTCTCGGTTGTATAGGCAAAGCGATACACAAATAGAGTTGCATCTCTTTTGATAAGAGACCCCAGTGGCAGCTCCCCTGCTCCGGCACAAACCAGGATCCAGCCATCCACAAGAGACTTGTAATGCTCACTTCTGCTGGTTTTTCAAACCTGCATCTTCTACAACACTTTGGTAACTTCCTCTAAATCTCAAACCCCAGTATTTAATTCAGAAAAAATAAAATTAGTAATGTTCAGTGCGCTGTGCTGCTGTGCTTCCACCATGAATGCCCTTATTCCCTGCCTGTATTCTGTTTACAAATTGCCTTCACCACACCTGGACAGCTTTGCCTGAACCTCCTGAGCCTTTCTTTATACTCAGAAATTGGCATTTTTGAGATGCAAGCTGTCTCAATCATTGTGGCTATCTTCTTTAGGGTGAGTTGTACTCTGGGAGCACCCATCTTCCCTGACTGGCTGTGAAGGGAGCTTAGGGAGACAGGCTCATGTGTGGATGAGAGCCATCTAAGTTTAGGTATCTTTGTTCAAAATCTTGGTATCTTTATTCAAGCAGAAATCTCATGCAGCAAAAAGCTGCAGCCCTTGAGCTGCTGGGGAGATGATACTGCTGCAGGGAATGAGAGGAGCTCATGCCCTGGGCAGTGGTATCTTATCTATTTGTCCTCAGCTCAGCTTCTAGCACAGGACTGAGATCTGGGGAAGTTCAATATATGAGGAAAGCCACCTTCCATTTTATGGTAGTCTGGCACTGTGATTAAATACATTGGGCTGTGATTTTGTGAGACTTCACAGTATTTTTTTCTCATGTAAACAGAATCTGTTGCACCATAGACATCGGCATGGTGGCAAGTATGTTCTCTGGAGTGGCATTTCCCAGATTTCCAAAGGGAAAAAAAAACTCACCTGCTTTTTGGTGAGTGCAGGATGGGCGTCTCTCCACCTGTATCTTTTATTTCATACCCTATTTGTGGAGGGAGCCATGGTGAGGGCTGAACTAACCAGCATCTAGCTGTTCTTCAGGTGTTTGTCCCAGACCCATCCCAGCATCCTGGGCTGTGTCTCTACTGCTCAAGAAAAGAGGGCTGGGACTGACCCTGGACTGTCAGCTGTGTGGCACAGAGGGGGCTGCAGCCCTCCCACCTGGGCTAGCACTCTCCTGAGAGACTGGCCGTGTCCACACTGGTGGCCCATCTGCCCCTGCCTGGGGGATTGTGTTGGTTTTGACTGGGATGAAGTTAATTTTCTCCATAGTAGCTAGTATGGGCCACGTTTTGGATTTGTGCTGGAAACAGTGTTGGTAACACGGGGATGTTTTAGTTACTGCTGAGCAGCACTCACACGGGGTCAGTGCCTTTTCTGCTCCTCGCCCCACCCCACCAGCGAGCAGGCTGGGGGGCACAAGAAGTCGGGAGGGGACACAGCTGGGACAGCTGGCCCCAACTGACCCAAGGGGTATCCCGTACCCTATGGGTCATGCTCAGCATGTAAAGCTGGGGGAGGAAGAAGGAAGGGGGGGACGTTTGGAGTTAATGGCGTTTGCCTCCCCAAGTCACCGTTACAGATGATGAAGCCCGGCTTTCCCAGAGATGGCTGAACACTTGCCTGCCGGTGGGAAGTGGTGAATGAATTCCTTGCTTTGCTTTGCTTGGATGCACAGCTTTTGCTTTGCCTGTTAAGCCGTCTTTGTTCCAACCCACGAGTTTTCTTACTTCTGCCCTTATGATTCCCTCTGCCATCTCACTGCGGGGGCATGGGTGAGGGGCTGGGTGGGGCTTGGCTGCCAGCGGGGGTTAAACCGCAGCAGGGATGCTCCTGTGACAGCATGCTCTGCCAGCATTGCTTGTCAACAGAAAAAAATAATGATGCCTTGTTGTTTCAGCTTTTTTTTTTTTTTCGTAAGAGCTTTTAGCGAGCCTAGCACATCTCTGAAATGATTCAGACAACCCTTTGCCTCAGCATTTCTCAGTGCTGTGAGGGGGAGAGGTTTCTGGCATACGCCTGCTTGTGAGTAGAGGGACTGTAATGACCTAGGCTTTGCCAACTGTGTTTGCCACCTGGTGACAGACACCAATGCTAAGGATACCAATGTCACGTTAACGAGGGGTTATTTGCCTGCAGTTGCCCAAGTCAGAGGGTCTTGGAGCCCCTTGCCTCTGTCCACCAAGCTCTTTGCCAGCCCTTAAAAGACCTCTTCCTCTGCTCCCCAGCCACATTTCTGCACACTTACAACCCTTTCCCTGCCATCTCACATGCCAAAAATACCACGGGGGGAAAATATCACCCGCTGTGGGTGGGGGAGTCTGACTGGTGTCTTTGGAGGCTGCGGACAGTCTCCAAGGGGTGTGTAGGGGGCAGAAAGCAAAGCGCAGGAGGACTTGTTGGGCACACTTTATTAGTGGTGGGGCTGACTTGTTCTGCTGATGTCCTTATTTGCAGGTTCCATTTCCTTTGACGGTGAGAATACCATCTCATAGGTATATATATATATATATAGGGTGTCATCCCACCTCTGACAGCATCTTCACAAGATGGAGCTGCTGCACAGGGCTGACTGTGATGCGAGGAGTGGCACACTGCTCCCCCAGGTTTACCTTCATTACTTAATACCTGGACAGAGGATTGCCTCGTGGACCTGGCATATTTGCTCGAGATGATTGGTGTTTTAACATTATCTCTTGGAAACCTCATGGAAAGAGAAGCTGACAATGAATAGGGGAGTGGGGATTTCCCCGCACGTTTAGTTGGAGCAAGGCAAGTAGCACTGAGCCGGTTATTAATGGGTTGCTGTGGTCACGGGATTAGCTGAACCTCTCTCTGCACCCTCTCTCTGTCTTCTCTGAGGATCCCTCAGGCCCCACAATTTCACCTTTCCGGTGGAGCTTGTGTTCCTGTTGTGGGACCACAGTGCCAGCTTTCCCAGCTGCTCTGCTCTCCTCTGCCTCTGCAGTTTATTCTCCCTGGTAGTCCACAGCTGGATGAATGTGGTGGCCCAAAACAACCTTCTTAAAAAGTTGCTTCTTTAACTCTAAAAGCAACCAGCTTTGTGGGGAGAAGGGCTATAGGTACCAAAGTGCCACTTAATATGCTAGGTCAGCTGTTTCAGTCCAGGCCCATTATGCCTGGGGAGCTGGCCTCACTTTTGCTGACTCTCCCTTACCCAGACCTTGAATGACTGATGCCTAAACCATGCTGGTGCTTCCAGAGCCAATGTAGGGAGCTGCTCTGTGCAGCGTCCATGCAAACTGTTGCTTCATTTCTTACTATGTGTGCTGAGAAGATTACATCTGCATTTTACGTTATCTCCTCTGGCTGCATCTTCACAGAGCCACAGAAGCACAGACTGACCAGTGTTGGAGAGGACCTCAGGAGGTCTGTAGTCCAACCGCTTGCTCAAAACAGTACCCACTTTGAAGCTAGATCGGGTTTCTCAGGGTCTTGCCCTGTAAAGGCTTGAACACCTCGGAGGATGGAGATTCTCCATCCCCTCTGTGCAATCTGCTACAGTGCTTAACCACCCACCATTTTATGTGAAAGACTCCTTTTCTTTTTTCAGGTCCAAATTTGCCTTGTTGCAGCATGTAACTGTTGCCTCTGACCCTCCTGCTGTGCTCCTCTGAGAAAAGTATGGCTCCATCTTCTCTATAAGCTCCACAGAGGTATCTGGAAATGTCTCCCAAATGCCTCGTATTCTCCAGGCTGAGCAGACCTAGTTCCCTCAGCCTCTGCTTGTATAACTCGTACTCCACCTTGGTGGTCTGCACTGGTCCACAGCACATCAGGGTCACTTTTATACTGGGTAACCCAAAACTCAGCATGAGTGCCAAGTAGATGAGAAGGATCACTTCCCTGGACTTGCTGGTGATGCTTTTCCTAACGCAGCCCAGGAAGCTGTTGGCCGCCTTTACTGCAAGGCTGCATTACCCACTCGTGGTCAACTTGTTGTCCACCAGCACCCCCAGGGCTTTCTCCACAGAGCTGCTTTCAAACTGGCTGGTTTCCAGCAGTACTGGTGCCTGAGGCTTTTCCGACATGGGTGCAGGACTTGGCAGCACCTGTAGTTGAATTTCATGGGATTCCTGTCCAGCCTGCCCACATTCCTCTGGCTGCAGTCCTGTCTCACCAAACACCGGTGAACCTGCTGGGAGTGTTCTCTGTCCCACGTTGCTGCTGAAGGACACTAAGTAATACTAGCTGCAGGATCAGTCCCTAGGGGATGCCCCTGGTAGCTGGCCACCAGCAAGACTTTGAACTGCTGGCCATCAACATTTGGCCGCAACAGCCCAGCTAGCTCATCAGCCTCTGTATAGAGCAACGTGACAGTCCTGCTGCTGAAACAGCTCGGGTATGTGGTAAGTGCGTAACACCTACCTATAGCATGTGTATGTAGCAAGGGCCACGACGATCCGGTCAGTAATTAGTATCCGTGAACTGTCAGTAGGCAGCTCTTGATCACAGCACTCACATGGGAGAGACAGTTCTGCCTTACCCAGAAGCCAGATTGCAGGGCACTGGATCAGATCCAGTACCAATTACTTTTTACCCCTCTCTCCTGTGTCTGGCAGGAGGGAAGAACAGCCTCCAGCAATTAAATGTTTCAAGGCAGACGTCTGTGGGATAATCTGCCCCCCTGTATGGCCCTTGTGGCTCAAGCACGCAGCCGTGTCCTGTTAGAGATTGTCTCCGCTTCTAAGCAAAAGGTAAAAAAAATATGCTGCCAGGATTTTTATTATTATGACAGGAATCTATACTCCTGATTTCTGTAACCATGCACATATCCAGACCCCTCTTCAGCTCTGTCAGTTCCTTAATCTGAATCAACTGAGGTGTGGCTGCATAGGCAGGGATTTTATAAAATAAAACCTGATTTAAAGGACAGAAATGGAACAAATTTTCTTCTTGCAGCAAGAAACCTCTCCAGTTCTGGAAAGTTCCAAAGTGTTTCTGGAAAGTGGAGGGCTGCAGTAGGGCAGCTCGCAGGGTGAAGGCACAGGAGAGTCAAGTCAGCTATATCCCCACTGTGTGGGTTGTTTCATGCTCTTGAACGTTTCTCCTCTATTGCTAATTAGCTAAATAAGAGCAGGGTAAGAAATTTATGATCCTAGTTATGCCTTCAGGGGAGAAACTGGGCGGGTAAGAAATTAATGATCCTAGTTATGCCTTCAGGGGGGAAACTGGGCTGATAGAAGCTTCCCAAAGTAATTAAGCCCATTTAAGCTGTGGGAGATCACCTAGCAGGTGGTGGGATGCTCTGGGTGCTGGGAGCTCCTGTGCTAGGAGCAGGTCCCTGATCCCAGGGCTGCACCGTGTCCTTGTAGATGGTTGAGGCATATGAGGAACTGGTGAAACTTCATGGATAAGAGGAGCAGCCTAGAAGGAGCAGGCTGCACCTGAGCTGTAACGCAGCCAGGCTGTGGCACTGGAAATTAAAGAGCTTGTAGAGGAGCATTTCCACTAGAGGCAGGGGAAAGCTGACATGCAGAGAACTACGTGATATGGACCGAAGTGGTCTACAAGGTGGACATAGCTGACATTCAGTTTACCTCTGAAAAAAACCCAGGAGGGAAATAAACAGCACGCTCACAATAAATGGGAAAGACAAAACAGAGAGAAAAAAGTAGTAAGTGTTCGGCATGCGCAATATTAAGCAATGAAGCAAGAGCAAACTTAAGAATTGCTTCTGCACAGTTGCTAGAGGATTCAAAAACAAGCGAGAAGAACCCAAATGCCTGGTGCCAAGTGACAACCCTGAGATAGCGGGCATCTCAGAGACTTGGTGGAGGCTAGAAAACCAGTGAAATACAGCACTAACAGCCTCATAGGAATGACAGAGTAGGATGCAGAGGTGGAGGAGTGATGCCATATGTGAAGGATAAATGTAACAGCATAAAAATATTACAGGAAAAGAGAAGCACCCTAAAAACCTGTGGGTGGGAGTCCCAGTCACTACCAATAAAAATGCTGTAGTAGGACTGTACTATTGGCCCTTTATGACGATAATGAAAGTGGTCAGTGAGACCAGAGAAGCCATGAATACAGGATGGTTGTAGGAGTGGAAGCCTGCGTATAGGCTAGATCAATGCCTCGTCAGGATGAGATTGCAATAAATCCCTGCTTCCAGGAAGAACTGGTCTGGGAACCCACAGAAAGAAATGCTAGAGAGTGGTACAAGGGTTTCAGTTGCTCTGAGGCTGCGATCCTACAACATGATCGCTTTTAACACTGAAATGGGAAAAATCAGGCCATGTGCATCCAGTATAAGATTATTCGGTTTCAAAGAAGACAATTGAATAAACTGAGGCAAGCATTAACACCAACAGCCTCCATCAAAAGTGAGCAGCCCCAAACCAAAGACACCTGCAAACATCTTGGAGACTGCTCAAAAAAAAAAAAGAAAATGTTGTCCCCTCAAAGGAGAAGTGACAGTGACTGCCATATGGAAAAGGCTGCTATGCAGGAAATGGAAAACTTGTCCATATGACAATTGGTGATAAATTGACATAAAACACAGGAGCATGTGTTTTATAGATGTAAACAAAGAAAAGGACTGAAAAAGTTTGGAGAGTACCTTGCAAAGGATACTCAGACTGTTGACAAAAGGTCTTCAAAGATATCAAGAGCAGCTAGGGTCAGGACTGCTTGGTAAAAAGGCATGAAAGGGACACTCGGGGCTGACAAAGCCTTAGTAGTCCTGCATAGCCTTTGTGCCAGTCTTTACTGTGGAGGCTGTGGGGAGGTTCCCACCCTGGGACAGTTGATAGCGGCCTGATTAATTCAGTGTAAATAGTAAGTAAGTACTGGAGCATCAGTGCCGGCATGCTGGTGGGTGCCAGTGTCACCACCCCTGATTGTGGCACTGACCCCAGAGGGGTCCTTGGGACCACAGGCAATATAGGAGAGTGTACATTAAAGATAAGATCACTGAGGTGATGGATAAACCTGGTCAGCTGGGAGAGAGTCAGCCCAGCTCCCATAAGGAGCCTACCTTGGCTCCTGATGGTCTTTTGGGGTGGTGTCAGTGAATATGTGAATAAAGGCCAGTGGGTAAAGCGTAGCTGGGTCTTCAAAAATAATTTTATGAAGATTCAAACTAGCATTACCAAGTTTGCCATGGCTTTGCCACCCAGGAGGCTGTGGAGGCCCACAGCACCAGCATGTTCACAAAGTGACTGGATGGATTCATGGACAACACCACCAGACAGAGGGTGGATGCGTCTCCTGCCACCCCTGTCAAACAGCTGGGGATGCTGGGCCATAGGAGGAAAACGGATTGCAGAAAGCAGCCAAGCCCATGTGTCCTCCCCAGCCAGCATCTCCTGCTGCTGCTGCTAGAGACAGACTTCAGGGGTGACCGACCACCGGTATGACCCACACAGCATTTCTCATATTCACCTGACACCTCGTTCAGAGCAGGGCCAGTATTGCCCTTTTTGGCCTGGATATAACATGAGGTTGCTTTGATCAGGAAGGAAACCCCGTAAGATGATCCTTATATTTTGGAGTAATGTTCTGAGTGTGCCCAGGGCAACCACCAGAGAAGCACCGTCCTGTGAACAGATTGCTGGCAGGGAAATCCCAGCCCACTTTTTCAGTGAGTAAGGAAGCAGAGCAAACTGTTATTCAGCACTGCGTTGCTGTGGTGGCATTTCCCTTTGTTTTCTGCACGCCTTGGAGAGAGGCATGGACATGTGGCTCAGAATGATCCAACTCCAGCGTTCAGAGTCAGTCATCAGAGCAATCTGTTCACTCACATGGCTTACGGCTCTGGCCCACGGGCACTTGTTTTTGGCAGTGTTTTCCTACTGCTTCAGTTACTGCTGAAACAAGTTGTTTGGTTGCTGCCTCTGCCTGGTGTTTTTGAAAGCCGGTCGTTACAGCCCTGGACTTCAGACAGATCCCTGACTGAGCCGTGGGGGGATCGGTCCGTACCACCTGTAGCTTAGTAAGTCAATGAGAGAAAGCTCGCCACCTCACGTTTGCTGTTTATTGTAAGATGCGCATTTAAAAGTATTCCCCAATACTGACATTGGTTGTAAAACCAAAGCACAGGACCCTGAGAGAGAAGGGGTTTTTTCCCTGTCTGTAATATGTTGTCTTTTCAGTTTGCTGACTGCTAATTCTGATGCAGCGATGTTAGCCTGGAAAGGTCCTTAAACAACACCTATTGCATTTCCCTGCCCTACAACAGCGTGACATACAGCTACTTTTACTTTTTGGTCTCGTTTATTCTTTAAAACGGCCAGTGAATGTTGCATTGCTTCATTACCCTGAAAGTTTTCTGAAGTACCCAACACAAACCTGCTGCCAAACTCTTGCTCCTTGCCTTACCCTCGAGGGGAAGGACATGGGTCATGGCCCTCCATTTCTTTTGCATATTAGAACATCCTAACTGTGGCCACTTTCTTTTTTCTAAAAAAAAAAAAAATAAAATAATAAAAAAAAAAAATCCTTGTTTTGTATAGGCTGTACCTTCCATTTGAGTTGCAATCCTCCTGAGCACATTTTTGTTCTTGCAACAGACTCAGACACTGTAGCCAAGCCTCACTGATGAGGACAGCCGAACAGCTGACAGGAGAATTCCCCTAGGTGCTTCATATACAGTGCTATGACAAAGATAAATCCCCAGATGGGATTTTCCCTCTTCTGGTTTTTCCCCCTTCCCCCTTCCCTTGGCATCAACTAGTTCAGTTCTCACTGGATTCTACGATTCTATGACCAGGAAAAGATTGGAGGGGATGAACTCACTGTTTTCTGAGAAAGCCTTTGCTTAAATCTTAAGGCAGTGTGCCAGTGTTAAACTTCCCTTAATTATTTACTCCTTCCTGCCAATTTATCAAGTAATTATATTTCAACTCAGTTTCTACAGAGATTTTCCTTGTTCACTACAAAGTGCTGATACCCTAAAATAATACTTGCAAATATGGAAGTCTCATAATCAGGATTTTTAAATAGCCTCTAAAAAAGACGTAATCCTTTGTGGCAATGCTACACGAGCCGCAAGGCAGGTCTGCAGGCCCTTGGGTGTTGCTACCATAACGTGAAGCAGCACCTTCATAGGTAATGCATGCAGAAATTGGACTCCTGAGGAGCTCACAGATCTGCAGAGGGATGGCAGCACCAGTAGTGATGACAGGGAGCTTGCTGGCAGCAATTAAGGGTGACTTGAAGGGAACCAAAGAAAGCTCCACTCTTGTTCACCTCCAAACTTGGAAAAAAAAAATCATGCATGTAGGCAGCAATGAGATTCCCTGCTCTATTTGAAGTTTATACTGATCTACCAAAAATGCATTCATAGATTTTACATAAGAGGTTTGTATAACATAGAGATTTATATAACATAATGCACCAAAGACTTCAATCTATGGATTTTACATAAGCTATCTCAAGTAGAAGGGATCAAACCACATGATATGTTTCATGAATTTCTATTTAAAAGTAATGATTTTACTAAAATTATCTTAATATAGTGCAGAATGCGCTGAAGACCAAATAATATATAGTTTAATACCTGTGGCTGCTCAACACTGAATTGTTTTCTGTAGTCTTAAAAAACAAAAACCAGTAACGTAAGAGAAATCCTAGAGCTCTCTCTGGTCTCCAGAGGTGATAAAATGAGTTTGCTTGCAAATACATTAATCATGCACAGTCCTTGCCGCAACAGTGAGCAGATGAGTGACTGACGAGACAAGGAACATTAAAATTGCTCCTCCTGCAAAAGCTGTCTGCAAACCAGCTCTCACGTCACGCTGCCTGCACTGACCCTGCGTGGCAGCCCTGGCACACGTGCAGCACAGCCCCGTGCTGCCAGGGAGGGCCTGACAGGCACATCGCTTCTGCATCGGCAGCTGGCAGAAAAGTGCCCTGATGCCTCCAAAATGGTTGTTCAAAAGGCTAAATGTGAATGCGCTGATCCTCCTGTTCACAGGTTTGGGGGCAGCGGCCAGGCTGCCTCGTGCCCTGCCTCCCAGCCCAGCTACGCTCACCCACCCCAGTCTGCAGCACCATTTCCCTCTCCCTGTTTTCAAATTGAGTTTTAAGCCCATTCCAAGAGTATCAAATTGGATTATTTACTCAAATTGCAGGTTGCTGCCCACTGGGTCCTGTGAAATTGAAAGAAAAAAAAAAAAAAAGAAAAAAAGATTGGGATTTGACTTTTATCTTTATTTTCTCTCTTATTCTCAGTATTATTCTCAGTAAACCTAGATTTGCACCCAGACCCATCCACATCGAAGAACGCTTCCAAACAGAGCTTATAAACCCAGAGCTAATTCACTGCTAATTAGAAGCTGGGATTCCTGGCAGAGGGACAGATGCTGAATCGCTTTTAAACTTGGAGGAAACCCAGCATAAAGGTGCCAAAGCTAAAGCAGGAAAGGTTGTGGGGTTTTTTTACTAACACCGTTGTTGTGGTACAGCAGCTGGGGTGGGTATGGTTGGGGCCAGCTCCTGCTCAGAGGGCTGCTCTCTAACAGAAAGGTGTTTTGCATGCCTGCTGTGGCGCTTGCAGTATGTCCCATATAGAGGATTTCCCCTGTGTGAGGCTGCTTTTCACCCTGAAGAGGTCTCCAGCCCCATCACGGCCATGGGCTCCAGGGCTCAGGAGACTAACAGAAGCAGGTTTGGCATTGTCCCCCACAAAGCTGGCCGCAGGGATCCACAGCTAGCGCAGAGACCAAAGGCTTGGTGAGAAGTTTCTTCATTGCCCTGTAGCCAGCGCAATCAGGGGGTAGAAAGACTCTAACTTGGGGCTTCATCCCCCCGCCAGCCAGGGAAAGGGAAGGAGGTGCATGGAGGAGGTGGGAAGAGCACAGCCAATGCCCAGGCCTGGGGGATGCACGAACAGCCCTGGGTTCAGCTGCGACCAGGAAGAGGCACCTTCCTCACCCGACACTTGAACACTGCTGGTCTGTCCCCATCTGCCTCTCAAAGGCCCAGAGCTTGTGGTGTCTCATCCCCGTGGGTCCCCTGGAAGGCAGTGCCGAGCTTGCCCACCGGCAAGTGGGGAGCTGGTGTTTGCTGGAGCAAGCAAGGTGCTGTTGCCATTGCCACCAGCACTGGTCCTGCCAAGAGACCCGAGGAACTGCTCTGGGTGCTACGATCACTACTGGGCTAGTTTGTGTGAAGGAGAGGCTTGGTTGCGGTGCAGGTTTCTGAGCTAGAACCCGTGTCTTTTGAAATACTGGGCTCGCCTAATCACGCTGTTGACATAGTAGTTGTCCCTGTTGCATGGGTCTTCCTCGTAGACCTGGATGTTGCCCATTTTTGCACGGTAGGTGCAGATTCCCCCTGGGAAGAGTTAAGAAGGAGTCATTACAGTCTTCTAAGTAAGAAATAGAGATTTAAATGTAAAAATTCCTAGCCAAAAAGGCCATGCATGTCACCAAACCTACACAAGTGCTTGGGAAATGGCCAATTCTGCATTATTGTTGGAAAGTGACTGATTTTGGAAAATCCTTATTTCTATAGCGAAGGAACCCGTGACCCTCTCCAAGTGCAGGTGGGAATGGCATACGGGTCCCAGAAAAAGGTGTAATCTAAAAAGGCAGCGGCGGAGCAAGGATGGGAGATTATGAAATATCATAGGGTGAACAAACCGGCATGCAAATAACATGGACTACAAGCAAACCTGGATCCCAAGCTTCCTTGACACAACTTAACAGCCTGCCACAATAAGCCGGTTGTGTTGCAGTGCCTCAATTTCTGCCTTTCCCAGTGGCTTTTGGTTGGTTGGTTTCTATCTGATCTATCCACCTGTCAGCCAGTTCACTTGTAAGATGAACAGATAAGAGGATAACTTGAGACCTGAGCACAAAACCTCTTCCAGGGAATTTAAGGAGGTCTTGGATCTGGCCATTCACCAGCAGTGGCCCAGCCACTCAGTGTAGTGTCCCTCCATGGGCATTTGTCACTGAAGTCAAGGAGCAACCTGCTGAGGCTGTGCCTAGCACCTTCGCCCAGCCCTGCATGGGCGCCTCCATGCCACTGCAGCAGCTCCCAGGCAGGGCTGGTTTCCTGCTGCTTCCTACACAGCAAAGCTGCCAAGGAGCTTGGTATCCCACCACAGACTTTCTTCTGCAGGCAGAAACACGGTGGCCCTGTAGACAGTGCTTTGAGTTGAGAGTCTGCATCTATATTCAAATGTCTTGGTCTGCTCTTTCAGGGTTGCTTCTTTTAAACTAGAACACTCTGGGGCTTGTTTTGGTAAGAGAGGCCGTAAAATGTGCCAGATTGATGCGCTTTTTCCCTTAAAAGTGACACCAACAAATGCACAGCACTCCCATCACTCAGCGTATCCCTTTCTAGTACGTAGCCCATCACGTACCTCTCAGCTGCTGGTCCCACGTCCAGGTAGGATGCCTTGCCCGTACTTCATTAATTGCAAGAACCAGGATAGTTGAGCACTGATTTATGTGTTCTTCACTATCCCACAATCCAAAAGGGTGGTATTGCTGCCCGTCAAGCTAGAAAAGTCAACCAAGAAAATAGGTTTCCCTCTGAACATAACAACCACTGTAGCTTTCCCCCTTCTTCAGAGTCCCAGTCTGTGATTCACTGTTGTGACCTTATACAGGACAGCAGTCATGCAGGACCTTTGATGTGGAGGGAACACACTGAAGTTCTGTCTCAAACACAGAACAGTCATTTGCTAAGGCAAGGCCCTGGGATATACACCACACTAGCATTCTATTACTCGTAGTTATCATCCTGACATACCTGCATCAAGCCATACTTCTGCCGTTCCTGGTCCCAGCCGTTGTTCAGGAGCAGGCCAACACGGCTCTCCTGCGAGATGAGGGCAGCGATGAGCGCTGGGTCCAAGCACAGGTTTCTGGCTACTCTTTTAATTGGGACCTCATACCTCCTCAGGCGGATGACGTCTGCCTCAGCAGACCTCCGTATTGTGGCAAGTCCTGTGGCACAGGAAAAGGCAGCCTTACACACCCTCCACCCAGAACCCTCGCTTTCCCCTTGAGCACGTGTATCAAAGGAGTAACTCAAGTTTTGAAGAAAATGCAGCTACACTGAGTTGGGCAGTGGCACTTGAAGAGCCAGCACAGCCCTATCGGCTCTGGCTGTGGCTGGGGAGCTGCTGTGCCAGCACCCAAGGATGACGAGGGGAAGAGGGCAGCTCCTCAGGAGGTGGGACCGTGCATTTGTGGTTCTCTTCTGCTGCCACACCGCTGGAAATGTGGCTCTGGAGTCAGGAAAGTGAAATTTCAAGTTGCATTTGAAAAAATCCAGAGATGCTTTACTACTGACCAGCCAAACTGCAGTAACAGCTATGTGGTTAGTTTGTGTATAGAAAGGCAGGGTTTTTTTAAAGTAGCTTTGGAACAGAAACAAGCAAATAGGTTCAGATCCATGCTTGGGCACAAGCGGTCTGGTGTCTGTCCTGGAGGTGCCTGCATCTGAGGTACGTGGCTAAGTCCCTGGATGTCTCAGCAGTAAGAACTCAATGTAGTCGGCTGTGTGGTTACAAGGGACAGTAACACAGGGCAAGAAAGAGGCAAATAGGAAGGAATTACCGAAAACAGGTCACCCAGAGGTAGGGTGGTTACACACCTGGGACCTTCCCCCTGCGCATTGTGTCTCTGGCAGGTCACCGCTGGCCAGCTCAGCTGACACGCCAGCACTCAGGACCTGGCTCTGTGCATCTTCCCTTTTGAGCAGACAGGCCCTGGGGTTTTGTGAAGATGCTGATACTAAAGTCCTGGCTGATGAAGAAGCTGTTCTAACTGAAAAGGAGTTGTGCCATTTCCCTTTGTTTAGAGGCTGAGGATCTTGACTATGCAACCTGAAGTTTGTCCTCTCACTTCCCACCAGGGCTGGAGGCTTCATAGTACCTGCCAAGTGGCTTTTGCTTTCTCTGCCAGCAGGTTTTGCTTTCTCCCTTTTGGCTAATTGAATAGCTATTCTGCATTTAATTAGGCAAGAGCAGACAGAAGGCAAAGCATCACTGTCAGGTACAAACAGGTTGACAAATCAAGCAATGAATGGTACCTACCACAGTCTGAGGCTCTTACGGCTGTACAGGAGACTGGAGGCGCTTGAAGAGCACTTATGTCACCATAGCAACTGTAGCTCATGGATGGAGCTGGAAAATTAAATGGAGGTGTTTGAACACGTAAGATCTCAGAGCAATGCTGTACAGCGTGCTGCAAGTGCATACAAGTCAAGCGTGAGGGATTCATCCAGACCTATAATCCACAGCACCTTGTGTGTGGTTGGCATTGCTCTCCATCAGTAATGTTATCAAAGAAAGCTAGAGAACAGAAATTTGTTCTTTTCTAGTTGAAAAGGTTGAAGTGAATGAATCTAACGACAATTCAGGTGAATAGGCATCTGCCCTGTTAGGTCTAAAGGCTGGTGTGGGGAAGAGGGGAACCACAGCCTCTGCATTTATTTCAGAAGGCTCTTCCCATTCAACGCCTCCCAATGTCCAGGACCCCTTGGGCGATGGCTGGCAGTACCTGAGCACCCTGGCTGGGAGCTTCTCCTGTCTCCCTCTGTAACTTAGCGAGGAATTCATTCAGGAGAGTGCTTGCCTCAGCCTGGACAAATTACCCTGCTTCCTCAGTAACTGAGGAACGAGTAGCCTCCGTCAAACAGCTTCCCACATCTGTGAGACCATTTCTGAATAGGCAGAGACATCAGATAAGGTTAGCTGGGAAAATCAAGAGGAGGTATGTCTGTGACTCCCTTTTGGTGTCAGACCCATAATCCAGATGTGCTGGTTTGAAGGATATACATTGGTGGCAAGCAGCCGAGGACAACGCCACACAGAGAGGGGACCTCAGGCTTGACTGCACCCCTCTCTGCAGTCCCTCTGCAAACAGCTCCTGGGGCACTCTCAACAGCAACCCAAACCCAAACCCTGGCTCACCAACAAGGGCCATAAGGCACAGCAAGAGCAGTGTGGGGATCATGGTGACAGCTCTCCTCAGCTGCCTCAGGAGACCTGGAAACACAGCAGTCTGCAAAACATGAATAAATCAGTGCTGATTTTCAACAGCCCTCTAGCAAGGCTTGCACGCCCAAAGCTCCCACCCCAAGACACCAGACATGGGATGGCATTAGCTGAAGAAGGGTAGGGGACCAGAGGCACCCTCTCCACAGCACAGTCCCCCGCCTCACCTCCTGCATGGGATGCAGCTGCCAGTTTCAGAGAGTTGTGATGGGAGGAGAAGCAAGTGATGGGAGCCCCATCTGCTTCTTGTTTCCCCCTTGTCTGGGGGACACAGGCTTCTCCCGCGGCAGAATGTCTCTTCCATCTCTGTGTCACTACGCCAGCATGTCGAGAGGGAAGGGCCAAGCCTGGGGAGCTCAGGAGCAGGGAGGTCCCCATCGGCAGCCTGGGCCAGCAGGGAATTTTTTAGCCCCTGTCCCTTTGGATTGCTTGCTCACGTAGTGCCTTGCTCACAGGGGCCCCTCCTGAACACCCATAGCATGTCTTTACAATGACAAGATACAGCACTTCTGCTTTAATTATATAGATGTTTGAAGTTGAATGTGCTACAGAGTGCACACGTCCCTTGTCTCTCTGTTCAAAAAGCAATGGGATTTTTTCTTGGCTTTTGGAAAAACATGTTTTCAAAAATCAACAATATGACCCTTAATTCTCTGCTAAGAGCATGCAAGGCAACTCCAAGATTTATCTGGAGAAATAATACTGTTGTGTTAATCTCTGTATGCAATAGTGGCAGATAATCACTTTAGTAATAAATGCATCTGTTGTGCAAATTAATAAAATTCCGAAATGTCATCAGATGATAGCTATCAACTGCAAAAAACATTGACCATACTTGCCTTGCTGGTGAATGCATTTAAACTGAGCAATTTTTACAGCTTACAAATGTTTTTTTCCCCACAAGGGTTTCAAACACAAAACATGCCACGAGTCTTGTAGGCAATCGTCACACAATGCTGTTAACACTTGAAAATGCCTTATTGATTTTAATAATGTATGACCTTTTTCCTAGCCTGCATTTCTACTGCAAACCAGACTGCATGGATGCAGAAATGTAAATAGTCCACTGATGTCATTGGAAAGATTCCCTCATCCTGAGTGAGCTTATCCAGGCCAGCAAACACCCATGGCCAGAGCTGGGTACGTGCAGCAGGTCTGAGCTCTAACACTAACACCAAGTATTTGCAAGCCTGGATCAATATAGCTTGACCTATGAATTCAATGGCAAATCCATACAGGGCCCTATCGAAAGCTACAGGCTGTAGCTGTTTCCACATGCAGGAAATATTGCCAGCTTATCAAGTTTCAAGTTTTCAGCCTTTTTTTTTTCCCCTCCCATCACAAAAATCATTGCAGGCCTTGGGTAGAAACAGTATAGCAGTCACCATATTGACAAAAGGCTATATCAAATCAAACCCAAAGCTCCTGGCTCTAAATAAATATTCTAGGAGTGAATTGAGACTCACCTGTCTTCTGTCAGTCTTCCTGTGAGGCAGGTCACTTGATGACTTTTATATATATGTGAATGAAAAGGTACCCACCCTATGGCCTTTGGAACGTTAATTCCTACCTAGTGTGATGACATTTGTTTTAAAGTACAATAAGTAATATATATTAAGAGCTTAGAACTCTTATGATTCCTTTCATCCAAAGATTTGCACAAGCGGTGCTTAGTAAGGCTCAGGACAACTCTGTGAAAGGCAATAAATTCTGTTTTTCCTCCATCAATAAGCACATTGATGCACAACGGCTGACTCGCAGAAAGCATTGCAGTGAATCAGTGGCAGGGGCCAGGCAAATATCAGATCCCTGTCCAGTGCTCTCCTTGCTTTACATCGGAGATCGGTTTGGACACATTTTGGGGAGGATTTTTTGTCTTGTTTCCTCAATGATTTCAGCCTGGCAAGCTTTAAATTAAGTATCATACTTCTATATGGATTCTAAAAAGACCAAAAGAAAATGATGCTTAAAGAAAAGCATCTCACTGCTTCATTGCTTACAGCAAGCCTAATGCAGGAGGGTGGCTTGAATAGTTTGATAGCAGCAGCAGGGTTTGAATTTCAGATTTGGGGAGGCAGGTTGCTGCAGCTGAAATGAGGAAGAAAGTGAACTGGTGTCTCAGAAGCTGAAGCCAGTGGGAGCACACAGAGAATTTCTTAAAGACTTGCACCTTGTGGGTGAGCCACTTTTCATGCATCTAAAATATCTGAGTCACTTGGAGATGGAAAGACAGTCTGGGATGCCAGTGGCCTTCAATTCAGTCCCTTTCCCCACTTTCTTCTCGTCCCAAGGCTCTGTCCAATGTGCATGGAGGCTAGAAAAGCAAGATGTTTTTCCAATAGCTTTCTCTTCGTTATTCAATACATTCACAAATCCATCTATTCCCATTGCTCTCCATTGGGCTTGAGATGTGGAGGGTAGGAAACACTGTTTCAGCCAGATACTAATTACTGGGTTCAAAACCAAGCAATGGTTATTAGTCTGTAAAGCACAGGAAATCATCAAGTGGGCCTTGTCACTGTAAAAATCAATAAACGCCAATAATCACGGACTTAGATGCTGAGATAGTATGTAGGAGGGATTCTTCACTGGAGAACCTAGCCTTGTTGTTACAGGAGGGTTGGGACATGAGTTAAGGTGAGTCTTAAGTATAAACCACCTTTATTTGGGTGAAACACAGAAATAATAGACATCTTCCCAAAGATGACAAGGCTAGAAATTCATTCTTCATGTACAAACCTGATATCTTATTGTGGTATCTCAGACTAGACTACCACTTAATTCTTTTACTGGAGTTTCACATTTTAAATAGCAAAAGGTAATGTTTGACGTAATTTAAGGTAGAGAATCTATGTGGTATCTTTGGAAATAACAGGTAGGACATAGGGACAGTGTGGTTTTCATCCTTTCAATAGGCTATAGTGACTGAAGAAATGCTGGAGGGGAGGAAAGCCAGGAGAAATGAGCTGGGAAAAGCTCCGAGTGCACAGCTTGGCAACAGACCTAGTAGATACACTCATTCGCCTTCTACAGAACAAGACAATCTGTATTAAGAGAGATAAGTGTTTGCTCAAATACATCAAAAGCATTTAGTCTTAACATGCAGTCACCTTTTATACAAACAGTATCACGTTAGTGACAATAAACTAGTGTTCTCTGTCACTGAACTGAGGACTTGGGACCTTCTTTTGCAAAGTAGCCTCTGACCCGAGGTAAGATTTCTTTCCTAATGCACTGGCCGCTTGCTGACGGTCCTTGAGATAAAGTTTTGAGTTTAAATACCATTTGTCAGTGCTATGTATTTTCTCTCTCGTTTATTGTGCATGTAATCACAGATTTTCTACATTTCACAGTACTGTCACATGAATTCTTAATGCCTGCTCTTCATTGCATTGCTCTTTGTTTACTCATGGAATGGTGGATTTTATGTTTTAAGTACAATTATTTTTATCTGTCCTACTGTATGGTCTTAGGTGCCTGAGACAGATTCCTTGTATTCACACAATTTTCAGTTTAAGGCCAAATAAAAGGATATTTTTTCAGCAGCATCATGAACGGGACTTTTTCTTAGTGAAAACCTCTTCATCCTCAAAAAATTTGCCGACTGCCTTTTCGAGTGAATGCCAAAAGCAGGCAGACTCTACAGAAACGAGGTCGTGCTCATGTACATGGAACGGGGCAGGGCTCTAAGCCAGTGCACTTGTCCAAGACACCACTACATAAGAGGACCTGCAAGACGGTAGAAAACGTGGTCTGCTGCTCAAAGGTCTTTGTGGGCTTGTAAACCCAGAGCACCGAATTCAGGTGAAATGCCTAATAAGCAGGCTGCATCTGTCACTAGTACTGCTTAATTTTTCTTTTTTATGCTAGATTTAATTCTGAAGAAGAGTTAGATAAAGTCTACCTCTGACAGCCCATAACCCAACAGAAGGGACGTACACAGCTGTGATACGATGCTACTTTTGATAGGCTGAAGAGGGGATGAGTTAGAAGGTATCTTTGTATATATGACTAAAGCAGCTCTTTCTAAATGGCTGGACTTCATAAAGATGTATACAGGAATGCACTGGACTGATGTCCCTGAAGAATGTTACCTTCTCCTGTACACTGACATACCTCTTGTCATATTTTTCTTTATTATTCTTGGTATTTTGTTTAAAAACATAGGTTTTTGGATTCATATGATATTGTGCGACTCTCATTTAGAAGGACAGCAAGTTGCTAGCCTTCATGCTAATAGGGAAGATATATGAAACCCATGGATATATGATGTTATTTTTAAATTAATATTGAAGAAAAATGGTATAACTTAAAAAACCCCAACAACCCTATAATTTTAAACTCCTTTTGCTGTTGTGCAATTTTTACACATAAGGGATGCCAGTACATATATATTTTCCTTGTGCTGGATTTTGGTCAGCACAGCACGTGGCTGGGAGAGACGGGGTGGAATGTTGAGGAAAGAAGAGGCGTTCCATTATCAAATGGTGTCTGCATCTTCTTAAACTTATGAAGCAGGAAAGCTTCCTGGTATTCATAGCGGCATCCTGGCAATAAGCTGCAGTCAGTGACCACAGACACAGTTTCCCCATGGTCTTTTGCTGACGCTGTTAGTTACACTGAGCTAAAGGGAGTACAAAGTGGACAAAAAATGCTGCCTGACAGAACAGCATTTCCCACTTGTTTTACATAAGCTACAAAGGAGCACACGGGAGATCTAAAGCACACCAAGGTTCAATATCACCAGTTCTTTCCTGATATTTACTTTATTTATTTTTTTTCCTTATGTCAAGTGATCTACCAGGGTGAGGTTTGTTGGGGTTTTTTTAATTCCACTTAATGGAGATGTGATCACAATGGAGCACTATTTTGGAAAGCATTATGGATTGCACGTTATTTTCCTTCCGGTTGCAGGTTATAGCATCACATATCACTGGGTGGTGAGAATACTATCTAAAAGTACCTGGAACAATACCCATAATAATTACTGTCTCTGTTGTGAGCTTCACAAGAACTCTGGTTTCATAACATTGGCAGGCAGATGCATTTCTCAGGTTGTTCCTTTTGTCTGGGAGGTAATTATAGGTAACACCAGGTACTCACACACTTTATAATTGCTTCATAGGGAAGCTGCTCACAGCAGCTGACGCATGTTGGATGCACTAACTGGCCAGGTAAAGATGCATCTGTAGCATCAGCTCGAACAAACCCTCTAGAGCTGTCTTTCCCAACTTTTTAAGGGATACAGCCAGTTTAATAATTACATTTCCATAGATTTTGTTTTCTACATCTAGTATACATGTAAGAAATGATAGCAAATGTCTTCAATCTTGTAAGACAGAAGACTCGCAGTTTTCACTGTGTTCAGAAGTGAACAGGTGCTGAGGGCCCCAATCTCTTCATCTTGCCTTTCTGAAGAATGCGGGTGGGCATTGAAATGAATCCTGCTCTGCACAGAGCACCTTTCCAGCCATCGTGTAAACCAGCTAAGACCAGATGTGTTTATGAGGGAAGAAAGAAGTATTTTCCTCTGTTCTTTAAAATGAGACTTTCAATTTTACTGTAGGAAAGGTGTTATAGCAAAGATCTCACTGGACTGGATCTTACAAGACTTCAGCTCACATCTGACCTTAAGGATAGATCTATCACCTAAAGCATGTCATTTGGAGTTCATGCCAGGAGAGTGTCCAGCACGTGGGTCAGGGCAATCCCAAGCACAAACACAGGCTGGGCAGAGAACGGATCGAGGCCAGCCCTGAGAAGAAGGACTTCGGGGTGTGTGTTGATGAGAAGCTCAACATGGCCCAGCAATGTACGTCTGCAGCCCAGCAAGCCAACCGCACCCTGAGCTGCATCAAAAGCCGCTCGGCCAGCAGGTCGAGGGGGTTGATTCTGCTCCTCTGCTCTGCTCGCATGAGACCTGATCTGCAGTGCTGCATCCAGCTCTGGGCCCCCCAGTACAAGAAACACATGGATCTGTTGAAGTGGGTCCAGAGGAGGGCCACAAAGATGATCAAACAGTTGGAGCACCTCTCCTACAGAGCAAGGCTCAGAGTTGGGGTTGCTCAGCCTGGAGAAGAGAAGGCTTCAGGGAGACCTTATAGCAGCCTTCCAGTACCCAGAGGGGGCCTACAGCAAAGCTGGAGGGGGACTTTTTATGAAGGCACGTAGTGATAGGACAAGGGGGAATGGCTTTAAACTGAAAGAGGGAAGATTTAGATTAGCTATGAGGAAGAAAATTTTCACTGTGAGGATGGTGAGACACTGGCACAGGTTTCCCAGAGAAGCTGTGGATGCCCCATCCCTGGCAGTGTCCAAGGCCAGGCTGGATGGGGCTCTGGGCAACCTGGTCTAGTGGAAGGTGCCCCTGCCCATGGCAGGGCAGTTGGAACTGGATGATCTTTAAGGTCCCTTCCAACCCCAACCGTTCTATGATTCTATGATAACAATTAAAGAGCATTTCTGTGTGCTTGGAATTCATGATACGTAGCATTGAGGACTGTCAACGTTTTAGAAACCAAACAGGAAACAATTTCAGACTTTTTTCTAGGGCAGCTCACTAATGAAAGAAATAATTAGCAAGGAGGAAGAAGATCAGGAAAGGAATGAATGTGGCTTTGTGTATTACAATCATCTAACTTTCATACAATGTCATCTTGGGAAAAAGCCAATGGTTACTGCAAACTGCATCGCTGGTGAAGCAGGTAAGTTAATTTTAAAACCTTTTTTATAAGAGTCACATGCTGAAATCATACCACCAGGCAGATGATGTCCGAACAGGTTGTGTTCAAAAAGGTGAAGTATGTTAACGCAGATTGAACACTGAGCTGACACAGCTGCATGTCTCTTGGATCAGTGGTGGTTTATTTTAGGCAGCTCAAGCCAGGGCTGTGATAGCTGACACAAAAAACCATAGCCCTAGAATACGCACCTCATGGGATCGCTAAAAGCAAGTTTTCTTAAATACTCTCCACCAACAAGCATTAAATATCTCTCAGTGTGCATGCACTTGAAATGAATCCATCAGATTTGAACAAGGTTTTTTTGGGCGATGCTCTGGTCTCCTGTGTACTACTTCAGCCAGATTGACGCATCAGCTTAAACTGAAGAAGGTATGGGCATACATTCCCTTGCTCTGCAGGGGGGCAGATAACAAGGAACATCTGGGAGATGGAATGTCTTGGATCACCACAATCATATTAGATAGGCTTAACACTGAAGGCTCGACTCCAAAGCACAATCCCAGAACAAAAGATCAGAGTAGACCTTCAGAGCAGTGATTTGCTCAAATGTGGTGGAACCCATCTACCTATTTATCCTTTAAAGGGGGCTCAGGGGCAACATCCCCCTCAGAAATGTTCTAAAATACTCTACTGTAACATCAAGTATCCTCCACTTCTGATTCCTAAAAGCTTTCCTTAAACTCTGGAGCGTAACCCTCACTCTCAAATCATCGTATCCTGCTGTTCTAAAGAGACAGACAGATCAACCCACTATCGACAGATTTTTCCATTAAAAAGTTGGAATACACAGCTATTGAGGGTGCAGTGAGTACAGAAACCGTATTATTTCTGCATCAGATTGTGCTTGGTTTTTTGTATCTGAGAAAAAATGACTGCATCCCACACACTGGGTTGAGGACACCGGCTTTACTCTTACATGGAAGACAAAGGGCTTGTTTTAGAAACTGTACTGTTGTTCAAAGCCCAAATTTTCTACAGAAATTTCTGTAGCAAAGTATTCCTTTTAGAACTTCTAGACAGGAAATAGCACTATGTGGATTACTTGGAACCAAGGACCGAAGGCATCCATTCATCTTTCAAGTCAGCCTCCCTCAATGACCCCTAATTACACTTGTAGACAATCCAACCTATTAATGGGATCAGAGAGCGGCTGCTCAGTTGTTGCCCTCTCCAGGGTTTGTTTCTTATCCCACCTTTTTCAGGCACCAGACTTCTTCACACTTCCCAAATCCAAAAGCTCAACTCAGCACTTAACTTCCAGGTAGATTTCTTGAGCAGACTGTCAGAAGCATAACATGGGATCAATCAGCGATCAGAGTGCCCAGTCAAGTCCAAATAATCTAGCATTAAAAGCTGAACACGTATCTTATTTGGTTATTATTGTCTGCATGCATTTCTTTAATGATTACTTCACGCAAGCATCAAGCAGACTTAAGCATTAATCATTACTAAAGTTACATGCTGACTTCCTGCATAAGCCCCATAACTTCAAAAGCTATACATGAACATTTCTCATCTCTTTATTGTGTAATACCCTTTCATGGCTAACGCATGCCAGACCAAGTACCATTTTTTTGTGATTAGTCTAGGCTCAGGAACCTTATTAAGTCATGTCCTTATATATACGGTCTGTCTGCTGTAAGCAATTAATCGCATGCAACCTGCATCCTTTCTAGATACTGCACATCATCATCATCTTCTCATCTATCAGCCATGCTGCCACTCATTCGCTGTTGACAGCGTTAACTTTGTGCTTTTCAAGCCTGCACACCTGACACGTTTGAGCTGGTGATCTCTGTATCGTTTACACTTCTAGCTTGCTGACGCAGGTCTTATTACCGTGGACACTTCATTATTTAATCTGCACTGCAAAAGCACTGAGCTCTCTTGCAGAAGAGTAATTTGCTTCTCACTACTCAAATTAGAAGAATTTTCCAGTTCTTAAGAGAATTTTTAACTTTCATCCAAAATAAAATTCTTGGATTTGGATTGTTCATCTCAAAGTAATATGCAGATCAGGAATGGAGACCAAGAGGACCGTTTGAAGATGCTTTTAATCTATATTCAGGACAGGAAATGCAGAAAGCAGACATGAAAGCAAAGACTTGAAGCAGACTCATCTATGAGGCTGCTGCTTCACAATAAATTTAAACTTATAGCACAAAGTGTCTCAACTTCCCCTTTCACCCAAACCACACATTCCTTTAAACTCCTTGGATCAGCACTGGAGCACGTGTGGCCATATTACAAGCCAAACGAAGGAAGAGGTCCAACTGAAGATTAACCTAGAAAAAAATCAGCATCTTACACGAAACCACAGACTCTGACCAGGATTTGCATTGAGTTTGTAATGGGACTATTCACACACGGAACTGAATAACCTCGAACAACGCACCATGCTGGAATCCTGACAAGCCCACATGTGTTTCCACACAGGACGCCAACTACCTTAGACATGATTTTCTACTTCCACAGCCTATTCAACATAACTAGTACTCAGAGATTAAGTCCTGCTAAGCCATTCTTAAAAATACAGCTGGAACATTGGTTTCCTAAATCAAATTTCATGCAACTGGATGAAAAAAACCTACAAAAACAACAAACATTTTCTAGCGCATTTAGAGAGTTTGTGTATTAAAAAGGAGATCAACTCAAAGCAAGCTTACTTTATGCTTCTAGTAGATCAACAGGCAGCTATCTTAAGCTGATTGCCCTCTCAAAGTGATGTTGTAATGCTAGACTGAACTGTATGTAGTTTGCTAGAAATCCAGAAACAGCACATGCAACTTTCTGATGGACTTTATTAAAAGAAAAAATGATTAACCCACAGCACCTAGACCACGTTATTCGAAAGGATGCAAACGTCAATGTTAGAATTAAAATAATTTTATTTCAATGTACATGAACAGAAATAAAATATAATTTTTTAAACTTACTTACAGAGATATATTGCTGGGCTGGCCCAAGGCAGCTAGACTGACTAGACCCACTTCACTGCTTTCTGGACCAACTGGATTCAAAGTACTACCTCAAAAGGGTCCTTCAGCACAAAGCAAACTATTTTTTTGTTTTTGAAAACTAGAAGAAGACTCATCAACTCTTCACCTAGCCAGAAATTTTAGTGTGTTCCAAGGAAGATCCCCCTTGAAAATTCTGTCCATTACTGAAGAACAGTACACAGCATGTGGCACTATATCTAAAATTAATGGATCAAGGTTTCTCCCAAATACTCTATTCTATTCTACTCTCTTGTACAAAGCATCTGCTATAAAATCCACACATTCAAACCCACAGAATTACACAAACGCATGACCAAGGCTGTTTTCAATATCCTTGTTGCTATGTGTATTACCTGCTGTATCAGCTTTAACATGCAGTGTACATACGTGGTAAAAGGGCATTTCTCTTGACCATCTTATCTTAGAATTCGCAGAAATTACAATTGTTTTTACAACTTATAGTGCAATGTAGTTGTTATTCAGTGTCATAATATGGCACCATAAGATAAGCAATAATTTGTTAAAATGCACAATTCCTCTACTAATAATTTTGTGGTGCTTAACTGATATTATAAGTAGTAATAAATTTAAAAAGACAACTGGAAGAGGAGGTGATAGCAAAAAACCTTTTAAAAAACTGTTTATCACCTCCTTTACTAAAGAAAATTAGAAAAAAAAGCAGAGCTGTCAGATTCAAGGAAAACAACAGGAAGTAGTTCTTCACACAACACAGTTAAACTGTGGACTCCTTGCCATAAGATTTGGATGCTAGGATACTATGAGGATTTAAAGAGATTATTCTTCCACAATTTTAACCAGCAAATGCTCTCAGATACAGAGTTCCCCAATCCACAGACTGCTTAAAGTATAATCCGGGGAAGCATTGCTATCTGCTCACTCTGTTATAACTCTTCCTTGCGCACCTGCTTTTGGCCACTGAGACTGGATGCTGGGCCAGAGGGACCTTTGGTCTGACTTGGTACAGTTGCTTTAACAGTTACTTCAAAACACTTCACAAACTTATACTCAAGACAAAGTTCATCGTATGCCATGTTATTTAGTTAGAAGGACTCAGACCTTTAAATTACAAATGACTTCCAAAAGAGGAAAAAGAAAACTTAAGCTTTTTTCTGCTATGACTCAGTTGTATAAAACTGTATAGAAAAATGCGCATTATGTGCAGATGTAATGAAAAGCAGTAAGCTTTATAAAAAACATTCTTAGAAATGTACCAAGCATAAACAAAAGATGATTTACAAATACATTTAGCTGTTCTTCTAGTCATCATCAGAATCTGAATCATATTTCTTTCCTCTGATGGTCTTCTTATCCAACTTCATAAAGCTTGTTCCAAATTTCTTTTGACTTTGAAAAGGTGGGTCCATCAAGTTTCCACTAGAGGAAAAGAGTAAGACATGTTGATTAAAGCCATATTCGTGCAGACAAGCAGCAGCATCTCTAACTACCTATCTCTCCAGAAAAACACTGTAAAAGAACACAACCCCTGCTCACTAAAGCCACTCTAAGTAGCATTGCGGTGTTGCCTAGCACAGCATATCCTGGAGAACTGTAGTTAAGATAGGAGTACAAGTGTAAACAGCACCTGTGAGTGGAGCTCTAGAGAAAAACTGTCTGAGAGGGCTTTTGCTGCAAACTAACCACGCTAAAGACAACCATCTGTCAGATTCAACAGTAACCAGTGAATTACAGAGATTTTTCCAAACCAACAAGGAGTCAGAAATACAAAAGCAGCCAAAATTTTGTAACAGGGACTTTGGAATAGAAACAGATGCATCAAAACTGGGTTTTGTACTTCCAGAAGTCACCGTATACTTCTCTGCAAAGGCCAGGCAGTGCAGCTTCCCCATCAGACGCTGCACTCTCGAGGGACTCACGCCTCTATGTGCATGTCTGACCCTGCAGGGGGTTTCTCAGCACCCATGTAGGTCCATGGGTTGTTGAGAACAGCAGGTGTTCACACAAAGCTGGAGCAACCATACCTCCTACAGCAGGGGTGCGCAAGGAGAGGAATCCCCTCCCCTTGCTCAGAAAAGGGTGTGTGTGCTTTCACTCATGTGACCTGTGAAGGCGGTTTGCCTCAGTGAACAAGCAATTAGAAACTTCTGAAATTAGCTATAGAAGGGTGTTTAAAAATTTGTAGGTATTAACACTTTATAAATAACATTTTGCCAATATTGATCCTAAATGTACAGTTCAGTGACTGCCAGTTAATTACATGTCAGTAATAAGTCAACACACCACTTCAATACTGATTTTGGTCAAACAATGTGACCTGAACAATTCCTTCCGTAAATACGGTACATCCTTTCATCATCTTCTGTCCTGCAGGCTGAAGGAAAAGAACTGTTTCAAGGCTCTCAGGATGACTATCTCGTTTTCAGGAACTCCACAGAGAAGGACATTACATTCAGGGCAGTGTGGAAATGCAAAGCTTGTACATAAATGGATGTATCCTGGAATGGATCTCCTGGGCTGTGCAGATATGGTGGCTCCTTCTGCAAAGCCAGGGTACCAAACTTAGGATCTGGCAAGATGAACAAAGAATGAAAGAACTCCTGCACTCCACAAGAAGCTGGGAAGGGAACACACAGTACTAGTAAAGTAAGAAGTAAAATTACGCTGTAGGCCAATGTACTAACACTTAGCAAATTCAATGCAGCTTGGTACAACTCCACTGAAAGATTTTTCCCATGAAAGGCTGTTGCTGTCTAGAATTTATATCCAAGCTGTCTTTGACTCCTCTGCATATTTGCTTCTTACTGAAATGGGAAGTGGGTATGTTACCGATTAGTTAATAAGTTAAAATCGATTGATTCTATTTGATTAATTAATTGATTTTATAAAATCATATAATAGAGTTAAAATGTAGAAGGCTAAGAAAAAAAAAATTATAGGAAACTTGCATATACGCAATAAGAGACGTTATGGAATCTTTTGTACGTCTTGTACCAAGGCTAGAAGAAGGGCCTGGAACTATTGTAATAACTCTAGGGTTGGAAGGTTCCATTGTATTTAACCAGTCTTCTGTACGCAGAGGTGCATTGAAATGTCAGAATATGAGATTAATGGGAACTGGGGAGAGTCGACTGGAACAGCTTATAGGTGCCTGCCAAGAAACTGTGAACTTTAGTAAAAAGGTAATTCCGGCAGGGGGAGATCGCGACCACCGACTCATATACCACCTACCCAAATTGTACCCTAGACCCATTTCTAGACCTTTCTAAGCTTTGCTGCGCATAATCGGATATAGGAGGAGAGTATGTAAATGATTTACGGGAAATGTGATGATTATGTATGAATAATTAATGAATATGTATGAATAAGTTCTATATATGGGATCTGATTATGGGACTTGGTGTGCGTTGATCGTGAGAGGACTCGCTCACGCACCCGGCCGTCAATAAAGAAGTGTCTGCTTATCTACATCACATTGGTGTCGATAAGTTCTTCATTCCGAGATTTCGGTAACAGGTATTACCACTTGTTTTGAATTATAAATTTTAATTTCAGATGTTTCAACAGCTTCTTTGCCTTTAAGATACAACGACACTTCTTGCCAAAATTTGGAAATTAAGAGATTGAAATAAATTCAGATAATGAAGTTTAAAATAAAAAAACCCACCAAACCCCAAAGACATTCAAAACAAAGAGCAACCTAAAAAGATAAAGGTGATGTTTTAGCCATGCTAGAAAGCACAGCAGAAAGTTCTGGTAAATGATTCTCTTGTAAAGTTAGGCTATTGTGATGAGAGTTACCTTCTACTGCCTTCTGTCCTGTAGTCTTAAATGTGGGATTTATGGTGCTACACAAATAGTTTATCTGCACTTCTGCAACTTATTTTCACTTTTTGTACTGTTCACTGAAAAAAAATCCATAGTGATGTATGTAATATGGACTTAGATGCAGTTTAAGGATGACTTGCTGAGTTTTCTCTGAAGTGGACTAAAAATGCTCAAACTTTACTGCATTGCAACTGTGACATCTAAGCACCTACAGCTTCTATAGTTGATTTAGAAAGGATTACATTAGATGCACAGAGAGGCCATATCAAAGCAGCGTAGCTACTCTATACGCCTCACAACAAGAACTGTTTATTTTTATTACTGTACAAAAAGGACAACGCAACGCTCACCGTAATGTCTCAATACTTTGACAAAGAGATACTCTTCCTTCCTTTGCCAAAGTACACAGATTAAGTAACTGTATTAAACCCTCACGTGCCTTAAGCATACACTGATAAGCCAAAGTCAAACTTTTACAGATTCTCCTAAGCGTGTTCTCCTTGTACTGTATCTGAAAATAAAACAATCACAAAACAATTAATTACCTGTAATTAATTATATCTGCACAGCCTAATCTCCATTCTAAGGTCTCTGTAGTGAAATCATCAGTATTACCGAGATCAGTAAAGCCCACAACATAGTCTTGTGTTTTTCCATCTTTTACTAGTGCTAGAGTGGGAATTACTTTGATGCGCAGTCTCTCACACAAGAAAGGAGATTTTTCAGCATTTAATTTCAAGAATTTTGTCTCAATGTGCTTTTTTGCCAATACAGTTAAATGTTTGTCCATTATTTGGCACCTGTGGAAAAAAACCAAAACATACAGTGTTAGAATCAGTAAGATGAAGAATACATATTTTAGAGAAAGTTTAAAAGGAACAGTAAAGAGCTAGTTCTATCATGTTAACTCCTCAGATATGACCTTTGTAATTAAGAATTTTGTTTCAAGAGAAACTGTGTCTCAAAGGTAGCTGGATCTAATGGCTAATAGAATAACAGCCTGAAGCACCTTACTGTACAATCATACCGTCAATTTCTCTAATTACTCCCACATACACCTGAAAGCCTCTCTCATTTCTTGAGGCATTTATTGATGAAACTTCCCTCTGGCTTCTGTTGTTCCTGCTCTAGCTTCACTGCCTGTCAGCTAGGAAAATTTCTGTATAACGATCTTCACATCTACAGAAAAGTACTCTCAACATGTTACAGCGTTTGTTTTTTTCAGTCACTACCTCCATAACTGAGATTCAGTAACTCACTGTACAGAAAAAAAACCCACAAGTTGTTTGCACAGACTGCTTCAGCAGTACTACAGGCAAAAAAACTTCACTCTTCTGCTGCAATGGAATAGAGTGAACATACAATTATTGTTTCTCAGCTGAGGGACAGTGACATGAACTACTCAAAATACTTGTCAGCGGCAAAGATTTGTGGACTTGTCACTTGCAATCTCAACTTTCTGGATTGTCGTCTTTAAGAGGTTTGGCTTAGCTGCATGAACTCTGTGATGTGACCATCCTTTAACTCAAGGAGAGCCGAGCAGATCAAAAAGCTGGAGTGGGCAAGGATGAAAGCAACTTGATACTGTGCTTGGTAAACCCGACACACTAGCTTCAAGCTGGTTGTCAGCATGACACATTTTGCCAACAACTTCCTCTAAAGTGCTTTTTCCTATCTGAGTCTACAGACTCTGTTGGTTCAACAAACAAGAACTAAACTACCCAAACCTGTTCTGAGCTACTTTATTTGTAGCGACAATCTTTCAGATTCTTTAAGGAAAAGCTAGCTAAATACAACCACCTCAGATATTTCTGAAACTTAAAACATTTAACTTAGAAAATGTAAGATCAGATACCTCACTGCATAATCCAGCATTGACCTCTTCCAATTCCTCACATTGAGGCTGTCTCCATTTATATTCCATAAACTAGGGAAGATAACATCTTGGGGGAAAAACACCCCAATCAACCAAAACCAGGATAACCGCCTCTTCAACAAACTACTCTACTTTGCAATTGTATTTTAACATAAGATAATGAAATAGACCCACTGGGGAACAGCCTATAACCCACAACTTCTGAAATTCTTCCAGGGTACTGGGAGATCTTATTTTAGGCTTCTGTTCTGACTCAGGACATATTCTCAGATCTAGATGTCTCATACCCTAAAAAAATCACATAATCACAAAGGCACAGACACAAAGGGAAAGCAGCTGCAATCGGTATCCACAGATCCTTTCAAAGCAAAAGGTTAAACTGTAAAGATGCCTAGACAAGTTTTTGTTTATATTTTAATTTTTGTTTGCCAGAACCATCCAGAATATCTCTGTATGAAAGTGCTTAAGTGATCTTTTTGAAATGCTGATCCTCCATGGTCACTACGTTCACAGACCTGGCTCCCTCAACCTAAATCAATAACAAAAGATAGCACTCTCAAATATTGGCAAAAAAGTTACACATTTATATTCTAATCAACTATGTAACAGAGTATTAATTGCTGTCAAATCATGCTCAGATTAACTAGAATGGAAAAAAATATTTTAAAAAATCAAATGTCTTGAGAAGGGAGCGAGATTTGGAAAATGAAGGAATTTGAATAGTTCTAAAAATGCCTACTTGTGGGATTTGAAAGAACAAAGGAACATGTCTGGTTTTGTAGGCATCTATAAACAAAAGGTTTCTTAAGCACAGCTTATTTACCATACCTGAACGTTGTATCTCTATAGAAATGGCAAATCACGTTTTTACTTTCTTTGACTTCTTGGAAAAAGTCTCTCTCACTTGGGATTTCTCTGTATTCTCCATGTCCTTTTGAAAGCCACTCCTAGCGGAAAACATAAAAGGAAATAATTAGTATGGAGTTTGTTAGTCCTGCAAGCTCTAGAGCTTTTAAGAAAAATTAAGGAGGGGGCCTGTAGTGGAAACCCATTTCACACAGTAACAGAAGGAGGAACAAATTACTTCCTCCCCTTTAGTTCAGTTTTCAAAATACACAAATCCCACTAGGCTAGACAATACTTTTGGGTTGCCTCTTTCTCAACAACAGACAGGTGGTTGAGCAGTAAGGCTACCTTATTTGGAAATACAAAACTTGTACAGAGCTGCATAAATTTCTGCAGTGCACCCTCTCAGTAAGACTAGACTAGTTCAAAGAGAACACCAACGACAGAAAATTCCCAGCATTTGAAAACTGCTAATTGACAGCTTGGGCTCTCTAAAAGGTTTTTGTACAATCAAAGAACTCTTGTCTAAAACTGATATCAAGTCATTACATGTGTTAAAAAGTAGATTTCTTCTACTTTTTCCCTCTACGAAAAAACCCTATTAACTCACCTGTAAGAGATGATATTTATCTATCAAACATACACTGAAGGTATCATAATATGAGCCAGGCTTCCAGAACACAGATGCATACCATCAGTCATAAAGTGCACAGAGAAACTGAATTTCACAAGCTAAAATTTACTCGCAACTTCAAAACCTGCCTGATTAAATGTGCAAATACAGTTTAGAAACAGCTAATTGTTTAGATTTTCAACAAATGCACTTAAATAAAACCCCAGCTTCTACAATACTAACAGTTAATTGTAGTGTATTAAAACAGTACAGACTAAGCTAAACGATTATAACTAGTGCAATATGACAGAATTCGACAAAAAACTAGTTTCTGGTGGGGTGGGGCCAGAAATTAGATAAATCACTGTTCTTGATCTTCCAGTTTTGTCTTAGCAGAGTGGGGGTGGGGGGAAAGAAAGAAAAAGATTTTCAAGCAAACCAAAATACTCTGTAAGCTACATTAGGATAGGACAAAGAACTTCCTGAATATTGTACAGATCAAAAATGCACAGAAGTGTAAGCACATGAAGGAGTCATTATGATGCAAATCAAGAACTGACTTATCCTTCACAGTGGGTATGCATTAATTCCCCTCTGCCCAATCCTATTCCAGGATAGTGTGGCAGCATACTCCTTTTACTGAGTAGCATCCTACTTCAAATTTGCGTTTGAAAAACACGTAAGAGTGACTTGAGATCAACAGACATGAACAAGTTTTCACAGAAGAACTACCACATGTTCACATCCAAGAACATCCAAGTAGTATGACTTCTGAAAAAGGAAAACACTAGAATCAAATATAAACTGAACTTCTGAAGACAAGCAAATAGCGTGCCACTTTCTCTACTTCTGTGTTCAGAGAATCAAAGTTGCTAACCGTGCCATGACATTTCACCACATTCCTGTCTCAAAGCATGACATTAGCTTTTATGGGTTCCACCATAGACAGAGCATCTCCTTTTGACTCAGTTGTCTGCCCCCCAACCCAGTCTATTTCTTTGTTTACATTTGCTTAGACAGAGCAAGCTAAGAAACCTGTGGCTTCCATACTCATAATTCAGGTCTCACACCATATGTTACCAAAATTTTGGTGAGAACTACATTCAGAGTGACTTTTTGGGGAGCATAAAGACCACAATTTACCATGAGGTATCAGGGACCAAAGCAGCACTTCTTTCCTGCAAGAAGAAATGAGCAGTTGTACAAAGACAACATCTTATTGGGTTTGGAGTGGGACAAAGGATTCCACCCCAGGAACAAGGAGAGACCCTGTATCGTTCTACAAAATAGCTTAAGAGAACAGCATGCATCACTTACATGCCATAAATAACAATCTCCAGAATTCAGAAGCTTAAGGACCCTAAAGGCTTACGATTATGTTGCCTACAAGGCTTATACTTCCAGATAGCAATGTTCAGTGAATATGGACATGTTCAAATCTTTGTATGAGACTCTTTATCCTATTCTTACTGTAAACAATCACAGAGGTCCTTCTCTCCTCCTGTTAAAAAAACACAAAGCATGCACACATGGACAGACACTTGCTTCCCTGGATAATTTAAAATTACTAAGTACAGAAAGGTGAGGAAGAAGAAAAGAAAAAACCACAAACCAACAAACCACCCCAAAACACTTAGGTCACATAGACAATTTCCCTAGGGTCTCCAAAAAGTCTATTACACTGTACACATCAGGAGTTTATACTACTACAGGAATTACTTGTTTCTGCTGCTGAGCCTTTTTTAGTGCCTCAAGCCTCCTTTGTTTAAGGCGTTCCAACTCATCTTCATCCATCTGGTCCAGCTTCTGCATTTCAGCATCCAGATGTTCTTCCACAACCTTGGTAGTCTGAAGTATTTCATTCTCCAGAACTTTTTGAAGTATTTCAACAGAGGTATCGGCAGCCATCTTTAACTAGAAAGTGAGCTCTTCAGAGCTGTGGAAATAGCGAGACATAGAATTAACATTTATACAAACAATTAAAAGCCTGACCTCTTTTACTTGCAGTTCACACTGGACAGAAACAAAATGCTATGCTATTTAAAGAGAACAGTAGATAGGTCTTTTCTGTATTGCAGCCCCCCTTGGAGAATACTTTCACAATGAACACGGATGGCAACAAAGATACCAGTCAAGTCCTATTCTCTTAACTCCAAAGGTAGGTGTTGAAAGTGCACAGAAACTTGAAATGACTTGTAAAGTCATTTGAAACTTGAAATGACTTGTAATGGGATATTAAAGTGTGCATTCAAAAATGAAGTAAAATTCACCAGTTCCAAAGGAATGCTCATCCTGAGCCAGATCCGCATACCTTTAATAAATATTCTGCAACTAGAAGATGCAATGGAAAGCTCCAAGCTGCTGGGAAGAGGTACAAGATGTCTCAGAACAAGTCTAAGCAATACCCAGTATGTAAGCTTCTGCCAGCAGTTGAAATTCAATTACTTTAAGTACTTGACGGATATTACTACATTTAAATCTGAATTAACACTCTTCTCAGGTAAAAGAAAGACAAGGCACTCAAGAGCAAATGCTTTAGGCCAATACACTGCTTAAGTTAGTACCAGAAAACTGCTATTGCAAACACTGCCCTATGGCGGCCAGCGAAATTATTTAAAAAAACCCAACAAACCACTACTTAATTGCTGTGTAAAAAAACAAACCTGAAATAATTTTATGTAAAATTCTCCCTGCCCAAACACTTCGAAAGGCACAAAATACTGTGATTGGGGTGCAGGAAGAGCTGGAGCAACATAATTGATTGTTCTCCCCAATAAACTTACATTACAAAAAACTAGCACTGTAACGAGTGAGTTTTGAAACAGGGACAGTGCGCGATATCACCCTAATCAGATTCTCAGCCTGCACGCTACTGATCTAATGTGCTGTATGTGGGGTTCAGGGTATGGCTGGCTGTATTTCAAAGCAGCCACACTGCCAGTGCCATTGGCTTTGTAAACACCTTGCATACAGAGGCAAGAAAGCATTGTAAGTAGCAATGGGCAAAGTACCAAGACCAAGGCAGCACTCCAAGTGTAATGTGACATCAGCAGTGCAAAGCCCGCTGCCACACACCCCTCGTGTCACAGCCACGCTCGCTGACCTGCAGCACCTTGCCCTGCGTCCCGCTACCCGAAGCTGCTGACTACAAAGTCACCGTTTTCTACCCCCCTTCCCCCTACTGCCAAAGGGCGTAAGACCCTCGCAGATCAAGGGCCACTCGGTCTTCAGGGGACAGAGGGACCCCTGCCCAGCCGAGGCAAAGGGAGGGCTGTCCTCCAAGCAAGCAGGAAAACGGGAAATCAACCCCAGCCAGTCCCCGCCACAGCCGGAGACCCCCAGAGGACTCCCGGCTCCCCACGACACCGAAGCCCGGGTGCCAACAACCGCCTCCTACGTAGCGGGGCACCTACACCCCAGGCCCACTCCCGGGGGACTCGGCCCTGCTGACGAGGCCGCGGTACGGTCCCGCTCCGCCCGGGAGGGTCCCAGAGGGCCTGTCCGCCGGCTGCGGGGCGGAGGCGGCACACCGCGCAGGCGCCGCTGTGGGGCCGCTAACAGACAACGGCCACCAGCCCGCCCGCTCCCCCAGCCCGCTCCTGGCGAGCTCTCCAGGAACGGTCTCACCTCGTACCGGCCGCGCCGCGCCCCGCCGCTCGCCACCGGCACTCGCCCCGCCGCTGCCCCGCCACCGCCCGCCCCGCCACCACCCGCCCCGCCCGCCTGGCAAGCCGGCCGCGCCCCACCAACGTCTCGCGAGAGCCGCGGCGGGGCGGGGCCGGCTGCCGCGTGCGCGCGCAGGGCTCCCCGGCGCGTTCATTGGCCGGGGGCGGTGGGCGCGTCCCCGCGGCGGCCAGCGCGCATGCGCGGCGCCGGGTGGTTGCCGCACGGGCGGCAGGGGGGTGGGCGCGTGGGGGTCCTCTCCCCTTCCGCGCTGCAGCCCCGCCCCGCAGGGATTGCTGCTGCTCGGGCGCGCTGCCCGCCCCCGTCCTGCCCCGCTGCAGCCGCGCTCCTCCCGCCGTGCGCGGCCCTTGCTTCACCCTTCCCCGACCCGCCGGCCGGGCGCGGCCGGACTGCGGCGCAGCTCCGCTTCGGGCCGCGGGCCTCCCGCCGCCGCGCTGCTCCGGGCGGGGCCTGGCAGCCAGGGGGCGTGTCCCGCCCCGCCCCTTCCCTCACCTCAGCGTGCGGGCGCGGGGGCCGCCGGCGGCAGCTGGGGGGGCTCGCTGCCGCCTCTCCGGGGACTCCTTCTGGGGGTTGGGCGTGTGAGGCCGAGCCCCCCACGGGGAGTCGGGGCGCGGCGGGGACGTAACGGCCGGGAGCTGCGGGGCCGGCCCCCTGGAGCGATGCCGTGAGGTAAGGGCGGCCCGCGCGGCGCCTCGGCGGGGGCAGGCGGGGCTAGCGGGGGCCGGGCTGCGGCGCGGGTCGGCCAGGCCGCTCCGGCAGTCGCGCTGAGAAGACGGCTGCCTGAAGCAGCCGGGGCTTGTCTTGTTGCTCTTGCCCGTGCGCTTGAAGATCCACAGGTTTAAATAATGGGATATTAAAGTGTGTTTTCAAAAAACCCAAAGTGTTCTGCTTTCTTGTTTCCTGGAAATGTGACTCTTCGGTACCGAAGTGCGCTGGTGATGAGGGTGGGGTGGGAAGATAAACGTGGCTTTATCTGCAGTCGGCTGGGAGAGGCTGATAAGGGCTGACAGCTGTATAAAGGCAGAGGGAGGTAGGAAGTGAGGATTTTAGGCTCGTGAAGGAAGATGGAGGTGGTGGTCCTGAGGCTGAAAGATAAAAGAGAACAGTAAGGCTTGCTCAGCCCGCAAAAGGAGTTACTGTAACGAGGGGGGTGACAACAACGGAAAACGTGCAGCTCTCAAAGCACATGAAGTAGCCCGATGCCTGTGATCCCTGTGATTGTTGTTATCCCTGCTCCATCTTGCTTTGCACTGGAGCAACGTGACTGTGAGGAGGTGGGTTTGCACCTGAGAGCCCCACTGCCATAATACACAGCGTTTGCTGCCTGTAACTGCCGTATTTCTGTGAATGTCGGCTGTCTTCTGCCCCACTGCAGCAGTATCCAGGCTCTCCTGTGAGAGGGTGCAGCACCCTTTTCAGCAGTCGTGCTGCAAGACTTCTTGGAGGGGAGAGGGTGAAAAAACTTTGTACGCTTAGAAAATTTGGCAAGAGAAGAAAATACCGTATTTTTAATATTGCTGCCCGGCAGCCAAACTTCCTGCAGGGGAACCTCTTGTGGTTCATTATTGAGCTGAGTTTGTTTGTTGCTTCTGCACTGAGTGGTACCCAACCCTGTCCCCCGGTTTTGGTGGGAGGCCAGCCACCACGGAGTCAGATGGCAGATTTTTGTGGTGTACTCTCACCTCCGGTGGGGAGAAGTGCTGGGGGTGAAGGCCCAGCAGAGCCCCGCCAAGGGCTGGGGAGTGCAGCTTATGGCCAAAGGCGAACCGGGCAGTGCTCACCGACACGGCCCGCACCTCCGTTCCTGCCCGGTCGCCATGCTGCCGCCGTGCACCCGAAAAGCTTTCCCCTGAACCTCTCCGCTGCCCCACTTTGACCTAGCTGTCCCATTCGCCTCCGGATGAAAGCTCTCCACACGCGTTTATTTTGGCTGTTTGCTGCGGGTTTTGTGGCCGAACGGGCTACGACCCTGCCAGCAGTTCTGGGCCTCTACGCGGCTCTCTGGGGAGGCAGGCGGAGTGGAGGGAAGCTGCGGCCTTGGCGCGTCGCTTAGGCGTTCTCCAGGGCTGCCCGAGGGCCACGCTGATGGACACAAGGCCGATTTCAAGAGGCCGGTGGCCGCGACCCCCCCGAGACTAGCCGTGTCCCCGCCCCGGGCCGCGGCGCAGCGCCGCCTGCTCCCCCTCCGGCCGCCGGGAGGCGCCAGCGCGCAGAGGCGCTGCCCGGCCGGCGCCGTGGCCGCCGCTCGTCGCGTGCCGGCGCGGGGCAGGCCGGGGCGGCGGGGGGCGGGGCGTGCGCGTGCGCGGCGCGCGGCGGGGCGGGCGGCGGGGGCGGCTTTCTACCATATGCGCGGGGCTGCGCGCGGGCGGCCGGGTAGCGCTGAGGCGGGGGACGGGCGCCGGGGCCGCCGCCATGGGCAAGAAGCAGAAGAACAAGAGCGAGGACAGGTAAGGGCGGGCGGCGGGCCCCTCGTCTCGCCCCCTGCCCCGGGCGCTGACAGCGGTGCCGAGCGCCGGTGCCGCGGCGCTGAGTCAGGCCCTGCCGGGGCTCGCGGCCTCCTAGCAGGCAGCGGGCGGGCGGGGCGCGCTAGGCCCGGCCCGGCGGTGCGGAAGGCCCGGCCGTACCGCTGGCCCTGGGGGGCGGCTCGGGCTGCGCTGCGGGCCCAGCCGGCGCTGGAGGCCCGAGGAGACGGCGGCCGCGGGCCGGGCGGCGGGGGGCGGCTGGGTGTCCGGCGGGCGCCGGCAGGAGACACTCGGCCGCTGGTGCTGGAGCGGCTGCGTTGGTGCCGCCGTCTCCGCGCTCCCCAGAGAGGCGCTGCCCTCCGCCTGGCCCGGCGCCGCGGGGAGCTGGTCCGGGAGCTAGCAGTGCCGGGCGGCCGCTGCTTGTGAACACAGATCTCTACTACCGGCTGGAAATAGCTACTTCTTCAGTTGTATTGTCTGCAGTGGTTTTTTTTTGTTATTTTGGTGTTCGGTTATTTTTTTTAATGGGAGACAGTGCTGTAGGTCACACTGTAACTTAAGTGATTGTGCATGTTTAATAAACGCCGATGTTACATAGTGGTTGGAGGATATGGGGATCGATTCTACATTATGAGCATATCATCTTGGATACTGCCCCATCTGTGGACTTTTTTTGTGTGTAAGAAATTCTTATAATGGCAGCTATATTAACCATATGGAACACTGACTGAATATACATGCTAGCAGGAGAGAACATATTGTTGCTTGTCACTATAAAATAATAAATGCAAAGTTACGATCAGTTTGGAGAGTGTTTTTAGTTGTTAATACTGACAAGGAGTTAAATGAAAACTGATATCTTAAAACACGTATGAATGAGAAACTACAACTTTTTTCCCTTACCTCGAGTCCTTTCTGTGCTTATCCCTTAGTAATAGGTTCTGTCTGCAAAGGTACCCTCATCATCTGGCGGTCTTGGTTCTAGCTGATACCCCTGGGAATGTCAAAGATTAACTCCTGTGAACAGAAACATTAAGTGTGTCTGTTATGAAAATACTCCCTATGATGGGTACTTCACAAAATATTTCTTCTCTAAACATTTTGTACTACCTGCATGTGGATTGCATTAAGGTGTTGATGTTAGTGACTTAAGGCTGTTACCCTTTACCAGGTGCGTGTAAACTGTTATATTTTCTGTGGTCCTTTCTGGATGATGAGTATTTTGCTAGTATTTTGCTCATCTGACTATTTTTCTTCACACCTTTTGCCATACCGTGTATGCTGCTTTGTAGTGTCTGTTGTTATCAGCTTGTTTCATGGGTTGTATTTCACAGGTATATCTTGGGAGCAGCTCTGGCCAGGAGATCACTCAGGTGTGGTTTGAGAAGCGGAAAGGGTTGGATCTTTGTGCTGTAAAGGAAAGAAGACGTAGTGCTCATCTCTGTACCTGGTGTGGTAGATGATAGTATCATGCAGAAGCCTTTGGGTACTGAAGCACTGCTGCTTGGGGCCCTTCCAGTGACAGTGGCTGGTGTGCAGGGGACATTTCGAGAGTCTTGGTGCCTACTAGATACCTTGTTCTCTTTGGGTATCTCTGCATGTATTTCTGTGTGTCTGTTAATTACTGAGCATGGGCCTCTCACGGGTGCTGTGTGCAAAATCTCATTTGTGTCTAAGAAGTGGAAGCATACCTTAAAAGAGAGGCCAAGAATTTACTGTTAGAATAATTGACATCTTCAGAGCCTAATGATTGTTAATTCAGATCTAATTGTTACAAGACCCAGAAAGAATAATAATGCAGTTATGCTCGCTATCTCACTGCTGCTCTAAGTCCTAAGATCAGGGGTTTCATCCTGGTGGTGATGAGCTGTTACGGAGCGTTGTCAGCATCAGGTGTCCTTCACGAGGAGCAATATGATTGTTTGAGTTGATGGTTTCATCTTCCTTGCTCAAGAATCCACTTGAGATCATTTATATATGCTTGCTAATGTGTTTATGTGCCTTGCTCTTCATTGGTTTGCAGCTGTGTTACATCCAAATATGTAAACGGCACTGTATATTAGATACTATTTATTTCTTGTTTGTTATCCCTAAACCCAGTTTTGTCCAGGTCTGCATTTCTGTTAGCCAACCAGTGGTGAGTTGTGGGCTGTCCAGTGCCAAGTCTTATACAAGCCATCTCTGTTTTTTACGTGCCTGCGCTCCTCTCCATTGCATCCTGTGTCTCCACTTCTCAAGGCTTCTGCTACCATACTAACCCTGTATTTCTTTACACTATGTCATTGTTGTAGAGTTGTGAATATCTCATTCTATACAGAATAACTGCTTGTTACTGCTATCTACGTAAAACTATGGCTGCAGCGTGCCTGGGTAAACAAGAGTAGAACCAATTAGGCATAGGCACCTGGTCAATTAGAGAAACTGCTGTCACAGCTAAATCAAGTAATAGTTGCAGGCAGGTCAAGAAAAGTTCAGCCAAAGTAAGCCTGACGGGCTTCAGTCCTGAGGCCTTGCAAATGCAGTACAGAGCTTATGGACTGCTATTAGCAGTGGGAATACTACGTTACAGGGCTGCACAGTTGTATGGCAGTGGGTTGATGTGGAAGAATTCAGAGAGATACATGTTTGAAAAGAAGGACAGGATGGTTAGACTGGGTGTATTTTATAGCAGGGAGTTTGAGACAATGGTAGTGAGGATGGACCTGGAGGGCCAGTAATGTTTTGGAGTAGGTTCTGTCTGCAGAGGTACCCTCATCATCTGGTACTCATGGTTCTGACTGGCACCCCTGTGAACATCAAGCTCCCTTGAGGGAGAGGCTGCATCATTCTTTCCATCTGTAGCTTGAAGTTGGACTTTGACATCCCTCATCAGTCTGCTATTCCATTCCCAGTAGACTGAGAGAGGAATGGCACTGTATAATCAAAGGCTTCCAGTCAGTTTTGTCTCCTGCATCTTCAGTTCTATGCTATGCCATTATTTCCTCCTTCTTTTCCTTTCCTTCCCCCCTCAATTATGTTACAGGTGCAATCCCTTACATCCCTTCTGGCTGCAGCTCCCAGAGCATGTGGCAGCTCACAGGAATGACTTGCAGTGCAGAGGAAGCACATGGGAAGATGCAGGTGGTCTGTCTGTGTTGTGTATATTGGTTTGAGAATTGGTGTGACAGGAAGGAGATTTTCTGCTTGTCTTCTGATACATACGGAGACAAGTTACAGAAGGTACAAGTAATCTTTACTCTGCTTTTCTCTCCTGACCACCATACCTTTGACTTCTGTTGTCTAGTTTCCTGCTCCCTCGCTTCTGCTGAGTAGAGCAGAGTTGTAGTGGTGAGTGTTGATATATGTCTGGGAAGCATGCTGGTAAATGAACGTAAGGATGAATTTTGTCATGGGAACAGGGTGTAAGTACAGAGGGACAAGACCCTGAGTGAGATGATACCTATGATGAGCAGGGAAAGAATGGGAATGCAGGACTGCTGCCTGTTACAAATACAGATTGCTACCTGAACAGATACACCTCCAAGTCTGTTCCTACTATGCCAGCACCTCTGTTACGCTCTTCTGGAGCTCTGTTACTGACTCCTGCTGCTTGATTGCTATGCATCTGTCAGTGAAGAACATACTTAGCTGGAGTGGCCAGATATATAAACACTGTAGGAAGAACTCAGTGTGGCGTGTTAGAGGTACTTCGTAAAGGTGGAGAGCGTGTTGGGTCATAAATAGCTCCTAAGCCCTATGGAAGTTGCTTCGGTTGTTTTTTCTTTGGAATTTTTCTGATTGTGTTGACCACTCATTTTCAAATGGAACTTCACAGCAAATCTTTCAATAAAAATGAGGTGTCTGAATTTTCAGGCTTTCCTGATTGAAGAGCAGGTGTTCCAATGTGCAGTCTAGCTCTTCCTGGGAATCATGTATTATGCTTTAGTTCTAGAGCTGTAATGGCAGAAGGTATGCCAGGGTTCTACCGTGCTGTCTTTGTGAATTTAGTATAGGATTTTTTTTTTAAGCGTGTGGGAAGAAAGGCTGTTTGTAATCTACAGAACTGTGCTTTGAATTCAAGCATCAAAGCAGTGCTGTAGACTTCTAAGTAAATGTGCTATATGCTGTATGTTACAAATTATTTCCTGTCTGGAACATGGATCTTTCTCCTTGGTGGTGTTGCTTTTTCATGGTTTTTTCCTCTTCTCCCAGCTTTGTCATCTTCCTCTTCTCTTAGTAGTTTACCTTAGCTTCTGGTAGGTAGTCTTCAGGTATGTTTATTCCTGTGCCCTTTAATATTGTGAACTGTTGCCTAGGCATACCACTCTGATCATTCATGCATATTGCTTTAGAAGTTATGGGTGCCAGCTGTGATTCTGCAGCCAAGGGTGAGCACTGCTGCTAAAATAAGACTTACAGTGCTGTTGCTGATGCTATATATTTCTTTCTCTTCTACAAATGAAATTGCTGGCATTGTCTAGTAGTCATTCTGTTTGGCCCATTTTTTATTAGTGTGTTAAGTAAAATCATCTTAATATTGTGTAGGAAAGTTCTGTGAAGGCTAGAAAGCCTGCAAACACTTGTAGTTCAGAAACATTCTGTACGCCAGAATATTTACAATAAATGTCTCTTATCAGCTTCTCAAAAATACTTCCACAAGCTTTGGAAATGTCATCTGGAAGATGCCAGGATTTTGTACTGAAAGATGGGGTAAAATAATGTACAATAATTTCTCCATTACAGAAGTTTGTTGGCCTGTTCTATGCAAATATATGTTACTGTTTCCCCCCAAACCTATTGTTTTTAACACAGACATTACATATTTATAGGAAAACTATTTTTAAGTAAAACATTGTAAAAAGGCTGTGAGGATCTTCAAATATTTGCAGTAATGACAACATAAATGAAAAAACTGCAGTATGCTAAGTAGACTGTTAGAAGCAGCTTTTCTTGTTGAAATCTTGAGTCTCTTCGTCTTTTACTTTCATGAAGGCATCTAAACCTTATGTATAACTTCTAGAAAAAGTATGAAAATAGTACGTTGCAAGCCAGCAGGAATTGCGGAAACTGTTCTTCTCATTCTCTGAGGATCTCTGGGAAGCCTTGCTCAGAATAGAGAGTAATTTAAACTTTGCTGCTGTTGTTGACGCTTGTCATACCAAGCCAGGCAAGCTGACAGCTCTACATACCTTGCCAGTTTTGTTTTCATTAGTATTGTCATGTTTTTCTGACTCTGGGTTCAGGTGCTTAGCTGTGCACTCGTTCTGTGCTGTTCATTGTTAATGAGCTGCTTAGGAATGAAGGTTACAGTTCTGGACAAAACCTCCAGTTTATAACTTTTAATACTTGCGTAGTATTCCTTTTCCTCCTCTCTCTGACTACCTCCACAAAAATAGACCCCAAGACTGGTAGAGGAAGTAATTTTTCTGCACACAAATTGTGTGCACATAATTAAATCAGTCATTAAGTTTGTTTTGCTAAAAAAAGTACAGTGCAGTCTGGTGGGTGTTCTGGTCTGAAGCAGTTGGTATCTTACAGAAGATAGGTGTTTTGATGATCCTGGTGTTTGCAGTACTGATGACTTATTCTTACTGCATGTAAACTCTTTTTTGTTCTTTTTCAATGCACTTGTAGAGGTTTTAAACATGAATCTGTTATCTTAATATTGAAATAAGTTTCTTTAGATACATGCTGTAAGATGAAGTATTGGGGTTTTTAATTATAGTTAATGTAGATGGGCATCCTTTGCCCTTCAGAATTATAGACAATCTAAAGTGTATGTCATGAGGTGTTCTAAATGGTGTTGATGTGATGTATTTTCATTTTATGCAATGAGATAGGATATGGAAGTTGTGAAACACTGGACTTGGAGGTAATTTCTGTTTATCTTTGAACCTTTTCTAAACAAACAAAACCCAAAAGAACTAGAACCAGCATTCAGTCTTCCCTGAACTTTACTTAGTGTTCCATATTCCATGCTTTTAGTCACCTTGTTCTCTTGGGACGTAAACACTTAAACTGAACCTTGAAGAACTATTTTCTTCCAGAGCTCTGTGTTGCCAGCTACTAGCCATAACAGAAGCTTTGTATCTTGAAGGTTTGCTGTATCTCTGTTTGAACAAGAATTTTAGGTTGTGGTGAGCGTGCTTTTTTAATATTTCTTTATTTAAATAAATCTGGTTTGTATAAGGGAGACTTTCTGTTTCTCTAGCATCTGTGGGGGTTAAAGGTTACGCTTTCTATGTCTTTTTTTCAGAAGATCTTGCTTAGCTGATAGCTAAGCCACTCTTTCCCTGGTCAAACTTGAAAGAGAAGGCATGACTCTTTTTAATATTAAAAATGGAGTCATTGTGTTGGGAGCCTGAATAAAAAGCAATTACCCTTTTAGTCAAATTTTACTTCCTTGCTGTCTCATGTAATTAGGTAGCTTCACCTTCCTTCATCTTACTAGGGAAAAATAGCTAAGGTGTAGTTTCATGTCACACCTAACTCAGATGAGCTGTCAGATATTTCAAACCTTGTGGTCTTGCTCTTGCTGTCCCCAGCTTCATGCTGTAACTGCTCCCATTGCACTGGATTCAATGCTTATGTGCTTATGTACGACTCAGGTGTGTGATTTGGTCTGCCTCCAGAGAAGGGTTTTCTGCAAGGACTTGCAGCCACAGGATTGCCTGAGCTGATGTGAGGGTAAAGTGTGGCTGGGAATAGGGACGGACATCACTTCTCCCCTGCCCCATAGTTTGAAGAAGAGACAAGAGGAGAGTGGTCTTCTGCCGGGGCTGTGATTTCTATTATTATTTTTTTTTTTTCAAGTACTGTTAGCTGCAGTGGTGGGTTGCATAGCTGGTGCTCCTGTGGGCACTCCTTCACTTCATGGGCTGAGGAAGAGTGCAGTTTATTCTTTCCTGAATTTCAAGCTGTCTCAGGCATATGTAACTTAAATGTTTTCAGTAGGAAAAACAAGGTAGCTGCTTCTATCCTAAAGAGAAATTTGTGGTGTTCACGTGCTTTGATAGGTAAGAGTGAGAAAAAGGCCACAGCTTTGTTTTCATGTTTTGAATAGCCTTGCTGAGCCAGCAGATGCTTGCATTTTGAATTTCATAACCCACTTAAAGAACAAGTTGGCAGTGCATGGTTTTGAATAACTAAACCACTTTGGAAGTAATTATTTATGTTCTGTAGTTAGCCAGTTGCTCTAGAGTAACTTTTTTTGGAAGAAAGAATGCCAATTTATCTTAATACCTACAAGTAAACCGAACTACAAATATGCTTTTCAGCACTGGTAACTTGCTAATATTGGATAAGCTTGTATTTAGAAAAGTATCCTTATTACTGGGCTTATGACCTGCATATACGGAGGATGGGTAAGGCGCTCTAGGGGAGTAATGGTAAAGAACTGTCTAAAAGTATTAGTTATACTTGGTCTAAACTATTGCAAAACCAAATGTATGGAAACAGATGGTTCAGCTTCTTTTCAGTCTTTTTGAAGGTCAAGGGCTTTTATTTACTCTTTTTCTTTAAGCAAAAGAAAATGACTTAATGACAGTGATGTTCCTTTGAAGGTGGTTAGGGCTGGTGGCATGTAAATGATGAAACATCTTCAAAGTTGCCTCAGCAAAAATGAGGCTTCTGATTATGCAGGAATGTGGCCAGTGAGTTCGCAGTAGTGATGCAACTTTCTTGCTGTGTCGACTTACTGACTTTTCTGCCCCATTCACACGAATGTGGAGTTCTTTTAGTCTGTTTATAACTATACAGCATTTTCTGACATTTCAACTTCATCTTTATGGAGACAGCTTAAACCCAATCTTAATTAAAATATTTTTAGTGTAATTTGACTTAGCTTGTTATCTCAGTTAGCTGTAAGGTGAAGGCAAGCTTTAGTAATTATATTTGTGTCCATCAGTGCAGTGTATCATAAAGTACTTGTAATCTTTGATTCCCTGTACCCTTTAGTTTCAACAGGAGAGTGTTATCCTGTAGATGTTGAATTTCCAGTAGTTAAGGCCTTGTTCTCATTTTAACCTGAATTCTTCCATTTATTTTCTTCAGTTTCATTTAATTTCAACAGAATCAAATTGCTATAAAAGAGAGCAATTCAGCTCCTTTGTATAGTGCTAATTCATTGCGTTGCTCCACTCTTTCAGCATGTGTTTTGGGGCAACGGAGCTGGTGAAGGGTCTGGAGCACAAGTCTTATGAGGAGCGGCTGAGGGAACTGGGGGTGTTTAGTCTGGAGCAAAGGAGACTGTGGGGGCAGATCTTACTGCTGGGTACAACTATCCAAAAGGAGGTTGTAGGCAGGTGGGAGTAGGTCTCTTCTCTTAGATAACTGTTGACAGGACAAGAGGAAAGAGCCTCAAGTTATGCCAAGGAAGGTCTAGATGGGATATTAAGAGAAAATTCACTGAAAAGGTGGTCAAGCATTGGAACAGGCCGCCCAGGGCGGTAGTGGACTCACCATCCTTGGGAGACATTTAAAAACACATAGATGTGGTGCATAGGGACGTGATTTAGCAATGGACTTGACAGTCCTGTGTTAACAGTTGGCTTTGATTTCAAAGGTCTTTTCCAGCCTAAATGATTCCGTGAATGAATTAATAGTTTTATTTGCTCTTTATCTTATTGCTACCTAGTTAGGATGCCATCTCTGTCACGTGTAGATCACAGTGCGTATTTATAATGGAAGTATTGCTCTGTGTTTGGGGAAATGTATTGTAGGCACTATCATAAGTGTACTCTAAGTAATAATTGTGTGTGGTCTTACAAAGAGTATGAGGAAACCGTGCATATTTGCTGGTGGTCTTGCTAATACAATATGCTTGTCTGTTATCAGAGAGTATCTGTGAAATGCTGCTAGTGTCAGATGGCTTGCAAAGCTGTCCTTAACTAGAACCTGCACGGAAAGTTGGAGGAGCTTGTTTGGCAAGGAAGGGCAATTATGTATTTCAGCTGCAGAAGTTCACTGAGGAAAGAAAAATGTTAAAAGTCTATTGGCTCTTCTATAGCTGTAGCCCTGTATTCGGCCTTGTTTTCTGGGACAGTACTTGGAAAGTCTTTCAAGTTTCTATGCCTACATATGTCTGTTACAGAGATTATATTGCATGCAGTATCTGTGCTTAGTATGGAGGCTTCACGCTGTGAAAATAACTAGTGATGAATTTATTAACTATGCCAGTACTTGGAGTTATTTTTTTAACCTTCCATGGGAGAGAAGTGCTAGATAATTAAATGTACTTTTAACTGTTCTGAAATACTTTGTTAGGAAGCTTTGATGGTTTTTATCTAATTTCAGAATTGTAAGTTTAAATCTTGATTTGGAGCATGAAAGCTTCTGTTCTGGTGAGATTTGCACTAGTTAATACCTATAATATCTCAGACTGCAAAAGAAAAGGTAAAACTCCAAAAATACATCTTGCTAATTGTGCACAAGTGTTAGAAACAATGAAACTTTACAATTTTTTTGTAGGCAAAATGGCAAAGTATGCCCTTAAAAGACTAAAGTAAACCCTACTACGTGGAAATTAAGATTAACATAAGCTTGAGTATTTGTAAATCAAAGGTTGTGTTAGGGTTAACTCTGGGCTCTTGATATTGGGAATTTCCAGGTTCTGGCTATTGCAGACCATTGCATCAGTAAAAGAATGGTGCTTGTTTCTCATGTTTTACAAAACATGCCACACCCCTCCTACCCCCCCAAATAAAGCCCAACACCTTAAGGTATGTGCTATTTTAGGTGGTGGTTTTCTTTTTTTTTCTAGCAGATGCTATGTAATAGCTGAGGGTTTTGTTCTGTGTGTTTTTCACTGGGGTTCTAGCCTTCAAGATTGTTTCCTTGCTGTACTGGCAAGAGAAACCCTGTGATGTTTTTTTCTACAGACTGTGCATCTACCAGTCACGAGGTTTTTCCACTTTTCTGACTCAATAGCTTGTAACTGTGTGGGATCTTATAAGTAGGAGAGCTACTGGCTATCTTTTTACATCTGACTGAGCAGTGGTAGGTGACAGCTCTTCATTTATTTCCTAATTTTGCTTTAATCTTCACACTGAAAATGTTTAATGCTTTCACTTATAGGCAGGATATGGGATTGTAGCTTATTTGTCACTGGTTTTGCTTTAAATGTAACATGAGTAGCTTACGTTGTGTTTTGGAGTGTTGCTTTCTGTTGCTGGCCTGATTTGATGCTTTGGTTGCTTGAGAGATGTTGAATTTCCTTTGCCCATGCCAGTCTTAAAAATCTCCAGACACTTACTTGGGATGATCTGGGTATATTTGATCCTGGTTTGGTACAGAGTGGTGTGCTAGCACAGTGTTTAACTAGTCACTCAGTGAATATTCAGGAATCTATTCATCAGTGGCTTTTCCCTATGTAATGCAGGTTTTCAGTAGCCTATGCAGACAGCTGGTACTGGAGCCCTTTTTGGGCAACAGATGATTTTTTTATGTAGTTTCTAGGGCAGTAAGGTCAATATTTTTCACTATAAAGTATATGAATGTTTCTATGCTACTTTAAAAATGCTTGGGAATATTTTGAAGTTTTATATTGCTGTAATCCTGCTTCAATGGCAAAAGGCAGTGAAATTGTGTAGGGTAAATGTAGTTTTGGTGTTTGGTTTTTTTTGAATCAGTGATGTAATTCTAAAGAAAAGTTTTGCTTGGTATCTGAAATGTGGTGATCTCTACATACTTGTTATTGATTACTGCTGTCTCCTTTAATTAGCCTGGCTGCTGTGTCTTTTCCCACTGCATAGTTTTGCCCTGTTTTAGGCACAAGCCTCCATGGAGGAATGTCTGCAGTCATTTAATGTTTCGGGAATTGCTTGTTTAGGTTTGAGTGAAACACACACAACTAATGCTTGCTGTAATTTACTGCATTGAAATGCTGTTTTAGCAGTATCAGAACTCTTGTCATATCTGGCAGCAGAGGCTGGAATCAGAAGTATGTGAGTAAGAAAGGTGGCTCAGGCTTCACTTTTGAAGCAGTGACAAAAGGAAATGGGGGAAGTAACTCCTTCTCAGCAATTGTAGTAGCGCTTGGGTTTGTTTCACACTCTCCAGACCTCCTTGAGCCTTTTGTGCTGGAGAAACATGGGGGTTATCTCTGTATGTGAATCTGATCAACAGCAAGCCTCCTTTGGGTCCAAAGCATTATGAGCTCGAATGGCCTAAGGTAGCGAGGTGGTGAAGTCTGTATGTAAAGTCTTCATGTGAAAGCAATTTGAGGTCAGAATTGAAAACTGTTGGAGCATGCTGGTGCTTTCAGGTTCCTGTATCAGGCACGGTTTGGACTCTTCTAAAGGCTGACTGGAGGGTCAAGAGTGGCTGTGTGGAGACATTTTGGAGGACTTGGAGGAGGAGGTTCCTGCAAGTGTTCAGGTTTCTGAAATGTGTTTGGGGACTGCTTAAAGTTTACAGGAAAAAGTTCTTAGTTGTATCTTTCAATGCCAATAGGAAAGAAGCTCTCCTGTTATGTATCTTACGTCATAAGGAACCCACTGCACTTAAGAATTTCCCAGGAAGAGAGGGAGGGCACCTTCTCAATCTTCTTTTCAACTTTCTTTTATTATGAAATTCTAGTGGAATATTATTAGAGTTTTAAAAGGTAAGTGAACTCAAGGTCAGTATGGGAGTAAACTCGTACTAATGGAAGCCAGTACTTGAATTCCATGGCTTTCCAATGATATTATTGCTTTACAGTTTTTAAGAAGAATCATAACTTTATATTGCTGTATATATAAGTGCATACAGCCTTAATTTTACTTTTTACTTCACCGAGGCTCAAATGTTTTGAAGCTTGCTGTGTAACAACTTAGGAAGTGGAAATATGGTGGAAAGTATAGATTTCTCAGAAACCATTGACTGTTCAGCAGCAGAAGCCAAGGTTGGAAAGGCTCTGGTACTATATTTATGCCACTATTGTGACAGTTCAGGAGTGTTTGTTATTATTCCTAAACTATTATTGCTGGTGGGTGTTAAAGCTTAATGTCTGTGAATTAGTTTTTTCAGTGTTTGATGTGAGATTTCCCCCAACCGCCGCCGCCCCCCCCCCACCCCCCACCCCAACCCCAAGAAGTTTTCTTCTTCAAGGCTCAGTTGAAGTGAGTTGATTTAAAAACAAATCCCCACCCCCTTAAACCCTCTGTCCTGGAAAATGTAAGGTACCATAAGCATCCTCTTTGCTAGTAGCATAAAACCCATGCAGTTTATGTTTGGACATAACTTTCTGCGAAGTTGCAATGTGAAAAGTCAGCCTTGAGAATATCCATGTAAAATATAGGCTGTTTAAAGGCTTGGCTCTTTGATATCTGTACAGCCCTATGGTTAAGATCGTGTAGTAGTGGAAGTAGTAGTGGGGCTTGTATTTTGGTCTCTTCAAACTATTTTGAGCTACGATGTGACTTCATCTTCTCTATTAACTCCTAGAGCAGCAGGAGGAGGTAAGCAAGTGTGCTTAATAAACTGATACTCTGCACTTAATGCAAAAACCCCCATGAAGGCCTGTGTGTAGGCCTAGCTGTAATATGGTTATCTTGATATTGGGGCTTTAACTCTAGGTGTAGAGAGACTGACGTTTTTTTCAGCCGTCTATACTGTCCTTTGGTGCGCAGCCAGTTAAACGGCTTATAAAACCATCTCTTAAATTGCTGAAATACCAAGTCAGTGCTCTTTAATGTGGAAATGGCCAAAAAGTTTATTCTTTCCTCTTGAGGCAGGTGTGGATTGGTTTAGAAATCTTGCATTAACTATTTGAGTTGCATTTCTTTGAGAAATATATTACTTATCCTGTCAGCACATACATATTTAAGATGCATTTTTTTCTGCTCTTGACTAAAAGTAAACATCTCTGGTAATAAAGATGCAGTACAGTGAGGTGCTTTGTTGTGCCACCTTTTATTTTATTTGATAGGTTCAGTCTATATAGAAGAAAATTTAAGATCTTAAAAATACAAATAATCTTGGCCTGTAACTAAGGGAAGTGCATTGTTGCTTACCTATACTGTTGTCACACAGATAGCGTTTGGTGGCTGGCTTATGCCCAATATTTGGGATAAAATGGGTTTGTGAATGTCAGCATTCACTTAAACTTGTAAAATGATTCTCTCAGTCCTCTCCTTTTGCAAAGGGAAATACAACTGAGACTTGGTGAATTTAAGAATCTTTAAAGAAAAGCAAGTACTTAATTATTCCTTTATTAATATTCAGCTTCTGGGTTTGTAAATTAACAAGGCTGAAGCTCTGGTACTTCAGAATTTGCTAGTAGAATGTGCTAGAAGAGGTGTTGAATTTGGAAGAAATTTATTTCCCTTATTTTTTGGATATAGGTTCAGGTATTTGGTGAGTTGATCTTTATCTGTCTGATTTGTCCTTAGTGGGTGTTAATAGAGGCAATGAAATCATGAAACAAAAAAAGTTTTCTACCCACGTATCTATGAGGGAGTTAGAGGAGATATTAATAGCATATTGATTAAATAGTTTCTGAAACTGCATGCTGTGATAAAAGTAGCATCTTAATATTTGCTACTTTAATAGACCAGTTTTGGTCTGAGTACCAAAGTGTGAAGCAGGGAATAGGTAAGCCTCCTTTCTTACAGTTGTATTGAGTGTGATTAGGTGGAAAAACCTCTGGACACTAGACTTAGTCTTCACTTAATTCTCGTGGTACAAGTCAAGAAGAAAGTGCATCAGAATTACAGCTATTGATAAAGGACAGGAAAAAAGGCACTTCTCCTTAGTTGCAGATGAAGGGCTATTTATAGCAAGAAAGGAAAATGCTTTTGAAAGAGAAACTTGATATAATGAGCTCTAATGAGGAAGTGTGTATATTTCAGGTGCCTGGTGAGATTTCTTTTGGCTTTCTCTAGGTCTGGGAGAGGTAACACTAAGCAAGTGGTGGAAATGACTCCTTGGCAACTGCAATGGTATTTTTTTATGACTTGCTTTAGAATCTGGCTCAGAATCTGAACTGTGTCCCCCCCTCCCTGTGACTTTTTTTTTATTCTTATATTTCAAGAAAAGCTTTTCAGTCTGATGGCAGAGTATAGGCAACTTAGCATAAGTTGTAAGCTGTAAAGAACTTCAATAATACATTAGCTTCTATTGTTTGCTGAAGGGTGTTTAAAGGAGTAGATATGAGCTTCTTAATAGAATTTCCTGGTTACTAAATTGCAAGATTTCTTTTATTCTTCATTTTTACACTTTCATTGTGGAGGCTGCTTTCTTATCAATGACACCTACTGTGATTTGAAGGGCTAAATGGTTTATCTTTTGGAGGAACAAAATGAAACGGTCTACTTGCCTTCTTCCAAGAAGTTTTATCAAATCTGTTGCAAGAATGGAATGTGTTTTTACTGTTACACCTCCCTTCAAGCAGACATGTGAAGGTTTTTCCTTTTCATCCTGCTGTGTGGAATAAGGTAATGGTGCATAATGGGTTTTGCCCTTGCTTTGCTTATGTTTTGTGATTGATGTTGCATTTTGAAGTTTTCATTTGTGCAGATGGCTGCTACTTATGTAAACTTTGTCTGAACTCTTGATGACCCTGCTTTCCTTTTGCATTTTAGTGCAAAAGATGATATTGATATTGATGCCCTGGCTGCTGAGATAGAGGGTGCAGGAGCTGCAAAGGAGCAGGAGCCTCAGAAATCCAAAGGCAAAAAGAAGAAAGAGAAGAAGAAACAGGATTTTGAGTAAGTCTGGGTTTCTTATATCTGGCTTACTTTGTTCCATTATACAAAACCTGTTACTTAAGTACCGTAACTTCTTTCTTATTTTAGTGAAGATGATATCCTGAAGGAGCTGGAAGAGCTGTCAATAGAGGCGCAAGGAGGGAAAGTTGACAGGGAGCCTTCTACAGGAAAGGTGAACACTGAGTGAGAGGGAGGTGGGCTATTTGATAGGAGGTAGTTGAAATATGTGACACCTCTGTCCCAGAACAGTCCCAGTGTTGCAGTGTAGTTGGAGATCCTATGTGAAATGTGCATCTAGCATATATTATTAGCTACATTTGATCATATTTTCATAGTAAAGTCAATTGTGAAAGATTTTACTAGAAGTCGTGTCTTCATGATGGTAATTATTCAAAGACAACCGGAATAAATTTTAATTGTGGGCTGAGGTATGTGCAGTACACTCAGCAGGAACAGTTACTGCTTTCAAACGTTGCCTTCAATAAGGGAAATTTTACTTGACATATCTGAATGCTGCTACTTAGCTCACAATAGCAAGTAATTTTTCATGGCTGATTACTGAATTGTTTAATTACCAGGTTGAAAATGACAATGAAGAAAGCTTATCAAAACAAGACAAAAAAAGGAAAGGAAAGAATAAAAAAGCCAATCTGGAAAATGACTATGACAGTGAGGAAGTGGAAGATAAAGATAAAAAATCTAAAAAAACTCAGAAAGCAAAACAAGACATGCTTTCTGGCAGTGATGATGATGATCATGAGACACAGCTTAAGAAAGGCAAAGGGAAAACTCAGAAGTCAAATAAAAAGCATGATCTGTCGGAAGAAGATGAAACTAACATTAAGAAAAGCAAAGAGCGTGTGGGGGCAGTGTCTACAGGTGAGAGTGGTGACGAATCAGATGAAGTTTCCCAGTCTAGAAAAGGACAAAAGAAGATCCAAAAACCAAAGTCCACCCCTGCTGCTGAAAGTGGGGATGATGAAGAAGAACCTTCCTTCAAAGTAAAAACAGTGGCTCAGAAGAAGGCAGAAAAAAAAGAACGTGAAAGGAAAAAACGTGAGGAAGAAAAAGCCAAACTAAGGAAGCAGAAAGAGAAGGAAGAATTAGAAGGGGCTAAAGAACCCACAAAGCTGAAAGAAGGTCCAAAAAAAGCTGAAGAGAAAGCTTCTCCTGAAGTCACGGCAACCCCTGGCCTCGGGGAAAAAGGAGAGACTCCTGCAGGAACAGAGGGTTTGTAACTTGGTTTCTAAAACTGTAGTTTAAACATTGTAGCTCTTACAAGGCCAAATAGTTGGCAGGCAGTGGGGGTGATTTGTTGCTTCGTACCGAATGGGGAATACTAGACCTTTGGTAGCCTTGTCTGCCTCTTTGTGTTGGCTCACATGTGGCTGTTTTCTGGCCTGTCGTTCACCAGGTACATGGGAAAACAAAAGCCAGATGGTGAATTCTCATTACAATGTATGCTTACAGTTCTGTGTTGCAAACATAGTTTTTCACTTCCCAGTTATTCTGTTACTTCAGGTCCTGACTTTGTAACTTAAGAGACAGTTTTATTTTTTCATTGTGAAGTGCTTATGTAGTAGCCAGTCAAAATGTTCCTCATTTAGTGTTACTTATCATATGCAAAACATTAATTGTATTTACAGTATCTTTAAAATTTCTGGGATCTTTGAATGTATGCCTCTTTCTGTAGCTGATGACAATGAAGGGGACAAAAAGAAGAAAGACAAGAAAAAAAAGAAAGGTGAGAAAGAAGAAAAAGAGAAAGAGAAGAAAAAGGGTCCCAGTAAAGCCACAGTTAAAGCTATGCAAGAAGCCTTGGCTAAAATGAAAGAGGAGGAGGAAAGGGCGAAACGAGAGGAGGAAGAACGCATAAGACGACTGGAGGAACTAGAAGCAAAGCGCAAAGAGGAGGTACCGTGTATCTTACTCTGAGAAAAGAATAAGGGAGAGGGTAATCTTAACCTGTACCCTTGTTGGTGCAGTTTGTGGATTAGTCCGTAGTATGTTTCTCATCAATAGAGTATATATTTGGCCAGCTTTTTTGTAAAGCATAATTTAAAATTTCTGCATGTTTTTTAACCTTTTCCTAGGAACGATTAGAGCAAGAGAGGAAAGAAAGAAAGAAACAGAAGGAAAAAGAGAGGAAGGAGCGTTTGAAGAAAGAAGGAAAGCTTTTAACAAAAGCGCAACGAGAAGCCAGAGCCAGAGCGGAGGCTACTCTTAAACTACTCCAAGCTCAGGGTAAGCAGTAAAGTTTAATAATAATTAAAAAACAAAATAAGTTTTGTACTACTTACTGCTCTGTGTTTGTTTTTTCTCTCTGGAGTTAGGAAAGCAAATACTGAGTATTTCCATGTACAGCTGCTCTATTGTCAAGGAAGGCAGTGTGTCTGGCCTTCCCTTTTTTTTAAAGTAGGTTTAAATGTCTGTATATTTTCATCTTACACTTTAAATATCCAATTTCTTTAAACTGCAAGTGGAATGTATTAAGGTGTTAGTTATGGAACTTAGGAAGAATCTTTTATTTCTGTTGCTTAGTCCAGAGGTGGGGAAGAGCAGATGGGCTATGCTGCAGGTCTTGTAAGACCAGTGGTCTTGAATTAATTCATGCACTTCCTTCAAGTGCATCGTTTTGCCTCAAGTTAGCTAGTCCATGGGAACAGTATATTATCCTCTTACATTTGATTCAGGAGAAGGGTATATAAGAGCTTTGCTACTTTTCTGTCAAATAGATCTGTTTCCATTGCAATGAAGTAAAGTTATCCAATGTATTGTAAGCCCATGTCCAAACTGGTTCCTGGTAACTTGTTTGTGGCTAAAGAAACCAGTCCCTGAGTGCTGAGTATCCTTTTTGTATTTGTAAAGAACACTGTCTGACACTTTGCTGGTAGGTGGATGTGTAAGGGTGGGAATCTGTAGGTAGTAAAATGTTTGGAGCTCCTAAACACACACAAAGGCTATTTCTCTTCAGTTGTTGCTGTAGTTACTATTTGTGCACTGCCACAGTTGGATTTTTGTCAAATCTACACTGCAAATCGCAGAGTACCTGAAGGAATTTTGAGCATTTCAGAAGGTGCAGCAGTAACTAAATTATTAATTTGTCTTTGCATCAAACTTCTGTTTTTAATTGAATCTCTTCCAACATTACAGAGTTGTCTTTCTGGTGAGGTGAAGATAAAGCTGATGAATCGAATCTGGCATTATTTTAATACCTAAAACCATCTATGTTGTTAAACAAACAAACAAACAAAAAAACCCCAACATTGAGCAAAACTGAAAATACTATCTACTGAACAACTTTAAGCTTTTAAGAGGAGCTGTGCATCTCAACTGCTCCAGACTGTCTGAAACTAGGATGATTGAAAGACTGGTTTTAAGTGAGTTCTAGCATAGCAGATTTAAATTGACAGATGCTTGTTAAACTTGAAGTATGCGTGTTTGTGAAATTCTGTGTAAGTATGTGATAACTTCAAATCTGGAGTCTTGGGATCAGATTAGGTTTTTTGGGTTTTGTTGTTTGGTGGGCTTTTTTTCCCCCCCCATTAGTGATCTAACCTTTTTGAGAACATTCATGGTATCTGGAGAACTATACTTTGGTCAAGTTTTGCAGCTTTTGAAAATCAGACTTTTCAAAAAGAAAATACACATTGAACCTACTTCCCACTCCCTTCCTCCAACTTGCAGTTCTGGAAAGTGTTCTCATTTAAATCAAAGCTTATGTTTAGTAATTAATCACTTGGATTTTCTTTCTGATTTTTTTTTTTGCAGGTGTTGAAGTGCCATCCAAAGACTCTGTGCCAAAGAAGAGGCCAATATATGAAGACAAAAAGAAAAGAAAGCAGCAGCAGCCAGAAAATAAAGAAGGTATGGTTTACATACAGGGATGCTTAATAGATTAGTCACATTTCTGAAAGTGTTTGTGGAATAAATCAGCTAATCCTAAACTAACTGTACTTCAAGGTGCCTGTGAGGTTCTTTTGACACCTCCGACCCCACACGTAAGTGCTGATGCATTAAGATCCTAAAGTTGTTTTGAAGGCTGCTCACTTAATCCTTGGTTTTACAATCTACCTGGCTTATTTTTTCCTAACCTGGGTATTTTATTTAGAACTGCTGAATGTTGGAGATGTACGGAATGTAAAGGCCTTTTATGAATGTGAGATGAAATGCTTTGTGTGTGTATGTAGGTTAAATACAATGTAGTGCAAGTAATAATGACTTGTAATTCAGTCTTAAGTTCATGTCCCATGATGAAAAGGAATTGATCCTAGTTTTAGTACTTCTCTTTTAAGTTAGAGACAGTTTGTTTGTATTCTTGTATGTAAAAACAGTTTTCAGTTTCCAGAGTGGAAGCAGTTCAGAGAGTTTGCATTTTAGAAGACTTAGTATTTATTAGATAAATAGGTTCTAACATACCTTAGTTAGACACAGATTGTGTCAGAATTTTTTACTTTTGTGCTTCATGGCTTTCCTATGGTGGTATTACTGTGGCTTTTCTCAAGACTATTCCTTAGATTAAAAAAAACCCAAACCTCCTTGCATCTGTTTATTTTGTTACTAGCTGGGTTTTTCTTTTTTACATTAGACATGAGTTAGATGGCTACTTACTACTTAAGGAGTGTGTGTAAAGAATTGAGAACAGTGCTTATGTGAATTGTATCAGTGATATTTTTAATTTTTTTTAATATGGAACAGTTGAGCAAGAATGTGTAGTTGATTAGTATTACGTCATTTTCTCTTGTCTTTTGAAGAATGTGGAGGTTTTTACGTTCAAAAGCAATGGTAATCCTCTTAGCCGATAACTGACCTATCAAATAAATCTATTTAACTGCTTAGCCAAGTGTTTTTCAGATAAGCCATGTGCTCTAACTTTGTTGCTCAGTAAGTGGGAGTTCAGTTTGTTTGGTGTTGCATAAATTCAGATTTCATTTACTTGTATAGCACAACTTAAAAACAGAACTGAAATGTGAAGCTGTATGTCTTAACTAAGCTGATTTGCACTTTGGAGGAATGTAGCAACCAATTTGCTTTCTTGCAATTTCAGAAAGTGCGGAGGTAACTTCCCTAGCTGAAGATGCTGTAGAACTGGAAACACCAGTAAAAGAAGAGACTCCTCTTCCAGTAGAGCCAGGTTAGTAGTAATGCTAATAAAATGCATATGATTGGTGGTACTGCATAGCAGGTATCATACCTTGTTGGGTGGGGGCCGGGTGGCCATCCTTTCTTGAGGTAGATGCTGGTTTTTCTTTTCTGGAGGGAGGAACTGATGGAATTTTGTGGAATAAAAAGGTTTGAAGCTTCAAAATGAGAATGTAAATGTCCCTTATTCTGGGTGAGCTCCAATGTTCAAGTAGCTTAGGCAACTATCTCAAATTAGCACATTCAGTGCCTTATGGTTAGCTCTCTTGACTTTCACCAGCTTTCTGAAAGGCTGTTTTGTCAGCAGTTAGGTGAGGGTAGGGAGGAAATATGCAGTGTCTAGTATTGATACTGCAATATTCACAGTCGTTATATTCTTGATGTCAGATGTTTTGCTTTCACAATGGCTAAGTGCAGTGGATATGGGTTAGCTTGTGAAACTGAGCATCAGCCTAGCAAGTGATTGTTTTCCTCTTTTTGCCTACACACAGTACTTGTTTTTGCAAAATCACCTTTTACTGGACTTGTTCAGCAAGGAGACTGTTTCAGTCTTATTCTTAAGTCGGACAAATACTGACAAAATTTCCAGCTTTTTGTAAACAAAGCTGAATGTACTCTGATTCTAGCTCGACTTACCTTGTGAAGGAGTAATTCCATTGCTGTAAAAGGGCTTACTGGCAGAATGTTAGTGCCCAGTTAATATTCTAGCAGTCTGGAGCCTGCTGTTAATTTCAAAGAGCTGAAATTTCATTACACTCCATGTGCTGCAACATACCTATTGTTTAATGCCTCTTTTGGAGGGGTTTCCATTTGTCTGTTTATGAAGAGACTGCAGCTCTTAATATCTGACTGAATTCCTGCTGGAATGAATATAGTGCTTCTGGAATCCATGGTATAATTATGTTAAGGCACCTGGAGTCCTAAACTAGCACTTTTTATAGACAATTTGTTATTTTCCTACTAATTAAAATTAATACTGTAACTCGGCTTGTTTTCTTGTTTCTCTGTCATTTTTTACACATGGCTAATTGTAAATTGGGCAGCTCCTTTCAAGGAACCTGGTTGTGGTAGAGATTTGTGGCATGCATTACGCAGGCACTTGCATGATATGCGGACAGGAACTAGATCAGTAGTTCAGCTATGTCTTCCAAAAATACTTTTGGGTAGGCAAAGATGCTAGCACTAGAAGATTTTATGGAGAGAACAAAAGGTTGTTTCTGAAGTATGCAGCATTTTCTGTTTAGGGAACATGGAGATAACTTGGTAGAATTACGGTAGCTGCAAACTTGTAAGTTTCAATTGTCAGTATGTCAAAGGAAGTGGCATCCAAAAATGTTTTATGTTGCTGGGCTTTTTTTTTTTTTTTCCTTTTTGTTTAATGTGGATTTCTTAGTTTCAGAAGAAAAGGAGGAAGAAGAAGAAATGGAAGATGCAGGTTTGGATGACTGGGAAGCTATGGTTAGTGATGAAGATGGAGAGAAAGGTGGGCATGTAAATATCAAACGAATGTGGGTCTTTTTTGATTCAGGTTTCTTTGGGCTGAGTGTTTTGTTTCTGTAGAAAACTATATTGTATTCAGATTCTCCCCCTGCCTATTAGATAAATTACGAGTCAAGTGTGATGATAAATAGGTACAAAATCCTCTTCTCAAAGGCAGAACTTTCAGAAACTGCAGAAATACTGGTCAAGATGGCCCTTTGGAAATACTCATGTGTGCAGTTACCACTTAAAATAAATCAGTTGAAATTTTTTGTTTGTTTTTATGGGAGTAAACATCCTCTCAATATGTGCTTAAACCACCTCTGGGAGTTTAGGGGAGCCTTTTATCTGGTACTGTATTTCTCTAGTAACCACTCCAAAGCCATAACGGTTTTACTACACAAATCTGGCAAATATCTAGGAGAGTAGCTTTGAGACAAGTTCTCAAAGTGGGGGCTAAAATGGTGTGAAGGTTAGAGTGCATGCAGTATAGTAAGTTCCAGATACCTTCTTTCATCTGCTTCTATGAGAGGCAGGTGCAGAGTAAAGGAAAGAATTGTCAGAACATTCATACTCCTGTGCTTATATGCCAAAGCCCATATTCTGTCTGCCGCCAATAGCAGTGCTTAGGGGGAAGGTAGAGCTATGCAAGAAGCGTGCAGGGGGAACTTCTTTCAGTGGTGGAGAAAACCATATTGCTATGAGTCTTCCTAAACAGGTGTTGATTACTGTTCTTAGTGCTTTCATGATGTATCTTCGTTGTGCCTTAAGATTAAAGACTGTTCGTCAAGTATTTTGTTTTATTTGCTTAGCCCTGTACTTCTGGCATCTGTACTTTCAAGTGTAATACTTCATATGTACAGCAATATGGGGCTTATGTCAGCATAAGTACATGTTCCTGTGGTGCTGGACTATTCTACTTTGAGTACTAAGGGCTGCTCACCTTGGAAGTCCATTGCTGCTCTCTGGGGAGAATGTCACATCCCACTTGTTGCTGCTTGGATTTGAAGGATCTGCCAGTGTGATCCAGAGAGTCTTCCTGGGAATTAGAGTTAGTGTATTACTCAGCTGATGGACTTTCGGCATAGCAAGGAAACATAACTAAACTCTTAAGAACAGTGAGCCTCCTAGCAGATCTGTAAGGAAGAGAATGCATGGCTTTAAAGTGTTCATTAACTTGTCTCTTACAATTTCACAAGTATGATAAACGGGAAGCATTCAAAGAAAGAAAATTACTCTTTGATACTTCTTTTTGTTTGTTTACTGAAGAATTCCTCTGAAAAATATTAATCTTCTCTGAACAGTCTAGGAAAAGCTTAAGATGAGATTTATTTTTTTAAGATGTGGAAGAGACCATTTGTTCTGATTGTTACTTCTACTTAAATGTGCATTCCTGATCAGTAATATGCAGAATCCATATTTTGTTGAGTTTGGAGTATTTTGGCTTTCTATTTAAAGGTGTTAGTGCATTCATTCCTTTATGAAGTGCACACAGCTTTAAGGAATGTCACTTCATCTGAATATTTGCAAATGATGTCAGGCATAGTGTGCTGCTAACAGCATTCCTCCCCTCACCCCAAACTCACTCTGCTGATAATATCACACACACCCCTGGCCTCCAACTCACTCTGCTTGCACAGATTCTAAACACAAGACAGCAGCTCGCAACATTTTTTTTTTTTAATTGAAAGTTGAAAAATTATCTGACTAGCAGTTCTTGAATGGAACCTTCTCTCAGTCCTCACTCGTCTATAGTAGTCTCTCTTTTTTGTTGTCTTCTCCCCCACAAGTGTGAATAGAGAATTTTTACTTAGATTTTTGTTTTTTTTGACAGAGAGCAAACCTGTCCACATTGAAGTCAAAGAACAAAATGAAGTGGATGAGGAGGAGGAGGAGGAAGATGAGGAGGAGGAAGAGGAAGAAGAGAGTGAAGAATCTGAAGATAGTGAAGGGAGTGAGGATGAGGATGAAAAGACTTCAGATGAGAGAGAGGCAGACTCCCAAGCTATTGGAAAACAATCTATGGAGAAAAAGCCCAGCAAAGAAATTAGCTCTGATTCAGAGTATGACTCTGATGATGACCGCACTAAGGAAGAGCGTGCTTATGACAAAGCTAAACGGAGAATTGAGGTATTAAGATAACAGCTTTATTTGGACAGCTGGACTCCTGTGGTGTATAAGAAACAACTTAATCTTCAGTTCATTGAAAAGCCTTTTAATCATGTTTGTCAAAATGATGGCTGTGTCATGACTGATATTTAGGCAGATCCAGAAATTGCGTTAAGAAAAAATACCTGGTTTTGCCTGAAGATGAAGTATTTTATTTGTGAACAACTTGTTCACAAAGAATGTGTGCTTCAGTGTTGTTCCCCTCCACCTCTCCACCTCCTGAAGAGAGAGGCTTTTGTTCTTCTTACAGATTTTCAGGATTTTAAAAGATGTATTTCTAAACTGTTCAACACTTACGTGGCTGCTAATGTCCTCAGTTTTCTTACTCAAGATGCTTCTTCAGAATGTACTGTTGACAAAGCTACATGTTAGTGGATGTTATAACAGCCTACTTAAGCTAAATAATAAATAATGTTAAAATAACTTGGCCGTAACTGAAAACAAAACCAACCAAAACCTCAACTGTTAGTTGTAAATTTTTGATTTTTATCAAAAGGGGGATGACAAACCTTGAATTGCCTTGAAAATTTAAGTTCCACAGTTAACTGTGTTTTATGTATGTATGCATGCAATAAAGTCAAGAGGTGAGCTGTGGTTTTAGGTTTATACGTAACAATTTTTATGTGTCTTTTACATAGAAGCGGCGAGCTGAAAACAGCAAAAACGTGAACACTGAAAAGCTCAGAGCACCAGTTATCTGTGTCCTGGGGCATGTAGACACAGGCAAGACCAAAATTTTGGATAAGGTAAGATGTGGAATGTGAAGGCACTGCCTGTGCATCTTGTTTGTGCATGTGTTGTTTGTTTTGGTTGAGAATGGAATCAAAGTGTACTCAAAGAGATTACTTTTGTTTCTTATGTGTAAGTATTTCTGGTCTTTTTTTTTTTTTTTTAATGTCTTCAGCTCCGCCATACTCACGTACAGGACAGTGAAGCTGGTGGTATCACTCAGCAGATTGGTGCAACTAATGTTCCCCTTGAAGCTATTAATGAGCAAACTAAGATGGTGAAAAATGTAAGTTACAGCATTTTAAAGACTGGTTTTTACAAAAACATAAACTAGTTAAGGCCTTGTGAAATTTCCTGACGTGGGCAGATGTACTTTCCCCTATCTGTAATGTTAGAGTTGATTTGTTTTTTAATTTCTGTCCTCTCTGCTCCCCTCACCCCTCCCCCCACAAAAAGGAGGCTGTCTCATTTTTCATTTTAGTTGATACATTTGGTTTCAGTTAATGCATTGCCACTTCACAAAAACACGGATACCACTTACTGCGCTCTGGACAGTACACATATGTACATAGGCTGCTTATTTATCAATATTTTGATTGTAAGCTAAAACTTACAGAGTTTATTTTGTTAAAAACTTAACTTTTTACTGTGCACTAAAATTGGGCCAATTCCTGGGTGATTAATTTTATTGTGTTATAGAAATAGTAACTGTATTGCTTGTTTTGGATACTATATCCTACTTTGCTGCAGCAGCTGACTGGAAAACCTTGATAGTGATGTTTTTTGAATATTTTATTTAATTTATTAAAAATGTAAAGTCAGTGGAGAGGAGGTTAAGACAAGGATGATAAATCTCAGTAGTCTGAACTACTTTTTCGCCTGTAGGCTGCCTTATCTTACAAATTTTAGCTGAGCTTATGGCCACTTGATACCTAGGGGGATGTGCTGCATCATGTTCTTTATTTTTAATATTGGAATGAACTTTGACTGATTCGTTTTATGGAGGGTGTTGGCCTTTCTTAAAATATGTCTCGGGATTTTTGAAGTGAAGGCTGTCAATAATGCTGCCAGCTCTTAAATTTTTTTCTTCTTGTGTAATCTTTACAAGATGGCTAATATTTTGAAATGTTAGTTTGACAGAGAGAACATAAAAATTCCAGGCATGCTGATAATTGACACTCCGGGACATGAGTCTTTCAGGTAATGTTTTTTCACAATATAGTACTTCTCAGAAGTGATGGCTGAAGCATCTGGATATATTTTTAACAAAGGCTAGGTCCTTGCCTAATCCATTTCATTGCTTCTCACTTCAAAAACAAACAAACAAACCAACCCTCAAAAACCAACCCCCAAATGAAAAACTAACCTGAAGTGGAGAAATAAGTGGATTTGCTTAGTTTGCAGGTACTTTTTGTATCTGGTTAATTACTGGCCTTTTGTATCTGATTAATTTTCTGTCTTCGTGCCAGTTGAGCCATGGATATCTGAAAAAGCACATCAGTAACTCTTTTCTTAATAGTTAGTGTAAGAGGAAAGACAGAAGCAGGCAGCTAGCTGGAGAAGAAAATGTGAGGATTTCAGGTGGCTGAAGCACTCTGCTGTGAAAAATCAATAGCCTCCAGTTCATAGTGTCCCAGTTAAGGTAAACTGAGTTCATAAGACTGGAAGTTACCAACTACACGAGTCAGCTGAGTGTTAGCAGAGATCATACGCTGTCTAGGAACACCAGTGGCATGCAGGCAAGCCACTAAATTAACTTCTAAGTTTAAAACACGATAGATATAACTGTACTCACTGAGGTAGTGCTCGGGTGAAATCTCCAAACACAAGGATTAAGACTTTTATGTGACATTCTTAAACATAAACCTCTGCAAGCACTGAAATGCCATGTCTTAGGGCATTTGGTAATGTTCTGATCAGTTCATTGGCATCGTACTACTTTCAGCTCTTCATCTTCTAGCCAAAGAAGATCTCTGGCACCAAAGATGTCTAATAATGTTAGAGTTTTATGTAGTATTGTATTAAAAACTGTCTTGTTCAGGTTTTGCACTCTGGTATTTCACTGTAAGAGTCTCAGTTCTCCAGAAAAAATCAGAATGTTTCTTAACTTGTAAAAATACATAATAACGTGAAAAATTTTGGGAGAGTAAGTTTCTTATTTTTGCTTACGCATACTCTAATCTGTTAAATAGAATTTGCACAGTGTGATTTTAATATTTTTGGTGACATTTTTCCCTTAGAAGTAACTAACTACTTGATCAGCTTTAGCTTTTTTTTGGTCAATGTAAATTTGATATTTTTGGTGTTTATTATTAAAGTTCTGTTGCTGTATGACTGATTTTTTTGGGTTTTTTTTTCCCTTCCTCTTAATGCCACAGCAATCTAAGAAATAGAGGAAGCTCACTTTGTGATATTGCTATACTTGTCGTTGACATCATGCATGGTTTGGAGCCACAGACAATTGAATCAATAAATCTGTTGAAATCAAAGAAATGTCCCTTTATAGTAGCTCTCAACAAGGTAAGATAACTTCCGTATATGGTTCGTATTTGTGGAAGTTGTAATTCAGTTGTGGTTTTTTTCCTTGCAGCTGCTTACATGGATTTGTGTACATTTTCTGATGAAAGACAAACTTCATGTTGAAAAATCTTTTTTTAGCTACTGATACTTGTTAGTTTGACTTGAAAACAGGCTAGCTTTTAAGCTTGTGGAGCGGTAATGTTGATCTGTATTGGGAAGTATTTCAGGCTCTGCAATATTAGATGGGAAAGCCAATTATTTTCAGCTTGTTTTTAGAAATCCTGTGCATAAGAAATTACACTGGCTGTTTGTGATGACTTACATGAATTATAATAAGGAAGTTACTTTTGTCTGATAGCATCCAAAGTTATCTGACATGCTGATAGAGAACTTACAGAAGAGTATTCACGTGCAGTGTACAAATTGCAGTATACTTTAGAAAAACGAAATGACCATTACGACTGAAGATGGCTGAAACTGGGGAGGCCATTATCTCATTGCTGAAAACAGCTGCTTTTTTACAAAAACTATTGGATGGAGAGTGTTAAAAGAACTATAACCTGAAATGCAAGAACTTTTGGTTATTTAAGCTCAGGCTCACTTATTTGACCAGGTTATAATCCATTTTCTAAAGTTATAATCCATTTACAAAATGTTTTGAGTTGTACAGCAAGTGTAGTAGTTCCTTGGACTAAGTCCATCCTGCTTTGAAAATCTACTTAGGGAAGCATTTCTGAAATATGCATTCGTGTCTTTTGAACAACCCCCCTGTGATCCCTTCTCTCTAGCAACATGGAAAAGGGTCCACATTCACCAGGAAGTTTTAAATGTTCTTTGTAAAACTAGTACAGTCTCTTTTCAGCCAAAACTCCAACCACATCACGGGATTTTTTTGTATATGTGAAGCTGTACACGGGTCTCTTAAACTTGATGTAATCAATATATATAAACTTTTCCTCTATGATCCTAGATTGTTATAGCTTGAATTTTTAAAACCTAAATTTGTATTGCTATCATGAAATACTGTCTGATGTTGGGTAAATACATAAACAGAGCTAAATATAGCAGCTAAAGCAAATAAAAAGATTTAACTTGATCACTGGCGCAAATAGCTGGCTAGCTGTGTTGGCTGGTAATGTATTTCTCACAGGTGATGTTGCATAAGCATAAAGGTGCCTTTTAGTAAGCTGCGTAAAATGACATATTACTGTATTTCCAAGATTGATAGGTTATATGACTGGAAAAAAAGCCCAGATACAGATGTAGCTGTCACTTTAAAGAAGCAGAAAAAGAATACGAAAGATGAATTCGAAGAACGTGCAAAAGCTATCATAGTGGAATTTGCAAAACAGGTAGGCTGGAATATGTTCTTTGGTTAACAAAAGTGATAGTAAAGGGTGTGGGTGGCGTGGGGGTGTGTTTTTGCTTTTCCTTGCACAAAACAACTTGGAATATCAAGAAAACTGTCACCATCTCCTCTGACACATTGGAGTTTGCCTCTTGTAAACCAAACTTTGTTGTTGTTAAATTTCTTTTAATTGCTCCAACCTCAGAGTGCTAGTTAGGAGAAAAGTAGCAGCTAATTGTTGTGCATGGTTAATAGTCATGAATAGCAGATTAAGTTTTTGTCCCTATTCTTTCTGTCTTTGGGAATTGCCTGAGAGAATTCCATCTGTCTCTTGTTTCCTTGGACACTGGCAGGGCATGAATCACATCAGTTCTGGGAACTTCTGTTGGCAATGTGCAGTGCTGTCTAGAAGCTAGATGTGGTAATTAGCTTTCTAGAGTTAACCCATACTGCTTCCATGTGTGGGTTGAGGCTTCATGTTCCATAGCATACTGTCAAGAATGGGTGTGTGTGGGGGGGTGTGTGTGTGTTTGAAGCTGGCATTTAATGCAATAGTAATTGACTGGGGTTGAATGTTACTGTTAATTGTGATGCATATATATGTTTTTTCCCTATGTAACTGTTAATCCTGATTCCAGGGCTTGAACGCTGCCTTGTTTTATGAGAATAAGGATCCCCGCACTTTTGTTTCTCTTGTACCTACCTCTGCTCACACAGGGGATGGCATGGGAAGTCTGATAGCTCTGCTCGTTGAGCTAACACAAACTATGCTGACCAAGAGACTGGCTGAGTGTCAGGAGCTGAGAGCTCAAGTCATGGAGGTAATTCAGTAGCTGTGTTTTGAAATTAATCTAGAAATTTCTCCCTTCCCTGCCCCCTTCTTCCTGGTTAAAAAAACCCCAAACACAAAAACAAACAACAAGGTGTGATTGGAGTGCTTAAATATGGGTTAACTTTTTTCCCCTTTCATTCAGGTTAAAGCGCTGCCGGGCATGGGCACTACTATAGATGTTATTTTGATTAATGGACGCCTGAAAGAAGGAGACACCATTATTGTTCCTGGGGTAGAAGGTCCTATAGTGACTCAGATTAGAGGTCTTCTGCTACCTCCTCCTATGAAGGAGCTACGAGTTAAGGTATGGAAACTGGTTAGTGTAATTGGCATTTAGAGAAGATTTAGAATCAGGAAAAAAAAAGAAGCAAGTTTTATGAAAAATGAGGATGTAGTGGAGTGCAGTTGTATCTAAGGATGATTTAAAGGAGAAGACGGTGCACATCCAGTGTTTTTGTGAACGTACTTACTTGCATATACCTGTTGGTGTGCCTGTTATAACGATGGCAAAGGAGTTGCCTTGCTGCGAGGATTAAGATGTTTATGCTTTAATAAAGGATTCGAGCACGTGGCTATGTGTAAGAGGGAGATACCAGTCTCAAATGGAAATTGGGATGTGCTAGTACAGTGACTTCTGAGTTAAAGTATATATGATTAGTTGTTTTTTTAATGACAAAAATCATGTATACTTAGATTTGGGAGAAGTGAACAAGTGACTTCCTAGAAGTAGTTGGTGAGTGGTGATGACCAGGACCTCTGCAGAATAGGCAGCCTTCTGTCATTTTTAAGAGTTATTGGAGGTTTTGCTGCCCTAGTCTTAACAGACTGGGAGAGACTGAATTTGTGATCCTACCTGAATTGCTTGCATGAAAGGAGGAGAGCCACAGAAACAAAAGGCTATGAATTCATTATCTTTGAATTGTATATATTATTGTAAAGAGCTGCTCAGATTTTTTTTCCTGCTTAAAAGGGAAGGATTAAGTGTCTCCACAGATTCTGCTTAAGGCAAAGAAAGCCATACTGATAACCTAGGTGAATGAAATAGGACAAGCCTTAAAGGTTTGGTTTAGATGTGGAGAACTAGTGTCGGGATCTTAATCGAAGGCAATAGTTGTGGTGTGCTTCATTTCATTGGAGACCTGCGTCCCTGCAGGCCACTGTACTCCTTGGTGTTTAATCTAGTTCCTTCCTGCAAACTTAGTCACTCTTGCAAATTATTACTGATAATTGCTGGGGCCTGGGTTGACGTTGGTGTTCTCTCTCTGTTGTGGTGATCCTCCTTTGAGAGCTTTGCTGCCTCAGATGTGCTGAAGAATGGAGTGTTGATGTTGAGATGGAATTGAGCAAGAGCTGCTTGGCTTGCTTTAAATAGGAAGACAAGAGCCACTCTTCCCACTTGTGTGCATGGCAGTCTGATCAGCTGTGGGGTGGGACGGTTGTCTTGGAGAGCCTGTCAGGCTTCCCACTCTGGAACAAAGCTTTACTCCAATCATTTGATAACGGCTAGAAAGTGGCAAAGGGGAAACGGACGTTTGTGTTTAGGTTATGTTCTTTACTTTGTTGGAACCTGTTGAATATATTCTGGTACAGTCAGGAATGAATTTGCACCTGTTTGCTTCCCTTTATTCAAAGCAGAAGATAAACCGGGGCATGCCCATCTTATGAGACTGAAGTTTGTTTTTTTGTGGGACTGAATAGCAAGATAATAGATCAGAGGTTCCCATCAACAGGATCTTCAGATGAGTCTGCACTTTGGTGGGAGATGGAGTATAGGGTACCAGTACCACAATGAATAATACTGGATTTGGGAACCTTTAGCTGAGGAAGTGGATCTAGGGGAGCCGTGTTTTTTTCTTTTTTCTTTTTTTTTTTTTTCTCCCTTGTTTTTGGGTTTTGGTTTTTATTGAGCAGGCAATGAGGATACATTTCCATTCAGCCTGTCCATGGGGAATTCTCATCCTTGAAATAAGACCCAGATTTTTGGGGTCGAGGGGTAAAGAAAAGACGCTTGCAGGAACAAAGTGCTTACTGAGGAAGGGAGCTGCCTTGCAGTTTCAAGAAAAAGATGGGACATCTCCTAAATAAATGAAGAAACAAACTGGAAAAATCCCTCCAACGTTGATTTAAAGGCCTTCAGAAATAACCGCTTTTGTGATGCCTTAGAGCTCTTCTCTAAAGTGGTGAAAGATCTTCGAGGTTCCCCTGGGTGGGGAGGAGCAGCTGGGAAATTGAGCATGGAACTATGTACATGAGAAGGCTGGATGGGAGGCCTCCAGTGGGAGAAGGAGCACGCTGTTGCTGCGCAGAGCCGTGGGCTGTGTCAGCTCCGCTTTGGTGCTTCAGCTGAGCCGTTGGTGTCTTCCCCTTACTTCCGTATGGGGCTGAACTTGTGCGTGTGGTGTTTGGTTTTTAGTGAGGAGCTGCCAATCACTGCTTACTCTTTTCTAGTATATATTCCTTTTTGGCTGCTGTCTCTGTTTTTTAGATGATTCCCCCTGCCCGCCTTGGCAGGCATGTTTGTGGGATCTGAAGGGACAGCAGCATGCTGACTGAAGCATGCAAATGCAGAGAAAATCAGATTTAAGACAGGAGCTGCTGGGCGCTTCGCTGTCACGCTCTCCGCTGTGCTTGTGGGTGGCGAGTTCTTTAGCTGCTCAGCACTGCTTTGTGGCGCTGTGTAGCATCTACATGAACTCTTTTTTTGGTGCGTATTCTCCTTTTCAGAACCAGTACGAAAAGCACAAAGAGGTTGTTGCTGCTCAAGGTGTGAAGATTCTTGGGAAAGATTTGGAAAAAACATTGGCTGGTTTGCCTCTGCTTGTAGCCTATAAAGAGGATGAAGTCCCCGTCCTCAAGGTGAGATGGCTTATGTTGAAATACGACATTTAACCTGAAGGTAACGGAGTTCTCCAGTGATGAAGCTCATTCAAATGTTGAGAGCTCAGTATGAAAGTAACTTGCTTTTTTTGGTTGCATTTTAAACACTGTTACAATAACATGTGTAGGCTCGTGGCCGTGTGAAGCATTAGCGTTGGTGTGATTTTAGTAACGTGACTCTTAGCTTTTCCCTGATGTATTGCTGGGGTGTCTCTGCTGATAGAATGATGTTTGAAAACGATTATCATATAGTTTGATATGTTAATTACTGATTTGGTATTTGTGGTAACTTACGCATATATTTCAGTGACATATTAAGCAAATATCTGCTAGTGTGGAGTTCTCCAAACGATCATAAAAGTTGCTTTAAGACTTCTGTAGTAAATTTCTTTTGTGACTTACACTTGAAAAATGGCAGAGGAAAACTTAGCTGGCTTAAAACCAAAACTGAGATACTCTTGTTCTCCAAAGTTATGAAGTTAGTTTAAAAAGGAAATTTGCATGTTGATAGTTTACTTTTAAAACACAGTTTTATTTTAGCCTTCTCTGGTTATCTTTGCTTCTAAAGGGAAGTTCATCTTTCAGGCCCTCCAGATACAGACCTTGTTGCTGGGTACTTAAGAGTATAGTATACTAGTAGTAGCTATGTGACAGCTTAAAGTAAATGGCAACACCTGTTCATCTCTCAGAGGAAAAGACTGAGTGTTTGGGTTTAAAAGGCATGGGCTCTTAAAAAAAAAAAAAAGGTAGTGTGGTTTTGTGGTGTGGTGTGTTTTTGGTTTTTTTTACCTTTCTGAAAGCAGTAAAATGGCCTTGCCGCTCATGCATCCTCTGTTTTGCCCTTAGGCCTAAAGAGTGTTCAGAATCCTTCCCAGCTCACAGCGTCAGGAGGTTCTGCTTTTGTTGTGGGTGCTCAGTTAGGAAACCAAAGATACTGCCACACCCAGCGTTCACTCAGTCAGTCCTGTTAAGTAGAAACTTACAGTGGTGGGGAGGGAAGAACAGCGTGTAATCTGCAGAGAAATGTTACTAACTCCCCAAATGGGCATCTGCTTTGTGTTACACGATCACCTTCTTGCAAAATCCTCAAGTCTGGTTCGGTTCAGACTTTTCTAATGCCAGAAACAAGCAGCAGTGTATCACGGGGCTGCCTATGACCTATGCAACCAAGTAAGTTGGTACTGCTCAGTACAGCTGTCACATACTTTCATCAGCTTGTGAACAGAAAGACTTAGTACCCTGAGGCATAAATAGTAAGAGAAGTAAATCTTGCTTTTTTTCCTCTCCTTTTTTTCCCTAAAGGATGAACTAATACATGAACTGAAGCAAACACTGAATGCAATCAAGTTAGAAGAGAAAGGTGTTTATGTTCAGGCTTCTACTTTAGGCTCTTTAGAAGCATTACTTGAATTTCTTAAAACGTCAGAAGTGCCAGTAAGTACTTCTGTGCTGTCATCTGATGATGTTGTTTCCACGTTTTAGTGGGTAACTGTTTCCTTGTGACTCAAAGATCGGTGACTGATTTACGTGGCTTTCTTCTTCAACAGTATTCAGGAATTAACATAGGTCCTGTCCATAAAAAAGATGTTATGAAGGCATCAGTTATGTTGGAGCATGACCCACAGTAAGTAACTGCTTTGCTTTACTGTGCTGGTAGACGCGCGGTGGTGTTTCAGGAGGGCCCCCTCCTTAGTTCTGGTTCTGTGATCTGGCCAGTAAACTGTTGAACTTCTTTTTACTTACAGATATGCAGTCATTCTAGCATTTGATGTGAGAATTGAACGTGATGCGCAGGAAATGGCTGATAGTTTAGGAGTTCGAATTTTTAGTGCTGAAATAATTTATCACTTATTTGATGCCTTCACAAAATATAGACAAGACTACAAAAAACAGAAACAAGAGGAATTCAAGTAAGTAAGAGCAATCATATTCTGGATGCTTCCCAAGTAACAGCATCTCAATTATTTTATTACAAAAGAAATTGCATTTAACTTCTTGTTTCCATTTTGTTATTTACCATGTAGTTCTGATGGGGAAGAGGGAGAGGAGGAAGAGGCTAGGGCAATAAATTGATAGTTTTCAAGAATTCATTACTCCAGTCTAATTGTTTACATCTGGGATTAGGCTTAGTAGGGTGAGCACTGTAAAGCAGTTACAAGATTTATCTAAAACTATCATGTAATATGGAGTGGCCTTATTAAGGTTTGCTTTGTATACATGGCTTCTGTTCCTAGCTTGTGCCAGATGGGTTAGTCCTGCAGTTAAGAAAACCAAAGGGATTTGGATTCTATTGTTTTGTATTTACGCAACTCCAGCGTACAGGGCTTAATTCTGACTGCAGTCACATGAATATGCAGTCATTTAACTTACAGGGACCCAAAATTAATTTTTCAGATTGGTTTCATTGGGTGATCCTCAGTAAAGACAGACAAAATAAATGAAAACGTATTTATTTCATTTCACATTGATCCCAATGTGAGTTTATATACTTCAGCATTTAAACCTATTTGTTCACTTTACAAACAAAAAATCTTGAATTTTTGTAGACGCTGTGACGGGTTGAGGCAATAATATTTCTATTCCTGTGCTCTTCTGAGACTAATTATACAGCAGAATTACTATTCCTTTGGTCTTGGTCTTAGTTGACTGCCCAAGCCAGTCAAAATAAAATCTGTGCCAGCCGTGCTTGATTATTGTTCCCTATAGTTCTTGAAGATGAAGTATTGACGGGGATTAGCAAGATTGCAAAAGAGTGTTTTCCTGCTTGATTTATCCCCAAGTGACACTCCTAGAATAAATGCCCAAGAAGTGCAGGAGAAAGCAGAATTGTTAATGTCGTGTACACTGTTCAGTATCTATCTCAAATTGCCTCTTCTGTGTCATCTTTCAGGCATATAGCAGTATTTCCTTGCAAGATGAAAATACTCCCTCAGTTCATATTCAACTCTCGTGACCCAATAGTGATGGGTGTGGTTGTGGAGGCTGGCCAGGTGAAGCAGGGGACTCCCATGTGTGTACCTAGCAAAAACGTAAGTAACCGCCTCTTCCCAGTGCGTGTTTGATCTACCTGGTAGTTCCAGGGATGATGCGCCAGGAAACGCTTGCATGCCTTTCCCCGGTGTACAGCGTTCTGGTAGGAGACGAGATTCAGACTTCTAGCTCAGGTCTCTTTCCTGGCGACCACCCATCTTGCTGTTCCTTGCTAGAAAGGAGTTGAGTCCTGTAGTGGGGCACAGCCTCTGGACCACCGCAGGGCCCTGCCAGGAAGCATCGTGGTTAGAGGGGATCTGCTGGTCAACCGCCCTCCTTCCCCTGCCGCAATTCCAGTATTGCGATATAAAGTAATGAGCGAAATCATCATTCCTGGCAGCTAATAAGGGGGGGAAGTCAAGTCGTGCCACTTCACGGGGTAACAAATTGGTATCCCAGATGACTATGGATGGGCTGATGTTGCTGGCTTTTCGGTGTGCTGGCCTTACAGTGCAGGGTGTTTTGCTTTACTGGCTCCGAGGTGGCTGCTCCACCAGCGCAGTACTTCAGGCCAGCAAGCCTGTCTATATAAAGAGGAGTTTAGAGAAGGGTGTGTGCGCGGAGGTTTTGTGGATGTGGATTACAGCTTCTTCATTGTATTGCAGTTTGTTGAAATTGGAATAGTTACAAGTATTGAAATAAACCATAAACCAGTGGAGGTTGCAAAAAAAGGCCAAGAAGTATGTGTTAAAATAGAACCTATTCCCGGTGAATCACCCAAAATGTATGGACGACATTTTGAAGCAACAGATATCCTCGTCAGTAAGGTAAAAGCAACCTGCGTTTCTGGAGTGGGCTTGCAGCACAGCGGTAGCTTGCTTTGAAGGGGAAATGTTGCATGAAGCCTGAAAAACGTACACTAGGAACCTTCCATCAGAGACTATCGAACACTTGAAATGGTGCGTGTGGGGGTGGCACTGCTCAGCCAGGTTTCTCTGTAGCCTTGTTTTGAGGTTTGTAGTAGTGCCCCTCAAGAGGACCGAAGGAATGATGTACTGCAGCTAAAAATACCTTGCAGCTCACTGCACCCGAGAGGGTAAAACACTAAATTAGCTATTTGCATACTGTGGTATGTAGCTGGTGCTCAGAGCACCTTAGAAATCCCCTGTGGCATTACAGCATGATTGTGTTTGCCTGCTTTTGAAACTGTGCAATAAACAGCAATACTTCAGCTGCTCTGACTCGGCAACGCTGGGCTTAGATGAGATGATCCCTCGCTCGGTTTTCTGCTGTCAGAAGCAAAGCCAGAGCTCTTACCGTGTGGCAGCGCACCCCCTGCCGCACGCACGCCGGGGGCACATACCCACAAGCGGGGGGGGGGGGTGTAGCCACAGGAGCTTTTTCAGCTGGAGACGGCAGGACCTGTGACGGGGCCTGGGAGGTGGTGCTGGTCCTGCAGGCACTGGGCGAAGCGGGAGATCCTCTCGGGTCACAAGTTTCTGCCTCGCTGCGCAAAGCACGAGACGGTCCGTGCTGCTGCACTCTCTGAAGAGCGGGTAATGGGGTGAGGAGAGAAGGGAAACGAACGGGCCAGGTCACGCGGCAGAGCCGTAGCAGAAGTGTGATGAGAAGGTTTCCTACTGTGCCTGTGGACGCCCGTTCCTTGGATTAACTGCTTCCGGTGTGCTAAAAGCTGCCTGTAGTAGCGCGCGTGCGTATGTTTCTGATGGGTTTGTCTTGTGTGTTGCAGATCAGCCGTCAGTCCATTGATGCCCTGAAGGACTGGTTCAGGGATGAAATGCAGAAGTCTGACTGGCAGCTTATAGTAGAGCTGAAGAAAGTGTTTGAAATCATCTAGATAACTTTTTACAGCAATGGGGAGGCAGGAATAAACGTGCTATTCCTGTTCTAAAAGTTACCAACAAAGTCATATATTGAAGACAGTGTTGGATATATGTTTGGGAGGAAAATGTGTGGATAAAATGTTTTCCATGAGAAACCAAGAAATTTACACTGGTTTGACAGTGGTCAATTTACATGTTCCCATGGTTCCAATGTGCCTGTTCACCTCTCCTACTGCCCTTCCTAATACTGGCTGCTGTTTTAAAGTTTGCCCTTCCTTCTCTTATACCTTCCTTCCACCCTTTTTCCCTCCCTCTCTCCAAAAGTAAATAAAATAAAATGGAATTTTTATTACAGAACTAAAGCTCTTTCACTTTTATACTGATGAGATCAGTACTGCAGTATTTGATTAACCAAGCTTCTGCAGACTTTGTGATTCTTGGGACATTTTTGATGTAAGAAGTACTTCTTTATTTATGCATACCTCTTCCCTTGACTCTCTTTTCCAACATTCTTCTGCTTTGTGCCTATAGAGATTTTTTTAAATAGAAAATTAGGCAATTGGATATTTCTGTATTTGCTTTGTGTGATACGATGTAAAGCATAGTTGGCCACCTTTTACTGCTTGTACAGTTCATGAAAGTCAACCTGTAACCATTATAACGCAGAGCCGCAAATAAAGGAGATGGACATAGTAGCCCATTTGTTTTACAGTTTGCTTCAATAAACAGTTTCACTCCGTGGGCTGTGGCAGAGGTGGAAGCGCCGGCGGAGGCTTGCCTCGCTCTGCTTGGCTAGGTAGGGAGGCGTGTTCCAGCAAAGGTGTTTCTTCCTCTGGCTTCACTTCCCCTCACGGAGCGTGCGCGCTGCGTGTGGTTGTGATCTCGGTGGCTTGTGCCTCATCTCGTGTTCCCAAAGCACCGGAGTTGCAGGCCGGGTGTTTGGCCGGTCACAGTTCCCCGGGAGGCTCTGCTGGGAGGAGCTGAGGTGGGATCTCTTCTCCAGCTGCTGCTCAGCTGTGGTAAGCACCTGCAAAACTGTCCTCTGCGAGTGAGTGGTGACTTCGGAGGCTGCATCAAAGCTGTTGAGGAGTCTGACACCGTGGGACTGAACCAGCTCAGAAGGCGTCTGGTTGCCGTTTGTGATGACCAGGAGTCAGTCCGTAATCCCAGCCTGTTCTTACCCGCCCTTCCCCCGTGCTTCCCTCCTTAGGATGACAGCTTGACCTATGCCTAATCAGGTAGTCGTTCGTAGAGAGGAACGAAACAAACACTTTTCAAAAGCACAAGCTGAAAGAAAATTGATAATGATCTTTCACATAGCCGAGATTTTTAGATTTAATTTACAAGAATTTAACTTGCAATAAGTTTGATCAGATCTGTCGCTGCTTTTTGGTTGGCAAAATCTGCATTTTATAATGGAGATGGCGTGGAATTCCAAAGGAACATTTAATAACTTGCCTCCTTTGGCAATGGAATTTAACTTACCGGAATTTTTTTGGTTGTTAAGACTTTAAACTTGCCATTGAAAAGCACCTTTTCAGTATGGCTGGTGCGTGCTGCAAATTCACATCGCTGGGCGTGTGGGTGGGTTAGACTAGAATGATCAGTGAGGAGACTGCGTTTAATTGTTACACTTTTCTTTTGCAAACTATGCAATCATGAAAACTACACTAATAAAAGAAGTTCTTAAGAACCTCGATGTCAAACGTTGTCTGGATGTATTCTTGCTTCCTTGAATGTGGAAGGGTGTTCTTCCCACAGGCAGAAACTCTGGGAAAAGGATCATGCTATTTTTTGTAGGTTGCTGTTGTGGAATTTAAAGCCTTTTATAAGGCAGCTAATAATGGCTGAATACAGTATTTAAGGGTTTGAAGCAGGGATCGCTATGGAAGAAGGAAAAGATAATTACAAATAGCCTTACTCAGTTAAGTAACGCTTTGTTTGGCTGTTTGGGTTTTTGGTTTGTTTTTTTTTTATTATTATTATTATTATTATTTAAAGAGGCTGGTTTCAAATATTCCTTGAGCGGTACAGGCAAACTAGTAGAAACCGGACAGCTTGATGGAGGTAAGGCGTGCCCCTCGCTGGAGGTACATAGCTACAAACAGATGTAGTTTATAGAACTTAATGAGCTGGAAAAAAGTCTTGTTGAGGTTGGAAGGGACCTGTTGCAGTCACCAAGCTCAGGGCAGGGGCTGTCAGAGCAGGTTGCCCAGGTCTCCAGTTGGGTTTTGAGCATCTCTACTGCTGGATCTCTACTACTACTCTCCAGAACTCCTGTGGACAACCTGTTCTGGAACATGGGTGGGGGTGTGTACACGGGGGGCTGCTGGAAAGCAATGGTTTGTACCAGGTAGTGCCCACCATCCCATGCCTTTCGCTGGTACAGAGGAGTGGCCCCCAGCGGGTGTTCATACACGTGGGTGCCCCCCCCAGCCTTCTCTCCAGGCTCAGTCCCAGTGCTCTGAAGCTCTGCTTCCTTATGCAACTTGTGGCCCTGCAGGGGAGCTGCTGTGTGTCCACGTGCCTCTTGCACCACGGAGCCCAGAACTGAACCCAGCATTCCAGGTGTGTCCTGCCAGTGCTGATGGCAACGGGCGTCTCCGCTGACCTGCTGCCGGTGGCGGTCTTGCTTGTGCAGTCAGGGGGGCTGCTGGCTGCCTTTGCTGCGAGGGAGTCTTGCTGGCTCAGGCAACCCACGGGGCCTTACGCCTGCAGCGCTGCCTTCTAGCCAGGTAAGGCCCCGGTGCCTGGGGGGGTTCCTCCCTGGGTGCGGAGCTTTGCACTTCTTGCTGAGCTTCACGCGGTTCCCACAGGCTCACGAGGAGCCCAGCAGGCTCCAGCGGCAGCACCGGTCCCGGCCCAATCAGCCCATCCTGTGTCACCAGCAGACGTGCTGGGGGTGCACCCTGCCCCGTCATCCAGCTCATTAACAAAGAAGGTGAATGGGACCAGACCTGGTGCTGACGGTGTGGGTACAGCACGTGGGACTGGCCTCCGACAGGGCTTTGTGCCAGGGATCGCCATGGCCGGGGCCTGCCTGCCCGGGTGGTTTCCAGTCCTCGTCTCTCCAGCCTGTTCGTCAGCTACTCTGTGAGGATGTTACAGGAGGGATGAGGAAAAGCTTTACTCAAGCCAAGAGAAACAATGCCGACCGACCCGCCCCTGTCCACCACCTTGCTGCAGAAGGCCGCCAGGCAGGCGTCCCTCCCAGCGTGCGTTCCAAGGGAAGCCTGGGGCACAACCTAAAGCTAAAAGCCACTGTCACCGCTGTCACCTGTGCTGCAGCCAGTGAAGTGACTGCAGAAGCTTCTTCCCTGTGCTAGTGGAACGGCTTCCAGCTAAGCTGGTGGCACAAATCCTGCTCCAGGGCTAGTTCCAGTCTGCATTCCAGCTTTCATTCTACAGGCAGGTGGGCCCGCACCCACCATTATGTGGGGTCCTTCTGACTCCTCTCCCCCAACATTTCTTCAGAAAATGAAAATATTTTTCTTATCACCTGGGTTTTCTTCCAAGTGCTCTTCATTCCTTCCAGGCACCTGAACAGCCTTCCTTCAACATATTGGGCCAAATACGACTACATGAGGCTGGCGTACATCTGGGAAAAGCAGACTCGCCCAAAACGCAGACTGCAGAGGCACAGGCTCACCCCTCCCTACCACAGACGCAAAGAGACAGGGCTATTTATTTCACTTCTGCTACTCGCTACAACCTATTTTGTTGTGTTGCATAAAGGAAATGCGTATCACGGGCTGGGGAGAACGATGGTATTTTAAGAGTGGAACGTGGCTCTATCCCAAGAAGGAGCAACGCAGAGAACTGGCAGAGGCTTAAACAGTGCTCCGTGTTAGCCGCTCCTCAGCACTGCCTTTGCGTAACTGCTTGAAGATCTCCGTTTGTTTTCCTCTACGAGCACGGATCTGCAGCGGTGACAGTACATGTGAATGCACAGACCTCAGAGAGCACTTACGCTTCAGCTAACACCGTGTGTGCTTTGGGAGCGGCTGGGCCACGCTGGTTTCTATCTTTGAAGCATGAAACTGAAAATGAGCTAACATTCTTTCCTCGGCTTAAAATCTGTAATAAAGTCAGTGGAGAAGAAACAAAAAGCAGCCAGGTGGATGTACAGCAGTCTCCTACGTGCGTTGAGGCAGTGTCACTGTGTAAAACTTTGTGAAATGAATCAAAGCTGCAGCTTTAATAAAAGGGGTTAGCTATATTCAAACTGAAGCATCACAAAATAGAATCAGTACAAAAATATACATACAGTTCTTTATTAAACAACTGTAAACACTTCACTGTAAAAATCCATAAAACTTTATAAACAAACATTTTGTAAATAGATTCTATACTACAATAAAAGAATTTTAACACAATTATTTACATGCAATACTGACAAATTTGGCACTTTCTGAAAAGAAATGTACAAAACACTTTGTTGTTTAAAAAGAAATTTGAAATTATAAAAACTCAGGGCATTACTATCATGCACTTTGCAAATACCTCACAAGCACTTATGGCACAGCTAGCAGAGAGCTCCAGGCTCTCATCAAGCTCTTTACTACAAGTTCAGATAACTTTTAATGTGCTTCCGTAAGTTTGTTGTAAAACTACCTGAACATTATCAAGAATGAAGTCAAATGCCATATTCCAAACCGATTCCACAGATGACTGCATTAACCTGAAGGAGAAAAGGAAGAAGAGGGAGAAAATTACCATTACAGAACCAGTCCTTTTTACAGTAAGTTTTGGTCTTCGTACTGGAAAACAAGACCACAACAGTTCGCTATGAATGGTATTTTGATTTGATCTTGGTAAAGCCCTCTCTCTTCCAACAGACCAACTCTTCCCTAATGCCACAGACTGCTCTGCCATTCAATGGTGAAATTCCTGACGTTAGCAGCGTCACACCAGCTTGCCAATGTTAGCATTTTGCAGCGGCTGTACGCCTGCGATTAAAGCGGTGACCTACCAACTTCATACTGAAGAATCAGAAATGGCAAGCTTCTGGATCCTCATCTTTCCTTCCTCCTTCCAAGCCATACATGCTACTTTTTTATTCCAATGAATGCCAAGGGCGATTAAGACATTTAAGAGGTTCTGGGGGCACTACATTGTGTTTACTGCCAAAAATGGAACCAAATCATGGAGGCCCACTAAGAGCTATGAGTTACCTCTAGCATTCAGCTGCTACTAGAAACAAATTAAGGAAAGCAAAGCAGCTCTGTAGTCTCAAAATCCCCTTCCAGATCACTATTACAGGAGAGCAGAGGGTTTCTATGCTTACAGCTTTGGAAGACCTAACATCAGGATCATCCAATTCCTGATTTCTTGTCCTATTCTTGTTACCAGGCTCTGGACAGACAGACTGCCATCGGTGCAAATATCACATAGAGGGACCAGGAATGGAACATGATGCTTTCTGAAGAGTTTTATAAAGACTTTACTACGCAGCATTCAATGCACTGTGCATTTTGCATTTTCTGAGGCCTAAAGCCATCCCATAATGCAAAAGCATAGTGAAGTTTTTATATTCCTGTAGTCTTTTGGGGGTTGATTAATTCTGTGAAGTAAGTATTTTCCAGATCTAAGACACAGAAAGCTGAGCTCCATAGTTATGTGTCGGTCAGTAAGCAAGTCAGATGAAACCTGGGCCTCCTGACTCACGGGGAGAGTAACTGGAGCACAATAACTAAGTAATAAACCCTGATTTAATAGGTTGGAGGTGAGACAGGATACAGCAGAATGAAAACAGATGAAACAAAAGAAAGATCTAAGGTACCATGAAAAATTTATGAAAACAGCATGAAGAAAAGGGACAATGCTGCCAAAAACTATAACCTTTGTCTAGAAACAAAAGACTTTGTAGCAAATACTATTAAACGCTACTTTTATTTTTTCACAAATTACCTATTTTAACAGCCCAACTTCTTAGCCCATTTTTCAATAAAGTTTAAGCCAAAAATATTTACACTCGTGAATGGAATGTCTAACAGGCTTATGGCCTCACACTGAAGCATCTAGTACATGAATTCTAACAAAACTAGTCTAAATATCACAAACTTTAGCAATTAAGCTACCTTTTCATGTACTTAACAACCAGATCCAACTTCTCCAAATCTTTTTCTTCTATTAGATCAGTACAATACTTCACAACCTGTAGAATGTCTTCTTCCATAGGATCTGTAATAAAAAAAATATGAGAAATTGAGGTAACTTTTCTCTAAGTTTACTTAGAATATAATCACAGAGTAACTGGAATAGAACAGAAAGAAATCCTGCAAGTGTCAGCGCATCAGGGACTGATCTGGCAATTGCTATATTCCCATACTTCTCCCCAACATCCGAAGATGTGTACGCAGAAGGACTGATGTATGAACAAGTAACAGCCAGACTAATATTAACCAGGAAAATAAACAGGGATCTAGAATGCAATGGCTGTTTTGAAACTCTTAGAACAGTAATGCCCAGGGTACGAAGGTCAGATTTGTCAAGATACTAAGGGATTGCAAATTATTTGACATGATGTTAAAATTCAAATCACAATTTAGCAATGACGTTACACTTTTGCACTTCACTGTGGAATTCTTTCCAGCTTTTATTCCCAAAAAACCCGCATTCCTTTGCTTCTAAAATAGCATCTTCATAAAAGAATTCCCTTTCAATAGCTTTCAGCCTAGTGGTTGTAAGATGCTGGACAAAATAAGGAAAACCTCCCACACAAGTAAGGTCAAGGCATAAGACAAGGGCCTGACAAGGCCTGAAGAGAGTGCAGGTAGATTTTCATGAAGTTAAGCGAGAAAGAGGAGCTGGCAAAACTACAGAATAACAACTGAGTAGGAAGAATCAGGTTACTTCAAGATTGCAAGGTGGTAAGACTTCAAGATTACTGTGAAAAATAACCAGTGAAAGGAAGAGTGAAGCAAGAAAGTACAAAAAGTCTACTAAAAATAGTTTTCCTTGTGATGCATGCAAGATTACCACTAGCATGACATTCTGTACCTGAAATAGTTGTAATCCATTCTTTCAACAACATCTTTACATCGTTGAATTCAACAGCTCCAGCTAAGTTGGGTGCTTGTGGCCTAAATGAACAAGGCTGTTGTTCAGTCTGCACAGCTGATGGGTCTGAAGAATCTGAAGTTGATGGAACTGCTTCTGGCTGTTCCAAACATAAAAATTGATAATGCTCAGTCTGACAAATATAGTAACACCATATATATACATAGATAAGAGTCTAGTAAAGAATCCAGTAAGGAAAACAAGCTGCATTTGTGAATATAGACTAAGTCTAAAGAAAAGGACTGAGAGCTGTTAAGTGTTAAAATTACCTGAGCAGCCGTTCCTTCTTGTTTCAAGAAATCATCTATTAGCTTCTGTGGGCTACCAGATGTAGCTGGCATGTTTTTTGCAGGGCTACCAACAAGTCTGCTTTTCAAAGGACTCCGAATCTTTTTTACAGGACTGTCTGGATTTTTTTTCCGGATTTTTTTATTTTTCACCGTTGCATGCTTCAGGTGTAGGAATGCATTTTTTGACGCTGAAAAACACAGGAATAGTCAGTAGTTGAATTATTTAAAATTTAATACTTTTCCACAGGAAGGGGGACTCTCTATCTCCCGTAAAAATCTACGGATCAACTGGGAGAACACAGCCTAGATAAAGTGACTTTAACACTCACATATGCCATTCCAGACACGGGCGATGTTTTAAGTATTTGAAAAGCACTGCTAGGCATTAGTGTACTCGGAGGATACTGAACAATTCATAAGCCTTTTAATATCAAGCATTTCAGTGCTTGAGTATGAGCAGCTGGTGAAATCTGAAGCCCACTGGACAAACTGCTTTCCCTCAGTCAGAGCACTGTCTCACCTAGATACCCACACTAAGACCTCCCCGCAGCGGTTATCAGGAAATCCAGCAGTGAAAAGCCCTACTTTTTGTAATATTTCACTAAGGACACTGCTCTCATTCCATCATACTAACGTATCTGCATTAGCCCACTGGCCATGAAATCAACGTTTGATTATAACAACACTGTATTTAACTGGCAATGAACCAAATGATATTTCCAACCTATTTTATGAGAAGGCATGTTCACAAGGAATTTATCTTACTTCTTTCTACTAATTATATAAAGGAGACCTGGGTGATCAGCTCAGAGTAAAACCATCTGACTATCAGACACATGGAGAGATGGATCATGTCTCGAGTTGCCTAAAACCCATAGCACTGGTACGGGTTTCAGGGAACCATGAGAATGCTATCTGAACATAACTTAGGTACTGAAGATGCGATGCTTTAAATTACAAGACATATCAAGTTTAGATTCCATTCTGCAAACATATGGACATGGGTAAGTTTAGTGCCACAGTCCCCATGAATTGAATTAATTACCCATTTAAGCAAAGCTAGGCATCTGTCTGCAAAATGAGACCACAGCTGGTTGTAACCGACAGTCTGTCAAAAACACAGAAATTTGATTTAACACAGCACCTTCATAGAAGCTTTAGTTGTATTTTCCAGTTTGTTGTTTAGGGCTGCATAACTCCTTTTGAACACTAAGCAACTCCTATACAGAACTACTGCACAACTATATATACTCACCAAGAGTGTTAGCAGGTTGCTGCTCTGATTGCTTTTGCCTTTGATCATATGCATCTTTCAGCTCTGCTTGCAACTCAGCAGGTAGGGCAGCAAAAACCTCAGGGTCCACCTGAACAGTAACAAAAGATTAATTTGATTATTTTACCAGTAAGCAACACCACTTGCTCTCCTCCAGATCACACACATGAGAAAGGTATTTACATTTTATGCCAAGCAAAATAAATGAGATGCAACTGAAACACTGTAAAATGTTTTACACTTTCTTCATGTGCTTTTTTTGTAAAAAACATAAAGTTTGCCATCTAATATTACTCTACATTTATTATTTTATAAAATTACTATTTATGGGCCTATAATACACTAATCAACTTTATTCACCTACTGATACACAGTGCAGCTATCTTAACAGCACAATTAATCTTAACTCGGCGAATGGTCTCCTCAGATTTCCAGACACAAACACTGTGACAATCAGACTTTTGTTCCTCCTTTTCTTTTGACACTTCTATTTCCTGGAAGCTGCTACTCTCCTCAAACAAAATATCCTTGGAAATAGTCTCGCTTCTTTAAGGAGAGGAAATGCAAGTCCAGCTACCTCACATTTTGAACCAGCGCAAAAGGGTTGCTTTTCTTTCTCCCCCCGTTGTCCACCCCTTGTTCAACTGATAAGAACGCAATCCTTTCCAACTGTCCTACGGGCTGGAATTCTAGACAGGAAATAATTTGTTGTCTTTTGCCATAAACACTCATCTGGCCAAAATAAAATTTCGTGTTTCACCCAGTTCTCTTCCCTCACTGTGTCTTGAAGTAGCAAATTAGTGACCCACTAGTCTTGTATTCTGAGTTTCCCAGTATTATTGGATAGTGTTTTCAGCTCATAATCTGCAAAATCTAATTCAAAAAAGCAAACCTATCACTTACGAGGATTAAAACTGCCCAGTGGGAGAGTGCCCTTCCATTTCAGTGGTAAAATTCAGAGATGTGCACAAACAACAAAAAAATTATTCAAAACTACTATTACTATTCTAAGGGCACAATACAGTTTCTCCACTATCTGAGATACTGTATTATATGTCCGTATGCATATATATTAAAAGTTACCTTTTGTTTTCAACAGAGATTTGATCTTTTTTTTAAACCAAAATACGTATGTTACGTCAGGAAGGTAGGCTGTGCTATTCACACATATGATGTCTAAATTATGTAGATAATAAACACGAACATGTTACCCACAGGTAAAATTCATCAATTTAGCACATTTTTTCCATTTTTAAAACTCCATGTGCTGTCACAAATTTTTCACCACACAAAATAGGCACTAATTAAGGGAGGAAATGGGAACAACTCTGACCACCTCAATTACTGCATATGTGGCGCAGAACAAAGCATCGTAGTGGAACGTAGCCAATTAAGCCCAGAGGCTCAAGTTATTTTTTAAATATAAATTTTATTTAATAAAACTATTTATAAAAGGTTACTGTTCTCTGGTTAAGCATTCAGGAGTCAGGAATTTGGGAGGCCCTGAATTAACAGGTTTCTGTGTACACAACTTAGTAATTCCTGCAGAAATAATGCATTACAGGGAACTGGATGTGGTTTCGTTATTCCCCCTATCATTGCCCTCTGAAAGCATAACATGCAAAAATTCTGTTAGAAGAGCCATCAGTCAAATTCATATGAATTCTGCACTAATAATTGGACTTTTGGGTAATTTACTGTACAGCCATAGTGTCCTAACATAGCTTTCGCAGAGCTGGAGCACATTCACATTATCGAGAAACTTGATTTTATAAATTAATGTACTACCTCAGCATACAGCTATCAGTGTTTTTGATGTGCTGTATAAATTTGCTTACAAGGAATCTATACCATGTCGAGACAATGTGAGGACGAGGGGCAAATTTGCTACCAGTAATTAATGCCACTACTACAAATGTCCTTCACTTCTAAGCATCTTTACTTCTTGCCTCCCATGCTTTTACAGGATTCAGCTGCTACAGATAAACAGCTCTTCTAAATTTTAAGATTACTTCAGCAGCTAATGGAAATGAATACAACCTATCTGGATTCTTTTTATGGGAGAACCTTACCCAACAAAGGACATTTTCCACGTTTTCTAATTAATAAATCACTATCAGCCAATTAACTTGGCACCTGGTCATAAAAACAGTTCAGACAAAAGGAATGAAAGGTTGAAAACCAAACCTAATTAAACTATAAAAAGATGGCAGGGCATCATTTACATTTGCTGAGTTGATGTGGCTAAAGTACTCAATTTGGAGTGGTTTGCAGTATTTCTATACCTGAAACCCATTACTGCTCAGTCCACTGTATCATTTGAAAGAAAGTAATCTTAAATGTTTGTATATACTCATACAATATACACTCCTGCAAAAACTTTAACAATACCAACAATTGTATCAAACTATATTTAGACAAAGATGTTATTTTTGAATTAAGTTCATGTATGATTTTAACACAGAAAAAAAGTCTTCCCAGATTAATGAACTGGGTTTAATATTTTTTTCACCAAGCCTAAGAAAGCTAATTTAACCATAGTATTCTAGGTATTAAACTTGGACCTAACTCAGAGAATTAAAATTGTAAATCGTAGTTCTCTTTTTACCAGTAAAGAAAGCTGAATGGTTTTCAGGAGAAAATGTGGAGTACAAGAATAAGGCATTCCAGAATAGTTATATGGATAACCCTGACAAATAAATAGGAAATAGCTAATTCTTCTTGAACTACATCTTCAAACAAAAAGGCTGCTCTGCTAAGCTGACATTTTTGGATCAGGTAAGAGAGTCACAAAATGCATTAGGAGATAGAGACAGGAAAACCGGTGCATTTGAGTGTGCAAATTAGGTATTTCTATGGCAATTTCAAGAAGTAATGCTGTTATAAAAAAACCAAGAATCAATTCTCAACTACCTAATTAACAGACAGATAAAACACAAAACAAACCAAATGCAATTTTTATAGAAAGCCACATGCAGTTAAAATTTACCCTGAAAAAGAGAGCACTGAGTGGTAGAGGAGGGGTGTACTTTAAAGCACAGCATAATTTAATACGTAAGTCCAAGATAAAGTCTTGCCTATGAATGAATGTAACTACATAATTTAAAACAGCTGGGGTGTGGAGAGTTCGTATACCATCTGCACAGGGATAAAAACTGACACAACTCTTTTTGAACCAATGAACTTGAATCAAAGAAATTTTAGTAGTAGAATAGACTACACATCTTCTAAATAACCATTACACATTAACTACTTTTTACTGAAAACAGGTCAAGAATTTCTATGTAATTTTCTCTGGATTCTTTGTCAGCTAAGCAGCATATCTTAGAAACAGCAACAAATACCACTGAAAGCTGATATGGTATCACTTCATTTGAGAACAGCAATGGAGCAATGGCACAGCAAAAATAAAAATACTGCTCTATTTTAAGTGATGCATATGCAAGATGATATATCTCTGGGTAACCCAATCTTTGATTTTTTATTATTCTTACCCTCTATTTGTTCAGCACCATCTTGGATTGAAGGGTGGATTATTATTACGAGCATCATTACTGCTATCTGCTCCCCCTTCAGACCCCTATTCTGAGAAACAACTTTGCACTTTCCTCATCCTGGACATGCTGTATATGACCACATTCAAAAATCAGGAAGATATCCACAATCTTTAGCTGCGCCTGCCTTTGTCCCAGGAACGTGATATAAACAATCACATCTACCGAAGCTAGAAGAGGTTGGCTTTACACCATCAAAACATCCACCTAACTAGAGTGAGTCTCCTGTGACTAAGCTAAGCAGATTTTAGGACTGCTTCAGACTTATGGTGCAGTATAACTGAGCTGCAATGCAGAAAAAAGACTATTTACACACTGGATTGCAAAGCAAAGTGTAAACGAGGAGGTTTTACATTAAACAACAGCAAAAACATAGGCATACTTATGACTATAAAGCTTTAATAAATATTATCATACTATGTATGTGATAGATCAAGAAACATTTGAATGCAGAATTCTTAAAGATATTAAAGGACCATAAATGATTTTGGAAAGTCACAGATTCTAGTGAATGCTGTCTCAAGAAAAAGCTGTTAACTCTTCCTATAGGTGTAAAGTTGATGTTTATTGATACCCTGTGAACATCCTACCTGTGACAAAGCTGGCAAGGCTATTACATTAATTCCCATATTGGTATTTGGTTCTTGGAGCTCCGGTATTTGTAAAAGCACTGTTCCAACTGGTTGTGACAGAAGTGCCGAGTTACATCCATTTATTGGCTCTTTTTTGCTATCTCCATAACTCTCTCCTTGCTGAATGGTGCATATTTGCTCTACTTGTTCTCGGAGGTCAGGTGGCAGAGCTTCTAGCACAGACTTATCTAGCTACAAATACATAAAAGCTTTTAGATTTTTCTAAGGAATAGATAACAGGCTTAGTTTTAGTCAAAAATTAGTTCTACAGTCCTTGAATTTTATAAAAAAAATCAGTTTAATCTGTGTATGCAAACGTACTTAGGAACCTGACAGTTACACTCTGCAGCAGCAAAATGTAAAAATATCTTTTCAGATTTAAGTAGTTCAGTAAATATGAATGCTCAGTTTTACCTTTTCACAATGTTCAGTGTTCTCATCACAAACCATATATGAGGTCTCCTCTACAGCTACTTAGTGATAAGGAAACCCAAATTCTGAGTTCAAATTACATAGGCAACATGTTGATATGAATACTAAATCAGTGTCTAGTACAAAGCCATAAGCAATTAATTCTTTCTTTATATAGTTCTAGGATACATGTTACTAATTTACTTTGATGGTATTACGTATGTTTGCATACTGTCAGACTCTTGTCATAAATTTTGATAATGAAATAAGCTTTAGGTTCAAATTTTTGCTTGCTGTAATTGCTACTTACCATCAATTATTGGCTTAAAACAACTGAAATGACCCCTCAGTGCCTAAAAGTTGCTGTATACAACGATGGCTGCACAAGTGACAGAATGAATATAACTGACAAACAGATGTACAGCATCATTTTTTTCACAAGTAAAATTGAGTAAAACTGTGTAGATAAATGTCAATGTTTGCCTCTAACTTCTGCTAAATGAGACTCCACAGCAGTGTTAGAAAACTTTATCTTTTACCTCCAAGAAGAAAATTTGGAGTTGATGACCAGATTCTGGATTTACAGAGAGGAACTACAAATATCTGTGAAAAGCTACTCAGCTTATGGTAACTGAGAACATTTGGTGAAAGCTGTCTGCATTATTAATCTTTCAGTTATTCTTCCACATTCTTTTCATGTTCACTCATTTCAAATTTGCTACATATATACCTCTACAAACCTTTTCTGGAAATCCTGGGTGTAAAGTATCTTGTTGCTTTTCTAGCACAAGAATAGCAATACGGGACCAACTCTCGCCACTCCTTTCCTGTACCGAATTCCGTATTATATTCCATATATAATATACAGTAGAAGGAAAGATGAGCATATTGTGCCACAGAGCCACCAAAGCTTTACGACTTCTACTGCACAGCTAGTGCATTTTTTACTTGCTCATACACACTGCTCCTATAGCAGAATCTGAGTGTATAGAGCTTCATATTGTTACGTGGCTTTGAGATCCTGAGCTAGCTGTGAAAATCATAATTTGCTTCTAAAAATGTATAAATATTTGGGAAAGCCATTAATGGAATATCAACAAATGCTTTTACAGATTTAAAGTACAGAAATTAAAATTACAGAATTTTACAGAAAAACATGTAAATCTGTTTATACCTAAAATACCTACAAAATTCAATGTAGTTTGCTTATAGCAGACCCTTCTAACAGATGTCTGCTTGAGTAACATGTGGGATGGAAAGGAGGAGGCTCTTCCTTTGTTAAAGCATGCAGAAAAAAACCCAAACCCTGCAGAAATATTTTGCTTAAATAAAGATTGCTCTCCTCTCATCTAAAAGGTGATATCCTGTACAAATATTAAGTATGCATTCACTATTGTTTGAAGAAAATTTTAAAACACACAGGAAGATGAAAAATTCTAAATACAAGTTTGACATCCTTTTAGGCAGAAACCTGGAGCAGTCATTGTAAAAGTGTATGAGGGAGTGTAAGACTAGTTGCTGTTCAGTTCCTTCTCGCTGACTCAAGCCTGAAGAGAGATTTATAGTGTAATTTAAAGACTGGTATAGAATACATGACTTCAAGAAACTATGTGGAGAAGACTACCTGATTATCATTTATTTGCATCTGTGGCAAAGAATATTGCTGCCACAAAGAGGAATGGAAGACATTTAAAAATTCTGTCTCCATGAAAATTAAATAAAGTACTTGTCAAAATTCTTCTTGAGCAAGTCATCAGTGATTAAGCTAATCAAAATAATTTTTAAGAGCTAACACAAGAAAAGGGAATTTGTAAGTCTGCATCCTATCATAATCATATAAACACAACATTAACTATAGAATGTGTCAAATTTCTCTGATGGAAGTTTTCCTAGAGTCTATTGCACATTTTTTATAATTAGACTCTGAGCTTTGGTTGTGAAAGGTGGAAGGTAACGATTTTTAATATTTCATCCCTGGCATCTTTTCCATTCCTGATCCATTGCAATCCTTTGGTAAGTGATTGGAAGGGAAAAAGATACTGAAAATTCTATTTCTTTTCTTTGAATAAATACAAACTTTTTGGAGTTATCCTATAAATGACTGATTTTAAAAAACGCTTTTATTAAGGCAAAGTAGTTTTCCATCAATAACAGTTTCTTACTGTGCATTGTACTCTGCTACAGCTCTTTTTATTTTTAAAAAGTATAATGTAACTTTTTTTGCTCTATCCAAATAAGACAAACAATCCCAAGTTATTACAATTTTATATTCTCAGGTTTTACCTGGGAAGCAGATGGAACCTCAATACTCAAATTAAGCCTGGATTTTACGCTGATAGGAGGATGCACGCCATTCCATTTGAGCGCAGACTCAGTGTTGTTAACATTAGAATTGAGACCAGATGTGAGATGGGTACCACGAGATGGAAGAAAAGTGCAAGTTCTTGAATCAGAAGATATTTCAAGGTCCATAGCAGCCACAAATACTATACACATGAAAAGAAAATAGAGAATGATCCTCAAATAGCTAAAAATACTATGAAGATTCAAGATACAGTGAAGCCAATTTCCAGTGTTCTTTACTAGTTTACTCAATATATAGCATAATTATAACATTTTCTATTTCAAAGTATCCTTTGTTACTATTAACTTTTTTAAAAGATTCGAACAATCCTATACAAAGGTTTTTTTGTAGCATTTTTCATTTGAAGCAGCAAAACCTGCTCTTTACATTAAATAATTTGTATCAGTATAGTACTAAGTATTCCAAAAGGAATCTATGTTGGAGCCGTTCAGAACTCATCAATATCACACATGCAAAGTACACAGCTTACTGACCTTCCTTATGTTCTTCCTCCGAGCACTTTTTTGTTTTCTGAACATGGAAAAGGTCAATAACTGAATGCGATCCACCAGGTAAGTGTCCAGACTGTACTGCTGAGCGAGTGGAAGTAGTTTTACTGATGGGAACTAACTGCTGCACCTGAATTCCAACCTAAATCCAAAACATGAATACATTCATTTTATTAAGTTTAAAAAATAAAGTATTTTTTTTAAAAAATAAGTATCTGTAAGTCTTTCATATTAGCACTGCCTTCTCTGAAATTGGCTGCCTGTTGTGGGTGGGGGAAAGAACGAATAAAAGTATGTTGAAATACACATAAATAGCCACTAAAACCATCCCAAACAAATCCCAGAATTACCCACCACAATCCAACAAATAAGAAATCAAAAAGATAATACCATCTAACTTTTCTGATATAGAAAAGCGTTGTGTTTATTATCAGATTTCTTAGACACTAACAAATGCAGAAGCACTGACCAGGAAATGATTAGTATTAAATCTGGTTACTTTTACAAGAAAGGAATGTTCTTCATGAGGACAATCTATACTAAATCCGTGACCTCAGTCTAAAAATGGGAAAAATAACATTGTTGCACTTCTAGACATGGTCCTTGCAAAGTCTCAATGGATGAAATTTACTTTGGTGAAAGTTATCTTTATCAGATGAGGTGTTCCTCATTTTGAAAGATACCCTCGCTTTTCATTAACTTTTAAATACTAAATCAACAGGGGTTCAAAAACTGTGTCCAACTAAGAATGTATTCGTAAATTGTGCAAGTTTACTGTTAATTCTCCATTAATATTAAGAAAAAACCCAACACTTAAAAAAATTTGTATATACAACTCAGAAAGCATGAAGGAGCTCATGTATGTATTTTCACCAGGTGGTCTTCCATTAATTACATAGCAAGGATTTTGTTTGTTAACAGTTTTTAGTTGCAATTAATGGGATATTAAAACATCACTGTACAAAGCTTTTCTTTGCACTTTTATCTTTTTGTTTTGAAACATTTCTAGAATATTTGAGTTCTAGAACTTAAAAGCAGCCTTCGGCATACTATACTTGCTGTGCCAACAACTTTGTCTCGTTTAATTTTTTTTTGCCTTTTAGGACAAGCATTTGAGTTAAAGTGTTGTATGAAGTCTACGGAACAAATGAGTGGATTCATCTGCCCAAGGGTAGGCATGAACAGCTAAAGGTATCACTTTAGGACCTTTTCTAGATTCTGAGATGAAAAGGACACTTCAAAGCATGACGCACCTCATGTATAAGCAAAGCTTAAGGGGACTAGCTACAATACAGACATATAAATGGGAGGTGTCTGAAGTCTGTTGAAAGGAATACCACTGAGGGACCTTGGATGTATCTGCACTTTATTACATAATCTAGAACTGAATGGCCCCTCCAGGACTGAACAGAGCCACCTGGTCAGAAGTAGTACTTTGTTTTGCAAAACAACGTACGCAACACCCATGGGATACTAACTTTAAAGAAGAATCCTCTAAAACCAGGGATAAAGAAATCAAGGGAAATAGAACAATGTAAGAAGCCAGGAAAGACAGCAAAGGAGACAGACAAGAGACTAGAAGACATGGAGAGGATGATAAGTATTTCCTCAACTCCGAGGAGAAACACAAGCCATGGAGCTGACTTTGCAGGGCAACACTGAATCAAAACTGTACTTCTACATCTAGATGACCAATACATGCAGGTTCGTTTTAGAAAGCCTCTGTGTGCTGCTGTAAGAAAGAGCTTATGTCAAAATAGTCTTATCATGGGTTCACATTGCTATGACAAAACCACTGAGATAAGCAAGAATGTTCTAAACTAAACCATGATTCAAAGACCCAGCAATTTACCTTCAAAGGCCAAACCATGGGTTGCTAAGTTTTCTGGCTTTAAGACTTGCAATCTAGAGCAAAAACTCCTCTGATGTCTACCTTTTGATTGGCATTACAGGCAGTAATTGTGTTAGCTACTTTACTAATAACTGCAAAAGTTTACAGAAAATTCTAAAACAAAATAAAATGTGCATGTGCTAACAGAATTGTAGAAGATGCAGTTTAACTTTGTTACCTCAGGCTGTTTTAAATCATGAATTAATCCAGTAAAATTTTCTGGTTTTACATTTACGGCTTTGTAACCATGTTTTTCAAAGGTAAATACACAAAACATAATATGATTCCATAGCCTAATTTACACAAACTTTGTATTAGCTACACTTTTGCTTAGGTTTGGTTATCTTGTACCCTGGGGAACTGAAAATTTATTAAAGACAAAAAAGAAGGTTGATAAAGAGAATAAACTTCAGTTTTCCCATTAACTCACCCCTCGCATATCTGATATGTTCAGTTTCATTGTGTGAAACATGTTTAGAGTTTCTTTCCCAATTACTTTTGCGCTGTCTGTTGCATGGTCTAAAGTCACAGTCCTACAAAGAATAAAAAAGCATGGATAAAAAAGGAAACTGTTTCACAAATCCTCAAGACAACAATTCTGTGTTTATTGCAGAGAGAACCTCAAAGAAAGACAGATCTAATTTCCTGGCATACAAAACCTGAACACTGTTTTTTTGTTCTGTGGTTTCTTTTTAAAGGTAATTACAGCTAAGCATGTTCTACAGCGAAAAGGATTACTTACAAATTGAACACTCTCAGTGTGTGGTCCACACATTAAATTGTCAAATATACTATATACTTACATACATGCTATCTACTGAAGCCAGACAAAAATGCTTCACTTTACAGTATTCACAGAAATGCACTCATGCACTATCCTTCACTCAAGCTTGGTTCATAAAGAGTTTGCTCAGTATTATTTCAGTTGTCAATTGTCCAATGTCTAAAGCAAGACTTTCAGATGGAACTCTGAGAGTTAAGCAGATGTAGGCATGTGCACGTGGATTACAAGTAACAAAGAACTTGGATTAACGGTATGTAACTTTAAAACAACATTCCAAATACACCTTACACGTGGGCAATTTTCTGCAACAACTCCCACAAAATTACCCGGTCGCAAGTTTTACAAATTGCCACCAGAGACCTTGGCAGGGCAGTGCTTGGTAGTTCTGGACTCTCTAATGGCCTAACACTTGAGACAGACAAGGACAGAATTCCAGGTGGCTAATCAAACACATGGAAGTGATGTGAAGTCTTCTCACTGAGGAAACCGATGCAGTTTCAACTCTGACAGAGTGGGCTCCATTGACGTTCACCTTGGTGTTCTGACAGCGTGCCATCCCGGCAACTTAGTAAACGCTTTGATGGCATCTCCTTTTTAACTCTACTTTTGAATCTGTCAGAAACCACCATGAACAGCCAAGTTATCTCCAGAAAGGTCTGGTTCTGCTAATATGAAAACGGAAAACTTTCCTGCTGGGAGTGATATGAAGACCTCCCTGAGCCTCACTGTCAGCGTTTTTAAGAAAAAAAGACATCAATATCACCATTATGATGCAACTATGCAAAATACTAGGGAGAAATGCATGACAGGTCTATAAGTACACACACAGAAGAGTATTTTACAAAGGTCTATGCTGTACTACCAGGACCTGATATCAATGGCGCAGTAAAAATACCATTAATATCTCAGAAGTTGAATTCGATTTTGAGCGTGTCTGTAAGCCTGAATCCTTTGCAGGACTACAGTTACCATTGTAGAGGATCTTGGCCTGTGGGATAAGAAAGCATAGCAACTCATTCACCTGTGAGGTGAGGGGACAAGGTCATGAGCTATAGCTACAGAGAAAATCTTTCACTGAAGAGAGAAACCAGTCACTTTAAACTCCAGTAAATGTTGGAACTAGGCTGTACGTAGGGAAAGCACACCTGAGGGAACACACCCTGAGATTCTAATCCATTTGCCTGGATTCAGCTTCCAGAGGTTACCCTGCTGCTGCTAAAGCGCCTTTCACTGGGCTGAAGAGAAATACTCTAACAGACAGGAATACAGCATTTACATCATCAAATAGCATTATTTGGATTGATGGGGGCTGCCGAGTTCATTAGTAAAGCCAGAAGCAGAAACAAGAGACACTGCCAAACGAGACCCTGGCATTAGGACCGCTTCAGCTGTGTATGAACAACTTCGTATTCTTGGGTGCCCCCTCACCATACCTTAATGAAGACTTCATGAATTAGGCAAATTCCAGGGCACATGCACATTAGCATGCCTGACCACAGAAATGAGGTCCAAAGCATTCAGCTGTTCATGAGAAGGCAGTCTGGCACTAGCTCCAATAAAGCTCTATCTCAACACACACTTCACCCTAAAAAAAAATACGTCATTAGGCTGTTAAGAGTAACCTTCAGCTCAAAATATTCGGGATAGCCAGAAGACAAAGGTATAGACTGATGGATTTTCTTCTTGATATACCAATCCCAAAATGTGATGAGCTTCTGATAGTGAAAGGTGAATCCTGTAGTTTCAGTTTTAAATACAGCTGAACTGTATGCCAAAGCTCCCAAGTACGAGACAGACCCTATGCATCCAAGTCCTACTGTTGAGCTCCAAGCCACTGAAAGAACGCCACCTCTTCCATTACCAGAAATCCTGAGCAAATGATCCTTCAGTTCAGGAGGGATTCATCTGTTAGATGGAGGGAAAAGTGGAAAAGACCTGTCTTTGAAGATGCCAAATGCACCCTCGCACTAAAGCCAGGATCGTCCCTTCACCTAAGGAAAAACTGCTTTGATACAGAAGTGTCTGCCTGAAGAATAAATATGTATTTAGAAGGTACTGAGACAATCTTGTATGAAACCGCATATAACATGATGCTCTCTGTCTAGATTTCATTCTTGTGTTTTCAGTATGCAAGCATGTAATATGTCTGACATTAAAAAAATCTTTAGTCAACATCGTCCAGTTGAACAACAGGAAACAAAAAAGGATCAGAAATTTAATATAATCGGTAAGAGTAACAGCACTACTTGAGGAACGTGAAGAACCTACTCCTTTGACAGTGATGTATCAACTGACACTACCCAGGCTGAGTAACGGGGTTACCCCATGACGCGCGGGCATGGGCAGCCACCACAGGCAGCATCTCAATGAGACCAACAGAGCTGCAGTGAGACCAAGCAGAAAGAGACTTTGTTATGTTGATAATGATCCACAAGAAAACAAAGGCATTTCTGATGAGGAACTTATGACTATATGAAAAAGCGTAACTGTGAAGGTCAAGAGACGTGAACAAATTGCCTTCTTCAACAGCTGGAACATGGGGCACAGTCTCTGACTTCGAGATTTTGTGACTCAACCTTCTTAGCTCCACTTTGGATCTTCATTGTCTTTTTTCTTCTAGGACCAAAATAATTCTCTGCAGACTTACTGGTAAAACAACAGGAAAGACAGATTTGACATAAAGAAACTTGTCTGTACTAAGATGGACAACTGTAGACCAAAGTGTCTGATGCCAGCTCCAATCTTCAGCACTGAAAGTGGCTTCTCAGTCTTCTGCAGCAACTAATTCTGCAAATATTGCCCCATGGACTCTAGACTTGAAGAAGAACGGTCCTGGATCAGACACCCTTCTTGACAAGTACAAAGGCAATTTTCTTTGAGAATTGACTCCAACTGTCACAATCAGCATGTGACCAAGAACCTATCAAGGAATAGCAGAAAGCCTCTCAAGAAAAAGTACCCAACATTACACAGAGCTCAGGGAGAGGAAACAAGATTGCAGCAGCAGAACATTTCAACTCTGCTAGTTACTGAAAGAAATAAAAACGCTGCTGCATGCATGTCACAGTGCAGGATGTAAATATGTCTTCTACAGGTGCTGCAAAAGGAAAACAGCTCCAATACTGCGCAAGCTGGAGAAATGTACGCCAACAATATAGACATAACTATATATTATTGTTTGAAGACAAACCCTTTAAAAGATCAAAATGCTTTTGTTAGCTAGTATTTCATGACACTATTACCAATTAAGAGCGACCTTAAACTACAGATTATTAAAGTCAAAAAGATAAAAAAACGTATCTCCCTACCAAGAGAAACAGTCACAATCATTCACTGAAAATATTCTGCTACATCACCTTAATTTTTAAGCAGCATCCACAGACACATGAGTACATTCATTTAAGAAAACAACCTCAAACCAGAAAGAATGCATTTGTGTGGAGTCAGATTCCTTCTTTCCCATTCCTGCTTCCTCTGAAACCCACACATTATTTCTTCTATGCCCAAAACTTTTCAGCTTCTGATATAGTGTCTTTTCCCCCCATTTTTCTCTTTGAAAAAACTCAAACGCAAAACATGAATGTTAAAATTCTTCTTTCTCATTCAGACACCTTACTCTCTTCCTTCTTTCTCCTCCCAATAGGCTGTGTTTTTTATCATTGGGGGATTTACATTTCATGTTGATGACCAAAGACTTTTGATAATAATACTCTACTTCTGATTTTGGTGCAGGTCTGATACGTAGACAATGAGGTACCAAGCACTTCAAAATTTCCATCCTGTCTTCCTGTAAGTTTTGGTGCTCCCTGCAGAAGTGTACTTATACCTACTATTGACCATTGTTTTTTCCATGTGTAGTTACCTGGCAATGTTATCACAGATTCCATGACCTCCATATTTTGCAGGCTCCACTGGTGCCCCAGCCTTTCTGACCATAATTTTAAGAGTCAATCGTTTACCCTTCATACCAGCAGCTTCAAGTCTACGTTGGATTTCTTCTGAGAGGCTCAGAAGGAAAGCTTCTGCTTCCTTAGGCTGAGAGGGAAAAACAACAACATGTTTAGATAATTCCTAGTTTTCATATATTGAAGGTTAATCATTAACAGTTAATGCAATCCAGACCGTCTAAACAGATGTGGTGGTGCACTTTCCCTTCTTCAGGCTGCTCTACAACCTTGGCAGCTGCCAGCTAGTCCTCGGTGCCTTGAGTAATGAGTTGGGCAGTTAAGCACCTCTTGGCTGTACCTCCTCTACTCAACTGAGGCAGGGAATGGCACTGCCTGTGCTGGAACTCCCCAGTGACTGGTCAAAGCAGGGAAGAAGAACGGAAACGGTGAGTTATTCCCTGACAGCCTCAGAATGCTCCTGCTGGATCACAGTCTGAGCGGTAACCAAGTGGAATAATATATTGCTCCTGGAATTTTTCAGCAAATTACCAACACAGGTTGAGGTTGGGATGGAAATTTGCTGATGACTAAAGGCAGTCATCTCACAGCCTCATAAACAGCAGTGCTAAAGTGAGACCTTTTTGAGCTCTCCTGGAGCGCAACAGGCTGCGACCAGCATCTCCCTCTGAGCCGGACGCTGCTCAGAGCTCGCAAACCGCTCAGTTTGTGATACGAGGGGGACCATCGTGGAAGGTCAATGATGGGGCCTGGGCTGATACCCCTGCTCCTTGAAGCTCAACCCTTCGCCCTTCGAGGAATGAAAAGGCATAACGATATGAGTATTTCAATGAACTCAAGGGCAAACTTTTAGTAGGTATTTAGCTTTGCTGTAATATATATTGCAAGCCTGAAGTAATCTTGTGATTTAAAACAAACTGATTTGCTGCTAAACTCTTATGCACTGTGAATAAACTTTCTGTCTCTCTCCCTCCCTCCCTGCCTTTAGATCTAATCTGTCGTCCAAGTCTGAGACTAGGAAAACATCCAGCCACACCTAAACTCTGAGAGAGTTTAGAAAGCAAGGGGGTCTATTCTGAACCTCGTGACTCAGCAGAAAGGTCTCCCTTGTTCTTTACCCCACTTTCTATACCTTTCCCTTTCAGACAAAAACTGCTGACCAAGCCTGAGACTAAGGCTGGATCCAGCCGCACCTAAACTCTGTGAGAGTTTAGAAAGCAAGGGGGTCTACTCTAAACCTTGTGACTCAATGGGAGGATCTCCTTTACCCTTTTATACCTTTGATCTTTACAAACTGTTTCCAATTCTACTATTGACTTGGTTTCAACTCGATTTATCTTTGTGCATTTACTCCATGTAATAAGTAACAGAATGAATCTTGCCAGTGAATCTTGGGTAGATGCATTTCCTCATATTCCTATTAAACATGTTGCACTTAAAACTCTCTGGTGGTAATTCTTTAAGTAACCTGACCTAACCACTCCTTTTCATGACAAGTGAAAAGAGCAAGCTGACTCACAGGCAATTGTCTTATTTAACTTCAAGTGTTTTCTTTATATTGTAGGTTGCTGAAGTTAGGTGAGATGGTAGAATCCTATCCTAATGCTGAAATAAGTAGGAAATACTTACCCTTTTGGAAATAAGTTTTTTAAAAACCTACGTATTTAGAAACCCCAACACAGAATTGCAAGTCTAACTTTAAGCATACACCTAGATGATGAAGAGCATAGGGTTTATAAGGAAAATCTTTTCACCATGAGGAAAGTCAAGCAGTGGAATATGTTGCTCAGAGAAGTTGTGCAGTCTCCATTCTTTGAGGTTTCCAACACCAGATTGGATAAAGTCCTGAGCAACTGGTCTGATCTCATAGCTTCCCCCTGCTTTGAGCAAAAGGCTGGACTACACAGTATCATGAGGTCTCTCTCCCAACCTGACTTTTCTATCATTTCTATAAATGCTTCAAGCTGAGTTATTTTTTAATACAATTTTGTCAACAACACTTCCCCTCCTACAATATTTGTAAAAGGTCTAACAAAAGTGTTGTACTGGAGTAGCTGGTGATGGTTTCAGGCACTGGCATCTTTGAATAATCAGCACTTAAATGAAAGAGAATGCTAGGTGCTGACAAACCTACTGCAGTTCCCTTTTTCTGCACCAGACTTGCATAACGAATGCAGAATAGCCAGCTAATTTTGTGCAAGCTTCTTTTCAGTCCAATACTTTTGCAGTCTCTTCTCCCATTTTATTGTTTTGTCTCCTACTTCTTAATTTTCCTTATTTCTATTTGGTGGCTAAGATGGTGCTCTAACAGATCAAAGTGTAAGTGAAAATAATCAGAATATGAGAAGATTCTTCTACAGCTCACAGAAGTCACTGCAGAAAAGAAAGTAAGTTCAAATTTACCTGAGTAAACCTTATTCCATAGTTGATTTCTGCTGAAACAGATTTTCTTTCTTTTTCTGTACGAACAGGTCGATCATCCAAACCACGACAAAATCTGTAGAGCATTTGTCCTGTTTTTGGACCAAATTCTTTCTGCAGTTTTGACATTGAAGCACACTGCAAATCTCCACAGGTTTTAATTCCCAAAGAAGCCAGCTTAGATTCCATCGTCCTGCCAACTCCTAACAACAAAGCAATTAGTTCTGTTAACACTACACAATTCAAAGCCAGTCAGGTTTTGAAAAAAATAAAATGTCTTTTTAAACCTACACTAGGTCATATCAAATAAATAAATAAATATACACCATAAAAGATAAATTCCACTCAATAAAACATGGTTCAAAGGGAAACTTTTGCTGTCTTCACCTGTGTTTCTTTAATCTGTTTTATATATTTAGTTTAAGATGTCATACTGCTGCGCATTTCTTTATTTCTGGGTAAAATGTGAATGACTCCTGCTTGTAAATCTTCTTGACAAGGTAGTGCCTGTTACAGAGTATACAGCTCTGAAGACCACAACACTCAGTCCAAAAAGAGTGTCCAACATGTAATATGTTTTGCCATCATATACAAGTGATTTTATCTAAAAGAAAACCAACAAATATTTTGACTACTGTTCCACTGCTTCCTTGGTAGAAAAACAGTATTTCAAGTAGAAGTGATAGCATACCTGTATCATTTGTGCTCTGAATTACCAAACACTGGAAATTGTAGGTAACCATGGCAACATCACATATGTGAGTGTGATAAACTTAAGTGTGTTTCTGAATTTTGGAGAGGAGGCCTGTTACTTCTGAAAAATATTAGTCCTTTGAGTTTACACTAGCAAAGTCAGTGAAAGTTAGAAACCCCAGGTAATCAGCTTCTAGCTTTCATAATCTGTTTCTTTGTCTAGGTAGCTTTATTGAAAACATTAGAAAGTTTTTACTATGAACATGCAAGTCAATTCTGAAAACTTTAAAATACATCAAAGCATGGTACTACATGAATAATTTTCTGGAAGAAAAACACCACCTGTAAGTTAGGCCAAAGAGCAATGGTGCTGTGCTGTGAATTATGTTTGGCCATGGAAGGGGATACATTAAGAAAATTTCTAGTAAACTGCACCTGTCCACGTATGCTTTCCTACCACTTTTCCATTTCAGTGCCTATTACTGTCTATTTTTTGTTTCCCTTCCATTTTTTTTTCCTTAAACAGAGAAAATACTATTTTGAACATTTAACACTAAATAACTGTGTACAAATGTAGGCTGATCATTAACATACAAAGCATAACTGACTGCTTACTCAGCATTTTTTGCACTATGCCTGTGTCACATTATACTACTAAAGTATTGACTAACAATACAACGCAGAGTTAGATGCCAGGAAACAGTTTAGCCTACAACACTTTAGAGTATTTTTCTGGAACAATAAAGAAAATATAATAAAGCCTGTTTTCATACAGCTGTAGTCCGTATATCCTTACTGCCTGCCATGCTCCCAGCACAGTAAATCCAGTTCCCTGCCATCTCATCTCTCCCACAATGCCTTGGAGAATCTCCGTAAAAAACCTGTGGGCCAGAAACGGTTCTTTCTTCCCCTCCACTTTCTCCCTGGTCTTCTCTATGTCCACAGGCATCCCACTCAATTGCTCCACTTCTCACTCAAATATCCTTCTCTCTCCTATCTAAGGAATGCAGGACAGAAAACATGTACTCTGCCTATACATATGATGACTGCGAACAACTGCCAAAATGTACAACAGTTTATTTTGCCTGCCTGTTCCTCGAAGGATGTACTCATCTGGACCACTCTTCTCTGTCAAGCGGTCATTTTTCACAAAACTTGTGGAAACACTATGTCATTAGAAATTACACCTCTCAGTAAGATTTGACTAAAACTGCCAAACAGTTCATGAAGTTATTAGTACTGTCACACTTGAAATTATAAATTGTCATAGTCACAATCGTTTCTTCAGACAACTAGGTAAAAACCAACTGGAATTTGAGAAACCTGTTGTTCTTTAAAAAATCAACACATTCTGTCACAGTTGCAATATACTATTGACTAAAGATCCTTACCCCCCAAAAAAGCAATTACTTGTGTAACAAAAGCCTAATGAGTATTCCAAGTCTACCAGAACCAAAAACTGTCTATAGCTGGATGTATAACAGTGGTAATATTCCCACACTAGCCTTGTTTTCCACCTTTCCCTCTATTTATCACCCATTCTAATATAGCTTAAGTTGCAAGCAGGAACACTTCTCTAGTTTGGTAACACTCTCCTCTGCCAAACTTTTATTTCTTCATTTTCCTTCTGTCCTTATGCTCTCTGAAATATCTCTGAGTTTCTTAGATGCAGGAGAGATTAAACAAACTCCTCTCTCCTCTCTCTCCTTTTTTTCCTTCATATGCCCTCTGTTTTATTATGGCATCTGCACTATTTTTTCCAACTCCTGACTTCATACACTCCTTTTTTAGAAAGAGTACTCTCTTGGGCTAGTTCTCAGTTCTAAGAACAACCTGCTTCTCTCAGCAATAAGTACCTGACGTTACTCATTTTATTACATTCATTATGATACAACAAACTAGCACTCACTTGAAATGACTTATCTAAATAATTTTAGTAAAGAATATACGGTTGCATAACAAACTAAACTCTGAGCCTCTTCCATAGATCACGCTGTATGAATCTGTAAAATTCTTCACTGAAAAAGATGCTTCTCCAAGACACAAAAAGGTAACAGATTCTTTTCAGAAATGTCAGAAATTTTTAGAAATCAGTATATCTTCTTTTTTTTTGATCAAAACAATGGAATAACATCTAATCTTATTTGATCCAGAACACATATGTGTAGCTGACACAGTTTTAGTACCAGGAGGCAAAATGTTCTCTAAAAGAAAGGAGTACCTGGAAGACTGGTAACAAGTTGCCCTCTGATAAAATCATCCACTTCTTCAGGTTTTAAGTGATACTGTCCATCTGGTTTTGCTTTACGAGTTGCCATTCTGGCCAGCAGAATATTGGAACCTGTAAAAAGAACAAATTAAAGTGTGTCGGTACTAACTTCTGTCTTCTCAAGTAGAATGCTGCAGTTCAACAGTCAAGGTAAAAATGCAGAAAGCACGGTCAAATCCTTTATCTTTTACAAAGAATTTAATGAAATGCATTCATATATATGCACAGTATCTACTTTCAGATTAGCAGCTAGCAGTACTTGTCATTACATCAGTGTAATTGGAATTACATCAGTGTAACCAGTAAAACTGGAACTGCAAAGTTAAAACCAACCAAACAAAATCCCACCAAAAAAACCCAAACCAACCAAAAAGTAAGTACAGGACACTTCCCTAAGAACAATGAATTTATTGGTCTTGGTTATGGTCTACACATGTAGAGATACAGATAAACAGTTAAGTGGAAACGGTTGAAAGAATTAGAAGTGTAGTATTTTAACACTGCAGAACTTCAAAAAATCCACTGTGGTCAACATAAATAATAATTAGGTGACCACTTCATCAAGTGTATTTTATCTGAAATACTGGAATTAAGGTAATATTTGGGCCTGAGTATTCACTAAAATAATCCAATGATTTCATTAAATTATTATATACACTTATAAAGTGTGGTGGGAACAAGACCTATTTCAGCACTTTTTCTTGTCTGCTTATAGGCTTACTCGTGCCCAGCCAGTAAGATCTCTGAAATGATACGCAAACATATTCATTATTGCCACTCAAACACCCTGTTCTAAGATAAAGCAAACTAAGAAAAGGTCAAGGGAATTCATAACCCACAGCACTGTGTGTTACTATTGCTCCTCTCCTCCCACCTATGTTCACATTTCTTTTGTCTATTCTAAAATTTTAGTTAATAAGAACAGTAACAAGAGTTTAACATGCACTGTTTCTACTGAGGCGCTAAATTGATGAAACAGTTAATGACACATTCCTCTCAATTTCGTATTTAACTTTGGGGATCCATGTTTTGTCTATAGAGTACTGAAGATTACTGATCCTCTTATCTATCAAACATACCAACATAGCCTCTAACACCAGGAAATCTCAGTGATTTACCTTCTGCAATGTATTATACCCACAACACTGATGTAAAGTAGGAGAAAACTAATACCTCACTTAAAAAATGGTTAAGATGTTTACATCTTAACAGGATATGGATACAGGATATTTATAGATGAGTGTTTAATCTTTCACTAGCATTGTTTAAAGCAGTTTAGTTTAGCCACTAAAATCTCTAGGGTAATAAATCAAATTTATTCAACTGCTATAAGCATGGCCTTCCTTAATTTATCTCTAATCAGACAAGAGTGTCAAGAGGAGATCTCAATAGTATTAACATAATCTATTCAAATTTACATTTTATTATATTGGTACAACTTTCCCATTGGGCAACATATAAATCACATAAGATACACATTTCAGGCAGACCATGTTTTTCAGATAAGGTCTCTACGTTCATGTAATAGTACAATTGTTTCCTCTGATTTATTTACTTAATGATGAACTATAAGTGAAGAGTAAACGTCCTTGTTGTGCACCTACCATACAATTTTCTAGAAAAGATACCAATATCCTTATTTTCCAGTATCTCACACAAATTGATTATTAGGAAAAAAAAATAATAATTGCTCATAGGCATTTGTCTCTTTCAATCTCTAAGAGAATTATGATACCAGATTAGAAAATAATGTTTTAAAACCTAATTCTGCACTTTCTAAAGCAAAAAACAAACACTAAATAAGCATATAAAAGAGATTACAAATGTATTTCAAGTAAAACAAGACATAAACACGAATCCAGGGAATTACAGTCTCTGTACTATGATATCATAAGAAATAAAGGAAGAATTCTGCTTACAGTAATGAATTTCAGCTTGTCTCACAAGTGGATTTCATACACTTATACATGCTCCGTATATTTATTTACGGATACTCTAGTTTAATTAGGGACAAAAACAAAGGAGAAAGGAAAGGCCTAAGTGAAAAGAAATCAAGTAAGTCTCTTCAGATGTGTGATTTCATACACAACACCTACTATAAATCATATAAATTTTTGCTTTCAATATCTTCTAATAATTATACTAAATCATGCCACCCTGTAAATTTTTACTGCTATCTCCAATAAGGAACAGAATATCCACTCATTTTTCCATTTACTGGAAAACTACAGTAGCATTTCATGAAGTTGAATGTAATAATATAATATGGATGGGATTTTAGCATACTGTTCAGATAACAATGGAGAAGCAATGGCAATTTTATAGATTTTTGCTTAAAACTTCCCATATATGAAGATTTTCCTGCATTTTTAGTTACACTAATGTAAATGGCAATATATTCCGTATCACACATGTACTTACAGAGTTTTAGCAATCTTACATAGCTTTGATACACCTAACAATAGCAGGCAAAGCTTGTAAACAGAAATGAAATAAGGTACTTACCCATCCCAACAGAAGCAGTGCATTTAGTTTGGGCTTTGATTTCGGTGCGGATAGCATTTGCAAGTTCATCGGGAGTCAATCTGGTCTCTGTAAGTATTTCAGTGATATCTACTAGTGCTTCATCACAACTGACTGCTTCGATGTTATGAGTATAGCTATCAACACAAAGTAAAGGAGGTGAAACACCAGCAACAGCTCACCATCTGTTAAAACAAATATGTAGCAAATAAAGTCTTCCTTTTGTGGTGGCATTTCCCTGCTTATTTTGTATCACACATCACTTACATATTAAAAATGATAAACCAGCAAATTACAGTAACGTTGCTAAGGTAGGACTAATTTCAACATGCATCTCTATTCTAAAGGAACAACTGGAAGAGATGAACACTTATTTTTCATTGACAATAAGAAATTTCCAGTTTTGTTCAAGTGCATTTAAACCCCAGGAAGTATAAAATCTAATAGATGTTACTCCAATAACCCCTTCTTAAGTTACTCAAGAAACCCTCCTGGAAGTACCTCACTACTAAGCAAAGATCTGCTTCTCACAGTGTAATCAGTAAAAAAATGTAACAATGACTCCTTTGGAAGTCAGATGTTCACTGTTTAGAGGATCTGGCTTCAAGACAGAATGCTCAGAAGCAGCACAGGGCTTAAATAACAAAAATACTACAAAAGGAAGATCTCAAATAGGAATGGCTTAATTGAAGCTGAAAAGTAACATGGAGGTGAAAATGCTAAATTGAATAACGGCATGCAGCAGTGGCAAATAAAATATGCTTGATAATCTTACCACGAAAGATCATGCAAACAAACAGCGTGTTACCTTGCTAATATTTCATATACCGTCCGTGCAACTTCTTTGTATGCATCAAAATCATAAGAAACTGCTTGAAGATTTGGACACAACTTCTTTGCTTGACCAAAAAACATTCCATTCTTTATGCCAACTTGTCTAAATTGGAAGGATAAAAAAACCCCAAATAAACACAGTACCAACTTTTCCACAAATAAATATGAGGTATTTTCGAATGAAGTATTTGTCTTTTCCCATAAAAATGAATTGTCAACAAAAAGGAGTTTAGTCCCAACTGCTAGCAATTTAATAGATAAGAAAAATAACTGCAGATTGAGTATTTGAAGTAGCTGTACAATATTCAGGCATGCAGCACAGACAACTCCCCTGTAGGAACATGCTTAAACCAAAAGTCTCCAGAAAGCGCTACTTGCTACCTTGTTTCAAATTAAAACCAAGCATAAACTACAGCAACTAAGGTAACTGGATCTTATATTCCACTGTGCAAGTTGACAAAATTATGCTCCTGTAATAAATGAACTCTTAACTTTCTAAGATACAAATATAAGCCTGCCTATCTTAACATGCTTGAGAAAGGTTTCAAACGAAGGAATAATTTCTGGAGTATTATTTCCACCAGGAAAGAAAATCCTATTTCCAACACTGTGCTTCTATTTTTAACAAGTCATTTCATACTCTGAAGATTTATAATGTACGTTACTGGGGATGCTCAGAGTAATCTGTGTGAGAAACGGTTTTAAGTTTAGTAATTGCAGTTCCTGTCTGATTTTACTTCCTTCAGCAACAAAGTGTTCTTAATTCCATAAAAGAATGCAATTTTGACACAAAGAAGTGAAGATAACATCATGAAATCAACAATATCAGAGTGAGTGGCACAAGGTTTTCCTTAATAGGCTTTGTTTCAAGTAACATGCAGGTTAGGTTAAGAGCTATTAAGGAGTGTTTAAAAAGCAGCAGCATCCACATGAAAGACCTAGTGTTAAATTCTAACAACCTATATAACTACAAGTTTTGAAAACATTACAAAAAAATTCCTGTCTAGATAACGCTAAAGAAGCAGACTGAACAACTGCTGTTTTTGGACATTTTATGCTTATCTGTATGAGATTTTCAAGCAACCTGATATGTAACTTTTACCTACCTGGCTTCATAACTACAAGAAGCTATTTCAGCCATGGACAGAATAGTGAGATCAAAGTCAGCTCCATTCACATGTGTGGAATCCATATGCTCCCAGACTGATGAGTCCAGTTTATCAGGTACTCTAATTTCTGCTTGGAAAATAATATTTATATTTGGTTTTATACTGTTTTTCTTAAAAGTTCAACAGACAGAATGTGAATAATATAAACATTATTGATTTTATTTTATACAATTTCTATACTGCTACCTGTTGATGAAGAGGTTCTTATTACTATATTGATTCATGTCATGGTCCAGGAAAAAAACACCAGACCGCCCCTGAGTAATCTCTCTCTGCAGGTAGGTCTGTACGTATTACTGAGAATAACATTAAGCTACAGAAAATTTCTGTTTCTATTTCCCCCAAAATTACTAGACAGCAGCTTGTTGGTGATGACATACACCATAGTGTAAAACAAGACTGATCTCAGTCAGCTTTAATGACAATAAAAATGAACAAACACTTGAGGCTAACTGCTACAACCACATCCTGTAAACAAATACAAGACACTCAAAAATTTACCAACTGCTTGGCTGAACAAGACACTTTGCTACATTCCTTTTTACAAAAGCACAACTACCACCAGAACACAGAAACTGAATTCAGAATACAAACCCATTTTTTATCCTACTTACAACCTCTTACTTGGAACTACTTTTCTAATAATTTAGATACCACAAAGTGATTTTTAAGAAGTGAAATAACCAGAATGCTAATTAGTTCAAACTAAAAAACACCAGCTAGAAACTTACATTTCCTTTAACACTCTTACGGGGATATTAATTGGCAAAACTGCTGTTCCTTCCTAGTAATTCTCTTACTAGGATATGTCAACTTCTTTCAAATATCACCATAAATTTACCTTTGATCAAAACGATACATTTATAAATACGGCAACCCCAGACTTAAAATGAGACAGACCTTCCCTAATTTTAGAAAACTTTACTGCATGCTCTTAGATAAATTTTAGAGTCCTCTAGGCCCACTGCATACTAGGTACTATAGAACAGAATTCCATGACACTGCATAACTGGCATCAAGTACAGCATTTTCTATTCCTTTCTATTTGGGTTTTCACGGTATGTAAACCTTGAAAGATATGTGCCTATATTCTGAATATTTATCAGCCTGCAAAAATGGCTAGATGCAAAAATTACTATGCCCTCCCAAACTCCCCACCAGAATCAAAACAAGTTATCACAGACAAAAAGCTTCTATTTACTTAAAATGAAATCCAGTATGCGTGTTATAGTTCTTTTTCATTACTGTAGTCTATATACCACCATACACCACTGTAATATAATAAACAGGGAGTTTTCTTCAGTGCCACAATGTTACGTTACGCAGTAACATGGTGTGCACATTCAAGTACTTATCAGACCAGAGAAAGTGTTGTAGTGAGTGGAGACAGCAGGGGTAGAACCTGACTCATGAAAAACTGCTTTTGTTCAGAATCTCTGCTAAATTTGTGTACCTTTTTATGTCTTAAATATTTTCATGAATGATGAGCTCAGTAAGTTACCTAAGATGTCGGCAACTGAAAATTAGAGCAAAATTATGCCCCAAATAAAGATAAGAATGACAAGAACAATTTCTTTAGTCCATGCCTTCCTGTGCCCTGGCCTGAGATGATGCTGTCATCTTGTCTATCTTCATTGGACTCGTCGACTTTTTCCACTTCGCAGCAGAGCAGATCCCCCCATGAGCTGATGGAGTCACTTCATGTGAAATTCAGGGCAATGCAGAACACATTGTCCTCAATGGAAGGCGAGGTAGAGAACCTCTCATCAAAAGCTGGGAAACTAGACAGGCACATGGTGAATGTGGAGCAACGGATGGAGAAATCAGAGGCCAGGACCCAAGTCTGTGAAAAAGAAATCGCTGAGAATAAATCTGTGACTAATATGATGGTTAAAATCTGCTGCTCTTTAGAATGAAAAAAGGGAGATACTAGGGTTGAGGGAAAGGAAGCCTAGAAAACATTCACATCTTGGGCATCCTGGCCATGGAAAAGAGACCCCAAACTATGAATCCTGATTAACATACGTTAATCTTCTATCTTTAGAACATGAATGTTAAAGATGGCATGTATGTAGAGAAGTAATTTCTACTACCCGGAAAGACTATCTCCAATTCGGAGATTTAGGGCGAGAATGATAGCAAGTTTTTAAATTTAAAAGTTACACATTTTTGGATGAATTCAAACAAGAAAAAGAAAGTATTTCATAAAAGAGTCAAGATTCTATTGACACTAGATATTTCTCTAGCAATGCAGATCAAAAGGCAGAACCAGTATCACTAAAGAAGTAATTTGCAAAAAAAGAAGTAGCTGAAGCAGCGGAATTCAGTATTTGGTCAAAAGTGATTCATAAAGGTTTGGTTTTGTTTGTTCTTTTTTTGGTGTGGGGTTTTTTTTTTTTAATTTAGAACATTTTTTCTAATAGGCAAGACCTGGAGAAAGCAAAATCAGAGAACAGCCTGGAAAGCACGAAGCATCAAAAAATGATGTGAGTTCCATGTTGAAGCATGGATGTAAAAATATGCTCATGTTCAGAGTTGGTGCCAACTACCTTTTCATTTCATTTACATAACATGTCCTCAAACAGAATTGTGTATGTTTAACAGCATAATTTAGCATTTTGAATTTTTGATATTTTAGAAAAGTATCTTTTCCATGTGATACATGTACCTACTGGACTGTGTCTACCTCTAGCATGGCACAATTAAACACATGCTGTGAAGTGTGTCATATAAATTCTCTAAGATACTGTTATATTAGAAAAGCCTAACCCGTAATTCCACCTTTTCATCTAAGACCATAACTAACCAATTTCTTTTCCCCAAAAGGAAGACAAGCCATGTACTTATGAGAATGCAAGCAGAAACAACAGGTTGTAATTTTTGTTGATAAAACCATTGTGCATGGACATAAAAATTCATAAAGAGACTAAAAAAAATATTATGAACTGCGGCTGATGAGATAAAGACTATAAAATGAGTGTTAGGAAAAAAATCCTTTCACCAAAACAACAGGTTGCACAACCAGACTAAGTATCAAGAAAGAAAGAGCTAGCTGCCTGCCTGTGTGCAAGCCAGTGAGATTGGATGCTGAAGTTAAAGAAACGAATGTGGGGCTATCCGGAAAAAGCTGCTGCAGTAAGAAACTGAGTTTGTTATACAATAGGCTGAAATCTGCTGTACCCTTAAGCAGTACATATAGTAGAAGAGACACTATTGAATTTGTGAATCACAAAGAACATGCTAGATAATCAGCTAACTTCAATAATTTAACTGCCTCACTCTCCAAACATCACTTGATCGTATTGTCACACCCTTACCCAGTGTAAGATCCTAATAAAAGTTACGAAGGCGCTGTATAAAACTGAACTACCAATTAATAGTGCATACGCAAGCTATACTACAGAAAATCCAACACCATAAAAACCACAGCTATCTTTGTAACACACTTGTATATGGCATTGCAAACAACATAGCAGAAGCTAAGTCTGGAGCATCCTGAAAAGTCCTCAAAGAGTTAAAGGCCAGTGGGTTCCACAAACATATATTCTACCTCAGTTTTGAAGTGATCTTAAACTACAGCAAAAAGACCAATAAAATGGCATCACTTCCTGTAATACCTTGTTTCCACATGTCTTTGAAAATTGGCAGAATTGATTAGGGTTTTTTCTGTTTTAGGGGTTTTTTTTGGTTTTGTTTTTTTTTTCTTTTTGAAGTACTAACATTTCAGAAATAACCATGGAAGAACAACCTGTCTTTTTCCACCTCTTATATCAACAAAATAACTCACTAAGGTGTAAACTTTGTAACAGTAGTACTTGCTACCATAAGGTTGGAAAAAGTGCATATACAAGGGGCAAAGGAGAAACTCAACTTTCAAATCTAAACTGAAATGAAATAGCAGTTGCCCCTTGTACATGCACTTTTTACCAGCCCTGAGGTAAAAACTAAGTTTCAAGCTGATTAAGCAGACTGTTGGGGGGGAAAAAAAAACAAAAACAACCCAAAACAGAAACAACTTGCCAATGTTTAGCAATATGCTTTCTTACACTGAATGCAGTTCAGGCAGAATAATTACACAAACAAACAAACAAGTAAAAATATACTTGTTAACAAAAGTATGTTCTGTTTACATGAGTACTACTTGAGGACACAAAGTAACAAATTTCTAAATTACTGCAAGCAAGCAAGGAATTTTCAAACTACAACAGATACCCTGATTTTGAGGAAACAAAAGTACTAGAAAGACAGAACTCATGGAAGTTGCACAGACTTTCCAGAAACCTGAAATGCCCTAAGGACCACCCAAATTAACTCACTGTACAGAGATACTGTACACATGCAATTGAAAAGTCAGCTTCAAACAATCAGTTTCTCACTGGCCATGTGCTGTCATTTCTACTTTTAAAGTAAAAAAAATAGACTTTTAAAATTTATTTTGTACCTCCTTCTCTGTAACAGACTTACTCAGAACAAAGTGATCCTGGACATCTTGTATTTATTTCTTATTCTAAATAATTACTTAGCATTATATCTTATACTCAACCTCAATGAAAGTGAGTAAAACCTAAAACCACTCTAAACTGAGCAAAACTAATTGACAAGAAGACACAAGGGCATGTTATTTCTGAGGCCACCGGCATCCTGTTGTCCAAAGATTATTTCTTTTCTGAAATCCCCTCTGTGAAAAAAACAAACTTATCCACTGTGCACTTAAAACTCTAAGGAAAAAGTCTTCAATAACAACAGTTGAAAACACACAGACAGACAGACAGACAGACAGACAAACAGACTTATCTGTACCTGCTTTGCCATTCAATAGTTTATTCTGGTAATATTGCTGTTCAAGCTGGGGGTTTGCACCAGGGCGCAGTGGTGCCTTTCCTGCACCTCTGTTACTAGTAACAGCTACTGGTTTTCCTGTGGAGAAGAAATACATGTACTTGTAAGTCAACATCTGTAATAGCTTACATTTTAGTAACAGCACAACTAGGCTAGGATCATACAGATGTCTGATTTGTTTGTCATTACTTTCAAGTTTATACACTTTGAGCATTAAGAAGTGACTTTGCACTGTGACTGTGAATTTGCTGTCTTACTTGCAGTCACATGTAAAGAAGAAAAGCTTTTAAAGAGTGGAAATACAGCTGTACTAGTTTGTCTTTAATAATCAGTATAAATGGAAGCTGTGAAACTTCATCAGTTTAACTGCAAACGCTACTGATTTTAAGTACTTTATCATGTACATACATACCAACACGCTCAGTTTCATTTGTTTAATTAACTGTACAAAATAAAATCTTTAGTAAACTTTCGACTTTTTACTAGTATCAGCGCCTTTGTAATTTTTCTACAGGAAGCTTATTTATGAACTGAAAATTCCTGCAGACTTCCATGGAACAGAAAAAATATTTGCATGAAAGTCTTAGGTTCTTTATAATCCAGTAATGGAATTTGAACCTTGACAGGAAATAAAGTTTTAAAGATCCAAACATACCAGGAATATCTCTGACATAGTTGCTCCTACCTTTGGACAGAGGAGAGCAAAGGAATTGTATATGCAGCTTACTCTTTCCCAAGGTCTAGGATAGCTGGGTGTCAGATGGTCACCACTGCACCAAGTCTTCAGACTTGTGCGTCACTGAAGTTCAGTGTTTGCACAGAAGAACTAGCATCTCTGCTTCTGAATGGTACACTTCTAAGGTGCAAAACTTGCTAAAGAGCTCCACTAATTCTTACTATGCCTTAAGGATGATCACACAAATCAGACTTCTAAATGACAACTAAATTGTTCATCCTCCAGGTCTTATAGTATATTTAATGTATAAGAGTTTAGATAGAAAAGGGAAGGAGAAGCAAATTTCCTTTGAAAAAGATGCATCAGGCAGAAATAATTCTCAACCTTGACCTCTCCACTTCTCTAGCTAAACAAAGCTCCTTACTTTACTGCAGCGAAAATATCAGGATATCCCACCTTTTTTTTTTTTAATAGAGAGTGACCAAACCCCACTTTTGGTACAATCAGAATTTGATCCTCAGTTTCTAAGATGGCAGATTTAAGTCTCACAAGATATGTGCAATGTTAGAGAGAATGGTTACTTTAGATCTTAGTTCTCTCTTCTTTCTTTAGATACCAAAAGGAGACAGCAAGAAGAATTCCAGTTCTTTCTTCCACTTGTTTTCAATTGTGAGAAAGTAAGCAGGAATATGAAAGTTGCATGGTCTGACTATCAAAGATGCCAGAAAAAGATTAACATGCAAAGTTCATTTTGGAAGTGTGCAAGTTTGGTTTTGTTTTTAAAGGCCTGAGTAAACTGTAACATGTAGAATTAAATACTGACCTTTGAGATCTGGTCTATTTCGGATAGCCACAGACACAAAGAAGCAATCCATATCCACGTGCATTATACAGCTCTGTGGCTTGGATGAACTCGCAACAGACACATTACCTAGTATGAAGATACACCAATAGAAAACTTGAACCCTAATTTACACACTTTGGTACTACTCACAGTAGTCATTAAGGACTATTATAAGGATTTTACCACCTTAAATTAGGAAGATTTTTGTTTCTTCTCACCAAGAAAATACTTACTCAGAGAAATGTAAACATAAAAGTAGACAAACAGCCTAAACAATGCATCAACTTAAAGTTTCTATTTTATTTTCTTGTAATTAACACCTTCTACCTAACAAGTTCCCCCAACCCAAGCAGATTAACGCATGTTGTGGGAACTGGATCTTAATTTCACTAAGTTAACACTGAATCTGGAACAAAGAACTTTACTCCTTTTTGTTCATCAATCAGAAGACTGTTCCAAAAGTTAAAAAATAAGTTTAGCTGCACTAAGAGCTACCATTAATGCTTCATAAACCACACCAAAATTAGTTTTAAACCTCTGATGCAACTGGATTCTCTCATTGCTGAGTCTACAGTCACAGAAACATTCAGCGAAGAGGAGCAAGAAGGCCCCAGACTGAAAAAATTAGACACCTGAAGAACTAGAAATACTTGCGTCAAGTATTCTAGAAGTTCTAGTCTGCATGTCTATGTTGCTGACATACCAGAGGAAGCTATATCTAACAAAAAAATCTTAATTTGAACAATGCATAAAGTGTAACAGTGCAAAAATACTTCAAGACATCAGTGAATTGTTCCACTTAACATCTGCGTTAATTACTGAGCAATGAGAAAAGTATTTTCCTGTTTTTAATAATTTACCATTTGAGCTCATTCTTTGAAAAATAACGATGGTCTTATAAAGGGTGTATTTACAAATAAAGCGATCAAGTTAATGCTTAACAAGCTGCTACTTGTCAAGTGAAACACAGCCATTAACTATTTGAATACTCTAGGCCAAATCAAAGAGAAAATAAAAATATATTAGTTTATACCATATTTTGATGGAAAAAAATACACATTAAGGTAGTTCATAAGCTAACATGTTTTATAACTGGGTCCTAGAACAAACATGGAATCAGTTAATTTATTAATCTAACAATTTTTTAGGACGTGGTAATTTATCTTCCAGCGTATCTTCGTATGATTACAAGTGAGTATTTTTACAGCACAAGAATCAGAATCTCTTTGATGGTACAGAGCTAGCCTTTTAATTGAGTAAGACTGTAAATGAGAGATTCTAAAGATGTAAAATGCTTTACCTATACTTGTAACGCTTTTCCTCTTATGAATTACACAACTTTTTTCATTTTGGCCCTTGATGTAATGACATAAAACATTTCTTGCCTGCCACAAGCCAGGTTCAGAAGTCTTATATGACACTGCTACACCATTTAAACAGACCCAGAGAAATAAAATTCTTACTAACAAATAAAAAAATTAAATTTTAGTTCACTTCCAAACGTTACTCATCTTTTTAATTTTCAGACTGAACTATACGAAGCAAGGTTTTTTCTTCTGTTTTCTCCCTTTAGACCTTCACACAGCAACTACAGACTTGTAGTTAGAGATATATAGAAAGTATTTTTTCCCCTTATCAATCCACATATCTTGGTAAAGTAAGAGGTATTATTTCCACAAGGAGGAATTGAATATAGACCAGAGTATCACATTCAGTCACATTTTATAAGTTAAAAAAACCACCTCAAACAAAACCAAAAGCAGTCAGATCCTTTAGTTTTCAGAGTACCAAGGTCACCAAGCTTTTCAAGATAGCCTGACAATGTGGACAGTGAATATTAACCTACTTAGTCTCAGTTAGACATTTCATGTACAAAGATATAAGGCACCTTCTCAACATAAACCTTCTTAAACAAGTATCTACCTGTGTCAGTTTTAAGTGCAGACCTGCCTGCTTTCCATTTTTTTAATTTTTCCCTTCCTGGAAAGACACCGCTGTTTTTTCTCTGCAGGCTGTTGACAAACTCTGTCAATTCACACTTCCATGATGATATATGATGCAGTCTTGAACGTGAATAAAAGTCAGAAATAAAACTACAATCTGAAGGTTTGGACACAGGTAAGGAAGCTGCCTTGCTAGCAGCAGGTACAGAAGTGCTTTTTGTGCTTGAAGGCCCCTGAACAGTGGAGTGGTGAGCACCATTTATTTTAGCATTACTGTGCAAAGATGAAGATGAGGATGAATTACTCATAGTCCTATGTGGATTCCACGAGAAGTCTGTATTTTTGTTGCTTTGCTGCAACTGCTGCGTTGTGCAGTCTCTAAAGTCAACCATGCCTTTTTCAGTCTTCTCCTCCTCCAGCACAGGGCTTGGAGAGAACCTACTCGCAACACCGTTGCCGGAGGGCACCAAGCAATCCTGTGTCTTTAAGGCACTGGTAGAAGTGTGTGTCCGTCCGTTAAAAACGGCAGTGCTGTCTTTGTGAGACTGAATCCCATTTTGTTTCCGTCCAGGAAGGATCTGCTCCAGCTCCACAAATCCAAAATCGTCATTTTCTTCCTCCTCTTCTTCATTCCAGCTACTTATTCCGTTGGGTGTCATCTCATTTTCCATCTCACACTTTTTAATATGATTTCTGAAACAGATATGATTCTTTAATACCACATCTTTCAAAAGGCACACCTACAGGTCATTTCAAGTGCTAAGTATTTATCTTCCTAATTGTTACTGGTATGTATTTGAGTAATTTTTACATTTTCAAGACAATTATCTCAAACTCTGAGCCATGTCCTCTGCATGTCACAAAATATTATATTGCTGTACAAAAGATTTCACAGATTTGGTGTATTATTAATGCAGCGCTACACGGAGTTTATATGGGAGTAGCCAAAACCATGCTCACACTAGAACAGCTATTTCCAAGGCCTTTAATTTGACCAGCATTCTCCAACTGAACTATAATATTTATTTGTTAACAGAACTGTACTACCATGGTCAGCATGAATGGGGCAGGAATAAGGCAAACCATCAGAAGGAGTTACCTTTTTATCAAGAGAGGTGATTTTCCTTATCTAGTTACAAACACACAAAAAAAGAAAAAAACAAAGTATACAGAGAAAACTTCTATTTTTTAGAAAATTATTTTGATGTGTTGCATTTATTTTACCTTCTCCCAAGGGAAAAAAATATCTGTTCAAGCTCTATAAATCAAACACATTCTTAGCTTTTCACAAAACCCCAAACAAACAAATTTTCATCTTTTAACCATATAAAAAAAAGTACTCTGCCACAAGCGCACTGGCAATTTACATTTACTATGACAATGTAAAGGTAAAGCTTTCATTCAAAGAATTAATGCTGTAACAAACCTTAAGTGGAATTAAAACCAAAGCCTTCAAGAGTTGTGCATACTCTTGATCCGCTGAAAAAAACTCAACCCACAACCACCATTCACAACTCCCAAAGCTATCAATGTAAGTACACAAAAAAAGGCAGGCAATAATTAGCTATGTAGTATACCAGTGAAACCAGAAAGCCAATTAAGTGTGACAACAATTTGGTTAAGATTATCACAATCATAAATTATTACACATAACATTTTGGAGGAGTTGCATGGTTGAAAGTTGTATACCCAGTGGTACATATTTAGTATTAGAGGCTAGGGCAGGATTTTTAACTCATGCTTTTCAGACTAAATTGTTATTTTTGGAAGCGTGAATATTTTTCCCATTTGAAAAACATTAACAATGCAATAATAAGAGGTGATGGTAATTGTATCACTCATTGTTTAGAATACAGGTAAATACTCCTTACGATATTAATTTTGTGGCACTGTCATTTTTTCTAAATACAGACAAATCCCACTGATAGGTAAAGTCTCCTCAGCATTATGTGGAACTGAATTTTAAATACATCAGCAGACTACAGAAGAATAGAGATCACCATTACGCATCAGAAAGTACAGTATCTTGTACAGTATCCTTGGCCCTTTTTGAGGAGCAGTAGCATTGGACCAGATGATCTCCAGAGGTCTCTTCCAACCTCAAACATTCTGTAATCTTATGATTCTTCCTTCTAAAAAAACCACATGCTTCTGAAAAAGACGTGGGAACCCCCTTAAAAAGATCTACAGAACAGTATGTTCAAGTGGAAGGTTTCTTTCCAAATTCCAGTTCCTCTGCCAGTTAAAAGTTTCACTCATAGCTTTGTTCTCTTCTCTTCTCATGGTCTTTTAGGAGAATTTCTTACGTTGTAATTGAATTTTTTAATCCATCTTCTCTCTCAAGTGTGACTTAAACCTTGGTGTTAACATATATAAGGTATGCTGTCACTTTTTGGCTTAAAAGAAGCTAAAGAAAGAACTTAACTAATATGCATTTGTATTTGTTCCTAGGCACCTCCAGCAAAAGTAATCAAATCACACCAGCTTTTTGTTTTTGAAATAAAGACCTACTTTTCAGTGTCACTAGTCAGAATCTTTTAATGTATACCTGTTGCTTCCACACAGATATCCTACATCCTAGGATTTCTAAGTCACATAATCAAAGTGTGGTCCTAAGGTTAGAGACAAAGCTTGAAGTAAAGGTAACTGTAGTTCTGTCCTTGACTTATATAGCTATGCCTTACTTTTAAATTTCAGTGCCTCAGAGATTTCCTCTTAATAGAGAAGAAATTAATTTAAAAGATATTATATAGTTATAAGTGCAAACCCATTATGAGTGAAAGATTAGCATCTGCATTACAAGATCAGAAACACTTACACCCTGTTGAGATCTTTAGCTATATTGCTTGGACCTGGCATGGCATCTTCAGGTTTGCATATGCTATTAAAGTTGAGACCTTTTTGAACACTTGACTGCTTGGTGTAAAGCTGATACGGAATGTGCGACAGGAGACGCCCAGCTTTAATGCTGAAACAAAAAAAACCAGGAACAGGTTACTATTTCAGACATTAAAAAAAAACCAACCTTCTGTGCTAGAAAATACCTTATGCACAGTAAACTATTACTTTAGTCATTACTGTTTGCTGTTCTGCTATATGTACCTGCAGTCCCTTCTACAGCCCCCTTCCCACTACTAACTGAATTTCACTGAGAAGTAATTTGTGATGTGGTGACTGGTACTACAAAAGACATTTGCACGGTTCTGTTGGTCAGTTGTCTACATCCATTTATCTTCTCCAATTGACACAAAATCCAAATATGTATTTTCAAAACCAAAATAAACAATGCCCAATAATAAAAAAAAAATAATAATGGTGAGTTGTCCAGGCTATTCTAACCGAACAATGCTGACTGAGCTTTTAAACTTGGAACAATACATATGCATGTGTTCCAAGCAAATCTGCGTAGAATTTGAAGGTCAGCTAGGATGTGGTTCACTATTAAAGAGGAACTACTTTTTTCCATTCTGAAAAGGTAATTGCTCCTCCTTGTGAGAAAATTCACTGAAGAAAGCTTGAATAACTTCCAAATAGACATTCCGTAAGTATCTACCACAATCATTCCAGTCCTGTCTTATGTGTTCCACTGTATCTCCCTCTTCTTTTTCTTCTTCCACTGACACTGCAATTATAATTCAGTAACTCTTGAATTCCTTAGGGAAATCATGGACTTTGAAGGGGAATCTTCTCAAAAATACACCACAGCATGATTTCATCCTTCCACCCCAATACCTGTTGCTGGCAGTAGAGGTAACAGCCCTCCCAGCCTATACTTCACCTCTTCTCCATATACAGCTGTCCTGGTTTCAGATTAGTAGCTGGTGCAGTGCTGTGTTTTGGATTTGGTGTGAGAGCAATGTTGATAGCACACGGATATTTTCAGTTGTTGCTGGGTGATGTTTATACCAAGTCAAGGACTTCTCAGTTTCTCAGGCCCTGCCAGTGAAAGCGATGGAGGGACACGGGAAACTGGGAGGGGACACAGCCAAGGCAGGTGACCTGAACCAGCCAAAGGGATGTTCCATACCATGGAATGGTACGGTACTACCATGCTCAGTATATAAACTGGAGGGGTTGGCCGGGACCTGCCAATCGCTGCTTGGGGACTGGTGGGGCATCAGTCAGCGGGCGGCGAGCAGCTCTGTTGTGCATCATTTGTTTTCTTTCCTCCCTTCCCTCTGGATTTTATTCCTCTCCCCCTCTCCCTCCTTTTCATTATAACTGTTATTATTATTGTTCTTTCATTTTTTATTTCAACTATTAAACTGTTCTTACCTCAACCCTCAAGTTTTACATTCCTTTCCAATTCTCCTCCCACTATCCCTCTGGGTCAGGGGGGGAGTCAGTGACTGGCTCCATGGTGCTTAGTTGCCAGCCAGGGTTAAATCACAACAGCAGCTCTTCATGTTGAACACTGGATCAGAGATGCTGAAATTTCTTACAGCAGAGGAACCTCTCTCACATCAAAGCAGCTTAATTAGTGCTCAGTTTTGAAGATACAATTGGATTCAAATTTTTAAAGAGAACCTAGCTCAGTGACAGATACTGTTTTTCTGTTCAACACCTGAATGCTTTCTCTTGGACATGTGCTTTTTAACTAGCTCAAATCTGTATTACTGTCAGGGGAGTTGGACAGTGGAACAAATGCCCTTAGGAGCTTTCTTGCTGCAATTACAGAAAAATATGTAGAGGGATCGCATTTCCCAATTAGGTAAATTAAAACTAGTTAGGCATATACACAGAGACCTAGTAAGGTTTCTATGGGAATGGGATAGTAGAAACAGGTCTAAAAATATATCAATTAAATACTGTTTGATACGTGAATATATAGCACTCATAAAGGAACATCATTTACATTATATGTTGCGAACTATTGCCAAACATTGCCATTTGGAACAGGCAGCCCAAGATGGAATCGCCATCCCTGGATGTGTTTTAAAAAACCTGTAGATTTCATACTTAGTGACATGATTTAGTGATGGACTTGGCAGTCCTGGATTAATGGTTGGACTTGATGATCTCAAAGGTCTTTTCCAACCTAAATGTTTCTATGATTCTAAATAAAGCTAAAAATACACACGGTAGAGTTCCAAAGTTTTCTTGTACAGAAAGCAGTGATGCAGCAAGTAGGCTTTTACAATACCTGGTTAGACTGTTTCTCGTTATCACTGTGTGAATATGATAAACTCCCACATTTACTTAAAAAGTTCTAGCTAAAATTTTAGCTACTGGAGTAGCTGCATCACTAGATCAATACACAGTTGGTTTGTTTTTTTTCTAACTGTACTAACGTTCAGCAATAGGAATCCCATTTTAGATGCATCATTCAACACTGTTCCCCATTCCACAATCCCTGGATCACAGAATTCATAATCACTAAAAAAATTACATTGGAAAGGACCTCTGGTGTTCTCTAGTCCGAACACTATTCAAAACAGTTATCTTTAAAGTTAGATCAGGTTGCCCAGGGCTGACTCCACCTAAATTCTGAGTATCTCCAAGGCCTGAGATTCCACCACCTCTCTAGGCACCTCCTGTTCCACTGCTTACTATCACTGTGAAAAATCCTTTTCCTTATACTCAGTCAAAATTTTCTTTGCTGCTATTTGAGACTATTGCCTCTTGTGTTCTTGCTGTGCATCTTGAAGAAAAATCTGGCTCCGTGCTCTCTGTAACCTCTATATCGGTAACAAAATACAATACTAGATCACCCCCAGTCCTCTCTCCAAGCAGAACAAAACCAGCTTTCTTATACTGAGAAGCCCCAAATCAGACACAGAACTCCAGATGTAGCTTCAGAAATGTCAAATAGATTGGAGGAATCACTTCCCTTGACCTGTTGGCTATGGTCTTGCTAACACAACCCTGTATGCTATTAGCCTTTATCTCCACAACGGCAAAACTGCTGACCCATAGTCAACTTGTAGTCCACCAGGACACTCAAGTCCTTCCCTACAAGGGTGTCTCCCAGCCAGTGACTCCCTAGCCTATCTGGCTGCATGGAATTAATTATCCTCACATGCAGGAGTCTGCATTTGACTTTGCTGGATTTCATGACATTTCTGTCATCCCATTCCTCCAGTTTGTTGACACTGTCCAAAGGGCCGCCCTGCTCTCCCGTATACCAAGGATTCCCTTCTATTTGCTGTCATCCACAAACTTGCTGAAGGTACTTTTTACTGTGTCACCTATGTCCACATTTTTCATGAAGACAATAAACTGCAACTTGTAACCATTTGCCAATTTGACTCTGAACTGTTAACCACTACTGTCCGAGCCAGGCAGCTGAGCCAGTTCTTCACCCAGCCAGCAGCACACTATCCAATCTGTATCTCCCCAGTTTGACTAAAAGAGTGCAGAAGCCCTACTGCAGTCAAAGCAAATGATAGCCACTACTCTCCCTTTGTCCAGTCATCTCACCACAGAAGACAACCAAGATACAGCCACCTTAGATACAGCTTCCAGGAAGGTATTTTCCATAGGCTTCAATAACCATGGTGAAGATGATCACAGTGCAGTTCCCTGGATCCTTCTTCTTTCCATTTCAGAAGACAGGCATGACATCTGCCTTTTATCCAGTCATTCTGGAAAATCTCATCTGATTGTCAGGAATTTTCAAAGATGAGAGACTGGTGTAGCACTGGTATTAGCCAGCTTCTTCAGCTCCCTTGGATGCATTCTATCTATGTCATGTTTCCTTAAATGAAACACAATTTACGCTTCCTGTACCTTTTGTAGCATTGCTTTTCTCCAAATTCTGCCACTAGGCACACAGGCCTTCAAGGCATGAAAGTAGACCCTGCCACTAAACACTGAAGAAAAGGCAGTATTGAGTACCTCAACTTTTTCCATATCCTTTGTCATGAGGATACCCCACAACAGCAGGCCTGCTCCACTTGCTTCCAGTATAGCTATAAAAGCCATTTCCTTCCCCTTCAGTGCTTTGCAGGTTTAAAAAAAAAAAACCAAACATGGCATCTCTTCTGAAAGCTGTACTGTTTAAGACAGGTAGCTTTCATTTATTCAAATATTTTGTATTCTGAATCCTCATCAGAAAAAGGAAGTGAAGTGTGATGTACCAGACTAATTTTTGGTCTGGGTAAATTATTTTAAACTATTGTCTTCACATTTTTGTTAGATTAACACCAATCTTTAAGAAGAATATTCACTGAATCTGAGTATCAAAATAAGGAATCCACAAATTCTACTGGGAGCTCATCATAGTGGTTGGTTATCCTTAATCTCCAAAAAGGAATTTTATTATAAATGTTAAAGAATGTTTGTTAAAAGAATATTCAATTTGAAAGTCAAGCTCCCAGATCACCTTAATTTGGCTTCCACTGGACGCTGCACAACCACCTCTCCAAGCTACATAATTACATGGTGTATCTTTTAAATAAAGGAAGAAAAATTTTACAAAGGAGGTCTGCCTGCAAGTCTCCTCCTTCATTTGTTGCAGAAATGGAGAGGGAATGAAAACATACAACAAGGGGAGTACAGAAAGAATGATTCTGTCACTAAAGCAAACACCATTGCTCCACAATACTGGATTTTGCAACTACTGTTACCACAGGGTCTCTATGTGATGCTAATTAAACCAAAATTCTAGCGCTACTAGCATTTAACAACAGCCTTATCAGAGTCTGACTTCAGACCATAGTTCAGAAAGTTTACAGTTCAGAATATGCAAAGCTTTTAATGCAGTAATAAACTTCAACATATGCCTTACCATCCTTGTATAAGTAAGTCTAAAAAATCTTATCTTACATAGTTCACATGGCATATTCCAAGTTATTGACATTTTTGGTGTGTTACCTTAATGTCTTTTTGGTGGTTCTCAAACAGAAATGAAAATAATAGCTATTGTAATGAGTGCCATGCTTAAGTTCATTAATCTCTGGAAAGCAGACAGATACTATAGTGATAAGCACCAATAAAAGACAGGAATTAAGTTATTCATTCTGTTATCAACAAAGAATTCAAGTCACATACAATAAGTAAGAAACAGGGTTAGAGACAAGAAGCAATAAGATGAATTAGTAATTTGCAACCTGACCTCAACCTTTTCCTTGAAGAGAACGTGTCAGATACCATAGTGAAAAAAGATGGCATGTGATCATGTAATTAAGGACTAGATCATAAATGTGTGCACACAAAGAAATAAATCAAAGCTCCACAGACAAACGACCTTTTAATTTTGCAACCTTGGATGACAAGACTGAAGATCTGACAACACTGCTTTACCAGCAATTTGTGACAGTAACATTTCAGGGTGGATTCTTAACCAAACTGGAAAAAAACCCCAAACCCATCATATTGCACTAACACGATGTGCACATGAATATTCAATAAACTTGGAACCTCTACATCCACTGCACTTTCACCAACTAATCTACCAAGGAGAACATAATTTGGTATTCCATACAGTGAGATGGGAATATTTAACCTATGAGTGTTCTTCAGTACTGTTGAGAGGAAAAAATGAGGGGGGTTTGTGAAATTAGCTTTTATTCCAGATTCTGACATGAACCCAGTTCTACTGAAACACTGAGTTCTCTGTCTGCTCGTGCTCAACCCTATGTATCTGTCTATACTCAGTTCTTCTGACTTACTCTACAGTACAACCTTCCACAACCAGGAGATGCAGAACCTGAACAAACATCCTAAGGCAAATTCTAGGAGATTTCATGCATTAGGTTCTAGCAAGTCACTACTGAATGTATACAAATTTATTTTTCCAACTTGGTTAAAATCATAAGTTTTAATGGCATCAATGGCAGCCACACCTTTCAAATAAAACCGCACCTACTACCATTTTCCAAGTCCTTAAACTCATGGGTGAGGCCCTAAAACTGTTTAAAAATACGTTGCCTAAAATCCATTTCAAAGTGAGGAACCTATCATTACTGACTAAAGTTTAGAAAATTTACCTTAAAGATACATGATACGAAACAGTTGAACCCAAAGGACTGAAAATCAGCAAACTGAAAATAGGAACTTCAAATAGGATTTTACAAGTACGTATGCAGAACCGTTCCTTGCCTGTTTCTGCTGGTCATCTAGGAAAGAGGCTAGTTAAGAACAGCAGGACACTGACAGAATTATTTCCAGAACATATTCCTGTCTGTTCCATTTCCCATGGGTTCCTCAGATGGAAGACAGATGCAAGCCAGATTAACTGCTCTGAGCCTGGCTATCATCTTTTTCAAGGACCTGAGGACAACTTTAGTTGATCCTACATATTCCATTGTATGGAGGAACCAAAGAACATAAATTCTTTGCAAATAGAAGTTGTGGCGAGTTTTTTTTATGTTGTTTTTGTTTTGTTACAAAGTCACAACATAATAAATGTTTAGATGGATTAATTTAGATTTTATGAAAATGCTTTTCAACTGACCTTCTTTATTCACAGATGAAATGAAATTTATGCAATGCACAAGGCAACAGGTTAAAAACCAATCACCTGGTACTTACTTAAACATACTGAGATGAAGGCTGGTCAATTGATTGGATATTAAATGGAATCCACAAGATAACATTCAGTTTTCTGATATGCCTGAGACTTTCTGAATGTTCTTAGTGAAGTTTAAGGAATGATCACTAAGCGTATATTCAGTCTAACAGTGCTACTTTTACTCAGCTGTTGCAAGGATAGATTTATTTTAAACTAAACCATAATCTTAAAACGCAATCTTATATAATGCTGTTTCTCCAGATTTTTCTTCTTTTTCTTTCACCCCCCAAAAGGAGAAACTTCCAAAAGTAGTAGTAGACCTACACTTACCTTTCCACAATCCACTCTGGCCGAACTACTTTTTCTCCTTTCAATTCTTTTATTTTGGCATTTGGAAGATTTGTGGCAATGATGTGAGTTGTTTTTGATCTGGAATAGTATACATGGTATTGGCCTCCATGCAACATCATTAGCCGTTTTAATTCATCAGCTGAGGGATCTATAAAATTTAAACGAGAAATATTTCTGTTTTTTGTCAGCAAATACAGTAAGAAAAACAACTCTGAGAAATATGACGCCATGACCTGAAAGAGTACAAACTGTTGTTTTCCTTCAGAAAAACCTTACAAGTTCTTCAAAGAACAAATCAGAAAAGCATTTCTGAAGAAATGTAAAAAACTGTGTTTTTGAAGAGACCAATTCAAAAGGTAAACATTCTACTTGTTAGAGGATCTTTCCACAACATGTATGGGGGGAATAATCAAATAGATTTAATGCTAGACTACATTAAAAACACTTTACCTCAACATAACACAAAATGAGACTAGCTCACTCATCTTTTCACCACAGTTTGGGAGAGTAATTTATACCCAGAAGCAATAGAAAAGAATTAGTATCAAAAGTGTTAGCAACAGCACAGAACGACTGTACAATTTCTGATTTACTGAAGCAGTTAAATCACTCTTTCTTTACCAGGTTATTCTTCAATTGTTACAGCAAACAGAGAATACCTTAAAAACTAACATCTCTTCTTATCCCCTCAATCGTGTTAAAAAGAGTACTTATTTTGCAAGCAGAAGTGGGAAAAAAAAAAAGAAACAAGTTTTAGCTTTTGGAAAGCCTTCCCAGTTGTACCATGCTGGCACCGAAAGATTTGGGCCAGCACAAATGTTTTGAATAGTAAATCCAGCACAGGATACTAAAAAAAAAAAAAAAAAAAAAAAAATTATCAATACAGGAAGGAGAATTTTTTTTTAAGAATAAAATTACCATTACTTCCAGCTTCCAGTGGCCTACTGTCAACTTCCACAATATTTCTAACACTTGATTATACCTCTAACTTTTACCTAAAAATTAAAGCACACATTTTCCCCAAGCATTCCCTTTCCTACTCCAGCCTTTTGGACAACCATCTTGAAAAGCTCTATTTAGGAACTAGTACTTCAAAGAATGTGCAAATGCTAGATTTTCACTAAAGAAACTACCTGTATTAAAGTAATTGATTCAGATGTATTAATAGTTTACCACGTCCACCTTAATTTTTTTCAGTCTGTTTGAGTCCTGTACTCAAACCAGCACTGCTCCATATCATAGAAGCTGTACGCATCAGTTAGATAATAGTCACAACATTCCTGGCATAGGTCCCTGAAAAAGGCTTTTGTGAAGTTTCAAAAAGGTTATTGAGCTGCTTTACAGAGCCCAGGAGAAATACTAACATAAGGATGGTTGATTAAAAATCTTACTCCAGATAACATGCACTATCACTCCATGATAGACAAAGCATACATATGTTCTACCTCTTCTGTTCATCCTTCCTCTATGAGTGGGTTCAGTCTCAAGCATTATGCCACTCTGAGTAAGAAAACCCCAACATATCCACCCAAACATAAATTTAATGCATACACTCCAACCATCAACAGTCTGGAAAATTAAAAATATAATGTATGTAGGAATATGGAAGAAGTTAAAAGGTTTCATTTCAAAGATTAAGATTGCAGAAGGGTGGAAAAATTTACTCCTACTTCTATTGGTGACCATTCACACAAATGATTCAGTAAAATAATATTTATATTCAGAACCCAAATCTGATTTTGTATTGAAAATCCTACTCACGACATACAAAGGACCAGAATATGCAAAACATACACAGTAACAGTTACGTATTTACTTAGTTGCAAAAGAATGTGTTTTACAGTTCTTTACGCCACTTAGGATGGTAAACTGACACTAAATCAGAACAGACTCTTAAAAAAATAAAAGGTTCACCTGTAAAACCATTGACATAGATGGCGACTCCACTAAAGATACTTGAAGAATTTCCATCCCTCTGGTGCTGTATGGCTGCATCTGACCGGAATTGATCCTCCAATTTCTTAACCTTTGCTGACATGTACCCGCCCTAATTTTTAAGTTAAAACAAAACAAAACCAAACCCATGATTGCTAGTCTTACTTTCTAACATTTACAGACAGAAACTGATCAATTATAAGACTGGAAAAGTAAGCACCATCCCCTCAAATTGATTTTGGTTGACATACGGAAGATATATTCTTTTTCCAAATGAAAAATAATAAATCCTCCTGATTTCTTATCTATAAGATAATTGCATCTTGTTACCAACATGGAAGGATTTATTTCATACTTCTTTCATCTTATTCCATACAAAAAGGATTCTATCTATATAAAAATTCTTACAGAAGAAAAAAAAAAGAAACAAGGGAATGATGCAAGTCTGGATGCTAAATTGGAGGCTTTTCGCCTAAAGAAACAATGTAGAGAATATTCATTAGAGCTCCATGCATTTTCAGTTCTTAAATATACATGAGACAGTAGTATCATAAATATTTATGTAAATTAGGTGACTTAGTTATTGTTTCTCCAACTACACAGAATGTCATGGAAACAACCATACATAGTTTTAGAATTATTTAGTTTAGTTTTTAAATGGTGATTTAAAGCTATTCAAAGGTCTGCACTTATTAACAATGCAATTTAGTGGATTACTGTGAATGAAGACTTCAAAACCTGGTCATTTTAAAAATTTCTTTTGAAGTTAATTATGTGTTTTCAAGTGAAGCAAAAGGGTTTAATTTATAGCATTACCTTTAGCATATATAACAAAATTGTAAACCCTTTTTAACCACACTTCCATTTACCTCTTAAAAAAAGAAAAAAAAGCCACTTGGTTTTGAACATACCCATATGCCCCAGCCATCGCCATCGGCAGCCCGTTTCCGCCATCCACCCCGCCTCATACTGAAGCTTCTGCATAGGAAGAACAATGCTTGATCAATTAGATGTTTAGTAACATCATCGGTGACATTTCAATGATGCATTACAGGCCATCTACAGATTATCACAGAGATTACATTTTCAAATGGGCTTCACTGAAGTATATGAGTTACACAGTTATCCTAGAAATGAAAAACTGCATAAAAAACTAGTTCCTCAGTTTTGTAGTAATGCACACTGTAGCTCCTGCTATGTATCAAGAAACACACATGTACATTTTGTTCTGTTCACCAGAATACAGAAAACTCATTACAATGCTCGATTTCCATTATGATTTATTAAATCCTCCCTGTTCATCATACATCTCCTATAAAAAAAAGAATAATAACAGGCTCTTAAATACAATTGCTACTGTTCATGCAAAATATTGCCCAAGTCAGAAACAATGTTTTATTTCCTGTTTGATACTATCTACATGGTGGGATGCAGGCAAACACCTCCCGGTACTACAGACTGGATTAATTTCACCAGTGGATTTACAGCTAATTACAGAAGGTCCAAACGCTTGTTGCTCCAGTGCAATACATCACATAAAAGCAAAAAAACAAAGGCCATCTCATGGTCACTGAAAAAGCAGTTGTTTATATTATCTAGTATGACCTATAATAGCTAGGTTTGTGATTTGTTTCTTTGGGGTGGTCTGTTTGTTTGTGTTGCTTAATAATAAGTAAATAAATATACCCAACCAGCCAAATTGCAGTTTTCCTTTATGCAAGACACTTATCCCTGGACCATGAGCTGTACACAGCAGCATCCCCAGATGAGCTATTAGTTGGCTAGAACAGAACTGGTGGAGAGAAAAACAGAAACATTTTGGACTGTGGCCAAGTGTTCACTGCACCCAAGTGATTCACATTAACTATAGCTGTTGTAACACTGATTTTAAAATATTGATTAATGATGTAGTGAGATCATGAGATCACTGCTTGCTATTACACCTCTCACTTTCTGCTCTAACCAGTTCCCTAAATAAAAACACTGTTTTGTCTTTTAGGGCTATTTGTCCTTAGAGCATGAGGACAGGACTCTGAAACTAGAAGGAAGATTTAAGCCAGTCACCTTTATTTCATTAAATATTTGATTTCTATTCATTTATCCTCCATAAAAATGCACAAAACTACACTTAATAGACAGAAGTGAATTGGTTTTTTCATCCTTGTCTACTTTTGAGAAGATACCTATTCTCTGGACTGTCCATAGCATTGTCCAGTAATGGAGCACAGAAGTTTCTCTCAGTCTCTTGCCTACCAGAAAGCACACACAACTGCGGATGCAGATTAACACATTTTGGTATTTTCCTATCCAGGCCTTCTACTGCACTGTTCTGAAGACTGCCTCATTTATCACATTAAAATTTTGTTTCCTCTGAACCTGGCTGAAAGTTGAATTCTGGCTTTCTTCTCTTAAATCCCTTTTGTTCTAGGGCTACCAAGCAGGCATACTCTGAAATCCAGTGAAACCACCCTGGACTGCAGGCAAGTTTAATTGCAAACCAAGACACAGCTGCAGGAAAGTTTTCATAAATATGATTGTTTTCATTGAATACTGCAAATATACCAAATTAGGCAACCGCAGAATTAGTCAAAGCAGGTACAACTACCTTGAAAAGACAAACTTCAGTGGTATGATTCAGGACCTCTGCAAGCACAGGAAGACCATGATGCACTCATCTATTCTTATAGTTGCTGTAATTTAATACATAACCTACACATATGTATGTAATTATGAAGATTAATCACATGTCAAGGAGATGAGCTCTACACCAACCACCAAACCCAAGCAATTCCTCCTCAGTATGCCATATTTTCTCTTTAGGTACCTGTGTTTTTTACCCAGAGACCCATTTCCAAGATACTGGACTTCCTGAAATTAATTTTTAGTGGTTTGGATTATATCTAATAGATACCACAGAACTCTTAAGGAGCAGTGAGAAAAATGAGAGGAGATGATCTAGATGACCACATGAAATACAAAATTGACTTTTTTCCTGTAGAGGACAGTACATACTGGAAATGGCTAGATTATTTCTTTCATATGGAAAAATTCTATTTCTCCATCAGCTGAAGTCCACTGTAATTCAAATCTATCACTTCTGGCTAAGAAGCTATTGAAGAAAACAGAAAAGTCTACGTTCAAGAAAAATAAAATCATGAAAATGTCATCTTGTGGTTTTAGATAGTATAGGAATCAGTGTATGGGCTTGTAAGAGACACCAGAATTTTAAATATTGATTACCCTTTCTCCTTCTTAATAAAGGATGACAAGGTCTTACAGAGTTGCTACGAAAAGGACAGAGATTCTCTCTTCACAAGAAGCCACATGGAGAGAACAAGAGGTAATGGGTACGAGTTGTACGAGGAGAGGTTTCATCTAAGACAGACATTTTTTACAGCAAGAACAACTGATCACTGGAACAACCTCTCCAGGGACAGTTGAGTCATCACTGGAGATTTTCAAGCTGCAACTGGACAGGGATGCTAGATAATCTCATCTAGGCTTCCCTACCCATGAACGGTTGGACTAGATACCTCTTTTGAGGTCCCTTCCAATCTGGGCTGCTCTATGATTCTGAGTCTACCAAACAAAAATCACATATGAAAAGAAATTCTTACTCTGAAAAAAAGCAAGAACCTTCAAGACTGTGTGAAATGCACAATGTAAATCACCACAACATCAGTCTAGTAAAAGACATTCTTTATCCCAATCACTGAGTTCTTAAGAAGACAGGATTTGAGAGGTAGTTACTCTGATGCTTATATAGACAACCTCTTGCTTAAACTAAAATATCTAATGCCTGATAAACTGAAGAACTGCCTTCAGGAGGGCAAGCTTTTCTGAAAACACATCTTCTTGAAACACATTTAATTTTTATTCAGGACACTGGGAGGCGAGAAAGAAATGTCTCTAGTGTAAAAGCCATTAGATCAGAACACCACAACCAGTGGGGCCAGTCAAAATCAGAATCATGGGTATGTGCCTAGTTTGGTGAAAACTAGTGTGTTAAAAACAGGACGTATCAACTGCTCAAAAGCTGTCTTCCTAGAGCCCGCAAAACTAGAGAAGCTAGGGCTGTAATGCCTACTTACAACATCTGATGATTTACCATTTCCTTGGCAGATGCGATTTTTGACTCAGCCAGTCCACTTAAGTTCTAAACAGTCGTTAGGAACATGGTACTTCAGCGATTACTAGATGCCTCTGCCTCAGGTCTTGAGAGTTGTGGATTGTTTTCTTAATACTGATACGAAAACCTGGAAGACTAATTTCTCACTTTGTAATTCCAGGACTACAAGGTTTCTGGACTAAGGAAAATCTCCACTGCTAAGGACTTGCACTTACAGTGTGAGTTTTTCCTTGAGAATGAAGATAACCTCTACAGCTGCCTCCAGAAACGTAAGGAACAAACGAGCATGAGAGACATCTTGCACAAGGCATATTAAATGAGTGGAAAAGTTAGGCAAGATTTGAAACATGCTCATTGGTTCATGAAATAAGAATTGCAAGGATGATATGATGCTCCCTCTATAGGAATCATGACGAAGGGATGAGTAAGAGAACTGTGTTATAAAGAGCCCTTGAAGTAGGGGGCAGAGGAGATGTACGGAAATCAAGGCAAGGGACTTAAACACCCATCACAAGCAGGCCAATTTCCAACAAGAGTTCACACTTTCGGTGATGATAGTATCTAACTTGTTTCAGAATATTTTCTCTGTTTTCACAAATTCGAGAGCACAAACGCACAATGACTCAGTGAACCATCATAGTTACTAGTTTTCAGGGTATCTCCAGAGCCTGAAGGACAAGCCATAAAGTGACCCTTCACCTGGAAAAAAACCTTTTTAAATAAAATTGAAATGTTCACGTTCTGGACCTGGGACTACAAAGAGATCTTCAGCAATTAAAAAAAAAATGCCGACAAACTCTGAAACTGCACAAAAGCTCATAACAGTAGAAACAGTATTCCTAGGAACAGTATCCAAGTTTTCAGTGCAAGAGAAACAACCTTTCAAGAAAGAAAAAATACAAACTAAAACCTCCTGTGATCAAAATTAACATCATTTGGCCCTGAATCTCTTTCGAGACCACATACAAATGCTAAAATCTTACTGTTCTACAAAATAGGGTTATTTAACTAAAATTCAAATTTCTATTGGGCAATCTTTTTCAAAACTGAAGCTAGAAGAGAAACTAAGAGTTTTGATGCTTTGTACATGACTGGCAGCTCAGAAGTACTCAATACAGCCCACTAGGAAAAAATATGCAACACCCTTTTTTTGCACACTGCTTCACAGGCCTAGCATTATACTTGCCAATCCACAACCACTTAATCCTATTATTAAAGACTATTAATCAAAGCCTATAGATCAGGTAATGGAATGAAATGTTAAGTCTATATTCCGTGGATTCTGTAAACATGTCTGTGTGTGTGTAACAGTTGCACAGCAACTGAGAGATTTTAGATTGCAAAACAAGGAATGTAGATATGAACGTTGATGTTAATATTCCTTTTAGTTTCATCTGTTGCATACACAGTCTGATGCAGGAGTTATTTCTTAAAAAAACTTTAAATTCAAGACAGTGTGTTTTTTATTTTAAGACAAGTGGCTTTCTATCATCACAGGCAGTTGGGGTAAGGCAGGTAACAGTCAAACCCAGACCAAAATCACAGGTATTACGGGGAAAAAATGCTTGGGAGCACAGAATACAGATCTCAATGACTCTTTTAAAAAGTTAATATGGATCCTCACGGGCTTTTTAATTCCCAGTCAGTACCAGTCCTACCCAAACCTGACCTGTCTCTGCCCTACCCTTGTCAACATTCCCTTTTCCAGGTAAACGGTGCAGAGACATTTCTACTGCCTCTTCAAGTAGCCAACGTGAATCTGGCAGAATATACACTTAATGGCTCCACACTACTGGAAAGCATATGAACTATTTCCAAAGACAAAATGAGGCTGTGACTCAACAAAGCACCCTGCCAAACTTGTGTCTACATACACAGCACAAGTAAACTCTAATCCAGACAATCCAATTCCAGGTAACTGAAAGCTGAGTGAAAGTGTAATAACACATGGTAACAGCTATCTTGCACTCTGACCAGAGTGAACATCCTCTCAATGTCCTACTGCAAAAGAACTCGATTTAATTAATGTATTCAAACACAACAAGCCTTATTCTTGAAGGTGTAACTCTACCGCTAACAGAAGTATGGCTATCTTGGGCCACTGCTAATGAGTATCAGAACCTTTTGCTTGAACTGTAGATTGAATCCATCCCAGCTCAGCAGGGTTTAAAAGTTGTTTCCACCAAGTGGGTATTTTGTGGCCTGTTTGAATTTCATGCATCTACATTCCAGCTCCCACATCAAACTCACCACTCTACTTGGCACTAGTCTGCAAGCTCTTTGAGGAAAGAACTGTCTTACGTGTTTACACATTTCTCAGCACAAGACAGTCCTATTCTTGGCTGAGCCTTCTGGAAAAGAGCTGCTGCTACAGGGTCTAAAACTGTTCTCTACCACATATTGAAAAGTTCAGAACCCAGCAAAAGAACTTAAAAATAATACAAAAAAGACAGCTCAAAAGTTTATTTTAAGATACTGTGTTTTTAAATCTCCGTGATTTTAGACACTTCAGAGTTAACACTACTGTTCCATATTAAAATAAAACTAATTAGTATGTTGCAACGCAACTGAATTTTATTCTAGGCGGGAAATAAACTCTCAGGGTGAAGTTTTGTAAGATGGTTGAGTCAACTTGATGGCTGACTGCCACACCAAAAGTGATAGTTCTCCCCCCAATCTCTGCTGGCCTAACAGGCTTTATCCCTTCTTCCCAACCTTTCCATTACCTCTGAAGGCACATGACCCCTATGTTCATACTGGTGCTATGTGCAATTCAGCTCACCAAATCAATAGAAAATTGATGTAATTTTATGGGTTAGTTTCCTGCCAGTTCCGCAAGCTACAGTGACTCACAGAAGTTATCTGACAAAGCCAAAGCAGTCTGGCCAGAAAAGAGGAATGGACTGTTCCTCTCATTGCTGGTGGCACCTTCAGATTATCTTACCCATTTCTAGAAACCCACTTTTAGGGTCATGGCTATAACTAACTAACTGTGGTGTAAATGTGGATAGAGTTGCAATGAGCTAGCTACTATTCATCAACTAGCCCTGCTTATGTTCCCCCCTCCCAGCAGTAAACAAGAGGGACAGGCTACCTCACCTGTTCCATAGGGTGAGAGTTTTCAAAGAACGTTACAACAGAACAGCTCCCCACCTTAGGCCACATGTGTCCATACAATTATCACTTCTAACTACAAGCACCTGATGCTATAGACTCAACCAGCAAGTTCTGTTTTGCAGTTCAATCTCTGATAATATTTCAGAGCAACAGAAATGAAATTAACTGAAGGAAACTTGAAAAATATCTGTCCCCCTAAAAACACCCAATACCAGCCCAATCCCCTGTGAGTAAACCTAAGAGTATAAATTAGGAATGAACAATCATTAAAATCTTGGGCAAATTAAGTATTAGACACAAAGCTGTAATACTATTTTTCTAAAATAGGAATATCCATGGCGTTTTCTAGAAAGGTGAAACACCATACACCTTTCCATAAAGCATGAAAAAAACAAAGCTCTTCAGAATCAACTCCTTATATGTAGATGACTATCCATGCATACTTTCATTCGAGCTTGACAGCAAAGAAATGACACTGTGACCTTCAGTTCAATTGCTCCTCCAGAAACACACAAGAACTCTTTGCTAAACTAATCCAGTTTCTGAACTGACTATTCTTGCAACTCAAAATGGTCTTTATTTCAGACCAGTTTAGTTTAACATCAAGGACTAAATACTTCACATACAAGTAACAACAAAGAAAAATACATTTCTTTTGCTGGCAAATCATCACAATGACCTAAAGCAGTTGTACAACAGGCAACCCTTTATATGAGAGCTGTAGAAGACAAAAGAGTTTAGACCTTTCCACAACTGATTTTGAGTCTGGGACAGAATTGTTTTAATTGTCACAATTTAAGGAACCATGAGCACAAGGTACAGAAAACAGTATCACTGGAAAGTCTGCACCAGCTCTGAGCAACCTGTTTTCAAGAAAATACTCTTTTTGCTTTTACACATGGGATTTGAAATGGTTAGTTTTTTGAAAAATAGCAAGCCAGATGCAATTTGAGACCAACTGTCAATGTTTCATTCCCCTCTAGGAATAATGCTCAGTAGCAGCTACAGTCCATTTAGAGCTTGTCACAAGCAGTGGCTCAACTTGGTTTTCTTTTTCAACAATTCTTCTTCTCACAGAAGACTCTGGCTTCAGTTTCAACATTTCTGCATTTTCTGGTAAAGCTTCCCGCCCCTCCTTCACAATTCCTCAGTGATGAGTGGCTCTTCTTCATAAATTTTCACTGCTATATTCAACCATGTAGCTCAATCCACTTTTTAGTTTAAATATTACCTCTTTGATACAATGTTCTTATTGCCACAATACACTGGGAAGTTTCAGCAGACTTCAGCAACTGGCTTCATTACTTCTCTTCTGCACTTAAGATTCTTTTGGAGTTTCAACCCCAAGAGGACTTGGCACACTCAGTCTTTATGCCAGTTTCTAAATGCTAGATTCCAGAATAAAATCCATTAAAATCACAATAAGAAGTGTATCTTCTTGTATAGGAATTAGGACTCTCAATAGCATCAGTGAATGGACTGTAAATCACCTAAAGGAAATTCTCTTTCTATGGTGCTAATAATAAAGCACCACTTCTTCTCTACCTGGGTTTTTTTGTTTGTTTGTTTGTGTGTTGGGTCTGTTGGGGGTTTTTTTTGGAAGTGTTGAGGGCAGTTGTGCTTTATGCTCAATTCAATGTTATCCATGTACACTGGGCAGGTGCTGATCAGGGACAGGCTTTTCAGGGAAAAAGATAAGATAGCCACTGTGTGAATCTCAAGTGGTAACTGATGTCAGATATTAAGGAAGACCCCCCTCTACTCATATACAGGCAGCACTAAACACATACAGCAGCAAAGTAACTTCACCAGCAAAGGTATTGATGACTACAGATTCAGTATTTAAACTGGCAGATTTTCTGTTCATAGCAGCTTTTAAATGATATTACTTAATTCCAACTGACATTACGTATTCAAGTTCCCATGTTTTTCTGGACTTCCCTTTGAAACTCTCAAAGCTGCAAAATCTTTTTTGAAGTAGAATCTTCACAAGATAGGGCTTCTATGCTTAACCTTGAAGTTTTAAGTTTCTGTTCAAGTTTTCTGCATCTTTCATTACTCCATGGATATTACTTTTATCATCAACTCAGACCAACAAGACTAGGAAGAATGAGATGAAACTAGTAAGTGGACAGATCAAAACAAATGGAAATACTTTTTCATCTGTTGCCTAGGTTTTTGTGGACTCTCTGACACAGGACACCAAGGACGCTAAAAGTCTGCATGGGTTGAACAGATGAATGGAATAAAAACCTTTTTTTTTTTTTTTTTTTAATGTAACGAACTACAGGAACTCAGAATATAAAGCCAAAGTATCTCAATATGTTTCTTTACTATCACCTAGGTGAACTTTTGATCTGACCCAACGATATATTCTCAACTTTCCTTTTGGATTTGGAGGAAAGGGAAAAGCTAGAGCACAGTGTTTTCATGTTTTCCAGGAAAAATACAGTTCTAATTTCTTAGGACAAAACAGAAATGCTCTAGTTCTTTAGAATCCCTAAATAAAACTCAAATACGAAATGCATCCTTGGCCTGAAGTGGTTTTAAATTGGTATTTCAAGTACCTCTAACATCACAGTAACAGTGTCACACTGCTGCCTAGTGAAGACAGATCAATATAAAAAGACTACAGAGCAAAAATGGCCTACCCCAGGCAAACATGATGCTAGTAAAACTTAAGTTAAAAAATCAACATAGAAGTTACGCAAATCATTATGGAAGGGCAACACTTACAACTTCAAATTCCTGATCAGCCAGAAATTAAGAGTGAAAAGTCATTACCCCTACCTCTCATCCAGTATTGTTTTACAAGAGAGTTCTTAGAACTGCTTACCAAATAATGTAATTTCAGCATGGAAACAGAGGAAATAGTGACTGAAAAGCCAGTATTTCCAGTTTCCCAATGCTCTAATGTTTCCTGAAAACAACAGGCAGATTCAGAAACCAGGAACCGTATCCTTTCAATACAGACCATTACTTAAGTTCTTTACTTCAACTGGGAGTCGCTTTCAAAAGCACAAAATGGTAAAACACATTCACTCTACTTGGTAAACTGCACTAACCATCCACCTTACATGTCATGGGGTCACAGACTTTCCTATTCGTAAGAATTATCAGCAATTTCATGACTTCTTTTAAACAGCAACAGCTCCCAGGTTTCCAAAATCATGTAAGTGGAGTACAACCATTTGTCCAGGATGCTGACTCACTGGACTAACAGCTGACCTGAGTCACCTCAAAAAGATGAAGTCACGAACATCGTGGACAGGGCTTTATTTTACTTTGGATATTCACTGACAATTGGAACCTAACAAAAAAAAAAAAAAAGTTAGCAACAGTCCCCAGGATCCTGCCACAATACACTACATACCTCACGCTCTGCCAGAAGACTGCCAATCTCTAAAGTCAATACGGACAAACCCCAGAGCACTTCTCAACCCTACTCTGTGCAGCTTTGCACTGCTGACGTTTGGCATTCAAACCCATCCACCTGCATTTGCAAGAATGACTCTGCAAGGTACCTGAGCAGTGTCTTCTCCTAAGTGAAATTAGCCTTCTCTTTTTCAGGATTATTTACTTTCATAAATCAAGAAGCTGAAAAGGACTGCATGAATTCAAGCAAACCAAATAAGGAGGTTACAACTACTAACTCCCTTACGTTGGGATTTGGTTAGAAGTAATTACAGATAGCTGGGGACAGAAAGCAAAACCAACACAGAACAGTTAACCACAACATGGCTAAACCTTATTTATACAACTAAATGTCAAACCACCTGCTTCAGCACTATTAAATAGGTAGAATACCCATTGGGAAACTCGGAGACCCGAAGCTTTGAGATAGGAAGAGTCACCTGCCCTGCTCTGCTCTGCCCGCCCCACGCACCCCCACCCCCAATTAATAAAATATTACTTTCCCAAAAAGGTAACACTGAAATTCAGGGACCATGATCTGCTTAGGTGTTTCCACCAAAGAATACAGAAGATAAAATATCGTTTCTATGGGTATACCAAAGTAAAACTACCTGCCAGATAAGATTTAATGGTCACAGATTCCTTAACTGTACTAGCAGCAGTCCTTCAGTTAGTTTTGAAAACACAAGTCACAGGAAGGGAAGTTACCATCACAGTGTAGAATTTAAAGCTGTTCTACTCACCTCTCTTCCACTGAAGAGTGAGAAAGAAGGGTTTCCTAATTCTGACTTCTGCCTTACCAACATCAGTTACTCCACATGACACACAGAAGTGGGGAAGACCACAGACATGGGAGGCCCTCCTCCCTAAAAACCTTTGTGTCTCCAATTAAAATGCTGTCTGGTTTCCACAACAGAGCACAAAGCTGCTCCTGGGGAGAAGCACTACACAATTTTATCTCTCAGAAGAAGACAAAAAAACCCCAACTTCAACAAGTGTACTATATTACACCTTTGAGAATTGCTCATGCTTTTTTCCATTCGCTTAGATTTGCTCTCTTACTTTCAAATTTCTTCGTAACTCCATGGCCACCCTCATTTCTACTTGCTTCCGATTTTTCCTCATTTTGCTATGCTTAGGTAAACACATAGCACTATCACCAAATTAATCTACACTGTATCCTTGAGGGAGGGTTTCAACATTTGGATATTTAGCTCCCTTGCTGTATCTATACAAGGCAAACATGCTGCTAAGGGCTGACAGAGATCTCAGTGACAATAATGTACACCTTTAATTAAAACAGAAAAACGTTCAATCCAAACAAATTCATTCTTCATGAAATAAACAATAGCTAACAAATTAAATGGGGAAAGCACATAGAAGGGTCAGGCAACTTATTCTTTCCCTGCTTGACCTGAACAACTGATTCATTAAAAGAGATCTGTGTAATCATATTAATTTTTTCTACCTACTCAAAACTAGGTTCCTTATTCTAATCATTCTTTTTTTAAAAAATTTCCCTAGCAACTGAAAGGGATGGTAGAAAGACTGAAAATCTGCCATGAAACTTCTTTTAAAAAAAAAGATATATGGGTCAAGGGATCAGAGAAGACTCATCAAAATCAGCTCTCGGCTACAACACACTGTCACTGCATCAGAACAGGCTGTGACTAAGGAAGAGTATGTATGTACTATCCGGAAAGATGGACTGGTGCTACATTTGAAAGGCCAATTACTGAATAATGTACTGAAGACATGTATACTGTACATATAAAAATGTACAAAGAGTTTACTATCAAGGCCTGATACATTTGAAAGGCCAATTACTGAATAATGTACTGAAGACATGTATACTGTACATATAAAAATGTACAAAGAGTTTACTATCAAGGCCTGATACATGGTAATGTATTTTCCCTACTAGAGCTTTACTTTTAAAACAATCTTTCTTCAAGTAGTTAAACATCAGTGAGTCACAAGGCAGGCGTCTGCACTGTGCCTCTACTAATACTGTCCTACCAATGACCTCCAGTCTGACAGCTTGGGATTATTTACTAATAGGGATTTGGTACACTGTCCAGCGTAAGAAATGGACTGAATGAAAAGACCAATATGGTGGGAACGGGTAATAACTACACGCTTGAGACAAGATGACAAAGAATTTGTCAGAGATTCGGATTTCCGTGTTAAATGTCATAAACCTTAGACAGAACTATACCAGAAATAAATTTTAACTATAACCTCTTGCAACTAATGGCAATTAGGCAACTGTTTCAAACAGTTCTATCAGAGCAACAATAGCATCTAAATGAATAAAGAATTCAGATAGCAAAATTAGAATCTCCCGGGTTTTGTTCTTTGGACTACAGTATCAAATTTGAGATTGGACCTGGCTTTTAAATCAAGATGCAGAGCAAACATCAACTCATCTCTTCATGAAGAAAATCGCTCATTAACATGAGCATAGTATTCTGTCATTTTGAAGGCTTGGACATCAATTTTAAAGCATCAGAAATAATGGAGCATTACAGCATACAACACAGATTTTCTATCAAAAAATCACGTGCTTGTGATACTATCTTGCTCTCCCTTAAGGTTAACATGCCACTACCGTGCATCTCTGCCATTACCGCGCGTCTCCCATCAGGGGATTTTTGCTCAGTTATCACAGGTCAAGTAACGGTAAGTATATGGCAAAAGGCATCAACATCAGACAGGGAAGGGGCGAAGAAGCATCAGCGGACACATCTGTCCCCCCGTGTTTGTAAGCAGAGGCTCACTCATCACGCAGAGGTCCACCTCCTTTCAGCACAGCGGCTACATCCAGCACTATTGCTCAGCAAATACAACTTGTGACAAACACGGTGGCAACCCGCACGGATGCACGCTGCTACGGCCGAGCGCCAGGGCGCGCGGTGTGTGCACGAGGGCAAGGCTGCGCCAGGGCTGGGCCGGGCCGGGCCCCCCGCTCCCCTCCCCCGGCCCATTTCCCTGCAGTGACCCCTCGGCCGGCAGAACACCGGCGGCACGGCGGCGGCTCTGCCCGCGATCCGTGTTGTGTCTGAGGCGCAGGCCCCATGTGACAGGCGCACGCACCGCCCGGTGCCGTAGCCGGCGGGAGGCGGGGGAGGGGAGGGCGGCGAGCGGGGGCGGCCGACCCCGGCAGCACACACCTGGCACACCCTCCGCAACTTGCAGAGCGCGCGCGCGCGCGCCCAGGGGTCCGGCCCCCTCCCCCCCCGCGCGCACACACACCCCCCCCGCGCGGGCGAGCGGGGCTGAGCAAGGCCCCCGCGCCGGTTACATAACCCCGCGCGCCACACTACCCCCCCTCCCCCCCCCCCCCCCTCCGGCGGGGAAGAGCTGCGGCGGGGGGCGGGGGGAGGCCCAGGCCGCGGGCCCGGGGAGGGGCTGAGGCAGGGCAGGGGCTGCGGGCCCGCGGGCTCCCCGGCCTCCCCCCGCCCCCCGCACGCGCGCACGGGGCCGCGCTCGCGAGCGCCGGGCGGCCGCGGGGGCCCGGGCAGCTGCGCCGCGGGGGGGAAGGCGGCCGCCCCGGCAGCCCCCCGCCGCCGCCGCCGCTCACCTTTCGCCGCGTCCCAGACGCACATTCCCGGGGCGCCGCCGCCGCCTGCCCTGCCGGGCCGTGTGAGGGCTTCACATCGCGTCTCCCCCCCCGCGGCACGGACGCACGCAACCGCCGCCTCCTGCCCGCCTTCCTCCTCCTCCTCCTCCCCAGCTCTCAGCCCCGGCCGCGCTCTCCCGTCTCTCTCTCCCCCCTCTTCCTTCCTCCCTCCCTCCCCCTCCTCCCCCTCTCGGTGTCCCCAGCAGCAGCCCCTCCTCCCCCCGCCCTTCCTGCGAGCGCGTCACGAGAGAGTCTCGCGCCACCAACCGCCGCTCGGTCAACAAGCGGCGCGCGCCGGGCAGGCCGGCCGGCCGGCCCGCCCGCCCCCGGGGCGCCCCCTAGCGGCTCGCGCCCCGCGGAAAGTCGCGTGCGGCGCGGCCGCCGCTCCGCCGAGAGGGCTGGGGAGCTCTCACGCCGGGCACGTGACGGAGGGGGGCGGGGCGAGCCGAGCAGCTCGCGCGCCTCTCCGGCCTTCCCCCCCGCCGCCCCGCCCGGGGTGGGCTGCGGAGGGCGCGGAGCGGCTGCGCCTCCTGGAGGCCCGACGGCCGCGCTGCAAGAGCAGGGAAGGGGGTGGAAGCCGATGCAGCGGCGGCGCGGGCAGACATGTCACAGCGGGACGCGACGGGAGCGGAGACGACCCTTGTGCCCGCTGTATCCCGGCCCTCCCAACGGCAGGGGCCGCGGTAGCCACCGGCCGGCTGCCTGGCCGGCAGAAGCGAGGGGCGCGCGTGTCTGCCCGCAGTGCGGCCGCGGCTCCCGTGAGCGCAGCCGGCGGCGGCGGGCAGGAGCCGTGAGGGCGGGCGGCTGCGGGGCGGTGGGAGCGCTGCCCCCAGCACGGGCACAACCCGCCTGCCTGCGGCCGGGCCGCGCCACAGCGGCGGGGGGAGCCCCTGCCTCCGGCGGCGGCAGCACCCCCCCCCTTCCGGGGCCGCCGCCCAGGGAGGAAGCGGGCGGGAAAGACGCGAGTCGGGCTGTGGCGGCGGCGCGTATGGCGGGTGCCCCCCAGCCGCCCCTCGGCCGGGCCCTCCGGAGGGGCCTGCGCTATGCCGCCCCTGCAGCGGCCCCCTCCGCGCCGGGGTCCGTGTAGGGGATGGCGGGGGGGCGTTACGGCCCAGGCCTGGCCCTGCCCTGGGCCCTGGGGCTGGGCCGGGTTCAGGCCGCAGCAGCCGCGCGCTGGAGGGGGTTTCTCCCACGGAAAAGGGGCTGCTTGTTCCCCCGCTCGCTGGATACAGGAATAACGCCCGCTGGCTCCTGGCATGTGATTCTGCATTTTTAATTATGCAGGCTTCTAAGAGAAGTGCAGCGGTGCCACCTGCTCTTCCCTGGTAACTTTACAATCCAGCAGCTGTTTCAGCTCCGTTTGACAGAGGCTTCTAGGCCTCCGCAACGTGAAGGGTTACAGGTTCTGTTAGAAAGAGCAGCAGTGAGGCAGCATGAGAGCCCAGGGTAACTCGGGTGCTGAGCCAGCATGCTCCTGTGCAAACCGGTCACCACGTGTGTGGGCCCTTCTCCAGTTCTTCCCCAGTTACAGCTCATGGGAGAGAACTGGGGATGCTGTGAAGTGTCTCTGTGGGGAGGCAGGAAGGACCACGTGTGGGGGAAGATACAGGGTAGGTGGGGGATCCTTGTATAGGAAAGTGGGCATTAGTGTGGTATGGGGAAGTAAGACACAAATCCTTAAGAGACCAGGCCTTAGTTGTGCTACTTACAGAAAAATTGTTACTGAGTTACCTGTTCTAATTCTGTTACATGCAACTTGTTTTATAAACAGAAAATAGTTGCAGTCCTACAACTGTATCCGCTTAGATAGATCTGCTAGGTGTCCCCATTGATATCAGGCAAACTTCCAGTTTGGCTAGAAGCGCATTAGTCTACCCACACGGACTTAGTTCCAGGGATGAAGCTATACCTGCCTGTCTCTGTAAGAAAAGCACTTGCCTGGAACCTTCCTTTCTCCACCTGCATTGCCAGAGCAGAGGAACAGTTGTCCTGGCCTGTGAAAAATGTTACAATTTCAAGAATTTTTGTGTTCTTCACTGTGTGATAAAACCAAGATCTTTATGAAGGTCCAGACTTTCCCTTATAGCTAGTTACATACTGCTCAAGGTTTTCAGGTAGGGTAAGGAAAATTCAAATTCTGGTCTACCTCGGTTAGTTGATCATCAGCTGTTTTAACCAGGGTGTCATTTCTTCATTTCACTTAGAAAAATATTTATAGGAAACTTCATAACACCTTCATGAGAAAACCCCAAATATTTGACTTTCACTCAGTATTTTAGTGAAACTCCTCTTCAAAATGTGGGTGTTCCCTGCCAGAGGGAAGCACCAACTAGAGTTTTGACCAGCTTTAACCTGTCAAATTTTGGAGATATTGTGGCTAGCCACTTTCTAATTTTCATCAGCAGTTATATTACCTGGGGGGAAAAAAAAAGCTTCTGAAAAATACGTTGTTCAGAAAAGTTATGTTATCTAAAATATATCCATTTCACTGGCCCAGCATTTTCCAGATTGCTGAGAAATGCCTCTACCAATTGCCAGTCTGGAGCAAACTAACTGTTAAAAGCATGGCATGACTGGATGTGTGTATTATTTTTTCCTTACAGAGCTATTTCTCTAGGGGGCAGTTGTGGAGCAAAAAGGCAGAAAGACAAGTGGAATAGGGATTAATTTAGGTTAGCAAGAACAGCTTTAAAATGGTTAGTCAATGATTATATTTTATTTTTAAATAGAAGCTGACATATAAGCAAATTATAAGAGGAACCAACAGTTAGTTAGAGAGGCATGTGGGGACAACTATTTTGTTTTGTGAAGTAAAGCTGGGGGTAAGAGTTAACAGTGAAAAAGCCTGAAGTAGCCATATTATACTTTCAGCAAAGATTACATACAATTAGTTAAAATGGGCCAATATTAGTTTAAGAGGAAACAGAAAAAGGAAAGGAATCAATGTTAAAAAGAGGATTAAAATAGGAAAGTTTAGGAAAAGGGCCAAATATTAACAGGCATAAATTATCTTTTATGTCTTGTAAAGCCCTCATGGTGCAGTGCATCTGCACCAGCAGACTCGTGAGCTGACAGAGAAACATCTTGGGCTGTAAGCTGCCAGATTGGGAACCGGGTCATATGCTTATTCATTGGTAAATATTTACAGGGTGAAGCCTGGCTGAAAGCATGCTGACTTCAGTAAAAGTATTCTTGCTGTCTTCACTGAGTCTGGAATCAAATCTGGGGTGGAGGAGGGAGACACTTGTCTACAGGCCTCTGTTCAGTGGGGCTACGATCTTAGCTGGGGCATCTCAATGAGGTAAGCATTATCATTGAGCAACCTTAACCTATAAATTCCACTTGCTGAGTCAAAATCTGCTCCAACTTACAAAAAGTACGCCTGATGTAATTTCAGTAACTTCAGCACAAAGGAATTTCCAGGTGAAATATGAGAGGCTCAGTGTCATGCTACTTGCAGCCTAATGTGGGAGACGTGATGGAGCAGTGGTCATGGCTGCTGTGGCCTCTGAAGGCGGCTGTCACAAACACAGAACAGCTCTGGGTCTCTTGTCAGAAGAGGCATGTAATGCCACAAACGGAAGATCTCTCCCCACGCTGATACTTCTGTCTGTTCCTTCTAGTCTCGTGCATTTCCCAGAGTGATTTTGCGCTGCTGGAGCACATCTAAACATGGGGGCCAACAGCCAGCCAATCTTTAGCTGTTCCACAGAGAAAGGAAAAAATGTAGCACTGGCTATTGCATCACCATTTTGCTGGTCTGCAGGGAGTTAAGTTTAAGGGCAAAAGCCCTGTCAATTGCTTGACTCTAGTACTAGAGCCAAGCTGAGCATGCAATAAAAGAAGGCTTGCCACCTTCATCCCATCTCCAAATGGAGAGGCTTGACAATGGGAAGCTGGCGACCAGTTCCTGCTCGCTGTTTTTCCATACCAGTCACTGGCTTGCAGCTTCTGTAGCTCTTGCTCTGCAGCAGTTGCCCGACAAGCAAACAACCAATTGAGACAGGCTGTGACGTGACAGCTGAGGGACTTCTTCCTTGTCGTACAGCAGGCATAGCCTTACTGCTCACTCTCTAGTTCTCATCAAGGACCTGTTGGAAGAGTGACCTGCCAGAATTCATGCCAGGCAGGGGACTCCCCAACTCGAGTTCTGTTTTCAGCACTAAATGCAGAAGTGCTTTTTTGGGGGGGGCAGCAAGGAGGTGAGGAGACACTGAATTCACCTGGAGGTGTTGGCTGGGCTCTCTGGACTCTGTAATACCGGTTGGTTCAGCCCTGTAGTTCAGCAGCTTGATACAGCGCGCCCAGCCGCGCCCCCGGGTATTTTTCTAGCCGGAGCTACGGGACGCTGCTTTCTGCAGACGTGCGGGCTTGCCCCCAGCACCCGCAAGGCGACACCCCGTGCGTCGCGCAGGCTGCGGCCGCCAGCGCGGTGCTGTTCTACGCAAACACGCGTGCACACCCCCCCTTCCCCTCCCGCACCAGCCCGGTGCCCGCAGCCCGCAGCTGGCGGGGTTACCCCGGCTAAGGGCGCGCCGGCTCCCACCGCCGGCCAAGCCGACCCCCGGGGAGCGGATGGGCGCGGGGGTCCGGGGCCTGCTCCGTCCCGGGGAACCGCTCCCGCCGGGAGCCACCCGCGGCGGCGGCACCGGCACCGCACGGGGAGGCGCAGCCGCTCCGCCGGCGTCTCCCGGCGAGGCGGTGCTGCATTGCGGGCGCAGCCCGCCCCGCCCCGGGGCCGCCCCTCCCCCGGCGCGGCGTCCCCCGGCTCGCTCCCGCGGTGCGCGGCGGGGCGGCCGCAGCCCGGGCTGCGGAGGCGCTGCCGGGCCCCGCTCGGGGGGCAGGGCGGGGGGAGCCGGGGGCGGCCGGTCCCGCGGGGTTCCCGCAGCCGTGCTGCGAGGTTACGGCTAAACGGCCCCGCTGAGCAGCCCGTGGCCCCCCGCCGGTGAAGGCTCGGCCGGCCGGGCCGCCGGAGGGAAGGGGGAGTACGTGCTCATCTGCGGTTCCGCGCGTCTCTCGCAGGGTCGGGGTAATTATGAACGACGTAGACACATGGCACAACTCCTGCAATGCTGTAGTAACGCAGCCTACTACTGTAGCGGTGCCCTAAACGTTGACATGCAAAAGCTGCAGGATTATTGCGGTAGTTTCCTGACCGAGCACTATTGTTTCATGGTAACCAGTGAAACGGCTGTTGTAAAAGCTCATCTGCAGCGTTTGGGTCTAGCATTAATGTGCTCATTGCTGTGCACACGTACTTTTTCACCACGATGCCAGTTTTCTTTAGCTCCTAAAACACAATGCAGCCAGATATTTTTAGGTGGAATAGATGTTTTATTACAATCGTAATTAATCAGGTCTGCTAAGCAGAGCTACTCTTGCTCTTTCAAGGGTGAAAGAAGCTAAGGAAGATTTCTAGCCAGGGATAGAAATCCCTGTCCCTCTTGCATGATTTTTGAACATCACAGAAAAAAACCCAAAAACCAAAAAACCCTGAAAAACCTCTGCAGGATAATCCACGCTTGCAAATATTTTTTTTTCTTTTCTTCTTTTTCTGACCACGTTGCTAAGAACGGTTCTGAATGGATGGAACAACATAAAACTAAAACTTGCAGAGAGCGGCAACCTGCATTTGGGCCTGGCATTAGGGGAAATGGCTGTGGGGTTCTTTGCACAGAAGGAACTCCCAAGACAAGAGCAAAGATCTAGGTAAAAAATGGTGGGAAGCAAAACAATTATGAAAAACAGACAAACCTGAAAAGGCTGTTGGAAAAAAAAACAGAGCCAACAATTAGCACCAGGCATTTTGCTAATGATGGAGCAGTATGGCTGTTATGTTACTGCTGCAGTCCACGAGACCAGTGGTCAAAGGGAAAGGTGTCACCAACAGATAGTTCTGTGTTTTCAACCTGCCCAATGAAGAAGAGTGAAAATGCTGGCACGTGAGCCTGTCCTGATGTTTTGTTTTACCAACCTGCTGTACTCTCCAGTACTCATTTTGGAGTTGTGCAAAAGTGGCCAGAATGGACCAGTGCATCAGGCCTATTTTACACAAAGTGTGGATTTACTGAAGGGTCTAAAGGTCCCTCAGTCCTCTCCTCCCCTTACTCATTACCACTGATGAGTACAACACTCTCTAACTGGTGCAGATTCTGTGGTCATAGCTGAATGAAGAGTCCTCCCCTAGTCCTGTGTCAGAGCTGCATCTGCCCATGGAACTGGGAAGACTATATAAAAATAAGTTTTATTTTGGGTGATTGTGTGCTGAAGCACTCCAGGCCACTGCAGTGGAACTTATTTTAGATGAAAATTGCACATCTGCAAAGATTTCTACATCATCCTGATAGGGCTCAGGCATCTCTGTTTCAGCAGCTCCCTCAATGCAAAATTGGTTTTGTGAAGAGCAAATATACATGAGTGGATTGCCACCTGCAGCCCTGTTTTCAATGAATTTGAAACCATGACTCAGTACTCAAAAGATATCGTTAGGTAATATTACAATATCTATATATAGATCTAATATAATGTGTGCCTTTATGCTGTTGACCTTTTCTTTTCATAGTCTTCCTAGGCTAATATTCAGTTATTGATTATAAGTGCTGTGTCCCTACTTCAAAGAGAAGTCGAGATGGATCCCTTCATTTCATTTGCTGTGTTTCTTGTTATAGTTTCTTCATAATTTCCAACCGAGCTTGGAGCGTTGTTGGACACAAATGTTCTTAGGGATTTTTGCCAAAAGCAGGTGCTTGCTACAACACAGGATGGTCGATCCAGAACAACAAAGTCACTGTTAGGCAATTGGAAAAAACCCCAGACCAACATCAAAATCCTAGGTAGGCGTATTGGATCACAATAATATAAAGAAATCTAAAGCTGTGTCTCTCACCTAACTCCCCAGTTTCTCTGTATTCAGAAACATGGATCTCTTCACAGTGACCAAGCAGATGGACTCCTTGCTGACTGCAGGACTTCGCAGGTCCCTCTCAGCCTGGTTTACAAGTTGCACAGGAGGAGGGTTCTTACTCTCTGAAATGTAAACTCCAGGTAGTCTGTATTTGTGTTAAGGCAGGGGAAGGGTTTTTCTTGTTACAAGGTCAGTTATCCCTGTTCTTTTTTTCCCTTTTTCTACTTGGAGTCAGTGTCTTCTCAGATTTGTTTGAGTTCTCAGTTATACGGAAATCCATACATTTTACTGCTGTTCAGTGCTGCAAAGAGTGTTGTGGGTTTTGGTGGGTTCCGCCCCCCCCCCCCCCCCCCCCCCCCCCATTATGTCCAGGGATTTAATGGATGCCATCGGCAGCATTCAAACAAGCTTACATATTCTCTTCTCTCTGCACAGATGGCAAGGCTTTATTGCTGGGCTTCTTTCTGTAAAAAGCTGTAGAAGGGCTCAGCTTTTCAGTGGTGAAAATTAGTCAATACCTTTGTTCTGTCTCTCAGGGTTCAAGATACCTGAATAATGGTGTGTGCCATATCTGCAAAAACAAGTTACAGAGATTCTATTGCAGCTTGCAGTTAACAGCCGGGAAGGATGCTGGGGTAATTTGGAAGACAGAGCTGCACTCTGCTGTATTTTTGCATGATATGTCTTGCGGTGTCTCCAAGAATTCAAGTGTTGAAAAATGCCATTGACACCAGTGAAGTGGATGTGGTGGATTTAGTGAATGCTGACATAGAAGATGCTATTGGAACCAGAAATGAAGAATTGAATTGATTTCTTCTAATTTAGGTACCTACAGCTGAGCTAACCTTGAATGTACCTGTCTCTGCTGACTACAAAGAGACCCTAGGGTGACTAGCTCATATGTAAAGGTCCATGATATTATTTTTTTTTTATTTTGATATTAAAGAAGATGAATCTTACTCATAAAAGTCAGTGTCTTATATTCTTCTCACTTTTCTGCCATGCATCACAGTCTTCTTACATGAGGCTGGATTATGGGCTACAGGATCAGAACCTGTCTGTTTTATTGAAAAAAATACAGAAAAAGAAAGTGTTAGAGAGGAAAGAAACAATTGGATAAGGCAAAACAAATGTCTTTGCTAAAAATCCAAATATCACATATAATGGCTACCTAGGAAATGTGCTGTGGGAGAAATTAATGAGTCTGAAATGAGAAAAACTCGGTAAGACAGCATCTTCAAACTCAGCTCTGGATACTCCTATGAATCCTGCAAGTCTCAGCGCATCAAAGGTGCATTAGGGGCAATAGGGACCACTTTATCCTTTGGCTGTTCTGGGCTGCTGGGAAACACGCTGACAGCTCCTGAGAAAGCCTTGGTCTGGCCTGCTCTGTCTCAGCCCAGTGTGGAGTCCCAGAGAGAGACTGAAGGGATCTAATACTTAAGGAAGGGATAAACAGGTAGAATGTGGGACATGTGGAACATGGGGAAAAGAGGACAGCGTGTCAGCAGGATGAAATGGCATGAATGCTAGTAGCAGGAAGTAGTAGAAAAGAAAAAAAGCTTGTGCTGAGACTAGAGGTAGGAAAAGATCTGGAGAATGTTTGTGAGCCAGAGGAAGAGACTGATCAAGACAGGGTTGCGGCGTTTTTTGCATGTAGGCAGAAGCCTCTGCAATGCCCTTGGAGAGAATTTCAGTTGCTTCAGATGATGAGATGATAGAGAAAATTACACTTTCATTGAGGGAATGTTGGAGTCCATCCCTTTTTGCAAGATTTCTGTCTTTCTTTCACTGGATGCAAATTTGCCAGAAGGGAAAGCAAGACTGAGATGCTGGGTTGTGTCTAAATGTTGTGGTAGAGGAGGTTTTCAAGAGTTCCAGTGAATCGAATAACATTACAGATGCATGTTCAGATCACACTCCTGAATTCCAGGCAGTTCTGTGATGCTGCATGCTGCACAAATCGTACAGCTGTGATGTACAGGATCAGGTCTAAACCAGATTGCAGGATTTTTATTTGTTAAAAAAGGCTGAATATTGGCCGTCACTGTTCTCCCAGAATGCAAAATCTTCAGATGTGAAACTAAGTGAAATTTGGCTTGGTGTTTTATTATCGTCTTAGAGACCTAAGACTAAGAAAAATCTTTCCACTCATGCCTGTGATGAATTCCTCTGGCTTACATATTAATAAAGAGCAACAGAATGCTACCATGGATTAGCGAAACTTGTTTCCTACTACTCTGTCCTAGAAGAACAAAGGATATAAATGTAGTATGGAGTGAATACTGATTTTTCCATGCTCAAATAGAGGTAAAAATTGTTTTTCAGAAATGCTGAGCACCTATAACCTCAGCTGATTTTAGGTGTGTGGAACGTTTGGCATAACATGTAGTATCTCCAATCAGAATTATAGCCAAAGGCAAGTTAGTTAGGCTGGGTGTGCTGGTTTCCTGCCTGGGAAAGGTGTAGCACAAATTATTTCCTCTGACATTTGTAGCTTATTAAAAGTTTATCTATTGTTTTGGGCTCCTAATTCAAATCACCATGTAAAACCACTATAAATGGGAGCAGCAAATGTTGTTTGAAATCAAGCCCGATCTATCTGAACCTGGTATCCAGAAAAGTCAATGCACGTCTCTTACTTGAACGTATCTTGGGTAGGCAACTGCTAAGGCCTCAAGTGTGTGCCGTGCTTTCAAGGGAAGACCAGAAAAGATCATCCAAAAGATTGCTCACTCTGGGTAATCTGAGATGTTTTTTTCCTTCAATAACAAACCAAATAAGGCAAAAACAATAGACCAGCAAGTCAGGCTTGCTGTTGCTAAGACAGAATAGAGTTTCCAAGAGAATGCCATGTGGCACATATGTCAGCACGTAAGACGTGCCCATAAACCCTGCTTACTATTCTGGTGCTCAGAGCTGGGAAAAGAGTGAGTGTCCCCAGCTGACCGCTGCTTCTTCCACACACACCTGGCCTTCCATGCATGGGGCGTTTCCTGAGGGGATTCAGAACAAGTTCTTTGTGCTAGATTTTCAGAAATTGCACTTTATATTTTGCATTTATATTTTTGCCTGTGGGGCTACAGTGGTTTCTATATGGGTGGAGTCTCACTTTGTTTCCACGTTCCTCTTTCCTTTTCCCCTTTGCCCATGTGCACACATGTGCAGACACACACACACACAAACAGGACACAAGTGCGAGGAGGACACGTGGCACGTGCCTCTCCTTCCAGTACTAGTAGTGAGAGCTGTGAGGTGGGGAGTGCAGTACGTGCTGTAACTTGGTGTGGAGACACCAGATGGGGTGTCTGAAAGCTGCAGCAGCCCATCTGCAATCTTTGGGATCCATGTTGTAAGACCATGCCTTGCACTGTCCTCCAGCGCAGGACCTGGGCTTAAAGCCATCCTTTATCTCAAGCAGCCTGAAGCATATGTGAGCCTAATTTTTGCCAGAGCTAACCCTTCTTTTCTATATGAATTCAGCAAGTGGCAAATCCAGGTGGGATGCTCTGCCCAAGGTGTGAGAAGATCCTGTGGATTCCTGTGTCTCTGCTTCTGTGCCTCAGCTGAGCTCTGTGTGTGTGAAATCTCCACTGGTTGGATGGTAAAACTGGAAGCACAGAGAGCGATAAGGAACAATGCAAGCGGATTCAAAAGGGATTTGGATCATTTAGTTGATGAGCCAGCAGATGGCAAATGCTGCTTGGTATAGAAAATGAAAAGTAATTAGTCTGGGAACAAAGAGCAAATGTAGGGAATGGGTGTAACATCCAGCACACTGCACAGACAGAGGAAGGGGTTACTGTGGAAAAAAAACCCCATAGAAACCGTCACTTCAGTGCACAGCTGCAATAAAAAAGGCAAACAAGACACTAGACTGATGGAACAGTGAGCTATAATGCACCATGGAAGAGGCAATACCATCCTCTAGAAGATGGTTATTAGGCCCCTCCAGAATACTGCATGGAGCATGGGTCACTGTCTCAGGAAGGTTATGTTTGGAGAAAGGTGCATTATAAAGCAACTAAACTAATGGTTTCGATGATTTCAGTTCTGAGGCAAAGTTAAGAGGCTCATTCTGAGGGGTCAAAGAGACCTTAAAGAGACTTTAAAATTATAGTAATGATCACTACAGTTACCAGACAATACTCATAGTGCTATGAGATTATAAAAATTAAGGAAGTGGTACTGAGCAGAGAGCAGAAACTTCATAAGCTGCTGCACAAGAAAAAGAGGGTTACCTTCTGACTTAATTGAGTTAGCTAAGGGTGAATACAGCTTCAGGAACATATGAGTGAGTCAAGAGAGTGATGCACAATTACAGTACATGGAACTGTCCTGTGGAGCAAGCAGGACAGTAGAAGCTGACATAAAAATAGCAAAATGGTTTGGGGGAAGAATCCCTCCCCAGTGTTTCATGGTTTGTTTTTATTTGGATTCAGTTTGTGAAGGTTCCTGAACTGTATCTGTCTGCTAATGGAAAGATCAATCCTTGCACATAAGCAAACCATCATGAATCTGCGTTCCCCCAGACCACAATAAAGGGAGCAGGGGGGAAGGTGAATTTGCCCTGCCCTCTTGATCCTGCTCAGGATTTCCATGCCATGAAAATAAGTTGGCTTATTAAGACAGAGGAGAGTTGTTGGGCTGCGGCTTTTGACAAGATGGGACAGCAACAGGCTGAATCTGAGGTCAGTAGGTAGTTTACAAGGCTAGGGAAGGAGGTGAAAACGAGAAGCATGTGTGCCTGCAAAAGGGGATGTAAGCATTTAAACTGCAATTAAATAGGTTTCAGGCATGTAAGCCTACCAGAACTATGTAGAAAATGTGTGCTTGGTTGTGTAGGCATCAGAGAGGCACGTGAAGTAAATATACTGACCCGCGCCGTGGCGCAGGTACAGGACTGCTGCCACTGCAGCTGGGCTGAGCTGGATGGATCCTGTAACTCCTGCTTCGCCCTGAGGTCCTGAAGCTGGTAGGTGCAGTTTAGAGCATATGGATTAATTGTATGGACTTCGAGAGAAAGCCTGAGCTCCTTTCATTTAGTGCTGTGGCCAGAGAAGACAGTATACCACTTCTGTTAGAAAAGGTTAGTTCTTAGGTGTTTATCATCAGGAGGCAGGAGGCTGATACACGCACGCCTCCTGACAGGGTGCTGCTCGGCTTAGGCCGCGATCGAGCTTTGCCCTTTCTGTAAAAGGGAGTGCAAGACAGTGAGAAGGAGCATGCGAGGCTCAGCTCTCTCAGGTGAGGTGAGGAAGGCAGCAAACTCTGTCACTCCATGCCTGCATGGCTGCAGCTCTGCAGTTGCAGCCACCCCATGTTAAAGGGAATTGTGTCGTGATAAAAAATGCCTTGTGCCGATCTGCTACAGGTGGTGCCATAGCTGTATTGCTAGTAGAAAAATGCAGGTTTGAATTTGCTGACGTTGTTGCAGCTAGACAAAGCTTTTCAGGGCCTTTGAAGCTAATGTGGAAGTGGGAAAATAGAAATTGTGTAGTTCATGTAGACTGATGATCTGGCCTTAAAAGGACCCGCGTTAACTGCTTGCAAAGAAGATAGAAGGACCTCAGAGAAAGATGTGGGATAATCTACTGCTATAGAAACCTAATTTTAATTCTCCTATAGTCAGGTACTGGCTTAAAGTCTGAAATTTCTCCTGTCTTTTTGCTTCTTCCAAAGTTTAGCATAATTGTTCTGACTGGATATTCCTGTGATCCATACAGCCGTCCAATCCTTCTTTGAATCCTGCACAGTTCTTGACCTCAGTGCTTCCTGTGGTGATATCTTCCACTGTCCAATTACACATTATGTGAAAGAGAGTTTCCTTTGATCAGCTTTGAATACATGAGCACTTGATTTCATTGAATGTTCCTTTATTCTTGTGTTATGCAGCAAGGTAAAGAGAAGTGTCAGATACTTCTTCTCTAGAAGTATTTGGTATTTTATCTTACCATGTGCCTTCTTATCTGTCTCCTTTCTGACATAAACAAATCTCATTCTTTTCAATCTCTTCCCTGTGATAGTCCCTGCCTCTGCTTCCACCCCCCACTTGCATATTCTCATTCTTACCCTCTGACCTCCTCTTGTTTCTGCAGGATCTCTCAGAGCTCAGGGAGGGGCACAGACATTATGCCAGAGGAGAATTCAGCACTGATTGGTATAAAGGGAGAATATTTTCTGTATTATTCACCATCTCAGTCATGGAGGAGCTGAGCATCTTGTTAGCTGTTTGGATTGCAGCTGTACCCTGAGCAGATGTCTCCGTTGAGCTGTCTGTAATGCTTTTTAGGCGGTTGGTGCTGAGCTCATCACCTCAGACCTTAATTACTGTAACCAGCTCCTCTCTGGCATCTCTAACAATCATGCTGTCTGACTTCATTTGGCAGATATCTTGCTACCCAGAAAGTCTGCATTATCCAGTAACCTGACCTTATCTCACCTTCCTAAATCCTTTTTTCTACCACGTCAAGAAGAAAGGTGTTACTCTTATTTTAAAAGGGCCTTTTAAATGCTTTTTTTTTTTTCTATCTGTCTGCTCTTATGCTGTCCTCAAGTTATTTGTGACTTCCATTTCACGTATTAGTAGTTTTGACATACTTTGCCCACACTGCCTATGTGGTCTCCATGGTAAGAGCTTTTTCGTGCCAATCTACACGATTTCTTATTATTACTACTTTGTAGTCATTCAGATCAACCTTAAATTCTAGTTTTCTGGTAATGCCTGCAAGACACAATGAAGGGCAATGATGCAGGGTTGTCTGGAATTCCATGGTATGTCCATATGACATGCCTCAATGTGAAAGCATGTGCAGCACAGTGAAGGTGGAGCTCCCCTTGTTACTTGGCAGGAGGTATATCTCTTCCAACCCACTCAGCCCAGGTTGATACATGCAGTTGGAACACAAGCAAAGCTGATTTGCGCCTTCTGTGTCAAAAAAGCCACAACTACTTCACCATATATGTGTTTGCCTGTAGGTGCTACAAGCTCTGATAGTGAGGCACTCCATTTTCTGGCTATGCTTCCTTGCTCGTGTGGATTGTTCCTTGGAAAATCACAAATAATTCATGTAGGATTAGACAGTGACCTCCGGGGCTGTTAGGGGAGTCAGGCACTCAGGCACATCTCAGTTACATAGATTATCCCACTCCCCATCCCATTATGACTCAGTTTTGGAGCTGAAGGTGTTTCTCCCATGAAACTCTTGTGGGCTGTGTTTTTTGTACAGGAGCCCTGTTTGCAAAGTCCTGTCTTCTAGAACTAACCCCCCAAACATTCTTGAAGCAGAAAAAGGATTTGAGTTTGAAGTGGGTTTTTTTTTTGGTTTTGAGCCTACTTCATACTATAGTGCTGTTTTGCTGTGTTGGCTAGATAAACCAAGGTGTCTTTCCTATTAGTATGAAATATTGGAAACGAGTAAATTCTCAAAGGCAGGAAGCTGGGAGTGAATTGAAAGTTGACTGAGTGAAGTTCAGGAGGTATCTGAAGAATATTACCTGGGAAAGTGCCACTGAGAGGATTTAGTGCTGAGATTGTGATACATTGTGCTGAAATCCACAAAGCGTCTGTTTCTGCAGTCTTACTCGAAAAGGAGTAGTAGAGGTATTAGGATCTGTCCAGTTAATTTCAGAGAGGGTAACTAGGATGGTGAACAATTTGCAACACTACTTAGAATTACGAAGATACCAGTTAGTGGAGTCTTTTTATTACTTTAATAAATACAAAGTAATCTGAATGTCACCTCTTCTCTTCATTATGAGCCAGTTGTGCTTGACCCACATGTTCTAAATTGGCACTTGTAAGCAAATGAAAAGGTGAATAGAACAGCTGAGCTGAAGAAGAAAACCCAGTTGGGTCACTGCCGTTTCTTTAGTGTAAAATTTTCAGAACACACGTACAATAAAGGTATAATCAAAAGTGAATTTTGGATTGCTTTCAGTGTTCCAACTGCCTTCCATCTTCTCAAAGCACCTATTCATACTTTTCACAGGAGCTTTATGAAAGTATGTGAAGCGGGTATCAATTTACCCCTATCTTATGCTTGGAGACAGACAATGTAGCTTTATCCTCTTCTTGTGGCTTTGTCTGGATGATGATGAGTTCTGTGAGACTGACCTAAAGCAGCAAGACAAGACAAAATAATTTTTTTTCTGTACACCTCATTCACTGACTTTAAGCTTAAATCCTCCACTCTTGCAGTGGTTTAACTCAAACAACAGAGGATACCTTGTTTTGATTAGAAACCATTAGCTCAAGCTAGATAACAGGACCTAAGCCTAGATCCTTAAATCCCTCCCCAGTGAAAATTTATGTTCTGACGAAGAAAGAGCAAATTATGTCTGCTCCATCTAAACCTTTCTGAAGCTCTTACTCCATGCAGTGTCACGAAGAGAGCCGTAAAAACAATCCACTGAGTCCAGCTTGTCCAGGTTGCAGCCACTTGCCAAAACAGATGACACCGGGCTTATTGTTTTGTGTCCTTGAAATTTAAGGGGCTTTTATCACTTTTGACTTCCTCTCTTTTCAGTTTATTAGTGAGTTTAGTACGTTAGTAAGAACTACTCTACTGAGCACATCAAAGGACCATTTAGCCTAATGATTTTTTTTCTGGCTGCTGCCCATGTGACATGTGCAAGAATGGAGGTGAGGATGGAGTGCACACACTGTGCTGGTACGTATCCCAGGCACTTAGCAGAGGGAATGCTGCGGCTGGTGCTGGGACTGTGAAGCCTGTTTTGGGATTGTGAGTTTCTACTGGTTTGATTTTCTACAGTTGTTTTCCAAACACCAGTATTACAAATAAGTACTTGGTCACAACGTGCAGCTTGGGAGTAGGGTCTCTCTGTGAGAGAGGTCCTATTTATGTTAAGAAAGGTTTGCTTGCAGATTGTAACAAATAACCTGCTGTACAGACCTGCAAAAAACCCTGGAACTATTGCCTCCTGTCTCACTCATTTCCTAAAAGGTTTGCTCAGTGCACTGAAGAATGCCTGTAGGAACATCGTTTGCCTAAATCTGAGTGGAAGGGCTTGTCTGGGTGCTGGTGCTTTAGAAGGGCCTGGATTTTATTGCCCTGCTCAGGCACTGCTAGTTGCCTGGATCCAGGAGCTCTTCCCTCAAGTGAAGGTTCATCCAAGTCATCCAGATCCATCCACATAGTGCATAGGGTGGCCTGGGGCCTGACCCAGGGTTTTGTACTCTGTTTGGGTCCAAGCGCCTAAAATGATGTGACTTGTTACAATGCCTAAACCCTTAACTAGCCATAGCTGCAGAAGCTTGCTTCGAGTACTTTCTGAGAAGCATGCTAGCAGTGAGAGGGCTGGTGTTATCTGTCAAGGCAATCTTTCACAGATGGCTTTTCAAAATGGATATACTCCTTGTGCTTAGTGTCCATTCTCTGTGCTTTACCTGGAAGGATTTGTAAATCGTAAGCTGTCCGTAGCACTGCAGGACTGAGACATTCTTTACGGGAAACAGGAAAGAAAAAGAAAAAGAAAGATCTGTGTCTGTAAGTTTGGATTCTCCATTATTTTAAACTGCATGTAGATGTATATGCTACCAAGTCATAGTTCTCAACATACGTAACCTTAGCTTCTTCTAGCTGATTTGTAATACTGGTGTTTGAAACGTGACTACAGAAAATCAAATTAGTAGAAACTCACACCGTCAGGAATTGCATAAATGGTCCTAGGAGATACTATAACAGTATAACAGTACATCTCTACTGGTTTGTAATTCCTTATAGTACAGGAGATTTCAAGCTAATAATCCCTACCCAGACAGTTGGGTAGCCTGGTTGTTATTTTAAGAAACACCCACACATGCTGCTGGTTCCTATTCTTACATTAAAGAAAACATAAGAGTCACATTATTATGAATGTGGGCTTGGTGCAAATGCGAACGGATCATGAAGGGGTCCACATTTTAACAGTGCTTGTTGCAATGTTTTCTTTTGTGTTTCGTCTGTGGGCTTGCTTGTCTTAGTGAATGAGATCACAGCCTGTTTTATTTCAGAATGGCAAATACTACTGTCTATACATACTTTCCTCAAATTCAGAGCAGAAACTCCCTTAAAATGCAAAGTTTCCCTATAATTTTTTTCCCCCCTTTCTTTCAGTACACATATTCCACTTCAGGTTTTGCACTTTCTTTTTTTCTGTTTGGCTTTGCAGTCAGCTTTGATACCATTCAAAGTCAAGCTCTGGGACAGAACTTTTAGCAAACAGCGGTCCAAGAGCTATGGTTAATTCTTCATTGCTCTGTGTCTTTAAATCAAGATTGGTGCCTTAATAAAAGGTTAGGCTTCTCTTCATCAAGTTATTAGCCTTTCATAAAGGAATCCCTTGATGAAATGTTATGGCCTGTGTTTTCCTTCAAAGTAAGACTAGATCATCATAATGGGCCCTCCAGGTCTTCAGCTCAGTGGTGCCTGATTTCTTTCCTGACCTTGAATTACGCTGAGAAGAGGAGGTTTTTGAGGAATAAGTCAGTAAGTAAAATTCTGCATGAATTTTTGCAGGATTACCAGCAAACCACTGAGGCGTTCAGGGAGCGAGGCAGTGCTGAAGCAAGCAGGTCCAACCTAGAGGAAGTTAATGAAGCTGTGTGTGGTGTGTGGGACTGAACCGGCACTGGTGTGGGAGATAGCAGTGGGCTCACTCAGAGCCTGGGTGGTCTCGGAAACCCAGCTACATGTAACTGTCCCTCCGGTGCGTGGCGTGTCAGCTCCTCAGCTGCTGCAGGCAATGCCTGGGGAAGCTGTCCCCGTCCTTTGATGACAGCAGTGCCTGGGGAGACCATTCATTGCCTGTTCTCCTGTCCCAACAGGAGACCCCTGGCAGTGATGGGGAGCAGCACTGTCCTGTGCTCATCATGAGTCATGGCACTTCGTAAGCCACAACTTGTTCCTGAAATACATTCCTGACCTCAGCAGCAAAAGCTCTCCGTTTGTGTCCGTCAGTATGTGCTGGTTACAGTCCATGAAAGGCACACGTTTGTGTATGGTGGTGAGTCACAAAAGGGCAGATCATTTTTTTGGAAGCTCATTTCTTCTGGCCTGCCCCTGAGATGTTCAGCCAGAACCTGCCCTGGCTGTCAGATGCTGATTGGGAAAACATGATTTCCCCAATAAGAAGTAGGAAAACATCCAGCCTCCAACTCCCCAGGTATTGATCGAGCAGAAAAGAACCACCAGAAGCTACCACTTGCAAAATGGTCATGTTAAACTGGCAGCATTTGGGCCCAAAAAAGCATTCTGGAATAAATACTTCTGAGAGATGGCAATCCTGTGTGGGAAGAAACTGTAGGAATTGGGAAATAATTGGGGAACAATGTTTGTGTGTGTGAACAGGGGAAGACAGAATGGAGAGTGACTTGGTACTTGTATTTCTTAGTGGTTTTGTCATAATACTGGCCCATAAATTGTGAACTGCTGCTCTGCAGCTGCTGAGATCGTGGTTCTCTTGACACTACTTACAGATGTTAGTGGTCTTAGGGTAAGGGGGCTTGTCTTCTATGCTTAAATAAAGAAAACCGTGGCTTGGTTATGAGCTCATCCAGTGCCTCACTAAAAAGTAGCAGTGACTTTCTTCTCCTTCCCCCAGAGCTGCCTCTTTTCACATCTTTGGTTCTGTCAGACACCCCAGTTAAATCCCGTGCCTTGTTAATGATGCTTTAATGAGCTAGCCTTTTCTCCTTCTTTGTGCAAAGGTTTCAAACGAGCTCACCCGTGAAGGAAGTGTGGAGAAGGGTAGGTGGCTTAGGCAGGAGCACAGGCGATTGCGATGGGACCTGAAAGCCGTAACACAACCCCAGGCATTTTTTCCCCTCAGAAAAAGGTTTAAGAAAGAGACAGATGAGGCGTAATTGAGACAGAAGGATGTTGATTTCATGGTTTATTGTCACATTAAAAAAGTAATCTTACTGATGAATTAATATTTGCTTTTTAATATAAAAGTGCTTATTCTTACAAATCCTTAAGGCTCATTCTGTTACATTACAGTAGGATTTTTCACCATCCCAGAAACTGTGCTACATGAGTTTTATATGAACCGTGGACATAGCAAAATCTCCAAACAGTAAAACAAATCATTAATAATTTCATTGCCTTTGTATGCACTAACCTGTTTAATTGTGTAACATAATTTAACATGAAAACAAACACAAGCAAAATTTTCTTGTCTTTTCTAGTTTCACTCGGAACTGATCCCCAAAAGATTTCCATCTTGATTGAGCGAATGGAACAAATACAATTGATTTTGAATCGCAGATTTTCACTTGTCTAGCAAAAAAGAAGGAATGAGACAGAGGAGCATTACAGGTGTAGTGTTTACCCTATGTTTCTTACTAAAGAGAAAAGGAATGACTACAAAGCACAAGTACTGTTCATATGTGATATATTTATTTTTGTAATGTCCCTCTGTTGTACTTTTGCTTAGGTAAAGTTCCCACTGAAGCCAATGTGAGTTTTGCCTGAGGGAGGAATAAGACCAGGGCTCCCATGGGCAATATTTTAGATTAAGTAGTTTATTATTTTTTTGTCTCACAATGGAAGAATGAAATAGGTGAAAGTTACTAAAGCTCTTGTTTGTATTGATCACAAGTGGAATATGATTTCTGGCATATACTATGATACACAGATAAAAGATACCATATTTATTTTTAATTATAATCAGAGCTATATTAGTTGGATGGGCAGTGAATTTGCTATTTCTACTTAAATTTTAGATATCTATTTACTGTAAAGAGCAATACTTTTTTTTTCAATATTTGGGTCAAAATGCAGTAACTAAAAAAATACCTAATGCAAAAGATAAAAATAATTTAAAGTATTCTGGAGCAAGGGGGGAAATGCTAACCAATCTAATAAATAAGGCAATTTAAAGCATTTGTGACTGCTACTGTGATATATGTACATACTTTACAGCATAAATTACTGTACAGAATACTCCGTTTATTAACCTGTGTAAACAATATTGCCTGCTGTATGGGGACATATTGTGGGATTATGGTCAGTGGGAAGATAAACCACTACAGCTTTGGCTGGGTGGGGGAAGCCTCAGGTAACACGTCCTCGGAGAGAAACACCAGTGATGTTTTATGAGCTGCAAATAAAGCCACCCTGACTCAAATAATTTTACAAAAAATCTGCTGACGTTTGTTGCTATAAATGAAATACTTAAATGCATCTCTGTGGTTTGTTACAAAAATAATTCTGGTCATAAGCTGATCTTTACATACCTCATATGGCCAAGGACCCTCACTTATAAGTTCACTGCATGAAAAGGGGAGGTGGGGGAGTCACGACACACCAGTATCCCGCCATGCCACCATCTGCATGGCCAGTGTGCCCATTAAGAGGATGGGTGGTGGCTGGACCCTACACTGGACCACTGCATTGCCTCTTCAGCCACCAGTGCTACGTGCAGCATGGGAAATGGGGAGGGAATTAGGACTACTGTGATAATTGCAACTGGCTGGAGAAGTAAGGACAAATTTAAGCATCCTGTTGGTTTGGGTGCCCTATACTGTCTGCCCCACCTGTTTGTTTCCCTCACCCACCCACAGCATGGTTTGGTTTTGGCTTCTGCATGGTGACAACTCCATGGAAGACAGTCTCCGTTGGATGCCTACTGCAACATGGCCCTGGTCAGCCGACACCACTGCAGTCCAGCTTCCCGTTACGCCCAGGATATATAATATGCTCAGGATGGCAGGGAGCTGCCGTAAGCAGGAAGTGTGTGTGTGTGTATGCAGCCATGATTTGTTACACCAGTTGTTGTCTCCATCTGCCGTGGCCAGCATGGGGTGATGTCCCCGCGCAAGAGAACCAGGGGTGAGACTCGAGCTGCCTGGAGAGCAGCTCTCACACCACCTGGCTCCTCTGCTTTAACTTCTGCTCTTTCTGGTGCCGCCTGTGGAAAGAGATAGCTTCCAATGGCACGGCAAGCACACCTTCATCTGGCTGCTCTGAACCGGTCAACACAGCACCGCTCCTTCTGCCTCCACCGACAGCAAGGGACACTGCCTGGCCAGCCCTAGGAGCTGCTATGAGGCTGCGGGGCTGCAGGTGGGCCACGAGCTTTAGGTGGTCCTGAGTGGCCTATAGGCTGTTCATCATGGATAAAATTGCCATTTTCATATAATGAATTGAAAAATGCTGTTGAATTTCCATAAAAAAGAGTAATATTGGCCTCGTGGGCTCACAGCCAATCTCGTCTCTTTTACCATCTACAGAAAAACTGTTTCTTCTGTTTAAAGGAAGACAGTTCTACTTCCAGACAAAATATGGAAAAAGTGCCTGTGAGGGTTTAGTAAACTGCAGAATATATTTTCTTGATATTTCAGTAATCTTAATAGAAGAAAGGTGCACATTCAGTCCTCAAGGAACTACTTACTTCTTTGGATTTGGGCCCAGTGAATTAGAAAGTGGGCAAGAGATGATCCAGGTCTAAAACGTATGCTTTAAACATCTCAGAAATAAATGTGTTTACTACATACCTATTTTCCTGCATATCTGCTCCCTCCCAATGTGATCTCAGCCCCATCCTGCATCAGTGCATCCTAAGTTATTTACCAATTTCAGCAGGCACTCCTGTTAGCAACAGGTAAAACTGTAAACCTGGGGTGGGATTTATAGCACCTCTATATCTGAGCTCATCACCTAACTCCTCTTTGTAGCCAGTGGACAGAAACAAGTACTTCTGGGGTGTGATTCATTGTCCTTATTTTTGACCTTCAATGCAAGATGAGGTGAACCCCAATTTCTATGTTTAAACCAGGACATTTTTGCTCTTCCCATTCCACCTTCTCTTGCTATTTAATCCCAGCAAATTGTTACGAGGCTGATTGTGTGTCCTCAAAGGTGCTCGCACAGGTGTGAGACCACCAGTTCCCGCTGGTTCTACTGCAGGCCCATTAAGTGGCAATGCTCATTCAAGCAGATCAGTAACACAACGTCAGACAATGGTGCTGGGCCAGGAGATGCTGCTATAACCCCTCCAGCTACACTCCTGTTTCCCATGGGATATTTGAGTCACCAGCACCAAGGGCTTTTGGACCCAGATTACTGGTCTCTTCCTTCTGACACAGAGAAGAAAAGCTGGTCAGAAATTGTGCATGGGTCATCAGCACTCACTGTCTCTTCCTCAGGAGAAAAATGAACTCTTTCGCTAGGAATAATGGCAGAAGGTGGGTGCCAGTCCCACAGGTGAGGTGGGAATGAGAAGAAAGCAGAAAGGTCCTGAGATGTTTGGAGCAGCCTTGCACTGCCCCCCATCTTTTTTCCTGTGAGTAATTTCAGTTCTACCTTGTCCTGCATGTCCTAAGCCAGGGTGGGAGATGGGGTTGAGAAAGAAAATATCTGTAACTGCAGGAAGAGCTGACTGTGGGGCCAGGAAGGCAAAATGAAAGGCTGAGGAAATAAACAATGAATTGATCATGACACTAGTTAGCTATGTGTGAATTGCTGGGGAAAGCCAGAAGTCTTCATCTTCCCATATAGCACCTTATGCAAATGGGAGATGGACTTGTTTGTCATGACTGAGGGCAGACCCCCAAAGTGACCCTGACATTCAGAGGGACCTTGACAGACATGAGTTGAGGACCCGTGTGAACCTGATGAGGTTCAACAAGGCCAAGTGCAAGGTCCTGCGCCTGGATTGGGCCAGGTATCGATACTGATACAGGTGGAGGATGTACTGATTGAGGACAGCCCTGTGGAGAAGGCCTTGGGGGTACTGTTGGATGAAAGGCTGGACATGAGCCATCAATGTGTGCTTGCCAGCCCAGAAAGCCAACAGTATCCTGGGCTGCATCAAAAGCAGCGTGGCCAGAAGGTCGAGGGACGTAATTCTGCCCCTCTGCTCTGCTCTGGTGAGACCCCACCTGCAGTGCTGCATCCAGCTCTGGGGTCCTCAGCACAGGAGAGACATGGACCTGTTGGAGAGGGTCCAGAGGAGGGCAATGAAAATTGTCAAAGGGCTGGAACAACATCTCCTATGAAGAAAGGCTGAGAGAGTTGGGGTTGTTCAGCCTGGAGGAGAAGGCTCCAGGAAGACCTAGTTGCAGCCTTTCAATACTTGAAGGGGGCTTATAAGAAAGGCAGAGAAAGACTTTTTACTAGGTCTGTGTGACCTAGTGACAGGACAAGGGGCAAGAGTTTTCACCTGGAAGAGGGTACATTTAGACTGGACATGAGGAAGATTTTTTTACAAGGAGGATGGTGAGGCACTGGAACAGGTTGCCCAGAGAAGCTGTGGATGCCTCATCATTGGAAGCATTCAAGGCCAGGCTGGATGGGGCTCTGAGCAACCTGGTCTAGTGAAAGATGTCCCTGCCCATGGCAGGGGGATTGGACTAGATGACCTTTCAAGGTCACTTCCAACCCAACCCATTCTCTGATTCTGTTAAATCTAAACTGCAAATGAAAATATCCTGTTCCAATACAAACATTTTCCGAAACAGAAGTGAGAGAAAGACTAAGGGTCTGTCCTTTGGTAAATGTTATCTACATCTAGTTTGTTCCTGCAGGAAGTGTTTCCTTTCATGTCTGTTAACAGGCTGAGAACTCCATATCTAAGAAAGCCAAGTGGAGGAGAAAAGGATAAGTAGTGCTAAGGAAGGAAGGATTTGTTAGTACTGCCTGAATAACACGAACAGCAATAGAAACATTTTGTTGATTGACTGGTGTTCAATCCTTGGTGAAGTGCTTTATTGATGACTTCTAGAGGTAATGTGTCAGAACAGAGCTGGGACTTTGACCTGGGGATGCTGGCTAATGATGGTGTGACCTGGGAAGTAACTCCCTAAACATTCTGCTCCCAACATATCTGACTTCCCAGCTCAGATACTGGCAATATGCATCACAAACAGACACATATTTTGTTATGAGAGAGACTTTTTTTTAAATGTTTGTTAAGCAACTAGTCCTCTCTGCAATGCACCATCCCAAAAGAAAATTTTCATTGATTTGAAATTATTTGAAGCTGGATTTGGAATAACAAATGCTTTGGATACTTCTGAGGCTGTTAGGAGAAACGCACTTGGTACGACCAGGGAGGCAAATTTCTTTCACAGAAATACAAAGTGGCTCAAAGATATAAAAAAAATTGAAATTCTTAGGATGGCTGCACAGCTCTTGGTTAACCTGCACTGTTTGCCCCATTATGTACTGTTGTAATTCTTGCTCTCTACCAGGATCGAAGTTATAGATACTCTGGGAATGGCAATTCCACCTAGGCTGTGACTCCCCTCAGTGCTAAGTACAAGTTTTATATACTCTGGTGCTTACATCAAGAGCTTACATGGTATTTAAGGATTTTGAGGGTCTTGTAGCTCTTGACTCAGGGGTGAAATTCATCCAGTGTACTTAGCAGTTTTTTCCCTAGCTCTTCTACAGCACTTTCCTTCTGAGGATACAAAGTGATTTGCAAACATTAATTAATTCTCATAAAGCCCTATGAGGCAGATAAGTGTTAAGTATCCCTGTGTTAGTACATATGAGAAACATGAGACCTGAGTGCCTTATGATCCATGCTGTTCTCTATATTCACTTCCAAAAAGGAATACGTGCCTTGGGACAGAGGAAATCCCCGTTTTTTCGTCATTCTGTTGTTTTCCTTAGACCCTCTGGAGTCCTTCAAGGGCAGCAGGGGTAAGGCTGGGATTCAAGCTACAGCATGTGAGATTCAAGCTACACAGATTGGAACCGAGAGGGAGCCTTGCTCTAGTTGCTGCTGGCTTTGTGGGGGAAAGCAAGTCCCTTTATGCAACCTGTGGGTTACTTGCTCCATGCTGCGGCACCCTGTTTGAGAGGCAGAGGAACTGAAGAAATAGCCGCAGCTGAATCCCACAGTGTCCCACCACTGTGGAAAACCACAGTCTTTTGAAAGAATGGTGGAGCCCTGGATGCTCCAAATATTAGTGTTTTTCTTCTATGTAACTCTGGTGAGGTAAGCACAAACAGGGCCTAAAATGACTTTCCCAGTTTGTTAATTAACCTTAAGAACAATTTCCAGCATGGCAACCAGTAACACCAGAAATAGAGTTTTGGCCTTATTGAGGGCAAATGGCAGCCTTATGAGAGACGTTAAAGTAGCCAAATTTTCATGCTAACAGTATTGGGTGAGGGTCATTGGTTTCCAGTTTTCGAGGCAGACTAGACATAAGATCATTTAAATGCTTTTCTGAATGCATTCTGACAAATTTGTCCATAGTTACAAGCCTTTCCAGCCCTTGGTGCACAGCACATAAGCTAATATAACAGTTATAATTATGATAGTGATCAGGCCTTTTTAAGACATGAAAATCAGACTAATTCTCTAGTTTCAAACACAATGAGTTCAAATATGTGATATAAATGCTAACAAAAAGATACCAAAATGAGAGGCATGTTATGTCTGTGCCAGCCAAACTTCTATTGTTACCTTAACAAGTCCATATTCTTCAGGCATTGTTTGTATTTCTATTGTGCCAGGAGATTTTATTCCTTAGTTTGAGGATTCTCCCTGAATGGGGGAGGGAAATGTTGCTGTTGGTGTGAAAAAGAAACATTTCTTTCTGACATATTAAGAGGATTATGTAAAGGCAAGGCATATTGCAGAAGGAGATGTTCTTAATATAGCTTTTACCATGCACCCATGGCCCTCCAGAAAATTTAGGAGAGTTAAAAAACCTATTGCTTTGACAATCTTTTCATTTTAAAAAAATCCTCTTGTAAAAAGATCAAGGAATTAATTCACTGTTATTTATATAAAATTCAACCTTTCCTGCTTAAAGTCATGAATCATTTAATGTCACATCTGCAAGTATATCTGAAGCAGATGCCATTAATCCAAATCATTTCACAAATTCCATTTTCATTTGGATTAAAACCTACAACTAAGTCAGTGAATAGTATATACTATATATGTGTTAAGGCTGGTGATTACTAAAGTCTCTTGGGTAGATGAACTGAGCACAGATTAGCCAGGTCTAAGTAGATGTCCTCATCTAGCCAAAAAAAAAGTTAACCTGACATTTCAGTGATTTAGATTTGAATCAGTAGCATGAAAAATGGTCGAACATTTGTATTACAAAGGAGATACTATGGCACAGTCCCAAAGGTGCATTTCTTATAAATTAATTAGTTACACAAATTATTTTGATAACAGTTACTGCACTTCTGAGGTGATATGGCTGCTCGGTGATGAGTACTTGATGATCAATGGTAGGCACTAGTAATAGCCTTCATGCTGAGTGACTTTTATTACTATTTAGATTTACAGTATATACATATGTGTTTGTATCTACACTTAGGGCTTGATCTTCTTAACCTCCTTTACCTAAGGTCCTCTGCTCACTATAATCTCTTCCTTTGGAACCCTGTAATATTTGGATGAAATGAATAGGCAAAAAAGGGGTTGGGGTATCCTGCCATGTGACAGGGAGGACCATGCTTGGCTTTTGGTCACACTTGAACCTCTGCATATGCTTTGTTCTTACCTGTCACTCATGCCGCTGTGAAATACTATAAAGGATTAAGGCCAAGGGGTCTGTATGTTCCTGCTGCCTGTGAGGATCCTATAGGCTGCTTTACCAACGCTGTCTGATTGAGAAGCCTCTGTTTGTAAGCAAACCTCTCCCTCCAGGCATAATCCTTCCGGATTTGTACAGAATGACTTCTTACTTTCCCAACACGAACCTGAACATTGCTATGGTGTAAAGAAGCCTGCATGTTCCAGGACTTTTACAGCAGATTAAAACAAGTCAGTATCTTTCATGGAACTCTGAAGGACAGTTTCCTCTGGTGCCATCCAGAACACACAGAGCATCTTTGACTCATGATGAAGTGCCTAAGACTGTTCAGGTTCTTAAGGTGGAGCATATGAATAACTGGACTAGATCTAAATGCCACATGCACTTTTCCAGACCAGACTCTAAGAAGATGAAATGAAGTATTGTCACGATGCCACATTCGTTTATCTAAACAGCAGCAACCATATACAGCAAATAGTCTGCACAAAAGAGTATTCTAAATAACCTCACCAAAATAGTATAGCTGCAAGAAACCTGATGGGGAGAAGGCCAAAACCTCTAATCCATTTATGTGTCTAGTTGGTTTAAGTGCCTGCTATTTCATCCTGTTACGTCACCAGAAGTTAAGGCTCAGTGTTCTCATCAGACACACAGATGATGCCAGCACAAAAAATAAAAACCAGTGTGTTTTTCCATGGAAGCAATGGGTATTTTAGCTGGAATAATTCGATATGAGAACAATGCGCAAGAAATGACAATCATCTACAAGAGATTCTTAGTACTTGGAAATGTTACATCAGGACAGCATTAATTCTTGCATTTCTTTGAAGTTTCTTGACATATTACATCCATACAAAGAGTTCATTGTGATTAAGAAAAATACCCCGATCTAGTAAAATAAACATGCTTCAGAGTTCCATATTTGAAACTCAAATGCCACATGTCCAATAAACTAAACTCCATTTAAGGCAAGTAATCACTTCTAAAATTTCTCAACATTAAATAGCAGTAAGGGCTCCCAACCCCCAGACTTATCTGAAGATAAACATCATAGGCACTGTCAAAGAAAACAGAAGCTAATCTAACTGGAATTTCACTTTCCTGATCTGAGGAGAAATACCACAGTACCTTCATATGGTATTCAAGCAGCTGACAGAATCCGTTGCTACTAGTCTAGTAAATCATGACAGACATCCACAGCTGGAGATCAGGCAAGTCATAAACAGAAAGGCACCGATCAAGTTCTCCACAATACTTGTGACCAAACAAATTTTGTTCCTTCTGGGGTGGGTAGCAGCCAGAGTTAAGAGCAATGGGAGGATTTGGAGGATGTGTGTTTTGTCATTTAAAGGCAGGTCCGTGTTCACTCTTAAAGCTAGCCACACTGCAGCACTCACGTCCATGCTAAGAACTGACCACAGCCTGAGCTCAGGACTTCTCTTTGAGGGGAAGTATCTGAGCATGAATGAGTACCTAAGTATCGGATGGCTTGGGGCTGAGCAGCTCCTCAGTAGCTACGCTGCTGAGCTGCTTCAAATGGGGTGAATGCTCTGAGTCAGAGCAATACCTGGAGGTATGGTACGCAGTCTCAACAAAAAAACATGCAGATATGTGGGGCTAAGTGTGCTCTCAAGCCCACTCATTACCACAGGGTACAGTCTGTGTTAACAAAGATGTTTTACTGAGAAAACGTGCCACATTGTTTGGTATCTTTTTTTTTCAAAATGGAGCTCTTAAAAAATGGTGGAGGAAAAAAAGGCAGCAGGGACCAATCAATCAATATCAGTGGCTAATTCTGCTTCTATTTTCTATTGAAAGAGACTTTTGTACTCACATTTCCTTAATATGTAAGTAAATTAGACTAGAAAACAACAATCAAAGGCTTCAGCCAGTGACTCGGACAAGAACAATCCATTGAAAGTCACCAGAGCTGCTGACTTGAGTAAAGGCTGCAAATCTGATTGCAAAAAAAAAAAAAAATATTTCCAATACAGAAAAGGAAAACTAAGTGTGTGAAAACCACTGAAAATGAACAAAAATGCATGGAATGATATGCACAGTTGATATGAACTGGCCTTGACCTCAGCTGACCCAGATTAAACTCCAATTATTGTGGGATTAATTCTTCTGGCATGAAAAAACACAGCTTGTCAACAGGAACTGAAAACATCCCATAAATCAAGAAACGTTAAAGCCTAGTTGAGGATTATGCATGAAGAGTGAGAGGATTATGATAGGAAACAGTTCTTAGCCTGATGAGCAGCAAACTCAGCTTCCTAGATAAAGGAAATTGCATGTAATGCTCCCATACAGCCTAGAAGAAAATACTGCAAGCTTCTGCTAGATGAAAAAGATATGAAAGTCAAATCTGTGGGATGAAGCCTTCCCATGCAAAGCCAACAACTGTTACAGATATATCCTGGTCTCTGTGTGTATGCAGCTGAAATTAACACATTTTCTTGACTAAGTAGATTGAAGTTTGCCATTTTTTTTCACCAATTATCTATTTACTGTCAGTAACAGAATGCAATTTCCCACCATCTCTTTTAAGTTCTTGCTATCAGCAAATCTGTTTTCAGGCTTTTTGCTTGATACTGTAGGTTATACTGTTGGTGAGGAGCTGAACAAGAGGTAAAGTTATTTAAAAAGACAGGAGATAAAGGAATGCATGCAATTTGTTGAAACTTACTGCACGTGAAGGAATGCCGTCTTTCTCCAACTTAATGCAGACTACACAACTCCTCTGTGCCCCAGTGGGGAAGTAACAGGGAGATGGCACATTCGTATGGAAAATTCTGTGATGCGTCCATGCTTGCAGTAAAAGTTCTCCATGTTTATGATTTGCCTTCGTTCATTCCAATTCAGGAAAGCCCTTGTGTATGTGCTTAAGCTCTGCTGAAATCAACAGGATTTCATTACAAGCTTAAAGTTAAGAATCTGTTGAGTGCTTTCCTGAACAGGGATCTGTGCTTATTGCACTTGGTTCAATCAACCCATGAGATTTTGGTTTCTGAGTTTTTCAGTACAAGAATAGAAAGGGTATGTTTTGTGCATTAAGATCAGTTCTTTCCAGTATTTCTAATGTATGAAAATGTTTGGAGAGTGGTATAGAACAATTAATCCTGAAGAGACATCATTGTATACTGTATATATGCACACATACATGTCTACGTTCAGAAAAATTTTGCTCAGTATTGAAGAAATATTCACCTTTGTTTGGATCAATGCTGTGGTTGACTATTTCTGTAGCACAGTGTCCAGAATAACTGAATTATCCATGAAAGGAATACTGTCCATGTGAATGGCACACAGTCATTATGACAAGTGAGCGCTATTCCGCACCCAGTGAAGTCCTTGTTGAGTATACTGAACTAAATGCTCCATACTGCTGTGCAAAGTGATAGGTCCCATCAATGCATCCAGGTCATTAAAAAAATCTACAGAAATAAAAAAGATTCAGCATCAGAAGAGTGAAGCTGTATTTGCCACCCTTTAATAGATTTTATTCTCTTACAAATTGAGTCAAGCTGAACATTTCATAGGAATGAACGTTTAGTGCTGGTGAGATTAATTTTAAAGCCCTGTGGTTTATGATCTTACAGGCTGACGCACAACAATTTTCTTTTTAAAGAACAAAACAGTGAGTTCTTTGGCTTTGCTTTTCATTAATTTCCATTGAGTCTTGATAAAGCAAACAGATGCTCGGCAAGATTTATTTTTAGATTAAGGACAACTTAAATCAAAAAGTCTACACATAAGTGTCTAGCTGTACATATGCTAGACATTTAAACTACCATGACAGAGAAACAAAGGCCTGTACAACATGGTCCACCCAGCCTAAGGAAACTAACCACTAGGGATTTAATTCAGTTGCCTACTTAGAGGGATGTAGCGCCCATTTGAGATGCTCTTAGGCAGTTGATACGTATAGTCTGAACTGGCAGATCTAACACAGGATGTACAGGAGGCTTCTAGAGTGGCAGTGTAGGTAAGGATGCCTCAAATGGCATTTGGCAGCTATGGTTAGGCAACTGAATTGTATCCCCGCCTCCCCTTCAGGGTGAACTGAACAGCTGTCTGAACTCTGCTGTTTGTATTGAACAAAGCTCTATCAGCTGCAGTGAGCCCCCACAACTCATACATACGCACCTACACTTAGGTGTCCTCATTTTGATTTGAATCCTGCCCCCGCCTTAAATACAGAAATTAACCTGAAAACCAAGGAATACTTTACCATCAACTCAGATGCCGAGGCGATTGCTTATGGAAACCAGTTCAGCTGAGAGAAGTTTTCTCTGAAGAGAGAGTGAGGCCCCTCATTCCCATCTGTGTCTGCTCAGATGGGGGGAGGGCCAGGGGCTGTTCATTCCTTCTGCAGAAAGGAAGGGTGCTCCTGCTTTTTGACTTGGTCTGGATAAGTGCATCACATCCAGCTCCACGACTTTGGGGAGTAGGAAGCTGCCTTGCTTCCCACAAACCTTTCTCTCCAGAATGACACAGATGGCAGTGAATGCTGCCCACAGCTATGCCTGTGACCTGTCTGTCACCAGTCCTGACCAGCCAAATAAAGAAAAAAATCAAATGCTTCTGAGACAGCTATCAAAATTGCTGGTGTGGGCCATTTTGGAACAGACTAGGAGCAGACTGAAGAAAAAATCACCTCTGCAGTCCTACCTTGCAGTCAGGATTCCTGCCAAAATAGTTATTTTCCTGATCAAAATCATGTGACAGTCTTCTGCAATAGTCCATTGCCTTGACTCACTCACCTCTGTTTTCCTTGGCCAGGTTATCAGCCATCTCCCAGTAGTCATAGCTGTGCAGGATGCTGTTGGTGATACTGACGTGGTTGGCAGCCATCTGATGAATGCGCTGCGGGATGCTGATGATAGGAGATGGAGAAGGGGCCCCTGTGCTCCCCTGGGAACCCACAGAGCTGACTGGAGAAGGGCTAGGGGACATGGGTGATGGAGTTCCTGTGCTCCTGGAAACAGATGTCAATACAGTTACTTAAAAGGTGTTGGAATTAAAAACATGAGACAATCAGAACACACTGTAGGTAAGAAAACACAATTTTCTGTACATACTGCCAATCTGATGTAAGTTTCTGTGTGACTTACTTTCCACTGGCACCCCAAGGAGACGGATTCTGGGCAGCTTTTGATGAATTCTGTGAAGGAAAAAGTATTTAACAATGCATATAATTTATATAAGACTACAAAATGAAGAACATTAAACAGTATAAAAGTAAAGAAAATTAAAGAAAAATTTGCATAGATACAAGTATTCAAGTCTCATGATGTAATAAACCCACTCAGCCTAGTTTGGTGCTGTGATGAAGCAATGCTGCAGCACAGACACAAATCACAGTCTATTAAACACACTGGGATGGGGGCCAATTAGGAAAACATGTTAGCTGAAATGGAAACTTTTCCCAGAAATCCTAGGCGTTCAGAAGAAATTGCTGCCAGAACTCTGTGAAGTTTAGGCTGGAATCTCTTGTGATAGAGAAAACAAGGTTTTCCTCCCACTCTCCTGCCCTCAAAGACAGATGTCATTTCCCTAGGACCTGCAAGGCTCTGCAAGTCTGCTCAGCCTGGCTGACCACAGGGATGCGAATCTGAGTTTCCCTCAGCTGAGATGGGTGTTTCAAGCACCAGGCTCAAGATTCTCTTTCACAATTGCTCCTCTTGGAGCTGTTCGCCTCAATCTGAATATGGCAGCATTCACAGGATCAGAGACTGCCCTTGTAGGCTGGTGATTTTTTCTAGCTGAAGGGTTCCCCAGAAGTCCCTGGAAGGGGACATTAGATCATTTAATGTGATCTCTTGTATACCTGTGGTCATTAAGACTCTCCATGGTGCACTGTGCTTAGGCTAAGGAATTTCATTGCTTGAGGAAAGACTACCTTGTACAAGCACTATGTTTACAGAGCAGGAGAAATTCAGGTGTCTGCAATGATGGAAACTGAAAGGCTAAAATGATTCTAGTAGTTAATCTGCAAGAACTGGTGGGAATTTACCGGCAGGTTCCTGCCCATTTGACCTGTGGAAAAACTCCTCCCCTATCCCAAGTGCAGTGGCTGATTTAATCCTGGGCCTATGAGAAAGAAGGATGTGAAAACCAGAAGTCTGAGAAACAAAACTTCTCTAGGCCGTGCCATCCACAGCCTCATATTCAGCAATGGCCAGTCTCTGATTCTTTAGAAGAAAGCGACCTCCTCACATTCTCCCCTGAAACCATACAAGCAGGTAATTGTGAGCTGAGAACAACCTTCCCTTCTGGACAACCACAGGAGACCGATGAAGTCCTGCAGCTCAGGATCTGTCTATGGATATTATTGAAATGCAAGGCTGCAGGTGTTGCAAGCTGCAGGAGTTAAAAACATTAACAGCAGTACAAAACCTCTCGCTCTCCCATGGCTTAGGAAGGAAAAAAAGATAAAAAAGGGGCTTCAGAGCTTCATGGATTTAAAGGCCAGGAGTAATCCCCCAGGACACTCAGTCTGTAATTTCCCTTTGCCACCAGTCATGGAACTTTTACCAGAAGCTAAATTACATTAAAAATGTATTTTATTTTACTCTTTTTAAAAAGGATAGCTAGTAATATATAAATCCTAAGACACTATTTATCCTCCTTGTTCTCCTGTGTCCTGTTCTAACGTTTAGCAGGCCTCTCAGTTAGAAAAAACAGATTCTGTTTCAGGGTTTCAAGATTGAATTTTCTTAACTTCAGTACTAGCTTTTGGATTTTGTTGGTCCAATGTCAGAAAAACTGCATGTTGCCTGGTACTATCAGCTCTATTTCCATATACACAATGATCACATCCTCTCTTAACCTGTTCTGCAGTAAACTGGACACATCTCCTGAGACTCTCTTCAAAAATCTTGTTTTCTTAGTTTTGATGTGTTCTCTGAACTGCCTCTTGTGTTCCCACATCCTTCATGTGCACACCAACACTGGCTGTATTTTAGCAGTGATCACGTCAGTGTTGTACGTGCCCTGGCATTCTTCCTACCTTTTGGCACTGGGCCTTCTACATCCCAGGTAAGTGGTATGAAAAATAAGCCTTGCAGTGTAACAAAGGGGCCTCTTCCTTCAGTTTCTTTTTTTTTTCCCCCTTCTTTTTGTTTTTAGCAGGAAGGGCTAAGGTGTGAAAGGAAAAAAATGAAAAGCTCTTACCATCCTAAACAGAACCAGCCTGGGAATCCTCGACATTTGTTCCTCTTACAGAACAGTTTCTTTTTTTCCCTTTTCTTTTCTGATCTGTCTCAACTACTGGCCTTCATTTTTCTAGTGTAATGGAAACTGAGTACATGTTATATACTTACAGAGTTGGAGGCAGGAAAATATTAAAATCAAAGTGGAGTCAGGGATACTTCTGCTATAAATGTAACTAGCCTCTGCCTTACTTCACAACTTTCCATACCTTTTTTCTCAAGTTTTAGGTGTATTGCTCCAGCTTCCTCTCAGTTCTGCACCAGAAAGGTGGGGGTAGGGATTTGAAAGAGCGTAATGTTGTAAGAGACCACCTCTTATCCAACTCTGCTTACCCATTCTCCTGGTTTCTTTATGCTCTCAAATGTGTCTGTCCCTTGAATATCTGTGGCTTATTTTGCAGTATTTTTTTTATAATGGAAATAAAATACTTAAAAGGAGATTTAAATAATCATTTTTTCTTTTCTAAAAGAAATGTGTCTAATTTTCCCTGCAAATGTGTGTGACGAGGTTTAAAATCTTTCTTTGATTGATAATATATGTGGAAGTTCTTAATGCAGTCAGCATTTCACGTCACTTGGTTTTGAAAGCTTTTAGATACCAAATATGAAATGAGTGGAGAATTGGCTTGTTTTCCACAGAAAATTATAGAAAATGGATTTTTTCCCCATTTTTACTTTCAAAGGTGAGAATACTTTCTAATGTGAAACTACGCTATCATTATATCAGCAGGAGCTCTGCAAAAAAACAAGCTCATCTTGACTACAGCAGAGTGTAAGTCCATTTTACGTTTACTGTGAAACAGTTTCTGTCTGCTAGTACGAGACATTTTACATGGTTGAGAGCCTGACCATCCTGTTCTTAATGCAGGTATTCTCTGAACTGGTAAAGAAAAATAAAGTACTGTAATAGGCACATATTTCTTTCCCCTGAAATCAAGTCATTGTTAGAGAAACATAACGTGTTGAATTATATATTGCTAAAATTTTAGAAGCAATTACAATGACTTCAATTTCAGTTTGACAATAACGGATCTGTCAATTTCCTTCACTGTCTTCATGTGTTCAGAATCCGGTCATGAGCATTTGTGCTTGTATTTGATTTTTTTTTTTATTAACAAAATGTCGAAGGATGGATGTTTTTCATTTCAAGGTACCTCCTTCTGCAAAAAAAGCCCCAACAGATGTGTTCAGAGGCAAACAGCTGTTCAGGTCCCCAAAATAGGTTGTCTTAAAGAACTTGTATGCTTTTTTTTTTTTTTTAATTAGAATGATAAAGGCTAATTTTGTGTTTGTAAATCAAATGCTGGACTGACTGACTCCTAGGTGAGCTCCACCTGTTTTGTTCTTGAGATACTTCCCAAGGAAAGGTTGCCTGTCAAGTAAAATACGTTAAAATACTTTTAATGACTTCCTTATTCCTGTCTTAGTCATAATAACCAGGGTTTGGACCTAGAAGAGACTGGAGAACAGAAGCAGTAGCAGGTGAAGCAAAGTGGGAAGGGTGAACCAGCAGTGCTGTGTCAGTCACATGGCAGGTGGTTTGGTTGCCATCTGATGCTTTTGTACAGCTCCCACTGAAGTCAGTGTAGGCTGTTTGCCAGTTCCTTGGGTAAGAAGGTCCCACTGCACTAGCCTCCCTGTTGATGCTAAGTGGAAGCCCTGCAGCTGATGACTGATCTAGATCAAAGTCTTCAACTCACAGGTAGCCTAGTGGGAAGTGTAATCCTGGAGAGGATTCTTAGAGCAAAATCTGCAAAACCTATTTGCCACAGAGCTAGACAGCACTAGCCAATTGACCAAGAATAACCTGAAAATACCTGTTTGTTAGTACAATAAATTTCTTATCCTTTGTGAGGGGACGTGGTGTGTATTTTGCAAAGAGGAGGCCTAGTGAAGACAACAGAACTGACTAGACACCAGGTGTTGCCATGGGAGTCTGTGGTAAAACCCTACTGTCTACTCAGGGAAAGACCTAAGCCCAGCACAGCTGCTGTTTTAGTAAGATGCTGTATTTCCTATAATGACATACTGATCTAAAAATATGCCATAAAGAATGTACCTTGAAATACTCAATAAGAGCTTTTGAATACTTGACTGCATGGTCTCTCTTGAGTCGGAACATCCTCCAGTACAGAAGGGCCAGGCAGCGGTAACTAGAACAAAAAGCAAAGCAGAAGGTAAAGTGTGTCCCCTGAAAAGAAATCCCAATGAATTATCTTAAATTCTTAAACTAACACAGACTGAAAGGCTGACAGCACATTTCTGACAGTTTTTATTACCATTTTTTTACAGTACTTCACACTTTGCCGTGGATTCATGAGCAAGGCTAGGTATTGCAGCCAGGACGGGTCACACTGACAGCTGCTACCAGTGAGGTACTAAACAAATTATACTCAGAAAGGTTTCCACGTTTGGGTACCCAGGCCTTGACTCTGACTTGAAGCCTGCACACTTGACCAAAGGCCTCTCCCATGAAAAGGTCATTACAGGCCTGGAACACAGCACACACATTTTTTTGTATTTCTTTTTGTAAATGCAAAGGCAGTCTTTTGGGGTGCCTGTAAAATGAACTAGATTTACAATGGGTGTATTTTGTGTACACGCAGTGGTGTCTTCCAGCAGCTGGAGATGGCTGGGAAACCTCAGACTTGCCCAGATTTCACTGGCCAAACTCCTCTGTGGGAAGCCAGAATGGAGATTGTGTTGGAGCCTGGAGGCCAGAGGGAACCAGCAGCTGGCTGAAAACCTCAACGTGCTGTACTGGAACTGTCTGCTCCCATGGTCCTCATTAGTCTGCAGAGTGCCACGCACCTTCAGTGTTATGTAATTAAATAAGAGTAATAGCTATTAACTATAATTATACTTCACAATAACTGATAAGCAGCATTCAGGGGACACAAACTCTTTGCTATTGGCTTTAGGTGTACCGGTCTATTTTCTGAACCAAGAATCACCACCCCAGCAAGCTTTTTGACTGGCAAGTGTGGGATTGCCCCACAATAACACAGTTTTTGAAGCAAAAATCTGTTGTGTTTTGCTTTTCCTTTGGCAGCAGAGGCCTTATTTTTAAAAGCAGTATTTAGTCTCAGAGCCGAACTGAAGCACCAGAAGGTGCTTTGAGTTTGGGAGCGCAGAGCGCTCCCCATCTCCCCGTGCCCAGGAGCTGCCCAGACCTCAGCAGCCCCCTCGAATTAGCAAATTGCTCTTGGAAAAAAAATCCCAGCCAGGGTTTCTCAGCCCGTTTGCCTCGGGTCCTGAAAGCAGACGGTGAATTTCTGCCTTTGGCCGCTGGAGGGCAGTCTCTCCCTAGGAGAAGCGGAGCGGGGCGCGCCGGCTGCCTGGCAGCCTGCCCGGCGGGCGCTGGGAACAGCCGGGGGATGCGGTGGCCTCGCAGCCACCATAACTCTCACTCTGTCACCTTCACAGGTACAGCACATATGCAAATGGTGTCAGCTCATCTGCTCGCTGGCAGACGGTGAGTTAAGATTGCTATTCATCGCCCAGAGAAGGCACCGTCTGCTTTCCCTCTCGCTGACCTTTCTGCTGAAACAGATGCAGCAGCTCCGTGAATTTGGATGTGGTTCCGCACACACCGAAGCGCTCTGACAGTTCTGAGCAACCCTTCGTAATATGGCTTTATTTTTTTTTTTACCGTTCTTTAGTCATTTTCCCACCTAAGCGTTTTTAAAGCAGTTGCCATTAACGCATTCTGTGCTCCTCCCGATGGCACAGCAAACCAGTGACAAAGAAAGGGCATTTAAAAAGAAAATGCATCTCGATATTTTCTTCTTTTTTATACAAATGATTAATTAGGAGTCCTTATTTATGGAGGCTAAAGATGCATTTAATTTGGATTTTTAACAGATGGTTAATAGATGTTAAAAACACACTTGCTGATTGTAAATGTCCACTTACTGAGAATCAGTAACCACATAATAGGTATTTTATGTATTAACTACATAGGTATTAAATTAAAATTTGATTTAATAACATTTTAGTATTTTACTAGCAATCAGCAATCATCCTATAGAATCTAAGGTGCGTGCATATATAGCTAGAAATCTCAATTTAGAAGGTACTCCAAAAGCCTTAATTATCACCATCACCATATCTCCCTTCATATAATGTAAATATAACTTATGATTATTGAGCCTAAAATGTCAGCCACAAAAGAAATTACCGAGCTATTGGTACAAAAGTATATCAGTCATAAAAACAACAAACCATCAGGCATTTAAAAATTAATTACGCTGACATACCATAGCTGACCTGTCACAGCCAATAAGTATGAATTGCTTATTTACAGAGACAGAATGCAGACCTGCTACAGCGATACAAGGGCTGGGCCTTCCCAGAGCACAAAGTATTCTCTTAATTTCAATAGACAACATAATCCTATCTGGCTGCATCCAGCATCTGATTTTCAAGAACTGGCTTGCTGCAGAAAAGAAGCCTTTTGAGGAATTCTTGATCTACTAACCATAATGCTGCCAGCTGTTTGTCTTCTGGTGTGGCGCTGGGGCCTGAGTGGGTTTTTAGTCTCACTGCATACCTTTAGCAAAAGGAAAAAATCCAATGTGAGTTAACTGAGACAGCTTTATATCACTGGTCAGAGAGCTAAGCTGGCCCGTGCCATTTAATCTGCCCCCTTATACATATTTGCTCAAGTTACCAGACATATATGTGCTTTTTCTGGTTGTGTTTCAGAGCTCTTTTGCCATTAGCAGTGCCTCCCGGCACCTTTTTAAACAGCAGTAACTCCCTTGAACATCCTCCAGTCCAGAGGGGAGCCTAGCTGCTGAGGTGATGCTGTCCTACCGAAATAACCTCTGCTGCTGTGGAGACCTGGTTACAGAGTTCACAGAGAAAGGCTTTCACAGCGTTTGAAGGCAGACAGCCTGCCTTGAAGCTGGTGCTGCCCTCACCCTGCCAGCTCTGAGTGTGTCTACCCAGATTTGCTCCTCCAAGCAGAGCACAGCAGAGTGGGAAACATGTGGCTCAGAGCTATTTTTGCTCATATGACATTACATTCAAATGCTATAAATATTAAACATCCACAGAGGTAGCACTGCTGTTTCAAGAGTGTATGTGCTATGCAATCACAAATTAGTTTCTGTAAATCTCAGCTTCCAGCTGAATACCTGAACAATGGATAAGGTTAGGACAACACACAGCACTTCCAGGCTCGTTACCAGAAAATACCTGTTCTCCATAATTAGCTGCTTGTGTTTTTTCTTATCTTTACTTTCAAACTTTAATTCTGGTGTCTGTGCAAAGATTTGGTATGAACATTTTGTTTCAACAGGCATACCTAGCAAACCACTTATTTTTCTGAGCTGCGGTAAGTGAGATCAACAGCAATTCACACTAACACACAACCACAGCTACACACATTATTGAAAGCTATGGATCTGCAAGCAAAATTCATTTCCAAAGTTAGGACCATACGTTTACTACTATGCAAAAAGATGGGGCAGGCAAAGAAAGAGCTTTCTACCATTTGGAAAAAAGAAGGGAAGAATTGCAGAGACAGAATGTACTATACTCTCTTACTGAAAAAAAAATAAAATCTGTTTAATAACCTTCCAGTTAGAAAGCTGGCCTCAATCCACGAAATGCATGAGAAGACAGCCTTAAGTGGAATAAAATGCCAATGGAATTGTTAACATGAAAGAAAATCTTCACATCAACACTAAGTCCAAAAGAATGCAATTGTTTTAGAAGCTTTGCTTCATTATCAGTACGATTAAAAATTAAAATGTTTTACTTTCTATAAACTTAGTCCTGATGAAAATTGTGTGATTGATTGTCCTGAGGAATGATGCCACGGTCACTGACAGTGCAGCTTTCTCTGCTAGTGTGGCTGGGCGGGCTGGCTGTCTTGTGGAGAGGGTCACTGAGCTGCTGGAATGATTTTGACCTTTGTTTTTCTCTATTGTCACTGTCACTAATGTTAACTGTTAGCACCAACGGTAACAGAGAAAAGGACTTAAGAGTAAAACTTTCTTCATAGGGACTGCGGGTGGGTCTGAATTCTAGACTGTCCTGTTTGGAGAACTGTGAAGGTGCCCAAATGCAGGGGCAGCATTAGTGTGAGCTGGACTGCTTTTGTGAGCCCATTTGCTACAGTAGGAGGATATACACCAAATGGACCTTGAGTGTCCATTTTTCTATCACTGCTCACATCTTCTTTCGGGTAACCTTAAAACTGCAGTCTTAAACATGTTACAACATTTTGCAAACTACCACTCCATTATGAATGTTTTGGTATTATATATTATTATTTTTCTCTTTTGAGTAGCATGGGACTTATATCATGAAATGAAGTAATTTGCAACTCAAGTAATATGAAAAGCTTTGGGGTTCTTTTTTGCATTCTACATAGTTTCCCGATTTAATTTCCATAGAAATCACAGATAATACATACACATCACATATGACTGACCAGGCACTTGGGAGGACATCACTTCCTGCCTTTTACTCTATCTAGGAAATTATGTGATAATGTAGATAAGCATGTTTGCACAGAGTAACCCCTGAGGTCATCTCCTCCCTTCCTACCTGATGAGTTCAACTGTTTCTGAATACATTGTGTAAGGGGATTTAGATTCCATTGGGCCTTGTTCCATTGCATTTCCACACTCAATAAATGATAGTGCTGCTTCTGCATAATTCAGTGCCTTTCCAAACTTTTCCACCTAGAGGGAAAAAAATAAGGACACAGAGAAATAGTGTAATCATCAAGTTATGGTTACATTTTCCTCAACATAAACTGTAAACTTGCCAGAAGTTGGTATATCTTCATAATCATGATTTTTCCTAAGAAAAAGCTAAAACCCCTCAAACCCTGTGCATCAGTGAAAAATCATAAGGTACAGAAAGTAGAGCGTAAAAAGGCTATGAGATGTTATTTGGTCCACATCTTTGTCCAAAGAACAATCAACTCTGCCTAGGACATTCCTGACAGATGTTTATCAGAGCTTCCTTCCAGTGCTGGAAATCCCACAAACTCTTCAGGCCTTTCGTTCCAGCTTTCATTAAGAAGGGTTTCACACATCTTTGCAAATATAGTTTTCATCGCTTAGCAAAGAAAGGTAATGATTATCTTGACACAAGGGAATGAGAATTAAATACTTTGACTACTCTTATTCAAAGGCTCATGTCTGTTCTTATGTCTTCTTTATCCCTGCTATTTTCAGCACTGCTTGACCATACTCTTCTCTTGGCAGGAATTTGTTTTCTATATCCTCCTCCTATTTCAGGGACTGCTCTGCTCCCTCAGCTTTTTCTGCCATCGTCCTTCCTTGTCCCATTTTTTTTTTCTTTTTTCCAGTACTTTTTGACTCTCTGTGTACTTGTGTACTTATATGGATATATATGCATATATATACTTTCAGTGATGGTGTATATGCAAATGTGCACATAATGTTCATATGTGTACACTTACATACCACTTATCTGCCCTCAGAATTTCATTTTCGATGTGGACAGAGATGAATCATACTAATACCTCTCTGTTCTGACTTCTCTTTCCTTCAATCAGAACTCCTGCGGTACATAAAGCCCGTTAATGGAGTGGATGCATTTGGTTGAAATCTGATGCACACAGTGAAAGGTTAATGGACCTTATTCTTTTCCAAGGGATAAAGATTTTAAATAGTAACTTTGGAATGGCACACTGGCTTCAATCTATTTTAGGTTCTTATACGACTCCCATTGCGATCATATGGGAGAACTTCACAAACTTTTTATTATATTTCTTTCCCTGACGCTCTTGTGCAGGTGGAAGTGCTATTACCCCAGTTTCACAGCTGGGGGACTAAGGAGCAGAGAGACTTAGAGTAATTTTCAGGCTGCTCACTCTAAGTGCCTATGTTAGGTATTGCAGCACCGAAGTAGGAGGTATCCAGGCCAGCAAGGTGATTCAAAGAGCCTTGGAGGCACTTTGGAAATATGGCAATTCCTCCAGGATCCCTACATATTCAAGGAGAGAAAGGAAGTACCTGCAAGGGGAGATTCATGAGGTGTAAGTAAGGTGCTGGTCCACTGTGCAGGGAAGCAGAATGCGAAGAATATTTCAATCACCTAGTACTGATGGGAGGCTATTTAAACTGTGCCTAAGAGACTTTCATGCAGGAAACTTGTGGCACAGCAGAGAATAATGCTTGCACCTCCTGTTTCTTGGGAGTCTACCATAAAAACATTTCAGGCTAAGAATTTCCTTTGCATATTAAGTGATCTTTTCCATTCTGTTTAAAGCAACACACTAAAATGCACCATTTATACTGCTCTGCAATATTTTCTGATTTAAGACTCACTTTAGAGTAATATGGAACTGAATAAACCATGGAAATTTGCGCTAATAAACTCAGGTAGAGTGTAAAACTCAGTGTTAGTGTCCTAAATTAAGGGCCTGCTTCTGCTTCCTTGGCCTTTTTACATTCTGCACAGCTGAGAGAAAGAGGTGAAGGAACAGAGGCTCTGAGCTACCTTTCTTATTTCCTGCTGCTCTGACAACGAAGTGTGTCAGACAGAGCAAGGCAGGACTGCAGCTACTCCCACCTGCAAGATAGCCATATTGATGCAGGGTCCCATTCCATTTATCGCGTCTGCCATCCCAGAGGCCTAATGTTTTTAAGGCTGTGCTAGCTTATTCATAGAGCTGAACAAACGTAGCCTTGGAGAAAGCTGAGAGATGGCTAAGCGGAGCTCTTCTGGAGCACTGCATAATTTGTTGCACCCATTTGTTTGGGATGACAAGCGTCTCTTTAATTCTCCATACAATGCTGGATTCCCCTTTTTCTTGCTGGCCACATTTTTAGACAGGTCAAAGCCACGGACAAGAATCTGTTTGTTGCGACAGTCCTTTGTGTGCAAGGTGTTCCTCTAGGATTTTGCAGAATCTTTATGCGTTTCTGGTTGTGTTAGGAAATGTCTGCCGTGCAACCAGCATTCTTTTGGCACTGAAGAGCCAAAGCTCTTTAAAAACAGTACAGATACTTCAGCCACCAGACCAAATTTGGTGACACAATTATAGGACCTAGCCAGCTAGTTAAACTGAGAAGATAGGAATGTGGATCCCTTAAACAGCTTCCATTACTATAGTTACTAATTAAAGCAAAGGAATAAATGGAAAGTTTTATTTATCCAGGCCTTTATCTCAGTAAGTCATTATTTGTTAAGTCATAGTTTATTGGGCTATGAACATTTGATTATATAAACATTTCTTAATTTAACAAGCCTAGCCATCCTTATAATAGATTTTATAATTACCCCAGCAATACTGCACTGATGAAGAAACTGCATTACAAAAATAATTTGGAGCAACATAACTGGAAAGAAAATGTTCTCACCATTGCATCTGCTTTATGCTTCTTCCGTTTAGCTTCCTGCATAAAGTAATCTGCATTGCGTGGCCTACCAGGGGAAAATAAGAAGACATTTTATTATTTTCTGAAGTGCAGAATATTTTTAAGTTATTTTCCCCTTATTTTAAACCTGATTTGCAAACATTTTTTTATGAAGAAAATACACTTATCACGTAACCATGAATCTTCTATTTCCAAATTGCTGCCTGTGGAGACAGTAGCATTTATAGCTGTTCTCATTCTTTAGAAGTCAGTGATTCAAAGCAAAAAAAGCTAATAAAATGTGTTTTTATGGATTATATAAACTGCTTCCCAAATTAGTGCAGTTTTGATCTGCAATACAGATACAAGTGTTAAGCAGAACAAGTTATTCCATCTTGTCCTCTCCCTAGTGCTTGCTTTCTTCTTTTTCTGCTCCTCTCTGTATGTTGTCATTTGCCTTGGCTTCTCCCTCCTCTAAAACCAAGTGTGTGTTTAATCTCTCCACTTTGAAAACACACATTGAACCTGCCTGCCTCCACAACTACCATCTCACCCCCCTTCTCCCTCTTATCTGTAAGCACGCTGAGAGTGCTGTTTACTTTTGCTGCCTGGAGTTCATCTGTGGCTCGGTGCTGGGCTGCCTGCTGCAATTCCACTGGTGTTGCTCGTGCCAATTTCTCCACTGATTTGTCCTCAAACAGATTTCAGAGACACTATCCCTTCCTTAACCTACCTGACCTACTGACTGCAGGGCATAAATTCAACTGCTGTCTCTGCGCTGAAATTATGTCTGTTTCTGATCCAGACTTATCCACTTCCATACAAACTGATGTCTCCTTGGTAATGTCTGGTCACCACCTCTGTGAACTCCTCATGGCTGAAGCAAATTTCCTCATCTCTTCCCACAGCCTCTCGCTTTTGCACCTTTCCACGTCACTGTGGAGGACAGCCATTTGCCATGTCATTTCAGGCCACAACCTTGCATCTTCAATTGTTGCCTCTCATAAAAGTCTTCACATTTCCTGACCCTGCAGATTATTCCAGTCTCATATATGTGCGAGATGGCCGCCTTCTTTCTTAACTCAGCAAAACCGTGTCCTGGTTCTTCTCAGCTTATACTGTGGTTACCGCCATATCCTCATCTCAGAAAAGGAAGTTTTGCCTTGCAAAATAGTTTTCTTAGTGTTGGATGGAGTGTCATCCCTTTGCCCTTATCTAATGAAAATGAGATATTCCTGAGTAGTCAGAGTAAGATTTCTGATGCTTTCATCATGCATGCTTTTAAGCACTTGGTGTTGTAAATGACATGGTATTATCACCACTCAGCATCTGTTGTAGGTTAAACCTGGTAGGCAGCTCAGCCCCACACAGCTGCTCACTCTCTTCCCTCCAGTGGGAGAGAAGGGGAGGGAATCAGAGTCAAAGCGAGAAAACTTGAGATAGACTTATAGGTAAAGCAAAGCAGAATAAGGAATTCAGTCACTGTTTCCCATCGGCAGGCAGGTGTTCGGCCATCTCCCATAAAGGAGGGCTTCATCATGCTTAATGGTGACTTGGGCAGACAAATGCCATCACTCTGAATGTTCCCTTTCCTCCTTCTTCCCCCACCTTTTATTGCTGAACACGTCATATGCCATGGGATATCCTTTTGGTCAGTTGGGGTCAGCTGTCCCAGCTGTGTCCCCTCCCAACTTCTTGTGCCCCCCAGCCTGCTCGCTGGTGGGGTGAGAAACAGAAAAGGCACTGAGGCTGTGAGAGCACTCCTCAGCAATAGCTAAAACATTTTGTTATCAACACTGTTTTGGTCACTGATCCAAAACACAGCACCATAAGAGATGTTACGAAGAAAATTAACTTTATCCCAGCCCAAACCAGTACATGTTCCTAAGTAATTGTTGATTGGTTTGTTTTTTTTTTTTAAATTGGGATTTCTCAGCACATGTATTTAAAAAAATGTTTTGCGTCAGTCAGAGAAGATACAGATCTAAAACCTGAAATCAGTGGGATGGATGAGCAAAAACATTTTGCTGATACCAGCAAGAAAATGCTCAGATCCATAACTGAGATCAGTGGGAGCAATGGGGAGCCTCTTGACAGAAGAGGAGAGCCATACGTACTTCCTCGATACCATAAGGCTATTTGGCAGTGCGCTTACTTACTCTGTTTCCTTCTACTTACATGCACACAGTTTCAAGTTACTCTGTTTCCTTCTACTTACATGCACACAGTTTCAAGGACATTTAATTACATCAGGTTTACGTAATTATTAATTATTACATAAGGTTAGTCAACCTTATTTTGAAGAGGAGGAAGGCTAAATATCACTAGATGGAAGTATTCAAAATCTTGATAATTTTGAATGAGCTCTGCCCCAAAAATCTTGTTGATATGAAGAAAAAGAAAGCAAAGTTCCTTTGCTCCTATTTTCTTTAAAATACTGTTCTTCATCAGAGTGGAATCTCTCCCCAGCTCACTCTATCCAGTAGATCAGCAAAGGGACTGCAGACAGGTTTGTGTCCCAGTATCTCATAATCTACTGCAGCTGCAAATTCTTCCTGTGTCCAGCAAGATGCTAACATTATCTTAGTAGTATGAACCATCTGGATTTGGTCTTGGTCAATTATGATATATTATATTATATTATATATTGTGATATATTAGACATTGAAACAGTGTTAGCTTTATATAGAAAAATAAGTATGTTTTCAGAACCACTGAAAGAATTCCTAAAATATGTTAGGTCCCATCTTTCTTCATCTTGTGCAATGACCTAGGTAAGAGGGTTTACTAGGAAGTGCCAAAAAGCAAAGCAAAGCAGAGCAAATCAACAAAACAGTGGTCTCATGGCTCCTCTCTCTGAAATGATAGAAGTGATGAACCTTTACATGATCCTTTCAAACTCAGGTCATTACAATATGTCCTTTGCAACATTCCCTCCCATGTATCAGCCAGGACTATATGTCTAATTTGCTTGTCTGAAGCATGGTAAGAGACTGTAAAAATGAAGTGAGATAACACATGTAATTATGGTCTTCTTATAAATAATTTAATTGTAAAATGGTTTTCAACTCGTAGCAGGATTTATTCTCCCTAGTTATGATTAGCAATAAGGGAATTAGGAAGAGGCATGCGCATTACTGAACTGAGAAGCCTGTTTTAAGGGCCCCTCTATGGGTTGGTTAACCGTAATGCAACATGCAAAAAATGAAGTCATTGGATTGTCCAATTGTTTTTTGGGAAGCCTAATATAAAAAAGAAACCATTAAAAGGCCACTTTAAAGCAAAGCATATATATTCTCAATGTGAATTTTTAGGTATTCCCATAGGAAAAATATAAGATTGATTTACAAATCATGGCATGCCTAACAGAAATTAAGATTAATTGGAAAAAAATGGATAGGGTATGTTTTCTTCTGGTTTCTTAAACAGACCTTGTTCAATAGTGTTAATAAACACACCAAGTCAAATTCTGATCTCTTTATGCCATCAATGAAATATTATCTCCAATTTATCACTACATGTTAATAAACTTCCTATTCAGATTACTAATGGGCACGTTGGGTGAAAATGGAAAGCTGAAATGTCCTATAGATTTAATGTATATTTACATACTTTGCATATATTTCTTATATCATTTTAGTAACAAAATTAGGATATGCTTGAATTTAATTATTTTCTGATTTCAATGAGAAAGGCTTCAGATTCAATTTTGTTTAGGTTCTCTCTGCACATGAACATAATTAGTCTTTTTAAATCCAGTATACTAGTTTAAATTATTATGTCATGAAGTGAAGAAACAGTAAAAAAACCCTCTTCTATAGGCTTCTTGAAGATAACAGGTTACCTCAGCTCATGGACGTATGAAGACACATGAGAAAGCTCATGCATAAATTATTAGTCAGGATAGCTCTTTTGCATACTGCACATTTTGTATCTATGAGGTTCACACAAGATTGTTAATCAAATTCTGATTTTATAGATGCTTAAATTACAGTTCTGAGAACCTATATCTGTTACAAACACAAGGGTCCACCCAATTTTCCTCTACAGCTTGGCCTATTTTGTTACATTGTTGATAATATCAGACTGGAGAATTTGCAGGTGATCTCATTGGATGCAAATTTCAGATACTATATTGATGAGAGGCATCCTGAGAAGAAGGAAATCTGTTTTCCCACTGATGGCATTCAGAAAGATTTGTGGCTAAACCCTTTTCAGGTCTTTGATCTAAGGTTTGCAATCCCTTTGCAGGTCACAGCCTCACTACAGCCTAAGAAAGAATAGAGAAAAATTCTATTTTCTATAGGTTCTATAGGGTACAATCTATAGGATTAAAATGGTACCAGACTACTGGTCGAACTGGAGTAGATGTGAGTAGCAGAAGAGTCACTGGAGTGTCTTTGTTAGGCTTACTGGTCATGAATGTAAACCAATGTCCCATGGAATATTATTCAGTGACCTCTGTTTTTTGGACAATTGAGTCAGATTCTCCTCAAGTTATTTACAACTGTATCTATCTATTGGTGTCAGTATTGTCACTCCAGATTTACAAACAGAATTTGGGCCTCTTTAAAAAAAAATAAAATTAAAAAGAAGTCTGATTTCAAATTAACAGGTACAAACAAGTGTTTTATCTCTATTAATAATTTTGACTGCACAAGGAAGTCTTTTGTTTCTGAATATCTGATTGTTGGTACTTTTAGAAATATAGTCCTCTTCGACAAAGCCAAAAAGGAGCTCTAATACACTGCTCTAATGCATGTCATATATCTCTCTGAAAGGCAAGAGAAAGAGTGTAAAGCATCAGTGCCAACTAAGTCAGGCCGCTGGTGAATTCTCCCTGGGATCAAGTGTCATTATGTGAAACTGGCTGCTCTCGAGGAGAATTTACCCTACTATGTAGATTGGGGAAAGCAATCAAGTACTGCTGGAACCATTTCAACGCATTCTCAGTCAACGCTAGCCAGTCACCTAGGCACTGCAACAGAATCCAGCCTTTTACAGAATAACCCCCCTATGGCTAGATCTGATAGTACAAACAAGGCCAGGCTTCCTTTTCAGCAGTGGCATTCAAACCATTTATGACTTTGACAAGGGCAGCCTCAGTAGCATGGCTGTGGTTGAATCCAGGATGAAATTTATCAAACAATCCGCTACTGTCCAGAATTTCTCTCAGTCGCCTTGCCATCACTTTCTCTGGGAGCTTGTCGAAAACCAGCAGGAAAGACAGCATTTCCATTGCTTGTTATGTAGCATGGGATCTCAGCGTGAGGTGAGATGGCTGTGGGCTTTGTAATTACTCCCCTTCCAGAAGCAGCCTTTCAGAATTTCCGGGCTGTTGAGCTCCTAAGAGTGGTATTACCATTACCCAGGTGAAATGCTTGTGTGTGTATATGTTTCTGTCATCCTGTTTAGCTCTATGTCATTACAGTGCATCTCTGCCACCTTTGTTTTTTGCTGCCTTCTCTGAATTTAATTTACTCCAGTTTAGCAGATAATTGCAAAAATGTAAACTCATGCAGTAAAAAAAAGGGAAGAGAATCAAACAAAGTGGATCAATAAAAGCCTTACTTTGTACAGTAATTTATCAGCATCTACTGCAACATAATCTCCTTGGAACTCAGAGCAGCCGCTGGTATTTACAGAGTACGGTGTAGCTTAGACTCCAATATACAATTTTAATTATAACTGCATTCAAAACCACATTTTTCATCTAATTTTTATATTTTATATGAACTAAATACTAAACTATAGCATTTTCTGCTTCATTTACATAATCTACCGCTTGTACATTATTTCTTACTGTGGTATGGTGCTTTATGAGGATACATTAAAAAAAACTAATAAAAGTTCAATTAAACATCATAAATGTAGCCAAGTGCATATTTTAATACCCTTCAGAGATAATGCTGTTGAAGTGCTATAAAAAAGCAAACTAGTGCTTCCTCAGTGTACAACAATTGCATGTAATAAAAGCAGCTTAAATCATAATTCTAAATATAGGACCAGTTTCACAACTTTAGTAATCTAGACCCTAAAAAAGTGGGTGTTCTGGAAAGGAGTAGAACAGCAAAATACGACTTTTTAAAATTTGATCAGAGCTAGGAGCAAATCAGAAGAAACTGGTATAGCCAGGGTTAGCCCACGTCCAGTTTTGAAGCTGTGCTAGTAGGCCCTGAACTTTCAGTCCAGGAAGAGAAGAAGATCTTGTAAGAGCAAGAAAGCCATGTAAAGTGAAAGGTAGGTGTGTACAGCCCAGCTTGTTTGCCGTTTCATACTGGGACATGTGTCAGGAGCACGTCTGACATGTTGGGTGATAGATAAGGGTGGTCATCTTGGGGATAAAGGATAGAGCTGAGCAGGTATTACTGTACAAAATAGTGTTCTTCCCTGATGTATCATGGCCCCCTGCCCTTTCCGCAACTTAAAATAAATGCTGTTTTTATGGGAGCTGGCACTGCTGTGTCTGGGGCATGGCACACGTGGTGGCACACAGGGTGGGGGAGAGCCCATGGCACTGTACAAGGTGAGTAGCCAGTTACAGGAGTCTCATGCTCACTGTGGCAGACCCAGCAGGTCTGGGAAGTTCAGCAGGGGAGCACACAAGTGAAGAGAGCAGAGAGAGTATTTGTGACCCATTTACATAGAGCTGTAGGCATTTCAGAAAGACATGAACAAAAGATCTGATTGGAGTCAGGCCAAACGTAAGAAAAATTTTCTCAGTCACACAACTACACAACTACTATCTTATTGGGCTTAGTATAACAAGGTCAAAAGCTTAGATTAGATGAATAGATGAATAGTACAGATACCTAGAGAGGGAGTTAATGATGCAAAAAATAGCAGACAGAATTAAAGCCTGGCATCTAATTTAAGTGAAATGAAGAAGAATAAAATAAGTGGGGGTTCCTATTTTGGCAAAAATGCAAAATCCCCCACACTAACCATGTCAATGTAATGGAATACAAGAGACCATGAGAAGGAGTCAAAATCTACTACAAATTCCTGGGCATGACCCAGATGTATGACTTAAACATATCCATTTGAAATCAGAATCTAGACTAAAACATACAAGGGCAAAGTGTACAAGTGAAGAGAGAGGAATAAAAGCAGTATTAACAATACTGACTTGAGTTTCTGTATTAAGAGCAGAGGGAGAAAATATTACATCCTTGCAGATAAACTACAATTGTTTCTCTTTCAATGTATGTTAAATAGATATTCTGAAATCAAATAATTCATGTCAAAGGTGGGGTGAAAGCCGTTACAGTCAGACCTAGGGAGAGAGGGCAGGGCCACAGCACTCCAGTTCTATATTGCTTTAAAATACAATGGAATCACACCTTGAATTCTCAAAAGGCAGCTGAAAAACAAAGGCAGAAAGATGTTTCTGGGAGGAGGGACTACCTGGCACCCAGCTTTGATGGACGTGAGTAAAGACTGGGAGAGACTGGTGGGAGAGACTGTACTCTGCTGTCTGAGAGATTCAGCTCTGCTGCCAGGACCTGGAGGAGAGTTTGCTGAGCCTGATTAGAAGAGCCTTGTCCCGGTCACTGTTATGATCCATTGTGGACTAAAGGTATTTTCTAGTTAAGCTGCAGAGTAAGAAAAAGGCACATGAAAATCAATTGATGCAAACAAATCCTCTTTCCTGAGTGGCAAAATTATCAGAGGCTATTTCAGATCTGAGTCTGCTAATAAAACCATTCCTTGGCTATGTCTGCAAGTGAAGTAATCAGGGTAAGCATACCAGCTCTGTCGTTTGATCATCCATGCTGTTTAATTGCTAATATTCTCCTTGGCATAGTTTTGAGCTCAGTCCTAGACAATGCCTGGGCACAGCTGGGAGACAGCACAGGTCAGGGACTGTTCTCAGGAGGTAGTGTGTGTTCTTTGTTTTAGGGAGTGAAGCCAGTTTATTCATACAAACCTATAATAAGCAGTGGTGGACCACTTGCCTATAGGAACAGAGGAGGGGCATGGATGTAGCTTGTAAATTCAATAAAGGTCCTCAATTATGGCTTTTCTTTGATGGCAGGGAACAGTGGCCATAAATTCTTTACCCTGTGAGAGTCTCCTGCTAAAGCTGATTAGGCATCCATTTCCCACCAGATGAACTTCTCAGAAAGTGTCCCCAAAAAGAAAGGGGGTGGGTTGTCTTGCAGAGAGCAGGCAGCTTCATTATCTAATCATGGGAGGTAGTGTCTTCTGCCTAATACCTCCAATGTTTATTTTCTGATGGGCAGCGCACACATGAAAGAATTCAGTTCCACAAGTAAGAAGGGAAGGAGTGGAAGAATGGGATGGGCATATAAAGTCTTGAAATCCCCCAAAGCCAAGAAGCTGGGAGCAGTTCAAAGTAAGCATATGAATTTCTGAGGAGCTTAGCGTAGTAGATGTTAGTCTATCTGACCAGTTATTTTTTTAGACTGCTGGTGCGAAGAAAGAGGAGCCAAGCTCTGTTCCTTAACTGTGCTCCTGAGGATGTGCTCAGCACTACACAAGTCTGTCTACATACTTCAGAAGACCGGAGTCCTTGAGGCATTTTGAGCAATGCAAAGTGAGATGACTTCCAGATGTATAGGAGTCACAACCCAAGAGCACCTTTTCCTTTCCTTTCTGAGGCAGAAGAACAAGGAAGAGGAGACTGAAAAGGGCAGACTTGGGGTTCAAGCCAAACTAAAGAGATGCGACAAGAAGTTATCTTTTGAGCTCTTTATAAGTGCTATGCTTAACACCTTTACAGGTTGAATATTTTTGGGGTATATGGTTTACTGGTTGACAAACACAGGAATGCTGTCTCACAGCAGGATATGTGCCTTGGACAATGTAAAGCTGGTGTGTGTGTGTAGCACCTAAATCCATAAAGGTGGAACAAACATTCAACAAAATATGAATTAAAAAGAAAAAAGCTGAAGAAGCTGAAGAAGCTGTATTATCTTGCTCCTATAAGTCCAGAAAAAAAGGAAAATAAATATAAGTGAAGAAACATGACCCCCCAATTTGAAAGGGTAATCCACAATGCAAGTGAGAAAATAATCCTGGGGACCATGTTCTGATTTAGCCATAAGGGAAAATGAGAAGCTGGGTATGCTCTGCTCTTTTTTATGCCACACATGCAGCATTTTGAGGAGGCTGTGGGACTGTGCCCTCAGGCACCCACAGCATGCCTGTGCTTATCACTTCAAGGACAACAGACTTTGTTCCTAAATGCATTTATTGGGAATTCTATCATTCAGTGAAATTACAGCAGGACTGAATTTGGCTTGAAGCATTATTATGTTGCCTTGAAAATGTTCTCTTCATGGAGTCAGAAATGGCCAAAAATGCAGGACATCTTATTAAGAATTAACACTGGCAACAGCATTGATGTCGCTTAATACATGTGGCACGCTGGGTACCTTGAAGCGTATTTAGAGCAGGCAGTAAACAATGGCAAAGCAGAGGAAGTAGGATTTTGCCTGCCTTTTGAAGACTGTTAGCTATATTTACTCTTATATTGCAATGTATGTGTATACAGCACTCTGCCAAGCAAGATACACTTTTTATTGACCTACTTGTGTTCCAATTTATTGCTAGTGACAGCTGCTGTCAATGATCTGGAGAAAATAAATTGAGAATAAAGCAAAGAGACACTGATTGGTAAAAAAAATTAGTTGCTGTTTTAAATCAAATATAAGGGATTTAGTCTCTTAAAAACTATAAAGTCTGATTAAAATGAAGACTTTAAAACCATGGCTGGATTACAGTAATTCAGAACTTCATGGATTATGAGATGAAATACTTCATAGGCATTATTTTGGACAAAAGCTGCCATTAGGATTACTACATAATTTTAGACCTACTGTTTTGCATTTCTTCAAATCCTCTGCTGTGGTACTATATGAATTTGAAAGACACTGGCTGCCATGTTTAATCTGATCCTTCTAACAAGTGAGTCAACTTTGTTGACATTTAACATTTGCAGCCGGTCTAATCTGCTACATTTCAGTGACTTCTTTGCACAGTAATTTCAGAATCAAGGTCTAATATAGCTGGTATTCTGGTGGTGTTTCCTAGATACAAGTTGTGGATGACAGCTGTACATGAAAATCTCCCTCCTCTAGTTAGCACAACAGGCATTTAACCATTTCTGGTTTTTAAGGGCAAATTAAGACATATTTGATTCTGTGTTTTATCTTATTTGGCTTTTTAGATTGCTTTTTTTTAATGGGCCCCAAGTTGCTTGGGGACATTCTACATGGAAGGCACTATACACAAACAGTTTAATTGTATCTCTCTCCGAAAAGGTGAAACAGTTTTATTGAAGATGCCTGCCAGAGAAATCACATTTATCACTAATGGAGAAAGCAAGTGATAAAAGCCTCTTAGATGATAGAGATGGTGAAAAAAGCAGTTTTCCTATGACAGTATTCTAGGGGAAAAACGAAACAAACCAGTCCCCCTGTTTTTTGTCAGCATCTTGAGGGCAAATCAGATGAAGATATAATAGTTCTGTTGCAGCTGTTTCTGATTGTGTTTTTTTTCTAATCCAAACAGATGAGCATGCCCTACCATTTTGACTTTTATCAGGCACACTGATACCTTTCTGCCTTCTATGTACATGTTTAAACAGCAGAAAAATTGAACAGTTGCAAGTAAATTATAGATGATAAAGTATTTTAAGAGATATGAAGAGTTAGGTAGTACTTCTAAACAGTTTCAAATTTCCTCAGTGGAGATCGTTGAATTAATGTCCTAGAAGAGTTAAAAACAGAGAGAGAGGTGGGAAAAGAGGGAAAATAAGACTGTATACAGAGGGGAGAGTTTTCTCCAAAAGGGGTAGAAAAATTGATTACATTTATTCAACTTATATCTCCTTATGACTTCCATGAATACACACAGAAATTAATCTCACCAGCCTTCTTTGCTTGATGTACAAAACAGTTACATCCTTTTAAAGTCTATGGGAATTATTTATACCTTATAGTAGGAAACCTACTATTTCTAGGAAGCTGCTGTCCCCCTAGTTGTCCCTCAGACCAGGTAGTGTGAGGAAACATTATTATTATTATTGCTATTACTATTATTATAAAATCCCAGTAAAGGTAGAAAGCAGTTCCTGAGGAAATAAGGCTGTCGTCCTAGGGTTTTCTTTGGTATAAAAGAGTTAGAGATGTTGTGGGTGAGTCTGGAAGTATGAAAGGTGTGTCAAGGTCACACAGCTTACAGAGCTCCAGGCAGTCTGAGGCATACCTTGAACAGAACTTCTATGCTAGACAGAAAAAACCCACTATTTTCAGGCCAGAACATTACCATTCAAAAAGAATATGGATTTTCTAGATACTAGGATTTCAACTTTCAGTTTCACCTTTATACCCTATCTAAATAATGCCATATCCTAAATGACCTTGGGAAATAAAGCAGCAATTTTAATTTACGAAAAAGTACAGAAAGGCAATTGAAGCTTAAATTATTTTGAGAGGAGGAGAGCAGGGGATGTTTGAAGGATGTAGTGGAGGTGGGGAGGGCCAGGTATCCCTCCAGGTACTCATGCTAACCAGTGCTGCTTCCTACTTGCCCTGCCTCTGTGTTACCTTTTTCTGAGCAGCAGTAGCAACCATAGGTCCTCCCGCCTTGCTTCAAAGGGTGCGCAAGAAGGGTGTCCCTCTCACCCTGTCTTGCTATTGTTCTGTATCTATTAATAGCCTGATGTGTGCATAATTAATGCCAGAGCCTCAAGGATACTGATAAAGCCTTAATGGCCCTGACCTGCCCCATGTGGGGCCTCCTCCCTCTGCCCACGGCCTAAAGAAATCCATTTAAGCTCAGGTCTGGGCTTTCACTCCCTGCCCAACTCATTGTAAGTGTACGTGTCTCCAGCCCTTTCACAGCTGTGCTTCTGCCTGGCCATGGCCCCCATTGATATGGATCGTGACCTGGGGACTGTTGTCCTGGTGGGACCTCAGACCTGCCTTGTCACTGTGCATGCCTGGCAGTCCCTGGGCTCTGTCTGACCCTCATGGACCTGATCCTGACCTGAATTCCTGGCCTGACCTTGGACCTGCCTCATCACCACAGACTTGCCTGAGGATCTGGGCTCTCGATTGAACCTGCCTCCACTCGTGGGCCTGCCCTGCTCACCTTGCTTGAGCGCTGTGGGACTGGACCCCTGGCTGGCACAGCCCTGGCCCTGCCAGCTGCATTCTGCCCCTGGGCTCCTGGCTCCCCAGCCTTCAGGGAACAGCCAGCCCTCGCTGCTCCATGATGAGTTGCTCCCTACAGCTGCCTGAGAGGAGGCTGTGGGCAGGTGGGGGTCGGTCTCTTCTCCCAGGTAAGAAGAGACAGGGCAAGAGGAAACAGCCTCAAGTTACGCATGGGTGGTTTAGATTGGATATTAAGAAAAATTTCTTCACTGAAAAGGTGGACGAGCATTGGAACAGGCTGCCCAGGGAGGTGGTGTAATCACGGTCCCTGGAGGTCTTTGAAAAATGCATGCATGTGATGCTTAGGGACATGGTTTAGTGGTGGGCTTTGCAGTGCTGGGTTAATGGTTGGCCTTGATGATCTCAAAAGACTTTCCCAACCTAAATAATTGTATGTTAAAAGGCTTAATTTATGATGAAAAATTAGAGTTTATATACTATGTCTCATTCATTTCTCAATGTACAGTATTACTAGAATACCTCTGGACATGTCTCTGTTCCTGTTGGATAAATTGTATTTTTCTCTCTTTAAATGTGGAAAATAGCATTGTTTTCTTTATTTTAAAATCATCTGTACTTACATATCATCAAAGATAAGCTTTGTCCTTCTGCAGTCCCTGGGCGTGCTGGACAGAGGTGACCAAGGCTCTGTTTGGGACTGTGGCTTATTGCAGAGAAGAACATTTTCTGAATTGACGTGAATTGCTTTCTAGACAACAAACAGCAGAGAAGACATTGAGGAATGGCTACTAACTTCAAAAAATCAATTAATAAACAGTAGAGTGTCTTTGCATTGTGTTGTAAATTGGCAGTTAGTTTTCCTACTATTTCAGCAGGGAGTATGTACAACTGTCCTGTCACTGGTAGCCACAAATTCAGAGATACTGACTGCTCAGAGCACTTTGTAAAGGGCTCAAGTTTCAATGATTTACAGAAGAAATTGAGCTGAACTGTTAGTAACTATCAAAACACCCTGAAACACAGTAAGTGAAATTATTAAAGAATAGGTCTGTTGTGGTCATTTAGAAGTTATATCTCTTATCTTCAGCTTTCAAACTAGCATTGCACTTTGCCTCAGGAGAGCAAGGCTCACTTGTTTGACTTGTTTCACGCTGCACTGCTGATGTGCCTGCGTGGTATGAATTTGTAGCCCAAGGTCCAGGTTTCTGCTCTGGGTCTCTGATCAGCTTGAAAGATCACTGCTCTGTGCCACAGTGGGCGCACATGCCTTTTGGCAGGGTCTCATGCATTCCCTCCGCTGCAGCCCTGTTCTTCAGGCAGCCTCATGAGCCCTTCATTCTACCAAGTGACCTGCTGTGTGGGCGACTATGCACTGGTGCAAAGCAGAGGGCCCCAGGTTGGTTTTGTTTGATAACCACTGACAGAAAAGACTGTTCTGTCTTCGTCAGGATGGACAAAAAGGTCAAACGGATAAAAGCCACTCTCTGGCTTGAGGTGTCTGACAGACCATCGAAGGACTACTTGGGCGTGCCAGTTAGGTGCTAGATGGGATAAGACGGGATAAACCAAAGCTAACTAACATTTATAGTTCATGAGCTCTCATCTTCTGTATGCACATCCAGATCAGTTCAGCAGGCTAAAGGTTTCAGATGAATAACTAGATACATAAGAATTTTATTGCAAAGGTTGTTAAAATGTTGACCAAATGGTACATCGCTAGGCTATGCAGAAAATCTCAGTGAAACACATTTGCTAAGGGTGTGGGTCATAAAGCAATCACCTTTTACTTTTGATTTCCAGCACATTTGCGTGTGAAGGAATTTAAATTGTTTTCAAGATACCCAGTGAAGAGCCATATCATTATAATTCTGAATGGGTTATAAACCTCTAAGCTTATATTTTAGGAGTTAAAATGTTTAAAAATTTACATTTAATCCATGAAAAGTAGATTAATGACTATGGTATGTTAAAATGCCTTTTTATTGGAATATTTTAATGTAATTAATTTTATTTCAGTTTACCAAAAGCAACTGTGAGATATTCTTGAAACACACAATTTGTAACTTGTTTTTTAAAAAGTGTCCAAAATTAAGTTTATAGTTACTACTTCCCCTTCCACTCTCAAAAAAAGTATTTATATTTATATTTAAGTATATTTAAGTATATACATATATACTTAACATCTACTGTGGGGCCAGTTATGCCCACAGGAAAAGTGGTAGGAAGAGACCACTGCTACAGCTCAGGTAGTTTGTTTTCCTGCAAGTTACTTAGGCACTAATATTTGGGCTTTTGAAGCTTCTTATGTATCAAATAACAAATACAACAAATAGATACAGGATAAAATATATAAATGCCTTGTGTAGCAAGTAGAGAGGCATGGGGCTTTCTAGCAGCAGCAGTGCCCTAACAGCTTGACTACATGCTCCATCAGTGAACACCAATATGATGGTACCCAAATTGCTTCTAGGTATTTCACACAAAGCAGAACAGCTTCAAGAGGAGGACATGGCAATATTCTGCTCTTGATCTTCTACCAGCAGTATCCTGTAGGCTGGAGGGTAGGGGAGGTGAAAGACGTGAATTCCCTCAGAAGAGCTAACAGGCTCTTTACTCCAGCATCCTAACCACAGAACTGATGCATAAACGGGGACAGCACCTACTCCTGTCTCTCTGTGCGCTGAAGGTGGCAGCTACCACATAGTGTAGTAATATGGCTTTATCTGGAAAAGTGATGTGGGCACATTTCGTGTGAGCAAGGCTCTCTGATAAGTATCTGAATACCTGAGCTCTGATGGAGCTGGGTTGTGGGGCTGGCGCTAAGCTGTTCACCGGTGTCAAGATAAAGTAGGAGTGCCTGAGAAAGCTGGTTTAAGACATGTAGAAGAACTTGCCTGCAGGCACATTCATGGTTAGGCAGTGGCTGAGTAGAGGCCTTATACAATAGATGCCTTATGCACCGCACTTTTGGACGCAGGGGACTGGCATCACGACCAAGTAATACTCTGGAGGCCTAAAGCCATTCATTTTGGGCCATTAGCTTTTACCTTTTGCTTATGTGGCCTTTGTTATTTGCTCGTTTTACAGCTTGCCCTCCTTCCTTTCTTCTGTGCCTTGCTACACTCCAGACCAGAAATACTGAACTTACAGTACAACATTATTCCAATATTTTTTTTTGCATAACATTCTGCAAAACTATCACAGACTGCAATACAAAGTGAAAAATATACACCTAGGTTTTATATTGTGAACAAGAGCATAAACTTACATTGAAGTCTCCGGAATGTGGCTGTGACTGGATTTCACCCTTATGTTTTTTGGTGGAGGAGATGGAAGGTAATAGACTGCTGCCGTTAGGTCTGCTAGAGGAAGTTAAATCATCGTTGGAGTATTTGTGTTTTGATGCATCAGAGAGAGGAGAGATGGGTGACCGAAGCATTTTCTCATTTTTATTTATTGGTATTGCCAAGCTGGAAATGGAAATTACAGTAATGGAGTGTCACAAAGCTGGCTTTGAGAAAGGTAAATGTTTTATATATTACCAAAACTTTGAATTTAAAACCTGCTGGCAAGATGAAGTCTATTGGTATCTGGAAACAAGCTTACAGTATTGGGACCAAGAGTTCATTTACAAATTTGTATCATGTTTCTTCTCTTTCCCTTCAAGGCAAATTGTAATTCTGGAGTTAATATAAAGTCTGTATCAGAGTACTTGAAAAAAAAAACCCCAGAGATAAATGGCCACTTGCTCACCATTTCTTAAGGGATAGCCGGAGACGAAGATTAGGCTCTGTGTAAGTGTAAGTTCAGGTTATGGAGCCCTATTTCACCATTAGAGGTGACAATTTATAAGCCATGGCAATAAAACCATATGTGAACTAAAACAGGAAATGTGTTTAAAGATGACTAGCTTGCCTTTGCGCTCAATGTCCAGCCTTTGGTAGCACTGTTTATACTAATCTAATACAGATTTTGAAGACAAAGAAAGATAGGCTGGTAGTGCAGACAAAAGGAAACATAGGCGAACAGTAGCTACACACAGAGAAATATGAGCTGCTTCATCTTCTAAAGAAGAAAGCTGTAACACTGAGAGTATTTTCAGCTTTCATTTATTTGGGAGAAGGTTTGGATGAAGAGAAGTCAGACAGACTGTAAAAATATGCCCAGAAATAAACTTCAGATGCACTAATTTGAAGAAAACATTTAGCTGAAAATCTTAAAGCAACACATACAAAATAAAAGTTTTTTTAAGGAGACAGTTTGCATTAAGACTAAAACTGTGATTAAGGTCAGACAGACTGTTTTAACACAATACCTTGCCCTGTCACATTCCCCTTTATTCAGCCTATTACTTTTTATAGACAATTCTCACTTCTTTATAGTTACTGTATCAGACAGTATACACTTAATGGAATCACAAAAAAGAATATGGTGCAAACTATACTTTATTTTTGCACATAATTTCAGGGAACAGAGCTAATTAAATGTGCTCTTATCATACATTTGTCCATTTATCTGGCAAGTCTTTAAAAACTAGCTGTGAAAGAAGCCATGAAACGTAATTCAGAACCTTTGCTGTTTCCCACAGTGTAGTACCTTTAAAACACGAAGTGAACTGTTTCGCTTTAATGACCAATGCTGTTTACGAAAGCAAGAATCAAGGACAACTGTGCCCTTCTTCTCCCCCTAAGAAAAATGAGATCTTTAGCACTATTTTGAATGTGCAGGCTGATGCTGTAATTTCGTTTCCTCTTTTCAAACATAAACCCATGCCTTGGGTAGTCACGTTTATACATCACTGTCAAAGTGCAGGCTTAAAGCATCCAAGAGAAGCCAGAGCTCTTTGGAAGTGTACTCAAGCCTCTAAACTTTGACCCAGAGCTTCTGAGGAGTAGCTGCAATTTCTAGTTGTGCTGTAGACTTTCTACACGGCCTTTGGCACATTGTGTCGGACCCAGCACAGTCTCTTTACACTGAGAACCCACGCAGAACAACCTGCAGTGAGCTGTCATCCGCTTGGACCGGGCAGATTGTGGCATTCGGCGTAGGTGCAAGATATTTGGGTTATCTCTGCCTGACGCTGCAGCCTTTCTTGTCAAACAGGGCCTTGCTTAGTCTGCACCTCAGACTGTAATTACACAATAGAAAATGCTCATGTCTGAATGTATTTTTGCTCCTCTCGTTGCTACCAGCCCTCGGCTGTGCTGACAAAACTGTCTGTGTGGCTCTGCTGGGAGCTGAATAATAATAACTCGATCCAAAAAAAAAAAAAAAAGAAAAAAAAAGGAAAAGAAAGAGTTCTGGTTTCAGGTTTCAGACAAGTTTCTTGCGTGAATTTACAGAAGACCCTCACAGGCAGCTACAATGGCATAACTAGAGGGGGGCTGTGCCAGCATCAGCAGCTACTGATTGCAAGATGAACAGGAGGTCCTGATATCTGACCGCTGGTTTAGCTACAGCCTCAGTAGCCCATCCTTAGCTGTGAGAATATTAGCATTCGATAACATGTCCTACCATAGTAGCATAAACCACAGACACATCTGGGAAGCAGGGCAAACTAGAGAAGAATTAGGAGGCAAATACACATTTAAGACCTTCTTCTTTGTTTCTTTATTGTACAGTTGCTACCAGGAGTACTGAATTTAATGTCAAGTAAAACACAAATTATTGTTGTGCTTCCAGGAAGAACAGAATTAACCCTGTGACACAGCAAGCTATGACAGCCATGCTATTCTCTGAAAATGAATGCGATGTAAAACATATGACACTGTGGTAACGGGAATGGCATGCCTGCATGCAATCACCCACAATAAAACAAACTGTTCTGTGTATTGTTTTCACTTTATGAAACATATGTGACATGTCAGGACAAAGAAATTGAATGCATACTTTTGAATAAGCACTATATATATTCGTTTTCTCCATGATTTTTTCCAGCATTAATGACAAGAATTGCTCAAACTCATCAGTGATGTGTACAATAGAAAAGACCGCTAGAATAAATACAAATATTTTCTAATTTTAGCAGTTTTACCCCAAGAGATACCCTGATACTAACAGAAAATGATATTTTTTTAAAATACTGATGACCAGCATGTACTAAGCAGCATGCGTCTGAACTCTGAAGAGATGTGTGTCAAAGTTTGACTGCTGGAAGCCTCCAGAAAGTCTCTATGATTGATCTGACATTGATAGGGGTCTGTGTGCATAAGCCATGCCAGCAAATGTGAAATACTCAACATTTGTTTCATGCCCCGCATACTTTGAAAATTATATTGTTTTTAAAGTCTGAGTTCTTTGTCCTAAAATACTTATTAATTACACAGAATAGATTGCTTGTCATCTCAAAAATATTGGATCTCAAATATATTCTGGAACTGAGTATTGCAGGCATTATTATGAATATTTTTTTCAATCTTGTCCATAGAGTTTATAGATAATTGTATTTATACAGCCAAACTTTAAGTTTGAAACTCATAACACTGTAAAGAAAGAAAAGGCTAGAAGATGGCTGCCTATGCGAATTGGTACCTACAACACAATGTTTGGGAATATGTCTTGGACAATCGCACTGGTCTAACTATAATTACTTATTCCATGAGCCTCAGACTTGAACTCACAAATTCTTTATGCCATAGGACAAAAATGCAAGTATATGAATGTGTCAGCAGCTGCTAACTTGTTCATTAAACCAGAAGAAAGGAGAATGCAGTGGGCAGTTTTTCAACATAAAATGTGTTAATTAAAAAATAAATTCTATTAAAGGAAAAATAACACACAGCATTAAACTGCAGCTAGTTGTATGACTCAGTGGTAAATAAGAAGGAAAATGCTTACCTATTTTCGTTCATATTGCAGTGATTTGCTGCTGTGATGCTTTGAGCAGAGGCAGCTAATCGTGAAGAACTCTCTCGCTCTAAGTGAGTCTTCTTGATGTCTCTGCACTCTTCCTCATTCTCACACTGAATGTAGAGAAAAATAATAATATGCTAGGTTGTGGATTTACTACAGATCCAAAACTACTTGGCATTTTCTGGCATTTGGTATTAACGATGACGCTTTCTTTGAACATATGCGTAACACAGATCAGAGATGACTGGTCCATGCCCTAAAACAAAAATAAACTAAAGAGGCAGGGTGTAAACAAAGGAGTAGAATATAAAAATTGAATTGTTTCCACCACTTCCGCACTTGCACTTTGGGATATTCTTTCTTTATATTGCCCTCTTTGCCCATTTCCTGTGACTTTTCTCTTGTCTAGTCCTCAGCCTCATACCTCTTTTGCCTCTCTTGCTCTGTTCGGTGACTATGCTTATGCTAGTAAATACAACAGATCAGCAACTGGTCCTGAGGCCAACGGGCATCGCACAGCTCACACCCATGCACTCATCTTGCTCCTCCTTCAAACCGGGGTATATGCTACATTCAGATTGCCTTTTGGGAAGGGACCTTAGTCTGGTCCTGAGTGAGGGCCAGACACTGTCTGGAAGAACAGAAGTTGGTGCTGACCAAACCTGCATTAGCAAGCATGTTAACAGTTAAAGCAGGTGACTGTGCCACTTCTTGGGACTGCAGCCTGGCCCTATCTGGCCTACTAGTGTGAACGTAGCCAATGTTTCCAACCAGTATTTAATCTCATGTTATGTTCCTTAGGTTCTATCATCGGCTCCCAAAGGCTCTGCTTTTCCAACCTCCTGCAAAGTCCACATCCTTTCCCACTTCTAATGCTTCTTCAGTTTCCAGTGCTGGCTGAGTTTTACTTGTGATCTGTTGATTCTGCTGGATTTACTGCCTCGCTGCATGGCAACAACATATTCTGTGTTATCCATTGCCACTGCGGCTGCTGCTATTGGGTTAACATTGTAGCTTACACTCCACAGGAGTGAAGATCTCACACCTCAGTGCTCAACCACCGTCCTCTGTCTCTACTTGTCCATCTTCTTGCGATCACGACAGAGGTGCAAGTGATAATGACCACTTTCAAATTTTGCTGTTATGCCCGATAATTCATTCTTATTAGTCTTATTCATAGTGTCTTTTGGGAAGGGGGATCATGTATTGTGAGCTTGCATAGTAGCTATCCCATTGAGGGTCTTATTCCAGGCTGAGGGGCAATATGGTACTCCAGGAATGCCTTGTATTTGTTATATCACTAAAACCACCAGCAACAGCAGTGCTTTAAGACAGAAGAATAAAAGATAATGTGCCACAGGAAGTGGGATTAAGCATTTCTAGGATGGCTGTTTATTTTGCTCTTCTGTTGTTTCCTCCTGTTTCCTTCTGGGTGCGCAGCCTGGCACTGTCACATTGGCATCTCCTGTGGCCTAAAAACATATATATTTTGCTTCTGCCACTATTTCTTGACCTGCTGCCCATCATTTTGTACTGTGCAGTTACTTCCACACTACTTCCTAAAGAAAATGCAGACAAACATATCTCAGAGTTTATCAGAGCTCTCTGTTATGGCTCCACCAGTGACCAGAACAGGGTTGCCACCTTCCAGATATTAAAAAAGAATCTGAAAAAAAAAAAAAAAAGATAAAAAAAAGGGAAAGACTGCTTTAGAAAACAGTCCTCAAAAGTATACAGATCAATCTGCACACATACAGTAGCTCTGAGGGCGACCGATGACTGCAAAGTAAAACTGTCCAGAAGTTGGGTAGATGGCGATTCCAGTTTGGAGTGACTTTTGGGGTCAGATAGGTACAAAAAGAAAGCATCCTCGGTGGACATCTATGGCCATGGGGTGTAGGGGGATTTCTCCTCGGCACCACTGGTGGCTCAGAAAGTGTGTGGGAGAGGCAGGGCAGAGGGGTGCATGTGACTAGAGGGCAGTGCCCACCTGGCTGCTGTGACAGTGCTGCTGGGGAGGGGGCAGCTAATGGACTACACTAGCACTTCTACACCTGTCTGAGAGCCCTGAGGTAAAAGGGAGCCACAAGAGTGTGAGAGAGGCAGGTTGCAGAGGAAGGCAGGTTGCAGGTCTCTGTGAACACATCACGCACAAAACCTGGCCTCCCTGCTGGGACTGAAGGGCTTGCCTTTTGTCAACAATCTCAGGCAAAAAAACCATTCTGCCTCTTCTTTTTCTACACATGCAGTGATACTGTGCAGACTGTGACAAGATAGCTGGTAGTCGTCCTTTTGCCAGCTTAAGCATCACCTCCAAATGCCCCAAATGAAAGAATCCTCAGAAGAGAAAACTATCCTACTCAAAAGGCAGTGCCTTCACTAAGGCATGGAAAGTTGTGTGCCAGCAGCAAATGCTGTCTCCAAGGGGCTGTGATCCCTCACAACCTGTTTCATCACCTCCTGGGATGGCATCTCCCTGGGGCTTGGCCAATTCCTACATGGTGAGTGGGGACAAATCCCAGCTCTGAAGTGCCAGCCTGGAGAAGACACAGCCATTGAGCACTGGATGAGGGTGCAAGTGGTGCTTGCCTCCCACTTGCTGGAGGCCCCTGTACCCACCCCGATCAGTCCCCCCAAAGCTCACCTTGCGTTTCCTTCTAGATTTCGGTAAACCCTTCTCTGCTGGGGGGTCAGCACTACTACCCTGCGGGAGGCTGGCCGCTTGGTTTGCTCCGGCGCTCATGGCCAGCGGCTCTTCGGGCAAACGCTCTGGAATCCTGGACAAAAGAGCCAAGTCAATGTTGACCCACAGCGATTTTACCTCATCACTGTCTTTCAGAGGAGACAGGAGCTCATTCCTACCGAAAGGAACTAGGGTGTAAAACTGTTCCTCCAGCTCCTTTGCTATTTCACTACTAGTCCTGGCATTAATGGAGCCAAAGGCACTGCAGCTGCCGTGGGGTTTGTTGGCGGTGCCAGTCCCCGCATCCTTGGCACGCGGCTCAGACCCGGCCACCGCCGGCACCTTTGGCAGCGGGCGCTCCTCCCGCTCGGACTCAGAGCCCGAGTCAGAGGAGGATGATGAGGACGAAGACTCAGTCTCGATGAACTCTTTTGATTTGGGTGCCGTTTTGCTCGGCCCCCGGGCCCGACGCTTCTCGCCGGCTGTGGCTGAGCGGGGCTCCCGGCGATGTCCTGCTCTGCAGCCACCGCTGCCACTGCTGCTGCCACCGGGCCGGGCCCTTGGTGCCTCGCCAGCAGTGCCTTCTGGAAAGCTGTGGCTCCCAGGGGGCTCCTCTGTGCTGGGGCAGTGGGCGCTGTCCCCGGCAGAGGCCCTCTCGGCCCGCCGCGGCACTTTCTTCCCTGCCGCCCGCCTTGGAGGCCCGCCGTCGGCGGCGGGGGGTGACTTTTGCCGGCTGCCCTTGCTGCCTGGTGCTTTGTTGGCGGTCCTGGGCCGTGGTCCGTCCCCGACGGTGGTGGCGGCGGTGGCAACGCGGCTCTCCCCACTGCGGTGCTCGGCTGGGCCAGTGGCCAGGGTCTTCTCGCTTTCCTGCCGCTCTGCCTTCACACGGCCATAGTAGGGATGAGCCTCCAGCGCCGGGCCATCATGGTGGGTCAGGATGGGTGCTTTGTGCGGGGTGACTTTATTCAACCACTTGTCCAGCTGCCACTTGTTGGATGAGGGTGGCTCAGGCTGAAAGGGAAACAGATGGCAACAATCTTAGTGCTGAGACCGTACTGCCCTCACCCAGGGCTCCCTCAGGGACACCAGAATGCTGGGTCCCTCCTGGTGCCGCAGAGATTTTCCTCTGGTTAGAGCTGCCCCTAACTGCGGCAAGCCCCTGGCACTGGCCCTGGGCGATGGGATGGAACACAGGTGACATGCCATGCAAGCAGGGATTATTTTTGGTTTCAGAATGAGTTTGGGAAGGAGGAATGGCTTCCATGTTTCATCATTTCTGAGGATGATTCACACAGCGCTACTGGCAATGGCTTTAGCTGGGAAATGCTCCCAAGTTTCTAAACAAAAGAAAATATAATGGTGATAGGAAGGGAGGAAAATGAGGCAGGGATAGGGCTGAGTCTAAGGGAGGGTAGCTAATAGGAAAGCTAGGGCTACATATCTTGTGTCTTGTGCCATCGCAATAAATACAAAAAGCATTAAAAAAGCATACAAAGAGGCATGTAGCGGGGAGCTGGAGGCCTAACTAGGTGGCTCATGTAATCTGTCTGGTATTGATGTTATAATCCTGTGAGATCCCACAAACATTTGTGCCGTGGTATTGTCAAGTGCTCATTTTGTGAGTATTGTGTGGCTGTTAGTTTTTCTGTGTAACAATAAAGTTATAAGAAAGCATCTAAAACATAATAGTGTTTGGACAGTGAAGAAGTGGGATAATCAGGATTTCAAATGTAAACACAGCTCAGACAATGTTATTTCAGAACAATGTGCAAGTGTTTTTTAGTGCTTCTTGCAATCAGTAATTTGAATGTAACAAAATGAAGAGGAAAGGCAAAAAACCCCAAAAGAAATAAATGATGGAGTAGATGGCCAGCCATAACCTAACCCCACAGCATCTAATGTGAAAGGTGTCCTAAATTCCTTAACTGGAACCAAAATTTGATCCACTAGGCTACTGTATATGCATAATCAAAAAGTGTGTCATGAGTCTAACATGAAGACCATCAATGCTCTGGAAGGGTGTTTGCTCAAGAGAGAATATCCACAGTCTCTAACTTCAAAGAGTCTCTTAAATCCTTATTTAAAGTAGGTGTCTGAGGACAACAGAGGTTTCATGCATAGCCAAAGGTGTCTCCAGAATTACACACTGGGGGTTGTGTTCACTCTACATGGGACAAAGGCTCCTAAAATAAACAAAGTTAGACATTGGAATTTGTATGATACAAACACTTCTTCTTGCAAGTATCTAAATTACTAATTATCAAGCTAGCCGATACCTATTGGAAGTTTGCTGGATTGTTTTAAGTTTATTTTTTCTTACTCATACTCCCTAATATCTTACATGAGGAATTTCTTTCCTGAGCTGTAAATCTTGAAAATGGATGGGCAGTGTTTCTCTCGATGAAGATGTATTTTTACAGCTCTTAACTCTTTACCTGAAATACACAACATTTTTTTTTTTATTACTGCTGAAAATACAGACAGATTTGTTTAGTGCCATTCATTGTGTACATACCGAATGTACTGGGTATTTAATAAAAGGCTCACTATACATGGAAGTCCTTCCACCGTTCAGGTGTATTTAAGAAAAGGACATACATCAGAAGCATATGGGGAAAAATATACCTCTGCCCATAAGTATAGGTCAGAATGAGGGCAGTGTAAAAGTTCAAAAAAACTTCCAGCTTCCCTGTTACATTCCATTCTGTTTATGTACCTTGTAATTCTTAAAAACAGTGGTTCACAAAATACGGCTTTCAACGGATCACAGTAAACCATCAGAAATCAGTGATTAACTGCTACAGTGTCATAACTTGGCAATGTGGTACTTTAGAGTGGTATGTCTGCTATTTAGGCAGAATATCTACAGTCCCACCAACCTATAAGCCAGCTATGGAGTCTAATAAAAAGGATCAACAATGTTGCCAGCTTTACTAATTTTGTCAGGAGTTTTAGAATACTCGCTATTTTTTCTTAAAGCCTCAGCTCTCAGAAACATGGGCTTATATGCACTTCCAGGGTTTATTTAAATAAAAATTCAAATCCTTGTGGCTGTTGAAAAAAGACTTAAGATGTGTCTGCTAAAAAAAAAAACCTCTTTAAGGTGCATCTGCTAAAAGTAAGAAGTCTGCAGCCCATCAAGTAAATTAAAAGAATCCAAATCTAACAAATCAGAATTTTAAAACTTTTCTCACTGTTTTTGGGCCCTGATACAGTTTTGGAATATTTGAGATTGTCAGTGTACATGAGTGATGTCAATTCACTTTAGGAAGTAATTTATTCAATTGATTGCTCTAACTGAAAAGTACTGTACTTTGAAATCACTTAAAAAAACAAGACACCTTGCGAGAGAACAAAATCATGACAGCCAAGAATGAAGAATAGGCCTGGTAAAAAGAGGGACTGGGAAAATTCACTTGAAAGTTTTCACCAGTACACTTTACATGCCTAATTGCAATTATTTGTGGGAGAAAAAGAAAAACCCTAATTCTCCAGTTCACATCACCCCCCTAAGCATGTCACATACCATTCCATGGAAGAGAAATTGGTTTGCTCAAAGTGAGAAATTTTCAGCAGCATGTAAGGATGGAGATATATGTGAAAATATATCCAGAGTGATCCGATTGCAGAATGGTCTCTGTCCCTTGGGTTTTGTGTCATGGAAATATGCTGCCCTCAAAGCCTTGTAGAGATTTGGGTAGTGTTTAATTGGGGTAAAGCCGGTGGTGCCTAGATGGGCAGCAGTAACAGGAATAACAGTCCATGATGAAGCTGACTTGCAATGAAATACAAGTTTGGCGTGAAAATTCAAAAAGGGAACTTTGAGACAAAGATAGTTTCTGGGACTAAGGCACTGCAGACATACACATGTGCCAGGCTTCATTGAAAAACAGAAGGATGTGATAAACTTCCTTAAAAATTGTGGGTGGATTCATCTGTACAACATAGACACCTCTATCTGAGCTAGTCAACGAGTTCCTTCTCCAGTCAGTGGACTACTCTTCTAGGGTGTGAAAAATTCCCTCTTGAAATAGACATCCGAAATAGGCCAGATGAGCTGGGACCTAAAAATGTCTATTCCTTTCCACTGACTGTAAAGGGGAGGCTTAGGTGGTGAGCAGATGTAGGTATCTGCAGTAGAAGTGTCCAAATTTAGATGGGATGACTCCCACACAGCACGTCTATGTATCTCAGATCTCTTCAAGGCTACAAGTGCAACCAGAGGCATGAATAGCATGTGTCTAAAAGAAACCTTTGTCAAAACATTATGCAGAAACACTTTCTGGAGTAAAGGGCTGTTAAACAATGAAGTGTATTGGGGTCATTCTATGCTTGTTATTACAAAGAGGGATCCAAGGTGTAGTAATACCACTGTAAACTTGAAGCATGACATCACTTTAATTGAGAGATTGGATAGCCTATAATATCTGCGTGTACTCAGCTCACTGTGGGGTAGGACTGAGCTACCCGCCATCCCTGCAGTGGACTCTACCTATTGTAAATCCACATATTAATTTACCCTTATGATACCTTGCTTGTGCTGCCCTGCTATCAAAGATTTCCCTCAGGGCAATGCCCATACAAATGTGGTGCCTTTTCATTGTATTTAAGGCTTAGATGATAATGATGATGATGAAGAAGATGATGATAATGATGTTTATTATTATTACCACTACTACTTTATTGCTACTAACACTGCTGCTAGCACTTTATCAAGAACTGGAAATTCCCATGTGTTAGGCACCGCACACATACACTCGAAGAGGTGGCTCCTGCCACAAAGAATTTTCTGGAGGGAAGGGAGAGTTTAGTTTGTATTCATTGCCAAAAATAGTCCACAGGACAGCTAAAGCCCATAAATCCTATTTTCAAAGGTAAAGATGGTGTCTACAGCTGGTCTGGTGGTAAAATCCCCTTTTCTGAGTATGCCAGTGAGGAAATCGGATCATGGCTATACTTCAGATGGGAAGCAAAAACTTTCTGGAAAACAAGACAGATAAAGAAAACAAACCCCTCCTACCCTGCAAGCCTAAAACTACAACTCTTCTTCTTCTGTCTCCCAATGAAATCTATCAGTGAAGAAAGGCTGGTGAGGTGGCAGAAGCACGCTCACCAGTTGACTAGTCTGTTAGATACACATCTCCTTCCTATTTTCTGAGCTAAAGAGAAGAAAGCCAACGCCACAGGGCACCTGAGGGAACTGCAGAGGTTCACAGGCAGTGGCTCCTCAGCCACTGGTACTGATGTCCAGGCACTTGAAGCACTTGATGCACAGTGGTCAGGAGGTGGCTCTCTGCTGATGAGAGGAGGGTGGGGAAGAGCATAACCCTATAAGTCACTTCAACTTTGACCTGGTCAGTCACAATGTGGGGACTTGAGCTGAAAAGGTATACCCTGTGATGATGGAATAAGCATTAAAAAAAAAGTATATGTGAATCTTTGAAAAGAGAAAAAAACTTTAATGGTTGTGAGCTAGTCACAACAGCAGAGGCTGGCTGTAAAGGACATTGCACCCGGTGTGTGGGGCTGGCGGGGCCCAGGACAGGGCACCTCTCTACTGGCCTGGTTACTGTTGACTAGCCACTGATGCTTTGTCCCATGCGATGGCTTCTCTGTTTCTTTCCTGCACATTCCCCACTCCAGTCCTCCCTGCATAGTGGGAATTCCCAGCTGTCTAACCAGATTCAGCCTTATTAAAGGTCTGCAGGATAATTCAATGGAACAAAGAAGAAACAAACTAAATTCTTAGCTTTTGAATGTAGCCCTTTCTATGGACTTACATCCAAGGTTTTTTTCTACCATGTGAAATAATTGCAAGGACAAGACATCATTGTTTTCCAGAGTCCTCATTTATGATGTTAGTTAAGGTCATGCAAAAAAATCATGACTTCAGCAAAGAAACAGGAGATAGAAGCCTCAGTTCCTTGTTCGTAATTTCAGGTTTGGCAGTCCACAAAACTGTAACTACTCACATTAATGTCTGAGGCACCTTAATTTGTCCACATCACTGAAACCAGTCTGAATGTTGTCTCCTGTTCTAGCTCAGCCATTATTCTTAGTTTACTGCAGACATAAAGTGTAGATGGCTGAGCTAGTCACTACAGGCTCTAAATAGTCAATGGAAAGAAACAGACACTTTTAGGGTGCAATTAATCTAATCTATTTTATATGTATACTTTACAATGAGCTGCTTTTACACTCTAGGCAACTGCATTTAGATACCTAAGAACAACTCAAAGATCTCAAAATGAGATGAGGAAAAAATCACAGAAGAAATGAAACAGCAATCACATTTCTATATAAGCTCAAATCAGAAGACACACTGTCCTAGAAATAAAAATCTTTGACTACATGCATAGAATATTTCAGATTATGGAAAGAAAAAGAATAAAGGCTTTGTAATAGTCTTAATGATTTCCAGATTAAGTTCCTTCCAACCTGGAAATACGGATTTCCTGTCCAGCCTTGTGGTGGAGCACTCAAGTTCATTGTACCTGAATTTACCAGTTTATGCTAAAGCAAAAGCAAATTGTATTTGCTTTTTCTGCCTTATCCAATAGATGAAATTAATTTTAAGACTAGGACTGGAGTTGAGTCTGCTACTCAAATTTAGATGGACAAGAGCTTCTGAGGACCTGTCTCTCTCCATTTACTGGGTAAGAACATGGCACATACTTTAGAAAGATGGCTTCACTGGGTGCGTAAGTATAAGTTAAAGCATTAATGCCAAGCAGACAGGATTTCCAGTCAGACACATCACGTAAGTGTGTTTTGAACTGGTGCCATCAGTCATGCGATGAGTCTGGGAAAGCACTGGCCCTTTGGGAAAGTACAGGTATCCTACTTCCCTGGGACACCCTGACCCTATTCATGTGTGGCCTCTCCCATATCCCATCAAGGCATGACCCTATGAAAACCACTGCAGCCATCACATTTTTTGAGTCATTTACATTTTTGTATAAGCATGTTTCATACAGCATGTCCTAGAAGGCAAACCACACAAATATAATGCAAAGAGACAAGCAATCTGTTGGAGTAGTGTAGCTGTTTCGTGACAATGATCGCTGATAACTCAGGCTCTGTGCAAAAGTAGTTCCACAGATCTTGAGAGGATATGTATCAAATGCTTAAAAGGAGGCACTTCCTCCACATTTCTATGACTCTGAGTCCCTTGCTTGACTTTAGGAAATCCATGACCTGCCTCAGTTAATTAACTTCCTGCATTCCCTGAGGAATTGCTGCTCTCAGGTCTAAGCAGCACGGGTATCTGCCTAGATAATAAACAGTCCCTTCGTGGGGTACTATTCTTCTCCTCCTTTTATTTCATATTTCCTTTCCCCTCCCAATGGTTCCTTCTCTTTCTTCTCTTTGTTCATTTTCTTGCACCTCCCAAGATCCCACAGGGAGAAGAGACACCGAGTGAGAGATCTCTGCGCCAATTCCAGTGGGGAACTAGACAGAGGGAGAAGACAGTCTTAATGGGTTGGATGAGAGAGCTCCAAGTGGGAAATAAGACATGGGGTAGCACAGAGAGGGCAACAGGGAAGAGAGACTGTAAGGAAGAGAATAGAGACAAAAGGAAAGACAATCAGGGAGAGAGATTTAGGAAAGGGACAAAGTGAGAGAGAAATTAACTGGAAACGGATCTGAAAGTACTGTGAAGGAAAGACAGAAAGGAAGATAAGTGTTAAATAAGGGACAAAAAGGACAGAACCTGAGAAAAATATATTAAGGATGTTTCTGTGAGTGCTGCATTTTGTCTGGTAGGAATCATGGACCCAAATAGCCACGCAAAAGATGAGGAAAAGCTGGCTGGTTATTCAGTATAATTTTTCAGGGTGAGAGAATAGGTGAGGCATAATTTTGTGGGGAGGAGTCTGGTGATTGGATGCTTTATGTGGAGTAGGAAAATACACTGACTGTATTTCATGTGTATTTACAATCTTGCCGCTAGATTTTTGAATATTTTTACATACATTAATGTGTGTGATGTGGCTGTGGAGTTCATAGTTTTATACTAAAGGTGTGCATTGACCAAAACATGTGAAAACATCAATGCTGGTAGAAAAGCTGAGCAGAGAAAGCTGCCTTGTCATGTTTGTTGAGCACTCTGCACAGGTGAAAGCAGAAGGTGGCATAGCACTGGCAGCTTAATTGTAATTTGGCTACGGCTTGTCTACATGTGGAAATTTTCAGTACTAGCTTTCCAGATGACAAGTTTGGGCTTAATGTTTTGCACCATGAGTAATTCAGTTTAGTCCATTTTGGAGGCAGATTAAAATAAATCACACAAAGGCAGCAGTAGCAGAGAATAATTCACTTATAGAGTGAGGTGAGGGAAGTGCGTGAGTGAAAAACAACTGCTTTGCTTTAAAAATCCACCCTCAATCTGATTTTATAATAGCTTCCCTGTGTAGAGAAGCCTTTAGTTCTCCTGTAGTGCTAGGAGCCCCCATCAGGACTTACACACTAAGCAAGTCGTTGCTACGGAGGCTGAGTTGCATAAAACTTCAAGCAAGCTGTGAGCCTTGCAAGGCGCTCCACTCATCTTCAATTTGAGGAAAATACCACAGGGTTATTTCTTTCTTCATTTTTGTTTCAAATGCTTTAATCTGCCCCAAGATCCCCTGCCACTTGCATTTCACAGCAAGCCAGGGGGAGGATCCCTGGGCCTTTCTCTTGCATTATTTTGTGCATCTCCCCACAGCCTCCTCGTGTTGGTTTGGCTGGAAAAAGGTCTGAGTGGGTGTAACAATGGATTGCTGCCCTAAATCATACCGAGCAGAAGCCCTTACCTCTGGGCTGGAATAATGCGAGGGCTTGCTGCCGTCACTTTCACTGGAGCTGCTTTCACTCTCCGAGTCAGACTCTGAGCTGGTCTCCGATTCACTGGAGCTGCTGCTGCTCGACCCCTTGCTGGAAAGTCCTGGGGCTCTGGTGTTGGACTGCGGCACCACCAGGCTGACAGCCCCACATACAGCCCACCAGGGAGGGGAGAGGGAAGAGAAGAAAACAAGAACACAAAATACCCGCATGTTAAAACCATGGTGTTTTAGGGAGCATACCTATCTGAATGCCTGTGAGCTTGTCTCTGCTGCTAGCAAATGGTGAAGTTCAACATTACATTATTATAACTGAGGCGAAAATATGGGGTTACCCTCATATTCATTTAAAACCATAGCCTTTGCCATCTCTTCTTCATCTGAAGGAGGGTCAAGTTTTCACTTCAGCTTGTTTCTTTTCTCATTCAACAGACATTTTAGGTTATATTAAAAATATCAAATGTTAAAAAACAGAGTACAGAAAGCAGTCTTACACTGTCTAATGAACACTCTGCACAGAGGTGAAAGCAAGAGATGGAAAAGGTGAACAGTTAAGAAACGGAGTTGAACTCCACAGTACCAGTCATTTATAAATAGTAATAGCAATAACGATGATAATAACAATAATAAGACATCCTCACTGGAGCTTCCAACCCCCATCTTTTGTTCTGCACACTTCTTCGCCTACCCATAAATGATGTGGTTACCTGTACATACCATCTTGATATTGACAGCCGCAAGATTTAAGACTCTGATCCTGCAAAAACTTGAAAAGCTCAGACCTGTGTTTTTGCATGTCAGCAGTGTGGTGCTGTCAGCAGAGCTACTTGCCTTCTTAAAAGTTATGTTTGCATGCAAAATGTTTGTATTATCAGGCCTGACAGGAGAAGAAATGTGTACTTTCCTGAAATAGTTGACCATGCATATTAAAAATATCATAGTCATAAAGACTTGAGTGTGAAATGTCCTGTTAAGTCATCCAGCTTATTCCCCAGGCAATGGAAGATTGTTCCCTATAGCAGGGTGCATTTTCTAGTGAGTTGTCCAATTTGATTTTAAATGACTTGAATACAGCTTTTACTTTTACCCCTGGGAAACTTTTCTGCAAAGTAACCCAAATTCCACTGTCAGAAATTTCTTCCTACATTCAACATGAAGTTGCCCCTTTTAAATTTATTGTTGTTACTTATTATTTCATCCTATTCCTAATAGTTACTATGATAAATTATCATCCTCCCTTTTTGCTTTCACATATTTGCAGACTGTTTTCCTGCCCTACTTCAGTCATCTTTCAGACAAGGCCTTACACATTTACTTCTTCTGATCTTTCTTCATAAGTCATTATCTCCAGGGATATGGGATCATTTTTATGGCTCTTTTCTGAACTCATTCCAATTTGTCTATATCTCTCTGATAACAGGATGCCCAAAACAGAGTGCAGCATTATAGATGGGTTCTCACTAGAGCAGTACAATGAAGGGCTATTACCTTCCTGCTCCTTGATGCGTTGCTTCTGTAAACATATACCGAGCTGTGATGGAATATATAGTCCATTAACACTCCTACATCTCTTTCAACACTGCTTTCTCCAGAATTCCTCTACTGATAGCTACATTTTAGATTATTTGCTTCCAGAGAGAATAGCTTGCTTTTTTTCTTCATACCAGATCTCATTTTCTTCTTTACAGCACATGCTTCTAGCTCCTTTTGATTTATTTCTCTGCCCTCAGAGGTGTCTGCAGCAACTTCTAATTTAGTATCAAATGCAAACTTAATTAAATGGTTATTCACTTCCTTTTCCAGATCATTAATGAGACTGTTAAATAAACCCCACATGAAACACACCGATACCCTAATAACCATCTCATCCCAATTCCATTCACCGTGTTTATCATCACCCTTGTTTATGCTCCATCAATCCAATATTGTAGCTAATGCAATGTGATCTTGGAGTTACATTTTGTGACAAATAATATCCAATAATTAATTACAGTTCTGCTATGTTGCAACTAATGAATTGTATTTACCTGTTAATGGTGCATTTCATTCTGGAAAACTGGTACCTGACACTTGACACGAGCAACATATGACAGGCAATTTCTGGAGCTTTGAAAAGAGGCCATGCCATCAGAGATGCAGTTTCAGCCCCACAACTCCTCATGGCTGTGCACTTCCTGGCACTATCCCTACCTCCCCTAACATATGTCAACCTCTCCCCATCGGAACACCTGTTTTACACAAGCCAGTACTCCCACCTCATTACCTTTGCTTATTGCAAATAAAAAATTGCCTTTTGCAAGGTATTGGCACAGCTGTCCATGGCTTTCTTGCTCCAGAGAGTTTGTGGTTGCTTGGGGAACTGTGCTGCTGTTGGGGAGCTTTCTGCACCCTTTGAGGCACAATGGGGCCAGGCAGTGCAGAAAACCTCACCTGTGATCTCACCTTACTATGTAAAGCAAGTAAAATAAATAGGAGAGGGAGGAACTGACATCCATTTATCTTTGTAGCCTTTATTTCCATTTTTGTAGCCATCAGGCTGTAGAGAGAAGCAACAGTAAAAGCTCATGCTCCGGCAGAATGGCTCAGTACTACATGCATGTTTGCAGAAGTGCCTGCCAACTATTGGAGGCAAGAGGTCTGCCATCATGCACAGGCATTAAATGTACCATTTACAAGGAATGCCTTTAAAAACTCACTTGCTGCTATTTTTGTTGTTATTCATGATGTCTCTTTGTCTAGCCAGGTAGCTGTGGTAAATACAAGATTTTCAGGCAGCTTTTTGTATAACAACATTAAGGCGCAGAGGTGCCTGAAACAGAAACAGCTTATAAGCTTGTAAAAATTTTCCTTCCCAGAGAAGGAAAATTAATGTTTTGTGCACTGCTTTGGGACAATGCAGTTTTCCACTTGTTTAGGTTGCCCAGTAAACTCTAGATATAAGTTGCTCACTTACATTAACAGATTGCAGTCCATCCCTTGCTAATAAAATAGTAAGAGATATAGAAAGGCCATTGTGAGTGGGTTTTCTGGTTTTGATTTTTTTCTTCTCTTTTTTTCTTAAGGGAATATGAAAAGGTAACTGCCTTCTCTGACAGTGTAGCTTAGGGAATGCTTTTGACAGTGCCCAGCTCTGATGGATTTCTAGTCCTCTCCACAACAGCATAGTGACTGTTGCCTGAAAAGTTCTTCAACATCACAAAACATCTGCACATTTATGTCCTGCCCTTAGTGGCTGTGGTTTTAATTTTTAAACCATCATTTTTGTTTGGCATTGACTGAAGTTTTCAGAATTGCTATATAGGGGATGAGGGAGAACCCCCCCCCCCCCTCCAGTAATATTTCTTTCCTGTTATGACATGAAATGTTTTTCTAGGCTGCTGAATAGAAATTGTTACTACAGCCACAGATATAAAATATAACTGTTGGACCCTTCACAAACATCTGGAAATCTATGTTTGCTGCTCTAATGGTAGACAATATACTACAAAAATTTAACATTATAATATTTTCCCATGTATGCTGATACTGTTGAAATCTCCTGTCCCCCTTCTACCTTTTCCATTTTTAAATATAGCATATTCTTATAAAGATCCTCATTATATTATGGTGATCAAGGTGGAGTGAGTTATGTGTTTCTTCATGCATTCTTGTTAAAAACACAACCATTATTTTAAATTGGCACCTTCCATTTTGGGCTGTTCTTTCTAAAGTATGTAAGCAAGATCATGCAGTCAAAATAAAAGACCAATTTACATTTTAATGACTGTGGCACATAACATTCATGCATATTTTGCTACTGGCTTATGCCCCAGAATTAATTACTACATCATAGAAATGATATTTTTATTTTAAGCAATTAAAAAACAATTTGGGTAAGAACCACTTTTCTTTAAAGCCCTTGATCAGAACATGCACTCTCTGACTCAAAAGAGAGAGTAAGTACCTGTAAAGTTGCCAGAAGTTCAGTAATGAGATCACTTAACCCACACACCATCTGAAGTTTCTGATCAGGTATGTCCCACCATCCTGAATACATGGGACTTGGGCACCTAAACACCATGCAAGTCTCCAACAACCTATTATTTTCCTGCAGTGCCTAGTGGAAAAGTCACCCTTCGCTGAAAAACTACTAGATACCTTGCAGCCTTAATTTTTCTCAGATGTGCAGGTTCAGAAACACAGTGATTTGGAGACAACAATACCTCTTCCCTGCTCAAATCTGTGATCCAACAGTAATCTGACAACAATCAAACAGTAAATCTGACCTAATCTGTGATCCAAGTTGAGAGGTTGGAGCGATCTCAATCCCTGAAGAAGCCTGAGAGGTCAGTTGTGGTGTGACCAGTTATTAGCTCCATCAGACTGCACGGCCATGGCCACCCTTTGAACGTCACCATGGCGGTGTAAACACTTGCGCAGGAAGGAGCAGCCATGTGCTATTCAGTCAGTGGAGACAGATTCCCAAATCAGATTGCCTCAGCGGCCCTCAGGAGACCTCTTGAGGTTAATCACGCTGGATCTGGGTACTACTCTATGCTTTATATTAATCTGCTGCTTACAGCTTCACTACTTTCCATGATAATAAATCATGAGGTTCAGCACCGGCCACAAGAAGTTCCTGGGCAGCTAGGCATATGCTGCATTGCAGGAATTCAGTCTCAGCATGTCAAAGACAGACAACATGGATGCCTGATCAAGGTACAAGTGAAACAGATGCAGTTCTTTACCAAACTGCAAGCATTTGGTAACAATAATTAATGAATTCAAAAGAGAAAAATCCCTGCTGTGCTGAAGAATTTGTGATCCCACATCTTTATTGCATTACAGTACGAAGGCACTTTATACCTACTTTACACATGTGTGAATGATGATCAAGACTGCAAAGCAAGGTTGAATCAGGCCTTGAAGAAAAGACTGTGACAAGAAAACATATCAGAGTGAGCCTCTGGAAAACTCTTCCAGCAACAACAAAGGCTATGCAAATGCTCATGCTTCATATTTTGGAGTCCAGTCAGTCAGTGTAATTTCACTTTGCAAGAATTGTATTCAGAGACTTCTTATCAAAAAGCTCATTAGCACTATCAGACACTATTGACTGTATTTGTCTTTGTGTCTGGAGATGGGACAATATTTAGCCAGTGTCATCTGCATAGCTGTGATCATCTAAACTATTTTTCTTCTAAACTGCACCCTGTGGTACCATCCATCAATCACCAAGTGGTCCCGGCTCCCCATCAGAAAGAAGAATGCAACAAGTAGTGCGAAGAGCTGACATGAATAACAGACGACACTGTTGGGGATCACATTGTCAACATCGAGAGGTAAATGTGGAGAAGGTGAACGGAATTTGCAGATGTCACAAACATTTGAGAATATTCTAAGAAAGGCTGTATGTATGCTTGCAGTATTTAAAATACCTGGTAAATCTATCACCATCTGGAAGATCAAGGCCAATTGTGGGAAAACAATACTCTGAAACAGACACCAGTCACTTGGCTGGTATAAACTGTCACGGCTCCATTGACTTCAATTAGGCTACACTGACTGAAATCAAACAGTAAATCTGACCAAGACTCTGAAATGATATTTCAAACTCAGTGATGGAAACATATTCCATGGTTTAAAGCAGCTCCGTTGGCAGAGTCTCTACCTTTTTGTTTCCAGATTAAAGGATCTGAAACACTACTTCCTTCTTCCCTTGAAGCCAACCTGAAACCCAGCAAAAGTCTTGTATGGAAAACTCTTTATCCCTTTGTTGTGAGAAGCAAATTCCACATGGTGCTTCCTCAAAACACAGACTGAGAACATCATGCCAAGATCTGTATAATTATCTCTGCTGAGTAGCACTGAAGATTCTGCATGTGTCCCATGCACACAGCAGGGAATTTCTATGGTGGTAATTGTGAGTGAATCACAGAGGCAACGGAAATGCCCACTTCTCACCGTTGCCCCTGTGTATTTTTCAAATTCTGTTTCAGTGAAGACATCTGAAGGATGCTTACCACAGGGGTCTATCTGGTCTTGCAGATCAGGCCATCCCAATGTCGTAACAGAACATATGGGACTATTTTCTGCAACTGTAGAATGCCAAGAAATAGCACCATCAGGACAGCCTACAGAATGAATGTGGACATCATCCATTCATTTCAGGCCAAAATCATGCTGAGAAAAGGGAGATGATACCATAAACTGTAGAATATGCACCTGCTTGAGGACAGCCAGATACTTTCATAGTTTAAAACAAGAAGGCTGGTTCTGTACTTAACATACAAACATGAGTATAAGGAGCCTCTGCTCTAATTTTAGCACTGTGATGTCGAATCTGAATGACCAAATCAGTTGACCGGGCTCTGGGCACCGTCCTAGTCCCCCGTACACGGGGATGACTGAATTTGCCTACGTTCAGTGTGTTAGGAGATGTCCTTCTTCATTCTTTAAAAAGCACTTGGATCTGAACACAGTTCTGAACACAGTACAGAAGCAACACAAATTTATGGTTTTGTACCTTTGCTAACCGAGAGCATGAAACCAATTAACTGTCTGAGTTCTTTACAGTTACTGATTGTCAAAACCTATCGTTCACCAACAAAAAAAGCAGCTAGCCCTGCCACAGTCGGCTGTTTGGGCCTGAACGCAAAAAAATGAGGCTGGGCACTTCCTTTTCTCCAGGTAAACGATTTCCCAGGAGTCTGTTAATACCTTTAGGAAACAGAGAAATGTTTTCATACCTCATTCCTATAATGGATGAGGTATGAAATGGGAGTCCTGATGAGTGAGAGTCCTGGAGGTTGTTTGGCTTGTCACAATATATAATGCTTCTGTGAAAGCACCGCATTACCTTAGCCGCACCACCTTTGCACAGCACAACTAATAAAGCACAGCTGCCAAGAACAGAGTTCATAGCCTCCACCTATATTTTAACACTGTCCTTGGGAGCTGCTTAAATAGTTTGTGCTGACAAGACTACAAGTATCATCTGATAATGCAAACCTAAGGTAAATCGGGTCTCTTCAGAGAGTCAGGGGTGCCCTGTGTGATTGCAGCTTAATTGCCAGAATAGTCACCAAAGAAAAACAAATTGATAGGAAAGGCTGATTACACAAACAAGGTATGAGGCTCATGTACACACACATACAAAAAACCCTCAACAAAATTCGGTCTGGCAAAAGGGTATCTGCTTAAGGCCTGGCTGGTACTGGAAGCAGCAGAATCTTAGCTCCCACCTTGAAGGAATATGGTAGAAAAGAGAAAACTGCTGAAAAAACCCCTGGCTAAAAAAACCCTCCTAAAATAAAATGCTAGATAACAATTAATAGTGACACCTCTGTATAAACAGCTCAATCAGGAGGAGCGTGTGCTGGGGTATCTGAGATGAAAGGGTCCAATAGACCTGGAGCAGCATTAGCATGGGGATGAAGTGATTAGTCAGCAGGATGACAGCTGTGCTAGGAGCCTGGTGCCAGATTCCAGTGTATGCTTTCCACTGCTGCCAAGTGTTTGCTTGTCGCTCCAGATAAATGGAGCATCAGCAGTGTTTTATTTGACCTGCTCACAAGAAAAATAAAGCAACTCTGACTTCCTCCGTGTGTTTGTCGTTGACCTTGCATCAGCTGAATATGAGCAGAGATTCCCTGGTCCAGAAAAGTTAACCCTTTAGTAGAAGAGGAGTGAGAGAGTCTTTTTACCTTGGTAGTATAATTAATCTCTTAATGGCTCGAAGTCCAGTGACTTAAAAAGTGACAAGCACAACCTATGTGTCCTATACTGTTCTTGGAACGTGCCCTTGGACCAAGGGCCTGGAGAATGATGAACAGCTTTAAGAATAGTCTGTGAACAGCCACCCTCCTGCTTCCAGTATGAATTCAGGAAACAATTTCTACAGGGTCTTTTTTTTTGTGTGTGTGCGTGTGTGTGTGTGGCAGGGGGTGGGGCAGAAATAAACTGTAAGTGGATGAAGTTGTTGAGAAGATTCAGTCAGACAACACTGCTTTTGATTTTCTCCTGAAACCAAGGCAATGACTTTTGTGTGTTTTCCTTCATATGTATCCCAGAAGTTTTATTTTTCTCTCGTTTCTTCATCAGTTTGGTCATGTTAGGAACATTCTGTCCAAGATCCTCTCCACTGTCTGGTCGAGGTCAGCTTCTGCTGCTGGAGGGAAATCAGACACAGTGTCTTTGAATTACATGTCTGAAAGGGAATGTAGAACACACAGTTTCTTGACCTTTAATGCCCTCGATGTGTGAAGGTTCTCCTTCATAGTGGCTAAAAGTGACAACCATATTCTGGAAGCAGCGTTACTCAAAGGACTCTCTTGGAAGATATTCCCTTTCCTCTTCTCCTCTAGGAATCTAGCCCTCACATCAGATCAAAAGGCCGAGGCAAGGGGTAAGAAACCCAGACAGACTTTGCAAGAAGGAAAAAAGACTCCTTTGAGCACTTGTAGATATATGGTACTAATGGCTGAGACTGTGGTCAGGCATAGTTTTTCCATATTCAGTAATACTGAAGCTTTGGATGTCTTTCTGGCACTCATTAATTGCTTCTAATAACCAAGTGCGTTCTTCTGGACACTGCTACTTTCCAATCTTTCCTCTTTTCCGCCTGTGCCTGTGTCTCCGCCCCTCCTCACTTTGAGGAAGTTCCTATCCTGGCAGCACCAGGAGTTGCTGCATACAATTGCCGGTGGTCTCTAGAGAGCATGAGTTCATTTGCCCAAGGCAGGTGAGATTACTTAGGTTCACTGAAGAAGGTAAATATCACTAGAGATGAGCTTTGTTCCACTTCCCATTACATGAGTTAAAAACATGACTGAATTTCATTGGTTTGCCTGAGAAGTCAGATATGGAATAGGAGCTCTGGGCTCAGCTGTCATAAGGTGTCATAAGGGTGGGCTACTGTGAAAGTAAAGATGTCATGAGGCTCTGCGCAAGTTCTTTTTGTTACAGGGAAGCACTCAAGGTGCTGAATCCTACCATCTGAAGAATGCCTTCTGGATCAATGGCTCTTCAAGAGAGAGGAAGAGTTCCATAGGGGTCTCTTTCTCACAAAATCTTGACGTCACATATGACAGTAGGAGGAGAGATCCTTATGTGTTAGCAAAATAAAATATTAGGAAGTTACACCTGAAATCAATGAAAATAGTAGGAAAGGCTCTAATTTAGTGAGGGGTGAAAGGAAATACAGAGTGTAAAGAGTGACAAGGACTAAGGACTGTTTGAAGGTCAGCTGGGTGGTCACCTCAAGACCTCAACCAAACCAATTTTCTGACTTTGTGAACAAGTAAGTCATGTGATTCATACAGTCAGGACTCCACCTATTGTGCTGGACTTAAAAAGACTAAAAAATAATATAGCTGAGTTGAATCATGGGGGAATTGGAGCATCTTGGTCAGACCTTGATATAGCCGGTCAGTGAGGGAGAGGATAGCAGGACTGCAGGCATACAGCTTTTCCACCCTTAACTTACAAGGGTATCTATCTAACCGCTCCCTAATTCTATCACTCAGAAATGCCCTGTGGAGATTCGTACCTTTTCTGATTGGCTGGAGGGAATCTAGGATCCTAAGGATCGCCTAAACAGTATACCTAGTATGTCCAACACCACATACATTGTGATCTGTATGGAAAGCAAGAGAGGTTTAGTCCAGATTCCTCTTCATAATTTCCCTTCCAGGGTTCGGTCAGCTCTCTCCACTTGTCCTAAGGACTGGGAGCAGCATGCAGTATGAAGACCTACGTCGATTCCCAACTCAGTACTCCATTATTTCATTAGAGCACTATTAAAAGCTGTTCCCCTGTCAGACTCAATGGCTTCAGTACCACCTGTCTCAGGAATAGATCCTCCACTAACATTTTGAAAGTGATTCCAGTGGCTTGGTCTTTGGTGGGATAGACCTCAACCTGCTGGGAGAGACGTTGCAAAGATAAAGGTAATTAAGCACTGGAACAGATCACCAGTGAAGATATGGAACATCAGTCACAGCAGTTTCAGAAATGAGGTTAGGCAAAGGAGTAAAGCAAAACAGTCTTTACAGTGGCATTAATCTACCACCCTCAAAATGTCTCATCAGGAGAATTTGATATCACTTCTGTGGAAATTAGCCTGGCTGTTGCTTTTCTTATTTATTTCCCAAAACATGAACTATAGAAGTACTTCTATCCAAGAAAACCACAATTTTTGCTTGTGAGTGACAGCTTCATTAAGCGGCAGAAGACAATCACTGCATTGCAGACCAAGAAAATCCTTGTTTGCACTGGCCTGCCATCACCTTATTTTAGAGTTACTGTTAACATAACCCATATTGTGGCTGGCCATCTAAACAGACAGCCTTTTGTAATCTTCAGGCACGGTTGCATCTCGCTTCAGCACAGCAGTCTTTTGCCTCAGTCAGCAGGGCCCTCGGTATGGTTCTGCCTTGCAAGACCCCTCGCTAAGCTCAGAGAATCCAAATACAGATGAACTTGTGCAGATAAAATTACTAACTACCATAATGGCTGTCCAAATGGGTGCAATAAATTTCAGCGTGAGACAAACTCTCTCAGGTTTTACTGACTCTTAATGTTGCTGCTGCCAGCTTTAGTGTTACTCTTTGACTCAAGCCATATTCTGTTGTCTCCCAAAGGTCTTTTCGGCCCGTCAGCTCTAATCAATATGCTGCCTTGAGAAGGAGCTTGTTTTAAGTAGGTTTGCTCACCATAAAGAACCATATAAAGAAAATTTGACTTCTACTCCTTGTCAGCATATATCACTCCCTATGCAGAGCAGCATTTAGATGGTCTGCTAGTTGAATCCATGCTGTCTTTTATATGTTTCAAAAAATGAAGAATGCCTGGAAAAAATGCATAGTTGTTCTACAGAAGACATTAGGCAGGCTCAGGAATGGCAAGCAGAACAGCTAATAAAGCCCAGAATTGTAGTAGAGAGGATGTTAAAAGCTAATTAGTTTGATATTATTTGAAGACTTCTAAAAGGTTCTTCTGTTCTCCTTTCTGATGTAAGTACAGCCTGATTTCCAGCAACGTCCAAAACTATTTTGCTACGTTTTTAGAAAGAGTTACCCAGGATATGCTGTTTACCTATTACTGACAGAGTAGCTCGGTTTAAAACCAATTTTCAACTGTTGAATATTTGCCTGTGGTGCAGCCTTATGTTTTCAGGGGTCTGAGTCACTGGGAAGAAAAATTCTCCCATTCTGACTGGGCTCAAATTCTTGACCCCTTATTCTGGTATAGTAACATTGCATTTTACAGCTTGGTTTGGAGTACCCAGAAGTGCTCCTGAAGAGCGGGAATGGTCTGTCGAGTGAGGGTATCAGGATCTGACCCACTGTAACCCAGCAACATGGTGTGCAGTTATTTGATGAAGGATTTTAAAAGAGAGCAGCCCCTACTAGTAACCTTTGCTGTGCTTTCCTTGGGTATAACGTGGCCTGTGAAAACAATTACTAAGTATGATAAGCAAAAATATATATACCTATGTTAAGAAAGAGTTATCTAAATTGCCCTTTACAATTAAAAAGAAAAATCAAATGTGAATTGCATCCTTTTGTTAGATGGCTTCCGTGGAAAGCAAACTTGATGTTTGTACATGCACACAGAGATGATGAGGGGAGGCAGAAGTAAATTATAAAGTAAATACAGTTTTATTTGCTTTATTAATCTAGAATGTGGTACCAATGTGTCTGGAGTCAGTGGCTCCCCAGCTGCACCCTCCTGCAGGGTTATCAATCCTTCATTTCTGTGAAATACACTACCAACTAGTAGGAAAAGCACTAGAATTGTATGACATTTTAATAAAAAAAATTGGTCTTACACCATCCTGTGTCCTGATGTAGTTAAACTTATATCTTCCAATATACCTTTCAATCCATACCTTGTATGTTTTGCTGTTCATTAACGGCCATACATCTTTTTAGGTTTCTTACAAATTTACACTATCACTAAGGTATGCCTAGGTGCCTTTGCCTGTTCTTTAGTACATTCTTTATTCTCCCTGCCTCTCCTAGGGAGGCAGAAAGGAAATGCACACAAGAGTGGGGAGAGGGCACAGGTACAGGGAGAAATATTGCTCATTGGTGCTGTTTCTTCCTCCCAGGGCCACAACAAGCTGTTGCTGCCTTCTCCTCTTTCTACCCCCAGGCTAACATTTCCTTTCTGGCACTCCAATCTTACTGTAGTATCTCAAACACCCTTCTGCCTGCCTGAGGTCCTACATGGTCTAGGATGTGCTGCCTGAAGTGGTGGGCCTCTTCAGAGCATGAATTTTCATTTAGCAGCCTGATCCAGAAGGGAGACTGTTGAAGGTGTAGGAGTCAACATGTGCTGCTGCTAGGAGTTCAGTGCCCAGCTGTGAGGATACACATTCAGTATTTTTTGTAAAAGTGTATCAGGTCACCTGCCTGCAGCTGAGAAACAGCTGGGGGAAAGCAGAAGATTGTGCACAAGAGCTTTGCAGAGAAGATGAGATGGGCAGATAGATTTCCAGGAGAGTATGGTTTTCTATAGTCAGTGCAGCAAGAAAATAACTCATTGGGATATTTTTACCACCCCAACATGACTCTAAATGCTGCTAGACAAGACTTAGCTTGAGGAGGAAGATCAGGTGTTCGGTGTTTGCCATTAGCTTAGATGCTAGGGGAAAGAACTTGATGACTTTGTTGATAACTAGCTTGAAGACCCCAGCAGGCCTTCAGACAGTTTTATTAATCATAAAAGTCATTAAAAATGGCCAGTTCCTCAGGGGCAAAGTAAAAACAAAACCTCAGAAGAATGAATCAGGGCAGGCATCTCCTATTCCTAAGAGTACTCTGTTCTCATTCTGCCTGCATTCTGCGCAGGGAACTGAAAGGGAATACCGAGGGCTGAAACTCCCAAGCAGTATAACCAAATGCTTTCTCAGGAAAGGGGCAAGCACTTTCTTACGGGCTTAGATTGCAACAAGGAAAGATATTGATAGGCTTTGCGTACAGCTCAGAGGCACTGAACTTTCAGACAGTGGACTCTGAGGCTTGCATGTCACATCCAGAATCAGCAAGGTAGTTTCCCCCTCTGCCTTTGTGATTGGCCTTTCCTCTTTCACCTTTTTGCTTTTGCCTTGCCTCTTTATTTTCCCCTTCTCTTTCTCTTTTCCCCTTGCGTTACCTTGCATTTTTTTTTTCCCCAAATGGATGGAGGTAACATTTGTTTGCCTCTATGCTGCGGTTCAGTGCCTGTGCTCTATCTCAGCAGTCTTTAGCTGCTTTTGCCACATGCATCTGTCAGGCCTCTAAAGATGTCTTACATATCTTAGGGCTTCTCAAGTGACTTTAGATGCCTGTGTTAAGGTACCTGAATCTCATCTTAACTTTCTCACCTCACTGTTGTGAAGAAAACCTTCCAAAGCAGCCCAATGCAAAACAAAGCATTGTTATCTTCCTGGGTCTGCAGACAACCAGAATTGATTCTGGTTTTATTTCTTGATAAAAGGTATAAAATTTCCCAAGAAAATTAGCTTTATAAAGATGTTGGCTGCAAAATGCAATAGTAGTTTAAATGTAAGCATTCATTTATCTTATTTAAAATGAATGAAGAAGTGGGACATAAGACAGGCAAAAAAGAGGATGGAGGAGAATCGTAGGCAGTGGGAAGGAGAGGAAGCTTGCAGAGCCAGTTTTTCTGTGGTCTTGGGCCTGGTGGCTGAAAAATGTACAGTAGGTGAATGATGCAGATCTTCTGCCCAGCAAGGTGCCCCCCTCCAATGGTAGACATTATTTATGGACTTCTGTGGCCCAGACTTAGGAAGTCTGAAATGAGATTCCATGTACCAATATAAGCAAAGGTGATAACTGTCTGGAAAGTGGCTTTGCAGACAAGGCCCTGAGGGTCTTAATGGACACCAAGTTTACCATGAGCTAGCAATGCTCCCTTGTAGCAAAGGCAGCCAACAGCACCCTAGGAAGAGTAGAAAGAGTGTTGCCAGCAGGTGGAGGGAGGTGATCCTTCCTCTCTGCTCACTCCTGGTGAGACACATCTGAACTACTGGATCCAGGTCTGCGCTCCCCAGTACAAGAGAGACATGGAGTGACTCCAGCAAAGTGCCATGAAGATGATTAAGGGATTTGAGCATTTTTCACATGAGGAGAAACTGAGATGACTGGGAGGGATAAATACCTGATAGGAAGAAGTGAAAAAGACAGCCAGGCTCTTCATGGTAGTGACAACGCAAGTTGCAAAGGGCACAAATTAAAATACAGAAACTTCCATTTAAATACAACAAAAATGTTCTTTTTTGCTGTGAGGATGGTCAAACACTGGCATAGGTTGCCCAGAGAGGCTGTGAAGTCTGCATCCTGGGAGACATTCAAGACCCAACTGGACACAGCCCTGAGCAACGGCTTTAGCTGACCCTGCTCTGAGCAGGGGTTGGACTGGATGATCCTCAGAGATGCCCTCCCACCTCAGGCATCCTGTGACCCTGTGGTCACAGCTCAGGTACCACAAACTATGGTGCTCTCTCCAAACAGAAAGTTCAGTGGGGTATGAAGCCCACCCAAGAAGCTAGATAACTACGTGGGCACTGAATTGTTCCTAAGCTTCATTTGGCTGCAAGTGTCCCCCTGTTATGTTTAAGGCTCACTTAGATGGCTATATAAGTCATTGTGCCAACTTGACTGAAGCGTAGACTTGGCCTCAGGCACTAATGCTTCAGCTGAAACCATGTACCGCTGCGTATCACATACTGGCAGCTTTACCCACTGCTCTGTCCTCTTGCAGGTTACACTGTTCTTGTCAGAGTAAAATGGATTCTGGGGGGTATTATTACGTTCATTTGCTGCATTTGGTGTATTTTACAGCAGGTGGAAGGTGCAGCAACAGCATCTCCATGCTGGAAAACCTTCTCCTCCTTCAAACATTTCTGGATCTGTTTCTGAATGGGGTCAGCAGTGTCTGAGGCAGCCCATCAGGTCATGCTTTATCAATGTAACTGTACTTTACAGCACCTCCTTCCTCCTATAAAATATTGCTGTTAGGAGACTGCTTTACATTTTTTTGGGAGTATGTCTCAAGTGCAGTAGTCTAGCATCTCTGCCCAGGGCAGCTACTGACAATGCCAATGCACTGAGAGCTGCAAAATCCTTCCTTTCTGAAATCAAGAGTAGAAAAGATCATCATGAAATAACGGACTAATGTGGCCATTCTATCTGTGCTGCTCATAAATTACATTTTGAACCTGGCAATTGCAGGGTAATTAGGAAGAGAGTAGCTTTTCTGCAGGAACATATATTTCCTATTCTGCCTGCCTGACACACTCCAGTTTAATTTTTTTCTTTGTTCACTCAGCTCAGAGAACGGCAATTACCAAAGGTGATAGCCTAGTGGCAATTTTTGAATCATGAAGAGACTTAGCACAGAAGGAGGAGGTGGTGGGGTGGTGGTGGTGGTGGGAAGGACAGGTACCACTAGTAATTAAAATAATTTTGAATTAAAGGGACTATTTCAATAATTGCTTTTGTACTATAATAGTCACCACATAACCTATCCTTATGAATTACTAACACACTGAAATAACACTACTGTGGAGAGTGATCTTAAAAGGACAGCTTTCCTAAACATGTAACATCATCAGTGAGAGATAAGTAAGGTCTGGGCAGACGTTTTGGAATGTTAGGTGATGCCATGGCTCTGATCGCTAACAGCCATGCGATTTTTAAGCCCTCCTTCCCCCTTTGGCCCTGTCAGCAAGGCACAGGAAACAGAGCAGGAATTCCCATCTCGGGTGGCCAAAAGAAGGTTTCACATTATTAAAATAGATGATTTCCTTCATCTAAGAGCCTCTGAGGAGCATAAATTACAAACAACATCAAAGTAAGTGAAAAGTTTTAGAGCAGACTGTCAAAGAGACTGCTGGGGTTTCCTTGGTAGATTTCCATTTTTAAGGGGTCTCAGCAATTTACTTTCTTTCTCAAAACAATTCCGTATGTCTGTGGAATATTTACAGTTGTTTTGATTTTTGTTGTCAAGGGGTTTAAAGAAACAATATCACAATTATTTAACATGAGGAAATAAAGTTAGACAGACAGCGCCTGCAGTAACAAATTACTGGGATGATCTCATGGACTAAAACTTTGCAGACTTGCTCTGTGCTCTCCAGGGTTAGACAGCATGAGCCTAGATACAAAGAAAAGCGGTATAGCCAACTGGAAATAAGTCTACTGATGCTGTACAAATACAACAACTAATTTTTCATGTTGCCATCACTGATTTTATAGGACGAAACACCGTAGCCAGTGTGGCACAAGAATAAGGGCTGTGAGATACTTTGGCCCAGATTTGAAGCAGACCTGTGAAAACTTTGTTCAATGATTATTGGAATTCATCTGATAAAAAGCACAAAGACCAGCTGTGGTCTTAGATGAAAAGTCATCAGGGCAAGCTGTGAACAGATTCATATTAGCTTCCTAACTTAGGGTAAAGAAGTGACTATTATTAGAAAAGGCATGGAGAGACTATGTGCTGGCAAGGTTATTAGCTAGTTCTGAGGAGGTGGCTCCTGCTGAGTGTGGGTTTTAAGTGCTTTCCCTGCAGGGGAAGGTTGTCATTAGTCGCTGGGACATAGACCGTGCAGGTGACTGGTGTGTCACACCCCAGCCTGTAGTTCCCACCTGCAAGGCCACGGGTATATTCAGCAGCAATCTACAAACCAGATACCAGGCTGTATTTGCCACATCCAGAAAACCAGGTTTCGTCTGTGCAGTGAACTAAGCAGGAAAAATGATGGTGCTGTGAGAAGCATTGCCACCTCTCTGGATCGCCAAGCAGGAGGTGCCAGTTTTAAGCTCCGTCATTATGTTGGCCTAAGCTTCTGCTGTGTTGTGCTGGCAGCCAGCAGCCATGTGAAATAAAGATCCCTATGAAGAAGGTACAAGTCTGAACACTTTATTTTCCTTTAAGGGAGGGATCCCTCTTTATTTCACATGTGCATAGGTGTTTGGCCAAATAAAGAAAAAAGGGAAAAAGGTCTATATTAATTGTGTCCAAGCCTAGCAGCAAATGCTAGATTCTTAAATCTGTCATTTACTGCTGGTGAATTATTCCAAAAGTTATTCATAGTTTTCACCTAGTAATTCTTCAAAAAGTACTTTCATAAATGTTGCATTGATAGTTTAAAAGCTGGAACAGCTTATGATTTTCAGAGTGACCTCTGATTCAAGTTTGATGACCAGGAGAGGGTAAGAGAAGACTAATCATACGTGATAATCATGTGACATGAGAAGGAGATGCTAAACTGTGCATTGCTAATGAGGTCACTCGGATGGGTGTACTGCCCTGGGCTGAACCATAACAGCAGCAGTCCTCCATGCACCACTGGCAAGGACTGAAGAATATAGTCTTTGACTGCCTTACTCAATGCCTTGCATTGACTTGAATGTTTGTGAGGAGCTTGGTCGAAACAGGAGCTGGCTTCTCTTCAGTTTGTCCTGATGCAAAACTAACTGGATGTAGCTCCATCTCATGACAAGCTTAAAATTTAAAGCTGATTACCTTCTGCATTGAATGTGTTTGTTTGATAACTCAAAGCTTTGATTCATTGGTTCAGGTCTTGATTGTGACCTTGATTTGATGACTGTGTTGTCCACTGTTAATTAGCTTGTTGTGGTTCTGCTGGGGATATGTTTTACATTTGTTGGCTTATTTTTAGTATACAGGGCTGGCTTATTCAGTCCAACTGTAACATGAGTCATGCCAACTAAAGAAATACGTAACTTAAATAAGACGCTTCCCAGCCATGTGGCCCTGCAACCAAATACATAACTTTACCCCCCACAAGATGGTATCAAGATTAAAACAAAGCTATTAAAATTCTGTCTTCATTAGCAATTAGACTTAAAAAACCCTCAAGCTTGCAAGACTACCTTTAACAAGCTCTTTGCCAGGTGCAAGACAAACCTAAGGCAATCGCTTCCTAACTAAGCTAACCCTGTTTACATCTCAGCTTTGGAAACATATGTTGTTAATTTTAGAATTGCAGTTGCTATGTGAGCTGGGTGTCACTTAAAAAAAAATAAAAGTGTGACTTTTGGGGGTAATTATTTTTTCAGCACAGATGCAGATAGTGCATTCACACAAGTTAAGCTTTGACTCAGTCAAACCGCAGCCTATCACAATCTCAAAACAGTATCATAAAATCTATTCTTTGAGGCATGGCATGACTGTTAATAAAAAGTAGTGTAAAATTTCTTAACAGGGGTTCATCTTTTCTCCTTCCAGACGTTACTTTCCCTCTGTGATCTCCCTTTTTACAGTGGCCAGACTACCCACATGTTTTACTATTTCTTCATCCTTGCAGCTCTTGGATTAACTGGACAAGTGACTGGTGGGTCCATGCAGTTACAGAGTTTGCAGTTATGAGTCCTATCATGCTAACCTCCCAGTTCAACAGCCGAACACCGGTGCAAGATATCCCTGCAGAGCTCAACTCCGAAGCAGCCAAGGAGTGTGTTGTGACACTGTAGCATGTCTTCTCCATGTGGGGCAGTAGGAATTCATTTGCCACACATTCCCTCATTCAACCAGAGAAGGTATTCATAGAGTTTGCTGTAATGTATTTAAAAGGCTGATGTGGTAAATTACTGACATATGAACAATTCAAACCAGATCCCCAATTTACTGCTGCTCCATAGTGATACCAGAATTTTGGCCATAAAACCAATCCTAATAATTTGGGTAGGGCAACTCTGCGGTAATTGCCTGGTCCAACCAACCTGGGAGACCTTACACAGATAGAGGAGGACAGAAATACAGTGTCCAATGACAGAAATTTGTCATGGCTCTTGTAACTAAAAAATGGTTAATGCTGTGTTTTCACCAAATGGAAGGAAAGAAACAAATACGTTTCTTAGCAAATAATGTGCTCACATTAGCTGACTACATTGAATATTAAGGCACTTGCCTGCTTTAGCAGTGGCCTTTGTCTGTACACATAAAGAATATGCATGGGGATAATCCAAGGCTCCAGGAGGGAGGCAGATATGCTTGCAATACAAAGGAGAAATTTCTGGATAAACAGGTGTCAACCTAGTGCTTTTCACCAGCATTAAATTGCTTATAATTATTTAGAAAAATACATATGTTTTTACACAATACTCGGAAAAAACCCAGCAGTTGGAGGTCAAAATTTGGTGGCAACTGACAAGCAGATAACATGCTAAAACAGAAAACAGTATAAAAATAGAAGTTGAACCAGAGGTCACAGTACTTTCTACCAATTTGAGAGTGATAGTCTCAGAGGAGTGTTTAGGTTTTGCTGTCTTCTTAAACTGTCCTCTGGGTTTGCACAACTGATTTTGCAATTGTTGCTTTCCTCCAGCTTTAACAGAAAGGTGCTGTGCTGTGAATCCCTCCAGCAGGAGGAACAGGAAAGCTGAGCGTGATCTGACAGCTGGAGGAGCCCCAGATTTCATTCTTCTGAGAGCTCCACCTTTCAACATCCCTATTTCAAAATAGTAAGCTACAGCTTTCATGTCAGAAGCCCAGCGCTCTTCTCTCTCATATGCTGTACCTCTTCCCACAGGACCTGGGAGGTGTTTGTATGAGGGGGGCTTGCACCAAGAAGTTTCAAACTGGAAAAATTGGTGTGCTTGTTATTAGGTTTAGCAGACTGGGAATCTGCCAGGCTTTTACAAAACTGCTCATTTTCTGAGTCTTAGTTCTTTTAGCTATTTATATTTTTTAATTATTACTTTCGAGTGGAGGACAAGCTATATCTTATTATGTGAAAACAATAGAGTGAGAAGTTGGAAATTGCCAAGAAGCCTGGGAAAGACCAACACTCAGCCGAGATTTCATTCCATGTTTTCCTGTTGACCTCACAGGCTCTCAACACAAGAGCTCTGAGTACATTAAAGAAAGGCCACAGTCTCATTTGGTCCTGTGAACATTGGCAATATGTTATGGGGACAATATACGAGCTTGAAAGGGAAAAACCGCAGCAATGTCCCCATGCCCTGGAGGTTTTGTCTGGTGCAATGCTGTTTAACCAGAGCACTGTGAGGTTTTAAATGGCCATATGAGATTTATAGTAGGTCATGACCAGATCTCTTTTCAGGGCAAAGTTTGAAAAGTCCATTTGTCTCAAAATTTGAAAAAAAGAGTCTGGTAATTCTCCAAGGTTTTTCCTCTTCCTTCAGGCAACTATTTTTGCCTGGCCAGAGTTCCTAAACCCTCCCCAAGAGCCCTTTTAATACGGGAAATATTGTCCTAGTGTCTGCTATCAAAGGAATAATACTGAGGATACAAATATTTACAAACTCACTCTAGCTCCACATGGTCAGTATCAAGCTTATTAAGTTTTAGAAAAAGGGACATCATGACCTTAAAAGAAGTGGCTTCGGAAATTAGGATTTGAGGCCATCATTAGCAGGGAAGAATAATGGTTATTGTGAGGAACTGAATGGAGAAGACTCAAGGTGCAGACAGAAATCCCCCATGTCCGGCTGATGGCGTAGCCACCCCCCTGTGGGGCTGGCAGCCTGGCAAGCCCTGCCTGGGTGGGTGGCCGTGCCAGCCCCCCACTGCTGCCCAGCTGGGCTACATTCCACCATGTGTCGGCAAAAGGATATACTGGTGTCCGTGGGGCTGCAAAACAAGACAGTGTTGCTGCCCCCCTCCAGCTGCTTCTCCTGTGCAGCAGGGAGATAGGTTGTCCCCCTCCAATTACGGGGGCCACATCAACATTCCGGCAGTGGGTGGTGCTTTGGTAGCCTCTGCCAAGCTTTGCCCATGACACTGCCAGCCAGTGGGGCTTGCCTCCCACTGCGTGGCCCTGAGGTTGGTGGCAGCTGGAGGAGACTGGTGGGAGGTGAGGGTCCCGGAGAGGGCTCCAGGCACCCCAGTGAGGTGGTTTTGAAGAATGGAGAATGGGCAGACTGAACAAGCAAGACAGCAAGGCTCCATGAGGTGCAGCCAGAGAGCCAGCAACAGAGGCTCTGGGACAAGGTCCCTGTGGCAGACTTGGAGAGACAAAATCATGGAGATGTGGGGCTGAGTGGGGGAGATGCTAGTGATAGAGGCTCTGTGCCTGGTTTTCCTCTTTTCTCTCTAAAGGAGCTGTTGGAAGGAAGAAAAGGAAGATGGGTATGGCAACCAAAGTCCCATAGGGCTGCTGGGAGCCAGGCTCTAGCTGCCCCCTCACAAGTGCCTGCACCACCAGCAGCCATCACCTGCCCAGGTATGAAACAGCAGATCCCTCCCCAGGTATGCGCAATGCCAGGCCTGCACAGATCCTTGCAAAAGCATATTAAAGTGTCTTAAAGGATCATTGCAAAGCAAGAAATTCACTTGGCAGGTCTCTATGACTTTTCTGGGGTGATTTTTATCTGTTGTGTAAATCAGAATCATGGGATTCTTTAACCCTGCTTCCCTGTTTTTTTATTTGACAAACTGTTTGTTCATTTAAAGCAGTTATACTTGATTGTGACAGTAAATAATAAGTGAGGGCTATTTTTGAATTATTTGGCTGCCAGATTTCCACAGAGAAAGGCCTGTTCTCTTCTGTGTAAACGTGTGTGTAAGGGGCAGTCCCTCAGCATGAAGAAAAGTTTTGCGCCTGAGTCAAGAATGAAAAAGACCTTTAAAATCTTCATAGCAATCTAATACAGAAGATACACTAGTATGCAAAGTAAATTTCATTAGGTATAAAATGCCTACCTTTAAAATACTTTTTTTTTTTTTGCTAAAATGCCAGAAGATTGCATGTGTCATATTTAAATCATACCCCATGGAAAAATACCTAATTTAATTTAAGTAATTTCTATTTATTTCTGCCTTTCAAAATTATATCATTTTCAGGTTATAAAAATGTAATGTCTGAACTTAGACACTTTACACCTAGTTTCAATCCAGACCTAATTTTACATCTAAGTTAAGAACACATGAGACCACACAGTCATAATATGTTCTGGCCCCTCTCTGACTGCCAAAAGGGCAGCCTACTATAAATAGAGTCCCTAAGAGAAGGTAAGTCTTCCATTTTGAGGAGAATTTCAAAATTTCATGCCATTCCAATTTGGAATAAAGCTCTCCAATTCTGAATTTTTCCATGAAACAGAACCCCAAAAGAAAGTAGTAATAATGAAAAATAAAGCAGAAAATGTTTGTTTTGATAACTTGTAAAGAAAATGTCACCAGACAGATGTCCTAGAAATGCTGATTGAACAAAAACCCTTGCAACTTTGGAAGGAAAATGAGCCATTTGAGATTTTGGGGCCTTGGTTAGCATCAAAAAATTTCCCATGGTTCAGGAACCTGAATATCTTCCCTGCAGCCCTAGTGGTCAGGTTGCCAGTGAGGGCTGGGGAAGCTGATAGACAGGCTGAGCTGAAGTGGAACCGTAACTGAATCCTGATGTCTGAACTGCACAACAAGAGTGTTCCTTTAAAATAATTCACCTGTGCAACCTTTGGAAGTGCAGATAGGTAGCGATGTGGTTTTTAATTTCCAAAGTGATGAGGTCAGATCCTCAGTGGGTGAAAACTGGGGTAATGTGACTCAAATCAGTGAAGCTATTTTGTTTTGTACCGGTGAATAACTGGCCACTGAAGTTTAAAACAGAGTTCAAAGTCTAGTCAGTGTAAGGTAAGAATCATTGCTAGTGTGTTCTGATCAGAACCATTGATGAACCACAAAGAGAATTATTGTGGGGCCCAAAACGTTAAAAACAATTACATGATTTAAGCTTTCATTTCATGCAGAAAAAAATCTCTCAATCTAACTAAACCAGAAATTTGTCATTTTTCTATTTACTTTTCACATTTACCATGAAAAAATGCTCCCTGCTGCCACAAACTACTTGGGTAAACCAAAAGGTTTATTGAAGCCAATTTGTCAGTGTTGGCAGGAAAGTGTATAAACATACCTCCTTTTCCTGATGTCTGCATGAAAGACTTTTCAGATGCATGGAAGAAGTACTCCTCTTTAACCAGCTCAAGCCCTACAGCAAGGTGTAACATTCCTTGTTTGCCAAAAACTCCCAACAATTTTAATTTGACTTCTGGGTATATCAGGAATGTAGGGTCAAGTCCCTACTTTGGAAGCTCTGCAAGGCATAGAAAGTCTCTTCATGTGGCTTTGCTTCAGTATCTAGATTTCAATGCACTGCACAGGAAGAAAGGAGGTTTGGGGGTTTTGTTTTTGTTTAATAGGAGGAAGGAAAGAAACAATTCCTTGTGTGGGATGGGACTTTTGCGATCCCTAGGATCTCCAGGATTCTGGGAGTAACACCGATATTGGTCTGTAACGGGGCTGTGGAAGAGTGTCCCCTTCACAGACTTTTCAAAAGGAATTTGGTTACAAGTACAGATGGTGATCATCAGGAGACTTAGACAGTACTTTTTTGGCCCAAAATAATGAGTAACCATGAGACAGCCTGTATATATCACCCAGCATGCACTGATTCTTTTTGACAGAGGACGAAGACGAGAGCATTGCCAAAGGAATAAGAGTCTGGGAGGACACAAAAATAGTTTTGTGAATCTGATCCTTTTCTCAGAAAGTTCTGGATACGAGTATTTTCAAAGGCTTTCTTAGCTAAGGACTTGTCTAGAGGTACTACCAAACATGCCTGAAACCTTTCAGCTGCAATATTTTTCAAGGTAGAGCATTTGTATGAGATTTGGTGGATCACACTGAGCTATAAGACCCTACTGGACAGCTGCTGCACCTTTACACCAGCATATGTGAAATAGCCACATGAGAAAGTGCTCTTCCATCCTGAGACCTCTGTCAGATTTCACAGATATTCTAGTTTTTCTCTGGGAGGAAACCCAGGCTGTTCAAAGATCACACATTTTCTTTCACTGAAATGCAAGAAACCGAGAACGGTGTGAATCCTTCCTCAATGGCAGAATAAAACCAACTCTTCTCCAAGAAGAGAAGAAAGGATAAAAGTTTTCCTGCAACATACATCAAAACTGAGGCAGTCATGGAAAAAAGGAGACATCTGGATGGGACTGCGTAGGGGAGCACAGTATCTCAGACCATGACAATGTGATCTCCCTGCAGGAGCATCTCAGGCCTGATTCCCCCTGATTCCCCCATGAGGGAATCACAGGGCACCTCTTTCTTTGTACATCCTCACACTCTTTTTTGCCCGCAAAGAAACTGGCCAGCACCTCTTTCTTTGTACATCCTCACACTCTTTTTTGCCCTCAAAGAAACTGGCCACAGTTCTGCTTCTGTGTAGTGTCCTCTTCACCCCTCGAATTGTAAAGGGCCAGCCAAAGTACAGACAATGTGTTGTCCACACAGAAGCCTCGTGAAGACACGGTGCTGAGGAGTCCTTTGCCCACCCTGGGCACAAGCACAGCTCTTCTGTGGTGCTGGCCTCCTGCAGAACGTGCCCCAAGCAAACCAAGGCACCCCTGTCCTTTTTGCCTCTGCTGTTGCCAGGGTCAGAACAAAACCAAGTGCCAGGAGAAAATGCTCTCGAAGCTAAAATTAAAAAAAATACATAGGGCAGTAGGCAGATAGCCTTACCAGTGACAAAGGCAAACCCAGAAGTTCAGCTGGGATTTCGAAACCACCTTTGCAAGAAGGCAGGGAAAACTGACTGGAGTGAGCATGTCATCCGCGGAGCCGATGCCAGAAAACACTGTTGTGCCTGGCTGATTACTGGGCGATTAAAGCTTGAAGGGGGATCTCCTTCCATCTGCTGCATGGACTGCTGCCTCACTGAAAGGGAACTGAAATTTCTCCTTTGCGTTGCCTCACCTGCTCTGGAGACTTCCTGAGCTGCAGCTAGGACACGATTTACAAACACACAAGGGTCAAAAGTCCCAAGCTAACATCATGTAACTGGACGAGGCTGAGGTGCTGCTGCTTGCTATGAATTTTCAGCTTTTCTTAAAATAAGGTGGTAATGAAAGTGTGGTGAATTGTGCGAACAGCGTGGTCCCTGGTTTCCTGCTATTGCTGCTGGGTAAACCTCAGCTCTCTTTTGTCAGACTGCTGGGAAATAGATACAAATGTATTTATAAGATTTCATTTTTGCAGCATAGTACTAAAAATAGCACAATACATCATTCATAGTATAGGTCTCTCTATTCTCTTATCCTACTGCTGAAATAAGAAAGGCATAATGTTATCAACTAACTGTCCTCCTACCTCTTCCAATAAGGCAAGTTTTAGCTACTGGAGTCACTATCAAGGTTAAAATCCCCTTTGTTTTAAAACATGTTCATTGCCTAGGGGGACTGTCATTGCCCAAAGGGAGCATAATGTTCAAGACTCATTGAAATACCATAAGTATTATCAATAATAAGGAAAACAGAATTCACTAACAAATTCAGTGCCCATAGCTATGTACTCATGATACATGGGAGTGGTGTTCACAGCATCAATTCAACAATACTTTAAGACAGCTCTCCCTTGACCCACGCTGATGAAGATGGACAGACAGGTTAGACAAGATTATGCCTCCAAGGGTCATAAAAATGTAGAAGTTTCCCAACTGCAAACTGATTTTTCAAAGACAAATTACGTGCACAATTTAACTGGATGGCCATTTATGCCTTCCAGGTTTCATATTGTTAATGTTTGCTTCCTCCTGAATTTTTGCTGTTACTTTTTTTTTTTTTGCTGTTATTTGTAATCTCACTTTTTTTTTTTGCCTCAGATACACACATTAAAAAAACACTCTCACACTTCTTGTCCTATATGATTTATTCCCAAGAAATTAAATTACATTTTTATAAGCCTGTGTTACTGCAAATGATAGTTGAAGATTTGCTGAAAAAATTAATTCCTGATCTGTTGCTGTGAAGCGTCCTCGCTAGCACTGTACTGACTCTGTCTTTCAAAACCAGATGGAAGCAGTCCAACGGTATGATTAACTTCTTAGTCCCTGCAATTTCCTATTGCTCTACTTGCCCTAGATTTCAGGATTGACCTCCCGCTTCACTGCAAAATGCACAGTTGCTCAGTTTGATAAATCACATGAATACTTTTTTGATCACAGTTATCTACTGTTTACTACATACCCAGTGAGGTTAATCATATGCTGAGGCACTTCATATGCTGCACACATATACGCTCTTCTTCCCAATAGCACTTTGCATATTCTTCATGCTGCCAGCCAGCAATGGGACCTGTTTTCTCCTTACTAATATATGAAAGACCACAGACCTGCACCGTGTCTCTTTTCCCCTCCACATTAATTCTGTAATTATCCACACACTGATTCTTAAAAGATCTAGCAAGCCAAAGAAAATACATGAGAAATTACCAGTCAGACCTTTCTTTTAGCAGATAGATATTTTTCAAAATGCAAATGTTTCTGGGAACTAGAACCAATTGTCTCCCCCCAGATATCTTTGGAAATGCATTGAGAATGCATGGGCTTGCCAGTAGGGAGGTAGGAAATGTTTGGCTGTCATAATAGCAAAATGCCATCACTTCCTTGAAGAAACAAAAGCATCTTAACTTTTTTTCTTTCTCTAAACATCAAGGAATTTCAGTATTTAGTATCGCTAGCTAGGGCTCAAAATTGTTACAATTCCCTGGGACAGCTCTGCTCCACCTTCTCACGCAGCATTGCAATACATCCAAATCATGTCTCCGGTGCTATGGTAGAACAAATGTAAACAAACACCAGCAACGGTCAAGGTATGGGAAAACATCCAACAGCAAAATGATGAGTGCTACAGATCTTGCTCACAAATTAAATAAAGGCAAATGGAGTCCCAGTTTTACAGAGGTATCTATTCCTTTTCATTCCAAGCCTTCTACACAGGCTTTTCTTTTAAAGCCCCTTTTTGCTAATTCACAACAGTCTCCAATACTGGAAATCGTATCCTATATACAACAAGTACCATTACTCTTGCTTCTTCAAGTTCTGTAACTAGGAGGGCTGAAAAAATCTAGACCGCTTCTAGCAGCCGTCTCCCTTTGCTACTCTGTACTGTATGGGAGGGCTGCAGCTGTGGGACACCAGCATTTCCAAACAGCCAAGCTTTCACGTAAGGCATAAATGATACAAATCCGTATCCCCTGTCAGAGGTATTATCTTTTTACTCTCAAAGATAATCCAGAAAGTTTAAGCAATGTGCTAATGCTGTGAGAGCCATGTGTGTGTTTGCATGGCAGTGAACACCGTGTGTGTACGCTCTTCTCCAGCCAACTTTTGACTCCTGTGGAGTCCATGATCTCAGTTCCATCATTCTCTGCTGGGACTCAGATCAGCTGTCCTGAGCCAAGGCTTGCCCTTGGCTGTCACTGATTACACAAACCCATCACAGGAAGCCTTTCTGGCCAGCCAGCTAGCTGAGTCACTCTACTGATAAGCTGACCATGTAGTTTCTCATGTGGAGGACTCTCACAGTGTGAAAGGCGATGTTATCGAAAAACTCCATCCAATGCAAACATAAATATGCGACTGACATGAAGCACATGAGTATTTTTGCTAGCTGCCACTGAGCTATTTACTTACTTTAGGGTATAAGAAGTTTAACTGCTTCACTTAATCACAGCTCAAGCAGATACTTGAGAACAAGAAACCTTTGGCTCCGTCCACTCAAAGTTTTAAGGCTGCTTGGACAGCTGCCTTCCCTACTTTAAGTGATCTATTAAAAGCCTAAATTGCCTCCTATTGTTGCCCTAATACTTTGCAGGCAGTCCCTCCCCAGGCCACCTAACCCAAATGGTGTATCTCAGTGTGGCTTTGTCTGAAGGAGAAGAGCCATGCTACAGAACCCACTGGACTAATCATCGATCCTGTGGCTGCTTACACTATCAGGGGAAGGGACTGGATTGTTGCAGGTCAACCTTTTCTGTTTGCTTTTCCTTGCAGCTGAGAGCTAAATGTGTGCGCACACCTGCAAGAGGCAGTGCAGCAGCACCTCTGCTGGTGAACACCTCTCTCCCCACAGATGTGGGGCTCTGCTGCTTCTCACAGCCTGCCACTCAGCTCCCCAAACCCTTCATCGCCCTGGTGGACAAGGGGAAAATTTGTTTGCCTTTTGAGATCTTGAGTGCAACTGGCCAGTCCCATTAGGGTAAACCAGCTCATGCCTGGCACAGCCTGAGTTTTGATGTCCTGACCGTGATCAGATAAGGATGGACAAGGCATGGTCATGTGGAAATGCAAAGTACTACCCCTTCTGCCCGACAGGAAGACAGACCAAAGCTGAGACAGGCTGTGTAGCTCACCAACCGTCATGAATGGGGCTTATCTACACTGCCAAATGGATGTTACTGTTGAGATGCCTTGTCTATCAACAGTGCAAGGTGGTAAATCATAGCCTGTACTTAACAGTTCAGGTTTGAGCAAAACATATATACTAACCAGGTGCTGAGCATAAGCTAGCATGTTGGACTTTTTACAGGACTTATCAGCTGGGATGGGCAGGCTTGCCAGCACAGCCATATGGCTGCCAGGCTGAGTGGGTTCAGCTCTCCCTCTGCCTGATGTGCTGGCACTGAGGTTTGTACGGCAGCAGAGTCTGCCCGCACCCTCCAGCATTAAGTACACAGAAAGGAGGATAGACTGCAATTGTGAATTAAGCATGTCTCCTAAGTACTACTGGAGCACTGCAGTGAACGAGCTATCTTTTCCCTATTACAACGAGAGGAAATTCAGCGGTGGTACAATGTTTTCCTCTAAATGTTCAAAACTCTTCGGCAGACCTGCTTGGCTTACACTACAGCCCAGAGAAATAAAAGCAGCTAGGGGAATAAAAGTGCCCTAGGACCACTGTAAATCTTTACTTCATGGAAAATCTTATCTTGCACATGAATATGAGCTGTGAGTAAATTTAATGTGTGGATTAAGTACTGTGCGGTCTCCCTCATGGTGGGCTTTTCAGCCTAAAAAGAACAAAAGAATAATAATGAGTGTTGTGTTTGGGTATGATTACAAACAGCTGTAATTTACAGCTGGACATTCTCCATTGCAAATGTATCCAGCGAGCAAGTGCTTCTGGGTTAGTGGAACAGACTGCAAAAAATTAGCTTTTAACTTCAGCCTTAAGGTCAGAGTTCTGGGACCATGGGAGTCGATAATAAAATCTATTTAGCTCAGCGGGATTAAGCAGGTTTAAGACCTGGCTTAACCACACTGCTTACTGTTAAATAACAACAGAGCACACTGAATATTTTAGTTACAGACATTTTTCTTCATTTGAAAGCTATTCAGGCAGTGGATACGAGAGTCAGACAATTGAAGACTTGCTTGCACTTTATCATTAAGGTATATGAGTTAAGTTCTTGCTGTTCTCTGTCCCAGAAACTGAGCAATCTGTATAGTTAGACCACTTTACTGAAGAGCACAATAAAATTAAAACCAAGCTGTGCTGTATAAACACAGAGGGTTTTTCATGAGAGAATGAAAAGCTAATGGGGCCAGTGCATCTTTCCTGACAAAATAGTTGGTGCATGTGCAGAGCAACCTGTCTTCTGGAAGCAGAAAAGCTGTTTCAGTCAAGCTTCTGGGTCACTAATCTTTGTGTTTGCACATAAATCTGCTGGGGGTTACTGTGTCATTCTGAAAACAAGACTCAGTGCAATACACTAAAGAAATCAATGGCTACAGGTTTAAAAACTCTTCCCCAACCGCACCTCCCTTCAGTTTAGCGAACTGTTACCTTTTTAATAGAACCTGAAAGCAAAAAATGCAACAACTGCTGGAGAATATATATATATTAAAAAAAAAAAAAATGGGCAAAATTACTGAGAGCTTTATTTAAGCTGCCATCTCCCTTGGCTCTGGGAAGTGCTGGTGTATGACCAGGAGCTGTTAGTTGCTACTGGGACACAAGTAATGAGCAGCACTATCAGAGGCATCCTCACTTTAGCCAAGACTAGACAGAAACTGCTGTCACAGTGTGGGATTTTGGCCCGCTGCCCTCCCATTCACTCGCTGCAGTGAGGTTATGGGAGGCAGCCCCGCAGGGTACACCCACAGCCTTGCCAGCACCCCTCTAGAAGGAGAGGAGGGTGCCCCGGCAGCTGATGCTTGCAGAGCAGATGAGAAAGCTGTAGCCCTCGGGCATGCTTTTAGGGGCAGAGAGGGGAATATCTGCTTACAAATAGTAAATCTAAGGCGTGAAGGGCAACATTTAAGCCCTTTTTCCCTGAGGGTGAGGGCAGCCTGTGCCCAGCTCCCTAGGTAGGGACCATCTGTCCATCATTGCCACTTCTCTTTCTAGGGGAGACAGAAAGTGCACTGCAGGGTTTGGAGCTTGTGAACTACCTCCGGGGGCGCTTCTGCAGGAATGTTCCTTATTCAGCCTAGGGGAAGAATGCTGTAAAAAAAGCCCCCGTGTTTCCTTTGGTCACTGTATTGTCCCCACGAAGTCCAAAAGCTGTTTTGCTTCAGGGGCGAGCTTGCCCACCTCCAGGGAGAGGGGCATAATGCTGATTCTGACTTTGACTCCTCTTTCTTTTGGCATTTGTCCTAGTAACAGCAAATACTTGTGTACCCTCCAACTGTACCAGTGATTTCACCAGCATCCCCTACATTTCACTCGGGAATTTTTTAACTTGGGGGGGGGGGGGAGGGCGGGGGAAGGGGGAGGGGCAGGGAAAGAATTCTAAACAAAACGGTGTTTGTAAACGTGTGTGTGGGGGGGAAGGTCGATAATTTTGGTGGTCTTAGCCTCTGAGCAGAGAGAAATGTTATTCATCCATGCACAACATATAATTCAGCCTAAGTGACAGGCTCAGCTCTGGAGAAATCCTGGCCTGAACTGGCTTCCAGAGTCAATTACCGCTTATTCCCAGGGAGGCGGGGGGCAGGGGGCCAGACAGAGCAGAGGGGGCTGCCAACAAGGCATGGGGAAATTTACTCTGTGTCAGCCTGCATGACACAGTACCTCATTTGTGGATAAATGTAAATCTGCTAGTTCTTTTTCACAGGCACTAAAATGTACAGTCTCTCCTCCCCCTTCCCTCCCCCCGTTCCCAAAACTGGAAAAGAAATCAGGACTGTCTTAGAAAGCTACCTTATATTTCAATCAATCCTCTTTCATAAAAGTCATTTAAGGTAAATACCTGTGCAGATCTATGGCCCAACTATAACATTTACTATGGCCCAAATCCTGAATTCCTCACTTGGGCAAGTTTCCCATTGAAGTTAATGGATTTTTGCTTGAAAAAGAACTGAGTAAAACCTGAACACTGTCTAAGGATTTGGTCCCCTGCTTATCTGCCTGGAGCACTGCTGCAGTTCCAGAAGAAGTGAAAAAATGAATTAAATTCCTTCAAAATACCAATCCCTCAAAACTTAAGAGGTAAAAAAGGGCATTGTTTTTGTGCATAAAATGTACAGAGGATCTCATCAAAAGAAGAGTAATTCCCAGGGAAAGGATTTGGAAAAAGTCAAAAGAGAATATCTCAGAATAAATGAAGTACTTATTGCTGAAAAATGAGCTCAGATATATCTCAGCAAACTCTAAAGCTCAGAATTTACTGCATCATTCATGCCTTCTCCAGTAAGTTTCTTATCTCTCGTTTGGTATCACAACAAGGGATTCTGCATACTCTGTATGAAATACAACAAGACTGTGATTTTTGCAGTAATAAACTCTACACATGCATGACAAATCCAAGCATGCAAAATGTTTAACATCCCAGTTCACAGATACTTTGGGGACAAAATCCGATTATGAGTTATATGCCACAATAAATAGGGCTCAACGTTTCATAAAGCAATTTATAGTTCATAAAAATGACAAAATGTACCTGTCAGATAGAACGCGGAGAGCAGATCTCTGTGCTGCCTGCTGGAAGAAAGGGCAGAGATGTTTATTTTATATTCTGACTTGAAAATTACGAGCACAATCAACACTTTAAAAAATGCGTTACACACATTTTTGTCACGTGTCCAAAATGTTAAAGTACGAGCAAAGTAGCGGAGAGTCTATAGTCAAATAGACATTCCAGCCTAGTAAATGTAAGAACGCTTTGTTAAGTATGCCATAAACCAGAAGACTGTCAAAGCACCGCACGGTATCTGAGGTCTGAACTACTCTATTTAGATGATTTTTTCTGCAGGTCCCTGAAAACTCAGCAGGGCTCGGTTCTCTGCCTTCCCCTGTCCCCGCTTCTGCACTCCCACTCCCTCTCCTTTACCATTAGTCTCCTCCCATTCTTCCACAGAAACAAACATCACATATTTGGTTCCTTTTACGATGAAGCCCGTAGCTATAATTATAAATTTTGCAAAGCTTGCCAGAGCTGCTGCAGACTTTTCATGAGCACTGCCATATTAATCTGCTGGCAACTTTTAACTACACAGTACAGGATTGACCTGTTGCTGGTTTGCTGCTCAGTTTTTGCCTAGTACAACTCTTTGGATGGGGTGGGGAAGCATGGTGCTTGTTCTTGTGTTAACCGGCAGGTCTGGGAATAGAAATTGTAGCCTCTCAAGTTTAATAGGACTCCCAAGCCTATCCCTGAGCTAGTTTGCCACTTTATTATTATTATTCTTTCCTCTCCTTCAATCACTTCAAGTGGTGTGATTCATGGCTTTGGCGCAGTAACCAGCTGCTAAGCAAAGATGAAATCCATAATGTTTTGAAAATCTACTCTGAAGCCCCCATTCTACTTGGAGATGCCCCAAGTGTCCCCTTCCCAGCTGTACCTGTCCAGGCTGTGCCTCACCTGACACAAGGGGACACAAAGCAAAGCAGTATGGAGAGTCAAGGGGCAGGGAATTAAATGTCAATTTTCTCTTTGCAGTTACCAGTAAATATGTTTTGAAACTATTCTCCCTGGCTTCTCAGGCTGCTGGGGGCTGCATCCCTATTCCTCAACAAGCCACACAGCTTGCAGGCACCCTGCTCGGCACTGGAGAGCATGGAGGTAACCCTTCTGTCTAGGCAAGATGCTGCAGACAGGCTGCAAAGAAAAACTTGATAAAACCTGACCTGCAGTTGCAGTTATGGAGCATTTCACAGGAAGGTGTGAAAAGGTACTCTGAGTGGATCCCTGCAGATCTGGCAGGAGTGCAGAAATGCTTTGGGAAGAGTTTCTACTTGATTTTGGAAGCAGGATTTCTGCTTTGAAAACTTTCTGGAATAACTTGTGCCTGCTGGGTTCCCCAAGGAGAAGTAGTTTGCCTTGTATCACACACCAGATTGTCAGAAGACAAGGTGGCATGGCTCACCATGGAGGGTTTCTCCTCAGCATTGACTTTCTGTAGTGGGCAGAGAACCCGTGGGAAGGGCTGGGAAGGTCCCAGCAGCTCAGTGGGAATGTGCCCATGGCATGAACATGCTGTTTTTAGTGTTAGGAAAATAATATGGGGAGTCTGGTATTTTTTACTATGTCCAGTAGGTCATCCTATTTGCATGCTCCTCGGATGCAACACCACCACCCAGGCCACCCAGGCCACTGGATACAGGGCAGGCCTGGAGGGGAACAGCCGCTCCCCGGCCCAGCGGGCCGGCACCATTTTTACTCTCTCCTCTGCAAGGGGCTCATTACGACAATTTCATCCCACCTCTTGCACACAAACACAGGAAAGACCCAAACCTCATGTTTAAGAATGTTTTGTGGCTTAATCTCTTCTTTAATGCCCCAGGCCAAGGCAAATTCATCTCCTCCCATGCCTAGTCACCCTCACTGTCAGCAAGCTTATGTCCATTTTGAAGTTTCAAGCCACCCAGCTTTGATGCTGAGGCCTGTGCTGTGTCGTGCCTTTGCCTGCAAAACTCAGGAGCCTCCTGTCACTGTCAGAGCCCTTTTTTGTGGCCAGGCTGTGCAACCACCATTCAGGTCACCTCTCCTTCTCTCCTGCCAGCAGCCAGGGCCAGCCTTCCCCTCACGAGCGGCCACTACATGGCAGCGCTGTTTAAGCCACTTCTAACGTTTCCCACCCTTGGCTCAGGCCACCACAGGTGCTCATGTGGTTGTGCAATGCAACAGGTTGGAAAACTGATCCAGCTGAAAAATAACACTTTGCCTTCTGGTCTTTTTTTTTTTTTTTCCCCCTCTCTTTCTTTTCCCCAGGTTATTTGTGACCTGGATTCCTTTTCTGACCTACTTCCCCAGGGAGAGGGTGTGACATAGCAGGTGGGAATGGGAACACAGCTGAGACCTTTGCTGCTGAGATAAAGGCATGCCCACTGGCGAGGCTGCTTTCACCTCAGTCACTCTCAGTCTCTTCTGGGGGGCTGCAGAACATTCCCGGAGCAAGGTACACGGTGGCTGCCGCAGCCAGAAGGCACTGAAGGAGGCAGGCTGCTCTGTAGCCACAGGCCTTACGGACATTACAGTCAGCTCAAGAAAGCAAACATGGACTTTGATGACACTAAAAGCCCCTGGCATGGGGATGTGGGGTGTGTATCTCTCTCGCATTCCCCTAAAATCTCTAACTTTGAAAGAGGGAGAAGAGCTGGCTACTTTTTCTTCCAGTCTTGATGGAAGCTGCCCTCAGGAGGAAAAGGAGAGGACTCGTGCCTTGGCCTGTGTGGTGTGCTAACTGAGCCTGGCCATGGGGCGTTGGACTGCAGCCTCGAGTGCCAGTCTTCAAAAGCCATCTTGGTACATGCAGTTGCTGACAGCTTTGAAAAGGAGACCCCTTCTGGGCAAGAAAGCAGGTTCAGATGACAAACAGGGCAGCAGAGAGAAATGTATAAATGCTTGTCGGTGAGATCATTCTACTTTTTCAATTAGCCTCTCATTTAAAGTTCTTTAATAAACATCCTTCTTCACCAGGACGCAATGCAGATTGTGTGGGGCACCTCACTCTTTGCTTGGTGGTCGCACAATCTGTAAATGAGACTATTGATTTCTTTCTTACACTGTCTGAAAATACAGCCCTGTTTGATTGCATAGCTGTGTGACCCCCTGAGTTGGCAATGGCCCCATTTCTAAATGATGGGGGAATAAGATCCAGTCACAAGTTTATTCTTCCTCCCTGGAGAAACAGATCTATTGCCTGCAATGAAAGGCAGTTAGGAACTATCTGGCAATTTTAATTCTAGCCTATATTGCTCCCCTCTCCTGGAGAAAGTGAGCTGTTGTAATTAAAGGTAGTTAGCAGTTCCCTAGCAAATATAAATACTTGCAGCCACTAATTACAGTCTGCTCTCTTGTTCCCCTGCTAGAGGACTGGGCTGCTCAACTTAGGGGGAAATATCTGCCCTTGCTTCTTGCTAACAGTTTTTTTGTGACCCCATTCAAACTCATTCATGAATCCCCATGGAGGGTCATGACCCATAGTTTGAGAAACTCCTGGCTATAGAAACAGCTTTCTGTGATTTATTATGTTTCTAATATGCTGGTATTATCTATGTAACAATGTAAGCAAAAGGGTGGTACTTAGTATCGTATACTGCCTGCACGACTATTTTTTTAATAGGTTGATTTTGATTGTGCTATTTAATTTGCATTTTATTTTACATCATTAACAACTTTACTGAGGCCAACTCATCATCCATCAAGAAAGATAAGAATATGTTCTACAGTCTTTATTATTCCTGGAAGTAAGTGACTATACTAGTTATAGAAATTAGGGATAAGAAATAACTTTGAAGTTTGGTATTGCTGACAGAATTTAAAGGACAGAATTTAAAGATCTCCAAGACTTACCCCTAAAAAGTGCTTCATGGGAAGCTTAATATTCTCTTGATAAGAGATTGAGTGTTTTAACCAGTAATTAGTATAATCCTGGATTTGCAGTCCTTGGAATCAGTGGGGTTACTGGTGGAGGAAGGTTTTCCTCAATATGAACATGGATATTGGGAGGCCAACTCACTATATAATAACTTTAATGATGAGTAGGAAGCAGAGAAGGGGAAAACATAATCACTTAGGTGACTCAGCTATTTGGGCCAGAGAAACAAACCACAGTAAATGAGATTAATTACCCTGTTTCACTACATCAGGAATTGCAAATTACGGGATACCAGCTGGTTAGACTTCTTCGACCCCCACGTGAGCTGGTTACAGATACGTTTAGGGCAGAGTTTCATTGATCTGCCTATAGTTCATTAATCATTCATGAAAGATTCTAGATGTACCCCAAGACTACTGGGACAAAACAAGTATTCAGCCAGCAGTAATCATGGTCGGGTTCTCAGTCTCCGGAGACTGCACCTCCTTTCTCCATCCTTTACTGCAATGAGCCAGAGCTTGGGAACATAATCAGCAAATATTCAGGTTTCAGCGTGTTAAACGAGCTACCAAAATTACTTGAAGTGTCACAAGTTGCAGTCTGTTGTTGGAGGGAAATCAAAGAGGAAATTAAATACTTTCATTGTAATTGGGACTGAGCAATGAGCTAGCTCATTGTAATTGGGACTGAGCAGTGAGCAGAACAGGTTGAATACAGCTGGATACAGCTGAGTACAGCTGAATAGAGCTGAATTGAGCTGGAGATAACAAGAGTGTCAAGAGTGCTCCCCAGAAATCCCTGCTGTGGGGTTTGGTTTTGTTTGGTTGTTTTTCTTTCCTTCTTTCTTTTCTTTTCTTTTCTTTTCTTTTTTTTTTGTTTGTTTTTTTTTGTTGTTGTTGTTGTTTTGTTTGTTTTCTTTTAAAAATCTGTTTGGAACAGAATGGTTCATAAACTGCTGGGCTTGCAGACATTTCGGATAAGAAGTAAATGAGAAGTACTCAAGTGTTCTGCTGGGCTTGGAAAAGTGTTTTGGAGACACTGCAGGATGGCTGTGGATGCATTTTCCTATAGCTTATCCACAGCACACTTTGGCAAGTAGAAGCCAATAAATTGACCACTAGCAGCTTCAAATATTTTGCTTTCCATTCTTCCTGTCCTATGGATTCATCACTGTTATCGCGAAAGAGCTCAGTTACACAATTGTATGGGATTACACCAGTTATACCAGAGACTTCACTGAGATGATGCAGGTGTACACAAGGTGAGAATTTGAACCATTTCTTTGGTGACAGTGTAACAATATGTACTACCTGTGCATGAGTAAATTGCATTGCTTCCAGAGCGTCTTGTTTGCCTTTCTCTTGGTGGTAGGTGTTGCCCTGGAACTGAGCAGTGACCCGTTTATGCTCTAAGTCAGCATCTCCCATATCAGCAACCACCCAGAATGCTGGATGTCACCCTGTATCGGACAGCAGTTAGTGAGCTGTGGATGCACTTTTTTCAAGCCAGGGGTAAAGAAAGATGTCATTACTATATACTGCCATTTGGGAACCAGACCAGAACAAACACTTGTATATCTGTCTTCTTTCATATTTCACTCTTCATATGTCTTCCATGTTGATTCTGTGTTAATTTCCCATGTTTTTGCTTGGTTTTAGCTTAAATGTGGTTTATTCCTAAACTAGTGAAGCTAGGAAGAAAATTTTGTGAAGGGCACAACCTGACTGCATGCCATAACTTGGGCCACAGGACTGTCCAGAGGTGGTTTTGGTTTTTTCTGCTTCGGATCTGGGAGCTGTTATGGACCTAGTGCAAAACTTCTGGATAATCCTGTTGTGGTGAACCCACCTCAGTCCAACCACATGCGCAATTTTTCACCTTCTGTGTTAAAATGTGAGTTTAGTCCAACTCTGTTTACAGGCACCTTCTTGTACTAGAAGTTACACTTTTGCCTGTGAGATAGAGCTGACTTCCAGCCTCGCAGCTTCTCTCCCCATGCAGGTGTTTATAGACCGTGAACAAGCCAGTCGCCAGCCCTGCTTCAGACAAGCTCAGGTCATTGCACAGATATCTTTCACTCCAATGTTCTCTCCCCCATCTTGAAGCCCTCTTCAGTGTTTTGCTTTTTCAGTGTTCTCCTTGAAGAGTGCAGAGCTGCACAGTGTTGCAATGACGCTCTCATCAGGGCTCAAACCGGAGGCAGTGAAACCCTCTCACACCTACAGACTGGCCCTGTTTAAGCGCCCATGAGTGTCTTGAGGCCACAAGGAGTTGCCCAAGGAGCTCAGTTCAGGCAATTTATTGTAAGTGATTCCTAATGTGCCTTCTCTCACTGCATTATTCTCCTCACTGCTCCTAGGGGCTTTGTTTGAGAATTGCTTTCCAGTGTGGATTTCTGAGGGATTTAAAATCACTTGTAAACTGCAGCTTAAGTGTTTCTCTGTAAATTTGCAATATAAATGTATGAATGTGATTTTCACTGTCCGGTTGGTATTTATTTAAGATTTACAGGCTGTAAGACTTAAAAGGGTCTCCCTCCCTTCCCCTTTTGAAGTTGGCTATCATCAGAGCTACATCTTTTGAGAAACTATAAAACTCTTCCTGGATTTTCATGATTTCTCCAGGCCTTTCAACACCTCAGTATTCATTTTTCACTCTGGAGTTTTATTATTATATTTCTGGAATACATTGTTCTTTCTCCTCTGCTTTGCCCATTAATCCTTATTAATCTTCAGGGGCAGCACAGTCTAGTGACTTGAACATGGCACCTGGGAGTGAAAGACCCAAGCGCTAATCCTGGCTTTGCAGCTGACTTGCCATGTGGCTTTGAACAAGCCACATCTCAGTCTCAGTCTCCCTGTCAATTCTACAGAGATAATAATTCTTTCTTAGCTCTATCTAAATACCTCTCAGGGGCATTGTATTAAGTAGTTAAGACTTGTTAAGTGATTTGGACCTCAAAATTACTGTATAATCTGCATGGGTATTAACCATACAAAGAATGCTATATATCTGTAAATATTGAGTTTTCTGTCTTGCATCTGTTCAGATTTGTCCTGCAGTCTGGCCCCAACAACCACACAGGATTTCAATGCAGAGGAGTTAACTTTCATCTTCTTCAGTGGAGATGAGCAGAAGAAAGGTCCTTGGTACTTTACATTAATAAAACAGTTAATTTCCGATTTCACTGCAGGAAAGTCATTGCAGGTGAAGCAGTGGTCATCTTGGAAAACCTCTGTCTCCATAGAAGTAGTCTTTTTTACCCAGGAAAAGGTAACTTGGTTGAAGTGCTCCTTACACTTAGGATGTTGCAGGCAAAAATTGTCAGTGTTGTGCCACAGGCTTTACAAGATTTGTTGGGAAGTCTGAAAGCTCAGAAATTAAAGTAGATTTTTTCCAAACCCCTATATATATGAAAACAAGGGAAATACAAGCCTAAATTCCCCAAACAGTGGTAACTCTGCCCAGGGAGGTGCTACGTCAATTGACTGTGATGCATTTGCTACTACCCAAGTATCTGCTTGGATTGTGCTAGGACATAAAAAAGAAGACAGGGGATAACATCCCAGGTTGATTGAAATCAGAGGCTAAACTCCCACTGACATCGGAGCAGAAAGATTTCATCCTGGGTTCAGAAGAAATTGCAGCAGTGGTTCCCGAGTCCCTTTTTCTTAAATGCTAGTTTTGATGGATTGGCTGCTGGCTCTTTTTCTTTATTTCTCATCGTGTTCTAATATAGCTGCTACTCGCTTATAATATCCTCCCCCCCCCCCCCCCCCCCAGTTTATTTTCTTCATTAATTTCTTTTTTATTCCTTAATCCCTTTCCTTTTTCTTTTTTTTTTTTTAATTTCATTTCCTTCTGTTTACTGACATGCTCTCAGCTGCCCCTTTCTCTGTTCTGCTGTCATGCATCTCTGCGTGCCACATCTCCTTGACACAAGTCCTCATGCTGATACCACCTCAGCCTGAGCTGAAAAGCTGAGGGAAGCAAAGAGAATGTGACCTTCTGCCTCGCAGAGAGCAACAGGCAGCTCCTAGAGAGGCTGTGAGCCTGTGTTCGTATGCATGCATGAGTGCATGGACACGTGTGGACACAAGCTGGGTATGGTCTCTTCTTACAGCTTTTAATAGCTGCAACATTACAAACGACACTAATTTATGCTCTAAATTATTTGTGACTGCTGGTTATTTAACTGTTCTCTTACAGGCATGCTGGAATGAATTTGCCTGAAGGCAAACAGAGGCTTTGCGGCCACGCTTGAGTGGGGTGAAGGCTCAGGCACGGTGGCTGGCTTCAGCGAGGGCTCTCTGCAGCAGGAGGAGCAGTGCGTGGGCTGAAGGGCTCATGAGAAACAGGGACAAGGGAAAACCAGCCTAAACCTTCCTTACACCCCAAATTAGATGACACTGCTGAATTGATTGCAGTGGGATCTGTTCCCATGCCAGTCAAACCAGATGTTTGTACAGTAATTCTGGTTTATGGGGGGGGGGGGGGAAACCCCAACCTAACCAAAGATTTAAAGAGGATGGGGTTAAGGAAGTTACAGTAGATACAGAGAGAAACTGTTAGACTTGGAAAAAGGTGATACCAGTGGAAAAAGGCAGGCTTTGGAGATTTACTAGAGCTAAAACTTGGTCACTGCATCCACGTGAAAAGACATGAAAGATGCCCTTGTATTTTAAGTTTATTTTCCAGTCTTTTTTTAGAGGTTACTACTGAGAGGCATGGAGATCAGAGTGTCATGTTTGAATTTCCCCAAATTTTGTGCACGTCCAAGAGCCAAGCTGATCTCTAACCTTTTTCACTGTCATTCATGGTGGTGGCATTCAAATTTAGAGCTTGATCCTGCCTGCCAGTGCATGCCAGGCATTGAATCTGATTTTGTAAGATAGGCAGTGATGTGAGCCAAGTTTGGCAGGACAAGACTGAGCTCTTATTTTGTTTCATCTGACAGTTTCAGTGAGGCAATCTTGGTCTTCTTGTCATGCCTTGTGCAAGTACAAATTTAGATGTCACAGAGATTTTAAAATCAGAGTTGGCAAACCACAAAAAAAGCTTGGCTCAGCTGGCTTAAATCTTACTCTGGATTTTAGTTAAGTTGAATACCAAAAGGATTGCTTCTGTAATACACAGGAAATAATGGACTTAGCCGAGTTAAGAAAGTCTGTTCCAGTGGCTATTCCTCCAGTATAAAAACACACCCACATCACAGTGACAGAAGCATTTGGATTAAATACAAAACCACCTGAGGTTCCAGCTATTCCTTAACCCAAAACTTAATTTTTCCACTTTTGCTTATCTCTGCTTTGTGCAGTTTTGGTTGCAGTCAAACTTTTATGTGACCAGACTTCATGAAATAAGTTCCCTGTGCTCAGTGGAGTGAGAAACTTCTCATCAGAAAGATATTTTTTTTTCCCCCCTCAAGTTTAACAGGGCATTTTTTTTGAAAGAGAAATTAATTTGCAATGGTGATGCAGGCTCTGTGCTTTTTTTCCCGGTGCTGAGTGTTCTTATCTCCTTTTTCACTCATTTTTCCTTCTGATCAAGCATCAAGTATTGCACTGATGAAGACATGAATAAAAAGGAGCACAACACGAAAATGACTTAATGTGGTTGAAATATTTGGACATGGCATATGTGAACGCAATTAGCATTGCCTAAAAATAGCTCTAGTAACGAACAGGGCTATGCAGTGGTGTGTTATAATTTGCCCAATATAACTCTTCTCTCTAGAGGTACCTGACTGCGCTTTGCTCACCTGATCTTCGACTTAAAAAAAGTGCCGTCCTTACAGAGGAGGTCTTTTGGAAAGAAAGCTTGTAGCTGCTTTGCCCCTTTTTCAATTTGTTTCAAAATTCATTACAGATGGCTTCCAATTAGCTGGAATATTACATTTCATATGCAGAAGCAGTGCTTACAAAGGCTCTACTAAAAGTTCTTACTTCTGGAAGAAGATGGACACATGACCATTCATTTCAGGATAATTTTTATCTTTTTGTTGATTGTCAGTCCATACCAAGAAGTGTAAGGGAAGCGTCGTACACATTATTAAAAAATTGTCTTTACATTCATTCTTTCTCACTTGTTTCTGGCTACCATTACAGAAATGAAACACGATTTTCATTAAAAAAAAAAAATAAAAAAATTTCCTAATGTTGTTTACATAGCGACACAGCCACACTGATTGCCATTGACCACGTACATGGACTTTTGTCCTATTGCAATGACAGGATGGATTTGGCTGCTCCTAAATGCCTATGCTGCAAACAGTCCTGCCAGAAAGATGAATTTCCAGTGCTTAGCCCTGGCATCCCTCAGCATATATGTGATGGGGACAAAATACATGCACATACGTTCCCACTGGAGCTGAGGGTGTAACTTGAATTCACATCAAGTTTACTGGGTCAGCCATGGCCAGGTGGTGCTGGGGCATGGACGGGTCCCCCAGGGCTAGCAGGCCACCCTGCCTGTCCCCAGGCTGCTGTGGGTGGGGGCAGCCCTGGGACCCCCGGGAGGGTGCTGGGCAGGGTGGCCTGCTGTCACCCTGTGGGGCTCTGGGTGGTGAGCCAGACCAGGCTGCTGAGACTTTCATTTTACTGCACTGAAGCTGTTAATGGTGAACTTTCTCGAGGCTACTCTTCCCCCAGGGTCTCCTGTGAAGAGACACGGCTTTCTGTTTGTCTTGGCTTGCCTGTGGAGGGGCTGGTTTCACTCACACTGCTCAGACCCAGCAGGACCAGCCCGTTCTCATCCCTTCTTAAGGTGGGCAGTGACTTTCAGGCAAATGCTGCCTTCCCTCTTTGGCACAGGGCACATGAGAAAAACTAACGAATCCAAGGGGATTATTTGTTGCCTCCCTGTACATTATGCATAGAGGGTGTCTTTTACCCCTGGCATTTACCTGCTGCCACAGGTAAAAAATATGATTTTTTTTTTTAAAAGAATACTAAAGCTGGGTCTTTCCTTTCGAGATACAGCAGGGGCTGGAGTGCAGAGTTATGTCCCTGGGAGTGTGTTCTGATTGCTTCTTCAACTTCTGTTTATACAATTTTACAAAATTTTGGCAGGAATCAAGAGCACATACCAGGGTGTTGGCTTTTATGAATCCCATGGGATGTGAAAGTCAAGCTGACTCGATGAACTTTGGTTACATATTCCAGACAAGCACAATGACTCTATTTATTCAGACTTGGCAACCAGAATGCAGATTGACTCTGTGGGTAATAAATTTTCACAGCCACAAAACTTCAGCGGCAACCAACCTGATCCCGCGCAGAAAAAATGCATACAAGGAAACAGACTTGGGTTGCAAAAATATGCTAGATTATTATTCCATGTATGCGTACCAGTCAGTTAATTTATTTGGCTATTGACTGACATGAATTGCACAAATGATGCCAGGGATCTTTTTCCCCTTAAAGGAACTACTTTCTATTACAAAATTTTCATATTGTAAAAGGACAAGTAGGGGGAGAAAAAGAGAATTGTTCATATTACAACTGACAATCTCCTTTTAATATTTCACCCAAGACTGATTTAAGTTATCCAGTGACCTCTATAGAGAAGAGCAGGGTATTATAATGGGGACTGTTTCATGTGCTATGCCACACTTCAAGGAACCAAAAGGCAATAACCACTACAATTCAGTACTCCGAACAATCTTAAGTACTATTTTGACATCTTCATGCTACAAAGCTTCAGATGCTTTCTGGGAGAGACGATGATGAAATTATTACTCTATGTGTTATAAATCAAAATGAATTGGCTCTTTAACTTGCAGATTTATGTTAACTACCTTGGTATCTGTTAATTGCATGCTCTTCAGATATTGATTGGGGATTAAAAAGTGTATTTTCTTCAATCTCTGTGATGTAAAATATGCCAACAGGAAATTTTCCCTCTGCATATTAGATCCTATGATCACTGCCTGTAAAATTGAAACGATCAGTTTAAATGGATAAACTACGCTCATTAAAGAGGAAAAATACATTTATGTAATTAAAATTAAGAGACTAATATGTGTGGATAATGTAATTACTGTGGGTGCACACACACTCAGCTCAAACCCAGCCTCTTTTGCCTCTCCTGGGTCTGTGAATCTCACTGCCTTAATTGCTGGTGCGGAGGGAAGGGTTGGGAATGCCTTGCCCACTGCGGTCCTGAAGCTCTTAATCATGCCTCTGTCTTGCATTTGGCCTCTTTCATCCATGACTCACATTCCCTGGGTCAGTCACAGCCCTGCAAATGCCAGCCCGAGGAGCACAGAAGCACCTGTCCCCCTTTGCACTGCTTCAGAAGTCTTCTGTTTGCTGCATGGCGATTTTGGACGCAAACACAAAATCTCCTCCGAAGTTTTCCAGGTCTTTCCCCTAAATTTCCCCCTTTAGAAATCAGCAAAAAGAAAAGCTTCCCAGTTCTTGTAAAGCTCCCCCTCAGCCCTCTGAGAAACTGGGCTACTTAAATGAGTCTGGTTGCTCAAACGCTAATTATGTACAGAATATCTGGGAATCACTCATGTACTGTTCCTATGCCTTCATCTTTGATTTCTTTCTTTCCTGTTCCTGAGCTCAGAAGGAGATCTGAGATTAAAGAGCCCCTGAATTAGGAAGTAAAGGGAAACTGTTTTCCCCACTGACATTTAGACACAGGTCCATGTTGTAATCTGTGCATTTATTGGCAGAGGGGGTCTCTGTTATTCTTTTTTGGGCCTATTTCCTGCTAGGTAGATGGAAATGTAGTGTTTTGTTTATCCAGCAGGCATATTTATTTAGAATTGTTTGTTAAGCAAACCTGTAAGTCTCAGCTGAGGTTCTGCAAAACATTTCATATAGCAGGAGCCAGCCTGTGCCTCCAGAGGTTTTTTATCTGTACGGTCAAGTTAGAAAAAAACATGACTAATAAAGGGGACCAAATCACAAAGTAATTGCTGAGAGTTGCTCATGCTAGGGCCTGTGACGATTAGAAGTGAGTAATGTGATCTCAGCTCTGCTCTTTGCCTTGTGGGTGGCAAACTCTCTCCTGGCTCTGCAGAGCTTGTTCAAGCACTGAGGTGAAAGACTCGGGCTGTATCAGCTGCACCTTAAAGTTCAGGTTACTGAGCAAAGACCTTGCGTAGCACACATGATACTGAGCAATCCCAGCACAAGAAAGATGTTAACAGTTGTAAGTGGCAGCACTAAGCTGAAGGTATCAAGTGTGCATGCTCAAACAGCAGCATTTTTCCACAATCCCTAGCAATGTTCTTTTATCTCCTGTACGATAAACACTTTCACTCACGTGTGCTTTTCTGCTTGCTACTAAGCAAGCTCTCTGGCTCTGACAGCCTGTTCCACGCTGACATCCCTCACGCAGGATCCCATCTCCCTTCTTACCTGAAGGACAAGCCACCACTCCTGACTGCTGGCTCTTCCCTTCCCTACCACCTAGCTCCTCCCTGCAAGCACTACCGCACCTTGGTGTGCTATTGTTATTCTTCAGATGTCCCTCCTGTCCCTCACTTTACTTTGCCCTATGCTGTCTATGCGCTGTATTTTAAACTATCTAGACAAGCAGGTAGAATAATTAAATGTGAAGTGTTTCAGGATGAAATACATTAAACAAAAAGAAATTGTATAAATATGTAAATAATTGTATCTATGTGCTGAATCTTCTTAACACCAAGAAGCTTTGCTCAAAATAGATGAAATAATGGGGTAGCATAAATATTAAAAGGTTTTGATTTACCTGTTGCTTGGAATATACTGTAAAATAGAGACTTCTAGTAACAAAACTTAAAGAAAACCCTGGAAGAGCTTCATGCCTACATACCTAGAATTATTTATCTAAGATCCTGAATTTCAAGTCTGGATAGCTCCTGTTACCCCTGACTGAAGTAATTATATTTGAAACCCGTGTTATATCCAGGTTTGGATCCATCTGTGAAGTGCAGCCAGAGGCAGTACTACCCTCATATGCCCAGTGAAGGCACACATGCATTTTAGTGCAAGAAGGAAGGGAAGTGTCTCTTGCCTCTCACCGCTAACAGATCACCCATGCTAGCATGCTAAGGAGAGAGCGTGGCATAGCACCACTTGGGAATAAGGCACTCAGCCAGCCATGGGCAGGTCACGATCCAGCCCTATTCTAGCGAGTACTTAACTATTTGGACGAAACACAGCACAGCAATGTTTTAAGAAAAAATGGGGAGAAACCTCCCCCCACCAACAAAACCCAGCTCTCCTGACCCATGGAAAACTTTGGCTGATGTAGCTGCTCCCAGTCAGGTAGTTTGGGGCTGTTAAAACCCAGGCAAGTGCCCTGATTGCTGTGTTATGGATTGAACCAAATGCTCAGCCAAGGCTTTCTCTCAGCTGTCCTTAGCTTTCTTAGCACACATGGGCCACACAGAGACAGGACTGAAAATGCTCAGAGGAGAGGTAAGGGCCGGGGGGATGCTGGAGAGGCTTTAGGCAAGTAAGAGGTAAGCAGCCCAGCAGCTAATCCCTGAGGCCAGCTCATGACTGCAAGGTTTGGCTTGAACCCTTAATCCAGAATTCCTGTTTCTCCCCTTTTTAGCTGTTCTTTAAAACAAACAAAAATCAAATCAGAAAGAGACTGATACAAAAACCTTCTGGGTCACATCAAGGTAATAAATCAAGAGCAATGCATACTGTTCCCCACCAATCCAGCAGTTAGCACACGTGGGCTGGCTCACAGCAGCAACATCTGTTACTCCAGTTACAGTACTGCCATGTATTTTGATAACCTTTATGTATGTTTTGAAAAAGCATTAGCAATATATTTGCAGTAGCTTAGTCTGGACATGAAACACACTACAGGTGACATGGTAGTTATCTGGTTCTTACCTGGTCATTCTCTTCTTCGTCACTGCTTAACTTGAGGTCATCTTCTAGCATTCTGGAAAGTAAGCAGTAGAATAAATCATAATGTACCAAAATGCGTTAGATATGATGTTTTCTTTGAGCTACTGTAAGCATTTAATAATTTAAATGGAAAGAAAATATATTTTTTATCCTAGTAACTGTAGATGTGATACTTTATAATTTTTTCTTATCCAGTTGCTATCAACTAACTTCTTAATTCATTTCCTACTATTACTGCCTGAGAGAAAAAGTTTACTAGAGTAATAATGGATTTTGCAAAGGTTCTTGTTATTACAATCACTGAAAAACAATTTTTATATGCTAAAAATAATAATTTTGATGCTGACAGGTCAGTAGTCTCTCTGAAAGGAAAATTTTGCTCTGTTTGGCTTTGAGCTTACAAAACAGAAGTAGATATTTACACTGGCAGTACTGCAGCACAAAATAAGATTCAGTGATGTTTCCCAAAGGCCATTTTTACTTTATTGCATGTTTGATGTAAAATTGACATTGACTGAAACAATTAAAACTAAAATATATTGTCTCAGCGCACGAGAGTATCCACAAGGATTTCACTGTCATAAAAACATAGAAAATAATGCATCTTTTGTAATGGGGATTTCATCCTCCCTTCCCATATCCTTTCTTCAACTTGCTTAAACTGGCTCACAAAGAAGAGGAGTTTGTTTTTACCTCCATGCATTTTTTTTTACAAGGTAGGGTTAAATAACCAGCAGTTAAAGGAGTTGAAGAGGTGCAAAGATTTCCCCTAGTGCTTGAAAGGTCTTCAAGAATGAGAACTGGTTTTAAGAAAACACCTCTGTAATAATGACAACGATAGCAATAATAATAATAATAATAATAATAATAATAATAATAATAGAAAAAGTTGCTGTTTTTTCTTGCATTCTGGGGAAAGAGAATCTATAATTTCTTCTCGACTCCAAAAGAAAGCTTGGTGAGCAATTCAAACACATCCTGTGATGTGGGTGGTCCCCAGAGTGTAAATATCTCAAGAAGACATATGTAGTAATTTCAGACCACCTCCTTGTACTTGTGCCTAGATCTTCCAAGAGCGTGCCTGAAAAGCGTGACTCTTACATGGGCTACATGGTGCGCCGTGTCTTAAAAGAGCACAAGCCGAACCAGCCTCTCCTCAGCTGCTCAATATCTGTACAGTCCCTGCCTGTTGCTGCTGTCACAACTCTTTCTCTATTTCCCTGCAGCACCTTTCAGTCAACATAGTTGTATAAGAACAGGATCAGGGGTCAGAGCCGAAACTCCCATTTTTTCCTCTATAAAAGATTTTTCCTCCATAAAACCTGTCTGCAGTGCAGACACCTAGAACATACAGGACGCTCACTGAGTCAGAGGGACTTGACAATCTCACAGCAAGGCTTTTACATGTTTTATCTGTCAATATGTCCACAGGCAGGGAAAAGCTTGCTTTGCCATTTCCCGAGTCAGCAAAAGCTCTGGTGGCCGTATCAATGCAGCCACCAGCTGAGTTAAGAAGTCCTGCTGAGAAGTGGGCAAATGGGATGGGTACAAATGACACGGGATATAGCTCCTAGGGGCTAAAATATGTCAGAGAAGCAAAGCTTCCTGTAAACACCGCAAGGTCCACATTGACTTTGGATTTCACCACTTACAGGGATCCAAACAACCTTATAATTGCTCAGTTTTTTGAGTTAGATATGTTTAGGGCATCACTGAGAAAACAAGTGCTTGAAAAGAGAAAGTTCAGATCTGGGATTGGGCACTATGTAATTAAATGTGACAAAATCTGCACTGATAGTGATTTAACCAGAGAGAGATGTGGTTATTCTGTGAAAAGCAGAGCACCCAGGGTATAACTCCTTGCTCTACCTTGAGTTTGAGTACATGAATTTCTGCTAGTGAGGTGATAGTTAAGTACATTATTTAAGATTTAGCTATTCAGCTCTGCCCCTAAATGGAAACTAGAAAATCAAAAGTGTATAATGAAATGTTCTAGGTAGCTCTACGCATTTATTAGTGTCCTGGCTTTTTGTATCAACATAAAACCCCTGTGTATTATGCATCTGTGATTAGAAGGAGCTATGATGCTTCAAAGCCTTCAGGTTGTGTGGAGGTGTGAGTGGAGCTAAGGTGAGGCACCAGGAGTGTGAGCAGGAACCATCCACACAAAAGGAACAAGAAACCACAGTGCTGGCCCATCAACCTCTCTTTGCTTGTATGTTTTAGCCTGCCTTTGTTATCCCTGTCTGTTTCTCATTTCAGAAGCGCTGCTCTCCAAGAAAAGCAGTCTGCCTGGGGCTCATGGCCCCTTTTGGAACTACCATCAGCATACAAATAATCTCCTAATGCTGGGGAAAGGAAAAAACAGGTCATCATATAATGCTTGCTTTTTTTCCCTAGAGTGGGATTTGGCCCACCTGATCCATGCATTTGTCACAAGGATGTATCAGGTTAAGACAAGTTGCCAGTGCAGAGGTCTACCTTGTAAAGGCAGGAGCTGCGCAGGTATAACATCCATGCCTACAAGTCCTCACCAGTTCCCAGACTGCTTTCCCTGTCAGATGAGGCCCTCAGCCCTGACCTACAAAGCTACAGCCAGAGCAGGACACACTGTCACCGGCAACTGAGGTTCACCTGCCAGCAGTCCTGGAGAGGGAAGCTCCTTGGGCACCAGGCAGCTCTTGTAGCCCAGGCTGAAGCACACCTGGGGTGACGAGGAGGCATTTGTGTTATGGGCACTCCAGTTTGCAGCAAGCATCCTAAGGAAGCTAGATCAATTTTAAGTCTGGATGCTTTTGAATAATGCTTCCACCATGACAATGATGATGGTTAAAAGAATAAGTCCGTTACTGGACCAGCAGACCCCACTTGAAGAGAGGGAGAACAGAAGAAAAATACTTTAAGCTCACAAGAGGCATTACATTAATTTGTAATTTATCTGAAAAGCACTTTGGCACAGATTCAGCACAAAATGAGCTCTGGTACACCCTATGTTAGCATAGCACTTCAGATCGTGTTTAAATCAACCCCAGCTCAGGATGGAATTTCTTTACGTATTCTGGCAAAATAGTACAAGGATGGACAGACAAACACAGACAAGCTCAAGTGCAAACACAGCCTTTTCAGCACAGCCTATCCATAGCTATTTTCTGTAATACTTTTTTTCAGAATATGCAAAATCCAGGCCAGTAAGTGACATCATCCATGGGCTTCAAGATTTCTTGAAATGGACTTGGCTTTGATGTGCTTGGGTACTCGTAAGAAGATAAGTAAATATAACTTTGTAAACAAAAGCTAGACAAATGAAGTGGTTTTCAAAGCAGCTCTGAAAAACACACACTACCACTTAGGGCTTCTGCACTTGAAAAGCGTGCGTACGGTCAGGAAGTCACTTTGCAGAACCTAATTACATGTTTTTAGTGAAGCCTCTGTGAGGTTGCTGAGGCACAGAAGGGTGGGAGGCACGGGCAGGAGTGCTCACTGCACTCCAATTAATGCATTTGTTCCTTTCTCTGTGAAGAATGTGTCAGGTAGAGACATAATGAAAGGAAATGAGGATGAGTTTGAGATAGTGAGCAATGCCTCAGCAAGTCAACTGGTTTCTTTCTCCAGTAAAAGCAATTAAGGGGTTGCAGCCTGGGGTGCTGGGCTGCTTAGTTACAGTGGGAAAGGAGCGGGGGTGAGTGGTTTCTTACATGCAGAGCAAAATAGACACAAAGCCTTCTAGAGGGCATTGATATTCAACGTCTGCCAATTTCAATGTGACTGCATGTCCAGACATCCTACATAGCTTATCAGAAAGCCTGACCTGTTTTATCCGGGACTGCTCACTGCATTGGTTCAGTAAGCTGCTGAGGCAGGGTGTCCATGTGGGGCACTGCAGAGGGACCCTGTGGGACTCCTGCTCGTCCCAGCATGTTGAAGAGCCAAGAGATGCCCCTGGTCAAAAGTACCCAGGGTTTGGGATGGGAGGCCATTGAATGCTGCACGGGAACCACCTTGCTCAAAGGGAATGGTCAAATTGAGACTTGCAGCTTCACTGTTTTGTCTGTCTTTTTTCCTGATTTGATGTTGCTGGAAAGTCAATTCCCAAGCAAGGATTATCTTCAGCCCCAGCCAGAGTCCAGGGGATAGCAGGAAGATAACTAGTTTCCCCTCTGGGAAGTAACATGAAAGTAACATCATGTTTCAAATGTGAGGGTAGAGGCAAGGCCCAGGTCAAAGGGTTTGGGGTTTTAAAGAGCTGGAGAAGAAGGAGCTGCTGGGGAAGGAGATGTTCATGGTGCGGTGTCTGGGGGAGATGGTCTTCCAACAGTCAGTTGCCGATTAGTTGCAACTGTTAATGTTTGGAGCCAGTCTGAGACCCTTCCAGCATAGCCCTACTTAGAAGGATATCTATTTTCTTCCAGGGTGAAGACACGGACCTGCCTGGGAATTAACCTTCACATCTGCTGGTGCACATAAAAGAAGCAGCAGGCATCACACTTTGCATTGTACTTTAACCTCTGATACATTTCACATTCCTTAGCCTGATGAATTCTTTCCTTCCCCCACACCCCCCCGCAAATTACTCACTGAGGCATAAAACTCTCAAAAAATGCCTCTATGGTTTTGTTTTGTGATTAGAGAGATTTCCTTTTGGCACATAAATCAAAGGACTAGAGAAGATGCCCTGAAGATTTTCAAGACAATTTATGAAAATGAGGGACAAAAGCCTCCCTGTGTCCCTCTGGTGGTCTAAGCTACTATACAAGATACGGTCTTTGTGATAATTTTGATAATTAAAAAAAAAAAATTGAAGTGGGAAAAGAAAGATATTGATAGCAATTAAATCACTAGCACTAATGCTTTAGGAGAGAACATGCCAATGGTTTGCAACCCAGAGCAGAAATATATGTATGTTGCAATTGTCATTTAAATAAATTCAGAAGCCACCATCTTTGCAATTTGTGAAAGATCTTATGAATGTGTTAATCTGATCAAGTATATTGTTCCATTTTAATGCTAGCCAGCATCTCAGTCAGAATACCATGTTTATTATGAACTTTTATGATTTCTGCTCATTATGTAGGAAAGGAATTTCACTAGTGGGAAAATACTTTGACTTCAGCTGAAGAGGAACCCCACAAAGCAAAGAGTTGTGATGAAATATGAAAATCAGATAACTAAGTGCTCATTCAAGTTTATGCCACCAAAATGTTTCATCTGAATGAGACTGGTTTTGGAAAATTATCTTATTTTTTAATGCGCAATATTGACATTTTATTTTCTTTCTCACAAATGCATAGTGACCTTTTAAGAACTGGACATAAGTTTTAATATTACCTGAAACCCAGAAAGACAATAGTTATTATTCTAAGTAGCAGTATGCTAGAAGGCTCTCAGACTGACTCCAGATGTTTGAATTCACAACTGATGCACTCATATAGGAGAAGAAAAATATTGCTTCACATTGTAGAAAAACAATCCAAAAGCTTCCTGGAGGCACAACACTGTGCAAGACCTTTAACTCTTGTTCCCAGCAAAATGAGAGAGAACACCAGGTGGGAATCTGCCGTTCCTGTCCAGACTGTGCCCTTATGTTACTGGGATTATTTCAGCTATGAGTGCTCACGTACGTAATATGACTTAAGCTCCAATAAGACAAATGTATCTTAAGTTTCTGGCTGTCTTTGGTTGCTTTCTAAAAGAGAAATGCAAGGAAAAACATGCCTGGTAAGAAGTACGGTGAATTCATAAGAAACAGATGAACACGTTTCCTTCCTTTAAAAAAACGAGAAAAAAAAGGGAAACTAATGCTATTACCTTGGTTACTTGCACATAACAGATGGCCAGTTATATTTGCTACTTACTTACAGCCAGAACAGGTATTTGAAATAGCTTTGTTTACTAATCCTAAATATAAGAGTAGCTGTTTTTATACAGTAGTAATTTTTAATTAATTAGATTCTGATTGCTGAAATTATTTTTCACTTTAGTGCTATAACTGATGCAAATGTTTCACATTAAAAAAGCTCATGCATTTATATTATCTGAAAAGTGTAGTACTCATTCATGTTTTATATGAAATAAAGTCAAAAGTTTATGGATTGAGGTAAACAACTAGATCAAGAGGATATTTTATAAATGCTGTAATACAGCTTTCAGCAGGCTTGTAAGAGCTCTGCAAGCACTGCTTGCAGCATCTAAAATTCACTCTGAATATATGATGTTTAAGTTGTAAAAACCCCTCAACAAACAGTTTGTGCAAGTTCTGCTACACAGAAACATGTAGGAAAACACAATTATATAGAATAACATCAAATCTAATTAAAAACAGAGGGAGAAGGCCAGTAAAATCAGGCTGGTGAAATATTAATGTACTTAATACTGGAATGAAGCATATATATCAATGTGAGATTTAATGCCAGAGTGTAGCATTTAATAGCCTGAGAAACGGACTCAGTCCATAGAAACAGAATTAGCAATTCCAATAAAAAATAGATGCTCTGAAGGAAAAGTTTTCTGTCCTTGATTTGAATCCATCTAGGCTGGTCTACGCCACTCTCCAAATCCATTTAAACTAGCTAAATGCTCTGCTAAATTCCCATTACACTGACGGTCTCATTAGAAATGCACGGCGGAGTCCTCTCCAAGTGATCCAGCCATCACTCCTACCAGCAGAAGCTGAAATAAGGTTTCCTCTGCAGCAGCTGCCCCGGTAAGCAACTGTGTTTGCCCTGGTGATGTTTTCCCTCTTTAAATGAAGGGAGGACAAACACAATTGAATCATACCCTGAATTCTATCTTGGCAGGGTGGCAAGAAAGTGCACCACAGAGTGCTTCCCGAGAACCATGTTTGAGCAGAAGGACTCAGAGTAGCTCCTTAAAAATGGGAGAAATTCTTCAGAAAAAGGAGGAAATGAACCCATGTGAGCCCACTCTTCCAGCAAGGAAGCCACCTAAAAACGCATGAATACTCAGAGAGAGGGAAGAGTGATGAGCGATGTCCTGGCAGCTCAGCCTAAGCACCCACCTAAGTAGTCCAATCACTCCGAATACTTACCAAAGTTTCATGGCTAATCATGCCCTGTGTGACAGGAGGAAACACATTTGGGGAATAAAAGTTTTGAATGAGCCGCACACAATTTTCCAATCCATTTCTTGCCTCCCTGCCCCTGCTTCCCCCAGGCTCTCCGGTTGTGATTAACAGTTATTTACCAACGCTCTCCCTCTGATTTCCTAGTAATTGCTGATATTGCCATCTACAAAATATTCATTTCAAATGTGAAATGAAATAAGAGTGCATGAACTGCACTACTGCCTTGTGTGTTAGCTGTTGTGGCAGAAATCTTTGGGAATTTAATGTGTCTGAGATGGAACTGCCAGTGCCCAGCCTCCCCGCGGAAGGTGCATCATCTGATTTTGTACTCGGTGATTATTTCCTTGCAAATAGCCTCTTTCTGCCTAATCCCCAGCATTACAAGCATCTGTCCTCATGCTGGAGTCATCACCCCACACATTCATATTCTTGTGCTCCCTTGCAGATGCTGACCGTTCATTTAGCAATACCCATACCCAAGGCTGTGGTGGTGTTTATCCCTACCTCGCTGGTCCGGCAAGGGAAATGAGATAGTTTTGGCTAGAGGTTCTCAAACATTGCTGTGCCAAAATAAGAAGTGTCTTCTATCAGCAAAGTGATGGGGAAAGTGGCAGCTCTGTGTCCTTGCGTGACCCCCTGGGCCCTGCCCCACACACCAGAGCCCCACGCCTGTCTCTGTGCCAGGGCATCCTGCTGGCCCTGACCTCCGGCTGCCTGCTTACCTCCATCTCTAAGGGCTTTTCAGTGTTGCAGGGTAGAGTCCCCCCTTAAAAACTCAGTCAGGAGCGCATTCCTTGTTCTGGGATATACAACTTCATGTTGGTTTCTGTCAAGCCTCCTTTGTTTAAGCGAGGCTGAATTATTGAATTATTCAGCCTATTTGATAAGCTGCTCCATCCTCACTGTTTCTTTCTCTGTAATCCTCCACAAATTTTTACCATCAGTGAATGTAATTTCCTACCACGTCCTAGTTGCCAGCTCCTCACAGCATGATATCAGCTTTGGTTGATAAGAACTTACATTTCTTTCCTTGAAAGTAAAACATTGAACACAAATAATTATGCTTTTATCCTTCAGTTTCTCAGTGGTATTAAAGGAACCCTGTTTGGGCTCCCACCAAACTCTGCGCGCAACAGAAGGTGCCAGGTGACTTGTCCTTAAACTTTCTTCCTTGGCCTTTTGGCATATTGCACAACATTAGATGTCTTCTGGGGTTTACCCCACATTTCAAGGTACACCACAAACGACCCTCTGATTTTGCTAGCCAGTGGTCTTCATAGCTGTATGGTAGCATGGAAGATCTGAGGCTTATGGATATTTGTATCTAGGGTAACTGATTTTAAATAATTTACTGTCTCTAGACACTGTTCAGCTTCCTGCCTGTCTACTAGGCACCCTGCTTTTTCTCATATAAAAAAACATTTACTGACTCTAACATTATTAACAGCTTTAATATTTCCAGCTAATAAGGTGCTATTTTGAGAATTTCTTTATTGTTGTTGTTTGTTATATACCTTAAGAAAATCCTTGTTCTCATTGTCCGTGAACTTTCCTCTGGTATCCTCCACTCCTTTTATCCGTTTTATAATTTCTCTTTTAGATTGATTGTTACCTTTCTCTTTCATGTTACATGTATTTTATATTTCATCTCTACTGCACAGATTGCTTTTTCATTTCTAATTGCTGCTTTTCCGTCACCACTGAAGCTGAGCTAGCTTTCAGCAAATTCGGGTTTTTCCGTGATTGTGCAAATGCAGCCTTTTTCTAACCTAACAAGCTCTGCTTGAAAAATTCTAAACTTCATTGTTTCTAGGTTTTTCTACCCCATCAATTTCTGGTCAACAATTTCTTCCACTTTGGGACACCAGTCTTTCCTTGTGGGGACTGCCCTTTATTTGTTGGAGGCTGGACAAAATAAAATCATGATCTAGTTCCCAGGCAACCATGTGCTTCCCATCCAGTGACCGATTTATTTTTATTCCAGGGGTATGTCTGAGGAAATGTCCTCAGTGCTAGAAAAGTGCCACAAAGACCATCCACAACCTTCATTTTAATTTCATGGCTGGCTGCGCAGGACCTTTCTGGTGATAACCTTCAAAATTAAGACCTCTGGTATCCACCTGATGAACCTTCCTTTGCTTTACAGATCGGTGCCAATGGAGCAGCTCCATCCCCTCCTGTAACCAGAGTTGATATTCAGTGATATTCTGGCTCTGGGATAAAGAAAAAGATTATCTGACATCCCCAGCTGGAACTTTTCATGTCAATAAAGGCTAAAAGAGGGGAGGAACGGGTGAATTCAGTCCCTCCAAATGGTGCATGGCTGACAGGCCGATACAGAGAAGCTATTGCAGAATATATATATGGCACTGAGCAGCAGGATAGGAACGTATGAGAACTATACCTCCTCCATAACCTCCCAAGCTCCAGCCAGTTGATGCACGGCTGTGAAAGACACACCAGGACCCCCAAAGTTTTCAGCATTTCCTTTTAAATACTTTTCCTAGCCATTTCCTGGAAAGCCACTATAAGTATTTTACTCAGTCCCGCCTGCAATACTTATAGCTTCATTTAGTTTTAATATAGTTATAAATGGGCTGTAGCGGCCTGCTTCTTTTAATAACTAAGTAAATGAAACCCTGTCTGCAATAATAAATGAACCATCCATCTGGGAGGCCTCCAGTAAAAATTTCAACAGGTATTTATTGCTCCTTTATGTAAACAGTACTCTGGACAATACAAGTGATTATACTCTCTGTCAGCCCTGTCAGGAAGGAGACAGTATAGTTTTGGATGAGGTTCCGTAGCGTACACACTGAATTTACAGGTTTATTTGACTAGATGGAGAAAAAATGATCAAAACAAGCAAAGAAATAGACAAGAACCCAGTTGGCTCCTGTCGAAGGGAGCATGCCATGTCATTTAAAGATGTGGGCTGCAAGGATAAAATAGAGAAAATTGATGGGTACCGTGGTGTGACAGATTAATTGCAACCCCAGATGCTTCATAGACACCACCCTAAAAAACCCCAGCCCTCTGCCCCTCAGAAGCAGAAGGAGTTCACTGTAAAATCATCACTATAGAGACTTTAAAATATATTGTGCCCTCGCAGGTTCTAACGGTATGGAAGAGCAGTGCCTCTGGAAAATCCCTGACTGGGGTGCAAGGGGCCACAAACCATGCCATCCATCCCCAGGGGTCATCCCTTTCATTCATGGACACTGTTGCTCACACACTGGAAAGGGCAATAGCATGACACTTTTGCAGTAATGAAATTTTAATTAAAAAAAATCTCATTGCCAAAATCATCTTCATACCACTGTTATGTTCCTGCTCCTAATTACATACCATTACATTCTGCTATTGTTGAAATAGTACAATGCCAGAATATATTGTCAAATAATTAATTCTGTGTGTGGCAAGAGGGAAAAAAAAAAAAAAAAGAAACAAGGGGCAGAAAGACCTGAAAGCTCATGTATGGCCAGGCTGACATGCCACCACTTGACACTGAGAAGTGAGCTGTAGAGAATTCTGTGCATTAAACATGCTATGATTTTTGCCAAAATTTTCAGCCCTCAAATTTCTGCAGGAATGGAGGGATGGGCTTAAACCTCTCCTGTGAGCAGGTTTCTCAGTACTTTTCATTTGAAGCCAAGCTAGGCATAAGGAAAAACACATTTTTTTTTCCTTACAAGGCAGACTACAAAAGGAAAGCAAAGCTCTCAGCCAAACTGCCAGGCAGCATTCTGCCCCACGGGGTGAATGTCGCTACTCGTTACAGAGACCTGTACCTTGTGCGCTCTGCTCAGAGAAGCGGGTAGCACCGCTCTTGAAGGGGCCACCTCCTTGACCAGGGTGTTCTAACATTTTTACTACGCTCAGCATGCTAACAAACTTATTTGGAGATGGTGCATTAGTGATAATATTCTCTTTTCTCCTCTCTGCTTTTGTGGTGATCAGAAGACGCAGAAAGGGGAGAAGATAATCCCAGCAGGGCAGACATCTCCAAATTAATAGCAGTCCCATCACAATACAGGAGGAGCTGTCAGGTTTTCCTGGGATGGGCTGAGGGAGGGAAGGGGGTGCCCAGGCAGTGCTTGGGCTCGGGGCACAGGCGCTGCAGGGACAGGGAGGCTGGAGGCAGATGCTGGCACCTGGGGCAAGCACATGCCTGTGAACTTCACTGCTGGGGGGAGAAAAATGTGCAATCTGCAGCGGTCAGATAATTCCTCTGCTTCACACGGAGCTGCGCTGAAGGGATGGTTGCTCATGTGAGACCCCCTTAATTCAAATTGCGTTTTGCAGCTCCTGTCAAGGTGTATGCTTGGGTTGTCTGTGGGCTTCCTGGCACAGACCCTCGGCTGCCCTGGGGTCTGAAGGCAGCAAACACTGCTGGCCTGCTTGTTTCACTTCGAGATAACCCCTTCTAGGAGTCAAATTGGGAAATTCCTCTTCCTTAGAAATAATCTCCTTTGGACATTGTAACCGCAGAAATAATCAACTGAAGGCTGCTCCTTCAGAGAGGGGAAGGGCTTTACTCCCAGCATTCAGACCCTGCATGTGCTGTGCAGAAATACTACACCTGGACTGCAATCTATCTATCTATCTATCTATCTATAAAGCATGTATTTTTTCTTTAGAAACACTTTTTGGACAAAATTATGAAGTTAGCTCTCAAACAGTAAAACCATGCTATATCTCCTTTCTAATGTCTCTTTTTAAATATACACCAGGGAACAACTCTCATAACTCACTTGGCACACACTATCTTATGAGTTATAGGTCAGTCTTCTATGCACAAAGTGTGTGTTGCACTTCTACACACCATTATGAATTTTCCATCCCTCATCATTCATATTGTGTCAGAATATCTATTACAAACTCCTGTTTGCAAGAAGAGCTTCTATTTTCCCCTTTCATTTTATCACTGCTCTTAAATTTTCTTCTGGACACCAGCTTGGCATGCTGGCAGTACCATGCTGGCAGTTTCTGAGAAAAAGTCATATTAAAAAATCATATGTCAGGGCCATAATGTCACTTGCAAAGAAATACCCCTTTTTAACTAATAGAAGTAGTGTATAAAAATGAATTAGACACAATTGTATTCTGATTGCCAGATTCTACCACCCAGCTACTAACTACCACAACCACCTTGTAAAAAATAATCATCTGGAAGTCTAAACGGTGTCTGATAATGCTTTCTGCTATCCTAAATCTTTGGAAATGTTGAGTCATCTTGAGAAAAATGTCGACAATCATTTTTCACAAAGGCTCAAGTGTGGACGAGGCTCTAACTAGAGCCTTGTGTGAGGGATTTAGAGCTGAAGAGAATTTTCTGACAAATAGTTCCACCATCAAGAACAGTGTGAAGACTGGCCAAAATGCTTGGCAATTGCTAGATTTGAGAAATGCTTTTCCCTAAATAACTAAAAAAAGTTTAATTTCTGTGTAAAATGATTAATTTCAGCATGTCTGAAATTCTATGCTATTATTTTCTTCTTTCAAAAACTTTATTTCAAAATATGCTTGTATTTAGTACTGCAACAAGGCTGCCTAAGCGCTTTCTGGAGTGGGGTAGCCCAAATGAAGCCATTAGCCCTGAAGGTATTTTTTTTTTCATTTTGCTGAGAAAGTGAACACAACTTTTTTTTTTTTTTTCAGTTGACATGTGATTTTTTATTTTATCAAACAAAATATCTATCACTCACACTGACTCAGAAGTTAATTTAATTCAGTTTGCAAAGTACTGAAACTAGCCTCAGTTTGCATGTCATGTGCATCCACAAAACAAACTGGCTTCTCTCATTTTTTCCCCACTCATTGCCTGTTAATTGAAGCTTTCTGTGAAATATTGTTTCTGTCATCAGTTGTCAGAATGCACCACAGGAGCAAACTTCTATACCATAGCAGTGTTGTAAGCAAGTGTTGGTATGAGCCAAGCACGCAGGAAATGGGTTGTTACATGACTGAAATGCAGGGATTTGTTGGTGGTTTGTTTTTGGTTTTGTTTTTGTTTTACAAAATCAGACTGGAATTAAGACTGCTTGCTCAAATCTACTCCATTATACAACTGGTTGGTTGGTTTGTATGTTTGAAATTTATGATCATCTGATACTGAGTTCCCAGGAAATGAATTCTACTGTCTCCTATAGGATCTCCCTATGGCCTCCACCTTTGAAAAAATGGCAATAAGTATCATTTAACTTGTTATTATTTGATGTCAGATCAAGTCCAATGAATACATTGTTATTTCAGAAGTACTTTTGAGTGTGGAAATAAAATATGCAGGACTTAATATTGACAGTGCTGTGGGTAATTATCTGTTTGCTATCTAAGTAAGAACAAACCCTAAAGATAATAATATGCTAATTCAGTAAAGCTGCAAATAATTTGTAAGAAAATACTGTGTCTATATTATGCAATATATATTTTAAAAGTCATATGTATGAGGGATGACACTTGACTTCTAAAGAATTCAATTTCGTAGTAACAATATTAATGGTCAAAAGTGGATCTCCTAAACTTGGGCTAGTTTCACTCTAGTAAAACCAGTTTGATCAGCAATTAATTTAGCCCACTATATTACCTTCAAGGCAAATTATTTTTTTACTGATGAAAGAAAATACTTCAGATGTACAAGGTTTATCAGGCATTTAAGTATTATTAGTGCACTGAGGACAGCAGAGATGGCTGATGAAAATACTGAATAAAATGGGCAAAATGTAGGAGACTGATAATAAAGACCTTTGAAATATGGAAATAACTTTCTTGAAGTCGTATAAACCCTTAGACTACCTCCAGCAGAGTCTTTATTAGTCTAAAGAAATCATTCGGTATTTTTCAGTGTACTACTATCCTCACACTAGGAGCAGAGAAGTTTTTACTGTTCCACAGATGCAGCAAATAGCCCTCACTACACATTTTTATAAATGTCTCATGCTTGAAGTTTATATGCAACTTAAAGTAGTGCCAGAGAAGAACCGGGAGTGAACAAACGGTCTGCCAGAATTTTCTTATCCGTACTTCCTCCAACTCTTCCTTCTAGCTGAACATCAAAGCACAAGAACTTACCCTCCTCACTACCAGGATCATCAACTAGTATAAAATAAGACCCATCCTATCAAGACAGGTACCAATTCATTATCGGGCTGTATCCTATCACACCATTTTCTAGTGAGACAGCTCTGCATAGGTACATTTCCCAGCACCCTGTGAGGTGCTGGGAAAAAATAAACAAACCCATTTATTTATTTATATATCTGGAAAAAGTAAATAAACCCATGAATATTCTCATTCAATTTGAAAGAGGAAACTGAGGCAAAAAGATTCACTATTTTTCTCCAGAGTCACACTGGTCAATAAGATCCAGAACTGGGGAAAGGGACTCCAGGTCCCGACTGGGAACACATCAGTGTTGCCTCAGAGGTACCTGTGACCCAACATCTTACGCTGTTCAGCCTCCACTTCACCTTTGGAGCCTGCGCTAGGAGGGAATCTGAAGTGAAAGAAGGCCAAAACCAAGGTGGGAAGGCGAAGAGGTGCCGAAACAGTATCTTTCTATGTACAACAATCTCTCTTCTATCTGAGCACAGCAGAGTATGTCAACATTTAAGAGTCTGTAACTCTCTGGCAAATACACATACCCACCTGAAATGGGGCAAGTGGGTTTTATGTAAAGAACACACTTATTCATCTGTATAATGTTACAAATAAAAAATAAAATTGGACCAGATTATTTGAATCTCTTGCAGAAGAACCCATAACATTCGAACTTATTTTGGTATTTTGAATCAAAATTTGATTATTTTAAGCTACATGTGAGAGATCATTCATTCCTAACAAGGATTTGTTATATTGCTTGTTTAGAGTAGGATTAAATAAACTTTTGTCATGCTGGGACTGTTAACTCTTGATGTTCTTTACTGCTACGCTCACGTGGTTATTAACTCCTAACAGTCTTTAGTTTGGGCTGTAATTGCTCTTTCTGTTTGTTCTTGTGAGGTCTGAAACTGCACTCAGAAGTGCTCTTTAAATATTTGGGTTTTTTTCTGGAGTTTTTCCCCCATCTTTGTGAAAGTCCTGACAATTCACTGCTAGTTACTGTCACGAGATACTAAAAATGTGCATTTCAGCAGATATATGAAGCAGCAGCAGATAGATGCTTTCTGCACCCCTGCTTGGGACCACTGGGGTTGCATGTGGGACACCAGCCGCAGCTAGGGTGATGGTGCCTGACTGCCTGCCAGCTGGGGAGGGGGCCTGTTGCTGTCACAGTGCTCTGTATGGGGACTGGGTCTGCCCCTAGCTCAGCACCGGTATGGCTCTACAACCGGGTGGGCAGGCAGGCAGGCAGGTGCACCCAGAAATCCGCCAAAGCCAAGTGCCCTACTGAGGGGTGTCCTTCATCACAAGTGATAAGGAGTGGGTGAAAATTGGCTTGGAGGGGTGCCCATGCCCTCTGGTCTGCTCTGGGGTCTAGTGGCTTGGGGATAAGGGGTGGTGGTGCCCATGGCTTGTAGCAGCCACGCTGCACAGGTGTTGGGGTTACTTTGGCTTCTGAAGCAGCTGAAATGCCAAGTAGGGAGCCTTTTCCCCAAAACCCTGGCTCTGAGGCTGACGAAGGGCTAAATGGGGATGCAGCAGGTGACCTTCTCCAGGCAGCTGCATCTCAGGGTCCATCCCCAAGGAGTGCCAGGGCTGGGGCAAGGGACAGAGTCACACATGGTCTGAAGAGCAAGCAGCAACTGCACCAGGGGCTTGAAAAGCTTGAAGACCTCAGTGAAAGCACACTGAAATAAGTGCCTAGCTATTTAACAATAAATGTGTATATTTCGGATTGGAACTCAGGCCATAGCTCTATTTTGGGGGTTCAGGGACCACACGAGCCTCTTGGGAGAAGGGGTATCCCACAAATTTGCTCCGACAGCACTCCTGAGGCATGAACGCCCTCTGAAACCCAAGAGCAAGAAAAGGTAGGTGAGCAGCTGCTGGCACACCCCACAGGGCATCACCTTTGCACACTGGCAGAGCCACAGCTGCCATGCTGGTGCCAAGCTGCTCTCCGTCCTCCGAGGACTGTGCCTCATCTGCTGTGCGAAGATCGAAACCTGGGAAGGGATAAGGAGGAAGGTACTAGTGAGAGCACACTTTATGTTTTTAAGTATTAGTATCTTCGGTGCTCTTCAAAGAGGGTGATGCTGCCGTATCGCATTAGCTCCCTGTACAGGTAGTGAATGGGGGCTGCAAACTGTGAGAGTCAAAGCATCAATCTCAAAGAGATTTAGAGGGAAAAAGACATTATACACATTGAAAAATAAATATATGCAGCTTGGGACATTCAAATATATCTCGTCTTCAGAATGCTGATTAATGTTGCATCAAATCACAATAAAAATAGCTCCTAAGGCTCATTTTCCTATTTGTAAAAGGGTAATAATGATTTGCTTTACCAGTGTTTGTAGCAGGTTTTGAGGGGGGGGTGTGTGTGTTCAAAAGAAATACTAATGACCTGAGGAGGTCATTAGTTTGGGGATATTCTGCTGGGCCGGCACCAAGTCTCCTGTGACACTTTCTGTCTAACAAATCATACTGCAAAAAAAGAGTGGACTTTCATCTGTGCAAGCTTCAGGCATATTTGAAATTACTTAAATGAATGTAATTGCAAAGTAATTTTATTCCACTGTTTTATAGCTGCTTCCTTGCTCTGCCAAAGGCAAGACCAGGGAGCCCTTGAAGGGCAGGAGGCTGCTGAGAGGGTTCTATTTTGTCAGGACTTCTCCACTTGTCTGCACCGGAGGACTCACATCATCTCAGCAAACACCCCATTACACAGGACCTCCACCATGAGCCCCACCACCAGGCAGTGAACCCCTAATTTACACCACTGGCATTTGGTCTCAGCACCTGATGAGGTGCTAACTATAGCAGGTCTGTGTGACAGGACTACAGCCCTAGAGGTAATTTCCTACACCTTATTACCACATAATAATGGCCTCTTAACAACTAGGCTAATCAAGAATTAATGAGGCACTAAAACATTTTAAGGAACAATGAAGGATTTAAAAATTTCTCTTATGTGTTTTATTTAAAAAGCAATTCATTTATAGTTACTGCCCTTGCTTTGGAGTCATATAAAACGTCTTGGTACTTATCAAATGTATCAGCTGAAAGGTTTTATTCATTTGTCAGTTATTTGCTTATGTGGGGCTGGATATAACCCCAGAACTGAAGGAAACCTTAAAGGGAGCAGAACCAGATTTGGTCCCCATCTGCCTCCCTCACGTTCGTCCGTCTGTCTGCTTAGCCGCTCTTCTGCTCTCACAGGGGAAGCCCGTTTGTCTGATGGTGAAGTGCAACACCAAAAATACAACAAAGTCAGCCCAAATTAACACAACTGCCCAAAGGGGAATTTGTATTAGCTCTGGAAAGCTACATTGTCTTTATTTTCAGGAAGGGATGGTGCACTTTAATGGGGGAGCCATCCTCGATGGAAGTGTTTGAGAGAATGAAATAAGTGGGGAAAAAAAGGAGGGATAATTTACACTAGTATAGGATTTCATATCAGTGACTCAACACTAAATTAAAGCCTGAAAATATGTGCCTTTATCATCCTGGAAGGGATAATCAAAACAAAAACATGTTCAAATTTGACTTTTAATATTTAAAACTTCCTTCTCTGGTGAAAGAGTGGGGAATATATCCTGGTTTGCTGAGAAAATCCCCAAATAGATCATTCTGTGACAGATAACTGTTATGATTATTAATTCCACTGCTGACACTGAAATTAAACTGATTCCCAACATAATGGATGAGTAAACAGCACATCAGAAAGTCTCAAATGCTTCCACATTTCCTATGCAATCAAAAAAAACCCCAACTCCTTCATTAAGTAATACACTGACAGAAAAAGCAATTTGATTAAATAAACCTATCTGCCAATCATGCTAAAAGTTATAAAAGGAAAGCACTTTGCAGCAAAGTAAAACTTTTCTCCATACTAATCTCTCTCTCCCCCCGGCCTTCCCCAATTCTTAAAAGAGAGCGATGGAAAACTATGTGCCCCAAAGGAAGATTGGGGCAATACCTGGGCACCTGACAAAGGAGTTCAAAGTTAGTCTTCAGTCCCAGTGATTTACCATGAAGCAAAGATGACATGATGGCGGGATCAAGGGACAAAGGAGAAAGCGGCAGGTGATGAGGCATATGCGCTAATTCAGGAACCTAAGCTGCTGTAGGTATATGGGTGTATCCTTTGTTACATATTTATCTCTATTTTTTTTTCTGTTTTCCAGGTGACATGGGGACAATTTTTGTGGGGTGAAAGTGGAGATGGCGAGGGTCAGCAGAGGTGAAAAGCCAGGAGAAATGAGGCTGAAGGTGATGAACCTGACAGAATCAGGGATGGGAAGGTAGGAGAGCAGCAGAAAGGGTGCAGCAAGAAAGAAAAAGGAAAGAAAAGCAGAATGGGTGGTGGATGGCATAGGATGGACACCAGGTGACAAGACAAGGAAAAAGAAATCAGAAATCATCCTGTGCATAGGGTCTGAGGTGTCAAAGATACTGGGAGAGTGGGCAGGGATGTGGGGCTGCAGAGGTACTCCCCAGGTTTTGTGCTACTGGGCTCCCCTTTGTCCTGTCCATAGAACCCCCACTAGCAAAGCAGCAAACACATGTTCTCTCCTAGCAGCAAACGAGGCCACACATTACCTAGCTGCATTCCAACAACGGGGGGTTAATTTTTCATGATGTTTAATTTCACCAGCTCTGTGGGTTGGGGAGAGGGGAAGAGTTGTGTAATATGGTGTGATGGGTGGAAAGTCTCTGAACGTCACTGAGTCTGGTGGCCAAAGATGGGAACAGGGCCTGGCAACATTCTCTCCTTGGCTTTGGGAGGCAGTAGATTCTCAGGACATCAAATACTTAATTAACTGAGCTGCAGAATTGCAGGCTAAGATTCATGCAGTTGCTTCTCTGTTGGAAACCAAGAGTGTCAGCCTGGACCACTCTGTTCTTGGTGAGTCTTTAAAGCTAATGCAACTCATACAGAAGATGTTCTTTGAAAAGAACCAGAGATTTATTTGGATAAAACTCTGAGTAGATGACAAGCGCATGCAAAGGAATAATATGAGTTTTTAGTTTTTCTCAAGTAGAAAAACATAAGCAGCTTGAGCAAGAGGTATGTGCTTTGCAGCTAGGCACCAAGGCTTTTATGTTCTTCCAGGCACAGAAAGAGTTGTTCTTCTCATAGTGAAGTTCTCATAGCTCTGCAACGTCATTGAGCCAAATGGGATCATGCTAAAGAAGTATTTGGCCACTTCTGCTAGATAAAAATAAACCAAAATAATTTTAAAAGAAGGGCTGTTGCTTATTACAATCTTTCCATAATGTCTGGAGACAATGGTTATTAAGCCATCCACCTACTGTTGTCTTAAGGAAATATATGCAAGTGGGGAATATATAAATATTTTAGGTCCTTTATTAATCTAACCTTCACCATCCAGCTTTGAGCCCATCTCTCATTGTTTATGTATTATATCTGTCTTTGTATTTGTTTAGTCCTATTTGTTACACGTAATAATGAAACTCCTCAAATCCTATCTGGCTGACAAGTCTTCTGTTACTAGACCTCTAATCTTCCCTTTCTCTCTTTATTCCACTGTCTCCCAGGCTTCAGAGCTGGAAATTTGGTTCCCAACACCTGGCTACTCAGCATCAATCGCAGGAGGCTGCGGTGGGTGCTGCAGGACTCCTGACACTAGCATGTTTGCTGAGGAGAGGTGTCAGGCAACCACTCTTAGAGAGCAACGAAACCGATGGAAAAGGTTCACGGAGAGGTTTCTTCTCTTGAATGCAAAACCGGGAAAAGTGAAGCTTTTCAGAGGAGGAAAGGATGCCTCTCCCGAGTGACCGTCTGCCTCCTGGCCTCAGTGCTGGCACACTCACCGAGTGGAGCTGCACTGGGATTATCACACCGTGGGATGCATTGGTCAGCATGCTACTGGCAGCTGCGAGGGATGGCGAGAAGAAGCAGACCTCCACCCTGACAAACACAGGTTCCTCTTTTTTTTTTTTTTTTTTTTTTTCCCTCTTGGTATTTCCATGTCCAGTCACTCAGGCAGGACACTTTTTCAACACATGTAAGTCACCCTGCTCTACTGAGACTGCTTACAGCAAGGCACGCAGCTCACGGGGATATTTTTTTTAACTGAACTGAAGATGGGCAGCACAGCATAAACACGAGCCTAGGTACCCACAGGGACTCTTGGTCTTTCAAACAATAATGCTGATAGAACTCCTGCTGCAAAGCATCATCCTTGTTTATGATTATTTGTGAGATCAAAACGTTACTCTGTGACAGAGGAAGAGCTCAGGGTTTTTTAACAGTTTGTGGCAAAAGGCTTCATCCTTTCTTCCACAGAAGGCCATGGAAACTGCTGTTGCTTACACTGATTGCAAGTATTAAAGTCTGTGCCTCATATTATATTTATTATATAAGTTACGGGGAAAACATGTGGATTTTACATGAGTAGCCACAGGAATTTTTTCTTAAGTCCAGCAGTTAAAAACAGTACAGACTAGAGTGATGACTAATTAGTTTTGAGGTTACGTTCTGTGATGTCCTGGGGTTCCCAACCCCAGACCTTTTCCTCGTTCTTCGCTGTACTGGGCCTCTACCTGGACTACGTCAAGGCAGGTTGCATGCCTGGGTTGCCTGCATCACCTCCCTAGGGGACTTCAGGACAGCAGGTCTCATCCACCCCCACCCCCCAAACTTCAGCCACTACAAATGGCACAAAATTGGTCATCAAACAAGGTACAAAAGGGTAATTTGCTCATCCTTTGTCTGTATCATGCTATTAAATACTTGTAAGAGATTATTTGTGCTGATTTGTCTGCTTTGCTTTGATGGTAGGAAAGCTGATGGTAAATGTACAGGGTGTTCACTACTAACTGCACTAAATTCTAATACAGTTAAATACATAGTAAGTCCACATGTTTATCAGGTAACATCAGTTCTGTTTTAATTTAGTATACCTGCTCTATCGCACCTCCTGGAGTGTATCTCTAAAATAATATGTCAAGAGAATCCTTCCCTCTACCTACAGTTGCTTACAGTTTTTGCCATGAAAGGGAGAATCAGCACAAATGAATCCTGATAAAATATCTTACAAAACTAATAAAAATCAGCATGAAGAAATGCCAGCTATAATTGCACTATTTTGCCATAAAAGGTCTGTGGGCCAATCAAACCACAGTTTGATTGTGTTTTTTGTTTTGTTTTGTTTTGGTTTTTTTTTTTTCTTGGAAAAACAGCTTTTATCTTTGTCAGTGGTACAGTTGCCTTGATTTTGGAATGATCTGTAAGTATAACCTTTTTGAATCTCAGGAACAATATACCTCATCCAAACCTTTGTCCGGATTCATCTCCAGCTTTGATAGCTTTGGTGTGTCACCCTGCTTTCTTGTCAAATCTACCATCAATTCTAAATTGCCAATAAATAAATTCCACATTTCTTTTGGGAGATGAAGCTTGTCTGCATGCTAAACAAAGAACAGAATGCACAAAGCCGAGATACACACCGAGATATAATATTCTCCCTCTTAAAATACCGCAGGTGAAATGATAATGTGGAAGTATTCTTACCCTGAGGAAGGCAGACTCCAGTTGTAGCTTAGCAAATCAAAGACCAGAAAACTTGCTTGCAATAACATCCTAACAAATCCAAAGAGTTATTTTTTTCCCCCAGTTAAAAAATATCCACACTCTGACATTTAATCCAAATCCAGAGATTAAGGTAGAAGAACTTCAATAATTTGTTTAGTTAGGTATGAAAAGTAATTTTTCAGGAAACTGCCAGCTTGCTACTATAAAGGTTTAAAAAAAATATAGCTATTCATAGCTGAACGATAGGACTTTTCCACACAGGAAAATTCATCATCATTTCAGGTTTCAGTATCTTTTTGTATTTTGCATGGCAAATAAAAAGTTGTCCACCAAGCTTGAAAAGTCTCTTTTTTTGAGTTGGTCACTCTGTGGGAGAAACAGGCATTTCTTTATATTCCCTTAATTTCGTCTTCATAGTTGTAAAATAAGTTAAAAACAAAATGAGAGAGCTTCTTATTAAAAACTTCACTTTCTTGTAATTGAAAAAATGTATCTGTGTACCAACAAAGTAGAAAACTAAGGCACTTCAAATTCCAAAAATCTTTCCATTCCTGGGCGAGCTTTAGTGTTCAAATGTTAATAGGATGCCTGCATTAAAAAAAAAAAAAAAAAGAAAAAAAAACCCCATAAAAAAACTTGGCCTGTATTCAGGCTCAAGAGTCTGTGAAACAGACTTTTTCCATACTATGACCTCAGTCTTAGGATTTCTTTTTTGCAAAATAGTTATTTTTCTTGGCAGGTGGCCAGAACCCTGTATCTGTCTTTCTCCCCCTCCCGCCCTCCTCCCCTCCCCACCCTCCAGACGCCCCCTCCCCCCCCATCCCCCCCCCCCCCCCCCCCCCCCCCCCCATCTTTCCATCACCCAGCAATTCAGCCCCGGGACGAGGTAACCCTCTGCCCTCTGGCTGATGGGGCATGGTGATGGTGTGGGAAAAAAAATCAGGTTATGAGAGCCTGGAAGTATTGAACGCTCCCGATCGCCTTTCTCTTCTTTTTGGACCCATTTTATTTTGTTTCCCTGCCTAAGACCCCTCAGTGAAGCCAGCAGCCCCCCGCACCCAGCAGCAGTGGTGCCCCCGCCAAGCATCAGCCCCTGCGGGTTTCAAGTTGCAGTGGCTTTCGCCCAGGGTAAAGGATTTCCAAAACGTGTTACCTCGGCAACCAGGAATTTTAGCCCAGCAAAAACACCACCATGCACATCTCGACTCCAACGTGCGAGACGCTGAGCTTCCATTTATCATTTTCTTCAGAGAAAAAATACGGAGCGGGGTCGATGGTGCCTGCCTTCCTGGCAGCATTTCTGATGAAATAGACTTCTTCCCAGGTATTTGCATCTCCTGATTTTCCTGGCAACCCCTCTTTCACCATCGTACTCAGAGCTAATATATAATACATTTAAAATTCCCAATTTGTGCCTTACAAATGACAAAGTCCAAGGAAAACAGTGCCTAAGAGAAAAATAATACGCTTTTGGTGCAATACTGCAAAGCATTTCCTCAAGCATGATGACATTTTAGCCAGTTAAATTGGTTAGCTTTATTCTAAGTGACATTAAATGAACACCAGTGTTACAGAGCATTTTTGACTTGGTATAAAATTAGAAATAATGTCCAGCATTATAGTAGGTTTTCTAACGGGACAAAAGTTGTTGTTCCAAAGTGAGTTTTTCTCTTGCATTAAACCACCCCCCTTAAGCCTTGAGCCAAGGGCGGCATCAAAACACGGACAGCTTCCCATGGCTAGTTATTTTTCCCTCCGGCGTGCAAAGTATACAGGTAGATAGTAAAGGTGAAGGTGCTAAACAAGAGGGCCTGGATCAAGGGGAATTTATAAATAAAACTCTGTGCTGAGCCCTGCAGCGGTAAGAGTGGTTATCTCAAGTTATTGGCTATATCTGGTCAAAGAGTGGGCTAGCACTTGAAAATAGGACCGTGAAGACCCTATCTCAGCCCATGTAAGTCAATCACAAAATGTCCCCAGACCTCAGTAGTGCTTTTATTTAGCATTCGTCTATCCCTGTTCCTGTTGACACCTCAGATCAAGCTTTTTTTTTTGTCTGATTTGAACTCAACAGAAACTAAATCTTGTCCCAGGAAAACTGCAGCTGCAATTAAGGTCAGATTAGGCTTCCAGGTGTTCTCTTTCTAAACCAAACAAATAAGCCCCCTCTCATCTGCTTTCATGGACATAATGTTTTTAAGATCTTTTTATATGACTTTATATGTTATTTAAAGATTTTTTACTTGTATCATCTTCGATTGCTATGTGTCCATAATTTTTACATGGCAAAAAAATTACCAATAATACCAATTCATTCTTCCTCCCTAACTTTGCTAAACTTCAAAGACAGGTTCAGTCAAGACCTGTGTGAGCAAATGTCTTCCAAGAAAATGTCTTTATAGCATTTGAAGAAAATAGATTTGTTGGTATCAATTTACAATAGTGTTTTTTTGTGAACTATCAGCAGCATTATACACCACAAATCCAAAAAATCCATGCGCAGAAAAGGTTAGGAATTGGCAGGCAAGGTTCAGGTCAGCATTGTGACAATACTGCAGCAGCTCTGATGCATCCCACAGGTGAAATCACTTTGTTTCTTAGAGCAGGAAGTTATGGTGGAATTGTATTTGTTAACAGGCTGTATTTTTAATACAGAGAGAAATGCTGTGTACGCCGAGGGCAATTCTTCAGTGGAGAGGGAAGAAAAAAGAACTTTTTCATGGGAATTTGAGAGCCGAGGGGTGTGTTTTAAAATTTTAGCTGTTCCTGCTGGACTGGCCGAGCAGAGTGACAGTCTGGCAGTGTTAGGGGGGAGCTCTGCAGGCTGAGGCTCAAGTAAACAGGTGGAATAGTGCAATGAAGCCAGCCTTCTTCTTCTGCCAGCGACTTGGCTAGTGGATAAACACCAGACTTTCACTTCCACAGTTTTCAAGACCTCCATTGCTCTGAAAAACACTGCCTTCATTCATCATAGTAAGGGGGTTTTTTTCTTGTTTTTTTTTCTTTTTTTTTTTAGCATGGACTACAAGAACTCTCAGAAACATCACAGACATACATTAAAAGCCATTGATGCAGTAGTGTTTTCAGAAACAATACATCTCAAAAATTAACTTAAAGGATGTAATTTCATTTTGTCTACGATCCCTTGGGAGTTGTGCTTCTAGGCAGAGAAGGGTCATCTGTGGCTCATGAGTCAGTTGATATGCTCGTAACAGTCCTTGATAGAGCCCATGGAGTTACTAAAACAGTTGTCACCAAATCATTGGCCAATGTATCTGCTGCAAATGTCCTTGCCATCTAAAATGTCCACAACTTGAGCTGTGGAAGAGTGTTTGGGAAGTTGCCCTGGTATCTTAATCTGAAAGCTAAAAGTGGATTATACCCCATAAAAGTTTGGGCAGCGCATTTCTTGGAACTGACTTCCACAGTTGCTTGGATTTCACCCTTTCCATGGTCCTCCAGACCCATGTGTTAGCTTTTTTCTGGTTCAATTGACTTGATCCATCATGGTACTTTTGCCAAACAAACAGGAGGATACTGAAGATGTACCATCGGATGTATTTTTCCTCTGCAGCTTGCATGCTTTGCCCCTTCCCTATTTGCCATCCCTTCCTCCAGTTCCAGCAAGACAAAACTCAACTCCTAGTTTAAATTGGGTGACGCCTTCCCAAGATTGAAACTGTGGGAGGAGGATGGGGAAGTGGTAATGGGGCAGGGGATGCCCTTGGTCATCTGTGGGTGCCTGGGAGAGACAGCAGCTCCCGCTTTCCCTATCTCCCTACACCTGGCACTCCTCAGGACATTTACCACTGACTACCCAAGCCTGTCTTTAAAAAACTACCGCTCGCTTCCTTTACTGCTCCGGGTGAGTAATCCTTAGCCATTCTTACAGAACATTACATTTTTCAACATTTTGTACAAATATTAATCAGATAGTCTTCACAGCAGCCTAGTTATTATTTTAGATGGGGAAAAGCCAAGGCTAACCTTAAATAACTTGCACTAGGCTTTTCGGTGAAGTGAGGTGGGATTAAGTCTCCTCTTCCAACCCCAGTGCTCAACCAGGTTGCAGTAGTTGCCTGAGAGGGTTAAGGTCAAGACCACACAGCCAGATGTGGGAGGTCAAGGTCCCCGGGGGCAAAGAGCTGGACAGTGCGTTGGCAGCACCCACTCAAGCTGCTCTCCTGTGTTTGAGACTGGTTCTCTTTGTTCTCTGGAGGCACCTTGCAACCCCTCTGCCTCAGTCTTCCCATCTACAGAAGGGGAAACCAGGAGGAGTTTGTGGATGTTGGTATCTGTGAGTCACTCTGCAGATACAAGGGGCAGGGCAGAAGTGAGGAAGAAAAGGCAAGAAACCAACAGGTGACACCTGTGCCGATACAGATGTAGGTCACATCAAGTAAGAACAAGCATGATGTTGCTTTTAGTAAGGTTTTTTTTTTAAAGAAGTAAGCTTTTTAGTATTTCCTTTCTCAAGGAGAATCAGGGTGATGAGAATGATGAGCAGCTGCTGTATGGGCAAGAGACTGTAGCATTAATGTCTGCAACTGGGCAGCTTGGAAGCTGTTGAATTCAGTACTGCTAATGAAGATTCCCCTGAGCAAACTATTCTCCAAGTGATGCTGATGCTGGGGACTGGTGCAGGGAAGGAACAGAGCCAACATCTATTTCTGCCTGGCAAAAGCAAACAAACAAACACACACACCGAGATCACTGTGATTCTCAGAGAGTATTAGCAAAGGCCAAAACTTGCATAACTGCCATAAATTATAAAAGCCTCCCTCAATCTTGGTTAATTCTCTTGTAAAAGGGAGGGAAAAATCTGGAGCATCTCAGCATGAAAACAATTGTGGGAGGGATAATAAAGAGACAGCACTGAGGTATCTAGTTGCTAGCCCTGATATCATTAAGTAAGTGCACTAGAAATGTCGAGGTAAATGCATAGCAGTGAATCACATTCAGGCATGATTAACCTTGGGTAGTCTGAACTGGAAATCATTTACAAACACAAAGGTACCGAAGAACATCATAACAGACAGTACATCGAAAGTCATCCCAAGAGCGAGAGTCTTGCCGAGTGCTTTGTGTATTTGTGCCATTTTTGAATTACTGTCATATTTTGCGTGTGGGAGGATGGAAGATCCCAGACCCCTGGCTCGGGGAGGAGCTTCCATGGCATTGCAAGGTCCTCTGAAACACATGCACTAGTTAGAATCACTTTTCCTTGCACATAAGTTTTATAAAATTACAATTGTAATATTCTGAGGTTTACTGAAAGGATCCAGTTTTTGCCAAAGAAAGAATGAAATCCTGTATCTGAAAATATTAAAGAATGCAAGAACACTCTTTATTCCTCCCCCACTCCTTAATGCAGTCCTTCAGACTATGACTGGTAAAACCAGGAGGAGAAAGGATATTAATAAAAATTAAGTGTTTTTAACAAAATCTGTGAAAGATTTCTGGCCATTGAAAACAACCTTTTATCACAAAACCAAAAGAACAAGACATTATTGGATATTTCTGAACAGTCCTAAAAGTTTAGAAATGCTCAGCGAAGCTGTAACCAGATGACCCATAGAGAGCTATATATATTGAGTACAACAACAAAAAACCCCCTTCAAATCCAGAATTCTCATGGCTTTAAAAGCATTCAATTACAAGGAACATGAATCAACTGGGGAAGACTCCAGACAGCTTAACACCTTTGTATTGTTTGCACCTTTTATTGCAATTCTTCAGTGCCAGCTCAGGCGATTATTGTGCATGCCAAGGTGGTAAAGGCCATAGGGATATCATGCAAAAGGATACAGCTCTGCTCACACTTCCTCCCTACTTTCACATCCTTCTCATTCTCCTACACCCATCTCAGTTATCTCCAGCACTGTAATAACTGCCCTTATTTATCTGCCTCATTAGGATGTTGCATCAATTAATGTGTATCATCTAATGCATACCAGTTTCTTAATGTTTAATATTATTATCAGTGGAGAGCTATGTCATGCTGAGTCTATCTAGGGAGTTAATGCATACAGGAAAAAAAAACCCTGTGCATAATGCTATTCAGAACGATGCATTTACTGTACCCAAACCCCTCCGAACAGATCACCATGCATCCAGCACGCTAGGTTTCTGTACTCTCGGAGGTTACAGGTAGCACTTTTGGCCCCAGGGCTCCAGGTCACAGGGTTATATCTGGTTTTGAGGACCTGGAGCCTGGTGGACAAGGCAGGAGGAATGTCTTGAGAGGAGACGTCATGTAAATGCTTGGTTCAGAAACGCCTCGCTGCCTGATTCAGGAGGGTAATCAACCTGTCCTTTGAAGCTGCATAAATAATGTTTGGATGGAGGTAGTAAATCTGCACCAGGGATGAATTAACTGCCATTGAGTCATATAAGCTTGGCTTGAGTGTGTGGCTTGTAACATGCCTGAGGAAAATAAAAAAGACATTTGCAAGAAAGAAACATTAATTTTTTCCTCCCTGGCTTTTCTGTTATTTTTATCTAGGCCAACACGACTTGCTTTGTGGTTTTTTTTTGTTGTTGTTGTTGCTGTTTGTTCCATTTTCACAAGGAGACACTGATCCACAGTGAAACAAATCCACATTTTCTCTGGGTCAGGCCTAAAGGTGCCACCTCTCCTACATCAATGTCACTCCTTTTTAGCACCCCTGCCAGGAGATGCCAACTGCACTCCTTTGACACTCTCAGGGAAGTGACACCTCACAAGAAGGTGCAGGGTTTTTTACCCACAGGGACCCCTGGCAGCACTTGTGCCCCCTCGCACACCTCTCCCCTTGCACAACCCTGCCGGCCTCCAGCTGCAGGGCTGGGCACTACTGGGGCTCTCATCCGGCTGTGCAATGACATGGTCTTATCCATGCAGGGAGGGGATGAGTACATCCACTCCTATAGATGGACCCAGCCACACACGCTCACACATCCACATGTACCCTTGCACTGCAGGTCTTTCTGGTTGTGCTTCTTGTGCACAGGTGCGAGCTGCTATATCCCCAGAAGAACAGGCAGTCTATATCGATCGATGGCTGCCTGAGAACCAGGGATAAAAGTCTGTCTTAAAAGAAGGTGGAAAAGAGAAGAAACCTGGGGAAGGCCAACAGAAGGTAGCAGAAAGAGAACTGAAACATCAGTGTGCACCTACACGTCAGCATGAGTTAATTTACCTCACTGTAACACTCAAGTATCCATCCCTCAATTCTATAACACATACATTTTAGTATACTAATAACTTTTGCTCATATTGCTTTCCCTACTTTCTCATTTCCAGTGTTTTACCTCTGGTTTTCTTCTGCTTCTTCTTCCACTTCTCTCAGTTTTATATCTCTTTCTGAAAATTTGGTGGTTTCGGTTCCTTTTTCTCCTTCTTAGAAGTATCCCTCTCATTTTCTTCCACCTCTTTTGGCACAGGACTTGCTGATTCCCTTCCTCTGATCTCCTTTCCTTCCTGTCTCTTTCCACACAATTTCTCTAGAGGGGTCTTTCCTTCTTGAATGCAGTCATTTATCAGTGGTAACCAGTCATTTCTACTTCTAAAAATTGCTATGGGAGCCAGTATCTGCTGTGGGGTAGCCTTAGCATATAGTAAGGATTTAAAGATAAGCATTTTAAGTATACTATATGTCTAGCACAGTTTCAAAAGGTTGCACTAAGACCTCTTATAGGCAAGGAACTTTTCACACCTGACCAGATTCCGGTCTGCTATAGGCACACTATATGACACAGTATGTAGTCTCAAACCAAAACCATAAACGTATTGGGGCATATCTTTGAACCCATATTCTGGGTTCAGAGGTACCCCTATTGTGGGTTCAGAGATCTTACAGGATTTTAATCTAGTGAAGAAGAAGAAAGGATAGTAAAGAACATTTCTCATCAATAGAATACTGTCTAACTAGAAAAAACACTTTGGAGGTTGGCTTATGTTTTACATATTGCTAAATATCAGCAAAAAAAAAAGTGTTCATTTCTCAAAAATACCTCCAGATGGCATTAAAACCCTTCTTCTTTTGGTCTTTATTGTGATATTATTTTAAAAAATTATAATTATTGGAATTGTTCTATTAACCATTCCCAGCAATCATACTATCAGAAGGAATAAGGCTGCTAATGCTTAATTCATTTAATAAGTTTGGCTAAATATGCTCACATACTGTAATTACATTCCACAACACAATCTGCAGGACAAGCCATTCCTTATACCATGTCAAATCTTTTTCTAGATTCATTTCCAGAAGATTTTTAATGTGTATTTGCAGCAGAAATCAAAACATCCCACAATAAATCACCGTTATTGTACCTCCTTCTGTGACTGCTTTTGCCATGTAACAAATGGTGACACCTTGTGAGATTTACATGATATAATGCTCTGAATTTAAATAACAGGAATCAGAAAACATAAATTATGGGCAAGATGCACTCTAAAATTCACATGACTAACTGTTACAAGAACTTCCCTCCCTCAAATGGGATTAAGAAGGTGAATGGTTTTGCAGAAATTCATAATGCTCCTGCCTGGTAGTTATTAAAGGATTTCACTTATCTAGCTCAGTTTGGGAGACTGATGCTATTTTTTTTTTCTAGCCTGCAGCCCATCTGTTTCATAGACTGGTTTACGTTGGCAAAACAATTCAGTCCTTTGTATACTAGAGTTAAAAATGGTAAAAGCTTCTATTGTTGCACTAGAGTGAAGGTGAACACTGATATATTACAAGTGCCTGTTCCTATCTATTTCTCGACTTCTTTTGTTAATTCAAAAACATCAACAAAATCGTGAGAGACCAGAGATAGCTGTAATTGGATTTCAAGTAATTCAGAGGTGAAGCTGCAGACTGCAGTCTTTTAAAATTACATCAGTACATCAAAGGCATATGTGACATGATGTTTTTTAGCAAGTGTGTCAAACTCCAGCAGCATTAAGGTAATGCTGAAGTCAGGTTGTAAAGGCCAGTCTTGCACACCCACAAAAATAATCTCATATCTATTCAGTGTGATATGGAGCCATTTCATTTGCAAAGATCTCTGACTTACTAGCATGCAAAAGTTCTAGGAATAATTAATGTTTAGTCATTATCTAAAAACCTGTTTTAAGAAAAGCATCAGCGAAAGAACTTTATCTTAATGAAAACAAATTCTATTTTGCCCAACAAATCTGATAAAAACACAGCTGCCTTCTCCGATCTTAAATGCAAAAGTGACTTACGATGCATGGGTTGCGTTTTTCTCTGGACTCTTTGGCTCTACATCACTTTTCCCTTTAAAAGAGAAGAAGAAAACGACATCAGAAATGGATCAATATGGAAACTGCTCAGATGTGACACATCAACGCTTTATTCATTGCGAACACTGACCGCTCTTGCCACACATGCAGACCGCTGCTGAGGCAATCACAGGGCTGCCGGGGCACTGCTGGAGCATTTGCAAGCGGGGAGTCAACCCTGACTTGACTTTTCTTGTCACTGCCACACGTACTCTGGAAATGTCAGGCAAGGAAACTCCACAAGAGAGGCTGATTAGAGGACACAAGCTTTACCAGGGATAGCAGACCTTGGAGCAATGGAAAGGAATTCTCTAGGGCCCTACAGCTCTGCTATGAGAGTGTGCCCCATCCAACATGCACAAGCTCCAAAACTCTGCTACAGGAACAGTAATTATTTAATAGAAAGCAAAACACCATCAGTGGGAGCTAGTAAGGCAGTGATTACGACACAGTTCTGCCAATGAATGTTTTGGTTCACATTCATTTTCACAGATTAAGGATCCGATCTTCGGCTCCTGTAAGTGGGGGCTGGGGAAGCCTTCCCTGCTATGTTGTATATCTTGCCTTAGGCACTCAACCCCAGGAGAAGTCAAGTGCCCAAATGCTTGAGAAGTATCAGAGACCCAAGGGATGCCTCTTCACATTTCTTTATGACTCACAAGGGTCCTTGCACAGCATTTTGACTTGTGATGATCCCCTTCTTGGATCCAAAATCGTATGTCTGCCCAACACAGCTTAGTTACATAGCACAGACACCGGGGAAGCAGGCTGCTAGCTGATGGGGTGGTACTGCTTCCGCTGAGTCAGGCCAAGCCCTTCTCCCTCCTTTTCACCCACCCCGGAAAAAAGGAAGGCTGATATTGTTTGCTGTAATTATTGCTCTCTGAGTAACCTGAGAAAGCTGTGCTTCAGTCTAAGATTTTTGTTTAGTTCTACCATGGGTATACAAGGTATGCGACTCCACTTGAATCACCTTGAACTTGAATTCTGGACCTAGTGACTGCGCAGCTGCTGCTCCTCTTTGTGTGTCGCTGGATGCTAATAGCTGTCTACACATGAGTTTATGTTGCCTAGCAGACAAGGAGGCGCAGAGGTTGAGTGTGACTGGTTTACTGATGGATGCATTTTTCTCCATTACCTTTTAATAAGCTTTGTTAAATCAAAATCCACCTGTGCCTTCTGAAAAAAATTTGAGAAGTGTTTATTGTGGTCAGGCTGTTACGGTGTTGTCTGATTTTCTGCTCATTGACTTGAATTGAGTGGGTTTTGGATTAGCCCCCAACCTGTTCCATGCACGTGAGCATTACGTATCATCCATTTGCTGCTGACATAGTCCTCACACTCAATTCCCATACATTGCTGGGGTGTCAGCAATGGCTGGGAGGGCTACCTCTGGAAAACTTGCTGTTGCCTTCAGAAAAGGCAGGGTTTTGCTACCAATGTCCTTCCACTGCTGCACAGAAGCAAGCTGAAAGACTTTGCCTAGACAGCAAAGAAGATGCCTTGTAGAGAAGGTTCTGTGTATTGTATTGCAAACACCTTGCCGTGGTGCTTTTAGATCTCATCTGCCCCTCTGAAAGTGTTTATGTCTACCCAGCTTAGGTGCCTAAACTATAGTGAACAGGATGGGGAAGCTTCGGATGACGTCAAAAACACTGATGCCTCTCCGTGGACCTCTAGGGAGACTAAGCACTTACTGTAGGAGGACAGCTAAAATTTAGGCACGAGCAGGGCATCCATACACGATGGAATACATTCACTCTGTGATTTCTAGGTCACTTTTTGCTTCTAGCAGAGACCTCAGAAAGTATATCCAGATGATGAACTCACTCGCTAGAAAGCTGTTGCTACAAGTATACGTTTTTCAGCCTTAGGGTGCCTGGAGCCCTGGAGCTCATCTGCATTATGGTAATTTGAAACAAGAAACCAACAGTAACAGTTGGCATATAGTCAAAATTTTCTGTTTGTAACTTAGGCTTTTTATAAGTGATGAATTATTACCATGAACACTGGTTTGTTTGACTGTGAGAGGGAATATGGATTCCTGAGTGCTTTGCCAGCAGAGTTCACATCAGTTCTACTTTCAGCAATGTATGTTAATGCAGCAACAAGGGGAATAGCATAAGTACTGTGAGGAGAGAGAAAAGGGAATCTCTGTGATTTAGCCAAACTGGATATTAATGAATTACCCTACAGTAAGCATTTGCAGCTGCTTTTATGCTAATCGTCACTTAACATACTTCTGTGCGGAGGGGGAGGAGGAAGCCTGTACAGATGGTAGAAACGCATCAGTCCAGCCTATCAGAGTAGAAAATCTGGCCATTAAGGCTTTATCAGTTCTTACCAACTTTGTTCTCACTTGACTGAATCATAGAAATTTTAAAAATGTGTATAGACCAAGCATAGCTGAATGTCACAGACACAGTACTGATAAGATCTTTGGATAAGCATATGTAAAAGGGAATTACCTGTCAGAACAACTTGGTTTTTTCACACTCACTGTTGGCCAGACTAAGATTTACTTTCCATTTTCCATGTAACCTGCCAAACCCATGCAGGTACCATTGTGGGAGGCTGGCATTTGCCGAATTGCTAAATCCTCTCCAGCTCTGCTGCTTCTTATGGGCAAATTTGTGTTGTCCCTTGTTTTTCTTAGTCTTTTTGGAACTGACAAAGAATATGCTACCCACCCCACTATGGGACTGCTGTTAGCACACTTTATTTCAGGTGCTAAGCACTGCGTGTGTCTCCTGAAATGGGTGTGGACATGTGTGTGTCTGTGTGTTGGTGTGTGTATGCATACAGAAACATATGGTGGAAACCATCAGTCCTCATGAGGATCCTTAGCCACAGAGCTGGCAGTTCTTTGCTAGTTTCTACCTCATCTCACACAACTCCCTTCCTAATCTTTCTAGATACAAACAGAGGAGATGTGCCCAGATTACTCCCAGTTCAAAATAAAATCCAAATCAACTTTTGTAGGATTTCCCCCCTGAATAGTGGGTGGCCAGAGGAGTTCTCTCCTCTGAGCTGGAATTTGAGTGAATCACTCAACCTAACCGGCCAAGTTTCCCTTTCTGGATTACAGAAATAAATAATACTTATTGTTATAGAGCAGTATAACTTCAGCCATTATGGGTTTTTAAATGCTTTGATTTCCTTGCGGGGGAAGGATAAGAGAAATGCAAATGTTATCCATGAGAAAGACAACGTTTGCAGCTGAAGTAAAACCACTGCAAATGACAGACTCAAGAGCCACTCCAAAGAAGACACGGTGGGATGGGAAATAACAGCTAATTGGAACGCTGAAGATGTGCATTTGAATAACACAGCACATAGACCATTAGATTTCTTTCCCACATAGGGTCATTTGCTAACATTTCCTCACATTCTGTATTGGGTTTGCATGACAAGGTTCGGGTAGTGGGGGGGCTACAGGGGTGGCTTCTGTGAGAAGCTGCCAGAAGCTTCCCCCGTGTCCGATGGAGCCGATGCCAGCCGGCCCCGAGATGGACCCGCCGCCGGCCAAGGCCGAGCCCAGCAGTGATGGTGGCAGCGCCTCTGGGACAGCGTGTTTAAAAAGTGGGAAAGCCAACCCCAGCCGGAGAGAGGGGCGAGGAGGTGTGAGCGCAGCACCCTGCAGCCCCCCGGCCGGGCAGGAGGGGCAGGGGGGGCTCCAGGCGCCCAGCAGAGATGCCCCGGCAGCCCCTGGCGAAGCCCCCGCTGGGGCAGGCCGTGCCCCCGGCCCATGGCGGCGAACGGGGGAGCAGATCCCCCCCCGCAGCCCGCGGGGGACCCCAGGCCGGGGCAGGGGGTGCCCGAGGGAGGCTGCGACCCGCGGGCAGCCCGGCCGGAGCGGCTCCTGGCAGGGCCTGTGGCCCCGCGGGGGGGAGCCCGGGCCGGGGCGGGTTCGGGGCCTGTGACCCCGCGGGGGGCCCGGGCTGGAGCCGGCTGGGCCTGAAGGGCGGCACCGCGGGGGGGCCCGGCCGGGGCGGTGCGTGAAGAGCTGCAGCCCGGGGGAAGGGCCCCCGCGGGGGAAGGTCGCGGAGGAGCCGCTCCCGGGGGAGGGACCCCGGGCTGGAGCAGGGCAGAGTGTGGGGAGCCTCCCCCGGGGGGCAGGAGCGGCAGGGACCGCCGGAGGGACCCCCCAGCCCCAGCACCGTCCGGCCCGCGGGGGGGGGGGAGCGAAGTCGAGCCCGGGAAGAGGGGAGCGGTGGGGGGAAGGCATTTCAAGATTTGGTTTTGTTTTCTTACTACCCTTCTCTGATTTGACTGGTAATAAATTACACTAATTTCCCCATGTCCAGTCTGTTTTGCCTGATTCACCTGTAATTGGTGAGTGATTGCTCCCTGTCCTTATCTCGACCCTCTAACCCCTGCCCAGCTGAGGCGGGGAGCGATAGAGCAGCTTTGGTGGGCACTTGGTCTCCAGCCAGGGCCAACCCACCACACATTTGAATCCTTTTTTTCCTAAATTTCCTTTGAGTTTGACGTACAGGATTGGTAAAGTATGTATTTCACTCTATCTTATTTGATGTTTTATTCCAGCACCTCAACAGGAATGCTCATGGATGCAGGTCTCAGAGGTAGTCAGATTCCCTCTGCAACGTTAGGAAAAGTGCCTGGGTGCCTGACAGTGACCTACACTTTTGCCATCAGCGAAGATGGTGTGCATGGGTTCAGCTGTTCTTTCGTTTGGTTGCCACCAGCCAGGCAATACCTACTGCATGCAGCCCCAGCCCAGCTGCAAATATATGCTGATTTTGCTGAGCAGGATGAATAAGGAGATAAGAAGCTGGAGGTACTGTGGTGTGGGAGGGCAGATGGGGGGAACTGGAAGTAAAGTGAGGTTGGAGACCACTGGAGTAAGGAGCAGGGGAAAGTTGTGAGGAGGTAGTGCCAATTTCCTAACCCACAGGAAAGCAGGTTTCATTAGATATGCAGAACAGCCTATTTTATTCAATATTCAAGGGAATTCAATTCAAGGGAATACTCAAAATGAAACTATGACCAAAGCTGGCCAGACACTGTGGCCTCTGATGTCATTGCGAAGCCCTCAGCTCAGCTGGTGTGTTTGTCACGCTCGTGACTGCGTGTATTTGTGTAGCCCTCTCTATTATGGCCCTTTGGTGCTTCCTTCTCTCATTACTGTTTTCATTATTTTCCAACAGAACCTCATCCCCTTTGTCTTTTATTATTTCCTTAGTGCTGGTACTCGCAGCAATATCAAACTGATGCCAGCAATTAAGTGACACTGCTGCATGTTTCTTCACAACATTGTCTTCTGCATGCTGACCTTTCACCAGCCTTTGCCACACTGTTTTAATAGCCTACATCTCCCTGCCTTGTCTCTCTGGATGTCTTCTCCCTCACACAGTGGGTGACCAGCTACTTTCAAAGCCCCACCTACCAGCTCAGGGCATTCTTCATCTTCAGTCACAGCCCTGTAATTTGCAAACAGGGCTCTGTGGTGGCTAACAGGTCAGGAAACTAACAAAATCATTCTTTTGGTTGAGGTGATTTTATGTTGAGAGCAGGATAGGATCATGTATTTTTAATATGCAAGACAACATTAACAAGTCAGAAGTGTCAGGGGAGAGGATTAATACTTTGTTTCACAGAATGATTCAATCTTCCCTTTCAATACAGCTGCTAAGTTTTTTACCATAACTAAATGTAATTAAAGTGCTGCTGATCTGTGCCATGATTTGTAAACTGGAGTCCACTGAAAGGCCCCAACCAGGAGTGACACAAGCACACATCACTCCCCTGCCCACACCGCTAGCCAAAAAGACCCACAGCCATATGGTCTTTGAGACATTATCTGGTGTTACTTTGGCAGGATTTATCTAGCTTATTACTGTGCAATAGCCACAAAATATACCATTGCCTATGGAAGAGAAATGATAACAAGTCTTCCTACAGAATTTTCTGGCAGTTTGGATGACCGTGTAACTAGGTCACCTCTTTTCTGGCTTTCTAAAAAAGCCACTTTTTTGACCTTTCAGTCTTTCTCATCTACATAATAGAATAGTCATAACAAAATGAATCCTTTTTGTTCTTCCCAGTCCACCAAAAGAGCTGACATTTTGATGGTCACTCCTCAGTTCAGTTCTCCACATTTGGCCACAGCCAGGCTCTGCACCATCCCATTCTGCTACTTGGTCCCTTACTCTATCAGTCACTTGTTTTTCACAGACATTGTCATCCCCTCCATCCAGTTCAGCCAGAAAATGAATTTGTACTTACTTGTATTGCTGTGTCCTGTAGATCCCTGTTGTGACTCCTATAGTAATAATAGAAAATAGGTACAGTGTGTTATTTTTATGGCAATTTTTAGCTGCAATACTTGCTTGAACATTACCTTAACAATACAAACAGCATCATTAATTGTTCATTCAATTTCAAAGTAATTTTCAATTACAAGAATAAATCCAATATTTCTTTGAAAATCCATTAATTCTAAGGCTTGTAAACTTATTTCACAACAATCCGTTAATGGTGCAATTCCTTGTCTAGCTATTACGACTCTCATGCTCACTATTCAGTTATTGATCAACCAAAACTTGTCTATTATCTTCTACAAGTTTAGATGAGAAGACAGAGGGAAGACCAATATTGTTTCATGGACCATTAGATTCCTGCGACAGTAGCACAGCTGGTCTTTCCTTTTCACATGTTGATATTGACAGTACCAGAGAACGGAAATACAGACCTAGCTCTGGGTCCCTGAGATTACAAGGTCAACCTTGTATCACAACTGCAATATCTATGAATATGGTGCAATAAATCTGACCATTTTTTCCTTACGTGCAAATGTTCACGTATTTTACTCATAGAATTTATATGCATTCATAAAAATACAAAAGAAGCCTATAAATAGAAGTGAAATAGAAATATAAACTATAGCAAAAAGATATTTATATTAAGGAAAAAAACCCCACTTTGCCATGGACGGCAGCAGGAAAGGTATCCCATATATAACTCTGCTTCTGAATAACCCAGACATGCACGGGAATACTACCACATATACATGCTGCGGTTACAACTGCAGCAAAGGCTGTTCAGAGGGGCCAGACACCCACAGCAACACACATGATCATTTTCAGTGAGGAATTGGGCACTAGACCAGATCCCTGGCCCACAGAGGCTGAGTGATGAAGCAAATTCACAGCTCATCAAGAAAGGAACTGCAAGTCCCCAGAGAGCTCAAGGATGCTCTGACTTGGCCAAGCTGAGATTTTGCTGCTGAGTCACTCGAAAGCATACCTCAGGGGTTCAGGGCCCCAAGAGTTTCTTGGCATCTCTAAAGGGACGTTGGCTGGACTGCAGATACTGGGATCTCAGGGGCTCAGCTAGTCAAATCTGCTCAATCTACACCATTTGCTCTGGAGTCAAGGCTCTCCAGACTTACGGCTTTAATCTGTAATTTTTAGGCTATAATACACATCTACAATTCATCACCATCCTACGCACCTTAAGTGCAAGACATCAAATTTTTGGGGAAGCCCTGAGCTTCTACCTTCAACTGCAGTATGAAAAGATCTGTACCGTCTTTCACATGCTGACAATAATTTCTGAATAATTTCAAATTGTCTACTTTTGACAAATTGCCTCACCTTTTTGCAAATGCTTCTGATGACAGGATATTAAAGCCTGGTTTTTTTCTGGTGACTGAATATCAGAGAATCACAAAAAGACAGTGCAGGTTTGGGTTGGAAGGGACCTTAAAGATCATCTAGTATAATACAGAATAAGATTATAGAATAATCTTAAGAAGTCCAGATCAGCCTGCAGTAGTGATGTAGTGACATATACACTTGAATTTAAATGCTATTCTAGTAGTCAACCAGGCTGCCAATAAAAGCAGGCTATTAGAGCATGTTCAGTTTCCAGAATAGTGCATTTATGTACCTAGAGAAGTTTGAGGGAATACAATCTTTTTGATGGAAATACCCTTGGGTTTGTAAAAGTGTTTGAAACTGCTAAACAAGCATCTTGCTCACTTTTTTACATTTTCAACCTCAGGAAGAATGCAACCTCCCCTTTAACTGCCTAGCACAGTATCTTACTACTGGCTCTGCATAGTCTCAAATCTGACATCAGTAAAACATATGAGCTATAACATTTTCACTTTTCCTTTTGACTGAGTCTTTAAAATAAGCATCTTGATTCTCAACAAATTATTCTTAATAATAAAGGCTAATACAAAAATCTCATAGCAAAAGAGAGAATGCTCCTACTGAGGTAGGAAAAAAGTATGACTTCATGCAACTTAAAAACCAAAGGTGAAGTCTTCACTTCTGGAGATTATTTTCCCATGTATTTGCTCCAACTTGTTAAAATCAAGAAAAAAGGAAAAAGTAAATGAATTCAGAGTGTAAAGAATAACATCACTATGATAACTTGGCTTCTGCTGAGAATAATCACCCAATAGCTTTGTGACAAGACACCAGTTCTCCTGGAGTGGATAAATTAATTCTCAGATAACAAAATGTTGGCTGATCCCATAATATCACATACATATAACTAGAAATCAAACATCTGATCAAACTTTCAAGACATGAAATCACAGTAAAAATGAAGAAAGACAGTAAAGCAGAAAGCAGAATTAACAGCAATTTTTTCCCACACAAGAGCAGAGAATTAATGCCTGAACATGAAAGCTCATTCACACAAGCATCAAGTGAGCTCTTATTTACCAAATTTAATTATTCATTTAAAGTTTATTTATTAAGATGTTTTAAATAAAATTGCAATCAAATAATGCCTGATCATTTGTACATAACAAAGTGTGACAGAGACCTGAGAAAGGAAAGCACACACAGCCTGTCACATCACACACTGATTCAATTATCCTTAAGCTTTGAAAAACAAGAAATAAAGAGACTATCATTGCCCCTTCCTAGTAAATTCAGGACTACAAATTAATTCCACAGAGAAAGTAAATTCAAAGTTAAGGATGAAATGTAACTTTATGCTCTTTATTACATAAAGGACAGTTCCCTATATGTGCTCTCCCAGCAGTGCTGTGCTGTGAAACATACTGGGCACTGCTGCACGTGGCAAACGTGACCTGGACTTCCCTTCCGTTCTCCTGCGTTAGTGCAGACCTCCCGTGTTAATGTGGTCTGATTTCATATACAGGTACAGCATATGGACATACATCCCCCATCTACCCAGCATACAGTTATATAGATGGACACATCTGCACACTCCATTTCAAATATGCAATTCTGTTATATTTGTGCTATATATAAATATAAACCTCAGGTTTCTAGCATTTATTGCTAGACTGATTTCAAAACCAGTCTAGCTATAGTTGCTGTGGCCTTTGCAACTTTAACAGCCTAATTAATAAATTTCAAGTTTCAGGCTGTCAGATCACTAATTACTTGAGTTGCAGGTTAAAAGCAATGTGGCATGTATGGGAACTAATGATGCTGACACTCCGTTTTTATAGACAGAAAAGTGAGGATGATTTGCATCCTTGCAACAAGGCAGGAGTCCTACAAGCTTCTCTTTTTCTTATTCCCAAAATGACGAGTATCTTTACACTTGGGAACTGTCTTCTGTTAAAAAGGACTGCAGCCTACTTGCTTCTCTGGCTGGAAGAGTCATTGCAAGTGAACTGAACTGGTCTCTCAGTGCTGCCATAAAGACTGAAAGTCAATTCACGGTACCATGCATCGCTTGGAATGAAGAGATGAATTTGATGCCCCAAATTTAGCCTTTCAGCCTCTTTGCTGGCCTTGGCCACTTCATAACTGACAGGCACATTTATCTGAATAATCTGTGCTCTACAACAGTTTGGTGCAGTCCTTAGGTTTTAACAGGTTGGGACCACTATGTAGCTTACCTGTGGGAAAGCTTCCTAAGAGTTATGGTAGCATCCCCTATGAGATCAAATAAAGGTTTTACACCACATATTGTGAAAAGCAATAGCTAGCTTATGAATGTTTCAAAAACATGTCTGAAAAATTAGGAAACCATTCTTTGCATTTTGGAACCTGAAAAGCAGATACCTTCTAAAGTCTGCAACTGTACAGATTCAGAGTGAGCCACAGGAGTAGCTTTTAATTATTCTAAAATATTTTAAAATAGATGTGGTGTCTATGATCTATGGCCAGTAATGCAGGATTTTTCCAGGACTCTGGTCAGTTTTGTTAGGTAGTTCTTCCCCATCTCACAAAAAGCATTCTGATTTCTGACCATACAGCCCACCCAGCCCACAATACAGTAGTGATGTTATTATATGTACAAAACTATGAAGATGAAATCTTGTTCATCCTAAGCTAAAATAAAATGGAAATTCTACTTTGGTAAGACAAAAGGAAGCCACCTAGAAAAGGGTCTTTAAAAATGAATGGTAGATCTCTGACATGGCTCTGCAGTTCAAACTATTAGAATATTTCCCAGGGATATGGATGAACAGGCAGAAAGAAGATGAGAAAGTCAGTATCACCCATTATTCACATATGCTTTGCCCTATGGTCTCTGGTTCTCCTGTTCCTATATTCATCACAATATATTTAGTTCTGAGGAAGTACATTCAGATGGCTACACAGATACGTGCATACCTTGCCCATACACATCTGCATACGTGCCGTGCAAGCACATCGTGTGGTGGTAGTTCTGACAGAAACGGCAGAGCTGCAAGCACCACTTTGTTTTTGTCATCCATCTGGGCACTAAACCCGCATGTAAGCTGCTGATACATCTGTCTCCTACTGGATTTACTCTAACATAACCAGCCCCTAGCCCACCTACCATCTTTGGTCAGCTGCCTGCCTTCAATAAGCAAATAGACAGTGAGTTATTTCCTTCTTTGTCTTTCATAACATGCCAGAGATGCTTTGGTTTACACCCTCGGTGCTTCAAAATCATGACACTCATCCATGGAAAAGCTGTTTTACTGTAGGCAAATCTTGAAGGATTCTTGGCTTTGTGCTTGTAATTATTCCCTGCACTAAATTTTGCAGAATGGACTTAAAAGCTACCAGAGGAGTTTGCTTTAACAGGAGAAAGGCTATAAGCAGCATCAATACAATCTTTCAAGCTTGAACACTTCATGAAATATGCTTGTGGCATAAAAAGTATATGGTGATACAATGTGAAAATTTTATTGGCCTTTGCATAGGAGCGCTGATTTCATTCCCTCCTGACTTACCAAGTATAAATAATGTGGTTTCCCCAAGCTCATGCCAGTGAGCTTTACCATGCCACACTGCATCCTCCCTGGGAAACGCATACGACAGTGGAGCTGGTTTCAAGGCACCATCAGCAGTACCAGTGGCCTTGGTCCCTTGAGAGACCAAATACTTCCCTGGCAAATACTCTGTGGCCTCTCTGGGCATCATGGCACTGGGCTGCCTGCCTTTCTAGCAAAGCTGGCTCTGAAGCCAGGTTGGTGGCAGGGGATGTATGCCCACTCCTGAGCCTCTGACTGCAGAGGCCAGTGTATTAGTAAAGCCCCCCTCAGACCTCAACAGTTTCAATAAAAATCTCGGCTAATGAAGCCAAATGAAGCAGGAACAATGGATGCAAGCAGGAGCTTCTTGACTTGCAGCAGCTGTATGTGCCCTGAGGTATCAGTCAGGAGCTCAGCAGGTGCCTGCAGAAGGCACCACATCTGAACACCCCACCAGGGACACCGGCAGTTTTGCCTTGCAGCGAGGAACCCGTGACCCACACATCAGCATTAGTGCTGCTGCCAGGAGATATGCAAACCAGAATGTGTAGCCCTGCAGAGGCTGTAAGCAGGGAAAAGTCAGGGGATACTAGCACACACACACAAAAGGTCATCAGCACAGCATCAACCTCAGCCCAGAGGCCTCACACGCTTAGGCAGGGCTCATGTAGGACATATTTTGAGGTGCAGGAGGCACGGTTCTACATGATGTTGCGTGTCTTACCTTGTTTGGGAAGGGAAACTTGCTTTGTTCTGCCTTTCCTGGTGTATGAATAGCTGACAACGGTGGGGGCCATGAATGGGTCATCTCCTGAAAAACAATATTGCACAGCAAACTGTGTTTAGAAAGTCAATGGAAGAGGAGACAATGATAGTATATCAGTAGCAAGAGTGCCTGGGTAGTGGAATATTTAAGTTACTGCAGCTTCTAGGAAATGCCAAGTTTACATATAATCTAGACGATACATGAGCTACATTGATTTTTATCTCAGACTCCTGAGAGCAGTTCTTAAGCACCATTTAATTTTCCTGAATAGTTAATGTATCTTAAGTGCAAGAAGTTTGATTTTTCTGACAATCTGCAACTACATTTTAATCATGCAATGTATTCTGGATGGTGAGACTAACAGAAGAATCTTTTTTTGTAGTATGGGAACAAAAATTTCAGGTGATGACCAGTGGGGTACACACTATGGAATAATCGCAAAAAAGATTTCATAGACAGGGTCAGAATGAGAAATGTTTTAACACTTGCTCAATGATTAATTCCTAAAATTGCCTTTATCATTGTAAAGGAGTTGAATAACTTCCTAACTGCAATGTGTTTGTGCCTTGCAGAACACAGGCATTCGGCAAACCCTAAACAAGGTGTCCTGCACTCCACCTTTGGCTCTTCCCTGTGTTGTTTTCAAGGATATTTTTTTAATAGCTAAGAGATATACGTAGCTTGACCTGACTTGTATGCAGTCATCCTTGACACAGCTTCAGGTAGCAGGTAGACCCATGTTCAATGCCATCAATCATGCAAGCCTGAATGAGTTGGTCTCCAAAGCAAGGCTGCTTTTGGGGAGGTGTAAATTAAACACTTCAGACAAGAAGTTTATCAAGAGAGAGGTTTCATATTTGTCTCTAGGGCAGGCTGTTAAAGGATAGACATGGGTTTTGATATGCTCAGCACCAACAGCCATAGCATTTGGTACAAAGTAACCTAACAGGATTAGGAGGAGAGGAGTAGAGCATGACAACCCTGAAGAGTCAGCCCCTAAGTTTTCAAGAGCTGAAGAGCAAATAACATCCTGCCTAAGCAGGGGTCTCGCTGACACCATCAAGGGTTTGCCTGGCAGATGCTTTGCTGGGTTTCGGTACCATTAGCTGACTGCGCAATTGTTTCTCAAGTGATGTTCCAAGGAGTCACACTGAGATCCATGATCAGTCCCAAAATAATACTGGAGTTATATTTCCATGACTCATTCCTTTTTAAAAAGAAAGGAAAATGTCATTATTTGAAAAAAGGTGCGGGTGAGTCTCTTGTCCATTCTTCGTTAGTGCTTATGGAAGTTCTTCCTGACCCAGCACGGACTGAGCTGGGGCATTTTTTACATAAGGGAAAGTCTCCAGCTGTTCTGCCAATGAAAGGATCAGCCCTTTCAACATAGTTTATTAGTAATAAATGTCACCTTTAAAGCATTCTTGATAAACAGTTTATTTCCTAATAAAAAATACATTCTTTTATTTTATTTGAGCCTAAAAAGTTACATGATTTATTATACTTCTGTAATCTATGTGCGTGCCTCTAATCAGAGCATCATCTGGTTTGCAGTTTCAGTATCAGAAATGCTTTGCTTTTCAGTTCTTTGAGGCAGATTGTTCATCATATGACTTCCTTATCTGATAAGTGCCAGCAATAGCAGTATATAGTCATTTTTAATATACAGTAAGTTCTTTAAACTCAGGCAACAAAAAAACACAGGCAACCAGATTGCTGTTTGCTAAAAGTACCTGGCACAAATGCTATTGTTTTCAAAAGATTAGGGAATTACATATTGAGAAATACTTCAACAGTAAAGGTTTATGACCATAAATTGAAGAAAAGGAGATTTGCAACGTGGACATTTAATCTTAAGGCTGTGATCTAAAAAAGTATCGCTTTATCACCTGCTTTTCTCTGCTTTTCCCTTACAGGACTATTTACTTACTTTCTAGAAATGGGATGCCGTTCATATAGACTACAGGTGTTCCCACTGGTAAAACCCCGCTCCCAAAGAAAGAGTTTTTCCCTACAAGTTGGGCTGCTGGGCCCAAAAGTATGCACAGAGATGAGCTATGTGCCCCTTTCTTCTGAAGGGCAATGCTTTACGTTATCTCTGTCAACTGAAGAATCAGGGCAGCCAGACTGGGAAAGTCTGGTAGCTTTGACCTAAAGTTATCCTACTTGTGAAATACGCTGTTCAGTACTTATGATTTCCATTTGCCCAAGAACAGTTCCTCCAGGTGATACGGTGGCTGACCCCCACTTTCACCTTCAGGGAGATATCTTCTGAGAAGTCTGCTATATGCCATGCAGAAACCGATCTTACAGCTGCGGAGCTCTTCCCTCCCACCTTGCCAGCCCAAGTCTGACAATGATGCCTTCATCCAGGGAGAGGACCAGAGGGCTGATTAAAAATAAGGGTGACCTTTTTTTTTGACATGTCAAAATCTTTCATTTCTTCTTTTCCCCAAGATTGTTTCTCATCCACACTTCAATGAAAAATGGCCTTAATGGTCTTTCTTTTTAGCTAGCTTCTCTTCTCCCTTTTACTTTGTGTTGTGGTATATAATAAAGCTTTCTTCATAATTTAAATTTGACGCAACCCTTTCTAACACAAAGCTTTAGTAAGACCACTGATATTTGCCTGGGTTAATAATTGCCATTATCACGAATAGCTGGATGTGAATTTATTGGAATAATATTTTGAGTTGTGATCATATGCTGTATTTATCACTACCCTTTGGAATTCAGACAACTATAAAATGAAATCAAATCAGAAAAAAAATAATCAGAAAACTAACATGAAGAATATCCCAAATTATGGGTTGTCACCTCTGAGGAGTGGTAAGATTTCAAGGTAGTAAATATTTTTTAAAAAGAAAAGCATTAAACGATGTGCACAGTCTCGTTCCGGCTGCCAAGCTCAGAATCTCAAAAATCAGGAGAAAGGATTTAGATGAGCAGAAAGTGCCAACACTTTGCAAGGTCAAGCAGAAACAAATCCAGAATATGTTCCTGTGTGCCAGATCTCATTGTTTTGAACTCTTATCTAATTTGAGACAGTTTAAAACCACTGATGGTGACACAGAATTATATTAAGACGTTTTTTTAGTACATGTTGTGAACTGTTTGAAAATGTAAGCCCAAACAGCAAGTATCTAACTAACTAAATAGAAAGGAGTCAACTTTTATTGTTAAAGTAAACTTTCATGTGCATCTTCTCTTTTCTGCTCAGCTAACCTGTCTGTCTTTGGAGTTTGGGATTGACAGTATTGGCATAAGGCACCAACTGGACTGGAAAAAATGTTTCAAATGGACTGATGAAAATGTACTAAAAATACTTGGCACTTTCAAATTGGTCCTAGAACATTGATTGACACAGAAGATTTTTGAAATTAGAAAGAGAAAAAAGCAGGGATTTTTTTTAGCATAAATCAAACAAAAAATAAGTCCAAAACACCTGGCAACAGAAGTTTTTCCAGCCACCACAAGATAATGGTCTAATTTAAAGCCAATTTAGATCTTTCTCCAAACTTGATTAAGTTAACCTGAAAGTCCTGAACAGTGTTAATTAAAGGAAGCACTGAGAAGCCGTTTGGGGTCCAGAGGTGGAGAAAACAAATATTTCTGGATCAAAGAAGGAAGCCCCGACTAGACTGCTTAAAAATACATGTGGATAAGCGTGTGTGCCCAACTGCGGGACAGCTTGTTTGAGATGTTGGCGACTGCCCTTCTCCTCCTGTGGCCAGATGCACAACAATGCACAACACCGAGGGGCAGCTCTAAGACTCCCTCTTTTTTTTAAAATGCACATTTCTTCTTGTGAGGGTTGCAGCAACATCGTTTCACACTGACATCTTTGCGGTGGTGGTGATGGCAAGTCTCATTCACATGCACATTGTACCTCATCAACTCTACAACTCTACTCGTCTCCACCTGTAGTAAATCAGTTTTCAGCAGTTATACATAAATGCCCAGTTTTACAAGCTGTAAAGGTCCAGGCCTAGTTAATCTCAGTCAATGTGCCAACTTAGCTTTTCTTCTTACTGCAGGGAAAACCTTCAAAGAAAGAATCTATAGTATTGCATATCCTTGCTCCAAACCCAGTTTCCGCAGCAACAATTAAGTAATGAGACATTTCTTGTGGATTAATGACTGCTTGGCAGTGTTTTGTTTGGGGCTTTTAACCCTAGCTTGTAGGTAATTTTTCAGGAAAAGTACCATGCAGAGGTAAATAATAGTATTCACTCTAGACTTAAGGCAATGCTATTTATCTAGTGCCATCAATCTTGCTGTGTGGCACATGATACCAGGAATGGTTGAACTGATTCAGAAAAAGTGTAATTAATAAAAAGTAGGGAGACCAGTATCATCTAGATTTAAAGTCTAGCCACATGTATTATCTTGATGTTCAGTCTCTGCCAAAACCAGAACTTATCATCAGGCCATTAAGAAAATTGACTGTTTAATCCTCCTCTTCGCTTGTGCTCACCCAGCCAATTTTTGATTCATAATATTTTGTCTCTCCACAGATGATGATTTAAGAAAAGTTTGTAGCATCTCATAAAGGACCCTGTCAAACACCTTTTCAAAATTATTTTGACTGGCTCAACTTCATCCACTGCTCTACTGACATGCTGCAGGAATTATAGGAGGTTGGTGAGACACAATTTTCCTTTGCAAATACTCTGTTGGTTAGCTCACGGGGACTGCAGAGGGTCTCTAGAGTTGCCTACACCAAAATGCAGATTTTAGGGAAGGATTAGATATATTTATTCAGCTGGAAGCCAAGGCAACACAAAGCTAATGCAGAGCTTTCCAAGATCCTTTAGCAAGTGATCACAGGACGCTGAGAACCTCTAATCCAGTTACTCTCCTGTCTTCATAAAATAGATATTATTTTTTTTTAACACGGGAGACTGCCTTTAACTGCTGTCAGTTGGCAAAGATCCCTTTCAGTTAAGTGAAGCTACGCTGCCACTATCTGACAACATGGCTATGATTTTAGTGTCAAACATCCAAAGCAGAGTCTGACACTGAAACTTTTGGAGACTGTTGAAGCTGACAGCATTTCACTATGATAAGGTTCTCGTGATGTGAAAAGCAAATTTTCTTTTTTAAAAAATTGATTTCTCTAGTATCTGTTATTGCTGCAACTTTTTTAACCCAAACCTCAAATATACGCCTGTAAAATAAAAGGATAAAGCTGTTTCCTCTTGTTTCTTTACAATGTCACCTATCCAAACTACATCTACTTAACTCTTTTTCTTCTTCCTCGTAAACCCAGTAGTTTTCTTTGAGCACTTGATAATTTTCCTCTTTACATTTAAGCCTGTTTTATTTTGTCATTATCCTTTTGGTAACATGTTATTCAGAACCACTACTGCACAACAAAATATCTTGCCATTTTCCAGCTTCTGTTGTTTCCTGGTTTACTTTCTTTCCATCCACTCATTTAGGCAGGTTTTAATTTATGGTTGATATTTATGTCATGTATGATGCAAAATGCTTTCTAAACTTGAGATAAATGAGAAACGTGGTTTCTCCTGCCCAGTAACTGAAGGATGAAATAAGGGAACTACTATGAGCTCCCTGTCATGGAGCTGAAATAGCCGTAAGGACACCATTTACCCCCAGCTTGGTGCCAGTTCAGCACTGAACCTCAGTCAGCAGTTCTTCTGTCTCCCCAACTCCTGCTAAAATGATTTCAAGGGGTCACTTTTTTCATAACAATCTGCTGCAAAACACATTACACCACATTTCCCCTTTGGCTCCATTCCTAAGACCCTTCAAATGCCTTGTTGCTTTCTGTAATATGAATTCCTTTCAAGAGGCTTCATCGGTATATGATAATCCAGGGCGAGAGTGCTTGTCAAGGAATTTTTTTTGTTCTAAGCAAAGAAATAAAGGTAATTGTGTAGCTTGTGACTATGTCATTCGTGCTGTGCTTGGTTCTTCAGACCTGCACAGATGGGCATCAGCTGAGATTGCTTGAAGGAACAGGACTCTGTGTGTTTGTGTGTGCGCACACATATGTCTGTGGGTTGGGGAGAAGGAAAGAAAAAAAGAGAAATTAGGCCCTTGGAAAGGGAGAAGGTCAGAGATTTTGCAGACTGCAGCATTAAAGAATGTGTTCAGCATTAAATCTCCAGGTATTTAGTATCTACAGAACTAAACCATTCCAAATCATGAACATTTGCAACGTGATCTGTGGATCAATTCACTCTACAGCAAATCAGAAATGCCAGTGCAGTAAGTTTCTGTTTGGAATCATCCTGCAAATAACCTGCAACATTTATTCAAGGTTCAGCAGTCTAGGACAGATAAATGTAAAAGATGGCTACAGCTGCTTACTTATCAAACTGACTTATTTAGGTCCTTCTTTGTGTGACTATAATTCTTTAACAGGATCCTGAAAATTTTTATTCATTTTGGGGGGCTAAATGAGCCTGTAAGTCCAGAAGAAGCTATGGATACCCAAAAGAAATATGGTTTGATTCTAAAAGCAAATGTTAATTAGGGTATAAACCATGCCATACTCTATCATATCAGAGTTTAAGACAAAAAGGTTTATTTCTATCAGGAAAGGAAGAATGTGACCCTTTACAGGTCAATCATAGAACAGAATTTAGAGGGTTTCCTTAAAAAACTTTTAAATATTCCTCTTAGAAATGGAAAAAAAAAAAAAAAGAAAAGGAAAAATTTCTCCTTTAGTGGTAATGATGAATATCTCTTCTTAGCTATGAAGCGATGTTTTTAGATGAATGCGTTGGGCCATATGATATGACAAACTGTCTGAAAACCAGTCTTGCCTGGGCAAGCTGAGATGATGTGGTTAATCAAGGTACAATCTTTATTAGTGCATTAACCTCCTGCACCCAAGGACTGTGGATTCTAATTCCTGAATTGCCATGCAAGACTGATGCAGCTAGTTTTCTAGTCTCAGTTGGCAGCAAGCTAACAGAAGTAGCTAATGAAGATGAATAGCTGCCTCTTGGGAGTGGGGGGAGGAGAAAGAGGAAAGGAAAAGACCTAGGATACTTCAAGGTCCAGATCTCTGCATGATTTCAGATAATAATGAAAAAGTGCATATAGTTGACATTTTCAGAGATCGTAACAAGCATGTTAATTCGGCAGCCTGCTAACAAAGCAATGGTAGTGGCCTCAGGATTGCTCTGGAAATGTTTCAAGAAGTTAAAACAAAAACTATCGAGAATAAAGACCAGGACACCAGTTAGGGTCTTACCCTTTTTTGGTGGATGATTGTATTAATATGACAAAGGAACAGACAAAAAATGCCCAAGGCTAAAAAACAGAGACATCCACTAAGGAAAACATCTGCGGTTTGGAGAAGACAAAAATACCATCATGGTAAATATTTAGCAATACTGAAATAGCTTTGCTACAGATGCATGTAATGCTCTAATATAAATATGCCTTTATTCCAGACAAAAATTACACTGCTAAATGTAAGGAGGTCAATGCAGCAAGATTTGTGGGGGAAAAAAAATTCTGGGTTTTCTGAAACTAGACAAATTTTCCAAGTTTCTTATTTTGTGGGAGTCTGGAAACTTTCTGATAGGTACACAGCGGTCCTGGTTCACCTCCGGGACAGAAGATGAAATAGCAGGTCATCTCTTTGGCCCGATTTGTTCTTAGACCTAGTCTACCATACTCCTGAACCCAGTTTATGAGGACTGGGGATACCATAAAGACTTACATGGTTCCCGGAAACCTGAGGGCTCATATAAAGAGCTCTTTTTTGCATCTATGGTGGAGATGGCACCAGTGGGTATGATAATTCTAGCTCGGCTTGTTCAGCCAACTGATTGAGCAGTTCAAGCTTACAGAGCTTATGAGTAACAGTGGTGCCTGTGTGCTCTATGCACAAGTTACAGGCAGACTTACATGAAGTGAATACCTTGTGCTCTGGGTTAAGATTTAAGGTGCTACCAGAACACCTTTCAGCTAACATACCTGCAAAGGCTGCCAACCATAACAAGAACAAAGCAAGCTTTTGTTTTGTGCTACTAAACAAACCTCTTGGGCAGTGTGAAAAGATGATAGAGAGGCTAAGAAAAGACCATAGAAAGACAAAAGTCAGAATTAAAGTATTAGAAGTTAAATTGTTGCCAAATGTGGCTCTATAAAGCGTAGCTCCAAGAGGTTTTGCACTTGTGATTTCTTAGTGATATTAGATGAAATGTGTTCAATTTACAGGTGAAAATTACATCAGGCTGGGACCTCAGACTGTGGAGCTGAGCTTCAAGGCAGGGACTCTCCTTCCCTTTTCCCTGCCATAGCACATAGAGGTTCTGCAAGGCAAAGCAAACTGTAAATCTTTTCTGGAAAACCTTGCATGGATGTGGCTGACTGCAATTAGCAAACAATTTTGTTTATGATGCTCTGACAACTTGGGGAATCTGTTCATATACAAGCCATTTATTCTGAATGAGATTAAGAGATCAGTGTAGCACTGCATGCTTCAGTGTATGTGAATTCAGCCATCTGTTCTCAAGGTTGCATCGTGTGCCTCCTAGATCTGAATTGACAGAAAGATGTCAAATTTTGATGGTTTGTATTCTAGAAGTAGCACAGTGGCACAACGTGATGGCTGAAGTTAAGAGGGACCAGTTCAGCTGAGAGTACAGAGGTGCACAGAGCTGAACACAGACAAACCCTTGTCCCCAAATGAAGAATACCCTATATACCTGATAGACTGGGATACCGGACCTGGAAAGGAGTTAGAGGTCACCAGAGGACAAGAAAATAATCTCCCAACATCTCACGTTCTTGTCCAAAGAGCTCATTCCATCACTGTGTGTTTGAAAATGGAGAAGTAAGTAGCACAGTAAAACTGGTTAGGCCAGTGCCGGAATAACCAGTTTCTTTGACTGAATTTCTTCAAAAATGCTGAAAATTCTGAGAAGGAACAAAAAAAGATCACAGATATTTACAGAGATCAGCCCTGTCAGACTAAGAGCTACTATGCTTGATTTGCATAAGCATCTTCCCAGGAGAAAAAAAAACCTAACATGACTTTCAGAAAACTTATTTGTAGCCAGCTGTCAAGTGGCCCAAGGCAAAAAGTAGAACCTCTGCTCAACACCTTCAACAGGATTCACAACAGATGACTGAAAAAATCAAGGTTGTTTGTGCTTAATAGGAGTCCATGTATACAAAATTTCCAAATAGGTCTCAGTGGAAAATGTTGTCAGTTTACAATAATAGAGAAAGAAGAAAACCACCAACTTCTTGTATCACAAGCCAATGGATAGAAGGACAAAAAGGCAAAATGAAATTAGGAAAAAAGGAGGAGCTAGGAACAACTTCTCATAAACTGGCGTTTCACCGCTGGGATGCAGTGCTACAGAAATGCCTGTCTTCATCTCTTGAAGTACTAAGATACAGGATGCTTTTTCGAATGATATGCTGCAACCAAATACAAGACAACGGCTCAAAACAGGGGTAGAGTGGCTGCAGTTACCTGGCTTGTTACGCAGGGCAGAATTCTGGTCAGACTGGGTGATAAAATATGCCATTCAGATTCACACCTAAAATGTACCTAAGTGGGATTTATTTATTCTTTATTTTGGAGCTTCTTTTTCAGTCCATCAAAATCCTTAAAATTTATGGCTCTCAATACAAGCTTTATAAGTTTAGAAAACATGAACCATTTGTACTCACATGCGAATGCTAGGTACTGACCACAAAAGCAGTGATTAAGAGAAAGGGATGTTCCATTGTGTTTTAGAAAAGATCGAAACAAAAGTTTGCTCTTTCCTTATGTATCAGTAATCTATTGCCCATAGTTGTCCCCTGCTGTTTTGATCGTATAAAGTCTAGGTGCATCACAATTAACCTTGGGGATTTAACCGAGGGGTCAACGGGATGGAGGCATCTGCCTGACACTCTTGCTATAGTCAGCACAGACTCCAGCAAGGGGCACATCAGCAGACCTAAGATCTGGGGTATCCTCTGGAAATTACTTTCTGTATCATCTAGAGATGGATTCCAGGTTGCTGTACTCAGTCCTAAAGTTCCTCCCGCTGTGTGGGGTTGAGTCTGGCCTTGCGACCCTTGGAGCAAAGCTTTATTTCTTACATGTTTGTATGGCACCTAGTACAGAGATTCAGGTTGGTGCTGGGCCTCTCTAGTTGCTACAATCACACACAGAAGTTGAGGGAGAATTCAGAGGTGACTCCCTGGCAGTGCCATTATTTCAGCTAGGCTGCCTTGATACTTTTTTGTAGACCATCTCAGGTTATCTCTATGTCTTCATATCTGAAGGCATTAACACTTTTCTGTATCTTGGCTGCCTGCATATCAGGATGAGAGGCAAGCACTCAAAGCCCTCTTCCCTATCCTCCCTATGTTTCTTGGAAACATATATACTCCATATGAACTTTTAATACCTTCACATTAAGAAGACATTGCTGTTTCAGAAAGGTCATCTGTGATTATCTAGAACGTTTTTGTTAAATATATACACAATACAGTATTAGATTTTCCGGCTTTAATGTTGTGGGTAGTTAGAAGGTTAGTCAGCTGGTGATCATCTTTTTCTTCGAAAATTCATGTTTGGTTTCTGTTTCGGCCTGAAAGAGCAGCTGGACAGCAAATGAGAGCTGAGGTGCTCTCCATCAGGTGCCCAGCCTCGATCCCCAAGCCTGGACCCATGTGTGCAGAACAGTATTCCAGCAGGCCCATGTAGGTGTAGCCACTACCCAGGGTGGCTTTTTGCCTCCTCTTGTCTTCAGTAGTACACATGTCCTCCTTCCTGTGGTAGGTGGAGAGGAAAGAGAGTCTTCATAATCTCCCACCCCAAGGCCTGGGGAATGATCCCCCGGCAGAAGTGGGAGCCAAGTGCAAAGATCCTCCTTCTCCCTCCAGGGGTCCCAAGGAAAACAACCTGGATTGTCCTGGGGAACCAACCACCCACACTGGAAAAAATCCATAGAGGTGGCAAAGCGGGGCTTGGTGCTAGAGCCAGAGGCTGGTGAGCCTGCTGCAAGGCTCTTTGCAATGTCAAAGGTTGGCCAGGTCCTGCTACGCTTGGAAAAGTGAGTTAATAGCACTTCCTTTTCCCCATGTGTAGCCCAATTCCTGTATGTATATGTAAGTTATAATCTCTCAGGGATGAGCACTACTGTATCATGTACATGGCACTGTGTGTACATAGGCCATGATTTTGTTCAGAAGTTACCAGGAGCAGTAGGTCTTGTTGACTTTTATAGTGGTAAAAATATCTGCATAAGGGGGCAGAGATTCAGAGGACAACCCTTCTTAAATAAATTACTGGATAACTCTGGGACTTAATTGGAGGTAAAAAAATAATTCACAGAGCTTGCACAGTGCAATGGTAGAAGTACTTTACTAAGGATACAGTGATTTATAGTGGGTGAAATTATTTCCTTTTCTTTTCTGGTATTGATGTTTGAAGGATTTTGTCCAAAATTTGTGTCAAAAGCATGGGATAGGAAAAGAGGAAGAAAATGTGTACTGGAAGACTCCTCAAAATAGCAGAAGAGTTTAGTAGAGAAGTCCCGGTGGATGCACTCCCTATCCAAAGTCCCTCAAGCACTTCTAAGACTCCCATCCGTGCACACTGCAACCCTTGGCCAATGCGAACTGGACACAACAAGGCTGGAGGTTTCATTGTTGAGAGCAGAGGCAAAAATAAAGCCTGGAAAATGGTAAGAATCAAGTCCTCCTTCTATGTTCCAGTCATCAAAGCAGATAATCAGGGCCTTTTGCATCACAGTAAAGGGTTTGGTAAGCAGAGCACACTCAGGTCCTGTTATTACAAGGTAAAACACATACAACAAATTAAGGTTGAATGAACCTTGACTCAGAAAATCCCTTAAGAAAATACCTGTCCTGGAACAAATGGTACTGAGGGTGACAATGCCATTCTGTCTTACCACGTGGAAAAATGGAATTGTATGAAATTTTCAATTGTATGAAAACATACACTGAAGCTTTGACTCTGCTCTTAAAGCATGTGATCTGGCTTCATCCATTACATCATATATTTCACTAAGCAGCAGAGTGACACGAGTATCTTATTCATTATTGTAGGCACTGTTTGAATAAGAAATTTGCATCTACTTAAAAAAAACACAATGGTTTTAAACTACTTTTAGCTAAAATCAAATACATTTAGATTTATCTAAATTAATTAGAACCCAATTAAATGAATGGAAATAAAAATAATTAGATCTTTGAAACAGTTGATACGTAGACTGGCTATGAAACAAACTTGAACTGATGAGACACCCGTATGCACAGAAAGCCTACATGGACTAGTGTATTGTTCTGCCACACCATTTCTTGGTGTTCTCTGCTCATGTTGTACCAGACTCTTAGCACAAAGACAGCTTGGTTTTACAGCTAGAATGTTATGAAAAATGATGCTAACAAAAGTTTTTACAACTCTCTAAAACATTCCTCAAGATGTTTGCCAGCAAACAGTAGGTGATTATGAAATTATAGGCTGCATCATGACAGAGGCACGCAAGGAAGTAAGATGGTTATGAATGCTTGCTTATTTTTGAGCTCTTAACTATGCATGATTTACTTATCCACTTTACAGCAAAATTAACATTCTTTTGCTGTCATTTAAAAAAATGAGGATACATATATTTTCTCTTTTTTTTAACCTCGTAGTAATCATGTGGAAAAATTAAAGTAATACATAAAAAAACCCGAAACAGGACATACCATTACCACTTTGAAATTATGTTACCTATTTTTTAGAGAGCATGGAATCAGGAACAGCTGCCCTAGCATTGGAAATGTAAAATATCAAAAGTCATGAAAGTTTGTTTTGTGGCAGCACATGTTAATTTCTTTTGATTTCTCTTCATGAAAAACATCAAACTGCAATTCGCTGCCACAAGAAGGTCCACATAATGTTGCAGTTAATCCTTCAATGAGTTTCCTACCCAGGGAAGGATTTCACCCCTTTTGATTAAAGGTAGTTCTTTAGGTCAGTTCTTTTTTTACTCAGAAAAAGTTTCTTAGTAAAACAAAGCAGTGAGCATATCTTTCAAAGCTTTAGTATACGTAGAATCCCATCATAAGAAAGATCACAACGTAGAACTTTTTTCCCTACCAGCATGAATAAAGAACACTCTCAAAATGAAACAGAGAGAACTGGAGATTACTACAATGGTAAGAGTACTGTCATCGTGAACATTTAATGGGGTTTGTGTGAGAAAAATGGGATCCTGGAATTATGCCAGGTGGCTTAAAGTAATCTGCATGGGCAAGATAACTGCAACCAACCAGTGCACGCTGAGAGGAGAAATGATGAACTAGGGGTGACTCAACTAATGCAACCCTCTGTTCAAAATACAAGACATAAAAACCACCAGTGGTATAAACCCAGTCCATCCCCAGTGCTGGATTACATCCAGAAAAGGGAACTCTGGTTATAGCGAGGCAAAGCAGAGTGTCCTGCCAGGGATTTTGCCAATTTTTAGCAAATAGAACACTCATGATACCTGTGTGCAAGACAGACTGACAGAGCATGTTATAAAGTGAGATGAGAAAAGATAAAAACTGTACTTTCAAATTAATCCTTTAATGCCAAGTAGCAGTAAAGCTTTTAGTAGAGTCTGTTTGCTTTTATTGATAGGTTCAATGTGTTGAATCCCTATCCATATTTTAGCCTCAGAGCCTAGATTCACATCAACACTGGTTTCTGATGCTTAATCTCATTAGTACAGCTATTTGTATTGGTATACCCAATAAGGTTGCTAATACTACCTTAGCTAAGTGTTATTTATTGTATCTGTATATACAACAATATTAACACAGTCAAGCATCAGCGTCGGCACTTGAGGGCACCATTAAATTCACCCAGTGTTCAGCAAGAGATTTAATGATGGATTTAATAGTATTAAATAGGAAAAAATGCCCTTGGCCTTTACGTTCTCATTTAAAAACATATAAAAGAGTAGTAATTCAGGCAGTTATACTTCTTTCAAAGATTTTCCTTTAAATCACGCTCAGCAATATGAGATCTGCTGTACTTTGGCTGTTACTGTATCTTGACCAAAGACAGCAGCCCCTGGCCTATCAGAATTACCCAACTGTTGGCGATTCAGCTCAAGTTCCTATGTCAAATATGGGTGAGTTTACCACTAAAAAAATGACAAAACTGGTAGAAAATTGGCACAATAGTGTTGCCTGTGAGATACATTACAGAGACTTCTGTTAGCAACAAATGTAAGCAGAACCATGAAAAAACTGGATGTTTGGTTTTTATGCTGATTTTTTTCATGGAATATAAATAGGTTGGTTTGTTGGGGTTTGTTTGTGTGTAGTAGTGTGCCTGCTGAATTTTCCTATAGCTTTTAGTTGCATTTACCTTGCTTTCTGTCTCCACATGTCTGTTACTGAATGGACCTACCAATGTTCTCTAGCCCATCAACTAGAGATTTTCACCCAAGAAAGGCACGCAAATGGCTTTTTGCTGTGTCTGAAGCAATTGCAGCCTTCACGTTGAAGGAACTAGGGCTCAGTCTGACACCAGCTTTATTCATACACTGCCCAGCCAAGTCTATCCTCTTGCATTCAGCTTGAAACCACCAAGTGGGTGGAAAAAAAAATATTGAAAGACAAATATGTTCTCTACATGACCCTTACCAGTGATCAGTGTCACTTAAGCCTCTGTGACTTCTTAAGCTTGGAAACTGTGGGCCATATGTGCAGGCTCTCAGTGACTTCCATACATAGAAGTGAATTTATATCAGCATGAACAAGTAACTGTTCAGTCATAGGCATTTCTTTTGCAAAATTTTAGTATCTATCATGAAAAAGATTATACAAACACTTATACTAGCAATATGAACACTGGCAATTAAAAGATAACAGTAAACCCATCATATTTGAATTTGAAACCAAATTTTACAAGTTTTTTTCCAGCAATTTTGGCATTAAAGAGAATATGGATGAAATCAAAATTATACTTCAATACATATGGGTAATAACACTTAAAACTAGATCCTTAGCAGCAAATCATGCAAAAAAACCAACAAAAAAAAAAAGCTGAAGTGACTACTTATCGGGAACATTCACATTTCCCTCTGAAATTTCTCTGCTTGTGAACAGTTCTACTGACACAGCTACTGGGGGATTTTGAGCAAACTCCCTATAAAACATCTCGCAAGATAATACACCTAGTTTAAAGCATGAGTTATGCAACAGAGACAAAGAAAGGGACAGGCCATTCTTGTTTCCTCACACACCCAGACATGCTGGATTAATTATAGAGCATTATATAAATGTGGATGTGTTTGATTCCGCAGTGCTTTCCAAAACAAGGGTAAGATACCACTGACATTCAGCCACATCACTGGTGGGAAAAAAAACATACAGGGTACACAGTTCACTGCACAGCAGTAAGGGGTTGGGGAGCAGGTTAAAGGAAATATCCAAGGATGAGAAGAAATCCCATTTCTTATCAGACAAAGCTCCAGGTCTCTGATGTCATTTCAGAACGTGGGTCTTTGGCTGTTACAGATACAGCTGACATCCTCATATGCTGAAACATACGTTTCTCAGTTTATCTATTTCAGAAAAACGAGCCAATACAGAAAACTGGAGTCCTGTTTGTGCCATTAGAGCCAGGACTCTGGTATCGACCTGCACATTCTGATGATTTTGGTGGGTGAGACCTTGGGTGGATCCACAGCTAAGGCTTGGCTGATACATCTGTGTGTTGCTTACGTAATATGCATATTTTGCATGGCTATTTTGGATAATGAAGAAATAATTGTTAATGATTTTTTCAAAAAAAAGTTTCTAAATGGTAAGGTTTGCCGCAAAAGTACCAGTACCGGTACCACAAAGCTGGCTTCTTTTGCAATCGACAATGAGATTTATTTTTTTTTATCATCTCTAACAGCAGGCAGTGCAGTATTAGGCATTCCTGAAATGGCTTTGTAGCACTTTGCCATCTTTGGATGAGATACTTGAGGCGGGTCTCTCAGAGGCTGTGAGCTTTACTTCTGTCTGTGGGAGCTCAGAGACAGCTCCTGTTAAAGTCAATGGAAGCTGAATGCCCATAAATAGAAAAAAAAAGTAATTTTACTAGTGGCAGTAATGATTTTAAAATGCTTGGGTAGGCAAAATCCCTTCCTCAAGCTGGCTGCTAAAATGATACACTTTTAAGAGACTGAAAAGGTTCATCTAGAATTTGCTCTGTTGGTTAAATAATACTTACACAGGTTTTTGCATGCCGATTATGTATCAATTATTGTATAATTGCATCATTACTTTAATTAGATTAAACTACATAATTGGGATGTCTAATTACAGAATGAGGGGGAAAAAAGGTAACTTACCCGACATTAACTGTGGTTCTTGAAGAGGGGCTGTCCACACAGATTTTGCTACAGGGGCAAGTTTCTGGTGTAGGAGACACTGGTTTCCTCCTACAGTGGCAACACCTTAGGCAGCCCCAGGTGCACCACCCCCATCCAGACCCTTTCAGGACCACCAGCAGTAAGGTTGTCATGAGGAGGCCATTTACCACTTGATACCTCACCAGCAAGGTGTGCCAGAGCACTGGGTTCCAAGTCAGAAGGGAGGGGAGATGGGTCGTGGAATCTGTGTGGAAAACTCTTTGTGAAAAACCACAGTTAGTGCCGAGGAAGCTGCTCCCTCTCCTCCAAGTGCTGATCCACAGAGATGCCATTCTTGGTAACAAACAAGCTGCATTTTAAGTCCAGATGTGGGAGGAGAAATCTTACTCAAAGAACAATGGGGGAAAACTTGATCAGCACTGGTCTCTGATTTACCAGCTAGAACTGAGGACTTGGAGAAGTACATGGGTAAACAAAGCATTAGGAAGCAGGTTTGAGCACCTCAGCACATGGAGGAGAGTGGGCTCTGTCTGGAGGTACTCTTTAGTAACCCATGGAAATAGGAATACAGTTCAAAATTTACCTGGACAAGTCTGCATAGGAATAAATTGCCTTCTAACCATTTCAGACTGGACGTTTGAGTAATTTTGGGGGATCACTATAATATGCCAATCCTATACACATTAAATGACATCTCACTGTTTTTGTTGTGAGTGAATTGAGATTTTGGGGAAGAAAACAAGTAGAAGGCTAAACTGATGGAGCTGGAGATTGATTTAGATCTGCAGAAGTCTCTAAAACCATCCGCAGGTTGTGACATAATTTAAACACAACATTTCCAGTGTGGAACTTAGCTTGTGTTTGGTCCTCATTGAAAACTCTTGGAAGAATGAATTCTACAGGGTAGTGAAGTGATATTTTTTTCCCCCAGATATACAGGTTTTAAAGATTCACTTCTCTGTCATTCAGAAGACATAGTAAGAGCCTGTGAGGAACTCCATCCTGAAGCTGGAATGGCCAGGTAAGGCAGGGAGACCCCTATGGGGAGAAATGCCTCATGAGAAGTGAAGCTACAGCTATGTAATTTTTGGCAAAGGGATCTAAGATTTGGGACCTCTCAGAATCTGTTGAACTTAGGAACCAATTTCAGAAGAGGCTAAGTTTTGTCTTTCAAAGGATGAGGCAGTAGGTGGGCAAGCCAAAAGGTCCTGGATCTCTCCACCATCCTCTAGGAAAGGCTCCTTTCAGGGTCTTGCAAGCCATGTTAAAACGCCAGGATGAAGGGTCCCTCCCAGCTAGGAACGCAAGGTCGCTGCAAATAATTTCACTTTGGGACGTGAAACTACATGATAATTGTGAGCTGGAGGTGTAAATTCCTGGTTATGGTCTAGACTCCTGGTCTGGACCCACTCAGCAAAGCGCCCCACACATACACTGAAAGAGCAGCTCCTGCCCCACAGCACTGGCAGTGCAAATACATGAGATGAAACTCCTGACGGGTGCAGACAGAGGAAGCAGTATAAGGAAACATGACTTAATTTTGACGAGCAAAATAGTCTTAATCTCACTAGGATTATGTAACAGTATTTTGGCATACCAGCTGCTACCAGGCATATTTGCCATTTTCTTTTTTTTTTTTCTTAGAAGTATCACAGCACATTTAAGAAGTGGGCTGATCAAAGGCATCATCCACCTCTGTATCCTAAGATGTTACTTAAGATACAAAGGATGATGATTAAATTGGGGGTAAGACCAACAAGGGCCAAGAAATACCATGTTTGACAATACAGGAAAATGGATGCCAGCAAAAGTATCCCATGGTTGAAGCTGCAGACTGGCTCACCATTCCTTCTGGTTTCTTTTTGCCCTGGCAACTTGGATTGTGATGAAAGTGGCAAGACCAAAAACGTTGTGACATGAGCTGGTGAGACTGTGTTGTTGGGCCCCAGCAACAAAGCTGATAGATATATTGTGACTAAGCAGATCAAAGAGCTGCTGGGAAACAATCCAGCCCGTACACTTCTTACATTCAGCTTTGTAAGAGGTTCTGCACTTGGGGCTAAGATGTTTTGAAGAGTGTTGGCCAAAAAAACCTTGGACTATCAGGTGTTGGCTGGCACCAGGTGTCAGACTTGGCTGTGGTTCTGGGAGACTAGGATTCACAGAGAAGCAACAGACAGGGCTGGCAGATTCATCACGTTGGAGAAACAAAATTATCCTGATCCTGCCTACTTGAGTTTTCTAAGAATTATGGGCATCCAGAAAGTCAGTGGGGAAACAGAAAATTTATTGAAGTAAAACATCCAAGTTGTTTTTTTTTTTTTTTAATGAAGTGCATAGCAAATAGAAGTTGGTAACATGGCTTTCCCTGGTCATGGAGACTTTTTCATCCCTAAATCCCTGTAGAGCTCTAGAAAGCTGAGGTGATGGGGTAGGACATTTTAGAGACCATGCCAGCTGATAGCAGCCAGAAACACACATAGTCTTGAAAGACACGTGTCTCCTTGCCTACATGGAAAAAGCCCCTTGTTCCTCAGGACCCAGATAAAGCGTTTTGTGGCTGTAACGACACAGGGGTAAGGTTGCCTGTCAGCACCTGAACAGGGCTGGAGTGGGGACCAGGCAGTTTGCAGTTTGATGGCTGCTGGTGAGTTCCAGAGGGAGGCTGTCACTTCACCTCCTGAGCTGACCACCTGTGGAGGAGCATGAGGGGAGACACCATGGTAGATGGGAGAGGAGGCTGATGGGGAATCCTGCTGCAAGGATAGCCTTCCCAAAGCAATGAATCTACAGTCTGTTTGAAAATCAGCACTAATTTTTTTATAAAACAGTGAAATAATGTACAATGTAGGTATGGGATATGATGTAGCATGTGAGTTGGAGGCTCATCTTGTTTTTTTCGGGGGTATCTTGCATTTTGTTCTGGAGTTGTTGGGCAATAAGTAACAGCTTTTTCGGTGCTCATAGGTGTGCTCTTGTTGTCCTGTGGCATTGTCTCCATTAATTCTTTAATCTGAATGTGGATTAAGAGATAATTTTCTGTCTTTTGCATGGAGAAACAGCAGGTGATTAACTGAGCCAGCTCAGTTACCTATAGTAGAAATTTCCCATGAATGAAACAATCATCCAATTAAGCTGATTGTGACCGATAACTGAGTCCATTGGACATCTTGGGATGCAATCACCTTTGCAGGGATTTCTATATAGACTAAAGGAGCTAGCAAGAGATCAACTGGTAAAACTGCTCAAACAAAATATGACTTTATGGATAAAGATATACTAAAAGAAAGGCTGATTCCCCAAACTCCTTTCTTCCCTGAAATGGAAGGAAGGTTCCTGTGGACACTGGCAACACTTCCTGGACTACAGTGAGTTGCATCCATTTTGCAAGTGTCTCCTCAGAGAGATCAGAGATAGGAGGAAAGGAATTAGGCCAAGCTGGTCAGGTTGGATATTCATCACTTGCCGTTATCAGGGTCAGCCAGTGGTGTGAAGCAGGGGAATAGTTAGTGGTAGAACAACACTAACGTTTTCACTGTGTTGGAGGAACAGAGCTGAAGCTATTGTATGATCCAGGGGGCCAAACATTAAAGGCAAATTGTGTGGTTAGAAGCAATGGAAAAGTAGTGTGAGGCCACCCTATCCCTTCCCTTGCAAGTTACAGGGAAGCAGGTAGGGCGCAAATGAAGCCACACAGTCATTCAGGAGTAGTCTAGTGTGTCTCAGGGGTGAAATCTGTGCATAGGTAGTTGTTCAAGAGTAAACAGGCAGCTATCAGTTTTTAAATGTCAAAATTATTTGCAGACATTTTTAAGGAAAGTACATTGACTGATTGTGATGTTAAATATTTTGGCCTTTGCAATTTCTTTTCTTGCATTTACAATGACATCTATAACAATTTCACAAAACTAGTTAGTCCCGTTATCAATTAATTGTTTGCACACTTTTCCTTAAAAAAAATAGGCTTTAGAGAAAACAAAATCTTCTATCTATTTTTAATTCTTCTACAGCTTAGAAAGTAAGGGAGCGAACTTTCATGTTTCTTTCACTCCTCTCCTCCTCCAGAGGACATGCCTTTAGAAATAACTGCCCTGATACCACATGCCAAATTATATCTTTGGGATATAGGAGAGGTTAGACAAAATCCCATTGATTTACTGGTTGTTGTTGTGTGGGTGTGTAGGGAGGAACAGACTTTATAAAGGCTTTTAGCATGCCAGCTTTTATCCAAAACAGCTTAATTAAAACCTGATATTTTAATAGTACCATTTGCCCCAGAATGAACAGTAGTTATACCGACCACCACTGCATTATGTGTGGTTAATGAAAGGAATTACAGTACGCTAGTAACAAAGGTATGAGGGATGAGGATAATAAAGGGCCATTTGCTGCGTGTGGAGGTCTGTGGAAACCCCTGTTTCCCCCCTTGCCTGGTGTTGGCAGCCCCTCCACGTGCCCTGGCTCCACGTGAGCATGTGGAGGCATCTGGGGTGACACGTGCCAGAGCCACCCCTGCCCCTGGGGAGGACATATGGCCCCAGCAGACAGCTCTCCAGCTCAAGGAAGCTTGGGAGGAGCAGTAACAAAGGGGAGAGATGCAGGCACTCGGAAAAAAAAGATGTTATTTTGTTGTGTGGAAGATACTTGTGAGCGATACTGTCTGTTATTACCAACTGCGTTTTTCTGAAATAGATGTGCCTTCTCCAGGCGAGAATGAAGTGAGGCGCTGAAGTCAGCTCGGTCCTGTAAAGCCCCAAATCTTGCACAGCCTGACCCAAGCTGAGACAAAACTGCCCCCCGATTTGGAAATGCTAATATAGCAGGAGTTTGCAACAGCACTATGCTGGAGCAGGAACTGCAGATTATTTTGAAGAGAGGAAGAAATGAGTTTTAAAGAGAATTTTTAGTTCTTTACCAGAACACCCTAGGTAGCCCCTGCTTTTTGTTGCTTCTGGTTTTTTAAGCCTAGCTGTCATAGACCATACCTTACTTCTCTGATTTTGAATCCCAAGTGAATGGAAACACATGGATCCCTGCATGAAAACAAATTGCAATGAAGGGGGAAACTAAAGATTAGCACTAATGTACATGCTTTAGGTTTCAACCCCAAATTCAGTTAATAAAAAAACTGTTATACTTCTCCAAAACCTAACAAATGAAACCTCAATCAATAGATATCTGAGGAAGCAGGATAAGATCAATAAGAGAGCTAATTTTGCAGAATTAAGGAGCAACATGAAGATTTTTAACGAGGAAGCAGACACCTTTGCAATAACTGCACTATGATATGTTGCCTAGCAACAAGATATAAAAATGATGTATAACGCCAGTAAGTTCTTTCACATATGAAAACAGCACCCTACCAAGACAGCTTCATAATGTACTCTTACAAACTAAAAATCCATAGAGACCATTAAAGCCTCCATCTTCTGTAATATACTCTGTTAAACAATCATGTGTTTTTGTTAATGCAGTAAAACACTGAACTTATTTAATGATTACCCAATGATACATCATCAGCAGCAAGCAGGAACGTTTCTATTTTAAGCCTGCAGAAACCATCCCAAGATATTGCACTTTGACAGAGAACAAATGCAATGAGCCAGACTTGTGCAATGCCCAGGATGGCCGGGGAGGGTGACGCACAGGAGGTGCTTAGGTGGGACAAATTAAAATCACTCTCTGTCTGATTAAAAAACAAACAAACACACACACACACACACACACACACACACACACCCCTTATTAGAATACATGGGAATGCATTTACTGCTTTTAACCACTTTTTTTGTGGCTTGTAGCTCGACAGAATATTTCTCATGGAGTACCTCCTGCTTCCCATCTCTGGAATGGGAAAGGCGAGGAGGGTGGCAGGGGGTGCCAAAAAGCGTGCTGTTACTGAATCACTTCTACACAAAGCAGTACTGTAAAGATGGTTCGGCAGGACAGGGGGAAGGACGGGGCTATTGGAGGGTGAGCTGCTGCTGGTGGGGCCATCTGCAGCCGGGGTGGTGGTGGGAGCAGCTGGCGTGGGCAGCCCCCTCCCCAAGCGGGAGCAGAGGCAGCGCTCACCAGCCCGATTATGAAAGATGGTCCGCAGCCAAAGCACAAGCCCTGCAGCCGGAGGGCCGTGCCAAGGCACCAGGTCCTTGTTTCTAAGAGGGATTGCAGGGGGACAGAGCGAGTGGGGAAGAGTGCCCCACACCCCAAGGAGGCTCCAGAACTTTCTGTCTGGGGCATGGCACCTGGCAAAGTGGTGAGAAGAACGGCCTTAGCAGAAGAACATGGCAAGTAAACCCTGTCCAGAGTAACCCAAATTTGGGACTGCTAATGTGTTACAAGCCTCATTGGGAAGTCATCTCAGACGTGGCTGGGAGTAACTGGGGTCTGGCTTACGGGGTAGTTTTGCCCAAGTCAGCACTGCACAGAGAGGGAAAAAGAGAATTTGTTCATCTGCTGGGAGGGGGCTCTTGGCTCAGGTTATCACCTTGTGCTGTTCCTGAGTGCTGATGATTGTGGGTTAGCTGTGAAACAGTTCTGCAACCCAGCAGCAGCACAGCTCCTGTGTGAGAAGTCCCCTTCCCACCCACTGGTCCACCTCTCCCTAAGGGTCCTAAAGGTCCCTTCCCTGTTCCTCTCCCTGGCTCTCCTTTTTGAGAGCTATGTACTGAATATTTCCAAACTGTAATACCTGCAGATTATCTGAGGTACATGTTATATATGTCTGGAAATGAAGCAGATGAACACGGCACTTAATCCTTCACTGATCTCATGCCTTGAATTTTAATCTTTGCTCTGTCACTGGCTTGCTTTTTTACCTTGAGCAAACCACAACAGCTCTCTGTACCTCAGCCCACCCATCTGTTCAAACGTATCTGGTGATGTGATCCTCTCTGGCTGACCCACATTTTATGGGATGGCTGAGAGTCTGCATCAATACATGTTTAGATACTAGAACACTTTTGGATGAAAATGATAACCATGTTGTTGCACAAAAGAAGCATAAAGCATTCTTGCATTGAACTGTTGAAAGTACTCAATATATAAAACACAGCAACGCCAACCAGAACCAAAATCCAGATCGTTGGGGTTTCAGTGCTGGGAGTGTGGTGAATTACAGGATCCGAGGTTTTGTTAGGAGCAGACTACAGAGACTAAGCAATTGAACCTGTGTCCTGGGTAAGCAGGGAGAGGGTAACATACACAGAGGGGAGCAGAAGCGAGCACAATCCAGTCCAACTGCCATGATAATTTCTGCTGTAAGCCTTTGAAGGTGAAGTGCTGAGAGAAATTAAAAAGTCCCATTCTTCGTGTAGTACCGGGAACCTGCAAAAGTCCAGAGTCAGGAGATAAATACGATCAAAGAGAAGCCTGTGCGGTTTTCTTTAATCTAAGTGAAGGCCAACTTTTGAACTCCAACAGAGCATTTCACTGTAAAAGGTATTATTCTAGGCAGTTATGTGTATTAAAGGTAACTGGAAAGATGGAGACATTGGCAAGATATAGAAAAATATATAAATATGTAAAAGCATAAAGGGAAGTCAAGTGTGACTCCCTTTCCTAATTGCCTAACATGATTCCCACTAGATGCATAAATTACAGCTCCTATTAACAGCACTATGAATAATAATCAGTTTACTTTCTGGCTTGTATCTAAATATACTTTCTATATGATTTCATCTTTTATTCAGCTGTTTAAAAGCAGAACATCTAATTACAGTTCCTATTAGTCTACATTAATTTTTATTTTTTTTGCCATAGAGCATGTGTGATGACTGATTTTCTAAAAACAGACAGAATTTTTTAGCATATGGAAAAATCATGTTATTATTAATACATTCCCACATGACTCTACATTTCAATTCCCTTAATTATTTAGTCATTGCTGATTATGTCTTTTCACAATTCATTATCCCATTTCCTGCAACGTGGGCATTTTATTCATTAAGTGTCAAAATGAAGGGCCTGACCTCCAGGAAGATAATCAGGAAATAAGTGGCAGATATAAAAGGTCTGGGTTTCCCTTAAGTGCTCACTTATTTCAGTAGCTATGCCATGTTTTTAGTAAGCGGTGACAGAAATGAACTGTTGTTGGTAATTGCAGAAAGGCGCGGGGCTGCCAGTCTGCATGAGCTCTGTTTATCCCCACGCGCTGCTCGCATCAGCTGATGGGTTCTGCTGAGCAGCGACAAGAATGGGGTGGCGTGACAATGAAGTGGCGGCGCTTATTGTGTAACGGCACAGAGTAACGCTGCCTTTCAAATATTCAGCAGCAGAGAGTGCAGATGGCAGAGAGGCTGGTTGGTGCTCCACTGCTCGGGTTGACCTCAGAAGCCAGGACTTTCGCAGGCTCTTGTCAGCCTCAGGCGACTCCTGCTCCCCAGGGGACCTTCAGGACACATTAGGTTTCAGGAGGGAACACTGCCCATTCCCTCCTCTTGAAGCTGGACCTCTGGCAAGGCAGAAAATCCCAAGCCAGCAGCCCAGGAGGCACGATGAAGCATCACGTTTGCAGTCTAAGAGTTGGACCACGGGGCTGGAGGGGGAAAGTGCTGGGATTTCAGGCCAGGCGTTGTGCTTTGGGCTTTCAGTGGATTAAAACCAGGTCCACACTGCAGCCAGATGCAGAAGCATGTGCCTTCAGACTTCTGCACAAGCCTAGCCTCCGCCACCAATGGGCGGACTGGTGTCTCAAAACACCATGTTTTGACCTGCTTGAAAACGAATGTTCATGGGAAACCACCTCCCTGTGTAAGCATCTCTCCCTGGCTTCTCACAGCTGCTGCTGAGCTGCCCCGTTCAAAGCTGAAGGAGCTCAGCAGACAGGTGTGTCCCTTCTAGATTTTAAAAGCTGACAATGTAACCCATGAGGGACAGCGCAACTCTCTGCTCTGCTGTCTGCCATAGGGTTTTGTCAAATTCTGTCACAGCAAAAACAGTATCCTAACATGACCAAGTAAGAATTACTCAGGGCACACTCACACACAGTAACAATTAAAATAGGAATGTGAAGATGATTTAATTAGCCTGAATAGCTGCTAATAACACCTGGTAATTTTGCAAAGTTGCAACTAGATATCTGTGGTATTTATAATATATATTGTATACATATGGATATCCCCATATGTGCATGTATATATATATATAAAATGCATATACCATGTCTTATTTATGCTCTTTCTATGAGCAAAAATTAATTTGAAAAGCTTTAATAGACATTACATTAATAGACAGCAGTTTCCTAAATAGCCTCATAGCTAGACAAATACTTTGCCTAATGCCATTTCATTTTCTGCCAGCTGCATGTGATTTGCTTTTGATCTGGCACGCGCTTCGTTATACATTATTAAAGAGCCAATCAGTGTGCCCCTGGAGTTAGCATCCTGTCCCCTGCTTATTTTTTAACAAATTTCCTCTTTTCTTTTGTACCACAGTGATTAATCATTTCAGCTAACGGCGGCACTGTTTATGATCTGAGTCAGTGACTTCAGACCATCTTAATCTCCCGTTAGGCAGATTTTAATGTGCTGGAAATTTACTTACAAGCTTTTATTTATAGCACAGTATGCTCTCAATTTCATCCGACAACAAAAACAAAACCTGCAAATAGCACTGGGTTTCTGCTTTTAATGTTTCTGGTGAACTTTTATGGGACAGAAAAGCCCAACCAAACCATGAAACAGAAACCTAAAAGGCAGCGTGATAGATCCTTATTTTTCAAAACTGTGTTTATCCAGTTGTGTGGAGAGAACCTGTTGCCTTCCAATGTTTCTCAGCAGTCAGGTCGTTTCTGGTCTGGGTTTTTTCGTACCCTCTGGTTGTCTGCAACAGTGCTTTTAGATGACTCGCTTATTAAAGCAGAGTCCTCTGGGGCTTCTAAAGTCTTTACTTGCACCGTCCTTATTTGCAGGCATGGTTGGCAGAGAAGCAGCTTTGATTCTCCTGTTAATATTACAAATATTTCCAGCTAACTTTAAGATCTATGCTGAAATGGCTGACCTCTTTTCTATGCTATAATAGCAGTTCAAAAGACTCTTTTATTAAGCCAAGTGCCCAACCATTATTGTTTTTTATTGTGCTGTAGTTTTGTCTAATATTAGAAGGAAATGATTTGAGGGCAGAGATAAAGCACCAAATGGATTTAGTTATCAAAAACTTTATGGTATCTTAGCTTGCTGCAGGAGCAGTCTGAATAGATTTTTTGGGAGGACTTTTATTCTTTTCTAAGCAAAAATTATATACCCATTACAATGCTCTCCATCACATGGGCAGTGCCAAGGACTACAGGCTGGAGATCCAAGTCTGCTTAAACAGACACTGAGCAATACAGAGACAAGGTGTCTACAGAGCCCAGCCAGGATGACACAGAAATGAGGTTACAAGGTCCGGATCTGCTGTGCCAATTTCCCAGAGCACCCCCTTTAGGGCCACCCTATGGAATTCCGCATTTGTAGTGCCTCCAGATTTTCTCTTTTGTTTGCCCTTTGCATCATGATGAACCAGACCCCAGACTTTTCTACGTGGGAGAAAAATAGGCAACATCTAAACTTTGGCATACAGGAGGGCACAGCAGGAAAGGCTGCAGATACAGTTTAGGAGATTTGTGGTTGATGACACAGGGAGAGAAGTCTGTGCTGCTCTGGGGAGCAAGGAGACTGGACTCCTTCTGGTCCTCTGGGATGCAGAAGAGAAGGCAGGAGTCAGGATCCACCTGCTTCCTCCCACTGATCACTTTTCCAATATTGTGTTTGCTTTTATCTTTCTTGCATGTACTTTTAATCTCATAATTATTCATCTTCGCTAACTTCTGTCCACATTTTTTCCTTTCCCTAAAGCCACACTGAGCATCCCGTTATGGCTCCTGAGCTTGTCTATCTTGTTGCTACAGTCTGGATATTGATGGCTCGCTATAATAGACACTTTTTCATGTTCTTGATCTGTGCCCAAAGTCAGATGACTAATACAGACTCTATGCTTCTGTTCTCCAACTATCTTCTGAGTATTGCCAACCAAACTGTTGATGGGCCAGTCATAACCTCACAGTACCATTACTTGTTTCTGCCTTTTTTCTTGTTGAAAAGTTTCCTGTTTACCATTCCCCCACAACAAACTTTAATCCCTCTTAGGTTTAGTCATAAAATAATTCATTGTCCATTTCAGCGAAGTGATGGGGATCCCTCTGTAGTCAGTGAGGAGAGAGGCATCTTCAGGGGACACTTTTTCCCATCCTCTTTCCTATGACTACGTAGGGAGATTAAATTAATAGATTAGATAGCTACCTTCAAATAACTACAACAAGGTGAGATAAATTCCATCTCAGCTCATCACGTAACACTCACGCAGTACAAAACATCTTATTTTAAATGCTCTCATTTACTTTAGACTTTGGTAAACCTGTATAATTTAACATGTCATGCTTGGAACAAGGAACATGTTAGAGGCTTTGCTTTTACAAATTTAATAGAAAACTATCAACTTGTGTAGAACCAGTGAGACGAGTAATAAATGTTACAAGAACAGCTTTAGGCATTGCATATTAATAGCTGTGGTAGGATTGACTTGCAGCACCTTGATTCTATGATCAGCAACAAGATAATTAGTAAAATTATCCTGCAAATTCATTATCTTGATTCCTTCCACTTGTGCATTTTATTCATTACATATCAAAATTAGGAGCTTTGCCTCCAGACAGATAATCAGAATGTAAGTGTCAGACACAAAAGGTCTGAACTTTCTTTAAATATGCTTTTCTAGATGTGACCTTAAATAGTCTCTGTGATACCAAGGAATTTTCAGTCATTATTCCAAACAGAAGAAACCCTGTAATTTTGTGGAGAAATGCAGCTGTGCATTTTATAGGTTTTCTCACACCTTAATTCTGTTTTGAGATACATGATTTAAACATTGCATAGTTCTGGAACATAACGATTTCTTTCTCGCTTAGTCTAAATTCACCTGATGTGCTCTGCTTCACCCTCCATGCTCCTTGTCCTCCCACTACCCAGATCCAAGAACCAGCTGAGCTGTATTTGGACTCTCTTCAACCATGCATCCAGGGGATTTGGGGCTGAAACTAGGGTGCAGCAAAGTTGCACGGACTGATGTATGCAAGTCTGTTACCCTGCTGTACAGTTAGGACACAGCCAGACATGTAAGATCAGAAGTGCCTCTTGGCTACCCCCGGTTTAGATGGAGTCAGACAGAGTGTGTTCTCGTAAACAAAGTATTTCGTTGGGCAGATCCTTATATTTCACATCCTAGATCTGCCAGGAGGTTCATGCATCCCTCCTGATCAGAACTAATGCAAAGAGTTTAGCTGTTGATGCCGTGTCTGTTTTGCAAGGGGTGCTCAAAGGGGCTGCTTCTGACACTGAACTCGGAGCTGGGTGCCTGCTCCTTCTAGGCTCTCACAGGAGTCAGTGAATGAAAGCAGGTGGCAGCGTGAAGTTGATTCACAGCAGGAGCCCGACTTGTTGCACACCAGAAAAATAGTGCAGTGCTTGGCTGGACTGACCCCGCAGCCATCTGGATTCAGCAACAGCAACAGAGCAGCAGAGAGACGAGCGGATGTGAGCTGGAGAGGGATGGCGAGGGCGGGTAGGTGTATGATCAGCTACATTTTCCCTTTTACCTCTGCTGCCTTCAGCGTTTAATTCCCCTTATCTTTGTTTCACAGGATGCTCCATTTTCATATACTTTAAGTTGTAGAATTCTTAAAGTGCTTTCATTTTGGGATATGAGCTTCGTAAAAATGCAACTGCCAAGGTAACAATGCATTAAAATCCTTGCTTTGTATTTTAAAGACACCTATGTTTTTACTTGTAAGACTTGATTTACCATTGCTGCAGGAAAACTCATGCATGGGGGGAGACATGGCCTTAAAAATTCAGTGAGTGCTATCTTTTGTGGAAAAATTGAGGACACATTGCAAAGGACCGTATAATTATGCTTCTGCCATAATTAGGTACTTCTTGCTGGCCCCAGATCCTGCATGGTTCCTAGGATGTACTCTGCAATGATTACCAACCCAGGGGCTGTTGGCCAAAACACAGGCATTTGAACAGATAGCACAAAATGCATCATGGATCAGCCCATTTCTGCATGTGTTGAGCTTTCTAGTACTCACATACACTATTTAGCTGGCATGGCTTTTTCATTGCCACACGACTTTTGAATTATCTTTTGCCAAGTGAAGTGTGTGAGAAGGGACATTCTCAAGCTGGATTCACAGCCTTGCACATCTGCAAAGCTGCTGCAGCCAGAAATGCTGTCAGGGACTACATGAAAGTACCCAAAACACGGGCATCCCTGGGCAGGCCAGCTCCTTCACTGGCATCACAGGGTCAAGAGATGGGACACCGAAACCAAAGATCCCAGGTATGTGTCTGTCTCAGCTGAGAATTCCCTCCACCTGTCCACCCAAACTGTGTGGTTTCTGCTGACAAGAAGGGACAGAGCGAGGGGTGAAAAAGCAGAGTCCTGTTGGTTTGTTTTAAATGAAAACTCACTGAAACTATATTTAAAAAAGAATAATCCATGAAAGCTTAGATGACAAGATAAGGAAAGGTACATATATCACAGAAACTAACTGACAGGGGACATACTTTACAGAAGAGAATGTCTGATGATTTTGGGAATCTGCCTATGTATAATTTATGAATTCCTTATGGTTGGTTTTCACTCGGTAATGCTTTATACTCCATGTGCTAAGAAGACAAGGAAAAGAAGTCAATGTCTGTCCACAAAAGGGCTGGTAGCGAAAGACTACCAGCACCTGTATAGATCCTACCAAAGCAAAACAAAAGGTTAAAGGCCATATTTTTTTCCCCTGCCTCTCCACAGGATTCTGGATTTGGATAGCAGAAAATCCCAGACAAAAGAAAAAAGATATCAGATACTAATCCTGGGTCTTAAAAAAAATCACAGAGCCTAAGTGACTCCTGTGAGACTCCAAGGGCCCAGAGACAAAGGCAGCTTGTTTAGGAGAAGAGAGCCTGGGGGCAGCTCTCTGAGCAGGGAGACACCAGGGAGGATGAAAGATGCTGCTGCCCAGGCAGGGAGAGGGAAAGACAGGCTGAGCCTGGAAGACAGGGTGGAAATGTCATCTCCAGATGCAAGGGAGCTGTGGAGTGACAGCACAAAAAAATGAGGAAATTTAGACGAGGCAAAGTGTGCAGATCTTTTATTGCTTTGTCTAGAGATATACGCTGCTTCCCCAGCTAATGGGGAAAAGCCCGGACCATCTGGTTTTTTGGAACAACTGCAGAACCTGCAGTGGTCACAGCCTGGAAAATGTGATGCATACGGCAAGTCTGGCTACCCTGCTTAGGCTAAGGGAAGCTTGTGTGCCTCTCAGCCCGGTGTGGTGGGCCCAAACACAGCAGGCTGAAAACTGTCCATCCGCTTGGGAAAAGCCTGAAGTACCTGGAAGCGTGAAACCAAGCTCATGACCCTGTTCCCAGGACAAAAATGTCTTCAGGCATGGTCCTTCTCACGCTGTGAGGCTGCTGCAGCTTCCAGCTTCCCCATCTGATGAACAACAGAGCGAACAAGTTGCTGCAGCAGCAACTATATTTAGCAGTCTGTTCTGCTATTGATGCATATATACCTGGTTCCTATTGACTATAATGAGAATTATTCTGACAAACCACAAGGAGAATAGGCCTTTAAGGGTTCGGTTTGTACTAACGAAATGTCTAAGGAAAATTACCCTCTTTTTGTCCATGCTAAATTATTCCAGCTTTTCATTAATACTCATTAAGTTTCTAAGGGTTGGCATTTTTAGCAAAAAAATAGTTTTCACTGACAGAAAAAAGCCACCCAGATAAATGAAGAAAATGTTTACTCAATTTAATAGGCATAATTTTCTCTTTTGGTGCTCAATTCAACATCAGGACCTGAAGTCAACAAAGGTTGGATCAGGGTCTACAATTTTTTTTAATTGGGCTCTTCTCATTTACACTGGAATATGTTGAAAACTCTGGGCTATAATGAACCATTACATATGCGTACATGCAATGCTAGGAAAATTAATAATGTCTTGAATTTGCTCAGTATTTATTCAGCATTCATGAGTAAATAACAAATAACTTGATAATATTAATGAAAGAAAGCCTGTGGAAAAGCCACCCAGCTGGAGAGAAACTTTTTTACTGCGTGAAGCCCACTTTCTCTCCCACTAAGCTATTGTCATTACTCTGAATAACTTTTTCTCTCCAAGGGTAAAGTGACAGGCTTGCAATTTCTACATAAAATTGCACATTTTTAACTGAAGTTTGTATGTAAGCCCTTTTATGTCTGTGTGACCTTAAGTGTAGTCAATAATATTGCCAAGAATATGTATTCTAAATTAAATTAATTCTGTTGGCAAAAATTAAGTTTTCAGAAACCATCAGAAATGTGACAGTTTATCACCATCTTCATTACAACCTATGCAGTGAAACTGTTTGGATGACTGAGTCAGAATCCCATCATTTAAGGCAACATCAATAATTTGTACATGAAATAATTGGGTCTTTTCCACGTACTTCACTTTTGAAACACACCTGATAGCATTTTACTTCCTAGGCTACTAAATCCAAAATAACTAAGAATGACACAATGCACCATATGCAGTAAATGGCATTTAGTGCTAATCATAAAGTACAGGTACTACGGCGTTTTGGTTGGTGAAAACTCGATCAGTATTCAGTCAGTCCGTCTTAAAAGAGGGACTTAAAACAGCACTTTGTGTCCTGCAGACAAATGACTGTGTATGTTCTCGTCTTTCCTTTAAAAAACAGTTTTTACCTTTCACATTTTCAACAAACCAGCCCAATGTATCCTGAGGGCAACGAACTACAATGGCAAAAAGATGCCAAAATATATGCAATAAAAAACGCTAGAGATTTTCAATCATGATTTTTGCAGCGTGGCTAGTACTGTGTTCTCCATGATCTTTGAAGCTTCTGCACGAGGCAGGAGGAAGTCAAGCGCATTGTGTGGAAAAGTTAGACCGCATCTCTGCTAAGAGACCGACAGGACCACACACCCGAGCGCTGGCCCACAGCTGGGCGAATGTGGCCACACCAGCACAGCTTGGGCAGGGGCCAGCTCTTGCAGAGACAATCCTGTGCGACAGGCAGTGTGGGTGAAGCCACTCCGCTTTGTGCCTGTAAGGCAGTTTAGCTCTTTGGACATGAGCCATGCTATGCTGAGTGGCCTCAGGGTAAGAGAGCAGTTATTAGTCCATTTTACTTATTAGTACAGACGTTGCAATGGAATATTCTTGAAAGGGATTTAATTTCCTTTTAGCAGACTTCTCTTTTCTCCCTCAATTTCCTTCGAGTCTTTCTGCCAAGTGAAGCTAACTGCTAACTCATGTGTTGCTCCTAAATATGATTAAATAAGATTAACAAAAGAATATTTGTCTCAGCTCCCAGATGAGGAAAGCTGCCTCTGACAGACATAAACAGAGAGCTCATGCTTCCTGGGTGAGACCAAAATGTGACAGTGCTGGGAGAGTTCCCGCTGATCAGCTCTAGTTGTGGAAAATCGGGCACCACAGAGGAATTTCCTAGATATAAGAGCACATCTACTGCAAATATCGGTGTAGGAGACAGGAAAATGGGCACAGCTGAGGTACACATGTAACGTCAGCCATTGAAACCCACAACTCAATCTAATGCAGCTTTTCAGAGACACATCTTAAGGTGGCGATGGCAGCAGGTCTGTCACCCTGTGGGCTCACAGGGCAAACCAGGGCTGTGTCCTTAGGTGTCCGGGACTGTGACGTAATGATTGCTTGGCTCTGCAACCATAGTTGCAGTCTACAGCCCAGAACACATGCATGCTACCACAAGCCCTCTGGCTCTCCCTCCCCTGCTTTACAGCCATCCCTGAAAACATGGTGAAAAAAATGGGAATGTTAACTTGGGTGGAAAAGTAAGTCATATAACAGCATCCAGTTGCATTGTCTGATGAGTCGGCTTCCTTAATGCCCATTTAATCATGGAAGAAACCACTGTCACCATAGGGTTTACTGGAGGATGCTGTCATCTCAAGTCACACCTTCTTTGTGGTTTCACTTTGTTTTGAGTGAATCTTACCAAGAGGGGTAGAAAGTAGGTTGTCCTTTAAAGGTGACAGCTGAAGGCATCAAACCCCAGGCTCCCAGCAGCACAGATACCTGCTATTACACACATTTCATTCTTCTTTCATTAGGACTGATAGCACAGATCCTTTCTGTTTATTAATATGCATAATTCTGTTGGCCTCAGAGGAGTTGTGGCAGAGATACACAAAACAAGGATCTATCTGGCCCTTTGCCATTAATAACAAGGAGTAATTTCTCTGTATTGGAACAAGATGGTGATTGTGCCTCTTTTCCAGCTTTGTGAAACACTCTAAACAGAGGAAAAAATTAGTAAGGATTTTACTGTATTATTTTTGTATAGCAGAGAGGCCGGATAATTCATTCTGGATTCTCTCTTGCTTTGTTAAATAACAGGGTGCATACACTCACTACAAAACAGCAATTTTAAACATTAATTCCACCACATTAGCATGATGGTGTTTCACCAGCTCTTTTATACTGGCCTGCCTATTCCTAACACAAAGCCTTTGCACATTGGCTACTTGTGTTCTAAAAATAATATGGGTCTTTTGCCTCTGTACCACCCTACTTGATTCAAAACAGAACAGATTTTGCCATATTTGAAAATGTCGGTGCCCCAGCCCATGGGTGGCTGATGCCACAGAAAGTGCCTCCATGTCCTGCACCAGGACCTGGAAGACTGAAAGGCAGATTACCTTTGACTGGCATTTGTGGTAAGTCTTATTTCCACTGTAACAGTTTATAGCTTGATCTCCTATTTCCACTAAACTGTTAATAGTTTTTGCCTTTTTAAGGTGATATTTTTTGTTAGCACCAAGGTTTATTAATTTCAAGGTTTAAATATAAAGCATACTTCAAAACCCAAACTCCTCTGAGACACTATTTCCAACAACAGTGACAGCAGCAAAAATCCAAGTGTGACAGTTCAGGGGGGGCTGTTCATGTACAACTAATTAGTGGTTGGTTGACATTATCACTGTTAGTATAATATTTTAGTGCCATTTTACACGGTTCTCTACCTCTGACTCTGTATGTTAAGGGCCAGCGAAGTGATGTTTATATGTCTGGGTTTAATTCATTGGCTGTGAAAGTTTATTGACAGTTGAAAACCACAATGTGGGCAATAAAAAGGATGTGCCATGCATGATGCCCAAACGAGGAGCAGTTTCTGTTCAGATAAGCTGACAAGAAATAACATATCACCTGGGGAGAGACTCTGATGACCTGAGAAAGCCCAAAAAGGGACAAAAGCTGTGAAAAGTGAGGAATCTCCCCCCAGCCTTTTGGATGGAGAAAGAGGTAATAAGGAGACTCTGGCTGCAGTGGACACAGAGGAAGTCCAAGGCACCACATACAGATGGTGTATCCTGAAAGCTGCCAAGGTGTGAGGAGTCAAGGGGATGGTAGCGTATACAGGTATGCCTCCCCCGTAGTCATTGCAGTTTACGTGGATGAAGCCAAAATATCTTTAGCTAGCTCTGGTACTGCTGCTAATTTTGCTCTAGTGGCACAAAGTACCGTATGGACTGCTAATTCTCACTGAGAAGCTGGAGAAGCTCCAGGCAGAGCTTGCTGAAGCTCCATGGTACTGCCATCCACGCCACCAGCGGTACCCAGGCTGGCTGGAGGAAAGCTGACCCAAGTGAATTACTGCAGACAGCAACTGCTGTAGAAAAGGTACTGTACAAATGAGCTGGATGTCATGGTGTGGCAAGAGAGGCGATGTTAATAAGTGAGTACTGGAGGTTGGATTAGATGGCTTAATGTCTTAACATTTCTGGGATTTATGAAATAACACATTTTCCAAACACTGTTAGGTATGATTTTTCATTTATTTGAGTAAGAAAGACAAAAAGAGTCATGCTGAAAAAATGCAGTGAACAGCATACATCAACCAAAATAATGCCTGAATTGCCCTGAAATTTAGGAACCTAAAAGCAAAGCTGTGCTGTGAAAGTTCTCCTGAAAGACTGCAATGAAAACAAATGGTATTTTATGCATCTGATACATTTTTAATATGATTCTGATGCTTTGGAGTATTTCTGTATTCAATGAGAATGAGCAAGAAAGGTAGCATCAGCAAACTGGGGCTGCTTCTAAGTCTCTACACCTTCCTTCTCCCCCACTGCCCCTGTCACCTGAAGTTGCTGTCTTCCTCCCAAAACTTCCAGGAGTTTCCCACAGGGCTTAGTCAGAAAAGCCAACCCAAATTTCTCCACTAAGGTGCTTGCTGAGGGCAGCCTTCTCACCTCCCTCCCAAAAATTGCCCAGCAATTTCTTTCCAGCAGTGAGACTGAAATAAAACCCTCTGCTAGTGCAGAGGCAGCTATTGCACTAGTGCCATGCAGTGAAGTGGGTCTCATTCCACCTGTAGGCTTTTCCCTCTGCTTTGGAAAGCAAGAGCAGCGTTTAGAAATATACTGCTGATTACCATATTTGTGTTCTGTAATTCTTCACATGTCCGACTCCACCAGGAGCTTAACTGCAGCCAGTGGGATCTTACAGTCATTAACATTTACAAGGCAGCAGTTCACAGTTGTTGAACTAACAACCTACCTCTAAGAAACTGATTTTTCTCCCCTCTAAGTATTGACACATCCTCCAGTGACTGTGATGCTTATTCACAGTGACAGTGTGTTTGGTAGGATTTCATGTTTTCACAGGATTTGTCTTGTGCAGACAGTTTCTAATTTACCTCTGCTCTTGTTTTAATTCAATCAGCTGATGGAGTGCAGCTGATCTCACAGCACATACGGCTGTTCAGGTTTGAAAAAAAACCTGAATATTTGATGGGCTGATCCTTAATGCTTTCTGCTAAAGAATTAGCAAGCTTGTTAATGAGCCAAGGGATCCCAAGTGGGGAAGGGGAAAAATACAGAATTAGATTCTGTTTTCATTCAGTTTTTTATGTTGCTCAAGTAAGAAGTACTGTGCTTTACACACAGAGTAGGGAGATTCAAGTAAACTACTCATCAAAGGCATCACACTTAAAATGTCTTGTTTTCATAAGTGGATGCCCTGTGGCCATGGGGAGTCACAACCTACTTGCAAGGGCACCTTCAGGTGCTCAACCCTGGGCAGGAGGCTTGTGGCACCAAGCAGAGTTGTCCTTCACTTGGGGGGATGTTTGCAGCTAGAGCCTCAGTCCTTTCGCTGCCTCCCCAACTACTTTTTCTATCTTTCCTGAAAGCAACTTATCTGTCCTCCACCCCACAACCCATCCTGCCTCCCCACTGCTCCATGCCATCCCAAAGAAGGTGGTTTCTGTGTTAACTGGCTGTGCGTGGTTTTCCTCCAGCCCTTTCTCTGCATTCTTGTTGGTCCATCAGCTTCTGGCTGTCCCTGCATCCTGCAACCAAACACTGTTTGCAGGCCAAACACTCAAACTACATCCGTCTTTGCCTGGTTCAACGACACCTCTCATGTCAACACAAAAAAACCCAGGAACATCTTCAATAATTAAAAGCTCAGCTTGCCTGTGGTTTTCCTTTCAACAAAGCTACCGCAACTCTAGGAAACTGCAGCTAAGACTGTAAGAATAGCCAAATCAATCTCCAACCACTTATCTTACAAAACAAGAACTGCCTGCACTTGACACACTCCCTTTCTCCTTAAATCCATAGCAAATATACTCAGAGTGCATCTGATATTGCTTGCAACAGTTAACTTAGTGGAGAGGCAGGGGGCTTGCTGCTCCCATTTTTTGCAGGTACTACAGCAAAATAAATGTTTACTCCAAATCCCACCACTCATAACAAAATACACAGTTACACACACTAATAAAATCAAATAGAAATCAGCCAAATTTACTAATCTTTCTTAGGAAGTTTGTATCTTAGCAAGGAAGTGAATAGGTTGGCTTTGGCAGTGTCTCAGGAACTCAGGTAGCAACTGCGCTGGGCACAGTGGAATAAAGGATATTTGTGTAGTCTTAACTCTTATTTTCTGCTTAAATGTTTTCTATCATGTCCCTTACCAACAATGCAAAAGCTTACAAGGAATTGCTTTTTACAGCTACCATCAAGTAATAAGGCTTTTCTCTCTTGATTTGATATTACATCTGTAACTTGGTCTTACTGCAGTTATTTACATCGAAGGCTCTCTTAGAAGTTTCTCTATCCTTGACATGCGTGCCTGCAGCTGGACAGAGAAGTCGCTACACTTTGAAGAAGTTGCTATAAATTAGTGCATGGGGTTAGATGAGGTTCAGGATTCCTGCAGTGATTATAAACTCAGCAGGAGTCCTTACAACAGTTCCCATCTCGACAGGGTTACTGTCTTGTTAATCAACCTCCTTCAGGACTGGAAGCGATTCTGCGGCTCGGTTCCTGGGGGCTTTCTCTGGAAGCTGCAGTTTCGTGCAGAAGGATCCATCCATTTACAAAGTCTACAGAGCTCTGATACCTTTGGTAAAACAACTTCAAAAAATGCTAGACTTAAGCCGTGGCACCCTGCGTTGCACCAGGCAGGACAGAGACTATAAATTCTTGTCACAGTTAATACAAAATAAAATTTGGTGATTTTAAAGCTATGCCTAAACTGATTTTGCAGCTGAGGTCCAGATGTCAGCTATGGCCATGTCCTGAGACCAGAGGGTGACAAGATCCCTGCACAAATCAGCACTTGCCTCCTCTCACCTGCTGGGGGAAGGAAATGCAGGGAAGCAGATGGAGCAGACTTGGGGCACACTTCCTACTGCCCTTGGTCTTGACTGGGGAAACATGGACATCCCGTGCAAGTACCTACCCCTTGGAAAAACCACAGCCTGACATGCGCAGGGAACACACTAGCTAGAAAAAGAGGATGGTTTTTGCTTCATGTTGTGCAAAAGGCAGCTAAAATAGGGTGCAATGTTCTTAAAAAAAACAAATTTTAAGCATCTTCCTTTTGCTGATGCTCCATAGAGTGGGCCTTCCTATAATAAACACATTTCAGCCCACCAGCTGTCTCTTCTGAGGGGAACACAAGGATTGCAGCTCCTGTGGCTTTTCATTGTCTGCCTTTGGGCACATGTACGAGACCTGCATATAATCTGTCCAAAAGGAAGCTAAACTTTGGCTTTACTGTGTGAATGATATCTCCAACAAAAACATGGAAATGGCATTCCTTATAAACAGTCTGTTTCAGAAAACTGGAAAATCTCCGTTGAAACTGAATGGATCTGTTCAGGACAAAAAGAGGGCACGGAGAGGGCTGGAAAAGTCTGGATGGCAGTTATTTATAAAGTGAGTAGCAATGGCACATTATTACTGTTGCTGTTTTTACTAATTATCAGTAACAACAACCACTGCTGATCTGGATTTGTATTGTGAGAGTACATAAACAATGTTTTTGTACTACACAGCAGTACCCTGACACAGAAGTTCGCTTTCTAGGACAAAAGAGAGCAGAAGGATATATCTGACCTGCCCAGACACTACAAGGGACAAGTGGGATAACAGCTTTCAAGCATGAGAAACAAGGGAATAGCCCTGACCTCACCACTGGTTTTCCACAGTCCTTGTGAAAAAAGAGGCTCTCTGAAGGTGGGTATGGAGCTAATTGGAAAAGTGTTCAAGGATCTTCTCAGATCTGATGGGAAGCATGGGAGAAATTAATTGATGTGAAACTTCTCAATGTTCTGACAGAGGCTGGCGTCACCAGGTAAGCTAAAGTGGGAGCCATTACGTTAGCACAGACTGGTAGACTTGAGACCTTAGAATCAGAGAGAAACAGCTGTACTTGATGCAATAGAGATGGAGGTGACAGTGGTGAGATGTGAAGACAAATTATCTTTGGGCAAGATGTCAAGCTACGAAAATGATCTGCGCAGCAGCATGAATGGAGGTGGGCAACATTGCATTTGTCAAAACCAAGGAAGGATGCTGCAGCAGTCAAGGTGTGCAATGAGAATTTGGACCTGAGACTTACGCTTTTGTGAATAAAGAGCTTCAGCTAGAAATGGTATACGGTAACAGTCTGCAAGATTTATGTGTAGTCTTGGACACAGAGACACAAGGGAAATTCAGGATAGAAAGTCACACCCGGGTTGCAGACCTGGAGGATGGGCACATTGGAGGGGTTGTGCATGGTGGCTGAGTATTCATGTAAGAGCGAGAGCTAGGGGATCAAACAGTACGCTTTCTATTTCAGCCATGCTAAACCTCAGCAGAAAGTGAGACACTGATGTGAGGTGGGGCCGGCCTTTGAGATGTGGGTTGTTTATCTAGTTTTTAAGCAAAGTGAAAAAACCCTCACAAACAAAAGGGTCCTATCCATACAAGGATGTCCTGAACGCTTCATCATGAAGGTTAGCAAAAATATTTTTTGAGGAATGTTCTCAAGGCCGGGGGGAAAGAGAGAGCAGCAGCTGTGTTCACTGGTTTGGAGATGCACCTTACCATCCCTAGTCATACAGTGCATTTTTCTTCTCAGCTGGTGTCTCTTACATATCCATGTTCCTCTGTGTGGAAGGACCCATGTCTCTTCAACATTTTTTGCCTAATTGCGCTAGCCAAATGGCACAACCTAAGGAGGAAGAACAGCTTCTTTGACTGTTCTTTTTAAAAGCCTTGCACAAAAAAGAGGTGAAAGAGCCTCACATCACATCATGAATTCATGATATCAGCTACTTATTTGTAAAAAACCAGCAGGGACCGAGGCTAAGGCTTGTTGAATATGCAGTTCAGTCCTACAAGAGCCTACTTTGTAAATGTTAGCTAAGTAAAAGCTCTGCCAGTGAAGTCATAAGCAATACATCATCATCACCCTTCGATAAACTCTTTGTCCAGTTTAAGAATTAAAAGCTGTATTTAACATATTCAGGGACAATGGAGAAATACTGCTAGAAACAACAGGCTTAATGGACTACTAATCTCTAAGCCAAATATTTATAGCCCCGTAGTTTATAAACAATCTGAAATATTTGGGTAGTGGATATCCAAGAGGTGGAAGTGCACACAGTAATAGGGAGGTTTTACCATTCCATCTACCTTGTTGGTGTTTCAATCACTATTATATCAGATTTATAAGCACTGAGAATTATTGAATTATCAGTTTAGAAAAAGAACCAAAAAACCCACAAGCTAAAATATATGGAAATGTTTCATACTTTATACATTTGTCTGCCTCAAAAAATAATCAATATCAAAGCTGATTCAAGCCAAGATCTGTCTGGATGTGTGTTAACTCGCTCCATGAAAATAAACTAGAAATTACTAAGATAAAAAAAAAAATAATGAAATATGGAAATAACTATGCATTTTGTGCATTGTCATTATATAATGGACATAATGGACATAATGACATTACATAATGTATTCTAATTAAATCCAGGTGGAAAATGACCTTCCTAGACCTCCCTTCAAAATGAAGATTTTTGACAGTCATGATTAATGGAAACATGCACTTTGCATGGTTTGTAAACCTGAAACATCATTGTACATTTCAGTTTATAATTTATCCCATTATCTGCTTCTGCATGCATGAAGGTCAGCCGTACTGGTACAAAGTAGCAGTGAAATCCAGAGGCTCTGAAAGGTTGTTTTCACAGATTTTTCAATTATTTTTCATGAGGAAATAATTTTGCCTACTTTTTCCTTAAAATGATGACAATCTAAAAGACTAATATTTTTAACAGCAGTAATTGCAATGTTCTTGTTATTCTCTTGTAATTTTAGAGTAAACAAAATGGCACTGGGAAAATGTTTTTTTAAGGATTCCTACCCGCAATATTTCTTCAATGCAGCTGTTATCTCCTGTTCCACTGTCCTGTAAACAAAATGAGAAAAGAGTTTGTTTGCATTTTAAAAAGAAATAACAAATAGTAGGTTTGAGGACATGGTTGTCACATGAAATATATTCCAACCTCTATTGTAGTTTCAAAATGAGGCCAAGTTTTTCCAGCATCTGAAAATCTGCACTGCTGAAAATTCTCAGATTATTCCCCATCAGCACCACAGGAAGACATAATATGTTGCAGTGTTTACATATGACTGCAATATATTTGTATAAATTCATAGGATTTTGTTTACACCACTTTTGGGCGCGGTTCCTGCTGTTTTGGCTATACTGCATGTGAGCAAGCATAAACAAAACTGTTACTGCATGTATATAGATCCAATTTGTGCATTTATTTATATTAAATAGCACCTCTCCACATCCTTTGGCCAGGAAAGACTCCGCAGTGACACTGCCTATGTGAAGCCTGGTGGTGTATAGGGTAGAGGTCCCCGTGATGCTGAGGGGAGAGCTGCAGAGACTGCAACACAGGCAGCAACACTGAGCAGGGGCTAGGCAGCACAGCAGTCCTCAGAAGGCTACAGTTTCCTAAAATGCTGACCCTAAACCCACCCATACGTTGTGGGACTGAGGGCGTGCAGGAATTCAGCTCTCCTGAATGCTATGGTGTACTCCAGAGCCATTCTGGAGAGCTCAAATCAGAGATGTGGCAGAGCAGCTATCCCCTTATAGGAACCATCCAGCTGGTGCTTCACCTCCACGCTTGGCTTGGTTGGTTGTTATCCAGACTTGTTCCAGCAAAGACAAGGTGGCGCGAGTTACACCCCCCCCCCCAACCCCCTGCCCACAGTTCTCTTGCACTGCCCAGCACAACTGGGAAGTGAGGGCAGGCACACCACTGTTGGAAATCACGATGATGCTGAGAGGTTGCCAGTCTCCTGCAGGTCTCCACAAGCTATAGGTGGCTGTTGCATCAAGCAAGTGTTCTGGGGATTTACTTCACCGCGCTAAATTCCCTGACAATACCTCGAAGAAAGCTTTTCTTCCTTTTGCAGAACAGAACTAACTCAGGAAGCAGGGGCTTGACGTCTTCCCATGTGGGAAGAAGGGATGGAGAAATATTATTAATTACTGTCCCCAAAGAGCTAGCAGGGAAATGAGCTTAGTCTTTGCCTCTTGTTTTCAAAGAACACCTGGAGGTTCTGAGTTTTCAGGTGCCCACCTGGAGAAATATCAAAGCAATTTGATTTTGCAAAGCGCTAAAGTCTTCTCACCTGAAAACCTGGCTTCTCCATCTGTATTTGGGCACCCAAAAAAATCACAAGGCACTTTCAGAAATGGATGCTTCTGTGCCTTACCAGACCCAAATGATCCCACTGGCCAGTTTGTGCAAGTCCTGGACACTGTCACCACCATTCTCCAGCCTGAGCCAAGTGACTGGGGAGGTCTGGACCTGCAGCTGCTCGTAGCCTACCAGCTGTAACCAAGGTCAGAAGTACGACAGCCATGCATATGCAAGGGAACAATTTATGTTTCATAATTTTTTTGTGGCTGGTATTTCATGCCAATTCATAGAAAGTCATAAAGTGCTTTATTGTCAGCACTCCTGCTAAATCTTTGCTGAATATGGCCCTTGATTGTTAAACAAATGAATTGCATTAACTCTTTTTGGTGCAACAGGGTCCATCAACTTTACAGTTCACCAGGAGCTACACCACTGATTTCAAAGGGATAAGCATGCTATAAATTCATCCTTTGGAGAATTACTCATATCTGATATACAGATGCTGAAAAGAAGCCACAGTCCCAAGCAGATAGCCCTGTTCTGATCTCAGCCCTGTCCCCAGGGAGCCACACAGCACCTTGTGCAACCTTCCTGCTGCTGGAGCAGGGGTGCAAGAGTTCACATTGCCAATGAAACTAAGACAGAAATACCACAACCATCTCTGAATACCGAAGAATTTTAAAATTCATATTAGCTAATTTTTATTTCTCTCTTCTCTGTGGGTTTCCCTCCATTTTCTCCCTTTCCTTCCCCAAACCCCAGCCTATGACTTGTTATCCTGTTAACAGCAGTGGAGAGTGTAAAGCCTTCATCATGAACGCCTTGTTTACAGAGCAACCAATTTACTGCCTGACCTGAAATTCGCCATTCCAGTCCATTGCCATCTTACAGAAGGAAGGATAAGATGACCTACCATCTGTATGCGATACATTGAACAAATGGTAAAATGATGCTCTGTATTTTTGTGTGAAGGCAAAACTACTGAAGGTAAATTTGGCAATAGGCTATTTAAGGCTAGATTTAGAAACAAGCTTCTGTTACAAAATTAAATATCCCATCTAGAAGTGTAATGAAATAAATCTGTAAACAGTCACCAGCAAGAAATCACACTTTCCATTACCACAGAAAAAAACTTCAGCTATTCTCCCTAGCACACCATATCTTTGGGCAGGGAGTAAAAAAACCTTTTCACATCTCTCTCAAAATCATTATACTGCCTTTCAAAAGGGAAAAAAAAAAAAAAAAAAAAAAAAGCAAGCGCTGAAAATACAAAACCAAAGACAAGATATGCAAAATTGAAAACAATATTTGGAAAAAAGTCTCTATTTCTGTATTTTCCTCTTTGTTCTTCATCTTTTGAGTGCCAAATATAAACGTCTTCAGATTTGCTTTGAGTAATTGTAAGGATCTTACATTACTGTTGATATCAAACTCTCTAGAATAAGGGTGGGGAACTTAAGAGACCATGCTTTGCACATAGCAAGCAACTTAAATTTCATATGACCTGGGGCCATATTATTTTTTTTGGTCACGATATCATATAACACAACGCAGAGTGTTATTGTGGGACTTAAGGTATGTCTGAAAAGTGTCTGTATTGGTATGGAAAAGAACTCCCTATTTTCATTTTAAAAGCTCTTTTCCACTACCTGTCCACTTACGTTGTAGAGGAACCTGCACTGCCTGGGAATCTGGCAACCTGAATTTAACTTCATGGCCGCATTTTAATTATAAAAAAAATAAATATTTCTTGAACTCTGAATTAAAAGAAGAGATCGCGTTACCTGCAGGCAACAAACAGCACACAGCACCTGATGCGTTATTTGCATCAGTGGACTTGCCTGATCCAAACGCTTCGTGCTGGTGCTGGCTGTGTGATGCAGCACCCGTGTAGGGCTGATGTCAGCAGTGCTGGCAATCTGCGCAAAGCAGTCCCTCCACCCTCTGGATAGCCTGCACGCCACAGTACACTTGTGCAATAAATGTTTAAATTACTTTAAAAAAAATAAAAATTAAAGCATAAAAGAGGTTTTGAGGCTGCTGTTCCCCACTAAGCCGAGGAGCTGCTACCCTGTATTTATTCTGGTGCTGATGAACCCAGCTCATTTGCCTCCCTTTGCATTTTGTGATCTATCATAACAAACTCGCCCCACTGAACCTCCACAGAACCATCAGTGAAATACTGGCAAGTCTCAGGGAGCTGTCAGAGGAAGTGGGCTCCAGCCTTTTCCCTCCCTGACACTGTGCCCATTACCTTCTTCACTCACTCGGTGCAGCCTGAAGAGTGCCAAACATCTGCACACGCGTGTGGCTGGCATACAGTCTGGCAGAGGGATGCAAGAAGCTGCCGCCGAGGATAACGGCAGTGGCTGCTGAAGAAATAGCTGGGAGCATTGTGCCGCTGATAACATGAGCAGCTAATTACCATGCAAAGCACAGAGAACTGTAAGAAACAAGGCTGACTAAAGGCTACATTGAAATCTTGAGAAACGGGATGTCATTTCAAAAAAAAGCTACATCTGTACAAATTTTATTTCTGAGCATTACTTCATTTTTTCTTCCCTTACCAAGAGCTTTCACATGGAGATATATAAAGAAACCCCTCTGAAAGGTATTGCCTATCTATGATAGTTCTCCTTCCTTTCAAACCTTTGTGTTAAAGAAAGAAAGAAAAATCTTCTGCAAGTATGTATTTCCATTTTAGCCAAAGAGATTTTTATGGTGCAAGCTTTTGGTGCTGTTATTATTTGTATTGTGCTAAGTGTTTTTACCAAGTCTCCAGCAGTTATTGGAATATGTCTCTGGTATAAATTAGGCATGATTAAGATCTCCAGAAGGCTTGGCAGGAGCCAGGCTGGTTGGGTCAGTGCTTGAACGCTGGTCATCTGCAGGCAGCGGCATGGCCATGGCTGCCACGCGCCCGCCCCTTGGGTGCCACCGGCCCTGCACAGGCCCTGCACAGCACTGCGTGACACGGGGCTGCAGGGCGTCCCCTGGCACCTAAAGTGACGCTTCAGGCAGTACATTTGGGCACACAATCTAAATCCACCATTAAAGAAAAGGAAAAAAGCCCACACTGATGGACCTTGATCTGAAAGCACATTAGAAATGCTTCTTTGCCAGGCAAGACCACTGAAGTATGGAGATACACACACACATGCACAGACATATGCATATAACATTTTCTATACGATCAATTTGCTAGAAAGGAACTTCCAGTGTGAAAAAGATAAGTGAAGTCCTTATCTTTTTACTTATTCATATGTGTGGCCTCTGCCTGTCAGGTTGTGGAGAACCATTTCCCTCAACAAAGTTTCCCTTCAATCATTTCTCTGAAGAGATCTTAACACCTTCAAGTCACGGAATAAAGGGTTGAAATTTAACAGGGAGACATGCCTGAGGCCAGAGAGGTGGTTTCTGGGGTTTCTGTAGAAATACAGCCAGGCCATGTAAAGGTATTTTTGGGGAGAGGTCATTTGCAGATGGCCAGGATGGGGTTTTAGACATTCAGGGCTTAACTTGCTGTGGATTTTCTTACATGTGCTACCGCCTCCAAAAGGCTCTTTATGGGATGGCTGTGCTGAAAACACAACACTGGAGACAAAAGGCAGGACTTCAGACCTCAGGGAAGGCGGGCTGGCTAAAAGATTAGACTTCAACCTGGTTAAAAACGTATATTTTTGTCCTCAGGAAATGCCCACTTTTTTGGAATATATTTTCATTCTGAACTGGGTGGGGGAAGACACCTACATGTAGATTTTATTCCATTGGCTATGCTCCCATTAAAAATGTAATTGTGTGACATTGTTACCTTCAAAATGAAATTTTAAAAGGTGTTCTTCAGTTCAGGTAAGAAATGAAAGTTTGATCAGATCAAAACACTTTAACAAAAAATGTTAAGAACGATAAATAAAATGTGTAGTTACAGAATAGGATATGTCCTAAATCAAGAAGTCATTAAAACAAAATATTGAAATGTTTAACTCAAATTTGGTAACTTTTTACTTTAAGAAAACATTTTCTTCAAACAAGAATGAAAATAGGTTTGGTCAAAACGTCTCGTAGGCAAAGGACTGAGCAGGAAAAACCTGTGACCAAGAACAGAATTGGAAGTGGTATTTCCCACCCCCTGGTTTTTTTGTCTCTAACAAGAATGGCATTTCCATCTTGATGGAAGATGTGAGAGCTATCAGCAATGTTTCTATCTGCTTTAACAAGGCTGGACTTCAGTGAGCCATGGCATACTGTGGTCCCCCTCATTTCACCAGCTGGTATCAGTAATACTTGTGCACTTCACAGCCCTTAAATAGAGAAGACTCCTCGACTCTCCCTGAGGATTAGGGCAAGCAGAGCTGAACGGAATAGGGTTATGCCAAGGAAAGAGAAATGAAGAGGTTTTCTGTTGTTCCTGATATTCGAAAGGTTTACTTTGCACTTCTGCTACTCCTTAGTACTAATTTGGAGTGCCAGTGGCCACAGTCTGTTGATACAGTTGTTTTCTCCTGTGCTTTGCATTGCTGCGATTAGGAGCTGTTTCGTTTTTACTGCAAGGAATTGCTGCCACTTTCTTAGACACAGAGATGTGCAGGAGGGAGATGGGGATGAACAGCTGAATTTTCTTCAAGCTGTCTGTCAGAAAATGTTGCACTAATTAAAGTTATTAAATCCATCTAATTTACAGTGACTGTTAATAAACTGTTACCCTTACTAAGCCTGTTCTCCTTTGAAATGGAGCCTTCATATTTATTATGGGGATTAATTTTCTTATCATGGGATCTTGCAACACTATTCTTGGTTCAAAAGGTAAGAGGAGAAAGGTTAACAAAGATTTTATTTCAAGAAAAATATGAATAAATATAAAAAATAAAATAAATATAAATATAAATAAAATATAAGTAAAATATGAATAAAAAGCAAGCGATGAAAGTCATTAGCTTTGCTTTAATGAAAAGTATCTGACTATACTAACTGGGGGTGTCACTGCAACTGGAATATCATGATGTCCTGGTCTTGCACCAGGAACAGGGAGATGGCTGGCTAATTGAAGAAGATAAATCAATAATATCTGTAGATAGAGAGAAACACCAAATGATCTGATAGACTTGCCATGTGCACTAGAAAGGAGACACTAATCAGACAAAAGCACATTTTGGTCTCGGTGAGTGATACTCACCCAGAACAGCCCACCCAGCAGCTCCCCCACAACCGAGGCAGGACAGCAGCTTTTGGAGAGCGGAGCCTCCAAGGAGGAAGACTGCAGAGGAGTTTATAAAGCCATAAAGCAGAGCACTGCCCGCCTTAGGTTGTGCTGGTCTTATATACAGACCTGAGGGGCCTGAAAGGGTCCTACCTCTGAGGTTCAGCCTGACATCTAGTTGAAGATGGATTTACTATGGATGTATAAGTAAAGGCATCCACTGTATTGCATTTTTATATTTTTTTAATAGCAGGGAGACAAGGTTAGAGTATAACTCTTGCAGTGCATGCCCATGGCCTGCCCCAGAGCTTGAAGCATCTCCTGCCCATGTAGTACCTGACCTGAACTAAGTATGGAAAGCCTGGAGTCATAAAGTGAGGTGATGCTGAAGGGCCATTTTCTGGATAGCTACTGGGAGCTTCACTAGAGCTTAGGCACCTACAGCCCAGTTTGAAGGGGATTTAGGAGTGCTGGTCTACCCTGTGTTGAGAGGTCATCGTCAATTTGATGAGATGGTTTGAGTCCAAGTCTCAGTGTCCCCACCACAAAAAAATCAAGAGAATTAAAGGCCAAGAACCCTTCTGAAACCTCCCCACCCTCTCCACCCCTAAGGGCCGTCAAACAATCAATGACTGGAGCTGCACCGGTAACATTTCATCTAATAAAAGATGCTTGGGAGCTTCAAACGAAACCTACTGGCAGATCAGTGGAGCAATTTTACAGGCTTTTACATTATATTAATAAAAATAAAAATCCAAACATGCCAGAATTACACTGTGACCCAGAACAATAAAAGGGAGCTGTAATGGAGAAGAACTGCATTGTTCTATTAATAAAATATAAAGGTTTTATTGTTATTGGGAAAGATTGATTGTATCAAATCAATACCATGTCACAGTATATTAATGTTTTTCTTCACTAATGAAAAAACAGAGTCTGATGTGATTACACTCTCTTGCTACTCATTTGAAAAATATAATGGGATGGTAATAATGAAAACTGCAACTTGCAGTTTTACTCCTTGCTACATGCTCAATCCTGGGAGGCGCTGAGTCAGTGACCTCGGATTTCAGTGAAGTCAACAGGAGCTGAAGGTAACTAGCATACACTGAAATACTGTCAACAACCCCCTGAAAGGACTCCCTCTTCTCACTCAAAAATTGGAAAAAGACATCTGGAAATGCCTTCAGCATAGGACATTTTCTGCAGCACTGTATGCACGCTCTGAACGTATTAAGTGACTGGTTGCTTGACACAGTGGTCTATTTCTTGGAAAGTTTCCATTATGGACACCAGAATCTTTTAGTTTTGTAGAAGGAAAGGCTTTTCAGTGGAGATACGGGCTTCTCCCTTCAGCCTGTGCAGTCCTTCCACAACAAACCCAAGCACTGTGCCCTGAAAGCGACAGAGATAAGGCTCTTTCCCCATTAGGTGCCTGTCCTCCCTGCTGCACAGATGGACAATTAGTGTCAACTGGAATGTGGCATTTTTAGTGATGTGGATGCATGTCCGCTTGGACCTGAACTAAGACCAATCAATTGCATTTAATATATTGTCAGTGTTTGGGGAGAATATATAACATCCGTATAGCAGCAACAGTTGGAAAAAAAGTATTATGGATCTGTTAATCTTTTTGTGACATTTTAATATGAATTTACCATCAGCTAGTATAATATTCAATAAATTAAATGGATTATTTTGCCAAGAGATCCTTTAAAAATGTTAATTAACAATAAATCAATAAAAACTATTCAGCATGAAAATCAATTACATCCCTGTTTACATTATTTAACTCCAAACATTTCTGTTTTGTGTGCTTGTAATTAGCAAGCTATAAAAGATGCCATAAATAGGCGCATAATGAGAGGAACTGTTTATAAATGATAATTGGTATTCATTCCCACTGAGCTAAAGGTTATGTGATTACAAACTATTGTGCAGAAAGGGTTAAACCTCTTACAGATACAAGGTATTACAGTGCAAAACTCCACCAAAATCTCTTCCATGAAAGGCCCCTGATGGAAGGATGCCCATGTGCATGAGTGTTTGATGGAAAGAGAAACTTCTATCAGGTGCTCCTTAAAGCATATTTACATCCACTTAGAAACAGCTCATGGGGTAAAACCTACCTTTTGGGCCGTGGTGGAGGGAATAAGAAATGGAGCCTGGCACAAAGGATGCAATTGAGAAACCATCAGCATCATCTGAACAATATCTCTACTAAGCCAAAAGGGAAGATATTAACATTGAAATGCTATTAAAAATCTGGATGACCACCCTGTTAACAAAGCTGAGGACAGGACAAAGGAAACAAGGGTTGTTTCTGTCATGATGGGTAACAAAGATGTTGCTCTACCCAATACCTCACCCAAAGACTGGCTTTCACAGAGGGCTAAAAGAGGATTACAGGATCTTCATGTGGCAGCCAAGAGCTCAAAACACTGAGCAGCAGCCTGTGTCTCCAGAAGGTTACACCAGAATATTTCTCATAATAGGCTGCTACACCAAGCTGCAAAAAACTGTTTCCTAGGAAGAAACAACCTCTCATTAATCCCTATTGCTGAAAGCCACCTTCTCAATTTTAGACCTGATCTAGACTTAACAGGTGAAACCCCCTACGATGCAGAGTAACATTTGGCTTTCTACTAAATCCTTTTGCTAGTCTAACGATGTCAGCAACATCTGACAGTTTTGGATTCGACAACGTCTCCTCCCTAGCAAAACAAAATCTCAGCCTTTCACTATAACTGCCTCTGTGAGGGCAACAATCATCAAGAACCCTTGATAAAGCAGGGCTGAAGTACAGGCAGACCAGTGAGTATCTGTCAATAAAGCCAGCAAAGTTAAACAATCTATTTGCAAATCCAGATAGAACCCACTTTTTCTACCTTGCCTGGGCACAGCTAATGCATATTTACCTTCTTTTCTGCATTGTGATTTAACAGTGAAATAATTTTGGCCTGAGACATTTACATTGTGCTGCTTTCCCTGATTTGCAGAAAATACAATTGTTTCGTGGAAAATATGGATCAAGATTGGGAGTTTAAAAAAAAAAAAGGGAAGTCTATTATGTGTAAGGAACAGAGCATCATATGCACTAGTTTGAGAATGATTGCTCAGTATCATTGCTAAGACTACAAAAACATATTCTGGTCATGGCAATTACGACCTGGACACCTATTTGCCAACGAAGGATATAATTTGCTACTGGATACCCAAAGCTTTATCAATGAAGATGAACAACTGTACACATCTGCACCTTTAAATCAGTCCCTTGACGTCTCCAGTCCGATCTTTTAAAATCCACATGGAAGTTGATAAATAGCACAATTCTCCAAGCTGTAGTGAAAATCTCAGCAGAGCTTTATTGTGCTCTCAGCATTCCCGAAAATGAAAAGAAAACCCCAGCCATACTGTGCTCACTGACAAACTGATGGAAACACACTCACTGCAAAGCTACTGAAAATAGCACTCTCTAAAGGTTTTGCAGAGTTAATGACATGTAAAATTTCAAATAAAATGTCAGTGCTGCAGTGTCTTAGTGCTCAGGCATGTAAGTTCCTTCCAGTTAAGAATGTACATGACACCATGTATATATCCATGTACACATATATATGTATGTATACATTGTACAAAAATCCTTTGCAAAAGTTTCCTGAAAACACCCAAACCAACAAAGCAAGTGTCAAATCTCATCAACTGCAGCCTTAATATGGAAATCAATAAATTCAGCAAATCTACAAAGTTGCAGAGTAGACAAATACCTTCCTTATTTTTTCCTGTCCTCTCTTTTCCAAATCCTGCCAAAAGATTTAGTTTTATATCAATTTACGGCAGGCCCACATAGGTCATCTTTGGTGGGGGGCAGAGCTCTTCAGCCAGCTAGGCAGGAACCAGGCACTGCTGTGCTGCCTTGCAGAGGACTTAGCTCCAGAAGTCAGATCTGTAAAACCATCTGCCCAAAGAGTGGCAGCTGCCCAGCACTTGTCCTGTAGGCTCTGTGCCAGCACACTACTAACTGTTTGCACAGCCACAAGACCAGAAGCAGGAGAATAAATAATGTCACAGGTTTGGGGAAGGTTGTAGGTAGCTCACAAGTAGTCATACACTCCTAGTTAACATTTTTTGATGGAAGTCACACTGGACCCTCAGGCTTGGAGGAAGAAAGGTTGGCTTAAAATGATCTTAGCCCTTTCTCATTCAGCTTTCGCTTTTCTTTCCATATATTCTCAGGTTATCCACTTTTAAAGGGGATATTGCATCTGAAAGTCACAATCCTTTCTGATTTCCTTTTTGCCTGTTGCTGTTTCTTGAACTACAGAAAGAAAGTAGAAAGAAAAAGTGTCCTCAGCTTTTCCAAATTTTGTGTCTTTGTAGGAGTTTGCTTGTCCTTCCGGCAGAGGACACATTTGCCAGTTCCCAGCTGTTTGCATTGAGCTCTCCCACACAGCTAAAGGTTAATGGAGCACCACTTACAAACCCCAGAAATACTGTACAGGCCACGACTATTGTCCGTGTTACTTAGGGACAGTAACCACTTTTTACTGTCACATTAACAGTTTTCTTTTTGATCCAGAAAATGAACAAGTCAATTTATCACAGTGCAGTGCCATAGGGACATGACTGGTGTATGGATTGCAAAGCCCTGGCTGGCGCCTACAGAGAACTGCTCTCCCAACAGCCTTACTGCTAAAAAAAAAAGATTTAAAATCCTGTATGCACCAGCATTCGCGCACACACAGCACACAATACAATGGTGGGAAGTAAAAGGAAGAAATGGACAGTGATAGTAGAGTTTAATTTTTACTGGTTTGCAGACCAGTACTACACTGCATGAGAGGGGTTTGTGAATTTTCTCAGAAAGGTGAGGTTGCCCTTAGGTTTGGTTTGGGTTTGGATTTCCCGAATTGTCATTGGAAAGCTTCAAAAAGGTGAGCTGCCTCTTGGATTCCTATTTTTATTTTTTTTTTAACAGATGAGTCGATCCTCCACTTAAAAACAGGTTATTTTGTCTGTAGAGGAAGAAATGTTCAGTGTAGCCCCATTTCATTTTAAATGGAAGCTAAATGGAGAGAAAATCTCCAATACTGCTACAGCTCACAGACATTTCCATCTAGGTCAAGTACAACAAATCTGCATTTTGCAAGTGGCAGAGCCAGCTCTCTGTCCCTGTTAAAACCAGAAGGTCTTATGGCACCCCAAATTATAACAACACATACAGAAAACAGGAGTACAGTCAGAAAGCTTTCGAGTGGAGAAGCCACATGCATCCCTTTTGTTATGTGATCTTGATGATTTTATTTCTGTGGCTTTTATTCATGTTTCAGGACACTGAATCCTTTAAACTTGTTAGTATTTTCCTTTTTTATTGTTCTCTGCTGCCTTTCACTGTTTTATTTTATTCTTTTGTTCCCTGGTGTAACTGAAGGTAATGCAGTCCTGGGCCTATTACCCTCCATCTCTTTGATCTGACAGTGGATATCAACAAAGAAGTTATTTGTTCTCAACACATTAAACCCTTCTGTGCAGCTTTTTACAAATTCTGTTATGCAACTTTGATACGGCCTGGAAGGAGTTGTCAGGTACCGAAAGGCAGGGGAGCACAAAGACCTCTCCAAAAGTCAGGCTATGAATGGTGTCATCTTGCTGTTTCGCTTTCAAAGGTGGCTCACAAGGGTTTGCTGAATAGGAGTCGTTTGACAGCAGACATCTGAATTTGTATCGCAGACTCTAAGACACCTTTATAAGAACTTTGAATATCTTAGTTGAGTCCTGAGGATCAAAGCTTCCTACGTAATAAACCTATCATGGGTTACTCAGGGAGACTTTCAGCATCGGTAACAATGGCAGCTGATTTGCCTCGCATAACAAGCCACCGATAGAATATAAGGGTTGTGATCAATACTTTAACCAGTGAGATAAAAATCTATCTGAAACTCAGGAATTATATTAACGTCTCCTAATTTACTTTATAAACCATCTCCTACCATTTTAAGATGCATATGCATCAAGCGTTGCTTGTAATACATTAAATTTTGATTTTCCAAATCGGAATACTAGAATAGTAAATAGAATTGGCAGCATAAATGAATATAATGCATAAACCACAAAAAGCTCTTGGCTGGCTTTTGTATACAGCATTAGAAACAGAGAAACACACATTGTTTTACAGTGATCTGCATTAAATATATTTGTTACGGGTTTGAAATACTCCAAACTATTTGTTTTGGATGAGATGATGCTCTGCATTTATGATATATGATACCACATTGTCATCAATTGTCATGCTTTGTTTAGAGGACTGAATAATTTGTAATCATCAGATTACTATGTTTAGTCTGCACTCCGGTTTTCAGAGAATGTGTATTAAACAGATCAAATCCTTGTATCTTTTATTTATTTGTTTGTTTATGAAAGGAATGATGAGTGGCTCATTCCCCTGAGAATTAACTATTTAGTGAAGGGTTTGGAGTTTCAGGTGCCAGTTGTTCTTGGAGAGAAAGGCAAGGCTGCTCTAGGGCTCTGATTTTTAATTGTGTGCCCAAAGTGTCATGTAGGGGCATTAGGTAAAAATGCCAGAGAAAAATAAGAAGATGCAAAAGGCTATGCATAATCTAAGGGCTACCTTCAGCCTTCTAGCTCTCTTTCCCCAGGCATATTTCCAGCAACATTTCCTTCATGGTTTATCTGCAGATTTTGCTCTACGTCACCTGTAGCCCAGCTAAACATTGGGACAGGTAGAGGATGAGGAAGCCCCACCAAAGCATGGATTCTCCTGTACCATTTGCAGCAACAGGTACTTTGTGAGGAAGACAATGAAATGTTCTTGGCAAAACCCTCCCTTTTTCATGTTCCTTCTTCTGCCAGAGAAATACAGCTATGAAAAAAGATGCTCTAGCAAGGGTAGCAGGGAAAGACTTTTAGCTGTTTCTGTGCAAGGCAAGGCACAGCCTTGGCAGTCAGGAACCGGCTGGTTGCTTGTTGACTCTGCCGTGGGACTGGTGGAAAAATCCACACTTAAGAATAGTCCCTGCCTGATTTAAATCTTATATACATTTATACGATAAACGCAACAGGATTTTAAACACCTGCAGATGGGAAATCAGTCAACAGCTATGGGATGAATGCTTGTAACTCTTAATCCATGGGGACTTCATAGGCACAGCAGCCCGTCTGCACAAATCACCTACGCAAGTCTCGGGCACAGTAGAGTAACAGCCACCGCCCGCTCACTGCCCAAGCTACCTTGTTGATGGCATTATATATAAACTCAATATGCAAAGAAACAGTAGGATTACTCATTCCTAGAAAATAATTACAAAGTTGAACAATCGCCTTTGCAAAAGCATGAGATTGGTTCATTTGCCACCCAGAATATCTGTACCTGTAAGCTAAAGAAGAAAAAACCAGCAAGAGCGAGAGAGAAGCCAAGCTTACGTTTCCATCCTTATCTTCCTGTACCGATACTCTCTCAGAGGTCCCTGCTTGCATAGCAGCTGCTGAATTGCTGCAGTTTACAGTCTGGCATATTAAAATAAACTAGCACTGATTTTGGCAAATTGCAGTCATGCAGTTGCTGCTGCTGCATAAAGAGTTGACGGATCTCTACAGCAGAGGCAGGAGCTCTTCATCTGTGCCCACACGTGCGTCAGACCTCTCAGTCTGCACAAGCGCTAACCACAGCAGAGACTGCCATATGAACATAACCAAAGGCACCCGTTATTTGTTTCATTGCGGTCCGCAGCTTGATCAACGCTACCAACACAAAAGATGTGACTTTTGAAAGTGATATATCCTGCCATTTGATCAGATGGAAAGGAATAAATGGGAATGTCCTGTTTGAAATTAGCCCGCAATAATCTGCATTTTGCATGCATGCACATTACCATGAAGGCTTTTATATCACTTTAGGCACACAATCAGACACATGTATGTAAACTGATGCAGATGTAATACATCTAGATATGTAGTGGAATTTATGACATTGGATACGGGATAAGGCTATAGTTCTGTATGGGCAACACTATAGATTTTTAGGAAGGATAACAAAGAGTACACTTTGCAGTGTAAAGGGTTGGAAGTATTTTAGGTAGGCAGAATGTAATTCCCACAGAAAATCAGGGAATTACAACTGAAAAAAGAAAAGTCCTAAAAAACCCTAAAAAAAACCCTTAAAACCCTAAATTCTGAAAACAAACAGGCCTGTCCACCAGACGCCTGCTTTTCTAAATCAAGCCTGCAAACTTCAAGCTGATTTCTGAGGCTCAGTCCTTCACAAGATGGAAGGCAGAGCACCACGCACACCGGAGCGCTATCCCCAAAGCTTTCACTCACCGCAGCTGGGCCAGGCGATGGGGTGTCCCTGAGAGAAGGTCTACAGGAACTCAGCAGCAGCTTTCCAAATGGCAGGCTGCCATCGGTGCCCAGAAATACTGCTGTCACACTTTGGGAGGAAATGTAGCCAAACCTTTCTGTCTGCCCACGGATTACTGGGTACAGTCAGGTGTTACAAAATGTTCCCATAATTTGTTTGCCCACAAAATACAAAACAGCAAAAATCTACAGAATGTATTGGTCCCTGACTAGCAATTTCTTCAGAAATCAAAAAGGTGACTAAAATGGGGACAACATGTTCCAGATGATCAACACCACCTTGTGCATGGAAAATCAGTATGACAATCTGTAGATTTAGATGTAAGGAAATATTTTTTCCTGCATAGTGCTACCTGCTTTTCTGTCAGCTGGACTTCTTGCAAGGCACGGAGGATGACTTTTGAAAGGGGAAGGAAAACAAGATCAAACATTCCCACCTCATATCACAATGAACAAAGCAAAGTTGTAGGTCATCTTGTTTTACACACTCTCATGAAAAGCTAACAGAGCAACTGGTGCACTCCCCCAGCAAGGCAAATGAAATCCTTGACTTGTTTCACCCTCAGGGTCAGACATCCCTGCTGCTGAGCAGATCTGCTGCAGGAAGAGTGGAAGAGCGAACATAGATGAAATTATGGTTTGTGTTCAGTAGGGGTCTAAACTCTTAATGTCTGATACAAAAGCAGTGTGTCTCCTAAGACAAACTATAAAAATACAATTATTTAATCGTGTATAATTTATGAAAATATTTTGACATTTTACCAGAGAGAGAGTCTGTTTTCTGATATTTGCATACCTTTGACTCTAGAGTATAGGCATGTATAAGCATTGGAGAAGGCAAGACAGCAAGTAATTATTTACTGATTAAGGAGTGGATGGGCTTGAAGTTTGAAACATTAGCATTCCTATTTCACCCTCACCCTTCCAGAGGACGAGAGAGGAGTCAGGAAATGGAAATTTTTCAACTTATAGAGATTCCTAATTCATGGCATTAATGCCATAAATTCCCCCTCTTCGCTCTTTTGACTTACTGCTGTCTGCTGGTATGCTCAGGTCAGCCATGCTCAACTGACATTTACTTTGCTGAGGTGGTAAAGGTTACACAACTCCAATTTTTTTCCATTTCTAAGAGAAATGAATCCAAACTCAGCTAATTTGTATACAGCTGCAGGCAATATAAACATGGCTGGTTAGAATTCTTTATATACTATAAGCCTTTGTACTCCATACTTCATGGAAGTTAATAAGTAGGTGTCAAACTCTGAATTAAAATTCCCAGAAGAGGACACAGCACAAAGGACAATAAAAATGATTTTTAAATAATCATAGGGATAAATAGCATCCACTTCTGACAAATGTAAGTGCTGGCATAAAATGTTATTAGGCTACAGAGATTTTCTTTTGTTCAGGAAGTATGTTTTATTCTCCAGCAGTGTCATTCATCATCCTAATGAGCCCTCAAAATGTAAATTAAATAGCAAAGACTGATTCATTCAAAAACATCTTTGTGCTGTGTGTTAAACCATTTTTCTACTTTTATCCTTATATATTGGTTCATTCTTTCATTGCGAAATAACCCCTCAGCCCTTGTATACTTTAATGGCCAAGTTCAAGCAAAGCATATTTTCAGTAAACACTGTTTATTCATCGGTGCTTTTGGTACAGTAATTTAAAAAAAACCAAACCCTCATTTAAAAATGTTGTGCCCCTTAAATTACATTTGATCCAGAAAATCTCAGAAACCTGTGCATGCATGTGGTTTTTGTTTTATTCAGTGTCACTTGGTCCAGGGAAACCCTCAATGGGAAAGGATTAGTAGAAATTTCAAGCAGCTCTAATTTACTGAACTGAATACATTAACAATTAAGCAAACACCATACTTTTGGTAATGGCAGGAAAAAAAAAAAAAGAGAACCCAGGGTCGTGAGCTAAATTAGTTCAGATTTCTTGTTATCTGTTGATAAGAACATTACACATTCTTACCAGGAATGCAGAAAAGAGGTTTCATACTTGACCTGAATTTATGCATGAGCACACACACACAACAACAAAAGCGACAAGGAACAGGGCTTTTCTGGAGCCAATCCAAACAAAAATACATCAGGAACTTAAAAAAACAGCAAAAGCATGTCTGGTTTTGATATGATTAGCCTTCAGTTATCTTGTTGTCTGCCTCTTCCCTTCTCTTTCCCTTTCTCTAATGCTTCTGTAAATCATCCTCAGCTTCTTTCAGGTGTACGTATGTTTGTCTGTGTGCAAAATGAAGATGAAAATATTAATAGAGAGAGCAAAGTTTGCCTGATGACAAGAATGCTGTTATTAAACTGCATATGGAAGATTTAAAAGCCACAATCTTCAGAATAAATTACATAAAATCTCAACATTCAGTGACATTACAATTTTATGAGGTCAAAATGTTGAGAGAGACACCAGGGGTTACAATGAAACCATCCAGCTGTGAAAGAGGTAAGTGTATGCACGGTGTCTTGCTGCCAGGGATCCAAAAAATGGCCCTAGACCAACACTTTTATTGCAAACCCAGAGAGAGATGAGTGATGCATTGGTGCAATTGAGTTAAAAGAATCTAAAGACGGGGTTAAGTGTTACAACTTTTAGCTAGAATATCTTTGATGACAGGTGGCCTTTTGAAGGGTTTCTCCTAAAAAAGTGAAAATGGTGATTTATGGAAGTTCAGTGATGGCTCCACACTGCAACTGTTAAAGAGGCCACACATGTAATCAGGTTAAACTCCACTAAGCAGAAAGAAAGAAAAAAAGATCAGGATTATGGTATGAAATATTATCACTTAAGAAAATTAAGCATCATGAACCCTAGCTGAGAGAACTTAATAAACCATCTATCATTTAACTTTGAGTGCTGATTCAGAAATCGGGCCGGCATTCACAACTGCAGTGATTGATTAAAATAAACGTGTACAGTATAGTAGTTTATAAATGAAGACAGTAATTTACAAATTAAGGACAGACTTTATGCCCATAGAATGAGTTGCTGAAGCTGAAAATATATCTGAAGATACTTCAAATATACTCAACTTGTAGGAAAGAGTCACATGATGCAAACGCTGAGTTTATGCCCTACTCGACTAGTCTTCAGACACAGAGGAACTGTTAGATGAAAGGTGTGCCTTTCAGATACTTGTGTGTACAACACACCTAGGTACACTACCTGTACTTTGACTATCCTTTTCATGAATGCTGATGTATTTAAACACCTATTATTACCTCAGGATTTTTTATACTAAGGTCAAAACACAGACCCATAGAGCCTATATACTGCTGCAACTGAGAGTCTCTCAAGTCAGTTGTCCAAAACCAAAGCACAAAGAAGGATCAGAGGCTCCAGCAAATCTTCCTGTTAGACCTTAGGCAAACCTCAGAAAGTAAGCAATGGAAACTCTTTGTTCTGCTTTTCTAACAATAAGAAAAAAAGTGAGATTATGCATTTCATCATGCTGTTAAAAGAATACTGTAGATTCACTATTTAAAAGCTCATCCACAATAACACAATGTTAATTGCTTACTTAGGAACGAACAGGGCAAGGTGCTGCAGCTTTGTTTTTATCAGTGTGCATTTGATTTTTGAAATCTAAGAGAAATAACAACAAAGGAAAAGTTAATGGGACTGATCTGCCCTTGAGTCTTCCTGGCTTTCGTCGGCATCACTTGAAGCCTCAGTGCTTCCTGCAGCAGATGGAGAGACTACCTGCGCCACACAGAATTTGCAACCTTTGCTCTTCCTTGGCACCTGCAGCCATTTAAAACATACCCCCAAAAAAATGCTGCTGTCTGGGATCCAGGTATGGTCCTGACAAACAGTGGACTGTTTTGCTTCTTACCTTGCACTTCCAGAAGTGAGGCACAATGCAAGAAGCTGGTCACTAAATCTAAAATTGTTTGCGGTTGCTAATTCGGTCACCAAGAAAATCAGTCCACAGCTTTGAAACAGCCTCCAGCTCCTGGCTGCATGCCACTCATGGTCGCTACAGTAAGGAAGGGCTGATGATGTCTTGGAGTACCCTCAGGTGGCAGTTGCCACCACCATGTCTTGGACAGCTCAGTGGCAAGGTGAAACCTGGAGGCGTCACATTTTCCATGACGAGCCAGAGACCATCAGCGGCAATGAAATGCCAGGGCTGAGGAGCCATCCTCTGGACAGGAGGATGGTGTGCTGTAGTTCAAGGCTTTCATCAATTGCTCCCAATTAAGGAGGAGGACAAAATCAGTTGTCAGATTAGCTGATGTTTGTTATTGATGCTCTCCCCCCGCCCTCCAGCCTCTGTCAACCCTGCTTCAGCTCCACTTGCTTCCCTGGTATTTGAGGGGTGGACAATCAATGTCTCACAAAGGGCTTCTACACAGGGACCCTGTGGAGGGGTTGGCAATCATCGAATGACTCCAGGCTTCAGCAGTGCTCCAAGATCAGCAGTGACAAGTGCAAACAGACCTTTTTAAGGAAATGAGAGGACAGGAGGCTGATGGCATTGGGTCAGCAAGGGGTCACAGGATTCATCTCACTGACAATGATGACAATGTTGACAACAATGATGGAAGTGAAAAAATCAGAACACGAAGGAAGTAGCAGAATTAAGGTCATCTGTGTAAAACGGTCTCATCTTTCCTGAGCATGTGCATCCTGTTTCTCGGCTGGTTGCATTTGCTGCTGCTTGCTGCTTGGGACCTGTTTGTGGGTCTGACTGGCAACACTAGCCACGGCTCCTCGTATGCTGGAGGGTTTTCTAGATTGTACAGTCTCCTGTTTTTGGCTGGGATAGAGTTAATTTTCTTCTTAGTAGCTGGTGCTGTGCTCTGTTTTGGATTTGGTGTGAGAATAATGTTGCTAGCACACTGATGGTTTTTTTTAGTTGTTTATACTAAATCAAGGACTTTGCAGTTTCTCATGCCCTGCCAGTGAGAGGGCTGAAGGGGCACAAGAATTTGGGAGCGGACACAGCCAGGGCAGCTCACCCGAACTAACCAAAGAGGTATTCCATACCATGGGACATCATGCTGAGTATATAGGCTGGGGGAAGAGGGAGGAAGGGGGGATGTTCAGAGTGATGGCATTTGTCTTCCCAAGTCAAATAAAAAAAAAAACACCACCACTGTTATGCGTGATGGAGCCCGGCTTCCCTGGGGATGGCTGAACACCTGCCTGCCCATGGGAAGTGGTGAATGAATTGCTTGTTTTGCTTTGCTTGCATGCACAGCTTTTGCTTTACCCATTAAATTGTTCTTATCTCAACCCTCGAGTTTTCTCACTTTTCCTATTCTCTCTCCCACCCCAAGGTGGGCGGAATGAGCGAGCAGCTGTGTGGGGCTTAGTTGCTGGATGGGGTTAAACCATGATATACAGATTCAAAAAATTACTAGTACAGAGAGAATTGGGAAGAAAAGAGAGGAAGTTAGAAGAAAAAAATTTTTTGTATAGTGCAGTTTCACAGGTTTTGCTATACTGGAAGTTACAAACCTCTGAATATCCTTGTAGAGCACAAAGGACTTAGAAGCAAATGCAGCAAGAACAGGTAAAATGTGAATGCTGAAGAAGAAGAAGATTTTAGAGTACTGCAGGATGCAAGTGGACATTGGATATATCAAACTCTTTTTCCTCACTGCTTTTCATTCAGTACTTGAAGTTTTAGAAACAAAACAGGATTAAAAACAGAGGTTCTGCTTCAAATACTGTGAATGTAGTTAATTCAGTGATAAATGGTGTCTGATAATATAATTCTTAAAATCATTTCAACGTTTTCTGTCTACACATGCCATTTTCACTGTATATACTCCGTATCTATTGAAGATTTTTAGATAAGTCAAGTAATTGTATGATCACATATATGCAAGGCTATGCCTGTAAGGTATTGCAAATATATACCTAATGGTTCTTAATTCACCCAAAAATGTATGCTGCATTATTTGAGAAATTGTTATTGACATATAACGAAACATCAAATTACAACACATAAATCTAATGAGAAAGAAATTAAGACTGTCATTAAGACTGCCATTGCCAAAATTGAGCTACTACTTTACTTCTGAGAGCTTAATTTTCAACTAATTTTTTTCTTACTGGAGAAATAAGTAAGCAGAAGGAAAGAAGTGGGCTTTGTCCCCAAAATACTCTCCCGTTAAAAAAGACATAGGGGACACCACGCGTGGACAGGAACAAAACATACCAGAGAACTGAGTGGACTGGTGACTGGTTCAGATTTATCAACCTTTTTAGAGTTTACTTTTAATGAATAAACATCTACAGTGGATGCTCTAGGCTAGATGAATTCCTTGGAGATCCTGAGTAAGGGAAGAGGGATGATCTTGTGGGTCATTTCAGCATAGATGCACCATTGTCCATGGTGGCAAGGAGAAGGGCAGGAGAGATGGTATCTTTGCCACAGCAGGACATTCAGACCATTGGGGACAAGGCTGGAGAAGAGGGCAGGGAACAAACTTCTCAGTGGCTTTGAAAAGGAAAAGAAGAAATGTAAGTTTGACCAGGTAGAGAATAAACAGGATGATGTAGCCAAATGGAAGGTGGTCTTTGTGAGGGGTTTTTGCAACAGCGGGATGAGAAGACCTGTTTATTCTCAAGCCACGAAACCAGCAGGGCTAGACGGGCTCTGTGAAGGCAAGACCATTATAAAGTATGTATAAAAGAGAAACAGTACCTGGGCTAGCTCTCAGGTGCACAGCATGAGAGGAAAGGAAGAGCCAGGTTGGTGCTGCAGTACCTCTAGCTGAAGCACATCAGAAACCTCATTTTTTTCCTGGCTCATTTCCAGTTACTGCCTAACAGATTGCCTAGGTTTTTGCAAACTAGTTACAAGATTTAATGAAAAGCATACTTTTGCCACAGAATCATGAGCAGACTGAGCCACTAATATCTCCACCCTTGTTGAGCTACAGGTCATTCATTGAGCACATCCATTTTCTCCCAGACACGACAGTACCTTTGGCAGAATCTGGCCCTTTTTAACATAACACTGATAAAAGCAGAGGCATTTCTAATGTTGGCTGCAACCCAGTCCTACAGTCATGCTCATATGTTCGTGCATTTCAATAAAGGTGATGCATGCAATCACTTAGCGTACTTTACTCCTTTAAATACTTTGACAAAGAATTAGGTAAATCATTACTTGTTTTCTGTATAAGCAAGAGCTGTATTTGAATATACGTGTTCATGTGTATGTAATTAAAAGGAATTGTTTTTACAAATTTAACTATATGATTCCTTTCACATGAAAACCAGGCAAGAGAATAGACAAAATGGTATCAAATAGCCTATTGCCCAAAGACTATGAAAAGCATTCTATATGGGGGCAGGGGTGGTGGTGGGTGTAAAAATGCAGGCAGTATTTTTGATAAAATTATGTATTAGTTCAAGGGCCACTTTCTTCTTCGGTGCACACAGTCCAGTCTTCTGGAATTCATGACCACTCAAAGCCTTTAATGAAAGCTGAGCACATTAGTCAGAATAACCTAATCGCTCTGTCTTTGAAGATAAACTCAGGTTTTCTTGCTCATTCCCACACACACTGAAATGCAGAGACACTAGGAGTGTCATCTCTGTGTAAGACACTTGCTATTAAATCTATTCTCAATACAAGGCTGACCTGAGGTATGTTTCAGAAATCTTTCTCTTTGTCTGCTCTAATCCATCAGAATCCTTTCAGCTAAAACTACCACATTTATACATCAAAACTGTATTTTTTAAGTAAAGCTGTCACTTTTAAGGCATGCATCTTTTCAGGAAAATGTCAGGGATGTTATACTTGGGTGTCCTTCTGCCCAAGAGGCCAACGGAGCCTGAACAATGAAGTAAACAAGACAGCTAATCAATAGCAGTCACAGCACTATTTTTTATCCTCCAACATCTTCATTGTCAACTCGGTACACATCATTACAATAGGAAAACAGGACAGTCAATCTCCATTAGGTTCAAGCACTGCATGAAAGAATTAATTTGGCTACCTTAAAGATGATGATACAACCGCATGCCCTTAAACCTTTTAAATGTATTCTAAATTTACAGGAAATACTTGGATAGGCAGATTGCCTAGATATGAAGGCAAGGGCATATTGACTTGTTTTTTCCTGTTGGCACAACGTATTTCTTACCGTGGTGATTCCTGTGAGCATTGGAATACATCCTGTAAATTCTTTTAAGGCTTTGGTATAAAGCAATTTCACAAGTACCTGTGTAACTAATCAGATTGAAGGTTCACGATGCCAATTTCTCAGAAGTATGTCAGTGGCACTGAGTCTCGTTGCTAGCTCTAAAAAATAGCCTTTAAGTTTGGGATTTTCAAAGGAGCCAAGGGATTTAGTTGTCCATAAGCCATTCAAATATGAGTGATGAGGACCAAACTCCCTTCGGCTATTTTGACAAATCCATTTCAAGTAACTACTCATTTTCACGTTTAATTTGAGTTCAAAGGAGTCAAAATTATGATTCTCCCCCTCCTCCACGCTGACTGCTTTCAGCATCTGGCACTCAACACTGACCTTATGTCATTTGCACGTGTATGCATATATGCATATGAATACACATGCAAACACATACAGGGAAAATTACTGAAATGGGCTGGCATATGGCAAGAAGCCTTGCTGGCGCTTCAAACACATACGCTGGCACTTGCCACAGAGGGAAAAGAGTAGAAAAGAAAAGCATACAGGGACTTCTAAGTCTCCCTCCCTGTATGTCTGTTAACATCCTTATATTTCATATATTTAACAGAGGATGCACATGCAACAACTTGGTCCAGTACAGCCTTTCAGCCCCTGACACGCTGAACTGCAGAGGGAACACTCTTCAAGCAGACAGCATCAAAACAGTGTTCTGTCCAGGGCTATTTCAAGGTAAAATTGGGTAGCCTTACAGTTACTAATTACAATGTGGTTCTGCCTGGTCAGACATGCTGATTTTATCTGAAAGGGGTGAAATACGTTCATTTATAAATAGCCCCGTGTTTCAAAACTTCAGCCAATTTTGAACAATCTATTGGTAAAAAGATTATTTTATCTTTTTTGGTCTTGGAGTAGTAAGCAGTCAATACTCAGTCATGAACTCTGAGAAACAGGACTTAAGTAGAAGAAAAAGTCTGAGGAACATTCCTGTTAGAAAATTTATTCCAGATCTGCAATGTATGTAGTACTTTCTGGCAGTACTTTATTTAAAAATTTCAAAATATACTTGATTTTCAGCACATTTATAACTATATGTATGACATTAGGGATATTATTATTAGAGATACAAGACAGGTAGATAAGACAGTGCTTTGGAGGAGCAGAACACCAGGAAAGGCCTCTGGGAAAAAGAGTATTGCAACATTTGGAGAGTAAAGCTCCATCATCTAGCAGGCGTTCTGAATGTTTTTTAGTCTATTTTCACTCTTCTGTCCTCTGGCAAAATTTTTCTCATATTAGATTCAGCATGAAAATACTTGTAGGTGAGCCTCATGTACACTGTCCTGATTATAGCTGCACAACATTACAATGACTATCTCGATGCTTTTGAAACTTCTGGAAAGTGATCTGCTCCCAGATCTTTCTTCTGCAAGGCAATTATCTTCTAGCTATATATGTTTAAATAGATTTGTGGTTTATTTTTCTTTGTTTTTATTATTATATGCCCCTGATTACACAAAGAAGTTAATATCATGACTAACCTGTGGTCTTCACAAAGTTTATGCAATGACTAACTTTAAAACCACCTGTGCATTCTAATTTTCATCTGGATCAGAACTTCTGCTTAAAACTCTTCTGACTATCATACAAATTCCGAAAATGTATTTTACTTATACTATCTTTTGAAGGAAAGTGATTTTCTGGTTTACATAGATGTAATGTAGTTATGGAATTCGTTTTCTCTGGAGAAAATTTACTTTTTGGCAGGTCTTAAGAAGGAGGAAATGTACAGTCAAATAATTCTCTCTGGATGAGTTGATGATTATCAAGGGTTGCAGCTAGAAAGAAATAAGAAAAAAAACTTATAAAATGTTTTGTTTTGCTTTTCTAAATATTAGATGGGCTTGTTGAACACTTCAGCACCAGGAGACAGGAAAGAGTGAAAAGCCCTTGCAGAGAATTTTATTCACAGAAGACATACGCTTTACTGAAGACTCTTTGAGGTATCTATCAACAAATGGCAAGAGCTTGTGCTGGCTTTTCACACCTTTTGGTCTACGTCCTAAATACATACAGGGCCACTGAGCCTCTTTTTGTTTTGGTTTGGTTTGGTTTTTTTCTTTCTGAAAAGACATGTAGGAGACAAGCACACTTCCATCAAGGAACCATAAACATATATCATTAGTTCTTGCTGATGGCAGATTGTGTTTCTGTATGAGAGATGCCAACGGAAGCCAGAGCAAACCTGTTTGAGATAAGGATTGAACAAAGTGACAGCTGAAGGCATGGCAACCAAGTTAGAGCACTCACTATCACTTATTTTTTTTTGTTGAAGTTTGGTGAAGAGTGTTCAAGATTTAAATCTAGCGGTGGCTTAAATGACATTAAGGTACTTCAGAAATGAGCACATTTATCCCAGGTAGAAAAGGAACTGGCAAGAAATAGTAACTTTTTAAACATCAAAATACGGCTTTTTTTTTTTGCCAGTTTCTACAAATTATTTTCAGGTCTCAAATATTCTGCTACTGGAAAGGTCATTCTTCTTCAAAGATAACTTCCCTAAGGAGCGTCGCTGTTTTACATGAACATGCAGAAGCAGGTACCCCTTGTATATGCATTTGAAATTCACATTCCATTTTTTATGCACAGGTGAGTAACATGGGTGGTGGTCAGCAAGTAATCAGGCTACAAAACAGTAGGAAAGCTGATTTATATTTTGAGTTTTCCACTTATCCCCTTCATTCCACCTTTCCCCTTCATTCTTGTCCATCTGCTCAGAAGGAATAGCAGAGTCACATAAAATCTTCTCAATCATGTAGTTATTCCATCTTTTCCAAATCCTGGGACAACTACCCTACGACTCAGAGCACATGAGCATGGTATGGCCAGGCTAGAATAGACTCCTCATGGCCCCTCCTGTCCCGCTGTGTCCGCCTGGGATGAACCTACACTTCTTGGTGCCTGCTGAACGTAGGCTTTCTTGACCACCTGTGCCCCGAACACTAGACTGGTTTAGGACTACCTGTCTCCCAAATTTTGATATAGTGGACTCCACTCCTCTCACTTCAGCTTAACTGTAAAAATAAGTTGTTCTCTGCTACACTGTGTCCAAACACTGTTTCGGTGAGATCCCCAAACTGGAAACTCCATGTTGCCCTCAGGAACCCCCTTGAATCTCATCTTTCTCATCCAGTTTTTACATGTTCAAAGCTTCCAGGGATAAGAGAGAGAAAACTTTCTTCTATACATGTGCATAATTCCTGTTAATACTTGCAAGAGTTAGATCTGTTTATTGGATGAAGTATTGTAACCTGTTGTGTACTTTTTATTTTCTTTCAGGTCACTCATCTCTTCCATCCTTGTATCAAAATAATTGCTAGCAATGCAAGACTGAGAAACATCTTCACTGTCACACAAAGTGGATGCCAACAATATTAGTATAAAAAAATTTGCATGTTATGCTGTTTCAAGTGCAGATATAGTATGAAAAAGAACACACAGTGGTGTGATATGCATCCTTTAAAACCAGACACACTCTTCTGCCAAGTTCCTTGTCACTGACAGTGTTAGATGTGTGGGTTTTCCCCTTTTACTTTTTACAGAGTTTTTAAATTTGAGGCTTTTTGGTTTTGCTTTTGGTGCTTGTGGTGAGGTTTTTTGAAACAAAGGTCACTTACTTAGCTACAGATAAATAAAAATTCAAGCATCCCCAGAAAGATCAATAAAGGTACTAAAAATCTAAGTTGATAATAAATTTTTGTTCCCCCTTCACACAGCTCAGGAATGTCAGTATTTACTGGAACCACTATAATATCAGATATTTCAGAAGAGTATTGATTTTGCCACTGAAGTGTGACTAAAGGGATAAATAAACTGCTCTTGGGGTCAATCGATCCATTTATCTTTGCTGTTATTTTATAAAAAGTCAAAGCAGCATAAACTCTGATAAATAAATGTTATCATGAAAGAAATACTATCCATATGAAGATTTTGAGAACAATGTGAAAATACCTAGTCTGCCAGCACTGAGTTGCAAAATCAAGATTATATTTATGCTGCTTTGAGTACTAACAATGAGGACAAAATGTGTCTTTTCACCACTGATGCACAATGCAGAATTTACAATTCTCAATGTAGCTCAGTGAATTAGGATGAGCGTTACCGTATGTAAAGTAGAATATTCTGCAAGATAGGAAATACAGGATGGGAAAAGGGAGAAAAGCCTTTATTTTTGTGTTTGCAATGAAACTGAATCACAGTTGAACTGATGCGTTCTGCTATTTAAAAAATAAAACATTTGGTAAAAGCGGGTGTATTCCAGTTGATGAGATAAGTAATGAGGATGCTCTGAAGTGACTTTATGTAGCTTTAATTGTGAGAAGGATAATAGCTACTTCAAGAAGTCACAATGATATTATAAAGATTACAGTGCAAAAGTCATGCAGAGCCTGCCACAATGTGATTATGATGTGAATTTAAGATGGTAAGAGAATATTAAGACAGATATGAGGTTTGTGTAAGACATATGAAAGTGCTGTCATTATAAGAAACTATGAGTCTACCTTGTAAAGCTGTGTATGTAAATCAACAGAAAAAATGCAATGACATCAAGTTAAAATAACAGAGAAGGTGTATTACCCTTCTTTATATGATACCTAGGTAATAGATGGGTGTTATCCATCTGAATTAAAGTTTTTAGGAACTAGACACCTCAGCTCATGGCTAGTCACTCAATGCTCTGCCCACAGTCAAAGGAAAGAAGCGGACTCGCTCTGAAAGCAGCTCATCTTCTAAGGTCTGTGCCTCAGAAAGACTGGATGAATCACCCTTCGGAGGTACCTCTTTTGGTCCTTTGACTATAAAAGGAGCCTAGGCTACACTTGGACATGCAAATTTGAAACATTGCAAACGAAGGGAAATTAATGTTATGTATGTTATTAATGTAATCAGTGATACGAAAGACATCCTAAAGACATTCACCAAAGCTAGAGATCAGTATGTAGTTGTTCAAAAAGCAAAGCTGCCTTTTCTGTAGTCATCAAGTTAAAGAAAATGACCAAACAAAAAACCAGGGACATAGAGATGTCTTTAAATTTTAAGCAGTTTGAAATGGCTGCGTAAGTTTGAATGAAGACAGCATTGACAAGACTAGAATGAATCTCTTCTTGTCTTTTTTTCTTAAAATCTGGGTTAATGACTCCTTAGCAGGCTCCTAAAAAAATCCCAGGGGAGAGCTGCTGAAGTGACTACCACACTTTTGCCAGTGGAAAAGCACAGGGTTGCTCAGAACAATCAAGGTCTTGCTTCCACCTCAAGCAGCATCCTAAAACTTGCAAGGCACTGCCCCTCCTCTCTCCCTGAAGAGTGAGCATTTTGAGAAGAGCTTCTTATCTAAGGTACTGCAGCTACAGGAGACACTGGGAGACCAGGAGAGGAAGGAACAAGGAGAGGCAACTTTATGAAAACTTCACCATGAACAGCCACAGAAGTCTACAGCCAAAGGCAGAGGTGCTTTCATAAGAAAGAAAGAGGTGAGTCACAGAGGCTTTAAAAGTCTGCAGGACTACAGAAGCACAGCTAGCTAAATAAAAGCTGATGACGAGAAAAAAGGATTGTGTTAGGTGGTTACTGGAAAGAAACTGAAGGGTATGAAGAAAAGGAGAGCTAACAAAAGCTGACAGAACTTAATAAACAAGCAGGTTTCCTTTTGGTTTAGCATGTAAACTTCTATTGAAAGAAATACACTGACACAGTTCAGGATAATGGTTTTTAATCTCCATGAAACAAACTGATTTGACATCTCAATTGATACCTGAAAAGCACCACTGTACTGTGGTCTTGCAAGATATCCTCCTTATGGCCTCCAGCCCTGCCAGCTAAGGTCAAAATGAGGTATCCCTTATGTATCCTACAGTCTTATGTAGCCATGCCACAGACAGGTCAGGGCAATGAGAGTTGACATTCAAGTTTCTTCTGATGATATCAGGGCTCCACGCAAGCACCCACTTCTTTAGGTGACTATCTAGAGCCATGGGACATATACCATTTTCTTCAGAGACCTAAGAGGAGAAGATCCTGGGAGTTGTTCACCAGGAAACTCTATTTTAAATCTGGCTTTGAAAAGTGAGGCTGTAAACTCTCACTTACTGTGTAGGCTTTAACAGCGACAAGAGCCTTAATGAAAGCCAATGAAAGAAGCTACTGCTTGTGGCTACCAAGCGACAAACTTCACTCACATGCAGGTGACCTCCCCTCGCGGAGTGGGGATGACTACTGGATGACTGCCACATGCAGTTTTCCTGCAGTGACACAGCTGCACACTGGCTCCCGCACATGAACTCAGCTGGAGAACTTAGGAGGGTAAGGTGATAGTCTGTTTTTCAATAATGAGGATCAACCAGCTTTAGGGTCCATCTCAGGCACTCATCGTGACTGTTCGTGAAACGTGCTTCAAGAAAACTTCATGTGTGAATCTGGCCACACATGTAACTCCAGCTTGCTGAATCAACCAGGGCTGGGTGCTAAAGAAACCCAACCACAGCCAGTCCTTATGTATTCGTCTTGTTTAGAGACTAACAAAGAGCAACTTAACATTGGTTGAAAACACCTACCAGTTCTTTATTTCATTTACAGTCAGAAGAAAGAAAAGGAGACAGAAATATTGTGCACAGCATATGTGTGTTTTACTGTCTCTCCTGCCAGTAACAGCTGCCAAGTGGTGATCTATTTGCTTCAGCAAGCCATTAATTTTCCAACAGTAACTGGAAACAAACAATACAGCTATAATATTTCCCATGTTCCAGCAACAATATTCATGTATGATATACAAACATTTTTCAGGTATCAGGGTATATATAAATATACAGTATAAATATATTTCTGATATAAATTTATTTATTTCCCCAAATTTTTTACTGCCAACTGGTTCATATATGACACAGTGCATGCTTCCTATGGCCTGGGATGCTGATTTGGCTTATGAACTGGACAACGGTAAATTCTTCCCTTTCTGTAATGCTGTTCTGTGAACATCATACGTATGTTTGGGAAAGACGGCAAATCAGCCACACCTCTGAAAGCAAAAATCAGTCCTACAGCCGCTATATGAGATACGACTTCACTGCTGTGCTTTGATATAAACCTGGCTTAACACCAACAGATTGTCAAATGCTTGTTGTTGCAAAGCTTTGAAGAAGCAGCATGTTTCTGAGCAAAAGCATAAAGGACAGGAAAGGCAACTGACTCAAAAGAGGATGGAAATTCTGTTACGGAGGGAGAAAAGAGCCCCTGCTGGGCAGAGCTCTGCAGACGTGCCCTGGGATGGTGGCAGAGGGACCGCAGGGTGGGGTAAGGGCACAGGCAGGCTCCGGGGAGCTTGCCCACTCCTAGCAAGGAGAGGCGAACCTCCCACCTCAGCAAGGCAGCTAGCAAGTCTCTGCTGACTCCCACGGAAGAAGGAGCAGGGGCAGTGAAACCGACTCGCCTGGGTTGTTTTGACATATGCTATACCCATCAGTTATTTTTAAATCATGTTGTTTGACAAATCTGCTGAATTCATTCACAATTTCTGATTTGCAAGATGAGTTCCTCTGTTACTTCTAGGAATCTATGCAAATGGTGACATGATGCTTTCTGTTTTGCTCTGTATTTTAAAATCTCTACAGGTTGTGACTCTTCTTACTTATCTGTTCTAATTGCTGGCAACTGTGTTAAAGACTGCAATAAACAAACTAAATAATTAACTCATCCACTTTCTTATAGTTTAAGTGTTGTATTATTTAAGAGTCCAGGCACTAAGGTCTCAGCCCTAAAAAAAATGCCCTTGGGATCAGTTGCTTTGAAGTCATCTGTAAAGTTTAGGCAGGTTTACAAATGCTTGAAGGATCAGATCCTAAAAAAGGTTATCTTTATTGTAATGGTGAGCAATAATCATAATGAATCTGGTATTTTATCATACGTTAAGAAAAAATTGGTATTTTATCATACGTTAAAATACAGCACCTATTCAACTGCCATCAGAAAAGTAATTGTATTTCAGTGTTTGTATCCTTTTTATTTGATAAATGAGTTTGCTCTATATATTTGCTTTATGTGGTGAAAGAATATTAAAGCAGGCCTGGTTAACATCATGTTTGGAAGCGTAAGGGAACTGTTCTTTGCGAGGTTTCATTTCTGCCATTATTAAAGTATTATGAAAAGCAAAATGAACATATGGTTAAGTTAATCTAAATGCACTTCTAATGAACAACGTAGCTGCATCAGTTAAAAAACAAAAATCCCCAAATCTTCCCTTTTAGCATTGTCTGGCTATGTTGCCATCATGAGCACCATCTATATTATTGGCTTGATTCCTTATATCCCAAGTAGTAGAAAATTAATTAATTGGGAAGCCTGCTGGATAATACATACTGTTCGACCAAATAATAAAAAGTAGGTCATCAAGGATCTCGCCCTGGTTTACCAGCAGAGCAGCACAAGGCAGAATTTTGCTCTTGTATACTCAGACCGCAAACCCCATGGCAAGCACCTGAGCTATTTAGCAAGAATGAAATGTGTCCTTAGATCCACTCAACTGGCCACCCAGAGGTAGGGTTTATTTTGGCTCTTTCTTTCTTTGATATAGCTGGTGCTGCTGGTTTTCTTTTAGTTAGCAGCAATGTAAAGGCTGCTTTACTTTTTCATAATACCTCCAGAAACTGAAGAGCTCTTCATTGCTCCTGGCCATTCAGATATAATCTCCCCTTCCCTTCAAAAGAATCACGGTATCAGCACAAATTCCAGATAAAACTTAACTGTTACTGATGCAGTTTTCTGGAAAAAACAGCACATTAAGGAAGCAGCAGATGTTACTCCACTGAATGACAACTTGTGTTAAAACGTGAATATTCAGAGCACTATTTCCTCTTGGTCCCAAGCTGATTCTAGGAATCTGCTAAAGGGTCTTTAAACAGCAATGAAATTCAGTGCCATGACTTCAAGGATTACTGTGCTTTGCACATGAACATTTGGGCAAGATGCACAACAAACTGGCTGAACAAACCACGGTTAAGTATTTCAAGGTAAGAAGAAGAAAAGCTGATCAGCTCCCTCCTCAAACCCCAAACAGTCCAACAGAATCCCAGCATGTAAAAATGATTCTGAAATGCATGCTTCTTCGGCAGCCAAGGTGGATGTAAGAAATACAGCAGGAAATTAATCATCAAAAGCCTGTTTTGTTCAGTAAGGGCTGCTGCCCCTTCTACCTGAGATTCACACACACACACACACACACACACACACACCAGCGTTAAAGAGGTATTATCTTCCTCCTGCAGAATGTCACTTGCAGGTGGTAGAGACTCACTTATGAAGCACCCACAGTCACATCATCTTGATACACATGAGAGTCACCAGCGAGAAACATGCACGGAGAACGTGTCACTCATCTGGCCTGTTTGAGCTGTCTGCCTTAAGTGAACTGAGACCGATGAGTCCCTGTTTCTCTCCTGTGACAGTGAGGAGAGCCTAGACAATTAGCTCAGATGTCAACACTGAAAATACACACCTGATCAGATGAATCCTGTCTTTATGAACCGCGGTGGAAAAGGGGGAATGAGTTGGCTCTTTGTGTGGAAAGATTTGGGCAGTAACTTCAAAAAGTGAAGAAAATCAGTCCTCAGCACCACGTAGGACAAGCCGACTTACCGACTTAGCATTATTCTAAACCCCACCAAATCTGTATGACTTTGCAAGGCAGTCACATACTAAATAAATATTGGGAAAAACTGTAGTTCAAAAAAATTGGCTGCAAGTACATAAAACAGTATCAAACCACCTGTTTTAAGTGTATTCATTTGTAAGAGTGGTGGTGACTTTGATGGAAAAGGGAAGTTTACTGGGATCATAAGTGACTTGGCTGTGCCTGCAGAGGGAAGAGGCTACAGAAGCCTGAGCAGAAGTTTGCTTTGGTCAGCAAATGAAAAGCATCTCCATGTAAAACAAGGCTCAAAAGGTGTCCTGAGTTCACAGTCTATTCATCTGTCTTTTCTGGTGCATGTGTGGTAAAACTCTTTGCAAGCCACAAGCTGTCCCCTTCGCCAGCCATGAAGATTCCTGACCTGGCACTGGGTCTTTAGGTGCCACTTGCACACCTGCAGCCTTCTACCTGCCCCTGTCTGCAGGCTCCGATGTGCAACCTAATAACATGTGTTGCTGCGGAGCTGAGAAACTCTGCGTCTCCTCTAGCTGAGGCTCCTCTGTGTGTTCTGCCCTGTTTAGAAGATGGGCAGAGAAGGCAGGAAATGAATTTTATTGATGAATCTGAGTGTTCCAAGTTTGTTACATCAGTTGAGTAGATGCCACTGAAATGGTAGTATTTTGCTCAGGCATTTCAGCTGTTCAAAGAACACTCTGTTCTCCATGAACAGGAAGAGTGACAGTTCATGAACTACCCATTAATCAGGTCAGCTGAACACCCTTTCCAACTGTGTGCAAGTCAATTTCAGTTAACTGGATAATAATCATAACTTAACCATATTTCTGGCCTCAGATTTTATTTGGTCTGGTATTCATAGAATCATACAATCATTTAGGGTTGAGAAGACCTTTAAGATCATGGAGTCCAACCATAAACCTGGCACTGTCAAGTCCACCGCTAAGCCATGTCCACCGCTAAGCCATGTCCCTAAGCACCACATCTACATGTCTTTTGAATACCGCCAGGGATGGTGACTCAACCACTTTCCTGGGCAGCCTGTTCCAGTGTTTGACAACCCTTTTGGTGAAGATGTTTTTTTCTAACATCCAATCTAAACCTTCCCTGGAGCAACTAGAGGCCGTTTCCTCTTGTCCTGTCACTTGTTACCTGGGAGAAGAGACCGACCCCCACCTGCCCACAGCCTCCTCTCAGGCAGCTGTAGGGAGCGATAAGGTCCCCCTGAGCCTCCTTTGCTCCAGGCTAAACACCCCCAGTTCCCTCAGCTGCTCCTTGCAGGACATGTGCTCCAGACCCTTCACCAGCTCTGTTGCCCTTCTCTGGACACGCTCCAGCACCTCCACGTCTGTCTTGCAGCGAGGGACAGGATTTGAGATGGGGCTGCACTAGTGCTGAGTACAGGGGGACAATCACTCCCCTAGCCCTGCTGGCCACACCGTTTCAGATAGATGCCAGGACGCTGTTGGTCTTGTTGGCCACCTGGGCACACTGCTGGCTCATGTCCAGCCGGCTGCTGACCAGCACCCCCAGGCCCTTTCCCACCAGGCACTTCCCAGCCCCCCTTCCCCAAGCCTGTAGCGCTGCGTGGGGCTGCTGTGACCCAAGGGCAGGACCCGGCACTTGGCCATGTTGAACCTCACACAGTTGGCCTCGACCCATCGATCCAGCCTGTCCAGATCCCTGCCTGCCCTCCAGCAGATCAACAGTCCTGCCCAGCCTGGTGTCACCTGCCAGCTTACTGAGGGTGCCCTTGATCCCCTCGTCCAGATCATTGATAAAGGTATTACACAGGATTAAACTGCCCCCAGTACTGAGCCCTGGGGAACACCACTGGTGACCAGTCGCCAGCTGGATGTCACTCCATTCACCACCACTCTTACAAACATCACAAATAACAAATGGCAGAGCTTGGAGATATTGAGGTCTTAATACCTAGTGTCCTAACATAACACTGTAAGTCTGAGATGTTTTGACTTAATTTTTATCTCAAATAATATTTAGGAACTTTCAAAATGAGTATCAATTGACCAACATCACTAAAATAGTGATGTTATTAATAGAAGTCCTACACAAAGATAGTGGATAAGAAGAAAGAAAAAATATTTTACTCCACCATCATCAATCTTATGTGCAATTAATCTGTTTCTGTCTTAATTTGGTCTTTTCCCTACCTGTGTAACAATTTGACAGATTGACCTAATCAACCTGGATTGATTTGTACATTTGAAAATCAGGTTTCCTTCTTATTCTGTCTGACATGCTCTTTCTCCTTCATCTCTCTAAGATTTCTGGTGTCTTTTGCTGCCTTTTCCTCTTCTTTTCTCTTCCCTGCTCTCTTTTGGCTTTCTTACTTCATCTTTCAAATTCCCCCTAAACAGGGTTTCAGGTAGGTCTAACTTTCACTTATTGCAAAAACTGCTGAATCAGAAGTTGTCAGGAAATTATGATTTAGATTTTCCACATTCTATGGAAGAAGCAGAACTATGTACTGACACTGTAGCTGAAATGCCAAAATGATGGTATTTATGCCTCTGGAAGCCATGATTCCCTAATTCAGATAATATTATACTGTATTTTTATAATACAGTTTGTCTTCAGCAATGACAGTTATACAGTTTTGAATAATAATAGACATTTTTTAAAGACTATACTAATCTCTTATCTTCTCATTTGTTATTTCCTTGTCCTGTACAGTTAGTACAATGTAATAGTCATGCATTATGGACATAAAAGGCTCTACCATCATGAGATGTGCACTTCAGATAGACTGTCACCACCAATATTGCCAAACAAATTAAACAGCACAAACATGTCCATGGCCACAAATTTCCTGCGCCCCCCGCCCTGGCTCCCCTTCAAATACTTCTAAAGTATGATAATTCCTTCTGAACCACATAGGACCAGTGGACCCGGGTAGCATATTGCCCATAGGTGTTTGCAGAAGCAAACCCCCCCCAGACTGAGTAGGGCTCAGAGCCTGGAGGCAATGCTCTGGGACTTCAACATGGGATGCTATTTGCCAGCTTTCCTTCATGTATCACCTGTGCCCATGTAAATATGGTCTGGCATGCTGAGGCACATTTTATCTCCAAGGGGTCTTGAATGGGACACCTGTATGGAGGACACTCAGCCTCAGACAGTCAACAGTGATCCAAGCACATGGGACAGATGTGGATTTTAACGGGACTTTTGATTTGCTAACTAGGATTCAGGGGCTTGGTGTAGGCCTCCTATATCATAGGCATTTGCCCATTCCCTGTCAATGGAATTTTCAATTTCGACATCCGAGTCTACCTGGAGTACGTCACACAATGTACAATGAAACCCAGAAGTGAATCAGTGTTTGGTAAAAAGAACAGTGAGTTCTTCACCAAGAGGAGCAGGTCTTCATCTGCCAGATGCATGACCCATCCTGCCATCAGCCTCAGGGAGAGCCACATCATCTCTGGTGCAAGCACCTTCTTCCCTGCCTGTCCTGTGCCTTGTAACTGCTGCCCTGCCTACTTCTCCCTGAATATGCTCCCTCTTACCTAGATTAAATGCCTGAATAATTACATCAGGGGCTGCATGGCATAATCCTAACTCTTTGTAGCTGTTACTAGTCATTCTTGTTTCTCCCTTGTATCACGGCTAATTAATTTTATATTACAAACCAGCCATTTCTGAAAGATCTGTTGAGGTTCAGATCAAATGCAAAATTTCAGCCTCCTTCATGTGCCCTTGATAAAGATGATTTTATAGCCTTTATGTCAGATGTTTGGGGCACTAATTGTGCCTTTATTTTACTCAGGTAAATGAAATTGCAACAGTTTGGGTTGGTTGTTTTTTTTACCCTTGTAAAGTAACAAGTTTCAAGTGGCTGGATTTTATTTTCTTTCTTACCTTTATTGGACTATGTTAGATACAAACAGACTCATTACTGTGAAGTGCACAAAGCAGAAAAAATATTTCTAAGTTTAAATCCAATTATAAGATGATTTTCTGAGCATACCATTAAGCCTATTAGCAGTAGGACAAGAAAACATATAAATGCATAACTTAACAAAGTGTAATAGACCAAAACAAAGTGCAATAACTGGACAAATTAGAATATACAAATACAGCTGATACAACTAAATGATCCAAGAAGGTCCCCATATTGAAACCAGAGAGAACCCAAACTGTCAACAACCCATTAAGTGCAGCCTGTCACTTAGCCCTGGTCCATGCAGGCACAGGCACCTTGGTCTCCCCGCTATGTGGGAGCCTGGGGTCCCTGCCCAGTCCCTGCACACATTGCAGCATTTTCACCCCAAAGTGAACAAAATTGGGCTGCTGTGCTCCCCCCCTCAACCCATCAACATCACAAGCATTTCCATGCCACTTTTCTTGGGGAAAAGGGATGTCACCCAGTTGGGAAAATGCTGGCTTAGTCTATAATGGGATTTTGGTATCACCCAGTGTGGGCACTACAATTGCACTGAGTGGCTCAGGCACCTTCTGCTTCAGGCTCTTGGAGACCTGGCATACCCCAGAGCCCAAGACAAAGCCCTGCAACGAGCTTCCCAGCCCGCTATTCCCTGCCTGCCAGTCTCACCATGAGGAGCCTCCTTGTACCAAATCTGCAGGGCTGGTACCACAAAACGCATGACTTTCATGAGTATAGGTGCTTCCTTATAGCTAAGTGCCTCCATGGTGAAGAAACTCTGCTAGGGTTAGGGAACATGGTGCCAGCAGTCTGAAGAGTCACTTGTAAAGAGAAAAAAGAGTGGGGACAGATTCAGAGCCATTTGCCCTCAGGGAAGGAGTGCTGGCAGATGCTGCAAGCATCTAGCAGACAGACAACATGGACCTGAAAACCTGCCAGACCAAGGAGGAACTGGAAAATGGGCTTTCCCTTCTCCAGGTTTGTGCCCTCACCATTGAGCTGCTGCTGGAGAGGAGGTGAGTGAAAGGGAAAGATGTTAACAGGGAACACCTCAGGCAGCTTAGCCTTGGAGAAGGAGCTTTCCAGGATCCATAGCTGCTCGGGCAAGTGAATTCAGAGGAGCTAGGTGCACCTATCTGCAGCCCAGAGTCAGAGGCACAAGCCTCAGGGAGGAGAACAGCCCAAAATTACAGCCCTGTTTGTAGGATTTCCAGCTGGCTAGCTTTGGTAGGATTTTTGGCTCCTATTCCCAGACACATGGGCCTCTCCCAGCCTTCTGCTATCTAGATGTAATATATTGCTACTAACTTGAAAAGCCATGTTATAAAGCGACAGTTATTAGAAATGTAAAGTGCAATGCATAAAAAAATGTGGTGTTCTTCTTAATATACAGGAGTAAACTTTGATTAGTGGAAGTGATTAGTCTATAAAACTTAACTTGCCATTTATTAACTTAACAACCTAACAACCTGGTGTTATTAAACACTTAGGGTGGGAACCACTGTGACCTGTGGAAAAGTATTTGCCTGCAGAAGTGCAGATCAATAGTTCTACATTTAGCTAAAGTTTTATGTATTACGCCAAATACAGTTCATAAATGTCACTTCATAATTTGGATTAGTACAAATAATTAGCAAAAAGTCACACCCCGGCTAGCCACACACCAAAATACACTATTGGTTGTTTCAGCAGGTCTTCTGATTTATAGTTGTTCTTAATGATCCTGTTAAACATACAATAAGTAACTTTTTTGTTCTAACAATTTGGAGTCTGTATTTTTTTCCAGGTACCATCCATGGAGGCAAAAGTTTATAATAGGCTGAAGTTTTAAACTGTTAGAACTAATCTGACCATAGTAATATACAACAATCAAAATCCATCTAGAAAACAACTTTCTAGATACATTAGATTGCAAAATGAATCTAAAAATGAGATAGAATGAAAATACAAATTTGATTGATGTCTAAAAAAATGAAAGGTCATTTTCTATAAATGCTTTAAAAAATGTATTGCTTGAAACAGTACTTTCTGGAAAAATGCTCATTGTGGTATTTTACTATGCCTTCAAGTGTCCTGTTCTAACTACTTTCCTTAATTATACTGAGGTTACAGACATTTTCAGTCTCTTATCCAGATATAGTATTTGGGGCAGTAGCATTTGCAACTTATGTATTGGAGATAGATCTGAACTTCAGACTCCACATAGCATAATGAGCACACCTTAACAATTTTAATTGGCCACAATATCACTGAGAGGTTAGCAGTGGAATCTGTACCCCAAAGTTTATGGCTGTCATTTTATAGATTTTGATTTAGGATTAGCACTCACACAGCAATTAATGATCAAACTGTGATATTTAAACTACTGGTCTCGAATACAGGTGCTCTTCCTCAGCAATCGGAGACTGTGACAAAACCAAGCAGAAGGTCACAGCTTGCTCCTCTGTGCAGACGTGGTTCTCTCTCCACAGCCTGAGGCTGTAATCCTCCCGGTGTTTGCACTGGCTGTGTGCAAACAGATCTCTCCTGTCCTCCATCCCCCTGCAGTGGTAAGGACCAGATGCATCGTGGCCTAAGCCAGGTGTTAGAAAGGGGGAGAGAGAGGAGCTGACTAGGGAAACCTTCAAAAGGTTATGTTCATGATGACAAACGTTGTGCAGAGGATCATAAATGCACTTTCATGGAAACCTGGAGATAGAAAGGACGTTAGCCAGAGCTTCTTGGGATGGCACATTCCCTATCATTTAACACCCGTAATGGAACAACGTCCTCCTATTTCTCATGACACTGTTATTCTTCTTAATGGGGATTAACAGCCTTTCGTGTTATTTCCTGCCTAGATTTCTCATGAACTAACATCCCCACATCAGATACTATATTAGCCAATAATAAGAATAAATGACAGACTACATAGTTTCTTGCCTGACAAGGGTGCTGCATTATCCCACCACACAAAGAGTACAAAGAAATTTCTGGTTTTTATTTATTGTTTTGGCTATTACATAAAAATATTACAGAAATAAAAACTCTGAAGAACTAGTATGGTGTGGTATTGCTCCAGTCATAATGTGCTAGTACACAATCAATTCTTATAAAAGCTTTTCTCTTTCAGAGTAGTTTAGTTGTCCAAAGGGAATAAATAATTTACTGCTTGTTCAATCTGGTACTTCTCTACTATTATTTTTAAAAAATTTATTCTACTTTGCATTTACTGCATAAAGTGCTCTTTGTTTATATTTTGACCATTTTAAATGTTTCCTCTTTAAGCCCATAGAGGATACCTTGGTCAAGTGAGCTTACCAGCCCGATGCTGATGGCTTGAGAAAAGTTCAGGTGTATATTTTATTTTCCTTATTTCTGAAGCCAGTATGGGCTACCTGAATTTATTTTGATGTAAATTTTCATGATTCTCACATTTTCAAGTTAAAACCTTACATAGCATATAGACACAGACTTCTTAAAATACCAAAATACAAGTGGGTGATGTCAAACTGGTTCACAGCTGGCTAGAAAATACCCTGTCAAGAAACTCGGTAGAGAAAGGTTGGAGCAGCTTGCCTACACTAGGGGTGACCATGTCTAGAAAAGGACCGCACAGTGTCGGCCAGCAGACACCCCCATGCGTCGACATTTCTAACACTCTACTCACCCATGGCTGCACAGAGGAGCTTCCCCATCCCCTGGACAGAGCAGTCCCAGCACCTTCCACAACCTAAGATGTCTTGGAGAGGAGCAACCTTAAACACTCAAGTACCTCAATTTTTAGAGGATGGGATTATGCTCTAGGCATTTAGGTAATGATTCCATCTAGCAGATTTTTTTTCACATTTTCACAGATGAAGTATTCTCAGTAGTTCTCGTAAGAAAAAATACAGTGTTTCAGTTGGAGATAGGCCTTACTTTATGATTAAGAAAAAAATCCCAGCTTGTACATTTTCTACACTGTCTTCCTAAATGTTTGCACCTTTAAAGTACTTGAATAATCTTAATAAGATCAAAATGGATGCATGAAAGAGCACATCACATCCCTGTATTAGTGGTATCTTCAGCTGAAAACCCACAATTTAATTTTTACTTTTAAATTGTCTTTTTCCGACTGGGTTACTGGTGGAGGGGGAAGTCAGTATTTACTAGCAAAATGAGCAGCGTTTAGATGATCAGATTACCAATGCAACTTTTCAGTTTCACCTGCTCCCCAAACAGAAACATAACATGAATCTTAAAACTCCTGAGATGAATTTCATGACCTGTACAGCCTTCCTCTAAAATCTTGTTAATGACAGTATCAAAGACTCATTTACTGTCTTTGCCATCACATTCTGAACTGCATTCGAATCTCAGATGTCACAGTGTTTTAAAATAGCATGGTTACTTGACTATAAAAGGGATCTATGCTAGTGCATCACTTTGAAACAGGCAAAAGATGTTTCAAACTCCCTCCTAAAATATGTTATCTGTGTTGGCCTTGCTGTTGGTCCTTCCTAATTTCTGCTCCAGTGATCACTGGTGACTTTCACGGTCATGGTAAGTGGTCTCTAGGTACATTTGCAGTATTTCCAGTGATGTATTTTTCAACTAAAAGTGTGATGAATACACAGTGACCTGTGAATGATTTTGAGGGCTGACACTAATCTATTGACCCTTAAAACTTTGAAATAACTACAGTACAATATTTAAAGACAGGAATGAAAGACAACTCTCTCTAAAATACAATTTAATGACTAGTGGGTACTAAAAAGCAGCATGTGTGGCCATCCTAAAATACAGTGTCATCACTTCAACTCCAGCTTAAATGTAGCAAAACCCTACTGCTAGTACTGGAATGAATACAATATTAGATTTAGTTAACGATTTCCCCATTATATTGCAAAATCCTTGCATCAGTGGCTGAAATTCCTGATCAGTTTTATGGCTTGCCTGTGAGACCACAGCTTCAGGTCACACTGCTGGACAGAACCTTTGAACTATTGCTTGGTTTGGATCTGGAGGCTAGTGAAGAGCCTTAAGAAGCACACTTTTTGTCTCAAGAATAAAAATCCAGGCTTGCTTTCTGCATCTTATTGACAGAAACATTGTGATTGGATCACACTGCACAAGGGTTTATGGCTATTCATGCTGCTTCTGCATGGAAACTCAGCAACTGATCTGTGAAATCCTAGCCAGCCTAGGTTGAATTCTCGAGACAAGACGCTGAAAATTTTAGGGTAAAAGTATTTGGCTGCACTGAAAAATTCAATGTTGGCCTTCACAGAATTATTTATAAACTCATTAAATTATTTCATGTAAAAAAAATAATAATAAAAAAATCAGGTCTACATTTACAAGACTATTGATAGCAATCTATTACCGCTAGCCCTACTTTTAGCACACAGTATGAATGAGAACCAGGCTCAAATCCACTTGATAACTTGTTTGGTTGCAAGCAGGGATTTGAGCCTGGGTCATCACACTTTTTCTCCCTGGTTCACTGCAGGTTTAAATAGGGTGCAAAAATTGAGTGTCTCCCACAGAACTAACTGAGTGAGTCTGGTCTTGCTGTGCATGTCGCGTGCTGAGTAGATGGTCATCAGGAAGACAAGAGAGCTACGTTTAGATCCACCCTGGTCCAAGCAACAGCAAGGCTGAACTCCCACTCAGCAACATGGGGATGGGACATATGCAATTTCTCCTGTTAAAGCTGTTCCACTTTTTTCACTGAATACTTAATATTCAACAAGAGACGGAGCAAGTAAATAACTCCCGTGCTTGATGGGGAATTAATTCAGGACACAGGATGCCCAGGCTCTGTTCTCTGTGCCTGGGACCAGTTTGCAATGACAAAGTAGAGCAGCATCAAAAGAAAGTGTGGAAAACCCTTCTAAGTCCCTCTGGAGTATCCTACAGGTCTGCAGTCAGAACAGTCTTTTGAAGGCTTTTAGGTAAAAGTACCTGTGCCATCCTTTCCTCATCCCATTTTGTCAGTCTAATTTGATACTACCTTTGCTTTCAGCACAAGCATTTTCTACAGCAGCACTTTGTCTTTGGGTTGGAGCAGGATGCTTTGTTCCATTAGAAACGATTTCCCTAAAATCTTTTCCATTTCAGCTAATTCTTAAACAATTTTTAATATTTTTTTTTAATTTGGCTAAAGAACTGAAGCAAAGCACATACAACTTGATCAAGGCCCTGCCCTTCCTTGAAATTTTCCTACTGCTGCTGACTCCAATGATAGTGGAAATAAGCCTTCTGAATTTTAAGCAAAACAGATCAGTTAATGGTTGTTTCCTGAACCAATTTGCTTTAATACACTACAACAATTGGCTAAAAGTAGCCCAGGAGCATTACAGCTTGTATAGGGTGGGAGGAGGGAAGGGATTAAGACAGTCCTGGGAGGTCTGCTTATGACCAGCAGGAGTTAACACCGGCTCCTCTAATAATAATAAAAAAAAATTAAGTTGTTATGCATATTCAGAAATGCCTGAGATCACACTTGTAGGCACCTACAGGCACAGGATCCTCTTGCCTCCAGGAAAAATGTGCCCACCTGGAGACTGATAGCATCCCACTATAAACCTCCCTGGAACCGATATTTATGTTCCCAGCTCTGGGTAGATCCCAGCACTGTCAGTGATGCTTGACCTCCCCCAGAGAAAGTGGCTGGCAGTGAGACACTTCCACTGCAGCTCCCTGTATGCTGAACTTTGCTTCTGCCTTTTGTCTTTGTTTTAGAAACTTCAGAAAAGTCATTTCCCTGACTGTTGTAAGATTCCAAACTCAGCTCTGTGAATTGATGCTAGGTATGGTAGAAGGGGAACATTTGTGTTTGGGACTGAACAGAACTTCAAAAGGCAGACTGAACAGACTGACATAGAGATATTAATATTAACTATATCCTCATAATATTAAATGTCTTTTCTTAGGTGACGGAAATTTCTTGTTACCACACGATATCCAAGTGCAAAGGTAGATGCTTACTCAGCAAGCTTCTTACGACAAGACATCCAGTAAGACAAAGCCAGTATTTAATGACAAGAAAATAATTGTGTGGCTTGGTGGTCATGGCATTCACCCAGGTGTAAAGACTTCTGGTTTCAGATAGCCCTTCCATAGAACAGTTAATAAATAGAGTGGAGGGAAGGACCAAAAGAAGAGATGGCAACACCTTTTCTTGCTTTTCCTGAGGTACCCTATGTGTGTACACACATATATGGATTGAGAATGGACTGACAGCAGCCCTGTGAAGAGAGCCTTGGGTATACTGGGAGATGAAAAATGAGGTATGAGATGGCAACATGTGCTCACAGCCCAGAAATCCTACTGTATCCTGGGCTGCATCAAAAGCAGTGTGGTTCAGCAGGTCAAGGGAGATGATTCCACCCCTCTGCTCTGCTCTGGGGACACCCCACCTGGAGTACTGCATCCAGCTCTGGGGTCTCCAGTACAAGAAAGTTAAGGACCTGTTGGAGCAGGTCCAGAGGAGGGAGATGAAAGTGGTCAGAGGGTTGGAATGCTTTTGCTATGAAGAAAGGCTAAGAGAGTTGGGGGTCTTCAGCCTGGAGAAGAGAAGGCTCTGGGGAAAACTTATTGCAGCTTTTCAATACTTGAGGGGGGCTTTAAGAAAGACTGAGCAAGCCTTTTCACCAGGTCCTGTAGTGACAGGGCAAGGGGTAATGTTTTTCAACTGAAAGAGGGTAGGTTTAGATTGGACAGGAGGAAGACATTTTTTATGATGAGGGTGGTGAGACACCGGAACAGGCTGCCCAGAGAAGCTGTGGATGTCCCATCCCTGGAAGTGTTCGAGGTCAGGTTGTATGGGGCTTTGAGCAACCTGATCTAGTCGAAGGTGTCCCTGTCCATGGCAGGGAAGATTGGACTAGATGATCCTTGAAGGTCCCTTCCAACTCAAACCATTCTGTGATTCCATATATCTATTCATACACATATACAGACATATATTGACATACACATATTTACATATAATTTATGCATGCACATATATGATTTTTTGAGAGATATACAATGCATCTATTTTTAATTAGACCTGGATATAGAACCCCCTGACAGCATTTGCTACCTTGTAGTAGAAATCAAATAGCTTTAATCAACTCTGCTCTTTTGGAAGCATCTAGGGAATTTCCCAGCACTTCTCCCACAGTTTTCTGTCCTACTGGTAGTCATATATGTAGTTCCAAAGGATCACATATATATAGGCATGTGACAATCTCAGAGTCAGTACTTGATTTTTTTTTAACAGCACCCATATGGAAAGATTCCTCTGGACCATGACAGGAGGATGACGGCTTGCTAGAGCTTCCCAGGTAACACCACATGGATGCTACTTCATAACCATGATGCTACACTCTTCAAAGAGGTCCCAGCCATCTTTTTTGTCATCAGATGCTCACTGTGACCTTACTGAATGTCCTTTCTGGTGCCCAATGAGCATTTCTGTGCTTCCATTAGTGGCTTGCTGTTGCAGCTCTTTAATTCATCCTGTCACTTTCTCCACTAATATGGCTTTGAGAGTTTATTTGCTCAGGCAACGGAGAGCTTGCACAACAGTGTGACATGAAATGTAGTGCTAAGCTGCTAGTACCTACTGGTGGTGTGTTGCTCCAGTCCAGCAGCACAGTCTGTGTGTGTTTATCTCTTCAGTTTGCCTTTTCAATATATTTTCTTGGCAATCTTGACAGCTGCTTCTGCCTCGCTGTTAGACTGGGCGAGACACTGAGAATGCATGATATGGTCAAAGCCTGCTGACGCCATACACTTCTGACATGCAAACTAAGGTCCATTATCCATAATAACTATTTCTGCAACCCTCTCCCAGGCAAACTCAGCCTTATGGCCATCAGTGATAGAAACTGCTGCTTTTTTATGTAAGGGATCCATTTCCCAGCCGTCAACAAAAGCACTCTGCATTCATTAAGGCAGGAGGGGAAAAATGAAGATGAGACGAGCTGTGGGGTTTTTGTTTAACCTCGTTCCTCAGGGACACCAGCCTCCTTACAATCGCCATCCAGTAGACCAAGCGCTAAGTAGCTCAAAGCAAGATGGCTCCCTTAGGGAACTCATGGAGTATTTATACAATGAGGCTGCTGACAGCCTGTCTGTATTAATACTGGTTAAAACAAAACTTGAGACACTCATAGAGCACAGGTTGGCAATTTAGAGGAGTGAGCTGACAGTATTGGAAAATAAAGAGAAAACAGAGAAAAGAAGAGATGTGGTCTAGAAAACATTGGTTTTGTTGAAATGCTGCTAAATATCAATGGATGTCAGGCCCCATGACAGAGTGAGAAAATGAACTTCTGAAAAATTACACCTGTTCAAAAACCAGCTTGGGACCACTTGTTTGAGGAGACCTACCTCCCTAACGGAGACCTAATGATTCAGCCATTGTCACTGCTGAAGGAAGAGTCCTTTGTACCTGTCAACTGACATTAGCTGTAACCCTTTTGTAAACCTCTTCACCAGAGGCAGCTTCACGGGGGTGCAGGGGTGCACGCCTCCCTCCACAGGCTGCTGGAGGCCAGGGAGCTGCAGGAGAGGCTGTGGGGCACCTGCGCACTCGTGCACCTCCCTGGCCACGGGGCCAGCCGCTCCCCACATTGCCAAAGCCCTTCTGCAGCAGGCGAGGGGATCTGCCTCCCTCCTGGCCACAGGCGGAATTCAGCTGAGGTGCTCACCCTAACTGGCACCCAAGAATACTCTCCTTTGCAATACTGTGGTTGGTGGTAGCTTCAGGGGAAGAGGGTTACATCCTAGAGAGGGCAGGGGACACTCTTAGGCAAGGTGCATAAGTGAATCATAGTTTTTAGCAGCTCTGCTGGGAATACAGCAACATCTCTGCTGTGCAACCATTCTGTTCTCTGCAAAAGAGGGAGGCTTTTCCATCAGGACGCACCAAGAGATGCCACTAGTTTGGGCAAACAGATTTTCTCTGGGCTTCAGTTTAGTTACTGAGACTAGAAGAGGGATCAGGTTAAACTGGGTATGTTTATATGTTAAGGTCCAAAAATGTTAAACTTACATTGAACATAAAAAAGACAAAGCTTTAAGAAGCTTTTGTTTCAAATAAATGAACAAAGCTATCAGAAATATGAAGTACGGCATTCTGAAGTATGATACTGCATTTCAATTCCCCTGTCAGTTGGGAACCCTTCAAGATGAAAAGTTGTTTATAAATTGTTAAGGCAATACTAAGACATTATTTTTCTTTTTTTATCAAAAGGAAGGAAATATTTACATTTACTCTCTTTTACACAGTTACAAGTAAAACCAGCATACATAAATACTGTAAGGGCTAAAGGGCTATAATTCTGCCACGCACTTATCTTTTGTTTTGCATGGTGATTTTGGTGGGTTTTTTTCCTAACTGCTGCAAGTCATTTTATGGATTTTATGTTGCCTAGGTAATGTTAAAGGTTTTTAACTTTTCATTTTCTGTTCTGCTTTAACACTGATCTCATTGTAATGGCAATTTTTTTTGTTTTACATTTGGGTCATATGGGTCATATAGAATGTGTCATATTATTAGCTTATTCACTCCAATCTCTGTATGCTTGCTAAATATACCTAAGAGAAAGTCACCATGCTGTGAAGATGACAAGATGACAGCACTATCTACATTCAGTTTTGCTCAATTTCAGGTACAAGGACACATCTCCCAAGGTACAGGTAAAAGGTCACATCTAGTGAGATCCTTCATCTCACATCACTTCCATCCTCCCAACCAGAGGAGATCAAGCTGGTTCACTTAAAATTAATGACTTGAATACTTTGTGCTAGTCCTGCTCCTCTCCCTGACACATGCTTATATGAAGAATAAACCAACAACAATATAGTTGAGATTGGAAGTGTGTTTCCTTGGAGCCTTGCTCATAATTCCGAACAAAATACTAAAAAAAAAAATAATAAATGAATCAGAGTCCCTAAAAAATCTAAATGTCAGCGTGTCTAGGAAAAGTGTAATTAAGGACTTTGGTTTTGTAATGCTGTACTGGCAGGCAAGCCAAACGTGTCCTGTGAAGTGTCAGCAGAACAACATATGTCAGTGACATGCCCTTCCTTGAAATACTGTGTTTAGTTCTTGCTGTCTAACTCTGGGTTGTGTGAGAACTTGTCAGCTCTGAGGTGGCAACAGTTGTGTCTTGACTGGAGAAGACCTGTTAATGCCCAGTTGCGCAACATCCTTTGCTTAGAGTTTTAAGCACTGTCTAGTACATAGATTTCTAGTGGAAAAATAGGTATGTAGCCAGAAAGGAAGCCACAATATACCCCAGAAATCCCGCTGGTAACTAGGAGATCAGGACTGTGAAGTGCCTTGAGGAACACAACTGCCCTACAGTTAGGACAGAGACCAAACAAGGGTAGAGTGAAAACAGGAGTTGAAATAATGGGTAAAACTGATAAAAGGGATGTGTGGACTTCCAGATGAGGACAGATGGAAAAGATTTGAATGGCTTAGCTGAGGGAAGAATGGATCAAAGATTATTGCAGCAAAAGTCAATTGGATGCTGCCATTTGCCTTTTCTTGCAATACAACATAAGGGAACAGTTGATGACACTGAAGACAGGTTTAACTTTTTTTAGGTGAAACATAATTAAACTGTGGCATTCACTGTCACAAAGTAATGAGAAAAGCCTGGAGCTTAGCAGGATTAAAGAGAGACCAGACCTTTTTATAGGTAACGAGAACACGTTCCGTTACCTTAGTTGCACAGTTTTCTTAATGAGAAGTGTAAAGCCTCACATTTCAGGGTATAAAGCAACTAGAAACCTTGAGACTGGGGGGACGGTGCTCCCCCCAGGCAGGTTATTTTGTACCTCAGTGCCTTGCCTTGAGACCAGAGGCAGGATGCTGGTGCAGCGGGACAGCTGGTCTTGCCTGGGATGGCAATTCCTACATATTTCAGTGTTTATATGTAAAAAGTAACAGCTCAGTTATAACCAAAACAAATTTGAGTGAGATCAGTTGATAAAGCAAATCCAATCATAAAGAAGAGAGAAAGTATTATGTGTATGCAGTAAATTCTTGTACAGAAAGAAAATAAATAAAACCAGTTAAAGTAAATACAGCCCAGTAAAACTGAATAATGTCCAAAGTGCTCAGATATAATTCTCACAAATGAAGGTGTCTTTCTGTTCCGGCAGCCTGTGCTGAGGCACACAGAATATAATATTTTCCCTGACAGTAACAAGCAATTGTCACAAGACCATGAAGCATTTTTCTGTTCTTTCTAAAATTCTTAAAGCAGCAGGTCTGGATTGGAAAAAAACACTTTTAGCCACAGAAGACTGCTTCCCCAGCCAGTGCAGATTGCTGCAGAGCCTTTGACGTCAATGGAGCCATACCGATTTATAGCAGCTGAGGGTATTTCTGCTTTGTGAAAACCTTCAGTAAGATGGTGTGTCCCCCAACTAATTTTATTAATTCTTATATTTATGTTTATTCTCAAGCCTGATGCTAGTTCTTGAATGTGAGAAGGAATCACTGAAATTTAATTTTACAGCTTTGAAAAACCATTTGTTCACATTCTCTGAGTTATGAAATAGGTTTTACTCTGCTCCGTAATCATTTCAAACAAATCTGGAAAAGAGCAGAACCATGTGTTGTTACATATATTTGCTGGTTTACCTTGCTTCTTCTTCTTAATTTATAACTAAAAAACCAGCTTTATTTCCCCCCTGCTTTAAAGGCAAATGTGCAAGTCACTCATATAAGATATAATCTCAGTCCTTTGGGGATTCTACTTATATATTTTTTATCATTAAGAGTATTTATTATTTTCTCTTTTTTACTAATTAATAGATTGAGATTAACTTAAATTTGTGCATCATTTTTACTATCCAATTTTTCATCTTGAGATCATAGAGGTCATGGCCACAGGAATCCTTATCATGCTGCTGCTGTACATGTCTGGATAAAATGATGTAATCTGAACAATTAAATCTTGGAAAAGAACCTGGAGCAAGATGGTAAAATGATACAACTCCACCTCTCCTTAGTGAAAGGCAACCTTTTGAAGTTGAATTTCTACCATATTCCCTCATAGCTCCCTTCTGATCACTCTCACACTGGATGAGTAACGTAAAATGGCTTTGTACAAAGAATATTGAAAATACTGGTCTGTCTTCCGACAGCAGTCTGCAACTCCTGTTTCTCAGCTCCTGTTTTAAGTAAGCATAGCCTTCTCTGTGAACAAATTACACTGCAGATTTGTAAATCCTGAGATAAATGGCTGTACACAGATGAAGGCAAGCAATACCAAAACTGAAAAGAAATGCATTACAGTAGTCTGGATGCACAGTGCAACACCACCAAAAATTTAGTCCCACAAACCAGATCTAGATAGAGCAATCAGTGACAAAGCCAAACCCAGGCAGTGATAGACCCAAGCCAAGCCCAACAGCTCCCAAGATCAGAAAAAGAAGTCTGGGGTCTGCAAGAACCCTACACCCACTGTCTGCCTGAATACATCATGGTGGGAGACCAACCATTTGGCTGCTTGCTTGTCTTTCAAAACTGACAAAAGTCAGATTGACTGACATCCTTTCTGGAGTTTGAAAAGTGAACAGAATACTTTTTTCCCCTCCCTCCTCAAAGAAGAGGTTGTGAAAAGCAAGTGCTTAAGCAATTACTTTCCTAAGGAGCGTACTGTGGCCTTCAATCAGCTGCCAGCCACTCCAAGGTGACTCACTTCACGTCACCAGAGCTATTTCTTCTCACAGTGATGCAACTCAAGTTCTCCATGTTACTGTAGTTTTAATTCAAAAGAGCCTTGCAGCTGTGCATGGCACACAAGGTAGAAAGTGAACTGCTCCCTATGAGGAAGCTCTAAAAGTGAGGGACTGCCTCATCCCTAAACACTCCTGCTTGTTAGGATTTCAATGAAGCTATGCCATCCAAAAAAGTACAGAAGTGTGGATAAAACGTGGGACACCCCCCTCCCCCCCATACCAGGTTTTGCATGCTGGTCCTCTGAAAGCTGCGTAATGTATGTGTCAGCTAGCTGGAAGACTGAACAATTTGGTCCCTCAAGCCCAGATCTGAGCCAGGAGCCAGTCAGGAGGCAGTATGGTATCCTCTGGTACTGTGTGCTTCATACCAATCATCAGGGGAAGGAAAAGCTCCTCCAGTGTCTCTGCGTTCATTGCTCTCAGCTAAAAAAAGAGAGGCCAGAAGAAGGCTTTGTCTTTTTTCCCTGCCTGGGTCTGCTGGGGAGAGTCAACACCCTGGCAAAGCCCACAGAGCCCTGTACTCTATTATCAGGGGAGAGACAAGGAGGAAAAGGACATTCCTGTGCTCTCTGTAGCTGCAAATACTCATCTCTGGCCTCAGTCGGAAGTGAGAGATCTTTCTCCCTGTCACAAGGAGCCTTGGATGATGACTGCATAGGAAGGTGGGAGGAAGGCAAGTGAAGAGCAGAGGAAGAAAGTCAAGAAAACCAGGTCCAGTGCTGAGGCACTTTGCTCACTGCAAAGATGGGGAAGGAGATGGGGGCAGAGGGGACTTCAGTGGGGCTTCCTGAAGTCACCTCAGTGGAGCAGATGAGCACAGACATCTATGTTTGCAAAATCAAGGCCCCAGCATCCAGTGTCTAACACTGCTGCTTGTCCTGTTGAGCATTTCCCTTTTATTTGGGCATTTAAGTGGAGAATAAAGCTGTTTTAGAAAAGGTACCAGACATTTTCAGGCAGGAGCAATTATCCAAAATGTGTCAAAAGTTGGTCTAGACTCAGTTACAGATGATCAAGGACAACGTGCTACTTCACAAGTTCAAAAGCTTTGATTAATATTTGCAGCTACTATGCAGCTACAATGCAATACAAGTCTAGCCTTAGGGCTTTTGTGTTTCTTTAAAGCATTAGCCATTAATAGGCTAAGTTTACCACTGGGATACAGAGCACTGGCCCAGCAATGCAGCTCAAATGTATTTGTTTTCCAATCTATGTTTTCAAGTACAGTGTATCATTTCTACAAGGCTTTAATGAGAGCCAAGAGGTGTACATTATAAGAAACAAATTTCTATTTCTAATGGAGCTCGGTTCAGATCAGAAAGTGATTTATAAGCTTTCCTCAGCTTTTACTTGTATTTTGCTACAGAGATCAGAAATTTAGATTTAGATCTAAAATTTGCAGGATAGCGTCAAGAGCCTTGTTTTCAAAGTCAAGATTTTTTTAATCTTAAATTTACGAATGTTCCATCCTGCTTAAGGTCAATCATTCTGAGGAACAGTGAGTATCTGCCAGCAGCTCTGGACTGCCTCATTAAAATGAAAGCATTTAACTTCTAAAAGCAAAAAAGAAAGAAAAAACCAACCAAAACCCCAACCATTTTTGAGAGCATGCATATTTAGTGAAAAAGCAGAAGGAAAGACATTTTTCTAAGTAACTCTCTTTTAGCAAGATGTTTATTACTACAGTTATTGTCACTAATAACAGAAATAGCAAGAATAATGCTATTTGTCACCAGCCAGTGGAACAGGGACACAGGGACTGCCGTCTCCAGCAGAAGACAAAGATGGTGTCCACCTATCTGTAACCCGTAAGCTGGATGTAAAGTGTGGTCGGTTCTAAGATCCATGAAGCTTCATGAGTAAGTCCAGTATGCTGGGCCCTAGCAGAATCAGCTGGCAAATGTCCAGAAAAGGCTGTCTATTAGTGTTACACTAAACGGTCTGCCATGATCACTGGATCATTCAGAGATTAGCTCTTGTGCTAATGACAACAGTACAGGACCGAAAGGCAGGGGGGAAACTAAAATAAAGATGACAGAACCTAGAAAGAACTGTTTACTATTTGAACAATTTACAAAGCAGACATTTCCTGGAGGTGGAATCAAAGAAAGCTTGCCACAGATAACAAAAATTATTTCTGACATATTGAAGCACTATAAAAGAAGTTCCCACTGGAATCAATTTTTTAATAAAACACTTAGAATAACATCACATTTTGAGTATTAGAAATATAATGCCACAATGTGCTCTGCATATTAATTAAAGCTGTGTTAAAAACCCCACTCACCCTCCTCTCTTACCATCTGACTGAACTGAATAAGAAACAAAAATATTTAAAAAAATAGAATACTAGCAAATATCATATGCTGGTTGCAATAGAAATACTAATGTATTGGGTATGTAATGGCTTGGGCAGTGTCATTTATTTTATCCTTGCCCAATCCATTTATTTGTGGTTGTTACATTAGTAAGCCTAGGCTTTCATGTGTCAAAAATGACTGAAAAGTAAAGACGAGAGGGGCATTTTGAGCTTATCCCTCTTTCTACATCTCCTTGAGACAATAGTCCATTTCTGCGTATTCATGGCTCTCTTCTGTCACATAGACCTGTTCGTTCTCACTAGAAAATCTGTGGACAGTAAGAGCAGAGTGACTCAAATTTACATGATCAGTTGAATTTTTTTCTTACTCTAATGTAAAAGACAGACATTAACTCACCCCTTTCTTCACATAGATTTATTATGTTCAATACTTTTCTGTTATTATTACTGTACATTGTAATCTGTTTCTAATGAATCCCTCTTGGTTATAGTGAATGAAGTCTTGCATAATAAATTCTAATCTGTTAGTCATTATCTTTGTTAATATTTTACAGTCTACATTTATTACTAAGATTAAGAAATAGTTTGTATAGTGCTTGGTATTTTCACTATTTTTAAGTGTTATCTCTTCTAATTAGCGATCTCTTTGAATTTGCCTTTGCCTGCTTAGATTAGCACTAACCACGCTGGAAACATCAGTGTTTTCAGTCTTTTTTTTTTTTTTTTTTTTAAAGTCTTCTTCTGGGAAACAGAAGTTACAAAATTCCCATGTATTTTTTAGAACGGGTGTTTCTTCGTGTGCTGTATCAGCTCATCTGATTGATGCTGCTTGGGTTCAAGCCTGCAAGCAGATGCATGGGACTGGAGCTGACAGGAGCAAAAGTGGCTGCACACAATCACATCTGGGCATTCTCCCGTGATTTCTTTCTCAGTTGTGGAAGACAGAGATTTCTTTGGGGGAAGTAGTAAATCTGCTCAAGCTGTAAAGCTGCTTCACATCCATCTACTAGTTAGAAGGTTTTGGAGTGCACTCTCCAGTCTCCTATTTGTAATACCTTTTACAGTTACAAATGTCTTGGCATAGAGGTAATAACTGGGGAGCTATTATCAGGTCTTGTAATCTCATTACAAAACAGCCATTGCTGGCTTGTTGTGAGTTAGCCACGGAAGAATCCACACTCGGCGTTAAAACACTGAGGGATGCAGTGCTCAGCATCCATTTAATTAGATGCGTGGTAAGAGTTTGTTTAATGTCACGCCCGTGAGCATTACTGCAGTGAAGTGAGGGAAGGGGCCATTTCAGTCGGCTGAATAATTCCTGAACAGTGTTATGTGCCTGAAGAACCCCCTTGAGCACTTCACTGCACATCCTTATGTGGTGGTGAACAATCCTGAGCAGGCTGCCATCTGGGTTGCTTTTGGTAGAATGGATAAGCAGTGCCTTTGCCAAAGCTGGCTGCGCCTTCTGCAGCCTTTGTTTGGGCAAAGGGTTAAGGGTGGATGAGCAATGCTCACTTTTGGTCCCCCTACAAATGCTTGTTGGCATTTGGCAATCAGATTTGGCAATTAGAGCCGGCTGGTAAACTTTTGATGATAAGCAATGGAAAATGCTGTTTTGTTCAAGCTTTTAAGGGGAACATATTGGGTTTGATTAAGTGTTTTTGGAAGAGTTCCTCAGGGCACAATGGACTTGTGGTAAAAAACTGCAAGCCTTTGTGGTAGATGAATAATTAGGTACTCACCCAAGGCCCCACTCTGCTTTATTGAGGCAAAATCTGAACTTTTATATATTGGGCAAATATCTGGTCTGATCTGATAATGTGTACTAGTGAAAGCATTGTGCCCGGAGGGAAGCAAGCATCTCTCCATCACAGAAATCTTCAAAAAGTCTGAAAGTGCAGCTGTACCATCATCCTGCCGTGGTATCTGTAGGACAGGAGGACCACTCTCTGTCCGCCTCTAGCAGCACTTCCATGAGTCCTGGAGTTCATCCATAATTTCTCCTGGAAGTCTTCCTGAGATGTGATGTGTTTCTCAGACCCCTAACTTCTTGTGGCATTTGTCAATGCTTTTTATACTGCTGGAAATAAGTTTTTATTTATCTTTCCCTAATTTCTCAGAAGAGATCTTTCTTCAGTTTCTGTTGCTCTACTTAATACACTGTGTAGAACAGCTTTCCTTGCAGCAGTTCTAAAATGTTCTTTAGTATGTGGTCAGTATATAGCCATTTCTATTATTCACCATGTGTTCTTCATAACTGGTGCCCAGTGAGCATTATTAAACCAGAGTGAGAATGATTATATTGAATAGCTAACCCCTCGGCAGCACCGTCCCTGCTGTAGTATGGAGCCTCTGCCCAAGTTTATACACTGCACTGCAAATGTTCCACAGCAAAGTGGAAGGAAGCAGGAATGAGTAGCAGGCAGAGACAGCTAGGAAACACCGTCTGTCCTTCAACATGCAAAATATCCATCCCCAAAATCTGGCATGTCAACACAGGTTTACCATGGTTATAGCAATGAAGAGGAATGAATGAGTGAGAGGACTCAAGCCTCTTTCCCCACTTCACTGGTGACCGATCCCTGATTTATGTGCAAAATTCACTACGGTGAATTTAATCATCATCGAAGGGAACAGAAAACACCTGGAATGACAGCCTCAAGAAGTCATGTGCAGCTGCCTTCTGCGGCACTGTGGCATGGGCAAATATGCTAGAGAGGTTAGCTTTGAAAGCAGCACACAGCAAGACTTGCACGGCAGCCCTTTAAGCGGTAGGTCCTACAGCTGAAGGAGTTCTCTTTTCTACAAATGCATGACAGCCAGGTTATGAAACTCCAAAACTGATTAAGGCCTTTGGATACTTCTGTTACACAAATGTTTACTTGGAACAAAACCAATCACAGCTGCTGTGCTGATGGAAAAAGATCAACCATGGAAACTCGGAAAAACCAAATAAGAAAGAGAGCAGGTAATAATGTGTATGTAGACAACAGGTTTTCCCTAACTGTGGAACCTTCTCTGAGACTTGAGAATCATCCATAAAGTCACAAGTCTCCTGAACTTGCTGGGAAATCATGCTTGGTCACCACAATTAAAAAGGTGGCATCTTCTTTCATGAGCAAAAAAATTCCAATAAATGATTACACAGTTATTACCAGTTCTTGGGTGCTATCCTCATTTCACAAGAAAATTTACAGACATATGAAGGGCACAAAGATTCAATGAAAATTCAGAATTTAAAAAGTATGCATTTTTGAAAGAACAACTTAAATACAATTTTGATATTGAGGAAGGAGGGGAGAGATGACGGAGAGACAAAACTCTATGGAGAAAGAGAGAGTACAGAAGCACCACCCCAGACAGAAAAAGTGAAACACAATACAAAATGCTAGAGCTGTGTAGCTTCTGAGACAGGCTATATACTTGGTGGGCTGTGAGAGTTCAGAGAAAGACTTCAGAGGAAAACAGAGGTTTCCTACTCCCTTTGAAGCAGGGAAGAAAGACAGAAAGGGAAAGGGAGACACCAATGAAAGATTAGAGAAAAAGAGAGAAAAATTAAGGACGAGGGATCAGAAATAGAGAGCAGCAAAATACATTCCCAAGGGAAAGAGAAATAAAAGGGCAAGAAGGTAGAAAGGCAGCAAAGAGGAGAAAGTGAAAATAAAGGAATAAGAGGGAAAAAGTCACTCATACATGCACCTACTGAAAGCCACTGAAAATACAGTTCTAAAGTCATCAGAAATATCTACCAAGAGACATCAGGTATGTGTCTGAGTAGGAGAAAATTGGGAGAACTGCTCGCAGTTGTGAGAGAAGCATGAGGGATATCATTGATAGCCATGGGGGAAGAGGACAGCGCATATGTTTCTATAGTCTTCTGAGATGAGTCTCATATTTCCCCCTCTGTGAGAATAATGCCCTCACCGGTTGCATATATGGACATATGAAGAGTATGCAGATGTGTGCACACATGCACACACAAAGTGTAGCATTTAGAAATGCTTGGATTGGTTCCAAGGTAGTTGAACAAAATGAGGCTAATAAAGTATAATTAAACATTAATTACTGTAACTATCAAAAATAATTGACTTGTACAAAGCACAGCACTCCTATTAAAAAGGGACCTAAGGGTAATAAAAAACATATACTATTCTGTAATGCAGACATAATAATTGCTATGAAGCAATTAAATTTATAGGCAACTGTTAAAATTCTTTTGTGACTATTTAAACATGTGAGCACTGGACAGATTTGGTCTAAAATTGCTTACTATAAGGCAGCCTTGTTATTAATAAGGAGTAAACATTACCATTTAAAAATCAAACCAAAGGTGCACTGCTGCTTGAAGTAAATTTGAAGTAAAACTGGCTGAAGCTGTTATAAAAATGCTGCTGCGTGTGTCCCAACAAGTCATCTTTCTTCCATCAGCTTTCCTTCCTAAAAATCTTTTGAGCACAAGAAAGCCAGAGCTGGCAGATGAAAGCAGGAGAGTTGAGATTTTCAGCTGGTGTGAAGCTACATCACTCACTTCCTCATGCTTTGCCGATTTTTAACAGTGGAGGAAAGAACTAGCCTCGGTGCAGGCAGAGCTGGGAGAGAGAGACAGGCTGGTTGAACCAAGGTCACAGTAAGTGAAAGACAGCCTGAGCAGAGAAGAGTATTTCATCGGCAAGTGGGCCTGAAGTGGAGCTGTAAACCGAAACAGTTCTCACCAAGGACCCCCCCTACTTGCATTTAGGGGTATTAGACTTTAGACTGGCACTTAGTCTGCTCCTTAGAGTGTCCATTAGTGCCTGGACTGCATTGGGTGTGTTTCTGGAGTTAATTTTTGGGTTACTTTAATCTGAGTCTAGTTTGCACACTCTACCACTGCTCTGCAAGGTGAACCAAAGTGGTCCATGGGGATGGCCAAGAGATTGACTTCAGATGCAACTCCTGATCCAAAATAGGGCACTAATGTAGATACACCTGAAAATCGGTGCTGTGCACTTTATTTTAACTTTTATTTCTAAGATGCAGGATAGGTATTTCATTCCTTTGTGAAAAGCTTGTTCTTTTAGCTTGCCTTCAAGAAAAATAAAAGTTGACCATTTACATGGAATGCCATCTGCTTGAGTTAGGGGCAGTGCTAACGGCAGGACACAGTCAAAAGGGGCAATGATAATGACAACAATTGCATGAGTCTGTTTAGCAAAGACAAGTGACAGCAGCACACTGCAGACAGCACTTCTCTCTGTTCTCACTCTGGGAGCCCTTATTCACTCCCTCTGCATCGCCTTCTGTCTGCTTTTGCTTTGGCTGCAGCCAAAATTTACTAGTTATTTGGTTGTTCTTTGCTCATCTTTCTCATTTAATCTCATATTCTATTTACTTGGAAAAATTTTCTTCTATTCCACATAGAATAAAAGAGTTGGAATGGAAACAGACAAAATGCAGAGCACAAAAGTTCATTTTCCTGAGTCTATCCTTAATCAAGGAAAAAGGTGTTGAAAATTTTAGAAAGAGGAAAAAAAAATACATTTCACACATTTCTTAGGTTCTACTCCTTCTCTGCTGCTAGTGTGTTGGCAACAGCTCTGTAAGTTAATGACTTCACTCATTTTGAGAAAATGTTGGCATTCTTACATAAAACAACTACTAAAAAGAGTCAAATTTTTAAGGCAGATGTAATATACTGTTGTGAGTTGGTGGCGATGCCGTGACATGAAACATATTTAGCATATGGTGCCTTCATTTTTTTTTACAAGAAAAATATTAAATGTAGCAAGGTAAAGTCAGTTGAAATAATGAAGGAATGACACTGCCATCTGAGAAATTGTCATTACTATGAGACGTTATCATTGCTATGTTTAATATACTACAATCCACCAATCAAACTTAAATCTACCAACCAGCTCTGGTTTTAGGACATTCATTTATTCATTCATTCATTCATTCATTCATTCATTCATTCATTCATTCGTTCGTTCGTTCGTTTGTTCGTTCAAAGAAAAATGTGCCACCCCAAGAACCAGCTGAAGGGGCTAGAAGGATCCTGGTTTTGATTGTGTCTCTTGGCCTCAGTGCTAAATCGTATCAAACCTACCATACCATACCATACCATACCATACTATACCATATCATACCATACGATTAAAAGGACAAGAAAGTAAAGAAAAATCTCTTTTGTTTCAGCTATTCTCCAAAAATTTTCCACGTCATGCTATGCTTTCTGGGCATGCAGCAGGTTGGGCTGCTCCTGTGCTATAAATATTTCTCTTACATAACCAATTAATCAGCTAAAAAGTCAAATAAAGCACCTATTTTTAGTATAATATTGCTAGTCATGCCTCTGGAGTGTTATTTTTTGCTTTTAAAATAAAAGAACTTCATTCTGCAGTTCTTTCCCATCAATGTGTGGGACTGTGCCAATTCAAGAAACATTTCTGTAAAAAGAACACTGATTAATGATCCAAAATTCCAGGCAAGCTTTATTGCCTCAGTGTTGCTACTCAAACTGTTTGCAAAGATTCTGCAAAAAGATTTCAGCTATTCATATATAATACCTGAAGTATTTTTCAGGCTTTGGCTGTTTCAGCCCTAAAAGAATTAATCCATCAAAGAATTTTGAAAGATTATAAAGTTAGGCAAAACGCCCTTGATTTTTCATTGAAAATTTTTTTAAAAACAATTTTTTACTAGCTTTCACTCTTACTGGATATGGACTTGGTTTTTTAAACGTCTTGTACCAACTAACCAGAGACAAGAATAATTACAAACCGGCCTATGGAGCCAATCCTCAGTTACTTCAATCTGGATTGACACAGTTTTGATTCACATTGAGCCTTTAATCCTTAATTTTGAAAAGAATTTTTAACATTACAAATAAAAACTGTATCCTCAAATCCTGTATTAAAAGCAGATCAAGGCTGTGAATTATAAACTCAAAAGCTGCAGGAATTAAAGTGCTGTCTTTGTTGGTGGAGGGAAGAAAGAGTGGTAAAGCAAAATGAGTCCGAAAAATCTGAAACCCAAAATGAAAAATTTAATGTTAGATGGCTTAAGTCCATGTAGTTCACCTAGTTTCAAAGCAAAACACTCCTCTTGAATGTATTAAACTTTTGTCTTAAAAAAGATCTGGTGGCAGCTGCAATCCCTGGGGCCAGTTAGCGCTGCATCTGTTTGACCCCTAGTTGAGTCTGGTGGCACCTTAGGACCCTGAGGTCCCCTCAGCTTCTGACTCTCATTGCAGATGAGCCTTGAAACCATAGATCCCGTATCATACCTGCCCGCCCCTTGAGGACACCTTGCTGTCTTACATTTCAAATGACTTCAGGGATACGTACATGGGAGCACATTTTGCCACCACTGAATTTAAACCCGTGGATGTTCATAGCATGGAGCTGTGGATGGAAAGAACTAAACTCTGGATAGGTCACAGGCCCACTCTGGTCCCCAGAGTATGGGGCTCTGGTTACAGGATCTTTTGGTTTCACACCAAAAATATAAGGGTGCTTCATACCATGGACACTAATGGGAGGGGTGAGAGCGCTCTCTCTGCCCTATGAACACGCACTAGGGTTAGAGGGCAGAATTCCACAAAACCAGCCCTATCTATGGGCAACACCTCTTCAGTAACAGTATCCACATGTACTAGAACACCACAAAACAAAGCGAATTTTTTTCAAGATTGGTTTGCTTTCTCCTCTGGGATACAGATAATTTTTGAGAAAAGGGTCTATTTCTACAGAACGTTGTGGTCAGGAAGGTATTGCAGCCTTTCTCCATTCAGTAAATGAGTCTTGGATTAAATGTGCACCTGTATCATTCCCAAATGTTTATCTACCACATGACTTGCTTTTTTTATTAAATATCATCATACACAACCAAATGAAGAGAATTTTCCTGTATTTATTTACATGTAAGACTGGATTTAGATATGGGAGATTAAGTACACTGGGAAAAAAGAACAATGGATGATGATGGTGAAAACAAGGGCAAAATAATTGTTTGCAGCTTTAGCCAAGTATCTGAAAAGCAGGAACCCACCAAAGATAGCTTGCAGTTTTAAAAGGATCAAATGGCTCCCGTTAGGTTAAGGGTAATTTTCATACAAAGCAAGATGTGAGTGGCAACAGATTCTGCTGTCTGGCTGTCAAGATTTATTGAAGATAAAGGCAGCAAGCTAAATCATTTTCAGGGGAAATCCATCTCAGGATCTGGGAAGTTCTTGCTGTGTCTGATGTGTTTTCTACATCAGAAGCGCAAGAGATGAGCCAGTCTTTGAAGAAGAGAGCAGTCTGTACAATACTGAGGAAGGCGAGCAGCGGGACACTACGATAGCCCTGTCAAAACCAGAATTTTCCTGATAATACAAATCCCATCTGGCAGCCCAGACATGTATGCCCTCTCATCCTGCCACAACCAACTGAGGCTGCAGCTCAAAGACTATCATACCAGGCAACATGCAATTTTGTAATTAGTTTCACGGGAAAACCTAAAAATCAGAAATTCTCTGTCTTCTTGGTCGCAGTTGCTACTCTTTTCCCAGAGAAACTGGAAACATGTATCACTTTCAGATATGTTAGATTCTTAAAAGAAGAGGTGAGGAAACTCCACAGAGTGTGATGAAAATGTTTTTAAAATGCAAATGAGGAGTGACATACAACAGAGAAGAAAGGAAAAGCTTTTTCCCAGGGAACATCAACCCCATTATTGAACGCAATCCCAATACATTTACAATAAAACCATTTCCTCGAACAATTCCTTTTCTTTTTGAATCACCCTTTAAAAATAGCTACAGATCATGGTAGCGCTATATTAACAGTTGACTTCTCTATGCGATTAACCTAATTGTATTATTGAAATAGGTTCTATATATATATACTTTCCACAAAAACAGTGCAATAATAAAAATCTGATAATGTAAGAAAAGCCTTGCATATGTGCCTTAATCTCACCAAATTTAAACCTGCTGATCTCAAGTCCTTCTCTTCAAAACACACACAATGAACAAGGGAGCTTTTTTGATTCCACAATTAACAAGAAAATTATTTTTATAAAACTAATCTTTATTACATTGCTGCTCATACCGAGCCAAGATGACTACATGTTAAATTTCACCAGGGTGGTAAAAGTGATGTCAAGAAATAAAAAATACCATCATCATGTTCGTTTAATGGATAAAACATGAAGTGAGCAGCAGCGGAGATAAGCACCCTGGAGGCTGTTAGTTTTGTCACAAGATCCGCATGCAATAATCCCTGACAGTCCTCCCTGGTAAAGAGTTTTGGGGTTTTTCCTTGCTTTTTGCTAATGCAGAGCAAAGCTGTGGTGATTACTGCTTTAGACTTTTAACAGTGTAAACACGAAGGCAGTAATTCAGAGAACACTAAATTTGAAAGATGTAGCAGACATGTAACGTTAATGTGATATACAGCATAATCAGGAGCAGAGTTCTCTTGCTTTTCCTTCCAATCTGAATCTGAGCACAGAAAAATCAAATTTCTGCCTCCCCACAAATCCCAGCAGCTTCCAATCCCTTGTCTTATGTGGACTTAAGAAGAGCCAAATTTGACCCAGACCTCGACGTTATTTGGGGGAATCAGTAATTTTGCTTCACGGCTTGTCTACATTACACTGCCATTATCATTACCTTCATTTGTTTACTTCGAGAGCATTTCCAATACACCAGGCACTTCCCAAACAAAAAGCAGATGCTACCTGGATTTGAGACTCTTAAAGACTGAAGGCAGAAAGACAAATAAGATGTGAGGTAGCAGGTAACATGATATAGGCATGCACTTGAAAAAAACCAAACAAAATAATTTCACTCATGCTAAGGCCACAATCAGTCAGCTCTTTTCCTCATGTCAGACCACGCTGTTACAATAAGCAGCTCTGATTCTGCTTCTCTTATGACCGTTGGCCAGTTTCAAGCTTGATAGCTCAGGTGTCCTCCTCCTTTGCTACAAGAGGTGATCACCATTCCCCACCCTGAGCATTTCTTGGTGGGGGTGGGAGGGCACAGCCACTGCAGCTCATTTCTTCATTTCAGGGGGTTACATCTGGCCTCCACAGAGGTGCAGGGCCTGGTGGGGTGAGATGGGATGTGGAGGCTGGACAGAGAGAGAGGAACGCTTGGGATGGGGAATGGAGACACCCTCTTGTAGCAAAGGGGTAGGGGGCCTGAGCTATCCAGCTTGAATCTAGCCGTGAGGCCAAGCACACACAAGAGCTGCACGGTAGGGCTGAGTCGGAAGCATTTCCAAGGGGAAAATTTCAAAACTACTCTGCCCTTTGCCATGGGCCTAAACTCTTCCCAGTAGCCTGGAGAGAAGGCACAAGTGGGATATATGGTGCTACCGCACATGCACCGACTGGCGCCTCAAGCTCAGTGCCCAGGAGGGCCCTCATGTTGGGTACAGGTTGGTGGAAAGGAGAGATGGTGCCACTGAGCCTCAAGAACATGAAGCCAATGTCAAGGGACAGCTGAAGCTCCTGAAATACAAAAATTACTGCCTTTCTGATCTCCTATAGGACACGTACAGTATAGAAAGAGATTGCCTAGAATTGATGCCTTCCCCCTTCACTGACCCAACATGCCTTTGCCCCAAGTAAATAATCCACCTGCATGAATTTAAGGTTCTGTGAGGCAGATGGCACAGGGACAGTGAGTGTACTCGAACACATCCATTCAGATATTGCTAAGATGGTTTACAAGGTCAGCTTCCAAAACTCCTATAGGCAACACTTTGTCATCATTTCCACTACTAAAGCTCACCTATCTCCTACTGCACCTGATACAAGAGGTATGCATAGATAGAAATAAAAGAAAAATGTACATCTGCATATGCACCTGCTAATGATTAGACAGGTATCAAAAGAAAACAGGGCTAAGCCTGAAAGATTTTACCACAGCCAGATGTATACAATACAGCATAGATCTCTACAAGAGGAAAACACCAGACACTGAAGACACTGAAACAGAAGGCTGCAAAATGGAAAACGCAGATAGCTTTGTCTAATTCAGAAACGTCATCATGGAGGACAATGAGTGCTCCAAGGGGACTGTGAGAAGGACAGCGCTGGCACCATCACCCCAGAGAAACACGAAACCTATATGGAGAGACAAGGGACTCTCTTGAGATGCAAAAATGAAACTGTTCTGCATGCATGCTCTCTGTCCTGCTCTATGCAACAGATATGTGGACCTTTGAGAAAGCTTCCAGGCAAGGACTCCCAGCCTCTGAAATGAATTGTTTATGCACAGTCAAGGAGATGGCATGAGAAACAAGATAATCACGGAGAGGATCTGTGTGAAGGAGAGTCCCTGGCATGGTAATCAGAAGGAAGCATGAGCTGTTGGGCATGCTTGCCAGACAAAGGACAAGCACTTGCAAAAAAAGACCACGTCCTTTGGCCAGATAGGTTTAGTCTTCGTGGTGAGATAATGTGGCAGAATATTTAGGCAATGCTTTTAAGACGTCACGTGCCAAAGCTGGAGCCAGAGCTTTGCTAAATGAAATGCAGGAGCTCAGTGCAATGCTCATTAAGCTGTGATGGTGCTATCAACCTCCTGTCTCTCCGGGCCACCCACAAAACACTTCATGGCCCCATCAGACATGTACCACCCACCTCAGAAGCTGTTGGGAGAGTTTGGCCACAGGCAGATAGGACTGGTGTGACTGAGCCCTCTGCCTGGCTGTGATGGGGTAACTCCTTTCGGGTTACCCCTCCGCCCCCCTTGCCTGCACTGCCTTGGGGAGCCATGGGACACACCCCAGCCTGGGAGCCTCATGCAAACTGCTCTGGAGCTGCATGCAGCTCCAGGGCCACGGTCAGCTGAATGTGGGGTGACACAAAAAAGGAGCGGGAGTCCCAAACCTGAAAGCAGGCATATCCTTTTACCTATACCAAGTAAGTACCCTGTCCCTTATACTGCCCAGCCCAGACAGCGGCTGGCGAGGCAAGCAGGGTTTGCTCTGGCAGGCAGCGGTGCTGCTGGGGGTGGGCAATGGCAAAGCGAGACCACCCCTCCTGCAGAAGCGGGGTGGCAATGCCAGGGATGTGCTGTCCCCACCGCCTCATTGCAAGAGGTGTTAGCAGGTAGCTCTGGCGAAGGGCAGTGTGGCTCCCAGGTGTGCACAGCCACACCGAGCAGCAGCTGGCAGTTTGCATGTGTGCACGCACACACGCACACACACACACACACACATGTACACACACATGCACGCATAATTATGTGTTATCCATGCAATAAGCGTTTTCCAGCCTGAAGAAAAATAAGATCTCCTGCACTGTTGTACACATGGCATTTCATTCATCAGTTTTTCCAAATGGAAGACTTGTCATAGAAACAAAATGAATGTATGTGTGTGTCGTTTTACTGCTTCTGGATGCCCTGCAAGAGAAACAGAGCAGAACGCATGCTATTTATCAAAGTCCTGATGGAGAGGAAGGTATTTTTGTTATATCCCCTAAATATCCTCTGTTTCTGCTACTTTCTCAGCTCTCAGTGACAGCAAATATCGTTTGACAGAGACCAGAATATGCTTGCTGTTTTCCCATCTCCAGTGTAGCCTTTTTCTAAAAAAATAAGCATGAGATTTTCAAGAACATTCTCGCTGAATTCAACCTCCCTCTGCTCACATTTGAGTCGGTGGGAATTGAGGCCAGTGCTGAACCTTTTAAAATTCTTACCATGTATTTACATTATTCTTTTACGGGTTTACTTTAAATAATAACTGTGTATAACATATGCTGTATATATGCAAAGCACACTTTCACCTTTCCTGGCACTGAACTTTACAGATAATGATCCTCCAAAATGCTTGCCTCTGTAAGCTGAGCAAATGTCTGATACATGTGGTTTTTCTCCATTTCATTAAGAAAGGATGTGAAGGAAAGGAACTGGAGAGAAACCACACCGTACTGTGGAAAAGGTGATCAGGAAATGAAACAGATGGTCTGAAGGGTATTGATGAATCTTTGGCTCATCTATAAAATGCAGCATTTTTGGAAAACAGTCCTGGAAATAATATGCATTAGGACTTCCAGTGAAATTATCTGTTTTGACCACAGGTATCTTGACAGAGACATAAGTATGTTTCAGATGACATTAGTTCACTTAAGAGGAAGCTGTTAGAAGTACATCCATATTTGATAATAACTATGGAGCCAGTCTTATGCATAGCAGCTGGAACAAGACAACTTGAATTAATAATGTACATTTCAAGCTTCAGCTACAGCTCAGGGGCTATCTGAAGAAGGACCATGTTTTTGGAGTGCTGTAGTCTGTCTCACAGTAGTACGTTACTTTTGAAAAACACTGCGAACCTTAGATGTACAACTCCCAAGTGAGGGTCCCCAGGCTTGCTTGAAGCTGGACTGGTTTCTTGCTAGACTGTGTGGTTCCCCAGAAGCTCTCCAGGATGGGGAACGATGCTGCTGGGCAGGTGAGCTGGGAGCAATCACTGCTGAGCCTCCAGATCAACCAGGGACTTTGGGAGCTTCCTGTAGCAGCCGGGATATGCCAGCATAATATCTATGTTATCAGGGGTTTAAAAAAATGTGTTCTGAATAGGAGTACAACAAATTTTTGAAACATCAAAACTTACTGCAAGTTGGAAATTCATGGTTTCACCCAGTCCTGTCTTCAACCAGATACATAAGTTTTGTACTTCAACCAGGTACACTGTGTGTGACCTGAGACGGGGATTTCTGTTGTGCTCCTGAGGAATGTTTTGAGATTTCTAGACCTTCCTCTGACAGTGGAATTAAGATATCACTCCTTAAAAGGCCAAACTAATCACATAAATTGCAATGAACAGAACAAATGCTGCCACATAAGAAGTCAATAAGGCACCTGCAACAGCTATATCACAACCTATCAGTACACGTGCATCATTATTCAGAAGCGGTAATGACTGTCATACCTGGCCTTAATATCATTATCAAAATACACTCTTACACAAGCTGTGCAAAAAATCGCATCAACTCTATGTCTGCCCAGAAAATGACCCAAAGAAAGATGTACAGTTTGCAACCCCCTCAAGTTTCCTGACATACCTTATATATTTTTTGAACACTCTCAAGTTCCTTTGACCTTCAGATGCCATATATTGATCGCTCAGTGAAGTTAAACCTGCTCCTCTCAGCATCCTCCACCTGCGCTCATCCCTGGCAGAACTTCTATCATCTCTCATCATCAGCTACACAAGCAACTCTTGAAAGTAAGCCCTCTCCTCTGTTTTGCAGCTTATCTCTACATTACTATTAAATGAATGCAAACATAGATAAAGGAGGGCTTTATAGACATCCTATTAACAGAAGGTACTTATTCACTGAGTGCAAGCTTTCTTAAAACAAGCTCTGAAAGGATCATTTCCCCCATCTCTTTCTGTTCAAGTGCTGCTAATACTGCTAATTCAGACTAGATTACTTTAACCTTGCTTGAATCCAGCACAAGTATCACGTACCTTTGCAGGGGGATTAAACAGGTTTAAAATTATGTTTAAAAGGTCTTCTCACAATTCTGTTCAGGGAAGGGTAAATTCTATCCTTTTTTCTGTGGGGTTGTTTTTTTTTTGTCCTTGTTTACACGTATATTCACAGGTTTGGATCTTGTCAAGGTTGCTAGATAGCCTTTGACAACTTTGTAGCATTCAAAGTTTTCAGAAAACATTACGTGGGGTAATGCATATTGCAAAAACAGACACTCTCTCGATCTTCTTCCCTCTGTTTTAATATAAATGCAGTTTTGATTGAGGCTGGTCTTATGTATTATTAATTACAAGTAAACATTTTGTTCCCTTCTTTGGAACTTTTTGGTTTTGCTTTTCTCTGAAACTAGATGAATCTTTTGTTTTCTATTTATGAAACCTTTTACAGAAAATGATTACTTCATGTATGGGTCTTCGGTGGCACATAGAGCTTCTGCCAATATTATTTTAATTAGGTTGCTTGGTTCCATTTCATTTTTAAATGGCTGTGGCAGGGACCTTGTGTTGTGATCTGCTGAATGGGAGGGAATGTCTGCTGAGGATTCTTCCCTTCTAGAATTAGTGTATTAATGAGACGTTTTCTTAATAAGATCCTTGTGTCAAGTTCTGTAATCAGAACACAAGAGACACCCAAACCAGCAGAAACATTCATTAATTCCAGAAGCCACCATTTCTGCATTGCATTTGAATATCATTCTAAAAGGAATTTAACCTTAGCAGTGATTTGAGGTGAAAGGATGTTTATGTATTACAGGGGGAGATACAGTTAGTCAAATTTATTGTATCATATACCAATTAGGTTTCCTATCTACAAGGCTGGTCTTTCTTTAGAAACAAAAAAACCCAAACCTGTTAGATATAGGGCTGCAGTGCCTTGGAGTAAAGAAGCAATTTAGTACAGGACTTTAGAATCGTTACCTGATTGTTCTTCAGTTTGCCCTAACCAATGCCGAGAAATTAATTGGTGCCTGACTTTATACAACAGATTAAAATCATTCTAATTTAACACCTGTGAACTCATTATGAAGTCTTTCCAAGCAAAGAAATAAGTGTGTTATTCAACACTTCTGACACAGTGGTGCAATACGATCACACCATTCTCCATCCAAACTCTCCAGGATGAGAAGTCTAAAACATTAATTAAAACAAAACCCAGTCATATACCTCATCATACTACTGTAGCTAGAAGATAATATCCTCCAGGGAGGTTGAGAGACTGATCTACAAACTATTAACTCAAGTTGTCCTTTCTGTGTTCACCATCCAATTGCGTTAACACCCCTTATAGAATTAAAAGCAAGCAAAGACTAGAAAACTCAGGAAGCTATACAAGTTTTGGGGTTTTTTTATCTACATGCTGTTATTTGCAAAGCAAGAAGAGCATGATAACAGAAATATGTTATACTAGTATTATAATCAGCATTGGATTAGGTTACTGTATACACATATATTTTTTAATAAGCGCCAGCGTACATACAATAGGTAAACTGAAAATTCCATTAATTTCCCCCAATATGTCATGAATGGGAGAAGAAAATTACATTTTTATCACCAGATTTCAAACGGGTCATCTACTTGCATCTAATCCAAAATAGTCACTATGATAATTTCTTGCTTTTGTGAGCTCACAGTTTGCCACAATATTTATGGGCTAATATGGTTCACATTTGGCCTTATCTGGTAAGTTGCTTCAGTTAAATCCCTTAAGCCATCTTTAAGCCATGAGCAAAAGTGAGTAAAAACAGTTTACTATTGTTTTCTGAACAGGGGGAAAGCCCTTGAAACACTGGTAAACATGGTGAGCATTTTTATCAGTGACGGTAAGTACTCCTGACTTAAGGAGACTACAGTCAAAAGTGGTTTGGAAGAGCACGCTGAGGAACAAAGTACAGTATTTCCCAACACCTGTGGATAGCCATATACAAATACTGTCTGTCAAACGCACCCAGTAAAAGCAAAAAAGCTTGCTTAAGTATAGGGGTAGGCATGTGCAAACCCACTGGTAAAATACATTTCTCAGATCTACAGGGGAGGTGAGCAAGTCAATAACTTGCAGAGCAAAGACTTATTTTCTGCAAGCCAAGTACTCCCTGTCAGTCTCCCTTACGCTTCTCTGCAGCCATCAAGGTTCACTTGAACAATCTGATTTGTGCATGAGTCATTATAGATCAAATTTGCCAGTGCTACAGAGTCTCCTTTATTTATTCTTTACAGAATAAAATAACTACTGAAATGACCTAGAAGTTCCCCTTCTCTCACTCAAACAAAATGAATTTCTTGGGAATAATGGGCCTGATTCTCATTATCACTAAACCGTGCCTCTCCTCCTTCATCCTGACAGTAAATCTCTTTACAGTGAATGTAATGGAATTCAAATTGCAATTTCTACACTAATTTTAGGGCTCCTTCATAATGGAGATAAAAAGGAAGATAAAGGGGCCTTACCATAAATAAAAATAAGACCATATATAGTTCACGTTGATCCACCTACCTCCCACCTTTTGTTTTTTCAGCGCATCATGCTTAGGAAAATTATTTCATGGACTACTATTTTTGAAGTCTGAGCCAGGACTGTCAAAATTAGACCCTCAAAGCATTGAGGATCTGGTGGTTTCTGGTTTCAAGCCTGGGCACTTACCAGCCCGCTAAGCTCCTCTCCACCCGAGCTGTGGCACTCCTTGGGCCGTGCCTTGTCAGTGCAGAAAAGAAAGTCTCAGGTCATGCTAGACCCACAGAAACTGCCTCTGCCTTACCAGTAGCTAAAGCAACAGCAAGAGCTGCCAAATGAACACAAAAAGGAGCAAACCCCAAACATGAACCCTCTCAGCATTTCCTGCTCTATGCAAAAACTTCAGGAGGTTTTACTTCACATCAGTAGTGGTCATTGGGTGCGATGACAAATCAACAGAAAATCATCAGGTCAATGCTTATTGATGAGCATTTAGGTTCCCAATTTTGGAAAAATCGAGCCTGGTCTTCAAATGTCAATATCATGCAGTAGCAAGTGCTGCCAGTATCGATGTTGGTCCATCACTTTGTGTACTCTTTCCTCCTCCAGTCTCATGGAAAATGAAGTACAAACCCCATGAGTGAAGTCACCTTTCTCCTGCTTTTCCAGTGCTGCTACAGGAGCTGGCACTGAGCTAGAACCAGAGCACTGACATAGTCAGTGACACTTTCCCTGCTTCTGCAGCCCAACTGCCACCAAGGACAGAAATAACCCCTGAGCGGGAATGTGCCCAGTCAGCAACATAGTAGTTGGCTTTTTTTTTTTTTTTTTTTTTGGGGGGGGGGGGGAGGGAGGGGGAGAGGTGAGGTGTTAATTGCCCCTGCTACTTAGTCCTGTTCTGCTTCCCTTCCATCAGTCCCTTAACAATACATAAAGTGCAGCGATGGATGCAATTTGTGCAGCCAAAATGTCAGGACTTGATTTACTAAATTTATTCCAGAGGACACTGCTAACTGAAATAGAAGTTGGTTTTTTTTAAATGACAATTAAACATTGGTTTTCCCCTAAAGCTTAACATAGGACTTACTGAAATGTGACCAAAGGCATACACTTCTCTCATGCAGGTTGTATCCCTCCTGTCATCAGCAGCTATAGCTTTAGGTCTCTTCTGCCTGATGCAGCATTTAGGACTAGTTGGCCCCAAGAAGCAACACTCCACCCTGGTAGGAGAAGGCAGCCACTCCGATTCAGATGGAGGACGTCAAACACGGTAACTTCTGCAGCCCTTATCTCCATATTAAAGAAAACTGTAATTAGTATCCACTCCACATAATGAAAATACTGTCCTGACGCTCCTGGAGAGGTGCCAGCAGGTTCCCTTGGGGTGAAGTTAGGGCTTTTGGTATTAGATTGTTCTTTATAAAAAACACCTATATTCTGGGTTTACTGCAATGCTTTCTCAGCAAATGCTCAAGAAATTATTCACTTTCGGACTTCTCAATTATTTATTTTCATTGTCATTTTTTCTTTAGGAAAAAATGGATGCATTAAAGAAGGAAATGTCTCATCAAATACAAACTATGCAAAATTCAAAACACAGAGACTTATGACTATGGGAGAACATAGATGGGAAATAGTCAAGTAAGAGTTTAACAATGATACAGAGTTTAATTCTGCAAGATATCCTAGATTTCTGATGGGAATACTTCACAAATGAAAAACACTTTTCAATTTAAATTAAATTAAATTTCCAATTAAGTCACAGAGAGCTGTACTCCAGCAGGAAAACCTACTAAAAATCACATATTTCTTGGCCATGAATTAAACATTTAGTATAGTTCAGTCTACAGTGACCCAAGATAGGAAGGACAAAAAATACCTTCTGGGTGTCCCCCCCTCTTCTATTTTAAACCATATGTTTTATAATGAAGTGTTTCCCACATCAGTTTAAGCAAGACTTTCTTCATTACACAAAGTTATATCTGTAAAGTTTACTTCAGAAAGAAAATCTGATAGTCAAGCTACTTGTGTCATAGAGTTTGATATGTTCATAAATATTTAAGAAATTTTATGCAATATGCCCATCAAGTGACAGGCCAAAATAGCTCCTAAGACTTTACCATGAATTAAAAATGTGAAAATAATGGATTTTCTGGGTTAGTAGCTGAAGAGAAAATTGTAAGGAAAACTGTTCTCATTTGAGGTGAATATTTTTTGTTTGTTGTTTTCTTGAAAAAGGAAAGAAGAAATAGTAAATTAATTATACTACATTAATCAAAACAATTTATTTTGATTTTTGTTCTGATTTTATGATACATGTATCCTCTGAAAAAGTAAGAAAAGAAGGAAAAATTTGAAATTACGAAACTCTTTCACATTAAAAATGTGAAGTGTTTGACTTCAAAATGTTGGAATTAACTATTTCAACATTTCCCTTGTTTTATTTTCTGCAGTTAAAGCAGTTAGTTCTGTTTGACTCCACACTAACTGCTTTGGAGAATCTACTATTCACAAAAAGAAAACTAAGCTAGCTTTATCAAAAATATGCCAAACTTTTTTAAAAAAACCTTGAAGCTCATGAGAAATTTACCTTTGCCTTCCATGGACCCAAGACTTCTCCTCCTGTCTTTATCTACAAAATAAAGATAATGCACTTTTTCTAGAAAAGACTGAGAGCAAACTTGGTATTCTGAATTTTTATGCTACATCAATGCAGACATTATGCATTATGCACTTTCTATTATCTGTTATATTTTGAACTTAGCTCCAGGAATCACATAGTTGTGCAGATATCTGGGAGGAAAAAATTCATTTTATCCAAGGAAAAAAAAAAATCCATACAAACATCTTGCAGTGGCAATGGAGCTTCCAAGATAACCAATGTCATAAGAACAAGCACATCCCACACGGTGGGATGCTGGAGGTCAGTCCCCAGGTATTTCTATGTGCATCTCCATCAGAGGCACAGGGCTTTCTCCTTTATCCTTAAATGTGTGGTATTGGCAGGAAGATGGGGTGGTGGGGTGGAGCAGCAGAACTGCAACAAATGTCCCATTTTTTCATCCCTAGCCCTGGGGGACTGTTACCAAGCTACTACTCCTACTAGCAGGGACCAGACATGGTTTCGTCTCCAAATTCCTGACAGAAGATGTTTTTTAACCATTTGGGGGTCGGGGTTTGAATATAGGGCATCTTTTCCCCCTATCTTGGCTGACAGACAGTAAGTTAGCGGACAGCAGGAGGTGTTATCTAGAATATGTCTTTAAATCTTTTCTCTGCCTAAGTGGGAAGACGATATCTCACCTATTTTCACACCAAGTGATCTAGGGTGATCAAAGATTTCACTGCCTCGGGTGCTTTACAACTCCATGCATCGATCCAAATGCAGTATCAGACCTTTGTTTTTTATATAGAATATACTTGAAAACATTTGCTAAACACAAAAGTAAACACTTTTTATGTAGTAAGGAAAAGGCATAAAAAGTTGGAACAGACAGCATCCCTGTGAAGATGCCTTTTAAGAAAATTTTGTCACTTTGAAGTGTGATTACTTGAAGTATTATTATAGTGTGATTTCCCAGTGTAATTAGTATCATATGCACCTTTTCTATTAAAATACCCTCTGTAACATATGCTGAAGTCATAAGTCATAACTCACTGCATCCCATTTTCAATTTACTGTGTCAGCAGCTTTCAGTGTCATAATGCTACAGAGCAACATTTCTGTATATTTATTACTGTAATCACGATACTAAAGTGTGAAGACACCTTGCTAAAACCTATAACCTCTTGTCAATGGTGCCTTTTTGAGGGGAAAAGAAATCCACTAAGTGAATAATACGCAGTTCACAGCTATAAGCTCACTGACTACTGTTCAACACTACAATAATTATTTAAGTATGCAACATGCTTGGCACAGAACTAATAGAAAACAGACACAGAAAGCAAGGGATTTATTTGATTAACTGTAGACATCTACATGTAAGCTAACTGCTCTATGTTCCCTTGCTGGTTGATGGAGAGAGTTACATGCTTTAAGGATTTTTCTTATTCTAAATAGACATTTGGGAAGGTCAGATTAATTGCACCTAAAAATAGCCTATTTTTTTTTCAACTGAGCGCAACGGGAGCCTTGAGTCACTAGTTCACATGACCGTGTTTGTATTAGAAACATCTAATGGTAGGTCTACCCAGAAGATAAGAAATGGTCAAAACAAAAAGTCACAGAAGACACATTTTAAATCCAGACCTTCCTGACTTCTCCAGTAACTTCATTATGACTCTTGCTGCCCTCCTAACTCTCCTCCTTATGGAAAAAAGTACCTGAGATGGAAACATGTTTGTGACATAGATAAGAAAAACAAAAAATCCTTTTTGCATTCAAGCAGCAATAGCACTTGGGCTTCCTGACAGAAGAAGTACCCCTCTGAAGGGAGTCAGGCTTAAAGGAAAATATGGGGAACTGGAGGGATTCATAGTTGCATTCTAACACTCAGGCCAATGGGAACAATGTATGGAGGTCAAAAGAGTAAAATTGGCCATGCACAGGCATCTTGGAAAGTTCAGAAAAATGAAGCAAACTAGGAATTTGAAAATTGTAATACATGCCATTTATTCCAGTGATGATGCTCTGCAGTCACACACCATGAAGGTGGCTGCGCTTGCGGCAAAAGGCAGTGGTACCAAGGTGAGCGCTACTGCAGTATGCTTTACCCATCACTGGGTAATGCATTGTCTTCTTGCCTATCTACTACATGCTTATACTATTCCAGTTCCTCAACAGAATCTGCTGTATAATCCTCCCTCTCTCTTTTTCCTTCTTTTCTTTTATTCTTTTTAAGTAAACAGCTACTTGTGGACAGAATTTCGGGACAACGATCCCATCCTACACATGCCCATGCATCAATTTCCACTATGACTATCCCCATGATACTTAAACATATTCTTCTACTGAGAAACAATCCACCAGTCGACTCACTTTATATTTACAGATTTACTACTTCAGATAGCTTAACTTCAAGATATCCTTTGTTTATAAGTAAGGTAAAGTTTACCCGCACCCTCTCATTTTTTCATGATCTTGCATTTCTTTTAGTTAAATGCAAGATTTAAAGGTCAAAAGAAAAAGAGGAACAGTTGAACTGCAGAAAATAAAGGGAGAATCCTTCTCTTAAGTGAAGAGTTATACAATCCACTGAACTCTTTCTGTTTGTGGAAGCAAAAGCAAATTGCATCTCTCAATAAAGAATGCCAACATTTGCATATTATTCAAAGTCTATACCTGCTCTCACTATATTCTGGGACCAAGGCTGCATTAGTTTCAGTGATGCAGGATAAGGCATCAAAAAATTAACCAAAAAAGGAGCAAGGCTGAGATCTGTTTAAATGTAGTGTTGCCTAGATCAAAAACAAAAAAAAAAACCCACAGGCAGAAAATATTGGTGTGGAAACAATCCAGTGTGAAACAGACGATTAGTCTGTGATTGTATGAAGACCATAAATGTTTCACTCAGTAGGCTTTTAGCACAGAAGTTTTAGTATCAATAACTTATGTCTTTTTATTCTGTTTTCATTTGCACTGCAATTTTTGGCCAATTTTTCATTATGCTGTGAAGCGTTCCTGGTCATTTTTTGTGTTGGTTTGCAACAGCATTGCCTTATTAACAAATTACTGTAAGAGATCGTGTATTCAGAAAGGAGGGGGGTTTTGTCATACTTTGGTGGTTGACCCACACATTCTTTTTCTTTCTAGTATCAAAATATTAAGGAAAAGGAGTATTAAACTCTCTGGCATTTACAAACTTCAGTAACCTACTGGGCTCATACATAGAAATGAAATAATTGAGGAAGGAAAAATAAGCTTCCAAAGTGTTTATCAATACATTATATTAATGCCATCTGTCCCACAGCTCTGATGTCAGACAGTTTTTTCCTTCTTCATTAAGGCATAGTTCGTTTACATGAACTGCTGCTTAAGATACTTGCTGGAACACTTAATAGCTCCCTCATTTGTTTGGTAGTTTTATAGGCCTCTTGTGCTGGAGCAGAGGTACAACAGCTTGCAATGCAGCAAAAGAAAAGATAAAACTACCCCGCTGTGCAGATTTAGTCAATTTTCACTGGCTCTCGCACAGAAAACAAATTGCAACCCCTCACAAAGAGTTCTCTCTCTGCACCGGCAGCCCTGACAAATGCAGACAAAAATGAGTAAATCAGGCAACTTCACATCAGGAGGAAAAAAATGGCTGCTGCTCCAACAGCTGCTATCATAATTAAGAACAGATTTCATCACTAAACTCTTGCTGGTTGTGTCTGCAGCAAAACAAATACACAGATGTGGCACATTTGCATACTGAAAAATCTGCACCATGTAACTGAAACAAATTTGTGTTTTCAGCTCTTAAATATTCACTTTTAAATATGAAACAATGGGGGTAGTTTGCATGCTAATCCTCTGTCTTTGCTCATCAAACTCAGTCAGTATACGAAATGTAATGCAACATTAATACCTGATAAGTCCACGTTTCAGCTGTGCAATCCAATACTAAAATTTGTTATCATGTCCAATAAAATACGATTTTGAATTGGTTTCTGAACTGTCTCTAGCACTTCTATTTGTAAATTACATGTTTTTTTAAAAAAAGGATAAAAAAGGGGAAAATGTGAGAGTGACTTCTTTTAATCATGACATGCATGAAATTTATTGCTCCTTCATTTATCCACACATTTTAAAAGGTCACCTAGCATCATCTAGTAAAGAAGAAATGCAACCCTTCTAAAGTAAAAAGGGTATAGCACCATGCCCTGTGAAAGCAGGGTGAGATTACTAATGCAACAGCAACTGAACCCTCACAACTGCAACATGTCCATCAGAAGTTACATGCAATATCTTGAGAGCCTCTCTTACAATACAAAAAGACACTCTAGTGTCTCTTCTTCTCACTCCAAACATACATCTTTCTGAGCTATGGCTATTTCATAGCTAGAGAACCTAGTTGGTTTTATGCAAACTTTCATAACAGTATTCTGGGATTGCTTCCTGTCTGTAAATTTGTGATAATTAAAGAAATAATATGATTATCAAGGTCCATAGACTGTTTAAAGAGCAAATCTGCAGATCTGCTGATAATTTGAAGAACAGTTTCACCTTAGATGTATTTTAAGCCATTCAGTCATGCCACTATGCTTTCCCTGGTGAATACATTTGTTCAATTTAAATCCCTCTGTAGAATTAATTTGTTTAAGTATTGTGCAGAACTAGATGATTAAGTTGGAGCACAGTTATTCTTCAGACAGATGCATGTCTGATCAAAGCAGCCTGAATACAGCTGTTACTGTAGGTACTCAAACTTCCATGTCCTCAGTCTTCCTCTTCTGGTACTCATTTCAGAAGTTGATACGCTGTGTACTACAGGCAGTGGGGTTTAAGTTTAGTGATATGCAACTTTCCATGGAGGCTTTGGGAATTGTAAAGTGTTCCCGTAGACAACTGCACACACATCTTTGCTTGCTTACAAAAGAAGGCTATTGCTTGAGAACCAGTTTCTACACAGTGGACACCTTTAGAAGGCAAATAATTAATGCCACTGCGTCATCAGTGCTATTTCACAGACGTATATAACTATCTGCAAATGGTAAATGTCAAGATTTTAACTGTGTGAAGAATTCAAATGAAATCTCCATCAATAACGATGGGACTACACAGTCAGGAAGGCAGAGTGGTGCTGATGTGTAAACTTTTCCCCCACATATGGTTTGTCTGTCTTTTGTACCAAGGGCCTCCAGATAATACAAGATAGTGCCTTTAACTTTCCAGCTGCCTCTACCACAACCACCCAGTGTGGCAACACTGATGAGGTGATTTGTGCAGCCCCAAGGACAGCAGCTGACCATTTTCTATTTACATTCTCTGGAAATATGGAGAGATGGCCATGCGCTCCACAGGCAATGGGAGATACCTCCCAGAAGGTAAAAGTACCAGAAATGGAGCCCATGTCTCCTGAACCGAAGCAGCTCTGCAACTCAGCGTCCTCTTGCACAGGACTACACTGACCCTGCAGCAGCTCACCAGTCCTTTTCTTTCTTGTTTCATTTGTCTGCCCAGCAAGGAACGTGAGAGGTGCCACACTGTCCAGGTAATGTTGCATTTGAAGATTCCTATGATACCAATATTGATGTGCAGATTACTAGACTTCATGCACCCCTAATCACTTAAAATATGTGGGCATCAGACTTGATGCGCAGGTGCACAAGCAGGTGATTCTGTATCTGTAATTTTGCATGCATGCAAAAAAGGATGCCAAATTAGGACTTCTGCAATCAAAGCTGAATCTGTTCCACAAGCAAAATTCTTCAGCATTTTAGAATGAGCCCTGTGTTTGAACCATGAAATACCTTTGCAATGAAACTTGTTGGCCTGATGTCTCAAAAAACAGTTTTCCAGATCTGTGCATAACTTTATTATTTGTTCTTTCGTAACAGTATTTTAATCTTGAAGAATGGCTCTTAAAAACTGGTTCTTAAAAGGAAAAGGGTACAGAAATCTTTAGGTATGGTGAAGGGCTTTTCCTATCTTAATGGCAATCAACACATAACAATAAACAAGTAACTCCAGAATTTTGGGGAGCAAACAATATCAAAAGGACCTGCTATATGAATCAACTATGCTTTTGCATATCTCTTAGCTGTAGACGTGCAGTGCAAGGGACATAGGAGAAACAGCAACAGGCCCATTTTTGTGCACATCTGGATTCCGTTTTGGTTATCAAGTTCTCATTCCTGTTTGTCTGGCAGATGTTGTGTGTACATTTTTAAGATTAGTTTGCAGAGGTTTCCAAGGGAACTCAGGGTCATGGTTTTGTTGGGGTTTTTTTTCATCTAGTCTGTGGTCTACTTTATCATACAGGTAGTATCAGCTTGTGTTCAAGCCTTTTACAGTTGTTCCTTTTCTTTATTGTTTTCTCTTTTTAGGCAGAAAAAAAAAGATAAAGAAGTAGCAAACAATCAGCAAGTGTAGCAAGGGCTATATAAACAGTGAATTTGCATTCCTATATATATTTAAAATTATTAATTTCTTAGCAACCAGTAAAGTAATCTCTGCAAAGCTATCTCCCCACGGCACTTAAGTACAGTATTTTCCATTATATCAGAGCAAACAAGACTCAGGAAAAATTGGTGGGTTGGTTTTAATATCAGAAACCAGATAACTCAGCTCAGCTCCAGGACACTTGTATTCTCTGGTGCATGGTGCATCAACAGCAGTGAAGGAATCATTTTGCTTTTGAAGGACACAGGCTTTGGGAGTTGGGATATATATGGTCTAGATACATCATTCCAACAATGTTTGCATGAAAGTCAATGAAAGCTTAGTTCAAATGCAGTTTTACTGAACTTACTTATAAACTAAAATACTCATGTTCTTTAAAATAGTAATATCTCTAAACTGTTCATCAGTGCCAAGTTTGTTTTGTCTGTATGCAAAGAATTAAAGACCAGGGTGGAGGTATGGGTTAGTCAAATGTGGACATTTTTGTCAAGCCTCATAATTTATACGCATTTTGAAATCTGAAACAAATATTTGATTGCAAGTTATTGGGTTGGAGGTAGCCTTCAGTTGCCAGGTATTGTTGTTATAATGGAAAAATGGTAGCATTAGTTTAATGTATTGTAATAGCACAGGGTAATGATCCTTAGCTCAGTAGTACTGAAATACCTTGACAACAGCAGTTGAAGTCAATGGGAGCATTGCAAGTGCATATAAAAGTGCAGCCTGCAGACCATTAGGCATAATTTCATCACATCTTTATTGGAAAAAAAAAAATGCACTTAAGCTTCTGCTGTTGTGTTGGCAATTTAGAAATGCTGTATCTGTGTACATGAATTTTACAAAGACCCTCTGTCAAACCACAGATTAAACTACTGTTAGGGTGCATGGACACTGGGAACTTACTTGGGTGACCTCTTTGCATCTAATAAGACCCAGCAAGTAAAAGAGGTACATTTCCAGTGTTGGTGGCATGAGGCCAATTTATATCTGTAAGGTCCTTGGTCCATGGTATGTACAAATGCAACATACATCCATTTTGAGCTAGTCTAGATATTGCCTTTTCAATCTCAGCACTGCCATACTGACAGAGCAGAGACATTTATAGAAACCTGCCTCCCCTTGAACAATTCCACAGGTCTACTTGATAAGTAGAGGGCAGAAATCAGGTCTACGCACAAACAGCCCTCTTGCAAACCATGCCCCTGTGTGGTTACCCATGTATTCTGCATTTTTGCACAAGGTTTAAAACTCTGTTAAGAAAAGTCCCAGAGTGTCCAGGCTGGTCACATAATAGTTTACCACCATCTCGAATGTATAGGGAGCGTGCCACCAGATTCCTAACAGCAGAGGTTGCAGGCATCCCTGGGAATTCCCAGCTGGGCACTGGGATGCATCCTGGCTTGTCTCTGAAGGCAGGCTGTGGCTGCTGCTAGACTTCCCTGATCAGCCTTCCTTGCTGCAGAAACCAGTGTATGTGGCCGTGAGCTGATGTAGCCCCTGACCCAGCTCTTGGCCTCCAAAACCAACACGAGCTCTGAAGCTTGTTATTCCTTTCCCAATGTTTTATTGGAAATGTTTGTTTTGCTGGAAATAAAACAAGTCAGAGAAAAACTTCAGTAATTTACCATTTTCCTGAAGCCTAGGGGGAAATAATGGCTGCTAATTTACTAGCTGACTTCTGTGACAGGCAGCAAAGAGAACACCATCCTAAAAAGTCTTAACAAAAAAATAAAACCTGCTTCAAAGAAAAAAAGTCTTAACAAAATGCTTACATTACCGAAAGCCAAGAAGGCAAAGGAAATTCCTCTAGAAAATAGCCACATGCCAATGTCAAAAGTCATGACAAGCCAGGAATAAAAGAAAATGAGGAGAAAGGAAAAGCAAAAGGCTTAGCTTTGTGTGGTCTCTGGAGGATGGAGAAGATAATTGTCAACATCTTTATCATCTGGACATAGCTATTCCAACTATGCAAAAAAGAGAGGGCCCAGTGACCCCAGACTGAAATTAGCACGAGGCCATTATGCATGTCCCCATTACTTGGTGGAACTACTTTCCATTTTTATCTTTCAGTAACACACTTGGGATTTTTAACACCTTGTGCCTTGAATCTCAGCCAGACAATGCCAGCAGCTGGGAGTCACCGCAGCCGGTGCAGCAATGGCACCTGTAGCACTGCCAGCCTCTGCCGACATGCTGTAGGAATGGAGCTGCCTTCAGTGAGCAATTATAATTTCCAAGTCTGGCATTAGCTTTGGAACAATTACACGCTTTGTGCAATGGATAAATTTTATTTAGGGAAAAAAAATCCTCACACTGCACCTCTTCCTGGTCGATCTTGCCAGTCAAATCCACCAGGAAAAGGTTGTCCAAGCTCCTGAGCTGGCTGCAGAGCACTACTGCAAGTCTCTTGTCCCATATACGAGGAGAAAAGCAACTAAACGCTATCAAAGGGCTGCCAGCTCCATGCGCAGAAAGTCAAAAGTAGGCTCAATTACATAGGGAGGCATCAGTTTGCTCTCACATTCACAATATGTCATACCAGTGGGGAAAAAATGGCAATTAGCGTGAGCTCCACATCATTTGGTTTAGCACAGCTTACTCAACACAAATGTGTTCATTTATATCCTCCCCTTCTACGGCCTCCGGCTCACACTGGTGGTTCCCCTCCTGTCTTACTTTGCATAGCTGTTGTATTTTTCTACTGATCTCACGCATGCACCCAAGCCATCCAGCCACATGCCTTCAGTGTTCTTCCTTTCTCTGGGACAGAGGTGTCTCTTCAGCTCCAAAGAGTGTCCTTCATTATCATTAAAGAAAATGCAGTGACACCTAACTATCTTCTGTCTCTTTGGAGCCTTTTTGTTGGTCAACCTTCTCCAGCAAGCAGAGTACCAGACGAACATCTCCCATACCAGACAGTCTGAGCTCTCAGCTTCACCTTCTCCATCTGCTCCTCCTTGTCTCATTGTTCCTCCTAAGTGTGGTCTTTGCTCACCCTGTTAAGACTTCCTCCTCCCAAACCCCATCTATGTTTTTCCATTTGGGTAGTTCTCTCAGCATTGTCCCTATCTCCTCTCTTCAGGTGCAATAGGTTAATTTACTTTCCAGGCTTCTATTGACCTTTTCTCTGCCTTTCCAGGGCTGATAGGCTCTATCACAGGATACTTCTTGCTGTGTGCTTGTACAGCACCTTGCATAATGAATCCTGACCTCAAGCTTTTCAAAAACACTATCAGGAATTTAAGCTTCTTGTCAGACCTAACAGAAAACCATCTTGCTGTACATTTGCTGAAGAATGCATGGGAAAAGAAGACTATGCAGAGCTGACTTGTCCTCATGGCTCTTGGCACCATCCTGCAGTTTCCCTCGATCCTGTGCATTTAACCCTCAGTTGCAGTCATGCACCTCAAAAGCCTATCTGAATCAAGACAGTCTAATTTTTAATCTGAGCATATCACAGTTTCATCTATAATTTTTTGTGTGCACCTACTACTTGTTACTTAATCTGTGAAATCCAGCCTGTAAAACCTATTGGTGTAAAGATAAGCACTTTATTTAATATCCAATTAAATGTGGTCACCGGAGAAATCACAGCTTATGCAACTTTATCAGAAGAAGATTAATCTATTTCAGGCTTAACCCAAAATGTCATAAAAGAACTCATGAATTTAGATAGGAATCCACTTATTATCCAAAGACATTTTCCTATTGAGTAAGAACAGCTTAAATTGCTGCCTATATTTATACTTGGTTCAATCAAATTTCTGTACTCAGTAGCTGTCATTGATTTTTAGGACAATTATCAAACAAAAATGATGAACAAACTGAAGGAACATTATAGAGTCTTTTTCACCTCCACAGTAATCATTAGAAAATGCACAGCCTGCTCATTGATAATAGTTTAACTGCTCATGGGGTGACATCATCACATTTAAAAGGTAGTCACACCTGGAAGGCAGAAGATTTTATTTGGTTTTAACATTACAATTTGCCATTTTAAAGTTAATTGTATTTTGCTGGGTGTTTCAAATCACACAGGCTGCACTGAAGTTACCTTGTTCATATTACGTGATAATGTCCAAAACCATTATTTTAAAATAAGGAGGCAAATAGTTGAATTTATTTATTTAAATTAAACAGACTTTCTTGCCTGTCTAGAAACTGATACTCGTCAGTTCATTAGCTGAATTTCCCACAGGGCCTGCAAAGTCGCGTTTCATTTCTATACTGTTTAATTTGTCTAGTTGATTTATTTTAAAAAAGTATTCTGTATTAAAATTATTGAATTATAACTACTTGGTTTCATCTTTCCACATTAATTATTATCTTTAGCAGAATGTGCATTTCACAGATAGTACAGAAAGCTTGTTTAAAAAAAAAAAAGGTGTATAGGTGTATCGATAGAAGTAGCAGAGCAGCTGTTAGCTGCTGGGGCACAGTACTTTTGATTTCTGTCTACCAGGTCAACCTGAGGCAGAGGGTTCAAGTGCAATGGCTAAAAATCAGTAATAAGCAGTGACGCTTAATGGCCTACCTAAAATGAGTTCAGTGATCCAGCCCCATTCCACTGAGTGCAAAAATACCTATCTGTAAGTCAGTGCATAAAATGTATCATTTAAAAAAGCTACAAGAGTATAACTCACACCTAGTTACAGCACATTTGCTGAACTGTCTCTCCCTCTCTACGCTGTAAATTCTTTTGCGGTGCTCTACAAATGTGGAGCTCATTGGCAAAGTCTGGCATGGATGCCAATTTAGTACAGCTTTTGCAAAAAATATGGAGGATCATTTACGTGGACAGCATCTTTCTGCCACTGAATGGCAGACTACAGCTTCCCACAAGAGGTAGTGGATGTCCATTAGTTAGACCAGCCCATGCTCCGAATACAGAAAAATTCAGTCTAAGGAAGAAAGCAGCTTTATTTTGAGAGCCAACCTCCTGGACAAGAAGATGGGAGCAGAAAATGCGATCCTGTCCATTTCAAGAGAAATAAATTAGGCCTGTGTGTGCATGTATTTTAGGACAGACAAGAATACAGCCTGGGCACCACATCCAGGTAGCAAAGAGCCGAGAAGTTGGGAACTGCTTCCAGGGACCCTGCCGGCCCTGATGCCAGCAGCAGCTCCCAGAAGCGGCGGACCCCTGCCACAGCCCCTGACTGCAGGCAGCCGCCAGCCCTCTGTGCCTGAGCTCGCTCAGCTGCACAGGGTTTGCTCAGCAGAGCTCTGCCGTGAATTGACAGCAGCAGGATTCGCTCCTCTGTGGACCTTCAAAGATTTGTGGCAGGTACTTTTTAGCTGAACTTCCTCTGTGTCAGCTCTTCATCCTGTGCTCTTTATACAGCAGCAATTAGCATATCTGAGAAATCCCCATTTGGTGTGTTTTATGGTCTCTTCTCTGTGTATTGAGATAGTTCTGTAAGTTATGTGCAGGGATATGCCATAATTCCTAATGTACAACTGTCAGGAAATCACTCACGTAGATTTATTCACTGAAGAGTTGGTGAGGAAACTGATTCTGAACAGGGAGCTAGAAACTTTAATTACAAGAGAGAAAAAATGACTCAAGCACTTCAGACTGGTCAAGAAGATCCTTTGATACTCTAAAGATATGTCCTGAAGTTAACAAATTAATGCAGCATAACATCTTTGAATTCAAATGCCATTTTCTGCCACCGATCGTTGTTCTGTATTACACTACTGCTGACTGTTCAAAGTAATAAAATGTCAAAAAGTAACCACAAGTATTACATCTCCATTTCTGGAACAAGACAAAGACTGAAGAAAAATGACCGTCTTCCCTCAAGCAACGTCTTCTTGACCAAAGGAAGTTCATACAATGTAGAAAAGAAATACTCATCCCTGTCAACCCCTGATCTTGTTACCACTGAATACAATAGCAAAACTCCTATTAATTTCTAGTGGAGCATGTGCAGTGAATAACTGGAAGTGGTAAACCATAAGTGACATAATCACTCAGGAACCATCTCCGCCTCAAGTGACCTAAATGATAGAAAGAAATACAGTGAGAAACACTAATTCAGAGTTTAGCAAGAAGCCTTTACTTATGCTCCTGTGTTACCTTCCGTTTCCAGCACAAAGTTATGGCAGAGTTTCATGTGCCGCTCCACCACATGGCAAGCTGTAGCACAAACATCAAAACACAGAACTGGAGGTTCAGCCTCTTCAGTTTTGCTCTCTGCTTTGACACCAGTTCACCCCGGCTGTGTTTGCTCTGGGCCTGTGGCCAGCTGCGAGCATGTCCAGCCTTGGTCTGGGGCCGGGATGAGGTGCACAGTCCAGGTGTGCCATCCTGTTCTCTACTCCAGCCTCCTGCATCACTTTCCAGGTGGTCCCTCAGCCCGGACCACCACCCAGTGCCTGGACTGTGGCATAGCTGCCGGCAGTACCATGGAGGAAGGCATCCCCATCCGCCTGCACTTCAGCCAACTCCTCTGTAACCAGTTTTAATATGTTCTTTTCAGGGTTATCATAAATGCTTATGAAGAGCTTTGAAACTCCTGAAGGGAAGAGATTACAGGAGTAAAAAACACAGCATTTTTTGGTTTATTGATGAGAATGCAACTGGGTATCATCAGAAACCACAAACCCCCTGAGTGGGGGAAAAAAAGCCCTGACCTGCTGTGTTTCAGAAGACATTGGCTCTGTGTAAAGGTTGTTCACAGACTTTCTGCACGTCCTATGTGAGGTTTCACCTCTTACAGCACCCACAGAAGCTACATTTAGACACAAGCCCAGCTTTGTGCATATTGCCATACTGCTCACGGGGGAAGACGAGTAATGACTTTTCCTCCCAAGACAGTGACAATATCACATCTGTGAAGAAGGTGATGGCCATCATCTGAATTTTTGTCCTTACAGGAGAGGACAAGCTTCTTTAGAAATAACTGCAATTAGTCAGGGGTGTCCTCTGGACATAGGTCTGTTCCTATCTGGGAGCAGGAACTACGTGGAAAGGGAATGGGAACAAACACACTGCAGCAAAAAAAAATAAAGTTTTGGGGCCTGCTCAGCCATCTCTAAGGTACTGAAAGATCTTGCATGCAGACTTTATCATAAATTATGACTGCTGCTTATGGTATTTTTCAAACTGTCCATCTCACATAGCACTTGGTCCTCCCATGAGGGCGAAAATTTAGACCGTGACCAACCCCTCCTTTTTGGTGGGTTTCTCAAAGCATAATTTCATTCTTTCCTCTTTAGGCTCCCACTCAATTCTTTTCTCAGACTCCTCCATTCCTATGGGGCCCAGCTCATTTTTATGTCCTCTCTATCCATGTATGTTTAACTTTTCCTGCATGTGAAACATTTACGATTTTGTGCAAGACAGACATTCATTATCTGCTTACAGTATTTTTCAAACAGCCCTTCTCACATTGCACTTGGCCCTCCATGCCATGCCTTTTTTTCTAGACAGCACACTTCTGCTCTGGACTGCTACTTCCATGAAATCAGAAATTAACCAGCTAATTTTTTTTCTTGTATCAGATGTCCCTGAGATTGTAACTAAAATTGGAGAAGGCCTCTTAGAAAAGAATGCGTAACTGTCAAATCATGGCCATTCTATATACTTGGTATTCATATTGGTTTTGACCACATTTGTAATCAACAATCTCGCAGCTGTCTTCCCCTTTTCTACTTCAGGACTAGAAGTTGTAGCAGTCACATAAAGCTGTACCTGCCTCTGCACCTGAATGCAGTTGTACGGCTAGCTTTAAGTAAATGCAAAATTTGATTAACAATAGATTATGCTGCTGGTATTTGAATACTAATAATCTCCAGCACGTGCAAGAAAATAACCCCATCATCTTCAACATCTCATTTCAAAATAGTTACAAAGCAGAGTGTTTTAAATTCCATCTCTCCTTAAACATATGTTAGTGATAGGAATTCACAAGAAATACTCTTGGTTTTCTTCTCTTTTTAGCTACATAATCTTCCTTTACAGTCATTTGCAGTAAATGCAGAGGAATAGGAATAGCAGGGTTTGGTTCTGAGACAGAATGCTGGATCTCAGTATTCCTGACCCAGTAGCTCAGTGGCCTGAATATTTTTTGTGTATTTACCTTCTGAACAAAACGTGGTGCAAAGCCACCTCACACCGAGACTCCATCCCTCAGAGAAACATGCTGGTGGGGAAGGAAGAGAGTAGGGGCACGTATGAGGGAATTCAGGAAGGGAATGCTTATCCTAAACCATGTAAGAAGCAACCTCAGCCTTTCTGGCATGCTAGTTTTAACTCATGAAGTAGAAAGGTACCATATTTCAGAACATGTGATTGTTATATATAAAATACAATTAAGAGATTTTAAACTACATGAATATGTAATGTACATATTTCTTTACAGATGCATTTTTCTCCAGACAGGCCGGTGCCTGCTTTAATTTGGAAGCTATCCATTTTCATACAAAGTTAACCAAGAGTGACAGGAAACCAGACGCCTACGTTATTTATCTTTTCTGAACTTAAAAAAAAAAAAAAAAGCAGCCTTCTGTTAATTACTTTTCTAGGAAGCTATTTTGTGATACCACAGGGATAGATCTTCCATATTCAGAAGTGCTACGGAAATGACAACTTTATGACATGCAGGGTGAATAAAGTATGTTACATGCAGATATTTAAGGGTATATTTGTCTTCATTTACTGTAAGTGAATATGTGACCAACAATAAAGAATTTAACTGCTTCTGGCCTGGCTGGTTGCATTTACAACAATTACTGGAGGTCTGACCTCTTTAACCTTCTACATCAAGTGGCACATATACATTATTTATTTAGCTGGAATTAACAGTGATCTGTGAAGCTTGCTGTATTTTCCTTTGGTTCTCTTGCTCATCAGTCATAACTGACCCCCATGAGTATGTTCAGTGGTGACAGTTCCATGTCACTCTGATTTATGAAAGATCAGGGCAACTACAGAACAAAGCAGTAAAATATTTTTCATGGCTATTTAAAATTTTTTTTTTACAAAAATCCTAAACCACCTTTACACCCTACATGATCCCCTGTAGATTGCTGTGTAAACAAAGAGTAGACAGAAATGCTGTACCCATGCTATAATTACTGGAAAGGAGAATGTGAGTGGGCATTAATAACTGCTCTGCAGGAGCAACAAGGGCTTGGACTCCACACCTGACTGCACGCTGATACAGCACTCCAGTGTTGTGCCATGGAAGGTCTGAGAAGCAGAGTGCATCTAAGTATTTCACTGGTAATCTGAAATCCACAGCAAGCCCACCCTCAGTCTCTGTCTGGACCCTAACGCTTTCTAAGCACTCCTTTGTTTAAGGAACAGATGGGGAGGAGATGCTCAGCCAAAACCTGGCGCTGAGGACAGCTTCTGGTGGCTGCAGGAGCCACAGCTAGAAAAGGACCGCCTTCTCCAACTGCTGAATATCCTTACAGGCCTGGGAGCAATTCATGTTAATGGGGCCAAAGGTGGAAAAGTGATAGCCATGCCATGTATCTTCTGAGGCGCATTTCACAAGGAGGTCTATTAGACTACTTCGTTTCTGGTAGGGAGGATTTTTATTACAGGCAGTTACCATCATCATAAGCACTACAATGGATTAAAAAAATCAGACAAAATGTGCAATTAAAAACTGTTTTTTGTAGTTCTAGAAATCTTATTTCCTTCATCAATAACTTTAGTGCTTACCAAAAGGAACTAAGGAAGCAATTATACAGGGTTGTGGACATTTTTATGCATGCACTTTTGTATCAGCTCCAGAGCTGATTCATAAACCAAACCACCCACTTCTCGGTGGGGGGCAGGAGGAATATACTTTACTCACAATGAACCATATTCCTCCATCCATTTTGCTTTCCTTTTCCCAAAAGTGGTTACTTTTCCAACTTCTGAACAGATGGAAAGACCAGTTTTATCAAAGGGAAGATCTGACTTACGAGAGACCCCAATGAACTGCTCAAAATAATTTTTCAATAATTAGAAAAAAACAACGTCAGGGAAAACTTGCAAAAAGGCAGGTGCATGCATTATGGAATCCCCTTGACAATCGTAAGTTTACATCCAGTTTCAAGAGATTTTTCTGTGATGATAGTCGTGCTACCGGTGAAAAACAATGAGGAATAACAAGTGATTCATAGTAAGAAAAAAAGAATAGCACGTACCATATGGTAATCAGTCCATACAGAAGACTTGAGGCTCTATGCAAATAAATCCTTTCTTTTCAAAAACCTGTAGATAAGTTTAGCTAGTGCTTTCCACACCTCCCCCCACTGAAAAAAAAAAAAAAAAAAAAAAAAAAAAAAAGGTTGGTTATTTAATTCAAAAGGGAAAATAAACTTATTTCACTGAGGGTAGAAACAGTAAAGCTACCAAGATCTAAAAGTCAAGTAAAGGTGTCTAAACAGTGTTTTCCTTTACAGGAGCTGCCACGCAAGAATAACCGGAGACATTAGGCCCACTGTGTTCAATGGAACTGCCTGCACACGCAGTCGCTGTGTGCCTTGATGACTGCAGGACACAAGAAAGGCAGAAGCCAGTGTCACAATTTGAAAACTATACCAAAAATCCATCTTTGCACATTGTGGCCTCCGCTGTGTTTGTTAAGAATGTTTCAAACACCACTCTGTCTGTTTAACACCTCCTTCTTTGCAGTCCTAGTCTGCTGAACTCTCCTACATAAAAAGAGACAGTACGTGCAGCCCTCCCACAGACACACGCAAAGGTCCTGAATAACCCATGACTAGCAGGGATCTTCGCACCACACTGCTCTTGTTGTCCAGTTCTTCCTGTTCAATGTGGGAAAACATGCTTTATTTGTGGGGAAGGTCAGTGGTACCATTACAGGGATGAATGGAACTGTGTCATCTTGTAAATGCAGCTCGCTAACTTGTTCCCATGAACATCTGGGAAAGAGAATATCTACAACTGGCTCATACTTACAGTACTTACAGTACTCAAGTGCTGTCATTGTTAACTGGCTTCTCAAGCACTGCAGTTCTTCAATAAAGTTGATAAATGGTAGAGGAGTATAAACACACTTAATTGTGTGCTTATGTCTCCAGCCTCTTTGGGCACATCCTAGAACAGTGTCGGACAGTCTCAACCTTTTTGATAATGGATTCGATCTCTCCCTCCCTTTTTATCTAATAGCATCTTTAACTGCTCTTCTGTTCTCATTTCTGCCTTTCTAGGACAAAAATGAACACCCCAGGAAACAGAGAAGAAAAACCTGTATTCAACAGTTAGTCCTGCAACAGTTCAACAGACTCCGTCACAGCAAGGGGAAGGTGGCATCATGCTGCTGAGGAAAAGCACTTACATCTCCTCTAAACCGTTTTCCTTCTTCATGAGATGCTGTCTCCTCTCCACTCTCCTGTTGTCAAATGAGATGTAGCTCCACTTCTTTTTTCAGACCTGAACTTCCACCTTCAATTTTAAACTGGAGTGGAACTATTTATTACACATTCCATGCACCAAAGCTCTCCTTAAAAGAGTCTGGTTTTGAACAAATTACTGACATTAAGTCCACATTTGGGAGGGTTTTTTCAGAGGGAAGGAAGAAGGGGAGGAAAGAGTTGTGCGGGTTTTTTGCTTTCCATTAATATGTGGGGATAGAACTGATAGGCGAAAAAAAGATTGCAGATTTAAAGAACACTTTTAGCGCGTGTGCCAGATGCTGATAGCTATATATAGCCACTTGAATGAGAATGACTGCAGAAAGTGTCTTATCCAGGCAAACAGGAATTTGCCTGAGTAAGATCGGAGCAGGGGGGGGAAAAAGTCTTCAACATTTAATCTATTGTGCATTACTTCTGCTGCAGAAGAAGTTGTGTAAGTACTCCGTGAAGTGGAATAAGAACATGTCCTCACGATGACCTTATCTACATTTCACATAAATGTGCTCCCAAATCTAACAGAATGAAATCTCTCCTTTTTACCCTTAGACTTCTAGTCATTCTTGAATACAACTGCTATTTCCTTGCTCCATAACCCTTAAAGAAGTAAGCAAAGGACAATAGATAAAGGCTTCTTCAATGTAATAAAAAAGCAGCATGCAGCCTATAAGATCAAAATCAAAAACAGAACTGAGATATAAAGAACATGATTTGCCATCTTAGGTTTTTCTCATTGTCTCACTCAACAAAACTTTAGAAAAGAGAGGCATTTGATTTTCCTGCCTCTTTTCCTCTATACCCTAGTATCAAATTTCTTTTTCCTTCTGTCCAATACAGTGGATTTTTACTTACACTAATATAATTTCTAAGTAGTTCAAAATGTGAAATAGCAATACTTGAGATGACGAGCTATCATTTCTACAGAGCAGTATGATAATCTTGGAAAGACCAGAAGGTTGGGTATGGATTCTAATTAATACTGATGAACCTGGCTCCTACAGATTAAATTCCCAAATGAGTAACTGCTACCTTTCCATACACAGGTCTATCCAAGTTATTCTCATTAAAACAATTAAAAAAAAATATAAGCTTCAGTCTGTGTCAAGATATTGAAGGCTTTCCAAAACTGATTAAAAATATTAAATGAGGTATTGAACTACATTAAAAATCAACCTTTTTCATGTATTGAAAAGTAATGGTCTATAATTTCTATTCAAGTGATTTTATTTCCAGTGAATAATAATAGTACTGCAGCCAACTTTGTGCCCTGTTTCTCTGAAAACCTCAAGGGATGTACAGAAGAGGATTTTGCATCCTGCTGAAGACACACACACTTTGCTTGAAATTGCTTCTTATTCCTCAGTTCTTATAGGGAGGCTTAACTTTGTTTCATTTTGTGTTTATTTTTCCACTGATGGTTCCTTCAAACTGGTAAACACAAATGAAAGTGCATAGTTATTAGATATACTGATAGATTGTGGGAAGTACTATAAGCTAAATGCAAGTGCATGGGAACAGAGGACTTGAATGCATTAGTAAGTGGACTTGCAAATCAGGAGATTTATAACAATATATTCTTGTTTCCTGGTTTTCTCTGGGGAACTTTAAGTTGCCTATAGTCATGTGATGTTCAAAATAAAACTGAAACGTCACACAGAAATGCTTATCATTTCGTTTGCCCCAGCTCTGCAGGAGCTGGGGAAATGGTCATTTCTCACCATCCACTTCTCTGCTTGGCCAGGCTAGGCAGCCTCTTCCCTGCCTCCTGCCCTTCAGTTTTCCTTCCTTTGAGTCTCATGTTTTAGCTCACACCTACAACCTGCACTCACATCTTGCTTCCCCTGTTAGCATCTTTTTCCTTCACAGCCTCCTGCTGTTCAGTCAAGCAGCTGTAGAACTTGCCTAGGCCAAACTGGAAAGTATAGGCTTTGGATGATGGTATTGCTATGAACACATTTTAAGAGCTGAAAGTAGAAAAAAAACGTGCAATGACAAAATTAAGCCTGCAGGCAGAAAGCAAAGGCCATAAAAGTGGTCCAGAGGGTGGTGAACAGTGGCACAAAGTCCTGCTGGAGGCCTGCTGTTTTGATCAAACAGCACAGGAGACTTCAGATTATGCAAAACAGCCAGTAATTTCACTGTGAATTTACAACAGTGGTGTACCCCCACAGCCAATACTGGGGCCAAAACTGTTTAATGTCTTCATTAATGACCTGGATGATGAGCAGAGTGCATCCTCAGCAGGTCTGGAGATGATACAAAACTGGGAAGAGTGGCTGATACCCCAGAGGGTCGCGCCAACATCCAGAGGGACCTCAACAGGCTGGAGAAATGGGGCAACAGGAACCACAAGAAGTTCAACAAGGGGAAATGTACACTTCTGAATAGGGGATGGAATAAGCCTAGCACTAGTACAGGCTGGGGATGACTGGCTGGGCATGAGCTCTTCAAGGAAGGACCTGGGGGTCCTGGTGGACAACAAGCTGAGCATGAGTCAGCAACCCCTCACGGTGCTTCCTACAGCAACCCCCAGAGCACACTAACTGCCCTACCTAGCCTATCTCAGCCACACATCTTTTATCTTAGCAGACATAAAGCTCCATTCCACCACCTGCACTCCAGATACCCTATCCCCAAGCTCTCTGCCCCTCTCCTGTTTCCCATACTCTCCTGGCTGCTCTTAGGCAACTTTCTGCCAGTCTCATTTCTGTTTCCATATAGCTCCCCACACACTGTTGTAGCCTACTTGTCAGCCTGTTTTCCCTCACGACCATCCTACATGGCATCTCTACTTCTCCCATGGCCACTAGGGAATAAAAGGTCTTTCCTGGCCATCACCTTTACAGCCCCCCCCGAACAATAGACATCTAATTTTGCCTGCAGATGGTCACAGGACCATGACAGCTTTTGTGCTGAGAGCAGCTTAGAACTTCTGTCCTTAATAGGGGACAGTGAACATTTGATACAAAGGATAAGTTTTGTGAGTTTGAAAGTAGAAATTTAAAAAAGCATGGAAATTCTTACAAAACTGTACTAGAAGATGTATGATACAAATAAAAAGAATGGAAAAGCATTTTGAAATAAAAAGAAGTATGAAAATCAAAGGGAGAATGGATTGGGCAACACTGACTGAAAAAACTTTCAGTCTTGGTCAATATTTCTCCCTGTAGCAATACCAGTGGGTAACCAATTTCATCTTGTGCCACTTGGGATGGAAAATGTTAGAACAAAGGAAATGTCAGGATAAAAGAAAAAATGCTGGGTACTTTTATCACCAGGACTCTCAGCCCTCCAACATGAGATCTAAACACTGTCTTTCGTTAGCTGCAGTTTCAAACCCCAACACCTATAGTACCTACTATTTTTATTCTAACTTGTCCATCATTTTTTATAATCACTTGGTTCTTTTTTAATCTACCAGATAATGTTTTTTGCCACTGTCCTTCTACTTCAGTTATATGTTTATATTGTGTTATCAAATACTGTTTCATTAATTCTGCATCCCATAAAATCTGTAAGAAGATGGCGAGGACTTTAGTAGCTACCCTGCAGTCTACTCTTCCCTACTGTAGCTTATGTCACTATCAGTATCTAAGCAAGTTAAAGCAATCTCAAATACGTCCAAATGTCTAGAAACTGTAGTATAAATTTACCCTTACACATTGGTGTGGATTACATATAACAAAATGAAAGCTTTCTTTCCTGAGGTAAGCAAATTTGGAATGCAAATGGTAAATCCTGAATTTCAGACAAACAAATGATTGCCTATCAAAACTCCTTTCCAAACTAGTCCTTAGAGTATTGCATACATCTGAAGGGGGAAAATTTGAAAGATCCAGACAATTGCTACAGGCATCTTCAGTTCTAACAATACTTCCCACTTGCAGACAGAAGCACAAGTCTGAAAGAGGTAATAACAGCTAAATGGATATTAGTATCTGCCACTACCTGATCTATCTGCACAATTACAGCAGTTTGTGAATGCTAAATTTGCGTATCGAATCTGGCTTACGAGCCTAAAACAACCCCTTTTCAGGAACAACATATCACCTACATGTTGTTTGGAACTGATGGAACTTTCACTTAGAGAAAAACCACGTGGGTATAATGCCTAAAAAAGCTGAGAGAAGTAATTGCTTCCAGAGAGATTTCTTTCCCAAAGTGAACCAAAGAGGGAATACAACAGTCAACTCCATTTCTGAAAAACAGGCATTAAGAGGCCAGAGAACTCCACCAAAAATTAGATTTTTCTTCTCCTTTAACAAAGCCAGAAACAAAAATGTTAAGACTAAAAACATCTCAAGACACATTACAGCTGTCAAATAAGAATAAACAATCATTGTCTCTGCTCTGAGAAAGTCACAGTGATTCAGCCAAATAGTTTAGTCCTATAAATACTATAAATTGTTTAAGTGGGAGCTCTACCAATTTGCACAAAAGGATGATGTGACCATCTTTGTATTGGCATACAGGCCTCTGAGTGCACCCCAGAAAAAAAATAAATCACCCTTTATTTTTGCCAAAACCAACCATTTCCTCTCCATCCAAAAAGATCAAACAGAAAATCACAGACTCTGTAAGTGATAAAGCAAGGTGTCCTACTGGCATAAATGGAATGTGAAATAAATGAACATAAAATAAGTCCATGCAGAAATCTTTCAAATATACTGCTGATAAGAGAAATGTTGTCTAGAAGCTTTTCAGACATGTTCTCATACTTGTAGCAAGGCTGGGTTTCTACAGAGGGTAATTCTTTAGGAAGCAAACCTCAAATTTTCTCAGAAACTGGTTTGAAACAGAAACAGACACTATGAACTAAAAGGAGAGTCTCATTGCTGTATTCTCATCTATTCCACAGATCTCATATTGTTTAAGTAATTTACTTAGACTGTGAAACTACTTCGACATCATTGAGGATGGCAGAACTACCTCTGATCACAAGCACTTCATTTAATCATTGCCAAAGACAAAGAAGTCAATGAAATATGAACAGTTAGAAGTAATACACCTGCCTAGGAAAAGAAAAAAACCCAAACCACCAGACTTTCTATGTGGACACTCAGGGAAAAAAGTCCATGACTTAATATACACTACTAGAAAATGTGCCATTGTAAGAACCGTTACCATTGGGAAGACAGTGAGTATTTCACCATTGGGATATCTCTACATTACTGCGAGGCTGCTGTTTATAATATACCATGTCAATATTTAAAAAAAAAAAAAATCAACATGCAAACTAATATGTTAAAAATGTGTGAAGAGACAGGTGCAGTTTGCAGTCCTAAAGCAACATCCATCCATCCATCCATCTAAGGGCGCATGTCATAAAAAGCATAAAACCACTTACCTCTTCTTGCTTAGGAATGCTGAACTTGGCTATCTTTGACTTGGTCCTGGACGAATCAGGCTTATTAGAAGGCACTCCCCTATATGACTTGGTTGTCTCTGCTGGTAGCTTCAGCTTTGGAGACTCATCAGGAGCCTGGTCTTGACCGTCCATTGGCCTTACATAAGCTGTTGGTTTCTGCTGAACCAGGCTGGGCTTCGAAGCAAGCGAGGGTGGGAAGTTTTGAACGCAGTGCCCGCCACCATGCTTTGCCGGCCTCTCTTGTGCTTGAGCTCCTCCTTCCGAGCTACAGTTGAGCTTTGCTGGCTGCTGCACTCTGTTGACATTGTCTCCTAGTGTGGCTCTCAGCGAGCTTTGCTGGGCAGTATTGGAGGAGGAAGAGGTGGGACTCGATGCATAGCGTTTTAGTTTCTCCAGACTGGATTTCTGGTTCACCAGTTTGAAGTCACCCTTGTGTGACTCCAGCGACCGGTGCCCATGCTTGCTTGCTCTCTGCTGGCCATCTGAAGTGGCATTGTGCCCCGCCTTCTGCCAACCCATCGTGGTGCTTTTGCTCTGCTGGGCAGATAGGGCTGCTGGTGTGGAAGAAGTAGTGCTTGAAATGGGAGGAGGAGGCGGTGGTCTGGAGTCTGCAATAAGATGTTCATCGGGCTTGGGGAGAGACGTCTGAGGAACCCCAGGTTTTGGAACCCCAACAAGGTGACTCTGGTTTGATCGGTCAGTTAACAAGTCTTTCATTTCATCATAGTTGCCCAGGGTGTTCTGGATGCGATTCGAGAGCTCATCCCCCTTATTAGTCTGCAAAACAAAAATTGAATGTCCTGCAAAGTCAACCTAAGGAAACTAAAATTCCCTGCATGCTTCTGCTGAAATCCTTACTGAAGTAGCACATATAGCAGCAGTGTTGAGGGATGAAATCGAAAATCTTTATTGTCTCTGAAGACACTTGTCAACATCTTAAATCTACCCTGAACTGGAAAAGCTATAAAGGGCCTTAGAGTATATAAAAAAAGAAATCTATCACTGATATCATGCTGTAGTTAAAGTATATTACCTGGAAACTAGAAAATTTATTATTGCAACTACACAGAATGGTTTGGATTAAATCTGACCATGATAAAACTTTTCCTATACCCACTGCAAGCTCTTCTTCAGCCATGAATGAAAACACTGCATTCCCAATTTCCTTCTCTCCTGCCTAAGCTTTCACATGGCATCTGGGAAGCCACACAACATCCAGGGTAAACACTGGACGAACTCGCCAGTCTAAGGCAACCAAACAGTGAGGTGACTGGAAAACATCTCGTGGGACAATGGGAAAACTACAGATGATAATGTCCCTTCTTTGAAAATACTGACAGGATGCTCACTTTCTTTTTTTTTTTTTTTTTTTAAAAAAAAAAAAAAAAAGTGAACAGAACCCCCCAAATTGTTCACATTGCTCAGTGCTTGCTGTGTGGAGTAGGGGGAGAACAGCCACCCTCCCTCCCCTTTAAGATTAATCATTGTCTTTAAAAATCATCCATTTTCTTCCTGACTGAAAAGGCAGAAGCTCCACAAAGAAATAAACAAGCAAATAAAATGTACTGGAAAATATTGAAAACTCTTGCTTTAAAAAGCCACTGTAAGCAAAAGGGTGTATAATTAGCATTTATGCATCAGAGGTTTTTTCTGAACCCTGCCAAGATTCAGGCATGTGATGTCCTTTGCTTTACATTTTCAGAGGAAGACAGTAATGAGCCAAGGTGTTCTCCTTTCTCACTTCCAGCATGGGGTCTGGGTGGGAAAGCTCCCATTGGCTTCAGAAGGCAAAGCTTTCCTCTCAAGACTCTCTGTTTCAGAGGAAAACAGAAAGAAGGAGAAAGAAGGGAGTAAAGGGGGTGGGGAAGACCCTCTTAAAGTTACATAAAAATTATGAAAGATGTAGCAGCAACTTCAGTTACTCTGGAAAATTGGGGGTATTTTTGTTTTTAAGCCTTCAAATAAAATTGAGTCACTCTAACAAAAATGTAAGGGAAACTCCCCCAGTTCAGAATCTTTTTTTAGGGTTTCCTATTAAAAAACCTGAATCCAAGCAAAAATGCTCTGTAAATGAGTGCAGTGATTGCTACATGCAAACTTTCAGTGGAAGCATTCCCAAGTCAGACAGTAGAAGCAGTCCTGTCTTGCTTGAAACTCATCCCTTCAAATTTCAAGGACGCTACCTTGTAACTACATAAAATACATTACAGCTAGCTTTCCAATATGCATTTGTTACAATGCTAACAGGGCTGGATATATCAATAACATATAATGAAGGGAACTGGGAAGGGAAAATCTCAAAAGTGTTGCATCCAAAACATTGCTTTGCAAACTTGGAATAATACGGCTCTGGCACTACAGCCTGATCTCTCTGCGTATGCAGCTGTTGTTGTCACAAGGACAATAACCTGCTATGAAAAGAAATATGAAGCATTAAGTCATATTTAATTAAGTGACTTAAAAAAAGGGTGTTCCTTTACTTCACAGGAATCACACTGATGTCCTAAAGAACAGGAAACTATTTATGAGGCTTCAAAAGTAGGAAGCATCACATACATCTGAATAGAAAAAACTTTGGAGATATACTCATGTATCTCCTGGGGTCAGTTAAATGGCTTCTGCACTTGGGCATCTCCTTGACCAGCAGAATTATTTTCCAGAAGGCATAGAAATTTTTCCTTTTACCCAGTGGATCTCATCTATGCTTCCAGTGGATCCTTCACTTCATGTAGATACCTTGCAGAGATACATTTTTCCAGCTTCCCTCTATGGTGGGAGATCTGCCTTTGGGCTTGCACCCAGTCTGATTCAGCCAGCCTGTATGTGAGGTTTCGTTCCCTGCCAGAAGCACAGTGACAAGGACCACCAAATGGAACAGGGCCCCTGACACCCACAAGTCCTCTCCGGCACAGAGAGCTTGTGGAGCAGCTCTCCACCTGGCTGCCTCTAGGTCCATGAACGTAAGAGAATTTACGTGCAAGTTATGTCCCTAGGAAGTCCAGTCTAGAAGGTCCATTCTTTCTGATGGCTGCTATTTGGATGAGAAGGAAATAAAAGCCTAATTGCAGATTATCTGTAGACTATCACTAGTCCAGAAAAGTCAGCAGACTGTCTTCTGTATGGATGTGATGTGAAGGTCTCACAGAGACGCTTCATACTGAGACAGCCCAGATAAACACCAGAATAATTGCAGCAAACCGATCTAATGCTGGTACCATGGCACATGCAGACAACTGGTTGGTGTTGTTTATTCTTTCTGGATACACTGGGGACAACCTGAGGTAAGAAGATTTTGTCTTGAGCTGATCTCATCCAGGAGAGTTCACATACATCCTCTTGGGAACAAGATGGGATCTAAGGTAACTTGTTATGAGCTTTAGATGTAAGAGTTTGCCCTATTATTTTCTTGGAAATATTGTTGGCCTTATTTAACCATTCACAAAGGGAAAACATGATCACAAAATAAGTAGGAAAAGCATCCTGTGCAAAAGTTTCTAACTTGCAGTGCTGTGATATTCTTCTGCAACGAAAGATGAATCCATGCATTTGAAGACCAAGATCCAACACTTCTAAAAATAAATCTGATGGTCGCATGGAAGGCCACCAGAATTTTTTTCTTCATTAAAAATACTGATATGGTTAATGAGGCAAGGTATTCTGTTCAGGAAATATCCAGAATGAATTTCCTACTTTTTCACGCCCTGTAAAAGACATTTTAAGTAAAAGACACTGGATTTCCTGTAATCCTTCATAAAGGGTTGCTATGGATACTTTGAACAGGATAAGGGGCAACCTGAAGAGTCAGGATTTTTCAGAAAATCTGATGTTACAGGAGTAGTGATACATGTCAAGGTGAGAGAGGACATAAGATTTAAGAGATTTCCAGCCTGCCTTTGATTTTCAGATATGGCCTTCTGAATGGCAAATCCTTTGGCTTTAGCTCATGTTTCTCAAGCTGTGCCGAGGAATACTGAATTTAATCAGAGTTGCTGTTAACGTCTGCTGTAACTTCACTCTCCTCTGGAAGCATCTGAAACTTGAATATGATCTTCAAAGGCAGTAGGAGTAGGTTTCAGTTCTGCATCCACAGAAAGGTTTCCTCTTTTGCAGTTAGCCTCTCTCCACGATAAGATCAAAATGCTCAAGTCACAGCCCTGCACCCTTGCACCCCCACACTGAAGGTTCACAAATGTTTGGATGAGTTCAGACAGCCCAATAGCCCATTGCTTGTGCAGACATGACATTCAGAGTATGCCACTGCTGAAGTTTTGATGTCCAGTACTGTTAGAATGACTGGTCATCCCTAGCAGTTGTGACTGTCACACCAACAGAGCTGTGAGCCAGTTATACTGCTGTCCTGGGCTTTGCCTCCCTCCATGTCTCCTTGACAAAGCCAGCTGTAGGATGTATTTCTACAGCACCTTCTTTACATGCTTGTCTAAAATACAGACATGGTGTTCAAAGAGAAGGAGCATGGATGGAGTCATTATTCTGATCTCCCCATAGGATACCCACTCATTACCCTCCCTGCTTCTAAAGACAGCAATGATTTTCCTCCTATTAAAGTTGATGATGTTATACTGTGGTTGCGTAGGGGTGCCTTCATACATCGTAACTCAAAAACTACTGCTGCATCCATGGTACATGAAGCCTATGCCATGACACTCAGCACACTGGCACACAGGCAATAATCAAAGCGCACAAAATATTCCACCTATACCACTTTGATAAGTGATTTAAGCTTAAGTATTACCAACTTTAGGTCCCCCAGAAAAAATGGTATCGGGCACCCAGAAAAAGGACAGGCCCTTTTTGTGAGAGGTCTAGTTGATGGGGCCTACCAAACGGAAAATTACGAAGTTCCCATTGCAGCAGAGCCCTCACAAAATGCCAAGACACAGATGACAAGCTTTTCAGGCTTTTTTCCATGGATTAGCTCTTGACTGCTTTCACAGCAGACTTTTTCAAGTGGAGCCTTGAGGAGTTCAAGACATTTGCCATGGTTTCTAAATGCCTTTGTAATGAATCTGAAATTTGGGCAGCTGGAGGTCAGCTTCAAGCCAGACAGAGCTGTCCTCCATCAAAGGACATGGTTTGAAAGTGGTGGATCTTTCTTTTTTATTAGAAACAACAATCTGGAAGAACAGCAAGCAAAAAACTGAGCCTGGAGCATGGGCAGAAACACAGAAGCACAGAAGTCATGTGCAGAAGCCAAGTGTCAGGTCTCAAACAGGACACTTGGAAAGAGGCACTAAAGCACCCAACACATCAAGGACAAGTGGTGCTGCGTAGAGGGAAAGTTTTCACAACATGGTGGTGGTAACAGTAACTTGGACGTTACTGGAAGGGCATAGTAGAAAATACATGATGATGCTTTGATGCACACAGGCAAAGTCACTGGGTTAGCTGGGGGAGAGGAGCAACCCCTGTGGGATACCACACTCTGGTCCTGTTCACAAGGGCTTGGTTTGCAGACTGCAGCAAAGTGCAGAAGATCCTGCTTGACACTTCTAACGGGGAGTGGGGAGACAGTTGTGCCTCATTACAGTACTGTTACCAAGAGGAATAAAACGGGGAGCTGAGACTCATACGTTACTCCTGCCTTTGGTGAGGGTATGTCTAGCAGACAAGTTTTGTTGGCAATGCTTATAGAAAAAAACCCCACCAATCCCACCAAGATATTTCCCCGCATTAACCTTGGTCAGAGCATAATGTTTACTGCATTGCTTGACCTTCCCACACAGTTTTAACACAATTGTTTTCTTCTAACTGTGGCAAAAACAGGGCACTGTCACCTTCACCTCCTAGTTTTAATTCCATCTCAGATATTAAGATATTTCTAGCTTATTTCATTCTTGTGTGCTGCTGAACATTATAAGAAGTTTTTATATACATATATATATATACACACACCCATATATATATATATATATATACACACATACAAAATCTGATTACATATATAAAATCTGATTCTCAACGAACCATAAAAGTTCTCTGTGGATTTTGTGAGGCTAGCACTTGTGGAAGGGTCCTGAAACTGGACAATGCCTTCTACAGGCTGCATTGTTGTACTGTGGAATAAATAAATAAATAAACAAAGAACCACCCATCTGGGAAGCATCTACCTTGTACGGTTCACTGAAGAGGGAGTAACTCATGTTAAACGCGCCATCCTCCTGCTGGGTCTCCTGATTTCTTCTTTCCCATTCTTTCCTTCGCAGCACGTTTCTATCTGGCTCATAGACACTGCAGCAAAAAAGAGGAATAGCTTTTTAAGAGTTAAAAATTAGCAGGCAACATATAAACCAGCATGAATTTAAAAGTGAAGAACTCCGGTTTGCAGACAGATGGCAAAAATAAGCAAGAACATGAATCAGATGAATGCCAGTCCAAGCAGGCTGGGGAGACTCAGGTCTCTGGGAACACTAGTGCTTTCTTCACACAGAGAATAGATAATTAAATTCTTACAGAAGAATAAAAAAGAAATCACAGTGCAGGATCTAGTCTGTGCAGAAGTTATCTGCTTGAAATGTGACAAAGGCAATATATAAGTAACTTTGACAAAGACTGAAGGTACTCTTAAGGCAGATGGTAATTACAGCTATGAGTAAATAGAAATTATGAACATATTTCCACTTATGACATATCCTCTGAGTGTTGTATGAGAATGCTCCTTTTTTCACATGGATGTGTTTCTGTAGTGATTCTTTCATTAACTAGCTCCCTAAAGAGCTGTTAAAACTACATGCTGTAGTGGTTTCCACAGTTAGGCTGCTTCTTCTGATCTCTGTTAATCAGCCAAGTCGTGAAACTACTACAGAAACAATTCCTCTTTCTGATGGATTTGACACTATCACAACTTCAGAGCATGAATAAATGAATACTGGCATGATAGTGTGTGTATGGCTGGTAGTATGTAGTTGGAGAGAGAATAAAATCACTGCATTACACAACAGTATTAATTTTTAGAAATGAACTAGTTTGGCTCCAATAAGAGACATTCAGAAAAAAAATTAACTTCTTCCCTGTCCCCCAAATTCTAGCTTAATGCATGATGACATCAACCAGAGAATCCTTTCCCTGAATTTCCACAGAACGACACAGGTTTGTACGTTTCAGTCTGTCATGCTTTATTCTCCTCACAAAGGAAACCAACGTGCTAATAAGGTTTACGTGTTATTTCAGGACAATGTGATGAGTATGCTGATTGCCTATTTTGCTTAGCTCAGCTAATGCCTTTCTTCTGGCATTGTAAATCTGTAAAGCAGAAATATATATTAAAGTCATGTAAGTGCACCATGTGTTAATAAGCAAAAGGTTGTCTTGCTAACCAGCTTCCCAGTTAGCAAAACATATGTTGCATTGGCTACCCACGTGATGTTACCTAGTATGCCTCAGGCAAGGCAGTCAAAAGGCCAACAGCTATCTGATTCTAATTCAAGACTTGAGAGAGCTGAAAATACATAGGATATGTTAGACGCTATCAGTATTTAAAAACAATGCCTTAGCAGTCATCAAATGAACACAAAATTTTAGGTTTACTTGTAAATCCTGCTAACTCACACTGGACCGCACGGTACCCTTCCGATGGGTCTGAGGGCATCTGAGGGCAGATGCCAAACGCTGAGCAGTGCTCCCAGACATGGGGGTTATTGTGAAACACGGGGTTTCAGCACAGCGGGTTGGAGGCAGCTTCCAAGCACCAGTTTGTTTATTCCACTTACAGGTGCCTGAGGTTTTTTGGATTTATCCCATACTTGTCACGAGCAAGACACATTATTCACACCAACACTCTCTCTTTAGAAAGAAGTATAATGAAGAGGCACTTGAAAGGATGGAGTTTGGGGCATGGAAAATGCCTTCCTCTGGGAAGAAGGGGATAGTAAAGGCCTCCCCATGGGGTCCCTGTGAGCAGAGATCATCTGCTGCACACAGTGCTGAGACCAGAGGCAGAGCAGTTGTCATTTACAGCTACGTGAGCAATGGTCCTCAGTTACTGACTGCACCATGGTGTCTGAGCATACTTCCATCAGTTAAGTCAGGATAAAAGACTTTCTAACAACCTCTGTGCCTAAAGCAGACTTTCTGCCACACTGAATAGCTGTTATTAGGTTGGGGTTTTCTGGATTGCAAGGATCAGGTTATAACTTCATCCTCAGCCACATCTCCCCATCCAGAGCCTCTTGAATCTTTGAGACACTTTGCATTTGGACTCTAGCCTGCAGTCAAATAGAGATGGGCAGCTCCCCTGAGATTAATTATAATACTGATCTTTACCTGGTTTCTAGGAAGTAAACAAATGCAACATTCTTCACTAGGCCTCACACAAATTTAAAAATGCACTGGTGTGATATTCCTAAAGTGGAAGGACATTTTTATCCCTTTATTTGATGGAGACATATTTGATGAAGACACACCAGTTGTCAGACCTCTGAACTCCCTTCCTGAATGAGAAGTTCACTGTTGGAAATGCAATCCACAACCTGCAAAAATTCAGAATGATTATGCAAATGGAGAAACCATGTGACAATGCCTAATATGCCATCTATAAGCAGGAAGTTAAGAAGAGCTACAAGTTGAGAATTGTATTCCTTTAGTAATACCAGATGGCAGAATTTCTAGCATTTGTGGGGCTGCTCCTTATTTGCATAAATATTGCAACAATCACATTTCCTTGAACATATCTCACCAAATGTATTTATTTGTTTTGGTTCAAGGAGAATACTGCCAACTATTATAACTGTCTTTATTGCAAACACATCAGTTAATGGAAAATTATTCTTACTAATAGTTTTCTTCCTTCTTTTTTTTTTTCCTGTAATTTGTAATTTAAAACTATGCCAAATGTAGATGTACCTTTTTAATCATCTACACTGTGTGTCTTTTCCATAGCCATGAAGTCAGGAAGAACAAGTTCATGCGAATCTCAAGATTTTTTCTTCACTGGGGAATGTGTGCATATGTGCGTGATGTATGCATATATAGGTAATACATGCACGGTTCCACATTAGTTTATTAATGAAGAGTTTTCCTAGTATGGGCCAAAATATTGAAGCAATTTTGCAAGACTTAGAAACCAAAGAACACGCAACCATTCATCTCTCAGAAGTCAGTGTCATTTGTATTTGTTTCATACAGGTCAAACTCCAAAAGGATGAATTTATATTTTTTAAATGGTATATTGTTATTTTTAAAATGCTGCATCTGTTTCAAATTCATGCTTAAAGGACATGAATTGTAGCATGAGTAACAAGTCAAACGCTTGCAAAGGTTATATATGAATAAATGTTGTATTATAAAAATTAACACTGTCTCAAATATAGCACATTGCTTTAAAAACCACACTTTGATTTATCTCAGCCCTAAGATCTGCCAAGAGACACACTGGACTTAACAATTAATTATGTCTAAATACCAGTGTCTCAGGCTCAAAGCACTTTCAGCCCACCATCACCACCACATGGTCACAGCAGCCCTACCTTCTCTGCCTCTTCTAGGATACTTTGAATAATTTTACTCTCAGGTATTTTGCAGATCAGGATACCGGTGGATTGCAAAACTTCTCTGAGTAGGTGCGTTTAATAAATTTCAATCTATTGTGATGCCTTTTGGAAGATTACCTTGATGGCTACCCACTCTGGTTGCGCACTGGATGAGCATGGCTCCCCATGAGACCAGCCTGATGAGGACAGCCCAGACATGCTGGTGCCTGATGGGAGCGCAGCTGCAGCACCAGCTTCCCCACAGTACTGGCAGAAATGCTCATAGCTTTCTTCACACTACTCCTGACATCAGAAGGAACTGTTTCCTTTAGACCTTAATGAAAAATAGACAGAGATGGCTCAGGGGACAGCCTAGGAGCAGAGCAATAACCTTACCTGAAAAACCTGGGACCGGATTTAATTTCCTACAAAGTCCAAAGAGTTATCTAGTCTCAGGCTAGGCTGAAAGCAATCATGTAAAAAGCCTAAAGTTTTAAGTGTTGATGAATCTCCTATCTTTTTTTTTTTTTTTTTTTTTTTTTAAAGCACACTATTTCTGACTCAATTTACCTCCCTCAGACACCACTACTTGGAGCAACTAAAATAAAAAGGTCTAATCTCCATGATTAACTGGGTAGAGACAATGTACCAACATATTCTCCTGTCCTTCAGTTTTAGGGAATGCCCAAGCTCTGCATTCAAAGGAAGATGTCATTTTCCACAAACTAAAGCACTGCACCTTCACTGGGGAATTGCACACTTTCTCAGACGTATGGTGTGCATTAACGATGCTGCTTGACCTTTTCAGAAACCACAAAATTGCCACATCACTAAAGAAAGATTCAGGAAGGATACTGTTACTTTGCTACGAGATCACCATCCTCATAACAGCTGGCATCTTTGAGGCTGTAAAAGACACGGGCCGGTAAATTGAGGGCGAGATCCCTGGCAGTCCCCTTGCCTCAGATCAGTTTATTTTCTGGGAAAGGAAGGGGGCAGTGACTTGGGCTGCCCTACCAGCACGCCAGAGGAAGGCATTGCTGTGCATATACACACACCTGGTGACAATTACTGAGCTCATTACAGTTTGCAGTAACCTGCAGTCTCACCTTTGTCTTTCCAGACCTTCCACTGTCATTTTCCAGTCCAAAGATTTTCTGAATTATTCTCTGAATTGTGAGGGCTTTGCAACACCCCACACACACATACACACCTTCCTTCTACCTCCCCATGCAAATAAATATTGTGATATAGATTTAGCAGGAGCAGCTTGTCTATTTGCAGTTAATGTTTTTCACTCAGAAGACTGAGCTCCTTCACCCCAGAAGCTATGTGTGGCACTGCACAAAACTTTCAGAACCCAAAGTCTAGACATGTTAATACAAAAGCAGAGCTGATGCCTCACACTATCATGCAACATTTTCTTAAACTGGCAAAACCACAGCTCCCATGGGCTCCTGGGAGGCCTTTGCTATGGAAGACCTAAATCCCATTTGCAAGGGCTGAGCTTCTGTTCCAGATTTTGTTGACTTGCCCATTTGTGCCCAAACTGACCCTTCTTCCATAACCAGATTAAGAGGCTCCATACAAAACGCCATCAGACTGCAACACCTACTCCCAGTGGCATGGAAATGATACCATCCCCAAGCTGCCAGGTGCAGTCCCTGAATATTCCCTGAGAGTGTACACAGCTGGTCACATTCCAAACAAACAAAATAAAATAAAATAATAATAAAAAAAACCACACACACACACAAAAAAAACCAAACCAAAACCAAAACCACCAACCCAAAACACAACCCACACCATAACTGACTAAAAGATACATGTGTTTCAAGAATAAAACCAGACCTGTGAACAAGTTTTCTGTGAGGACACATATATCTTTGAAATTAAATTTTAGCACACGGTCATTTCTGAATTATGAACGAAGTTGGAACTGCTTCAAAACCATGAAAAACAGGCAATATTTCAAGAAAATAAATTTTAAGATGGTTTACTGATTATTCCAAACATTTCCCCACAAATTGTAATCTGGCACACAAGTCAATATACTAAATTTCAGGCTGAAGTGAGGACATTTTATTAAATAATTAATAGTCCAATTCTTCCCTGAATTACCACATTTATGCCAAAGTAGCTAAATAGAGTAACACAAGGGAAAAACTTGTACAACACAATCAAAAAACAGTCCAACCCTGATGCAGGACAGTGATTCTGAAACTGAATTCTGAATGGAAATTGGATTCTGAATTTAAAGGTGCCGTCATTCCTCTCTCTCTGCTATATTTTAAAACACAAAAGGACTAACCAGCCTGAGACTTTGTAAAGGCAAAAGCCCCAAATATTTTTACAAAACAGTCTTAATTCTGACTATTTAATTACAACAATCCTGGTTATTTTGCTTGCTGAATTGCTGTGCTTATCATGGAAGTGCTGTAATTTAATGCCTGTTTTCTATTTCACTGTTCTTGTCCATGGGTTTTGCTGGCCAGTTTCTTGGTATAGTTCCATTTCCAGCTAAGTATAAATGATGCCTGTTTGGGAACTTATTGCTAATGTGTTACGGGGAGCTCTTAGATATGGCAACCTTACATTTTGGAGCATTAAATGTTTTCCCTAATGACATTTGAACTATCAGTTCAATTATAACAAAGGGGCTGGATTTGATGAATAAGTGGCATAATCAATAAAATACCTTCCTAGGTTGCAACGGACTTTCTTAGACTTTTTATCTAGCTTAAACTGCAAAAGTTAATTTGAGGATTTTTACAGTATTTTTTCCCATTTACAAACAGGAATGCCGTGGGGTAAAGCAATTACTCTGATTTACTGTTTTCACTTTGATTGAACATAAAGATGTAGCAGGGTCTCAAAAAAGCAGTAACTTAACAAACTGTGCTCCTATCCACAGACAGATAAAGTACCTACTTTGCTATTTCAAAGAGTTTACCTCCAGGCAGCAGCACAGAGCAAACATCAATCAATGACATGTGTCTAAGATGAGATTGATGTTTACTCTCGCAGCTTTTCATCTTACATCCAATAAATTATTTTTCCTTCACCAAAATGCCTGGTTAAATTTCATTTTTCACTTTGCAGTATCAGTTTTAAAACTTTAGCTCCCAGCAGTTTTAAAGCTAGGATTCATTGACGCTTCAGCTTTTACAGCCTGTTTATGATTTGTATTAACCATGAAACACTACCGACCAAACATGAATATGATCAGGAGGAACTGAGATGGGCTGGCCGCTCGTGCGGTGGCAGGTGCAGGCTGGAAGGTGCAAGATTGCTTTAATTATCTGCCTGGAAATTCCGAGTTGGAAACATGGAACTGTATATTCAGGGGTGGATATATTGTGTCCACCAAAAAAATGCATATATACATATCATGTCTGCAAAATCAGCATCTGAGCATTCAAGGCAGGTCTTCTGAGGGCTCACAGTGGGCAACTGGAAGGAACCAAGGACAGACTAATTGTGGGTGCAGTTGTGATCTTACAGGCACTCACACCCGACATGCACAAAGTGCAACTCCTTTGCCTGCAACCTGACTGAATTTTAAATAGGTACCGAAAAAACTGAGAAAACCTAGGGCTGCAATTGGGATTGGGATCTAGGATGTTGAGTCAGAGCAGTAAACAATGCAACAGAGGAACATTAAAAAAAAATCCAGTTTAGTTCAACATCTGCTTGTACAAAAGCACCTCTTCCAGCCCTGCTACAGATGAAACATGCACATTTTCTTTTCTCAGTGAAGTTTTGCCTGATGACAGAAATTGAGACATAATTCTGATTTATTTACTTATTTTTTAGTTTCAGGAAAAATAACTTCATCACACAACAAAAATCTACCAATCATATCTATAGCATACAGAGATATCAAAAAATCACTATTCATTGTTAATGGGTAATCCTATATTCAGTGTCTTACTATTTTCTTTTTGCTATTAAGTGCTGGTACTCTTTTTATAACACTAAAATTGCTAGCAAAAATACTGAAGAGAGGTGAAGATCTAATAAGGACACTGAGCCAAGGTAGACTCAGAACATTACTACTTCTTTTAATTTTGCACTGCTCTAACATTATATTGCTTGAAAGGATATTCACAAGTTAAAAATTCACCACTATTAATAATCCTACACCTAGAATGAGTGTTGCTTTTTGTCCACAATCCAAAATTATATTTAAAACTTACAGAAATTAAACTGAGTTCCTAGCTGCCAAGAAACAGATATTGTAGATGCAATGGAGGAAAGTGTTGTATCCTCATCTGTATTTCCAGGTGGAGAGAAAAAAAATTGTGAAGACTGAAGAGCACAAACCAGACAAAGCACAGTGAAGCCCTTTCATTTGATTTTGTTAATGTTACTTTTATGTTGCAATTCAAAAATACAACAGCTGAGGGGAACAGTAGGGAATCTTTTTTTTTTTTTCTGCCTAACCTAACACTGCTGAATTCCCTGGGCTGCTACATAAGGCTTTACCTAACTTGGCGATGCCTATATCTGATGCAGTTTCTTCTTACATTGCTTCCCTGCCAGAGATGTCAGACACAACGCCCCACTTGTCTGTTTTTCTCCACAATGATTTCTGCTCTCCGCGGCATCCTTATGCATGGGAAACTGTTCCAGTTATCATCTGCCAAGCTGTGTGGTTTTTTTTTTTCCCTTGAAACTTCTTCTTTAGGCTCCCCTTACAGTCATAATTAGTCAAAAATGATAGCTTTTTTTTTTTATTAGCCATCCAGCTCCTCTCTGTAGAGGATGTGCACACACAGGCAAATTATTCATATAGTCTTGGTGTATATCCTGAAGAATTTACAGACTGAATGTTGCAATAAACTGAATTTACTCCTATCCTTGCATGATTTCTAGGGATGTTCTGAACGTTTTAAATGTAATGAAAAAAAAAATCAGGCCTTTTAAAAATCTATTTGACATTTTGCAGAAAGTGTTTAATACTTTATTCAAGATGTTTGTTGAGCTTCTTATTGATATGTTTGCTGAAAACTAGGTTTCAGTCAATAAAGATTTTCAGTACTAGTTTCAGTAGTAAGAAAACTTAAAACAAGTATCCTGAAAATTGTGGAAAATTATGTTTTGCTTCTATGATCTTTTTCTTGAAAAAAGAAGGTCTTTTTCAGAAAAAACCACCTCCTGCTCCCATTTTTCTCTAGCAACTTAAATAGCCTATTCTTTCCATGGGGCTCTGAACAGTGATCCATCTACCCACAGCTAACTTCAGGGCTGAGAAGTACACCAAGGTATACTTCACATGGAGCACAAATATTGGAAGCTCTGTAACTGGCAGAAAAATGTTATCATGCAATTCACCCTTGTGCAACTTCACTTGAAGTAGCAAAAGCAAAGATTGTAATGAATCATTAAGGCCAGATCTAAGAGCACTTCGCCACTAAAGAGATGAAAGCAGTGTCTATTAGAAAACATTCCTGGCACAGCAGCAAAAGGAGAAAAACTTTAGAGCCTTCCATGGATGACAAAGACATGTAGTTTTAATTTAAGTTTTTAAATTATTTTGGTGCTGCTAAGAATCCCTATGAAATATGAGTGAAAGAAGCACAGATATTCAGTGCCTAAATGTAAAGGTTGTGAAAACTCTTGCCTATATTTATATTCTGTGCACTTGATTTTAGATCAATATTCAAAATTATCTGGTGTCCAAAGGGTACCAAAATACAGCACTTAAATACAGGACACAGGATTGCAACCTTACCTAGACTGTACTTTCATGGAAAGCCATGTTTTTCATGTATTTCATTATGAATGTGTCAGCTGTTAGTAACCATCAAATCTATGACTCATGAAAATGTCTATACATGTTTTATTAACAAAGCAACATTTCCAATTTACTCTTACTATAATGGATAATGACTGAAGGTTCATCAGGGTTAATCAAGAAAATGATGTAAATTTTATATTGTATTATGTTTCTCTTGGCTTCAAATAGATCTTGGGTGACAATCTTTTTTATGTGTTTAATCATGATTTACAGCATTATGGAAACCACACAACAGCCCCATTGTGGAAAAAAATTACTAACAAGTCAGTGCATAAGTCATCAGATTTTATGTATTCGCAGAAAATCACTCCTTGGGATCTTCAGCGGACAGTTACTGAGTTTGGTTTCTGTAGAAATAGAATCGATATGTTTTGAGATGCCTTGCTTTAATTTATCTTTCTTTCATATTTTATAGACAGATGGAGACCTTATTATAGCATTTTATACATTACAGAGGAACCTTCACTACATACTGGTGAGGCTGAATGGAGTTTTAAAGGGATGTATGTTAGCATGTCTACATGATAAAAAGAAATTTGGATGATGTTAATAACTGCACATGCAGATAAAGCAACAACCAAAGTAGTCAAACCCTATGCCAACTGTACAGATACAAAAATATCAGCTGCTGTAAATGCCCAAATAATAAACCTACTAAAATCTGTGCTTTTGCTTACACAAACACCTGAAATGTAGCTCACTATACAAAGAAATTGTGATTGTTTTAAGCAATAGTTTGTATCAGAATCTGTAAGCATAAAACCTTATTACGGGGAATTATGAGGTTCCACCCTCATTCTGCTCAATTGAGGTTGAACAATAAAAAATGGAATGATATATATATATATGTATTTCCATATAGATAAATATATATAAGCCTAAATCTAAATCTATCTATCTACTTAGCACTTACATAGACAGCTTGCCCTCGCAGAACAAAAAGGACCACTGCTAGAAGTCTGGGTTCAAGAAAACTAAAAAAGTTGCAGTTTATACATAACTTTAAGCTACAGAAAGTGAAAAAATGCTTATATGTAAGATGTTTCACTCTCACAAGAAACTAGTACTAGCCAAACATACTGCACTGTACTGTACAGCTAGCTGGCTTCTCTAAAAGGCATTATATACATTTACACTAAAGCAAAATGCAAATTTCTTTCTGCTGAAAACTGATAACGTAAACTGGACCTGAGGTTTATGCTTGAGCAAATGACAATGTCACCACAGATCCTTGGAACCTGCACAAGAAAGGTGCACAACACACAAACCGTATGATATTTAGATTCATATTCCTTACATCCTGCTTGCCCTGTGCGGCTCTGTCATATTTTGACATGTAGCCCCAAGGGATACACAATCAAATTTAGGAAGAGAAGTTAGCCAAAACCAGCACATCCACACATAAAATATGTTCATACATGAATAGAAATTAATACATGTTGAAATGATGAAAAAGTTAAAAGTTTTACACCCTGTGACTGTTGTAATTCATGTAAGCTTCTTACACATGCTCATCCCAATTCATTCTGCCTCCAAAGACGACTATATCATAAGTCATGCTGCCCACCTTCAGAACTGCACAGAGAAGTACCCAGGCACTCCCTTCCATAAGTGACATGCAATGGGAAGTGAGGTATTTAATCTCTCATTATAGAAAAAAAAAACCCAAATATTTGAAACAAACTTTTTTTTTTTTGGGGGGGGGGGGGTTGTTTTTTTGGTTTGTGCCTCTCTTGACGCTAGGCTTCTGCTTAAGAAGAATGGTGATGACATGGCCACACCACGAATCCAAACCAAAATGTAACATGTCAGGAATACAAAACCCTGAACATAAGAAGGAGCAGAATAAGTTCCTGTATTTTAACTCGCAGAAACAGCATGACTGTTCAAGTGCCTTATGTTCAAATAGGTTAAAATTTCTTTAAATTCTTCTGACTATGGAGGAAATGACATAAAACTGGCAAAAAAATACCCAGAAGCTTTAGCGGTTCTGAAAGATGCAGAAGCCATTTGAGAAATGCCCGTGCAGGGAAGGTGCCAGAAAGGCAGATGCTGTCTGTTGGAGGGGACCAACCTGGTTCCAGTCCAAAGTGGGGAAGCAGGTGACCTGATGAAGTGGGACACATCCTCCCCTCACTCTCTAACAGCTGCCTTGCCCTAACTACTTCTCAGCAAATTTTAGCTTTAGCAACAACAAAGGTTATAGGAGATAAATATTTTATACTTACAGTGTACTTTATTTGAAGTCTGAGTACATAAATGCATATTCGTGTCACTGTAAATTATAAGGATATCATTTACCTGTATAGTGTAAGGTGTAAAATTATTCAGTGTTTCATTTTGAAAGTGGTATCTAAATTCTATATATTGTTGTAAAAGCATGAGGAGGGATCTAAATTGTATGTATTATTCTAAAACCATGGATTTGGGAGATGTCTACATTTCTACTTGAATCTTCTATAGCAAAGATCCCCTTTTATTATGGAAGCTTAGAATGGAATATATTAGAAAGGCAGCTTATTATATAGGAAACTTAAAAATCTCTAGGTCAATTTTTCCTACAATTTTTAAAAAAGTTTAAAAACACTGGACTTCAGCTTGACCTTCTCTCATTCCAGTGTTCAAGAACATCAAATTTGTGTGTTCTCCCACAAAGCCCACTGAGGCTGGTTTCACGGTAACAACTTTGGAGGACCAAAATCCTTCTCTGACAGGTTGTGCATAAAAAATGCCAGAATTTCCTTTCCTCCTGTTTCACTAGGATAATAGAATATAACCAAAAGAAGTTATAACACACATTTAAAGAAAAAATAGGGGTGGGTTGGGGTGGTGATGGGGGTAGGGGAGAAATGACGGACACAAGGCTGAAGGAAATTCCCCTGATCTTCCAGTTCAGAAAAGCCAACAAAATGGTGATGCTTATGATAGATCTTCTGCAATGGGGAAAAAAATCCATAAGGAGGGACCCATCCTGCATCTTTGTATTGCCGATTATCAGCCTGTGATCCCACAGCTCTCTGGGCATGTGGCAGGATTGGAATGGATAGGATTTCGGAGACAAAGTAAGCTCTTCCCTGACCACTATCCATGAAGTTCACTGAAACTCATGTTCACGTTGCTCTAAAATCCAGCGCTTGTAAGAATGCTAATCATGCAATTTGGATTTAGCTGCTCACACACTCTCAGGCTTTCCTGTCTTAAAAGTAATGACAATCAAAACCCCCACAGTAGATACCCAAATTCTTGTTAAGAAGTGACATTTGAACCTCATGGAATGTGTTTAACATGTTAAAGACACAGGATGACTCTGGTAGATCTTAGAGCACATTTCTTTCCCACCACAAGCCAGCACATCTCTGTTTGTGGGAAAGGTGGTGTTCCTGGAGTGGGCTGCAACACAAGCGAGCGGTGGCGTTACTCCATCAGTTACTTGCGGGCTGAAACCTGAAATAGCACTTGACAGAAAGGTGAAAGAGCTGATTGCTGTCTCCTCCCAACCCTGCTGGATGGGCCCACTGCAGGGGAAAAAATGACATGGATGAGGGTGGGAGAGAGCATAAAACTAGACCACTGCTAGTGAACTTGATTTTTATTTGAATCCAAACAAAGCATGGTATAATTCACACTTGGTAACTGGAATATCCCAGTGCAAAAAATAAACAGAAGTTGTTATTAGCAAGAGAATATTTTGTTGCTAGCATGCCGTGTTAAGCAGAAAACTGCTACTACATTTAGCCTGCCTTAAAATTTCCTAAGCAGCAATGCTGATATAGCTTCTCAGTAACAATGGAAATGGCAGAGAATTATTTTCATCTAGGTAATGGAAAGCAAAAGACATGTAAAGATATTCCATTTGGGTTTTTTAATACATGTAAAAGAAAATAAGCTCAGTGAATTTGTTCAATTTAAAATTTGGGAGGGTTTCTTGGAAAACTGTGTAATAATCATAATACCCATGTTCTGTTTTGCTATGAACCAAAATAATTTCTTAGTAACTCAATGACAAAGTTTTGTCAGATTTCTGAGTTTTTATGTAATCCTAAAGAACATTTTGCTGTTTCTGATGTGGGAATACCTAGCCTACCCAATTTGATACTAATGACAAACCATGAGAAAGAGAAAGAAAACTTTATTAGAATCTCAGGAAAGAAACCATGAAAGAAATAATACACTAAATTAAAAGAAATTGATTTGTTGGGTAGATATAAGTATCAAGCTGAAGATAGTATTATTTAAACTTATTAATTTCAAATTAACCAGTTCTTGAACAATTTAAAACCTTAGGTTTACCATCTTATGACATATCTTACTCTATATACACAAAACAGAAAAACCAGACTGCTCTGTGTATCTCTCCAGGGCCAAATTAAACAAAACAGAAATTCCGTAACTTCATCTCCCTTAATGAACCCACTTTGCCCAGATGCTTGTGAAAAAGTATAACCCTGAAATGTTAGCTGATTCTCTGAAACCAAAGAGGAAAGCACTTCATGGATTTAACAGCTTCCCACTTCCCATTTGGGAACCATTGTGTGGCACAGCCTATTTGATGTCTCCTGTCACGAAAGCTTGCAGGGAGGAGCAATCTCTTTGCAGTGTAGCTTCAAAGCCACACAGACCTTACAGCTAAAATACAACTGGCATGTAAAGCTACATCAGGCTTTGGGAGGAGGTATAAGGCAGCAGGTTCCCTGAACCTGATGTGACCCAGGAAGTATCCAGCAGCAGAAGAACCAGCTGAATGATTCATGGTCCCATGTAGCTTCCATTTTATCAACCCAAGAACAAAAAACATCTCCCATCCTCCCAGTCTTCCTTTCTCTCTGTTCCTGTTGCCCATGTATTTTTGATAACACACTTCATACCGAAATGACCCACAGCTGAGCACTGAGAAAATGTACACACTGGCCTGGGGACCTCTGCTGTAGGAACAAGGTGGTGTAGCCCAGAACAGATGAGACAGGTGGATAAAGGAGTGAGGTATGAAAAAGGACAAACTGGGTTTGTATGGTTTGGAAAAGAGACAACCGGGAGACACATGACAATGATCTTCCCACCTATAAAAACCTGTTGCAGAGCGGACATGATGAATTGTGTTCTCTGTCTGCTAGGTCACACAACTTAATTTGCAGCAGAGGAGATGTAGATATGATTTTAGAAATGCTATCTAACTTATAAAGGAAGGGCTGGAAGAGGCTGGCTATTCTACTCCACAGCCTCCTTCGTGGCTTCTTTGTTCCTGAACAGGTTGGTCGGTCCTTCCCCCAACCCTGTCCCCTCCAGCAGATGGTTATTGTTATGTTTGCTCCTTCTCAGCTAGGTTTAACACACAAAATAAACAAGAATAGGAAACCTTCATCCACTGCACGACACAACTCCCTTCCCTCCTTCCAGATGAGCAACAGTGCCTCCTTACATTACTGTATGGGATGCCACTCCTCCCTAAGTACCTGCCTGCCAGCACTCACCAAAGACTAGTTCTCCCCAACAACGAAGACACTTTTCCAGGAGGAACATGTATCAGACAGATTGCTTCTGGGCTAGGGACCTATGGAAGTCCCTATGCAGCTACTCCACAATCTTGAGGGACTCATATGTGCTATGAAGGTCAGACTCTTATCTGTCAGGCTGGCCTAAGTGTGCTTCCCCTGCCTTAGAGCCAAGGGATGGAATAAGGGCGTTATGCAGCCCAGCACCCGGAATAATTTTTCTGGTTGTGTTTTGTTGTTTTTTCTTTTAATATAGGGGCTAAATGACAGAGAAATTTTCCTTTCTTCAGTCACTGAATTCAGAAATTGATGTGTAAGATGTGAAAGCAGGAACATCTTTTCCACCGTCTCCAAATTGACCATGCTTAGCTGCTAGAGAGGCACACGGGGCATGCAAAGGGAGACATGCAGAAACCAAACAGAGCTTTGCTAGAATATCTTCTATTGATCACACTGGCGATCAAGAACTTAAAACAATCTCTGACACTAAAAATTCCAGAAGGTGCGATACCCATGGCAGCTTGTATTTTCTACTAGAAATTTACTTTTCAACCCTCAAACTCTGTGGTGCACAAAAGATCCAAATCCTCTTTTACACCAGGAAAGGCAAGGAGTGAGCAAGATGATTTTGTGGCTAAATGTTGCAACGGCTCCTTCTGTCACTGAGCTCTAGCTCCTAACATCTTCAGGTGATGTGAATGGCGTAACTACTCTTGTCAAGGTGTTGTTTTAATTTATTCTGCATGACTGGAATAAAATCATAATTATGCCCAACTGTATATATATATATATATATAAAGCCAAACACTGAGTACCAGCCATTCAGAGCCAAACCAGGAAGATTCTTGTCAGTGTGGACTTTGGGGACACCCAGGATATGTGGTTGAAAACCACAGCTGGCAAGAAGCTAACTGCCTCACAAGCTGAGTTCTGGAGCTTAAGTTCACTGTAGACTGTACACTAAAAGGACTACTTTTTCACTTTCTCTCAGGATTTGCAACTATGAGCTGAATACAGTCTAACAAATTCACTTTTGGAATACGAAGCCATGGTATTTGAATTCTCCTACCATATGTTGCAATTCATGACACATCAGAAGACATCATACAAAAAAAAAAGCAATGCTGATTTCCTTTTGATAGTCAAGGTGAAAAAAAATCACAACTCCCTCTGCCCCCTGCCAGAAAACCTTTTTTTTACTCTTACAGGTTTAGAAAAAAATCAAGGAGGAAAACAAGTTCTCTGTATGGTGCAGATATATTATACTCTACTTTGGGACCTGATAAGGCATTTTCTATAATAATGTGAAAATTATTACATCTTTTGTCACAAATTAAGGTAAAATCTTTTTTTCCCCCACTTGTTTGGGTATTTTTGCTTACTTTTTCATGGCATTCTATTAGGTCCATCATAAAAAGAAAATACTTTTGGCAATATTTATTGGTAGAGACAAGCATCAATGCCAAGCACTTAGCAATACATTACTTTTTTTGAGCACTTGAGGGAATCAAAATATTTTATTGCACAATAGATCTTATTCTGTTTGTACTTGCATTCCTCCAAACCTAAACCATTCACAATGTTTCATTTCTGAGCATACATAACCAAGAACACTGACTGGGGTGATATTGTTAAGTATTCAAACAATTCCTGCACATCACTTTCAAAAAGAATGCTTTTGGGTAAATATCTTTGCTTTCTCTTTTACTCTGCCTTTCCTTTGTCAGTGCCCTTATAAGACATATTCTTGGAAAAATGAACCACATTTGCTCTATTTTCTGTTTAATAAAAATAAAGCATGAAAAATGTTATAAGCTATAAATAAAATCTACTAGTATTTGCATTGCACTAATTTGTCAGGGGTTGAATAAATGTTAATTATACAGCTTTTTAAAAATCAGACTTGTTAATGTCATTTTTAATTTTGAATGTTACACTGTAAATGTTTTCCATTGTGTTAATTTACACCTGTTATTACAGCCTTTATTATTAGGTTTACACTGGAACAGCTACTTTGTGCCACTGAAATTTGCTTAAAACAGCAGAAACAATTACTAATTAGAAGCGCATGTTTACTTTAATTATATTTATTTCCTAGTCTAGTTTTATATGTAGCACACTATGAAAGTGTATGATTCAATTAGCCAAACCCATTTATCTTGGGCAATTCCTCAAATGAGCATTGCTTAGAAAGACAGCAAATTCTTTCAGCACTACTTTGCCGCATAAATTTCATAGATGACACTAATACATATGGCGACTGGGTATCACTTTCTTTGTGACCTCACTGCTTTCTCCCATTTTCGCTAATGCTTATTCAGTAATTGCGGATTACCAGGATGACCTTTATTTAAACAATGAGCCCAACTGTTTTAATCAAAGATTTCAAACCAGTGACATGAAGAACTGTCTTTAGCATTCATAAACTCAGAATCAATACAAGATAAGCATCCAGCTCATTCAGTTATCCGCACAATGTGCAACTGCGACTGATACTCATCCACTGATATCTAGAGCTAGTCTTTCATATTACACAGTGCTTTATAAATTTTCAAATCAAGTGCAATTTAAACTTCTTGGGAACAAAAAGTTAATGTCTTTATCGTCTACAAATATGACTCTTAAAGTAGTTTTTCCAGTGGAATTTGTATTATCCATCCACTCTCACAGATTAAAAAGGACAAAAGGACAGCCATAAAAAATCTTTACAAATTACTTCCTTAAAGCTCATTCCTAGTATTATGTTTTGAACCTAAAGTGAGAATTAAAAAAAAAAAAAAAAACAACAAAATTTATGTTTCTAATCAACATTTGCTGCTCCTAATCTATGTAAATGATATTGGCAGGTAGTGCAACATACTGCTGCTTCTGAGTAACATTATTTCAGCATTTATAACAAAATTCAGTACTCTGAAAAATAAAACTGAAGATAAAATTGGACAAGCCGGGGGAAACACCAATGACTTCTACATTGCAAGGCACTCTGCCTCGCTTGGCCATCATTTATACTACCTCACCATCACTGCATGGGCAGAGCAGTTGCATGCACTCAGAGTGCAGCTGACGCTGACAGTGGCTACGACAGGGCTACGGCTTCCCAAACAGGAGCTACTACCATTGCCCATGGAACAATGTGCAACAGCTCTGCTTCTCAGCAGTGCTACCTGTCATGATCAAATACATAAATTTAGATCATCACACTTTGGACTGCTTGGGCCACCTTTTCACCATGAAGGGGATTAATTCCTAGTTAAGTTTTTCTTTAACATACAAAGCATAACAAGAATGACAAAAATCTAAACTTCCAGTAAGCATTAAGCCAGTACCTTGTGTGGCCAAAGATCACAGACCTACATTCTCCTAATCCACTTCAACGCAGAAAAGAAAACAGTGTATAAATAGAAGGCCTGATGTAATTCAGAAAAAGCTGCTATTAAAAAGTCAGCATTTTAAAAAAGCTAACAGAGACATATCTCAGCTGAGGCAATTATTTTGTAGGTTAAGAGGAGAGAAATACTGCTGCAATTGAAGATTTGTCTTCACAGGGGTTCTCAGGAAAGTCAAGGCAAATCAGTTGAGGGAATGAAGTCAGTTCCCAGTCAGATGAACATATATTATGGCAGCTTATCCTTCCTCCAAGAGGAAAAGGGATCAACTGTACTGATGTAAGATCACTTTGAGGATGGGCCAAGCATGTTCATGGAGGGGCTTAACACACTTTAAGGTATGCAGACTGACTTTGTGCACCTAGTGCCTCCCTGGCTCTGGCATTGCCTTTATCCACCCTTTGTGGTCCCTGATAATGAAGGCTGACCTAATGGTCCCCGTCCCTGACCTTGCACTACTACAGCACTTTCTCTTTTATTTAGATGCAGAGCCCGGGGAAGGGGATGTTATACAAAGAGCCCTGGCAATTTCTAATAGCTAACTATCTTTAATAATGAGGCGTAAGATAACAAATCAAGTCTGAGTCATACCTAATTAGAAGGATGGGAACTGAAAATGAATGTAATGAGTCAAAATTTCTGAACAGTGCTTTTATTATCAAGTCAATAATTAAAATTGAGAAATCGGTGTTTTGTAACATAATCAAGCCAGTACACAAGCAATTTCTGGCCTTACCTCGAGTGTCTTGGTTTTGATTATTATTTCTCCTTTCAGAAAACTTGGATTACTATAAATGTTTGTTTATTTGTTTGTTTGTTTTTTCAAAGAAGAAACTGATGAGATGCACTTAGTTACCTTTGTTGGGACATTGTCAGGAGAAGCTGGCCGTGTTGTTACTGCCTCTGTAATTAGGCTACTCTCTTTGCAACAGCAGGGAAGAGGCAGGAACAATTAAAACCGAACAATTAAAACTGAAAAAAATGCTGGTTGCATTATTTTGTTGAAGTCAGAAATACTTGTACTTGTATGGCACATGGCACATACAGTTGAAATGAATCTGCGTTCTTAAATGCTACGATATGTACATGCAAAGCAACGATGTGCGTTTTAAAAAGGGACCTATAGGTGTTAAATTAAGCAGACTTCAGAAGAATCTTTGTTTATATGAGACAGATATTAATTCACTCTCATATCTTCCCTCTGACATATACCTTCTTGTAACTGTGGACTAGCTCTTTTTAGGCTTGTTCAATATGGATCCCCCAAGACGAGTTTTCTTATGTGCAACAACTAAGAGCAACGATACTGCTTTCCCAACCAAACATTCACCCTGGTCTACCTCTTTTTGCTCCACCACAACATGTTTCGACACAAAAAAACATAGGAAAGCCTGGTATTTACTTCAATGCTTGCAATGTTGGCCCAGATCAGAGCTGTTTGATTATTTTTAGCTCACAACCACCAGGTAATTTTACTTGGGCTCACTTAGTGGGAGCAGCACATCAGCCCCAGCCCTGCCCAGCCAGCCAGGCATTCTGCCTTGCTGGTGCAGCTGGGTACCAGCTGGGTATGGAGCACTGCATTCACACTCTTCTCCTCCCCCTCCTCCTCTTGCCCCTAAAAAAAAAAGATTGAGATGTGACTGCCTTTTCCAAAAGAAGCAGGGGATGATCCAAAGGTATTGCGTCCAGTGGAAACCCACCACCGCCAGCAGCCAGGTAATACATGATGCAGTCATATGTTCCTTATTACTCCTAGTAGAAAGTAATAATATTTTAATCCAGCATGCTAGACACGGAGCGCAAAAGGGAAATGCACTCATCCTCAGTTTGGGGCTGATGGATAAGCGATGTCTCCATTAAGCCGTGCCTGTGATCTGACACTATCTGAAAGGCAAGGCTGCTGCCCGGGGAGCCTGCCTGATGCTCGCTCCTGCGGCTCTTGTGCAAAAGGCTTCAATTAATAGTGACCTCAGCATGGGAATATTTCTCCCTGGGAGGGAAAGGAAGCATCACAGACTTAAAGCTGTTCTCTCACCGAGACTGGGGTGAAACTGTGCCATGCTGGATTCACTGCCGCCAGACCCACTTGGGTAAAGAGTACACATCATGACGCAGCACGGTAACACAAACTAAAACAAAAGCACTGATTTCTTGCATATTTGCAACGCAGGGGAACTATACCACAGTATGTATGTGTGCACAAACATGGTCCTCTCCGCAGGCTTGCTAGATACCTTGAGGTAATGCTGCTACACACACACACTCACATACAGACACCAATTTCACATATACACAGCTGCACATGATGCACAACACAGGGGAAAAAAAGTACAGAAAACTGGTAGTTACAAGTTACTCAGGGTCCACAGGGATCCTGAAAGGCAAAAGAGATGACAAGAAAAAAAAGTGGGGGGAAATATCTGAAAAGGGGCTGTATTCAAATATTCCCTACACAAAACATTTTTTTTACTGGAAGTATTATACTACTTTCCCAAGAGCTAACACTTCAGATATCACCTGCAGTGATAAAGAAGCTACTGAAACACAACATCCAGGCTACCCTAGTCCAGTGGAGTTAAGATTACCTTTATTCCTGATTCACTCAGGGGGAAAAAAAAAGAAAAAAAAGAAAAAAAAACCCCAACCCAAACCACAGAGTCTCTCACACAGTTGGAGGCTGCTTTAAAATAGATATATTTGCCCATCTTAAAACCATCAACAAACCTCTTTCTACCATAGGATTCTGGCTAGCATGGAAAACTGGGCAAGCACCGTGGACTCAAATGATTAATAATGCATGAATTCCTCTGAATCAAAGGTAAAGCCAGCAAAAATGACAAGCAGAAGGAGAAAGCATCTTAAAAAAATTACCAGAGAGCTAGTTTTGTATCTAAAGGCAACACCAAGCCTGCCAACTTCTCAAAGAGGCTGCCAAGAAGCCAGATGCCATAACTGGAAGGATATTATCCAGAGTTTTACATATGAGTCTCATGAGTGCCTTTGAAAAAGGACAAAAAAATGGATGCTGGCAAGAGCTCAACTGTTTAATTTCTATCCCCACCCTAAATATTTATTTAAAAGTTAAATTGAAACCATTGCAAAAATTAAAGACAGGATGTGTAAATACAATGTTAAGTATTTACAATGACCCACAAGGGCGAGCTAGCCTTACCAAAGCGCTGGAAAATTCTCTGTGAACACGAATTACAGACCTGAGGTCATCCCAAACTCCCTGTTTGAGCTGGGCTTCAGAGAGCACACAGAGTCCCCGAGGCAGGACTTGTGATGGCTGAGTTTACAGAAGTGCTGCCTGCCCCTGCGGCTGGGGTGGGCACAGGAGGACTCTGTGCCGCTTCTCTCCCACCCAGTAGAACAGGCACACAGCTCATCCCCATCATATGTCGGGTTACACCTGTCACACTGCAGGCCCTGCGTGTGCCCCAGCCTGTTATAGGAGCTGCCACGTGGCTGGCACGCAAGAATGACGCCTTTGTCTTGGCTATGTTGGAGGCATGTATGATCATATCATGGAGGAGGTACTGACCACCCTTCAGACAGAAGCCAGCTGTAGACCATCAGAACAGTTTTGATGGTCTGCAGCTTTCTCCATTTTCGTACCTGAAGAAGTCAATGCAATGAGGTAGGGAAACAGCCTGCAAGTAATAAGCTGCGTAAAATAGGAGCTGAAGAGTCTCTAATCAGCCAACAGACCAAAGGTTAACTACCTCTGTTCTGCAGCAAAGTCCCACAAAGTGTTAGGTAGCACTGTCCAAATTAGATCCAGTCCATCTAACAAGAAAATGACCAAAATATTTGGGATTTTAGGATGAATGAAACAACATCTACAGAGGTCGCTATTGAACCTGCAAGCCCAAACTCTGATTTTATTCCATATTGCCCCCATTTCATGAACACATAAGCACACACATTTGAAATACTTGCATAATTCCATTTAAATCACTAGAACTCCTCCTGTGCATCTAGTTAAACACTTGTGCAGGGTCTTCTTAGGTCACAGTCTTGCACTGTTTATGCAGAAAAAAATTTGTAACCAGATTGATTTGTATATCCTGCCATCGCTTGGCACTGAGCATTTGTATTCCTTGATGTTAACAGGCATCTGTCAAGCACTATCCTATAAAAAAGTTATTCAGTTGCACACGTTTGTAATATGCAACTGCATATATTATTTGGGAAAAGGAAAGGCAGTTATTTTGATTTCTGCCATAAAATACAGCATAAGTGTAAACTATGAACTGCAGAACACAAAAAAATGTAATGACTCTTTCAAATACTGGCCAAGTAAGCAGTATTTTACAAGACAAGAAACAAATGTTCAGGTCAAAACTGCAAATGGAAGTGACCAAGCTCGTACTGGACTTGGAGGAGCAGAAGTTCCAGTCCCAAGACTGTGGCAGGTTAACATCTCATCTCATCAAACACACCTGCTCTGCCTCTCCTTCTGGACTTTCTACAGCCTCATTAGGATTTGTTAGGCTTTGGGGGCTGATTTTTTAAGAAAACACCAAGGTAGCATGCAAAAAAAGAAACTAAATACTGAATTAACCTAAATACCCCTTTTAGCTAGTTCAAGTCTCGTTTATAATGTGCCTGCACTGCTTTGCATTTACCATGAGGCTCCTCAATTAGTTCATAGACAAGTTAACCTTCTATCTCCCAGCAAATATATCTCATGCTCATTTTATACAACACAGCATTCTGCTGGCTATTATCCATCATTTACAAGTGTTATTTGTCTATAAAAATGACACTAAAAAGTTGAAAAATGATTCTGCTCTGCCTGCTTCTGGATGTGTTTTAACAAATGGTACCAATGCAAAAGGCTCTAAGTCATGTAAGAAGCAATTAGTCAAAGAAGCCATAAATATTTTTAAAAAGGATATAAATGATTGCTTGCCAGATAGTAAAAGCTCTAAAGGTTGCTACATAATAAAAGATTGAACCTACACATACATATCTGAGTAACTTGACCCCTGTGTGCAATCCCGTTAAGATGAAGATGGTTACTCAAGCAAGTAACATTAGCCAGGTGAGTAAGTGTTTGTCTTAAAATAGTTAACATAGTATTCTTCATTATTTATTGTTAATGAAGTTAATCAAATTCAGTGCTACTTACTCATGCATGCATTAAATAGAAACCTGAACATGACATGCAAATTTATGGAACAGAGATTGAAAGATCATTATCTGTAGAGAAGAAAACCCAGCAAAGAAAAGGATGCATAAAATGTGTCTGTTATCTTATTAGAACATAAACTGTTTTGCTTAAAACATAAATATTTATTTTAATTAATTCAATTAACCTAAATAATAGCTTCCACACATGAAAACGATAGCTAATGTATGAATTTTGTGATTTCTGAGGAAGATGTAGGCCACAGCCACAGCTACCATCAACGAATTGGTCTAATTCCATGGAATTCAGTGGAGCTCTACCAATTTATACCAGTGTGCGTCTGGCCTGTAGCTCCCCCACTACCCGCAACTCTTACATTAAACTGAAATATAATACACGGCATGCCACCAGAAACCCAAAAGTATAAAAAATAAATCGTTCTATTTACTTTTCAGTTAACAAATAAGGTGAGCATTCCCTACTTTCACCTTAAAATTCTGAAATCGCAGCCAAGGCATTTCTTTTATTTTTAAATGTAGATACCTGTATAGATGCTTAGAGGCCAGACAGATGGGTTTGGCAATCCCAGAGAGAGAAAGAAGGATGAAAAAACTTTAAAAGTGCAACTATTAAATATTCATGCCACTGGCATTCTGTACCTTCAGTGAAGTTCTTGCTCTATATATGGAATGAAACCTATGGTTAAGCACATGACTCCACTAGCTATCAGTTTTGAAAGAGTTCTTTAAAATGTGAGAGGGAAAGACTCCCTATATTGCTAAATATACATCAAAATATGTTGAGAAAATAGGGTAAGAAGACATATTTCTGCACGTTCCTTGGCCTTTAAAAAATTACAGATCAATTCTGTTTTAAAAATGATCTTATTGTTCAGACACCTGAAGAAAAAACAGTGCATTATCTTCAATCATATTTTTAAGTTCTAAGGTGATTTTATTAACTCCTTTTTATTGCCCAGTTTAAATATTCTAATTGGCACACAGCACACTTGCAGTCACTAGATATCCATTAGACTTTAATGTGTTTGAAACGGTCTACAGTATTATGGGGATGGCAGACCTACCGCGGCCCCATTTACAATGATGCAAGGTAAGTGGGGCATAAAACCACAATGGTTAAAGCCACTGGTAAGAATAAAAAAAAGCTTCCTCCAGCTTCTCCAGCGTGTATCTGTATGGATGGTTTTGCACATGCAAGGGACAGTCTTCATAAGCACTGATGACCACACTGAGGTCTACAAGAGTGCGTAGGTAGCAGAAGCGGAGAGGAGCATGTCTGCAGGGCACACAGCGGCTGCCCAGTACATGCACTGGGGTTTGCTTCCACACCATGAGCTGTGTGTCCTCTGTGACTGCTTCCAATATGGAGCACTTACCCAACACATGCTGTAACTGTCCTCTCCACAGTAAGCGTGAGCCTCTGCGCACACCCACCGCTGAGGCAACCTGCTCTCCCTCTGCTCTGAGCCACGACGTGCCATGCAGGGGGAAAAGAGAAAGCAATGCACTCTCTACAAGAAGGGTTTGTCTTCTCCCACATCCCCCCAGAATCACAGATACAGGGAATTTATGTGCCTGATACAAGAAACAACTATGTATCTGTGCCCAATATGTTGCAAACCTTGTTCAGGAAGGTGGTTCTTTTCCATAAAAACTGTCCTTGCAATGCCACCAAGGCTATTGGGATCCCATGTGGATCCCTGTGGGGATCCCATGTGGATCCCATGTGGGGATCCAAATTCCAGCCATTTCAGGAGAACGAGAAGGTCATGACTGTGAGAAGCATGAAAGGAAGACCGAGATAGTCTGATCCACCTGTTCAAGGGAAAAGTGAGGGTGGTGCAGCCATGTTACCATGAATGAGAAAGCCCTTCCCACTGACACGCTGTAGCTGTGCAAATGCCAGCCTGAAAATAAAAAATAAAAAATTACAAACAAAATCTGAGTTCCACATGATAGTTTTAATTCATTTCCATGCAAGAGGTTTAAAACAGCCCATGTTTTATGATACTTAGGAAATATTCATAAAAGCCTACAGAAATCTGGAGATCTTTCTGCAACTACATAAATAACTCCTCTGCCTCCATTCCTGGGGAAGTGCAAAGGCCACGTGAAGATTCATCCCCTCTTTCCCTCTCCCCCTCCCCAGCTTTTCAAGGCACTTCAATGTACAGGAATAATCATGTTCTTCAGCAGACTCCTTTATCGAGTCAAAATAACTGATTCCACACATTTAATCGCAGAATCCTCCTTTTATCCTCTAATTATGAAGTGGTGCCTGTCGAAATTAAAGTGGCGTGGTTGTAAATATTTTCAGGCACAAAGGAAGAAGCAAAGCCAGCTGAGCAATTGAGTAAGAAGGGAGGGAAAAATATCCTGGACCTTCTGTGTTCTTCAGTTACAAGTGATGAGACAATTTTTATTTGGGTGGTTTTACACAATAAATTTTAAAGAGTAGTTTCTTAAGTACATCTAAAGGTTAAACCTTCCAGCAGCTAATCTGTATGTAAGAACAAGTAACTGTCAAATACTTAACCTTTTACAGATTAAAACTGTCTGCCTAACAGATGTGAAATCATCATTGTTGTAATTGTTATAAGTAGATATCTGAGCATTTTCTGGAGATAGATCTTTTTTTTTTTTTTTTTTTTTTTTTTTAGCAGTAATTTTATGCCCCAGGTCACTTGCATATTCACGGCTGTGATAAAACCACTGCTTTCCACAAGAAGTTATATGCCAGGACTTTATAACTGCTGTACTGGTTTCTAGCACCAAAGTTATTGGTTGTAACGGGCAGTTTTAAGTTATTATGAAATGAACTTGTAGGGTGACTGGAAATGTTTGATTGTTCAGTTGCTATAAGTGGTTGTATCATTGAATTCACCATAGTATGGTCAGGGCATAGGAAGAGAAAACAATTTCTGATAAGTTGCAAATGTTACTATAAAATATTGCTCTTTGACAACATTTGATAGAAATACACTCAGTTACTAGAATATGTCTAAAATGCCATTACATTTATCAGTTGGAAGTATTAAGGAAAGGTAAAAATGCTTCTACTATGGTAAGTGAGCATGGAAACAGTATTTTTTCCCATATGCTACTTACATATAGCAGGGCAAACTAGCTTGAAAACCTTCAGATACCACCAAGTAGATACGTGTTCCTACAGGGGTCTATGTTTAGGACAGTGTCCTGCAACTGGACCAGGAATTTCCCTCTTCACTCACAGGGAAACATAATTATTAGACTATCTAGCAGCTAAATCAGTTTATAAATCCCGTATTTACATACAGACATGTGGGATTTGCAGGCATAGATTCTGGCTTGGCCTTCATCACGCTGCCAAATATGCATTAGGAAAGTGGACCTGCCTCAGACTGAGGTCCAGGCTTCAACCTCCTTTCCCCTGCAACTCTTTGCAGTTTTATATCATTTTAGCTGCAAATACCAGAGGTCATGATTCTTCTGGTGTGAGATGCTGCACCGGTCTAGCACAGGCACAGAGACTGCCCTTCACAGGCTGCAGCTACCTCCCCCACCGCCTTTCCTGAAAGAACTCATTTACTCCAGCAGGAAATTTCTTGCAAGTATGTGTTTTGGGCTCTGCTCCGGATACTCAACCTGCACTTTTTTTCCATCTACCAAGTAAATATGGTTTTGAAACAAGAAAGATATGGGGTTTTTAAAAAAATTCTTTTTAACCTGGGTCTGTTGCACAGATTGATACATACTGTGTGGTCAATGGGGCTTCCTTCAGAAGCAAAGCATCAGACCGTGGTGTCTCCCCATCATCTAGTCCCTCTTCCCCGGCCGTTAGCTTGAACCTGCTAATTGATTTCAACCAAATCTGACAGAGGTTTCAAAAAAGTCCAACTAAAAATCAGCAGCTGTTTACATAGTGCTAATAACTCGGTCCTTTTTCCATGCCAGCTGATGGCAGCCAGCTGTCCATCAGCACATGAGCATCCTTCAGTTCAGGCACAGCTCTGAAACCACTCCAGCTGCTGGTGTTTTCTCCCCAGGTCAACATAAGAGGAGCACAAGCAAGATATAATCACAAGGAAGATGCAATCACTCACAAAGTTTATATAGTGGGGCTGCTGGTTTACAAGACACAAAACTATGGTCTAGTTTTGGCAATTCCACTGCTCAGAAAAGATTTTTTTTCCTACCTAGATGAATGGTATTAAAATAACAATACTGACTTAAAAATAATCATCATCATCATCATCATCTGAATGCTAATAATTGTCAGTTAGACCCTATAAGTGTTCAAAGCCCAATCACTAAAGAAGGAAAAATGAGGTTTGAAGAGCAACAAAAAAGCCAACAAGCGCACACTCTCTTGCAAAGTACTCTGCAAATGACCCCTCACACCTCAACTCATCTGAAAGGGAGATGTAAAAGTTGGTGCATCACCACCCATATAAGAGGTCATTTCCAGGACACAATGAAGCAATATGCACTGACCTGCACTCTGCATCGATGCAGTTTCTGTACAAGTTTATTTGTGAGCTGAACTCGAGCAGAGAATGCCAGCTGTGCCATATTGTAAAGTGGATTTGTCATGTGGATTTATCCATACTTTGTCCATTAAGTCACCCTTGGGAATGAGCACTAGTTAGAACTCTCTGATAGATGTAAAGGGTTTTCATACAGACGAGGGGGGGGAAAAAAGGAATGCAGTGATTTCAAGATACTGGAGGAAAAAAAAAGAGGTATTATTAGCACATCGAAAGGCATCTGAAATATAAATTATTTGAAAGCACATCACTTTATATATCCTGTTAATTACATGGTTAATATTATGGAATCTGACAACTCCCCATAGACACCAGGACTATTGATGAGTTCCATTTTATGTTAGAAATTTCTCTCTTCTTGTGCAGAATTACCTCTTTAACCTCTTTCAGTCCAATAAATTCACATTAAAATGTGACCAGGAGTGACAACCCTGGGAGAGGACTAACCTCTCCCTCTATCATGTCATTTTAGCCTCAGTATCAAATTGGTACAGCACTCCCATAGCTATTAGCTCAGCTCTCCTCCTGCCTCCTGAGTAGATGAAGCAGTATGTCTAATGAATTTACAATCCTTAAGTACAAAGGTAGCTATCAGCAAAACTACATTCAAATCAAACTACCAATAAGGGTAATTGTAAAATCGTAATTTTCTGGGAAGTTTTCACTAAATACCATCTCAGCTTTGTAGCTGAATGTTTTCCAAAGTCTAGCCTTACAGCTATGTGAAAGTCAAATATTTCATACAGTACAGTATATCTTGCTCTACAGAAAAAAAAAATAATGACAGATATTCTTTAATACAATGAAATGCAATTTAAAGCAAGTCAATAAGATACTAACCTCTTATACTCAAATGAGGGCTACGTTATACATCATGGGTTAGAAGTTAAAAATTAAGAGAATGGTTTTTGCCGCTCATAATTCAAAGATTGTTGTCAAAAGCTTTCTGTTCATAGAAATGCTATTGGTTTTATTCAGCTGGCAAAAAACTGTGCAGTATTCTAAGTAGCTCAGACAGACAGCTTTTTTAGCTATACAGTTCAGAGCCAAATTTTCCTGAACAGCATAAGGACTTGATTTTGCTAATGCATACATGTTGCACTGTACCCGGTTCCAGAAATAACCGGCGTCCGTGAATGCAGGCTGGGGTCTAGGGAGGATACATGCTAACAGCCAGATTCCCTATTTTGCTTTGTACTCAGAGAGACCAGACATAACCAGCAAAAAGAGACTGCTGCCCTAAGAAGCCCTCCAACAGCACAAAGCTCTGCTGCCGCCCAGCTCAATACCTGCGTCTAGCTGATGAGAAAATAAGGAATATTGGGGATGGGAGGCGAGGGGCACCCTGCAGTACAGCAGCAACAGGCGAAATTCTCCACTGACTTCAGCCACCCTCGTGAAACTCTCATTTTTGCCAGGGCCAGATCCCTGAGGGACATGATGGGCAGCTAGCCTTCTGCAGGCAGCCATCCTCTCCTCCCCCTCCTAAGCCTGAGGAGAATAGAGATGAGGTGTAAAACCCGAAACCCCCTTCACTCCCCAGTTTTCTCTGGTTGTCAGATGAGTGATGCTTGCCAGCATTCTGAAGGCTGTGGGGAGCGTTTTTTTTCTTTCTCCTTCCCCTGAATAAACTCCTTTCTGTAACCATGCCATTCCTGCATGGTCAGGGGCAGCAGGAGAGGAGCTGAGCTCATTTGCTGTGCGGAGCTGTCAGCATCTCTCTCCAGGAAGGCAGGTTGCCAGCCTCTCAGAGCCAGTTATGTGGTGGCCTGGCCTCAAGCAACCCTCATTTCCCACTATCACATTCCCACTTTTTGTCACACACAGGGAATCCTGTACACCGCACCCTCCTTTTCCCCTGTGGCCGTACTCGATTAGCACAACCTAGTCCTAGCCTTGGTCCTAGCCCTTCGTGGTCAATGGAAAAGGACAGACAGAGGGAGCAGGAAGCTGGACCAGCCAGAGACTTTGCTGCGACAGCCCAGAGGTGGTTGCAGAGGAACAGATGAAGCCTTAGGTGTGAAATCTCCTAGTGTTTGCTCGGTGTTGTTTGGTGTGAGTGGCCCTGAGGAAGGAGTGACTGCAGCAGGAACAGATAGAGATGTTCTTGCCGACAGGAACAGAACAGGACACTTATTTGTCCCCATCTCCTTTCTGGAAGAAAATTATCTGCTACTGCTAATGCCGAAATGTGTGCATCATGCTCATGTCAGCACCAGGTTGAGGAGTATGACAGAAGTTGGCAATTGCAGATCAAGGCTATCTTCAAAATTTGGATAGAAGCTGCTAATTTTGACTGCTCTACCATATAGTGGTACTTCTCATTCTTACAAGAAATGCCTAGAATTTGATATGGGCATTACATTAGCTATATTTTAAATCTGTACAAGCAAATTCAGTTAGATAATTGCACATATGTGTGTAATTTTCCACATACCAATGCCAGCACCCTGCAGACTGTGCAATAGGCTACTCAGTTTACATCCCCATGTATTTTGCTTGCTCACATATAGGGAAGCCCATAGTTACTAATATTCTTTTAGAAATCTGACCTGCTGTCTACTGGGAATTATTATACATCTCACCAGAAAACACTGAATAGTGGATAGTTCCTGCATGAGAGCATGAGGACACGCATGCCTTTACACTTATGCACTGCACATGCCTTTTCCCCAGGCACATACCTGGCAGGTGCAATCCAGACCTTCATTTGTCACTCAGACACCAGGAGTAGGCTCTCCAGAAATACTCTAAATAGATTAGATTAAATGAGAATTATCTTCTGTCGTTTTAGACCGTCTTGGCATTAACAACAAAACCGGGTATATTTTCCAGGCAAACATGCTTCCTCTGAAATACTAAAAGATAGGACAAATGTTCCTGTCTCCTCTGAAATGTTCACCAGTCCTCACTAGAGAGAAGCAGCTGGCTTTAGTTAATGTGGTGGGATAATATTAAACTTAATAACTGTAACAACATTAAGATCTAAACCTTCTTCTGAAAGACTTGGGTACAGGGATGAGCTGCACAGCTGAGTGCACAGTTAGGCACCCAGCTCCCAAAATGGATCTCACAGTGGTGCGCTGGGCACTAAAGCTCCCTGTACGGAGGATGGGGAGAAACCAGCACCCAACAGCCAGCTTCTCAACACCCAGAGGTGATGCTGGGAGCCAAACCCTATGCCTGCCAAAGGGAAATGTCAAAGAGAACCTATGGGTTTTGCTGTGATTAGACTCCACTGTGAAAGCAGGACTCACAGCCTGAGTCCCACCCATGTGCCTTCTTGGGCATTTAGGTCAGACAGCAGGGGCACACCTTTCTTTGAAAAGAAATCCAAATGACACAGCCAGGCACGCTGTTTTGTTAACAACCCAGTGGTTAAAAGACCAGCAACAGAAAATGGGAAGGCCAGATCCAAGTATCTCTCCAGCATGGGGTTCACATCCATGGATTCAGTCTCAAGGAACATGAGACCATTAGGCCAAATGCTTTTCTGGGTGACAAGCCCTTCACCACCCTTCCTGGAGCCTGACTGTGGTATGGACCTGGAAATGGAGGTATTATGGGATCAGGAGTAAAGTGGCTGAAACAGCTGGAAAAGGGGAGCCCTGACTTCCCTGGGTGGTACTATCCCAGAGCTGTGTAACCTGCAACTTGTGAGCAGTACAGACAGTGTGTGGCCATAGCCTATCTTGGACTTCTCCGGGCCCTTACGTACTGGGCTAACAAGTCTGCTAATCCCCAAACTGCCTCTAGGCATGTGCACTAGCAAAGCTGGAGATAAATCCAAATGTGCTTCTGCCAGAGAACAACATCGTGGGTGCCTAGCTGGGTTCTATGGGGTTTCTGGATCGTGGGTTTTGCTATGTTAATTCCGCCTCAACTGTGCACATACACCTCTATGTTGCATCTTGCTTAAGAGCTGTAAAGACTGAAGTAAGGATCTGCTTTGGTGGCACACCACCAGCTAAATTAATCTCCTGGCATAAACTTGCACTGCTTGCTTCAATGAACAAAATCAAAACCAAGTCTCCAAATAACTCAGAGGAATTACTGGCTGATGTGGCAATCATTAGGCATATTAAGTGACAGGTATAATGAAAGTGATTTTTAGTGGTTCAGATAGATAGGCAGCTAGTACGTTAGCACCACATTCAGCTTCCAACCTAGGTATGTCTCCAGCCTGCTAACAAGGATCCTTTGTGGATTACTTGCAGTACTTTGACCTTGCAGAATTGCTTGCTTTTTCTTGTCACTGGAGAGCCAAGATTATTCTGTGCTCCCTTAGTTTGTACTTCCCATAAGCAATAAAAGTATGTCTCTTGCCTTAACTGACTGAATTTCTCAGTAATCACACACCTCAGATTACAGACTTCAGGTTTAGCTGCATTGCTGTATGAAGTGCTGTACAATGAGCAATCTACTGACTTTCTACCGTGCTTAGGAAACACAATCTCACAAATAACTCCAGTTCCACCTCTCTCCTTTTAAGCCTGTCAGGTGCCCATGCCCACAAAAAAAGGTTTGTCTGGCTCACATGGGAAGTTTTCAGCATGTGTGCACAGTACAGCAGGGCAGAGATCCCCAAGCTAACAGAGACCGAAGCAGGACTTCACGTATAGCATCATGCAGCCCTATAGGCTTTGGTCTAGGAGAAGCACAGCTGTACTTGCATGATGCTGAGCCCAAAATAATTAGGCTTTCCTCCTGAAAAAAATGCAGGACAAAGCTGACTGACTCCTATATTGTTCCCTATGAACACAGCTGAACTGCTTACAGACTTATTGATATGACGTTTGAAGTGCAACTGGTGCCAAATATCACAGAGCGTTACTTAAGGTAAATACAACCCTAGTGTTAATAATAATAATATCATTTGTTTTTATCATCACCCAGCGTATTTTCATAATGCCTTTCAATGCATCTGGCCCATATCAACTGTATGGTAATTGAGTGTTGTCAGTAAAATTATGCAAAATTAATTTTGACACCCTTTCTCTGAAGTGTCTGTTTTGTTCTTCTGTGTCCTTGGAATGAAATGTTTTGATACCAGCAATTTTCTTCAGAGGAAATAGCTCCCCAAGCTCCTGTGGCTACCCTTCTAGCTGCAATACTGCTGAATGTGTCATACCCAGGTTCTACCTAATCCTCTGATTCCTGCTTAACAAGTCCACAGTTATTTTCAAAGATCCCCTTCTATGTCTTGCCATTATTAAGAGAAGTAATTTTCTGTTCACTTGAGTAAAAATATGACTGATGCTAATTTTCAGTGTTAAAGCCATGTATCACACACTAAGAAAAGCATTACGTGTACTCTTTACCTATCAGGAAAAGATTGATATCACATGTACGGAAGACCTGACCCGAGCATGTTCCATATCTGGTTGCATTACTTTTGCTTGATTGCTGAGAGCTAAATCTATGCAAGTAGATCATATCCATGAATGTGTCATGCCTCACTATGTCACTGTGCCAGAGACTCATTAAAGATCAACTCAAAGCTTCCTTCCTAATTTATATTTCTTCTATGAGTTGCTTTCATTTGAGAAATCTCTTTTGCAAAAGGAAAGCTGTCCATTGTTTGGACTCTAAAAGGAAATGTAGGTGTTTAATTGGTGGATGTGGCTTTCATTATACTTTCCATCTCCACCACAAACCCTCTTCATAAATTGTGACAAGTCTGTTGGCAGACTGCTGTATCAGACTGGAGGTAGCTGACTTGATAAGCATGTCACCCAGCCGAAGGAAAACATGAATTTCCTCCAACTTTGCTCAGAATTGCTAATTAGATTAAAGGCAGTGTCCTGAATTGGCCCAGAAAACCACCATGAGAAAGTCCTAGGGAGAGGCAAGACTATATAACTCAACAGGGGGTAGCAGTATCTCAAATACTTTCTGGTTTATTGAAATCAAGCTAGCATCTTTGCTCTGAGTATACTCCTTATTTAAACACAAGTGCAGTGATTTACAATCCAGTAAAGTCCCCAGCTTCATTTCTATGCAGCCCGTATCATGACGGTAACACAGGCTCATTTGCCAGAGAAAGTAAAGAGGAGATGCTTTCATTTTTATAAAATCAGTCACCCGGTCTTACAGGGCTGAGGTCCTTTCTTTCCCTTGCAAACGGATGCAGAGGTGGGGATGAAGGGAGCACTGATCCAGTCAGTGTTGCAACTCTCTGCTGCTGTTTCACAAGGGGGCTTGTTCCTGCTCCTACTCAGACCAGAAATAAATCAAATCCTTGTGTATACACTTCGCGTTTCCCAATAGCCAAGTGGCAAGGAAGCATTTCCAATAGGCGCATTGCATGTGGCCACCCTGTCTTCCACCACGTGGAGATATTTTGTGCCAAGCCAGTTGGCTGACAGCGCAGAGAGCAATCCTTGGCCCATTTTAATATCTCCACTATGGCCTGAAGTTCACCACTTCTGAACATCCTCAGAGGTGGCAGGACAATACCCAATCACAGCAGGGGACTACCAGGATTCAGTCATTCCCTGCCTGAGACACTTCAACCTCCATTGCCCTCAGGAAGGTCCTCACACATTCACAGCTCTTAAACTAAAGCTCTCCTACAAAAGTAAATGTTTTGATAGAAACTGAGGGGCTACTCAAGATGCTGATGCCCTGAAGTAGTAAGAGCATTCACCTGACACACACAAAACCTTCGTGCAAAGAAACTGGAGAACAGGTTAGAACTTTTAAGAATTAGAGGTATAATTCACCAAAAAAATGCCTAAATTGACAGAAAAAGCACCTTATGGGCGTGGGATTGTTTACATTTTCAGGGTGTTATGGCTTGAATGAGTATGGGCACACTGAAAAACGATGCTCAAGTTTTAGTCTCCCACACATCCCACTCCCCCTGGACATGCCCTGGAAATGCTGACATGAAAAGAGGAAGTCAGCAGTTTTGCCAGAGCTCCCGGGCAAGTCAGTCATGGTGGAAGCCTGACATCCAGAAGACCTGGAAAATGGCCAGTTTGTGCACAGCATGTCCATCCTGCATGCCTGCATTCAGGTGCATCAGATTTATTATGCACGTGCAGATCACCTGATTTATTGCCATGGTTTATTACCAGGTGCAGGAAGGCCAACAGCATATTCAGAAAATGTTGGATTTACTGCACGTACACGGGACATCCGCGAGCACACACAATCCCCTTTTCTCCTGAGACTTCCTAGGAGGAAATACGGGAACCATACTCAACTACTGGATTCACTCTGGTTCTGTACTTGTCTGCAGGCAGAGACAGACTTCTGGGATAAACACAGCTACTTTAGCATATTCTTAGAGTGTATTGTGAGAAAGCTTGTTTGTACTTTTCGATCCTCCAGAGGGAACTGTGAGCGGATAAGGGTGAACTAGCAGTATTTCAATAGAGCTATAGTCTGTTTCTCTACCGCACAGCAGATACATTAGCACCTAATGAGTTACGATGACTTCAGCTTTAACAGATGACTTTTCTTCCGCCAACCAAATTACAGGATAAGCACCACTGAAATTTCATTAGCTGGTTTTGCATGTGAATATGAGTTGAGGAAAGCAAAACACTTGAGTTACGTAGTTGTTCAAAAAATCAGAATTCCATTTTCTTTAAGGCTTTCAATGAGAGGTACGTTTCCAAGCCATTTCTGAAAGTGGGAATTAGGGGATATTTGACTGGCATCCAGGTGCATGCTCTAAGACTCACCCTGATCCGAAGCAGCAGTACTGCAGTAGTACTCCACCGCAGTACTCTAACAGGTATATTTAACCAGTTCCCATCGGTGCCGCACATATTCTGATGAGGTGCTGGAGTGCCTTGAAGAATACCCAAGAGTTACTGGCATTTCAGTACACTGAGCCCTGAGGAGTCTCTCTCCTCACTCATTGTGGACAGGCTCCCAGGCAAGAGAGAGGTTGCCTCCATCTCCAAGTATGGCCCCAGGGAGCACTCCCACACCCTGGAGACACTTCTTCAGGTACCATCCCTCCTGATCCTACCCAGAGCAGGGGGCTTTCTGCACCCAGAACTTGTGCCTCCACCGCGCAAGTCCCTGCCTCCCCTGCCATTCCTGCAGCTGAGCCTGTCACCTTCAGCCTGACTCTGTGGCAGTGGTTTTAGGCAATTCTGCAGGTATCATGTACATGGAGGCAGCATTCCTTTGTGTCAGGTCATGGAGATTGCTCAAGTGCACTCGTTGCCTTTGATCTCATATGACCTCAGGCTCCAACCCTCCCATGAATAACTCCCTGGCACTGAGATACACCATCCTACACCAGGGAACCTGCAGAACTTTAACACATTGAGATTATGGTAGCTCTAAACTGCATTGTGTTACTGACTGAGACTTAGTTTACCCATATTTAGATTAGATACTAGGAAAAAAATCTTTACTGTGAGGGTGGTGAGATATTGGAACAGGTTGCCCAGAGAAGCTGTGGATGCCCACCCCTGGCAGTGCTCAAGGCCAGGCTGGATGGGGCTTTGAGCAGCCTGGTCTAGTGGAAGGTGTCCCTGCCCATGGCAGAGGGGTTGAAACTAGATGATCTTCAAGGTCTCATCCAACGCAAACCTTTTTATGATTCTATCAACTACCAAGAGCTTTGGGCAAGGGCATTTTTCTGCTGATACACATACCTCAGTTTGCACAACTGAACTTCATAGATGAGACCCAGCTCCAGCTGAGATGCTGCAGCAAACAGCATTGCCCAGGCAGGATGCTTCCACTATGAGCCCCTTTACAGCTCCTCACTGGTTCCCTCTGTCCTTACCAGGAAGACCCTTTGTGGCCTGTCTCCATCATTATGAAAAGTCATTACCAAAGTTATTACAAAAATGCTGATTCTAGTCTTCTCTTGACCCATTAGGGCAATTCACTCTTCCAAGTTTCCATCTCACACCTTCAGAGTATCCCTGTGCTGTCACTCATGCTTGGGAGAAGTCCTCATAAACATGCAAAAAATTGCCTCATTCTTCTTTCTGAGATTTTTGACAAGAAAGTTCTGGTTTTTCCTATCATGCTCACACTCATGCATTTGGCAGCACTGTCAGGCTGGCAGTCTGCTGCAACTGCTGTTTATTTGGATTATTAAATTACTTTTTTTTTTCTCTTTCTGACCAGTTTTGTCTATATCCATAATTTTCTTTTGTCTTTCACTTTGTCTGCAAAGGTTTTGGTCCCACAGCTGGTTCTTTGTCACATATCTGAACAGCATCTCATGTAGCAAATCTGGGTCCCTACCTACAGATGCAAAGTCCAATGGCAATGCACCTGAATAACAACAACAGACAGAAGGGTAAAATAACATAGCTGCCACTCTCCTGAAGTCAGTGCAGAACACTAGTCATTCCAGTCCATCAAGGAAACACAATTATCTAGGAACACGAGGAGCTTTGCTATTGTTTTTATTGGGATAAAGAGTTGGGATGTTTCCCCTTCTGGGAAACCTTCATTGTAGTTTAATTTCAAATCAGCAATGCTCCAGAATTAACTGCAAGTTTCATTATTTGACTATTTTCGTTCCTCCTTTTAACCCATATGATAATTCATTCCTTTTTTTTTAGCTATAGGTTACTTTGCTTTGTGCAAGTGTGTCACAGAACTCATTTTTCTAGTTACTTTGAGAAACCTGACATCTTGCAGCTGTTACACATCTTGTTTCAATTACATCTCCAGATAAAAAGAATTCTTACAGCCTGAAGGCTGCAGATGGCTTCCTGGTGAGGGGTTAACTCCAGCTTCGTATTAAAGCCTTTTGGGGATCCCTTTTCTTGGGCTGCTTTCTTCAGTCTCCTTCTCTTATGCCCTTCTAATTTTGCTATCTTACTTACTATAACCCCTATTCCTATCCAGTCACAGGAGAGGAACTGGAGCACCAGTGTCCATCCCTGCCTCCTTCCCACCCAAAGGTGCCTGGGGGTAAGCGAAGTATCTGTTGCTTGAACCTTACCTCCAGCTATCATGCAGGCTGCTTACAGCAGGGCACGGCTGAATGAGCACAAATCAGTGGAGTGACAACTCGGACCACCACTAATCCCTAATAAGTTCTGGACTGTCCCACGGATTTGGGAAGCTCTTGACAACTGGTGATGCTCTCAGCATCTGGCAAACCGCTTGTGTCCAGTTGGGGACCCTGAGATATTTACATTGTGCTTAATGGTTACAGAAGAGATTGATTGTCCCGTTCTTGGTATCTATCCAAAAAGGGTATATAAACCCCTTTGATCTTGCTAAGGCAGCAAAACATGTCTAACCATCAGTTATGTAAAGGTGGTTGTTATTAATTTGAATACTGCACAGAGAGGAAAGAACAGAAGTACCATATAATGAGATATATTAAGACTACAAAAGAATTAAGTGAAGCCGTTATGTTATGAATCATGATTTTATTGTTTAGCAGTCAGCTCTTGATGTAATTCAGATAATAATGAATGGGCTAATTCCTTCCACCTTTATTCAGGCAAAACTTCCATTGACTTCAAAGAGAAAGTTGTCCAAGTCAGGACTAAAGACTGCTGCATCTATCCCATTATTTGCAAATGCTTTTCTGAATATAAAGTATTCCTTTATAATGGGCTATTGCCAATAACAATAACATTTACATAATATAAACCTCTTACATAAGTGTCTTCTGTGTTCAAAAAAGACTTTTTATTCCTATTGCGAACTGCCACATTAAAAGTTCTTCTGCAAACCCTAATATCTATTAAAGTATAAGAACATACAGACTTTCTCAGTGTACCACTTTGATCATCTTTCCTTCTGCTCAATATTTTTCATTTCACCATATTTTTTCTCAGAAGAATGTGTTATTTATTGATTATTAGCAAAGAGACGATCTATCATTGCAAATATTTCTCTTTATCATAGAAAAGAGTGCCAAAAATGGGAAAATGTACTAAGCCTTGTTACATTTTAAGAGATGCCAGAAGTATTTGAGGAAACAAATGAATAAATAGTCCTACGTCACTGTTTCTCTCACTCTATAGTTCTATTTATACGTTAATGCCCTATACAACATTTCAAATTAGTACTTTTAAGTAATTCTTAAAATGATGGCTCAAAACCTGAAAAACGTGCTTAAGCGTAATACTTTCTGTTTTGATCTGGGCAACACTTCAGGTTTTTGACAAAACCAGATTTTTTTTTCTCTGATTATAAAGTATGCACTTCCATCTGGAACTTATTTTGATATTGTGAATCTTAATGCCTCAGAAAAGCACACAGAACAATGGACAGGCACTACTTGATTGTTTTAAATTGAAATTAATTAATTATGAAACAGCTGCAATAGTCTAAATTACTTATTTCCCCTGTCAGTGAAAATGAATTTACAGGCATTTGCAAAGCACACAAAAATAAAGAGGGAGACAAGAAAGTCTGTAAGAAGGGAAGTCATGTAGAATTGTCTATGATCTGTATTTCAAGAAAGTAAATAATTAATAGCTCCAAGGAAGCATATTAGAGATTGCTCTTTCTATTATACAGTCACACTGAGCAGTAAAATAATGCTTTAAATCTCAACAACAAATACAGTACAGAACTCGGTAGAGTTTACCTTTCCAGATAAGCATTTTTTCAGCTGAAAACAGCGATTTTTTCACATTACAACCAGACTGTGACTTAAAAGAAGCTTCTCAGTCATTTAGTCAAGACAGATGAGCAACGAGTGTTAGAAAAGCTACCAAGGCATCAAAAGATCTACAGTCAAGGCCATTAAAGAATAGCTAATCTGCTGTAGTTCAAATTCTCCACTAATGGGTTTCCTTGAATGTGCTTTACATCAGCTGTAATTAGTTCAAGATATTGCTACTTACATACTTCTAAGAACAACAACAAAAAAAAAAGGGTTGCATTTCTACCACATAGCATGTAATCATGTTTGCAGAGCCATGCACCCAGGCTAGTAAAGCTCTTGTGCAGTGCGAAGCCCTGTGTCACAGAAAAATACTTTGCTTAGATCTACAAAAGCCAGAGCAGGTCCAGCAGCAACAGCATTTATTGATGCTTTCCTTTCTTGGGGTTATCTCAACACCATTTTACCTGAGATGCTGCAGAACTAAATGGCCATGGATACATTAAGCCTCATATATTGGAAGTACATCCAATTTTCCTACCAGTGCTATGAGTTTGGAAGAGATATTCACAGCCAGTGGCACTGGGGGGAAAAAAAAAAAAAAAAAAAAAAGAAAAAAAAACCAACCAAAAACCAAACCCTTGCCAATTTTATGATAGAGCATATCTACCTGGCTTTTTATGATAGAGCATATCTACCTGGGTTTTGAAGGGATTCACTTCTCCTTAGAAAAAGATTCTTTTATTTAAGAGCAGCCATCTGACTTGATGACCTAGGAGAAACGTACAAACCTGTGGCCCTTTTGGACCCGTCTACACCGTGAAAGCCATAGAGCTCACAGGCTAGCTGCAAGCGCGCTGGTATAGCCAAACACACAAGGCATCATGGAGATACTAATTCAGATCAGTTGGGATGATGGTGGTTTTCTTGCAGGGAGCCTGAATAAATGGGTTAGCACACAATCACCTTTTGTACTAGGAAATTCCTGACAGTCTTCAGGCCTAACCACCAACAAAGCACATTGTAACATCCATTTATTCTTTAAACTGGCGACATTTAGTTAACTCAAGGTCATCATCCTGCAGAAAATGTTACACTCTCCTTGCCAAACACAAATGAAGAAATGCACACTTAGCTTTTATTGTTACTTTGTCCTTTAAAAACAGTTGATGACATGACAGGTCCCCTCCCTGACTACTTCAGACACAAAAAAAGTAAAATATGCCTTCTATTGGATGCAAATCAATATAATTATCTTCTCCAAAGTACTTCTGTCAACAAACTCTGTTCATTTTTTTCTGGACTGAAGTTCAACTATCTACTGCACTTGCTGTCCTAAAACAAAGGAGCACAAACCCATTACAATTACGTCATTCCCTCCTAAAATCGACATACCTGAGAAATGAACCCTCCTGGTCAATCAAAAGCGGTCAATGACACAAAGAATCAGCTTTCTCTTGGTGCATCTCTAGGAGGTAGAGACTACTTAGCTATGTCAGAACAAAAGCAAAACCACCACAAAGGAGGTTTAGGATATCTGCCAACACCTGTGCAGCAGAACAGGCTCCCCAAAACCTTCACGGTGACCAAAGCAAAGGCGGCAAGGATAGAAATGAGGACACGGATGGTAGGAGAGACCACTGCTGGGATGCTGCTGAATCTGAATTGTGCAAATGCATACTTCATCAATGCTTTTTCCTCCTTATACATCTGTCTGTAGTATTCACATTTTTCATACCACCACAGGTCATCATAATATCCTGGCACCTAGACTGCACCATCATGGCAACGCATGGACTAGGAAGGCCACCAGTTTCTCCCTAAAGGGCTTCAGAAGTGATACATGCAATGAGAAGTGATCACAGCTCAAAGCAATCAAAACATACGCAGTGTAAGGAGGCACCACGTTCATCCTCTATTTGTCCACTCCTGCCATTCAGTCGAACTAGGCTGAGCCACAAAGGACTCCTTCTTTGGTCCAAAACATGTGAAAACAACCACACGGGAAGACTGGGTTACATTAAGAAGTTGTGCTGCTTTGTCAGACACAACCCTCTTGTTTTTAGTTTTAAGTACTTACAGTTGTGGATCATCTTTATTGAGAAACAAAACATAGCAACAAAAAGCTTCTCACCAAAGATTTCTGGTCCCTTCTGCATAGTTTTAAGTGTTTCCTGACTGCTGAGACCACCGCTGCTGCATTGGAACTAATTTATTTTTTCAAAAAATACATAAAGGATCTCTGAGGATAAGTTTAAATTGCATTCCTACTGTCATATTTCCCAAGATACATCCGTATCCAGGTCCCTGATACATGCATGCAGGTTAAAATCTTCCTAAGAGGATAAATGCAGTGAACTTAAGTCACTAACACTACTTGTTGTTTGCTTAAGCTATTAGGAAAGATGAGATACCAAGCTGTAAGAAAGGAACACAAGTTATGCGGTATTACATTTGAAAAGACAGAAAATGTTTAGCACAGACTATTAATAAACACCATCATGCTCATTTAACTGTTGCTACAGTTCATTCACTCTTTCTCCTAAATATAAATCTGTAGTTATCCACAAATTATTTAGAAATTATATAGATTATCACCTAAGTATTAAACTACAAGTGCCCATTTTTTCTCTCCTGGGGCCTTAGGCAGCACCAGCAAGCATAACTGGTGCCTTCACGGTGATTTCAAGAGACAGAAGACCAGTGAGTAGCCCTGCTGGTAACGATGCCAGTGTGGTGGGTTCGGCCAGAGCAAGGACCGGCGGGCTCTCCAGGAGCAACCTGCCAGCAATTCCAGCCCCTGGCAGCAGCACCAAAATAGTAACTCCCATTCCCCAGCAGAGCAGGGTTTACGAAGAGGTGGTTTTGTTCAAAGCCAAGGAAGCTCGCTTACAGCTCTCCCTTTTCCTACTTTCAGTTTTTCACAAAGAACTTGTGGTTTTGCACTGGAAATAGCCTTACAGCTAACCAGTCCCTATACAAAGAAACTTTACATGGGTTTCCTAGAAAATACCATCTTTTTGAAATCTCATTTCGTGAGGATGTCACTTCAAAGTTACAACTTGACCAGTCTGTTAGATGAGACACTGTGTCACACAGAATTTAACCTCCCTGTTTTCTAGCTGTACGTAATATCAGTTTTTCTTCATTTCTATTGATTTACTTTATTACTCCTATTGTTAATAAAGTTACAACCAGACTTTAAGGTATCTCTGAACATATGCTGTGCATAATTGCCGGAACTATTTTTATCCATGCTTTGTTGTTTCCTAGTCATAAATATGATGCAAATAGATTGATTTGTTATATGAGGTGAAAACCCTTGCAATTAAATAGTTGCTTTCTCTAATAAGGGTGTTGTAGAGTTGAGAATGATGTTATTGCTAATATATGGATGACAAGATGTTCCCACAGCCAGTATTTTTACTGTGTCTTTTTTTTTTTCTTGATGGCCCATATTTCTCTTCCACTAATTTTAAGAAACCTGGTATTTTCCTCGAAATAGTCACAAGAATAGGAAATAGTGCATGCAACGCACACCCTCTTCCGAATCCTCCTCCAATAACTTAGTAAGGTTTCTGTCTCAACTTCTGATTAAAAACATCCCCAGAGGAGCACAAATATACAAGTCTGAGTGTTAGGAGGAAAGCCTAAAGAGCTGTTCTTCTCTTGCATTGCACTGTTGGGCGTGGGTGCGCAAACAGTCCTCGGGGAGAGAGATAAAAGCACATTCACTGTCCTACTGGTGTATCAAAATTTCATTTATCAGACAAAAACAAAGCAGAAGTTTGAAAAAACAATTATTCTTTAAAAAAAAAAAAAAAAAAGGCGATCGGGTACGGCAAATCAGAGATGATGGGCCAGATCCTTGTCTGATAGAAACCGGCAAAGCCTCTGGACTCAGTGGAGATTTAAACCAAATGAGGAGGATGTGGTACATTACATGCAGCAAATGAGCACTCACATGGCATGACAGACATATTTTTTAAATATTATTATTCAGCTGGTGTTTATAAAGTATTATGACCATGAAAATCTTGCTCCTCTTATGATTTATTATGTTTAGCACATACAATTTATTCAGTGCTGTAAGAAAAAAAACACCTCGAACTTAATAAAAGTAATTCCTGACCCAAAGGGCTTCCAGCCTGAAAAACAGGCATCAGGAAGAGAGAACATGCTGTGAAAATGGGAGAAGGGAACAATCTATAGTTATTACTTGTGTTATTGTTTGCTCACAACTTATAATCATCACAGAAAGAGCAAATTTTTAGGTAGGATCTCAATGAGGGGAAGGTGGTAACTGTGAGTTGATACTGGGAGGAAGGCAGAATGGGAAACACCACAAAGGTAGAAAGGAGACAAATAGGATTTCAGGCATTACTGGTGGGTAGCAAGAGGCCAAGAGGTAAAAGGAAAGAAATAAGGATGACGTCCAAGACACAGGCTGGAGCAGAGTTGTAAAGGAGAGGGGATATATAAGAAGGCTTAAGAGAACTTAATTTTTTGTGAGAGGGCGGCATCATTGCTGTGTATTGTCTGTGAAAAGAGTAAGCTGGTCCAGCCTCTTACCCTACTGAGAGAATGGCTGGAGTGACCCCTCTCTCCCCAGAGTAGCTGCTTACTGTTACCTGAAAATAAACATCTTGATATTCTACTTTGCATTAGCTTCTAAAATTGTCTCCAATAAACACTGCACAACACAAGAAAAAATCTTGACTTACAAAAATATAACATGTAGTGACTAAAAGCTAGACAACCTGGGATCAAGAAGTTACAAAAGGTTCATTTATAAGACTGCTGGATGTCTGGCCACTTTTTGTTAATAGCAACTTCCAAACAAAACTCTCATTGACATTAAATGGAGCAGGAACAGACCCAAAGATAGCAAATGAACTAATAATTCAATACACGGTCTGTAAAACACACTGGGCCACCTTACACTGTGGCATTTGATATTGATCTCAACTTGGAAGCTATACAGCTTTATATTTTTTACATGACTATCCAGCCCCTACAAAACTGATGCTAACTCAAAATATCCAGAAGTATCAGATATGTACCAAATAAACCGATTACATACTTGGCTTCTTTTACCTAAACAAACACTGGTTTGTTTGTGGCTAACAAACATCTTAGACTCAAAATTATTTTCTTGTTTGGTACAACACAGTAAGTGCTTTAATATATCTGCTAATTGTTTTTAATGAATGGGGAAAACCACAGCCTACGCACATGTCTTACATAAGCAGGAGAGGAGAGCCTTTACCAGGGCTATCACTGTGCCTAAACCTAAGCACAGACTTAAGGACCTGGCTGAATTTTGATCTAGATTTGTTAAATAAGGCAAATGACAACATGAATACCTGTAATGCGGAACTAGCCACAGCACTCCAAGTCAGTCCTTTGGTCTGCTCTTTTCCTGCTTTCTGTCATGTATAGTATGTTTTCTGATGTACAGGAGGCATGTAAAACACCTCTAACTGAGATTTTCCACCTCTTTTTGTCTGGTCTAAGCAAATACAGAGCTATAAGGCACTGGAGAATCCACATCCTTGAGTCTGGACAAGTAAACCTCTACATATTGCATACAAATAAATGCATGGAGAAAGACAAACAGGAGATGGGGCTGTGGTCCAAAGTCATTAGTGCCATGTATGCGGGATAGCCGTGTTAGCGGTAAGGACACCTTGAGTTAAGTTGGGCTGATCATCCCAAAATGCTCCAGAAAAAGCTTACCAAATGGGCGCGTGTTTTGTTTATGCCACAGATTGGTATGTTTTCTTAAAATTTCTGTTTGAGTTTGTACTCAGCTTTCACTATTCGAATTATAGTAGTTTTCTGGGAAGCAGAAGTGTTATTGGCATCAATACAACCTGGAAAAACTACTGTTTAGTACAAAACAGCTTACAATATTTTCCCATGGCAGTTTACTACTTAAATACCATCTTATAGCCATGACACTATATATTATTACATTTTTAACACTACAGCAAAGTAAAAGACATAGCACGTATTAAATGGAAGGCAAATTCATTAATAGTATAAAAGTAACAATCTATAATAATTGATTAGCATGCTGCTGTTCATCTGGAAACCCCTTTTGATTTTCCAAGAACATACCAAATAGAAAAAAAGGCACTTTACAACAGCACATTAATATTTAATTGCTGCACTTTTAAGCAAAATGTTCACCAAATACTGCCAAAAGTGGATTTTCAGTCATAAATTAAATGCGCAAATTGTCATTATGACTACATTCAAAAGAATAAAGGACAACATTCATTCTTACTGCAGAGAAAATTAAGTCTCTTTAAGTGTTACTCTTTGCCATGAAGTACTTCCCCTCTATGTGACATATTTTATTTCCCTTTTTGGCGACAACTGCACTCCTTTGAAAGCATCCTGACAAGCCTTCAGAGCTTCAAATTAACATACCAGCTTTGTTTTGGTTGGTTTAGTACAGCATCCAAATCAGGTTTCATGAGAATGTCTGTCACCTGCCCACTGGTGAGCGGGCAGGATGGCGGGCGGGCAGGGTGGGACACGCACCCTGCGGGCAATGGGACACCGACCCAGGGCCTCTGCCACAGCCACTGCAGCACCACGTCACCGCTGTGTGCGGGACAGACTGGGAAGCTTTCACTACGCGAATAGCAAGTTTTTATTTAAAACTGCTCATACCACGTTTCAAAATTACTATTCTCGACCATTTGCCAAAACAGCTGCTTCAGGATAAACTTCCAGCCCATCATCTCAGATACTCCCAGCCAAAGCCCATCAGCAAAACCTAGTACCCTGAAAGGATGCAAACAGGCAACAGCAAACACCTGCAAAGCCCCTGCTCCCGTGATGATCTCCACTTAAAGTAACTGTCATCCCCTTGCTAGGCACTGTTCTGGACATTTCTGGGTTCAACCCCTACACGGGGGTGAGAGTTTAGCATCCAGTGCAGGCCTGCCACTATGCAATGGCTTTTAATGTGTTACTTGCAGCCCTTCTGTTGAACCTTACTTCTAAACTGTAACAACTATAGAGGAAAACAAACAACAAGATCTATGAAACCACAAAAATGCAAATACAGACATTTTTAAGCAGGTAATTTAGCTGGGAAATTGCTGATGTCTTTTTGGACCTGCACAGGAGGTACAGGTAATTTGAAAGCAGCTCCACAACAGTCAAAAAGCATGCTAAAAAGGTTATGAAAAGGAGCAATTGCCAGACACAGCCTAAAGTCTCAGTTTTCCAGAGTTACATTGTTAGCTTTTTAAATTCAGTATCAACTCCAATAGCCAGCTTGCAGAACAGACTACCCAACAGCACGCTTTTGCTGCAAGAAGAAATTCCCCTCAAAGTTTGTCTTCATTCAGGTAGAAAGGGAAAAGCTTTCCAATGTGTGGAAGTATGGTTTCTCTCGCTCTTGTTTAAGATTAGAAACATGAAATTTAATTGTAAAGCCATGCATACAGACTGAAAACTTAAAATCAGGCCAGAGATAAATATTATGGTTTGGGTATAAACTGAATATTGGTATTTATAATGGAAACAAGGACATAACCGTAACTTGTGTCACAGGCAGAAACACTGTAATTAAAAACTTTTATGGGGTAGTAACTAATTTTGTATTATACGTGCTCTTTAAAGTTCCCATAGCAATATACAAGTTTTATTAGGCTGGATGTTATCAATGTATGCACTTCTAAGCACCCACACATGCAGTGCAAGCTGTTCTAAGCATCCCGAGGTCTTTTGGTAAGAAGCGGCTCAACTAATGGGACTCACCAGCCCGGCTGGTTTTGTTACACCTGTCATCACAGAGAGGGGCCGGCGCTGAGAACGCGCACCCTACTGACAGAAGCTATACATATATATATAAACACACCACCTAACACGTTAAAAAAAAAATGCACACCTTAAACCGATTTCAGGCAAAAGTAATCTCAGCTCCCCAAACTACCGCCCCAGCCGCCCGGACAGGAGCGCCGCCGCCGCCCGGCTGAGCGGACCCCAGCCCCGACGGGGAGAGCCCCCCGCCCGGGAGGGCGGCGCCGCCTGCCCGCGGCTGGGGCGGCGGGGTCCCGCGGCACCCCACCCGCCTCCCACCGCGGGGCTCCGCCGGGATCGGTCCCACCGCGGGCTGCCATCGCGTCGCGCCGGGGGTCCCGCCGCTGCCCGGGGGCTCCGGAGGTAACTGCGACGGAGCGCGTCCCCCCGCGGACCTCAGGCGGCCCCGGCGGGGACCCGCCGCCCCGAGGCCGAGCCGGGCCGGCGGCGGGGAGCGGCGGCTGCCCGGGGGCGGTGTGCCTCCGGTGCCTCCCGCAGCAAAAACTCCAGGACTTGGCAGAGGCAGCGGCTCGGGGCGGGTGGGGGGGAGGCAGCGCTTCCCACCTCCAGCCGCTAATGACATTTCTAGAAATTGTTTCCCCTCCTCCCTGGCAGCCCCGCACCCGCCGCCGGGGCGGGCAGAGACAGGGGTGCGCAGGGGGAGGTCAAGGGCATGCGGTGGGAGGAGGGGGGAAGGGGCAGGAGCAGCGGAGAGAGGCGTCGGGGGGGTTGGAGGGGGCAATACAGGTGCCCAGGAGGGAGTTGCGGGGCGGGGGGGGTGTGTGTGTGAAGGGGCGTGCAGAAGGATGAGCTACGGGAGTCCAAGCCGGGGTGCCAGTGGCGGGTGAGCACAGGATATTGGGGGGGGGGGGGGGGGGGGGGAAGGGGGGCAAGTGCAGGAGACACACACACCCACCAAACACCTCATTCACCTCCCGGACCCACCCTGGCATCCAGGGGAGGGGGACACCCTTCCCTTTGCCCCTCCCAGGCCAGCAATTCTGCAAGAGCAAGTGGCAGGGGAGACACCTCCCGGGGTAGTGCACCCTCTCTTGCTAAGGCACCCGCCGCCCCAGTTACTGCACCCCCAAGCCACTGCATCCCCCTTACTGCACCACCACTGTTACTGCCCCCCAGTTTATCGCGCCCCTCTAGCTAAGTGCACACCCACCCCAAATTATTGCACCCCCCCAATTACTGCACATCCCCTAGTTATTGCACCCCTTCGGTTATTGCACATCCCCCGTTATCGCACCCCCCGCAGAACCTGCACACACGCACACGCACCCCCGGGGGGGGTCAGGCACCACTCACCACAGAGAGTCCAGGTCCCACTCCTGAAGGAGAGCTAAGTCGAAGCTGTCCATGGTGAGCGATGTCAGCACCGCCGCGCTGCAACCACACGGCGTCCGGGGCGCATCTTAACTGCACCGCGGGCAGGGCGAAGGCGCGGAGCACCCCGGCGCCGCCGCCGGCCCCTCTCCGCACACGCGCGGGCGGGCACGGACACCCCCTACCTCCCCCCGCTTCCTCCCGCTTCCCCCTAAAAAAAAGCGACCCCCCCAAAACCCCCGGCCACCGCTCGTTTGCAAGCGGAGCGGCTCGGCGCGGCACGGCTGGGCTCGGCTGGGCTCGGCTCGGCCGCCGCGCTCCGCTCCCGCCCCGCTCCCCCGCGCCTCCTCCCTCCCCCCGCGCGCCGGGAGCGCGGCCGAGGCGGCGCCCGCCCCGCGCACGCTGCGCCCGCGCCCGCGCAGCGCCCGCGCAGCGCCCGCCCGGCGCGGGGGGGCGGGCCCAGCCGCCGCACGGAGGGGGGGGGGCCGGGGGGGGAGTTGCTGGGAACTTGCACCCGGAGCGGTTTGCCCGGCCGAAGTTGGGTTCGGGGTTGTTCCCCCCTCCCCCCTCCCCCTCCTCCTCCTCCTCCCCCCCCACGCGTGCTCGCTGCGCCGTGGCCCCGTGGGGCGCGGGCTGGCCGGGTGTGGGCCAGGGCACACCGGCGGGGCAGCGCCTCGCGCGTCCGGAGCACCGGGGAACCGCCGGGGGGAACGGGGTGAGGCGTGTTGCGGGACAGGCCGTGGCCGCGGCGCCGGCAACCGCAGCCCGGGGCGCCAGCACGGGCCCGCCCTGCCCGCGGGGCCCGGGGGCTGGGGGCGGGTGGGCGCGGGTCTGCACCTACTCCTGCCATGTGTCATCTGAGCTGCACCTGTGCCAATCACCGCTCCTACCGGCTCCGTCCACGCACGGGTCCGTCCAGGTCTGCACCACGAACAGAGCGTCCCTGGGTGGCGCGGAGCCTTTAAAAAACGAGCGACCTCCGGTTTAAAAATAACCGTGCCCATCGGCGGCGCTTGCCACCCAGGGAGAGCCAGAGGCTTCGCACCGTCCAGCCCGCGGAGCACCGGCCGCGGTATCTGGCTGGCCGGGGGAGACAGGCTGTCCCGGTCTGTAGTTGCTGAATCACATTAAGAGAGGTTAAAACACATGAAATACTTTCCAGCATATTGGGCTTTTTAGCTCGGCGGTGAGTAGATGCCCGAGAAGTGCCGTGTCATTGCAAACAGGGAGAAGACATGTGCAAAATGCACGCTGAAAAGAGGGGGCTATTCACGTGGCGGTGCCAATGTGACTCTCCCCAGGGCGATGCCACCCTGGGAGAGCCCTGCCCTGGGAGACGCACCCGGCCCAGCTCACCGCTGACTGGTGGCACCCCGACATGCGTGTAGCCCTGGCACCCAGAGCGGTGCGCGGGCTCCGGCATTTACGAAGGCTTCTTGGCGGATTTTGTGACTGTACGTCACTCGCTCCCGAGTAGCTCGATTTAATTTAGAGCTGGGAACCCTGCGCAAGCTGCAGCCACAGCTTTGGCTGCAGCGTAGGCACACGTCAAGGGAAAGGGTTGAAACCCCCTGCGTTTGGACACAGCTTTCGGCAAGTCATCTGAAAATCCCGAGCCACTCCAGAGCTGCTTCTGTTCCCTTGCAGAGCCAAGGTGGTGCTGCCTCCTACTGCCAGAAGTCTCCCGACCCTGTGGATGTGGCACGTCTTCAGCCTGGGGGCACCCACGGGAGCCGGCTCCTGCCCGGGCTGTCTCCTCACCTTTCCCAGCCGGATGGAGAAGGATGTGTCCTGGGTCGGGAAGGCTTGCGGCACCCCTGTCTAACCAGAGCAAATGAAGATGAAAACGAAAAAAGACCCAGGCCAGTTCAGATGCCAGGCTTGGTCCAGTATTAGTGGGCACATAAAACCACCTGCAAATAGCCTTTTCAGTCAGCTGAGGTGACGCTTAGCATGGCTGAAGGTTGAGCCTGCAAAGCAGGTGACATTCTCAATAAATACATTACTTATGTGTGAAGGAGTGAAGGGCAGCACGTTTACACTAACCTTTTTAAGCCACAGCCCATGCTGCCTCACTCTTCTTATTTTAAGGGAGAAATTGCAACCCACATTGCAGCATGGCCCTAATTCTTTCCCTGAGTCCCAGCTTACACAGTGATTTGCAGAAGTGCTTAAATCACCCTTGAAATGGTATGTACCGCAGGGGAGGCTCAGGCTGTCTTTATGGACTAAATCACAAGAGGCAGACCCCGTTCACATCAGTGCTGGAGCTGACCGTAGGTCATCCTGTAAAGTGCAAGGTGGACCGCAATGCTCACAAGCGGCAGGTCACAAATGCATGCAAACTTGGAAGTGAAATTCCATAGGCTAAACTCATCGTCCAAACTGAGATCAATAGAAAAAGTAAACAAGCAACATGAACAGCACTGAGTGAATTAAATTTCAAACAGTCATACGTAATGATAGCAACATAGGCAGTATGTTTTATGTTTTAACACACAAGATATTTTTTTTTTTACATTTCTTGCACATATATTATTATTGTGGTGTTCTTTTCTTTCCCATCATGGCCATGATTCTCTTCTCATGCAGAGCAGAGAACATCAAGACTAATTGCATTGAAATTAATGTCAATTGAAAATCTCAACTGCTTTGGTTAGCTGCCAAGTGCTGGAAGTTTTCCCTTTTTTCCTCTGACCTTGATGGCATTTTTGAAAATCCTTGTATGCGAGACCTCACACACAGGTTAACCTTCCACCCCTGATTTTGCTTCATCTGTGATGTGCCTGGCTGGGCAGGCTTGGTGCCTTTGCTGTGCTGCTCTGCTAACTCCTTGGCATAGCATGGTGCTCTGTCCCTGTGGCCAGAGCATCCTCTGTGCTCCACAGTCTCACTTGCTCAAACCCTTTCTGTCTGCCAGCCGCTGAACAGTAACCTCACCTGCTGCTTTCTTACTTAAAAATGACCCATCTACCACCAAGCATGGTCTGATCATAACCGTAACATACAGTAAATTAAGGCAGACTGTTTAAGAGTTCAGGTTCATGCCTGAAGGAACTTCTTCCATGCTGCCTGTTGCAACCCACAGCTTCCCTGCAGCCACCAGTTCTTTCCTGTCATCCCTTGCTGTGTGACTTGTCAACATATTTTCAGCTCCTGTAGGGAGTGAAGCCTGCCTCTAGGAAAGCATGGTGTTATATAAATAAAAATATGCCGTGTGCTATCTAATCCTGCTCATTGTACATATATTTTTAATGATTCACGTAGGCATTACTTGCCCTCTCATTGTGCTCTTTCCTCTGTTAACAACTTTTCATTAAGAATAAGCAAGCAACTGTGCCCAGTCAAGCAGACTTTCTAAGAAGAGCTGAAGGCCTAGGAAAAATATTTAATTCAAATCTATTACATAAAGAATGCATGCAACAAGAAAGCTGAACATAATCTTAAAAGTTGACATTTCCCACTTCTCAGACTCTCTGTCTTGAGTGTGGCATAGCAACTGCCTGAGGAAGAGTAAAGATAATTTTAATGCAACATAAAATAAGGGGGAGGTGAGAAATACTACATTCTTAGTCAACATCCTCTACGCAAAATATTGCCATAGTATCTCTTTGGTATAACCTACCTTTAAAACATGTACCCAGGGATAAATTAATTCCCAGTGAATTCATGAAAACTTAGCTGAATGCTTTCAAAGAACAGGAGAGGAGTTCTGGAGGTGACCGGTATAGGAAATTCCTTAGCATCGGTACAGTGTGTCTCAAGAATGTGCTTTTCTACATCTTACCCCACTTCTGACACACCACTGCAGAGGTGGTGGGACACAGTCAGACACTGGTTCATTGCCTGTGGATTTCAGCAGCAGCTGGGGGCAGCCACGCATCCGTGTAAACGCAGTGTGGTCCAGGATTAGACCATGCATGCTGCACCTTGTGATTCTGGGGACAAAACAGAGGCTGTTACATCTCACCACTTCTCTCCACTAAAGCCACACCTACTCTTGTCCAAACAGCCTGATCCATCAGCAATTCCTTCAGAGGGCAGATTGCTACATTGCTCAAGAGGAGGGCTACCAAGCACGGTTATATGTTTTTTGGTGTGCCATGTACTTCTGGCACTCATTGCAAGGCAGTCCTCCAAGGGCAGCTCCAGCAAGTGCTCTGAGCCCTTCTGTAGGCTGGGACAGGACATATCTGGTTCCTCAGTGAGTATTTACATAAAGCTCAGACAAAAATCTCTTCCAAAGCATGAAAAAGCCAAGAAGCATTTTTTAGTCTTGCTTCAGCAACTCACCACCATACTGAGAAGTACCTACTTCAGCTGGGCACTGGCTCCACAAGGGCAAGGGATCCTAAATTAGACTTGGTGTTGCAGAACGAGTCCCTCAGTTCATTAAAATGTGCTTTGTTTGTCCAGGGGTTTCTAAAGTAGTCTCTTGAATATACTTTATAATAGGTTTGCTATTTAAATTTAAATACAATGTCCCACTATAATTAGATACTTATAGGCTTAAGTGTAAAGAGTTTTAAATGTAGGTTTTTTTCATAACCTTATAGTTTACAGCAAGGCAAACCCACTGGATTATCTAGTCTGGCCACCTGTATATCACAGCCTATCCAGTTTCAGTGTTTTTCCCTGTATTGAGCTCAGTAACCTGCAGTCTGAGCATTTGCACAGCCCATTTTAACACTCTTAGCATAATAAAATGTACATTTGTGAATAAGTTTACTCTCTAAATAGCTTTACATTCCCCCTGTATCTATACGTCTTCAATCTGATAATATTTCACCAAGTCAGTGCTGAATTCCAGCACAATGGCTGGTGTTGCTCCAGCAGAGAGCGAAATGAGCTCTGAATTGGGTTTCCCCATTCATTTAAACTTGCAATCTGCTTTGAAATTCCTTAGGATGAAAGTTGTGTTTATGTCTTGATTGCTAACGTATGCCTAACCTTAACTCTGACTCAGCACGTGTAAGTGCTTCTCAGTTCTATGCTCTTATACACCCCTTTATTGCATTATTATATGCTATATTCGTTAGGCAGTTCTCTTCTAGTCACTACAGAAGATGCCAAAAATATTGTGAATGATTTCTCTCCTGCAAATATCATCAGGGTCTATTTATACACTGTAGCTTCTGAGATTTGATAAGACCAGAGCATAATATGGCATGGATACACATGCTGTCAAAGTTAAGTTAACACAACATATTTCATCGCTCTCCCACTTAACATGTGTAATACACAAATGGTTGCAAACTATCGCTCTTTTAAAGAAGCAAAATATATGGATTTAATTTTTAATGATTTAACTTGGTAATTAATCCAAATTATTAGTTAACAATAGCTAAAACAGAGAACTATAATGGATTCTCTGGATAATGAAAATATTTATTATTTTAATAAGTTGCATGGCTGGAAGTCTAAGTCAAGTCTTAGTCTACTGGCCACATATTGCTCTTGATTCACACATAGGACCCCCACAGAGGTAGGTGGATGGCTGTGTCCCCAAACGAAGAAATATAAATTGCTGCTTCCGAGTATTGATGACAACATCTATCATGTCAGCTGCAGAATTGATCCATCTTAAATTATGAGCCAGGGCTGAAGGAATTATGCCAATTAAAGAGACACGGATATTTTTTTTCCCCTCTTGTTTTTCTCTTTCCTATAATTTTTTCACCACACAAAAGGCTTTGAGACTATTTATATTATGAAAGTCCTTTTGTTGCCTGAGACCCGAAGAAAGATCTAAAAAGAAAAAGTAATTGCTGAACAGAAGTGCTACAAGGGCCGTTTCAGGCTCAGGGGAGGGGAAGGTCAAGTTTTTAACCTGGAAACAAAAGGACTCAACCCAATGCTATGAGTTGGCTTTCCCTGGGGTCTGTGTCAAACAAAGCCCTTTTGCTGGATGGTGGCTTTCTCAGTGTTGGGGAGGGCACGACCTGCTGGTGATGAGCACCGCAGGTACACACCATCCACCGAAGCAGAGCCCAGCGAGGGGTCTGCAGGTTGGGGTCAGGCACAGGGGGCGTGGGGGGCAGCAAAGAGGGTGTCCCCAGTGACAGCTCCCCATTGCCCATGCCTGCCAGTCACACTTCAGCAGATGTCAGGGGCCATCTCACAAAGTGGCCAAGGGAGCACCGGACAGAGACCCGAGCTGGTCACCTCTGCCAGTGGCACACAATACCCCTTGGACCTGAAAGAGAAAGGTTTTTAACCTCTCCTTCATCCTTCCTCCAAAGATTTCTGAATTTGTGAGTAGTGTCAGACTCGGTTAAGTGATTACTACATCTTTGTTTTTATTTTATGTTCCTGCCTTGTAAACGGCTTTAATAAATGCCATAATTAGAACTCTCAGTGACTGCGCCGGTTTTAAGGTTGCATCCTTTCAGAGCATCTCGGAGCAACGGCTCCCTGAAGAAAACCTCCGCATGACCGAGGTTGCTGCCTGGCTGCCTTCGACAAGCAGGCAGAGGCAAGCTGGAGACAAAGGCAGTGGTGCACAGCTCAGTCCCTGCCTACCTCCACGCCATGCAGGCAGGGGTTGTGCTCTGCATGGTCCCCGTCTCAAGCTGCTGCCTGCACTGCACGGGCAAGCCCTGAGGAAAGCCAGCACTGAGACATCTGGGAAAGATTACGATTATATGTATATATATATGCATGTATATATGTATGTATGTATGTTTTGGGATAATTACATTAACAAACTAAAACAAGGAGGAGAGGCAAACCATCCTTGCTGAACACCCACAGGGGCTTGTGTGTTCTTTCCATGGGTCTCCCTCCAGCACTGCTGTGAGCTGGGATTAGATACCAGCAGCCAGGACCTGCCGTGGGGCATGGAGACGGGGGTACAGCCAACGTGACATCCCTGTGCTGGCCCATTGGTGCCTGTTGCGGTCCCCAGGTTGTTTCTACTGGGGACTGAAACAGGCTGTTCCCCACTTGCTCTCCCAGACAGGTCACCCAAACTGGGTATGGAGGTTGCTACCACAGCTTGGCTTGAACACAAGCCCCTGGCACCTACTCTTCTCCAAACCCAAACAGAGGTGCTCAGTTTGTGATGCAGGTTCTTTACCCCCACTCCTTTCCCTGCATGGCAAGGGTTCATTAGAGTCAAGGAAATAGTCCAGCAGCAGCAGCTGGCAGGTGTGGATCTACTACTAGAAAGGGGCATCTAATGGTGAGGAACAAGAGGTGATGATGGTAATGATCTGCCTGGGTGGCAAGTTGACTATTCAGAAATAGCAAGCACTTAAAAAAAAACCTGAACAGTTTAGGGTGGGATCCTTTCATCAATTGGCAATGCCTCAGGAGGTGACAAAGTCCTTGCCATGGGTGCAGGTCAGCCTATCACTGCCGTGTTGAAATGCTTCCTTTGCCCTCCTCTAGCAGCTGCAGGCGCTGGTCAGTCCCTGGGCTTGCAGGATCGCTGTTTGGGTCCAGGGTGGCCCATCTGACCTTCTCTTGCTGCTTTGATACTTGATGAACTGCGTGCTCAGCAAAGCCCCAGCAAACAACTCTCAGCTGAAGTCCTCGTTTCTGGGCTACCAGGAGCGTCATTCAGGGGAATGTTTTGTTTCATGAGGGAAAAAGAGGGCCTTCTGGAAAGGCAGTAAGGTGTTTAAACCAATTTTTCTGAATGTCTTAGTGGGGTTTTTTATGTACAGAAGATTGTGTATCCAAGTTAAAGGGCATGGACCTTAGAGAAATTCAAAGGATCTTTTGAAAAGAGGTTGAATATATTTAAAATTTATGAGTGTGCACCCATGCAAATTGGAAAAGGAAATTAAACTATATCTGCAGAAAAGGAAAAATAAATCTACTTACATATGATGTAATTTAGAAAGTCAACTGTACCTCTGAATGATGTCTGGACCAAAGGATAAGGTAATGCTGAGGAAAGCTTAATATCTGGGCTTAAAAAGCCACATGGGGCCATAGGGAAAAAGGGTTTGCAATATACATGTATACTCATTATGAAGAGTTTCCAAGAGAATGAAAACTATATCTAGCTGGCTTTTGGCTAAGAGAGAAAGACACACAGAGAGAGCAAGTACAGTTTCTTCAAGCTCACCAGTGTTTTCTGTACAACTAGATCTGCCCTCCACATAACTAATCTGAAAACCTATACACGGATACTTTTCCTTGAGTCTGGTTAGAAGTTGTGGATCTCCATTTCCTATGCTGTGCAAAATAAATTTCTAATCAAAATAACTGGTCTGAGATTAAGGGGAAAAAACGATGGGAGTAAGACGTAAAGCAGAAGGAAACAGTTTGTGTGGGTATTTCAGGGAGACATAAAGCACCATCTGATTTAAAGAAAGCAACATTAGTAATTCAGAATCTTTTCCTTTAAACTAAAGATGGAAGTTTTCTGTGTTTCAAGCCTGCGGTGGCACAGGGCGCTACGATCCGTGTGCCGCGTTAAAAGAGCCAGTGATCTCAGCTCAATTCCTCATGAGGAGGTACTCACCGAGACTGCTGAACAATTGGGTCCCTGGGTAATAATTTTATTGGAGAGGCCAAGAAGGGAACGGCCGCAGAATTAATATTGCTGCACTGTGCTGTTCTGATTCTGAGGGCGAGAGAGGACTTTGCTTTATAATGCTGACACCGCAAATCCCTTAATGAGCACTAAATTCACTTAACAAAATTCTAACTCCCTCAGATTTCTGATATAGCTTAGCACATCGGCTTTACCTTGGAGTTTTCTGTTTTGCTGGTCTATGCCATCAACCTAAGCATCCATAAACCTGCATTCCTTTTTATTCACTCTACCTGTTTATTCCTTAGTATATTTACTCTTTTATTAAGAGCTTCCACTTGGTTAAGACTTGTTCAAGTATAAGCTCAACAGGAAGCATTTTCCTTTATACTGTAATAACTCTATATTGTTGCCTAGAGGGTGACAGAAAGTAACGCAAGATTCATAAAAATATAACTGTCTGAGCCAAGTAGATAGAATTATGGTAAGCATTAACCAAAGCATATTTCTCTGTCCTATAGGGTGAAATCAGAACATCTTAATGTTTTCTTTCTTGGGTCACATAATTCTGCAATAGAACACCAAGAGAAATGCCAGACTGCTTCTGCTCGATCATTACGTTCTGTACCAGCCTTTCGAACAGGTTTGCAAATAAAATTACTTTATTTCATTATGTGTCATTTTACATTTTGCCCATGCATCACCCCACTGAGACCATTTGGTTTAAGACATTTTTTTTAAGCTATAAGCAACTGGAATTTTAAACTCATTTAAACTATAATTCAGGATGCTTCTAGTAGCCCGTTTTCAAGTTTAACCATTAAATGAGTATATCCTTAGAGAGAGAAAAATGTGTGTCTTATCTTTATTCATTTTTGATCCAAGTAATAACAAAACAAATCCAGACCTCCAAAAGGAAATTTTAACCCTATCGGAAATGGCATGATAGTTCCTGAATACAACTTTTTTAGTTTGTTTTCTTTAAGTCGGATGAGGGAAGTGCAGACATTCTAAGTTTCCCTTCTGAGCCAAGGGGGGTGAAATAGCCCATACCTCTCTCACTGTCCTACAGCAAGGAGGTGGCTGAGCCCTCTCCTCCAGAACGCCATGCTCCTCGCTCCCGAAAGAGGGGGTCAGAATTTCAGATCTGAAATCCGGCAACGCCGTATGTTCTGTGTCAGCAGCTAGACCAGCTCCATTAGCATCAGCAATAAGCTTTTTGATAATGTCCTACCATGCTGCAGGAGAGCTACCTGTGTAGAGCAGCTGTCTCCAGCAAAGAGGAAGCAAAATTATAGCAGCAGCAGGATAAATGCCACAGGCAAAGTCATGAAGGTGATACTTGTTAGCAATTGCAGGTTGAAAAAAAAACCTTGCACCTGAGAGACTGAAAGAATAAAGGATGAGATGGTCTATTACATGCATTTGAATATTTATTTAAATTAGCAAGCCTTAAATAAGATGAAACCAAGTATAGTTGTGTTGAGCAGACAGGACGGAGTTGAAAAGTCTAGGCCATTCTTCACGTCTCTAGACATGAGAATTCTGATGTTTTCTTTGTTCTGGTTGCCTGGTAATAATTTAATATTTTTACTTATATATTTACTTTAATTCTTAAAAAGCCAAGAGGTGGAGATATGTTGACAGACTGGAAAAGGAAGCTATTATTAATTAAAATTATTTTAAGTCTAAGATTAAAATAGTGTTCCTGCATATAAATTTGCTTCAATGAGCTGGACCCACTATAATGTTAAATGATTGCATAAATTAGGAAATGTAGCAGTCGCACCAGCTGCAGGCTAGCTGGTGCCACCCTTTTAGGTGGTGCAGTTTCTGTTTTTCCTATATCCTTCCTATGTACACGTGCAGCTTAGATGCCACTAGGTAATTGTCCATTTCTGGTACAAATCAACTTTTTTTTCTCTTAAAAGGTACTAGTTCAAAATCCATGAACATCAGTGGAAATTTCCCAACTAGCTTGAGTGCAAGCTGGACCAGGACCAGAAAGAAACAGAGTGTGGAATCCTGGGAGGCAGGGGTTATCTCTGTTGTTTGCTGGTAGAGCGGGAAGTGAAATCTTGCAAAATACCATGCAGGCTGCTGTTCATTATGTCTAACTAATACATGCATTCACTGTCGGTGAGCCTCTGAACAAATCTAGCTCCATCTGAAAAATCAAGCAAGGAGGCAAAAAAGCTGCTATATGAGACAGCAAGACATTCATGAAGTTTTGGTGGGTTTATATCACTTCTCTGTAACCACAGTCAATGGTGGCAACCTTGTATTCCCAAGTGTTCAAACTAAATTGTAATACTGACCGCCATCGGTCCAGTTTATGAGAGACCATGCTCTTTGATCTGTTCAGTGACCTGGAGTAGGGAGAACTGCGGCAATCTCTGCAACAAGCAGAGCCCCTACAAGGGGTACAACAGCCAAGGAGGGACGTTCCGATTGGGGTCTTTATATGTCCCACTGCAGAAGCAGCAGCCCAAAACACACATTCCTCTCCAGAGCCAGAGTGAAGGGCTGTGCCTGTGCTGAGATGGGGGTCAGCAGAGGGACCTTTACAGCTAATCCTGGGGCCAGGGTGTGCAGATTTACCACAAAGTCTACCATGACTTACATCAGCTGCCCATGATCCCCAAGCGACCACCCACCTCTTCAGAAGAAGTGGTGTATAACTTCTCCATCCTGTCCTCTTCTTGCCTATAATAAAACATTCTCTGCATTAAGGTGAGGTGACTGTTCCTCTTCCCTCTCTCCCATAAATTAACATTGCACTCTGAGGCTAAGCTTGTCCATAGGAGGGGAAATTGTAGGGCAGGAGGGAATGTGAGGAGTAGGATCCTGGATCTTGCTCCTGCACACCCAGAAGATCAGATACAGAAATATGGAGGCAACGTGCAGTCTGCCAGACCCTGTAGAGTCAGGCTGCAGACACCTGAGGCTCACAGGGCTACTGCAGTGTCAGCTTCTTAAAGAGCAAATGGAGAAGGGAAAGCTATCCTTGTTCCTGGTGTGACATCCTTCATGACTATCTTCTTCAGCAGCAGTGATCTGCATTCCCACGTGGTCTGCAGGGCAAGCTATAAAATAAGCTGGAAAAAATCCGAATGAGGTGGCAGAGCAGCAGCAAGCACTGACAAATGTAGCAGAGCTGTCGGCAAGGGCTTCACCTGCTGTTGCAGGATTGCCTTTTTCTCCAGCACCACACGCAGATACCCAGGCAAGATTACAAAAAAAAAAAAAAAACCCAGGCAAAAACATTACATCCTGGCAATGCTGGTGCCTGAAGGAGCTAATACTGAGTAGCGCAGGGACTGACATGGGGCAGCACATGTGAAGCACAACTGCATTCAGCTGAGTTACACCAGAGTATTCCTGCACTTCTTGTGCAGGCAAGAGCTGATGAAGACCTCACAGAAATGCATATAGACATTATGGATACGTAGATCTAGTTTTATACATAGACTTTATATTAGTTTTCTGACCGGAGGGCCAGCCTGTTCTACCCTGGGTCTTTCTGTCCCAGCCACCCACAGAGCAAGCACAGCATGCCATCTCATGGCAAAGGGGTGTAAGATGGAGGTGTGATTCCTCACATTCCTGACCACAAAGTCATGATGCAAGTGAAGATCAAAGACTTTGCTGCTTCCCCCTTCCTTTCTGTGGAGGAGAGCTGGGATGAGGAACTTTATGGGATCTCTAACAGCCTCAGCTGGACTGGCTATCATGTTGTAAGCAGGGACATATATCCCCCAAACTGTTTATTTGCGTGACTGCAGAGAAAGAAGAGGATTTGCCCCAAATGCCTTCTTATTTATGTTCTCTCCTAACTGTTTCATTATGCCTAATTTGTCATCCTTAGAGGATGCTTCTTATCATGTGCAAATTCTTTTTAAATTATTACGCTGACACAGAAATAATAGATGCCTGATTTACATTGTAATCTTCAGTAAGAGGGATGTTTGTATTTTTGAAAGTATTATGATTTTGGTTGCTTCTCAGTGGGGTTTTTTTGGCTCATGATGTTGTATTGCAGTGTACAGAAAGGAAGGATAGTTCAAGCATTCATTAGAGACACCTCATGATGAGATCCCAAATCCTAATCTCCGCCTAGGACACAGCAGTCATCAGTACAGACAGCAAAACATTAAAAACCTCTTAAGTAAATAATGACCGTGATGATGATATACTGGGAAAAGGAGTAAATTTTCAATTCGCTAGGGTTAATAGTGATAGGTTTTATTTTCTAAACAAAGATTACTACCCATTCTCTGGAGCACACATACACTTAATACACAACCGCAACATTAAAGCTGAGATAAGGAGGCAGATAAAACTCACAGTGGGAAGCTCCACACAATGCAACATTTACAGACAAGCTCCCACCATACTGCTTAAACCCCGTGCTTTGGCACTACCATGTTTAAGCCAAGAAAGTGAAGCAGCCCACCTCCTCCATGCAAGCCGACCTCAGCCCACTTCACGCCACAGAGCTCCGGCTCTGAAGCAGTTATCACCTCTCCTGGAACAAACCCAGCTAATGGCTGCTCAGAAAAGCACATATTTTTTTTTAGCTCTCACAGCCCTTGACGCGTAGCAGTTTTTATCACATGGCAGCATTTAAAATACATCTTTTCTGGGTGAGGTTGCCTGTATGGATTTGGAAAGGCAGGCATCATGACCTGCCCAATGCTGTGTGCTGCTGAGGTCAGTATTTGGAGTGAGGACCTGTATTCTTCTTTATGATGTTCAACGTCACTGTGTGCGCTGGGCCCTTTTGTCACCTTAGTGAGAAAGAAAATTGCTTGGGGAAGTGAAACTCATTTAGAAACACGTTCTTTTTTCCATGAGATCAACTCTTTTGCCTGGCAGTAAATGTGTCATCTTCCTACAAATGAAAACAGCAATACTGCAGAGCAAGGGCCAAAACTGAGTCAAAGAGTAATTTAAGATCAAATGAAAGGGCAAACAGTAGAGTTTCGTTAATACTCTTCCCACTGACCACTGACCCTGCTGTGCCACTCCTCCTGCATCTGACAGCAGTACAGGATACCAAGGACAGGAATCCCATCTCTATTTCTCCAAGAGAAGATGCATTAAATTCAAAACTGGCAGCAGTGTCATTTTCCACACACACAAAAAGCTCTTTTTATCTTTTGTAGAGTTATTTGATGTCCCTCCTTAATAGGCCAGCCTTCAGGACCATGGCACAAATGATTTTACTGGCTATCTGACTGTCATTCTCTTTAACACAATCTGTGGTTTGCTAGTTGATGATAGCTTAAGCGGAATTTAATTGGTAACATATTGTCGGTTGAATTAGAGGCCATATGATACAGATTTAAACCTTGGTGATTTTTGCATAAAGAACAATCTGTCAACAAATCACAGCAAGAAAAACAGCCATAAATCAGTTTGTCAGGTTTATTAGTAATTGCAGAAGTTTTGTTGTCTTGTTTGACTAGAGCTTCTCTTTCCCAGCTGCCAGAAGATGTTTCTCTAGATGCAGGTAACACTGTAGGTGTGCAGATTTTATGCTTCCTGTGCACAGGGGTGTACATAAACATATACAGGGATGTATGCAATTGCAGAGCACTGGAGATAATGACCTAGACAGCTCCTCCAGCCCTGTCTTCCTAACTAGATCAAACCAAGGCACAACATATAGATGTGCTATAGAGTCACGCCCACATACATTTAACCTTATAAGCTGAGGCTACATTCAGAGAAGGATGTTGCACTTTCTCTATGCCTCTCTATTCCTGCTGACTGATTTTGCATCACTATGCTTCTCCTAGATTCACTTTTTTTTTCTCCAAAGATTCATGATGAAACTTTCCTGGCTCAAAGCTGGGACATTGACACAGTCCCTTTTTTTCTGAAATCATGCAGTTCTGAAGCCATTTTTCCAGCTCTGACAATATTAATCCCTGCAGGGCATTCCCGTAGCATGGATCGTATCACAAGTGATCAAGCTGGCTTTGTGGCACAAAGCAGTTAGCTTTGTCTTATGAGCCAGATGAAGCTCAGAGAAGGATGGGTTCACCTATAGGGCCTCGAGGAGAGGTACTGTCTCCCCCATCCTGGAGACTGCAGGAAGATGGCAAGGGACCGCATCTCCTGGGAAGCCCTTCTCAGAGAGGGGCCCTGTAAACCACCTAGCAGAGTCCCCTTGTTTTTGGACACACACTCTCGGATATACATAGACACCTCGTTCCTCTCCCCACTGCACATCTACTGACACGAGTCATCCTCTGACACCAGCCTATGCCTGCTAAGCAGAAGCTGTCCCCTGCCATACAGGTGCGCCGGGGTCTCCCCTGTGGTTCGTGTCTAACAGGATTAATTTTTCTTAATGGTCAATACTATGCAAAATAAGAGAAGGTAAGGCACCAATTGAGCAGATATCCAGTGGGCATCATTATGAAAAAGATGGGAAATCACAAAAAAAGTGTCCCATGAATATTTTATTTAAAAGGACGCCTTATGTATTGCGATTACCCTTGGGTGACAGAAGACTGACAGAGCATGTCTATCACTCATGATAAAAATTGCAGGATGATCTGCAGCACTGTTCATAAGCATGATAAAAGGGACTATAGTTGTTACAGCAGCATAATGTTCCTGTGCAGTAACAAATATACTACGCAGAGACATGCACATAATTAAAACGACGCTCGCTGGCTTGCTAGCACCGTTTGCCAAAGAATAAGTTGCATGCAAGTGGATTTGCATACAAATGAGATACTGTCAGAACAATAATGGGACTTTGATAAGACCACATACTCATGTCATTAAGTCACTTCAGGAGCTAAGGAATATTTAGTTAGCATTAAACAAGGATAAAAGTTGATAATTTCCCTTCCCCCCGAATTAAAACAAAAGCCAACAAGGTATATCCAGTTAAAAATACTAGGACACTTCTAAATTGAAAAGATACTGCTGTTAATGCTGTCTTTTAAAAGTTTATGATGTACTGTGGAATTAAAATTGTAACTTTAACACAGAAACGAAACCTGTTCATTGTTAAGAGCTATTGTCACTGAGACGCCATGTCATCTGCCTGCCTGGTAAGTGCAGCTGTAGTATGAGGTGTGACTTTTTAAAAATAAACAGAACTTTTAAACAAAGGCATTTAAATTCATATTTATATTTAGTTTTATGCTTAAATGTAATTAAATCAGCATAGATTAAATACCTACAGAAATCTTCTAGTGAGTCAAGAGCCTCTACATCCTCTTATTTTTTGCTATACTTGGAGACCTCTTGGAAATGTCTGAACTTTGGACTTGATCCATCCAGGCTGAAATCAATGGGAATTTTTCCATTGACTTCGGTGGAAACAGGTCCTTTGGGAACAGTCTGAACTGAGATGTAATGCTCTACTTAGATGGTAAAAAAACCCCACCACACCTTTTGGAAGAGTATCTTACCGCAGTCTCAAGGTCTGTGTATCCTATGTGTTTTAGAAGTAAAACAGGCTCAATTTTGATGGTTTTCCTGGTAAATAATCGGAGGAAAAGTTAAATACTGAAGTAAGAAGTTTTCAAAGGAGAAGTAAAGACTTAAAATAGCCTTTTGCTGGTGGTGGTAGACCCGCTAACCCTGTATTGCAGGAAACTGTCTTGCAAATTTGTTAACTTCTTTTCTAACTTGAAAAATGGTGCAGGAATCACTCAGAGGAGGGTAAAAATTAATATTAATGATTTCATTTTGACAGGAATGAACTCATTACCATGCACATTTCCAACGTTTTTCAACAGTTAATTTTAGCTGCTGAAAAAGACCTCTCTTGCTAACTGAAAATATGGTAATTTCACATTAAAAACTGTGTATTAAGAAGTCTTTCTTTGCCAAAGTTACAAGTGCTTGACAGGGTTTTATAAACCACACTGAGTACCTCACAAACTTTCAATCACACATTATGAGAGGACTAAAAAATCCAAAATTAAAATCAGTTGCCTGATTCAGTTTTTGTAATGTGCAGTATTTTTTTTAGTTACCGCTATTATGACAAAACAACTAAGATATATGGAAGAAATACATTGGCCTATAAGACTCTCCAGATTTTTTTAAAGAAAGAAAGCACAACATTATGTTATAATAACTGCCACTTCCAGTGATAGAAGGTATACTGTTTCATTTACAGAGAGAAAAATTAGCAGTTAATCTCTGGCATGTTGAGGCTTTGGCACTACTTTCATGGTTTGCCAGCAAAACCTGTATTTGGATGGTGGTGGGGTCCTGAGAAGCTCGAGGTGATGTATGAGATGTAGTTTTCCTCTTTTTGTGCAACACAGATAAACTCACTTGAACATTTGATGATTTTGAAACAGTGCCACTAACAAATCGGATATTTTAATCTGAAAAATCTTCCAAGGGAGTTTTCAACGCTTTTGTAAGGCACAGCATGAAGCCTTCACCAGGGCAGTTGGAAGGACAGAGCAACACACCAAATGGTGGGGGTCACTCCTCCTTCCCCAGTCTCTCCCCATCCCCAGCCCTCCTGCTGCCAATTCTCCTGTCGTTCCGCCTTCCTAAAAGATGTGCTGTGTAACTACTTGCTTGCAGAGCCTGGGGCAAGCAATGCAGGAGCCCTCTCGGTGCCACCTGTGAGCTATGTACTGATAAAACAAAGCAAGCAGCTCCCTCCCCGTGCTGTCAGACCCACAAAATACACAGCCCGCAAAACAAAGGAGATATTGCCTTTATTTGCTTTCCATTCTAATCATCTTCAGGGCTATTTGTAACAATAGTGGGCATAACACTGCCAAGCACAAATGCGATTTCCAAGTTGGAGTTCCTTTCAGAAAATGGATTAGTTCAATTTTCCAGATGTCAGACAGGTGTGCAGTTAAGTATACACTGGAATTCAGGTTTGATGATAAACACTCATAATGACTATTTGGCTATGACAATCAGATCCTTATTTTTGAAACCTACCATTTATTTTTCTAGTACATTTACTTCACATATATAACCACCAGCCAAATCCAAGATCAGCTGGAAGGAAATTAACAACCAATTTATTATGCTTGCACTGTTTGTGTGAAATTCATCATCACTAGAAGAAAGTGATAGCGAAAAAGAAGGTTAAAGAGGTTTTATGCCAATACAGAAAGAAATGAAGATGTGTCATTCAATGCCACGTGGTATTGTTGGAAAAAAGATGAAAGAAAATGCATTTGAAATTTCCCCATATCACTTGCATCCCTTGGCCCTTTGTTCTGCACAAGTAATTCACTTCCAGAGCAATCTTACCCCCAATCCCCTCAAAACTCCCCACTCTTCCCAAAAAACAGCATCTGCAAGAGACTTGGACTCTTGGAGTTATACAGGTCAAGTATCTTTAAAAGATTGCTCTTGCAAGGAAAAGCAAAAACAGTAGAAGGTGTTTCTGAGTCAGCTTCTCTGACAGGGCGACCCTTGCTCATGCTGGCTGCTCACATTACATTTTGAATCGGCTGAAACTGCGTGGAGGAATTACAGGCAGGACCAAATGCAGGGAGAGTTGATCACGACGCTAAAAGCTTTACTTACACATCTGAATTCAGCCTGAGGGGTCTGATCCTAAGGCATCTCCATATACTTTTGTAATACTGAATAGAGTTACTACAAAATCAAAGCACCCCAAGAAGTTAATTAATCTGTATGAACTAAAAGCAAATAATTTGGAAAAGCAGTTCTGTATGGGCTGATGTAGCAACAGATTTGGTTTCAAAGGAGCTGTCGGTGTGCTTGAAGTCTTGCAAATCCTGTGTCATATGTGGGAGAGTCTAGTGCTGTGGTTTGTATGTTGTATCGATCCTGAAAGTATTGTTCGCTGATTACTGGATAATTAGGTGCTGTTAATAAATCAATAAACTGCTTTGATTCTGGTTTGGGGTTTTTTGCAGCAGACATAATCTGTCTTTAGCCATTGTGAATAGGCAACAAGGTTGTGACCACTCTGTGCAGCCAAAGAAAAGTGTGCTATAGTCGCTGATGAGAATTTTTGGGATAATAAAGCATGTGTCCCTCCTAACAGTGAAGTGGGGTGAAGTGAACTTAGATCTTATAAGTGGACATGAGAAGGAACCAGGAGATAACAGAGGTCAATTTGGCTGGGTAAGCATGACAAGTATTTTTCCAGGCTTATTAAGACTGCTGAGATCCTGCTGAGTCTGTCAGCCCCACATGGTTTTAAATCTGCTTCCAGTTCCAGGCAAGCGAGACTTCCTTGGGCACTTTCTTACTTGCTTCTCTCTTTCACAAACACACCTACACAACATCTTGCTGGCTGTTAAGCTTCAACAGCCTTTTCTGAGCTTTCAGAGTACTGTTCTATTTCGCGGATGCCAAAATACCTTAACTTGACCCAGTCCCTCGGCTGGTTCTTTTAAAATTGCCTTACTGACATTTTAACAAGGACCTTTGTATCAAGACCAAGTAAAGACTGCTGGATGTGGTTCTTCCACTTCACAGTTTTTGTGCCCAGATATTACAGTATTATACTTTTTTTTTTCAATGAACAGAATTAAGACTTACACCTGGAAAAATACCAGGCAGAGTTAAAAGAAAAAAAGCGAATTTTCCTTCTCCAATTGAAACTAGACATTAGGAAATAACCTTCTCAGGTCTTTTTCACTCAATTTTATTAATTCTGAGGATAGTGTCGGGTGAAACACGGACTAGCTCTCTTCTGAGTCAGGCTCCGTCAGAGTGAATTAGTGTAGGTGGAACCAATAATAACTCCAAGGAACACTGTGAAAGCAGCATCATGTAAAGGTCTCTCAGCACCTTTGAAGATGCATTATGGGTCAGATCTCCTCCATTATCATTGCTTCTTAAAGTAACACGAGCAAAACTTGGGCCTAGAGAGGCTTCCCCTGTCAGAGCATAGGCTCATCTTAACCTCACCTCGAAGTGTTGCCTTGCTGCACTAGCACAGCACCTGAGACCCTTGCTGGCCCAGACCTCAGTGGCTGGCCCAGACTGGCAGAATTGACTCAGAGGTACCAGATGACCCCAAACCTAACAAACACAAGGCTCGCAGGGAAAGGAGATTCCCTCTGTTGAACATGGACTGTCACTGGAAGAGGTGAGCAAAGGTCTTGGGGGTCTTGAGAGAGCCTGAAAACTTGCCTGCTTTTCCCAGCTATGTTCAGTAAAAGGTGGCAGCTCCCCCTACGACCTTTCCTTGCAAGGTACCCCATGAGCACTATACCTACAGCATCACTGGTGAGATGACCATACAAATTCAGTTGGCTTCCAAACAAAATGCTTTACTGGATTGAGCTTGCCCCCGGGGAAGGAGAAGAAGGTGAGCAGGAAAGATGGAAAGGGAAAGCAAAGTTATGGAATAAATTTGTTTGCCATTTAAATATCACAGTGATGAAGATAACCTAGCTGGGAGAAGCCCATGGGGCTTTTTACACATTGTAAGGTGTGAACCCACTTAAATGATTGGCTGGAACATGTCCCCAAAAATTATTTATCTCTTTAGCAAAGGAAAACAATGCTAAATACTGAGGTTTTTAATGAAGTCAATCAGTCAAGAGAAGAGTAGATTCTTAAGATCACAGTGCAAGTTGAGTCAATTATAATCCTAAAACAAAATGGTGAGGCCAGTGTTCATTAGCCAGAGAAGGGAGTCATCAGGTCAAATTTACATCTCAAAGAGCTACAGTAGATTTCCATGAACAAAAGAGAAAAATAATGTCAGTAGTTTTGCTAAGTTCTGAAATAATCAGGATTTGACAGTTTGGGGTGTTTTGGATGGGTTTTTTTTAAAGAAGCTAGATGCTGGGCTAACTTTCTCCCATTGAAATGAACCTTTTCACTGACTTTCCTGGAAATATAATCTTGGCAGTTATAAATTCTTACGAAAGTAAAGTGTTGATAAATAATTAATCTATGAGGTAGCTGTCCACAGAAAAGACTACAAAAACGTAATGGTTCTGTGCTCCATTTTCCTACCATTTGGTAAAAACTTCCAAAGACATAGGAAATGTTTGAGTTTCCAACTGAAAGTAAAAAACTAATTAACTAAGGTTAATACATATTTTTATTTAAAACTGGTGCACAGATATACAGATATAGATATAAATGAGTTGAATGATAACATACAGGACAGAGAAAAAAATATATATATGATTCCTCTTCTAAAGTAAGTGAACAATAGCACAATTCTGTTTGGCAGGCCAATTGTTCAAAATCAGGCACATTTTTCCCAGTGCTACCTATGTTTTGGAATAATCTTCTTTAGGTATAAAACTGATTTTCAAAACATTTATTTATATACTTTTGCATTAATTATTTTTTTAAAATAATAATAAAACATTATTGAACTACGGTCAAATGAATATGCCAATATTGGTGTTGCCCTTCAAAGTTGTTTTGTGTTAGAAAGTTCAACAGCTTTTCCCCCCCATTTTTCCATCAGGGAAGCTGTTTTTGAAAGGTCACACATTCATTCAAAAACATAGTTCAGACACACTGGCTGGCTGACCCAACACCCCTTTCACTTTAAAAAAAAAGTGTTTTCATGTTTGTTTCTATAGCTTGGATCTAGGTCTTTATCACTTCACTCCCTTCATCCTAGTGTTTTATTCAACCTGACAAAGCTTCGGGGACTTTTTTTCCTTTTATGCAACGCAGCTGAGAAAACCCTCTTACAGTGTGTCAATTTTAATATTTACTTACTCCAGCAATGCACAAACGAGTATATCAAGGTCTCCCTTTGGGGAAGCAGCAAATGCAGTTGTTGATGCCGCACCACACAGTGCTTGTACTGGTGCCTGGGTAGCTGGGTTTGGGGCTGATACACCTACCTGCTCCCTCAGGCTGCTCGTTCCTTTCTCTCCTTCACCCTCCTCACACTCTTCAGCTTTCTGGCAAGACTTGGTGCTGCTACTTCAGTGAGCTGGGACTCATTCTGGTCTCATAGGAAGGTTCATGGGCCGGTAAGTGTTTGCAATGTTTGGGACGCTTTCTGAAATCCTTTTCCACCAGTCTCCAAGGTGAATGAAGATTGTACTGGAAAGAAGGACTCAAAAATTAATTAATTAAATAAAGGGTTCGGTGCATTTATTTTCACTACTTGTTGTTTCTACTAATTTGATTAGAGTTGAAATAGGCCTTAATTTTCTTTTAGTTCATGCAGATCAATTTTTAGAAGTGCTAAACACACCGTTTCCCATGTGGGGAACGGGGTGGGGAGGTCACAAGACCTTTGCACCTTGGAGCACATGGGCTTGGCTGGCTTAAGTCAGCTTCCCAAAAACCACAGGTGTTTAAACTTTCCAATGAGCAATCAAAAGTTTCTGCAAACATAGATAGGGACAACAAGATTTAGCACCCAAAGAGAGGATACAATAAGCAGCACTTTCCTCCCCCACTCCCCCACCCCACCCCCCCACCCCCCCGCCCCCTTGAAATTGTGATGTGAAAAGCACTGTGGAAATGCAAAGTGCCACTGTCACAGCTGTTCTCACACCCGGTACAGTCACCCACCTTTTTCCTTTGAGGCAAAACACATAGCTACGATTTTTTTTTTCCTCTGTGGCTCCTACAAAGACTTTGGTCATATATTACTTTATACATAGAGCACGTGTGAAGATTTTGCTATTAAAAATGTTCTTTATATATTGGCCATGTTATCAGATGACAATTTAGTACCTAGTCATAACTTTACGTGGGCCGTATTACTGATTATTGCCATAAAGATGAGAAATAAGAAAATTACTAAAGGTTTTAATTTTGAGGAATATTTTTTATATTCCACTCATGAGTTTTCTGCTCTGTTAATGTGGAAGCTTTCATCAGTCAGTAGAGTTATCTGGTGGTTTGTATACTACTTGCAAAAGTGTTTCTGTAACAGAAACCTACATGAGCTATAGTTGTAAGAGATTCTTCAGTGGAGAAAACTTCAGGATTTTTACTGGTTTATTGTTTGCCCCTTTACCTCATCATATCAAAACTACAAAAACTATCAACATGACCTCAGAGGACAGGATCTGATGATTTTTAAGAACACCAATTTTTAGTAAAAATTGCTTTTGTTATATCAAAAAAAATTTACAAAAAGAAAGGCACATGCAAGTCAAATTTGAAGTCTTGCAAGCGACTGCTAGCTAGTAAAATGCTATCACCATCTGCAGAGAGATTCACAATTCTCAGAAAACATTTGAACTGACGTTGTAGGGCAAATGGGTTGCAAGGGACACTGCAGTCAGTTGGAAAGCAATCACACACACACACATGTAGTTGCATGTACAGATGGTCTGTATGTGCATCTATATACACTTCTGTACTTGGAAGATAGGGAGATACATTTATATAAATACTTGTATATTCTTGCTTGTAAGCCTGTCTTTTTTTAAGAATTCAGTATAAAACTGTTATAAAATAAGGCTTCATTTTGTCATCAGAAATTCTATGACATGCATAAAATTAGCGTTGATGAGATTTTAGGCTGGTTGTAAAATTTTCTGTTGTTGAAACTTGGCTTATATAGAAGTAATTAATTTTGCTCAATTGGGTTTTATAAAAATGCTTTTTTTTGATTGCAAGAGCATGAGATATTTGATGTGATTTAACTGTGGATTTCTGAGGGGTGGTTTACTGTCTGAGATAGAGTTGCCTATTCTCAAGCAAGCAAACTATTATACGACGCTATGTTTTGTGCTACTGTGTAATGAAATGCTATAATTGATATAGGTCTTTACTATACTGACTATCATACAGTCCAATATAAAATAAATTACCAGAAAAGAGCAGCATTTTTCTAATCTTAGATGCTTATATAAAGCTTTTTGGATTGTTGCGTTTTAAGGAAGAGACTATTATTCTTTCCATATTCACTTGATTCATGAATAGTGCAATTTTCAAGCATTTGTATTTGGTTAACAGTGCTCAGAGAAAAAGCCTCATAACAAATAGTCAAGTGGCTATAAACCAGATCCTTCCATGCTGACAGACTAATTAATCTGATCAGTCTTGAACACCAGTGTTTGCCATTGTGAGCAGCCAGCGTTCAGCAGCAGCCAGCTACAGCGGTCACCTATAAACGCTCCCCAGTTGCCTCAGGGCTTCGTGCTGCTCTCACCAAAGCCAAAGGCAAAATCTTCACTGATCCCAGCTTTTGGAAAATCAAGTAACGTTGGCTCAGCAACAGTCTTTTTCCCACAAAAACAAATAGAAAATGGTAAGGTAGAAATTTGCTTCACTGAATCACTGGGTTCCTAAGGATGACTGCATGATTTTTTTGTCTGTCAGGAGATTGCCCACCCAAGAGTGGTTCGGGAGCTGGAGGAGGAACCTGACCTCCTCTCGTTTGCCTTGGTACACACGAAACGAGTGTGCAGAGCCTTGCAGCCTCCTGTGACCATACCCAGCTCTGAGTGCAAATAGGTAGCTGTGAACTGGACTATCGTGTGCATCCATGTTAAGCGATCGGGATTAAATGGTCATGCTGTAGTGTGTTAACAGCTCAGATTTTTAAGAAAATCTACAAGAAAAGTACATTTAAAACCATTTAAAAAAAAAAAAAGCTGCTCATGAAACAACAAATACTGTTAATACAGAGCATCTGGGATTTCTAGGAATTTTTAAATTTCTTCAGTTCATAAGCCATCTTTCTCAGAACTCGCGCTGCAGGTCACAGCAACAGGCTGGTAATGTTCTGCCATTTGAACAAAGCATCATGTACTAAGGCAAAGGAAGCTTGTATTAAATTCCTATCATCCTGAGAACACAGCAAATTTCTAGCAGTACACTACCAGGAATAATACGAAAAACATAAAATCAAGTTATAGTTTTTGCATTTATTTATTTATTTGCACAAAATTCTCATTAAATTTCATATCACATTAGGAGCAGCAATTGCTGCTATAGAAAAGCAACAACCTAGAGCATCAGGTATTCTCTGGTGGATCTTTCAGACCCAAACCTGCTTAGCTTTTAAGACTAGACAAGATCAAGCCTACTTAGACAAGGAAGGCCATCTGTTTCCAAGGATGCAGCTGCTATCCCTTCAAACACAACTCACTGTGGACTCCTGTAATTTATTAATCCCAGGATAAACCTGTAAGTCTGCAATATCATTATTTGACTTCTTTATAACATTAGCTTGAACATTTTATCAACCGCTGTGCAGGTAACAGTCGAAAAGCTAAGGAGATTTGTCAACCCTCATAATGAGTATCTCCCTTCTTTTAAGTTATCAAGACTCAGGTTTTGCACAGACTTAAGCACGTCCTGTGTGTGGGCAATTCGGAGGAGAATATTAAAGACTGGCATGTGTTTATGATTCTTTCAACACCTGGGACCCATGTTGAAGATGTTGCCTGTGCAAATTTGGTTTTGAAATCAGTCCATACATGCACACACACAGATGTGTGAGCATGGACGCACACAATGCTATTTTGTTAATTTTAAATTCATCTTTTCTTCTTCAGAAAGGGGAAAGCTGAAAACTCCACTCAACCTAGGTGAAATGAGTATATTTTTTTCAAAGCCAAACAAGTCTGGACTTATCTCAGCCCCCAGAATTTATGTGCTGGATTGAAAAGTGGAAAAGGCTTTTTCTCAGTCAGGAAACTCCGAATTGGCTAAGTGACTGGATGGATGTTAATAAAACTTCCTTTTCGTCTGCAAAATGATCATGTCTGGTCCCAGGTGGAGCATAATAAATCAATGCAAAAGCTACTTTTCTCAGAAAGTGACTGAAAAGAAGGGTTTAGAATGTAAGTGCCATGTTAGTTGCAGTTTCAGAGTGTAACTACTATCATGGTGCAATCCACCTGCTAAAAGCATATTTAACAACATGAAATAAATACATCTTTTTTATATATGCACAAGTGTAAGTTGACAAATGCAGAACTGTTAGTCCTTACGGTGTACTTCTCTGGAAAACTCTGAAGGAGTCCTCCGTTCAGGTTTCTCACATAATTAGGCATCTCCTAAGAGCACCACGAAGAAGATGCGCAAGTTATTAAATCTTTTTGCCTGAGCTGAGCCAATGGCTGTGCTCTGCCATGCCCTCTGCCTAGAAAACAAGCAGCAGGAAAGGGTGGGTTGGGGTGTTCCATTTCCAGGCTTTTCATTTCTGGATCTTCCCAGATGACTTTTTGAAGTGGAAAGTGAACATTCAATAATATGTGGTCTTAGTTAAATTATGATTTCTTCAGCTTCCCTGGCCTGTATGTAGGTGAAGCATTCAATCTCATGTAGATGCCCTTACTGTCACACTCTTGGTAACTCCTCTCTGTTAGCCCGTCCTCCTCCTCCTCCACCCCATTTTAACAGGGTCAGGAACTCATGACATATTGAGCATCTGCAGGCTGAGAAAGCCAAGGCACTTTCGGTGTCTACAAATGTGGTGACATGGCTGGATCTTTAATGAGCAGAGGGAGGTAGCTCCACCTTTGCAGGGGGCTGAAGAAAGTGCTTTTAGATCATGTATGCTGCTGCCACCAAGGGCTCAGCTTTCTGAAGTAATGGTATATTATGCAGCACTGCAAACTGTAAGAGTTAAAAATTTTGTATTTTTATTAGAATCCATTAAGGACTCTATCAACTTGTTTGGGAACTTTTTGAATTATATATTCAACTTAATATATAATAACAATAATAATACTTAATAAACAGTAAATGCTAGATTTCCCTTTCCCATTCTTTCTCTCTCTCTCTCTCTTTCTTCCACTGGCACAAGGGATTTTACAAGAGTACGTGATTCTGGGAGCTAATGTTTTGGATGAACTCAAAATACTGAAGAAGTGACTGTAGAAAATCTATATTGATAGTTAAGAATCCTTCCAAACCAATATCAAAATAATTTAATTTGCAGTTGGGTCACATTTCTTCATATTCAGTGTAATACAAGGAAACATGCAGGAATTGCCATAGGTTATCTTGTGAATCCCTGTTAGCAGCAGGGAAGCTGTCTCCACACTTTTATATGTCATTTCCTGACATCAAATGTTCTAAAAGATTTTCAGACAAACTCAGTGAGGCTCAACACATGTACTCCTGTTGTGAAAAAGCAGCTTACAAAACATACTATATAATCTTTGTTATTCTAATAATTGTGGATGCTTACATTTGTCTGTTTAACTGGTTATCATAATGTAGTAAAAAAGAAAACAAACCACAAAGACATTTAGACTAAAACCTGATTCACTTTGCTACCAAAGGTTAATTTTAAGGGCTCCAGAAACTGGTCATGATTGAAGGGACATGAACACTGCTGTTGCCAAAGTGCTGAGGAGGATAGATGTGGTTCAGGATTTTCCTGCAGCACTGGGACTGAAATCCAGCAGGAGATTTCACCTTAACATGTCTCCTTCTAAGCTATCACTCCAACCTTCCCTTGTAGCTAATTGTCATGGTCTAACCCCGGCCAGCAACTCAGCCCCACACAGCCGCTCATTCACCCCCCCTCACCCAGAGGCATGGGAAGGAGGACCGGAAAGGAGTGTAAAACTTAAGGGTTGAGATAAGAACAACCTAGCAGGTAAAGCAAAACGCACACAAGCAAAGCAAAGCAAGGAATTCACTCACCACTTCCCATGGGCAGGCAGGTGTTTGGCCATCCCCAGGGAAGCCGGGCTCCATCACACGTAACAGTCACTTGGGAAGACAAACGCCATAATGTCAAATGTTCTCCCGGCTTATATACTCAGCATGACGTCCCATGGTATGGAACATCCCTTTGGTTAGTTCAGGTCACCTGCCCTGGCTGTGTCCCCTCCCAGTTTCCCTTGTCCCTCCAGCCCTTTCGCTGGCAGGGCCCAAGAAACCAGAAGGTCCTTGACTCAGCATAAACATCACCCAGCAACAACTAAAAACATCTGTGTGCTATCAACATTGCTTTCACACCAAATCCAAAACACAGCACTGCACCAGCTACTAAGAAGAAAATTAATTGTATCCCAGCTGAAACCAAGACATTAATGAAATAAATAAAAACAGACCCAAAAAAGGGCAGTGATTCATCTCAGGCAATACAGGCATTTAAGCCCAGGGAATCAGCCGCTTGTCACCAGCTCTTTCTCCCTGCAGTGGAGGGAGCCTGGGACAGACCCCGAAGAACAATTTTGGGTCAAGAAGACCTGAGCCCACTCGTCCTGCACACTCAGGGGCAGCATCACAGCAACGCTCTGTCTCACAACATGTACATTGCCCCTGACTTTTTTAGCACAAAACTCATAGCTTGAAAAATAACTACTAAAGCTGTGGATTTTAATCTAGTAGATCAGAGTTACAATGCTTTGCTCACAGGCCATGAGAAGTTACTCCCTTGGTTCATGATGGTTACTCCATGACTGTATATGTAACCCCAGTGCTGGCTTTCCGCTGCTTGAATTCACCAGTTTCATGCTCACCTACTACCACAACCTCTCTGCAAAACCATCCGAAAAGCCAATGCTGCCAGAGAGGGGAAGGAAGCTGGTCCCCATAAGAAACATCTTCCAGAGATGATCTCCAGATCCTCAGTGCAGATAGGTTTTGAGGATTACAAGAGAGCTTTGTGGCTGTATGGGGACTAATCACACTTTTCCAGGTCCTTTTCCAAAAGCTGCTGGATGATGTCGCTGTAAGAAGAAAGGTTACAGTCTATCAATAACTGCGGCTAAACTTTCTCTCCAAAATGGCTCCAATGGATGCAGTCTTATAGAGGTGATCTTCAACTGGTGCAAAAAGCAAGAACTTTTTGGATGCCCAGGACACCTTAATATTATCTTAATATTTACCAATCTAGTATCCTATACATATAGCTTACAAGGTGTAGGTCTGCTGGCTTCTCAAAGCAGTGTGGATTAACTCCACATAAGCATCTGACTTAAGATCAGATGTACAATCAAGCAACCTTGTTTCCAGGTAGGTGATTTCTGCTACCACTTAATAAAACTGCTAAAAAAGCACTAGGAAAGCTTATTTGTTTTATCATTCGGTGATTATTTTGGCTGGTAATTGCAAACATCCTCTGTTAAGTCTGACAAGAATTAACTTACGCTTTGGCAAACACCGGTGCTTTCCTTCATGTTCCCCCCTGATAAAGGTAGTCTGACTTTGATATTGCTTAAAGCAGTCATAGCCTTTGTTCTTCAGAAATGATAAAGCATTTCTAATTCTGAATTTTATAATACTACAATACGGAGAGACAGATTTTATCTTAATAACATCTATATTATGATAAAGAACCAACTACATGACAGGAAAGCGAACATTTCAGTTCATCTACAATTCTCCATCACATCAAAAGACACTACATGTGAGAATGATATGCTAAAACTTCCCATTATGCAGTTTGGAAACACATATATTTATTCTAAAGGATTCGGTATTGTTAAGAGTAACCTCAATGGCTGATCCAGATAATGTTTCACAGCCTAAACTGATACTTTAATTACGGTGTAATAAGATACTGATCTTATTTCTGTACATCTCCTAAGATATTTCTATGAGCAAGATGCTGAATGTAAAGAGCTGTTCCTGATATAATAATTGCAAATAATAACACAAACGCTATCCCTCCCAGCTATGTTGTGACACCTAAACTGTTGTTAGTATTTAATGCAACCAGCAATGAAATAGGATAAACTCAGCAAGAATTCTATTTCCAGAAAAAGGTAACAATTTCTGTGAAGGAACAGAGAATCGGGTTGAACCATTCCTCACCCCAAAGACAGAATTAGTCATTTATTCTGTATAGAACCATATAATAACCAAAGTCCTCCGCACCTTCCAGTAATAGATGATGTGAAAATACAGAGAATAAACCATATGCATGTGAGCTTTCCCTTAATATGCACATCAGTAACTACATACTCATATTTTTAAAAGCCCTCTCTCTCACATATGTACTTTCATTCATATAGGTGAAATATATGCTCATACGTATTTATGATGGGCCCGATTCTGCCTACCTTGCTCATACTGAGAGGCATCTTACCCTGCAGTAGTCCTACTGAAATCAAGCAGAGATAATGCTCTTCAATCTGAGTATGGGTGGCAGATTCCACCTATATATAGCACGTCTATATTTATCTCCATTTTAAGTGGTTAATTTAGCTCTGTATCACTGAATTAAATATAAATTATCTGCTAGCACAAAAGCGGCTTGGGAGCAATTACAGTCTCCTATCTCCCCCCACCCCAAATATGCTAAATATCAATGTGTAATATGCAAATCTTAGGCGTTTTTTTACACTAACCAAGTCAAATTCTTAATACCAGACAAGAAGAAAATCATAGCTTAACATACACCAGTAGATGTAATAAATAATGAACAGCACTAACAGCTTAACATCATAAGGAAACAGATGGAAAACTTCCCTCCAGAGATCATTGCATCTAGTATTAGAGAATGAGTTTCTGGACGTGCACAGGGTGAACAGTTCAAGTCTGAATTACAATGAGGTTGGTAACACTTTTTTATTATAAATGTAGGAATTTCATGTCTTCCTTTTAGAAAGTACTGCTATTATAGCATTCATCTGTTTCACCGAAGACATGAAAAGCAAAGGCAAAATCTTAAGCTGCTAAAGCGTGCATAGCACAATCAAATCAAGATCTCGCTCTGGGAGTACTTTGGCTGGGTTTGCAGAATACAGCAGGGCTACAATGCCATCATCTGTCCAGGAAACGAAACAGAACCCAACGTGGAAGCCCACACTTTACTAGCAGTGTTCATCTACACTACTGAAAAACACTATTAAGGCAATATCTGTTGTATTCCGTAGGTCAATGACCATTATATGTTTAAAGCATTACAACGAAACAACGTCCAAAGTGTTTCTCTGATAGCATTTCCTTTCCACATCAAGTGGCTTGGTTATACGTTCAAAGTGCCTTTCAAATGCGAATACAAGAAATGGAGATTTATCTGGAAAGTGAAGCACATCTGTTTAGTTTGAATAAACCACGCTGGAGAAGTGCACCAATAATCACAGTCTGCATGCATTTGTTTGCTTTTTTTTTTTTTTTTTTTTTTTTTTTTGATGTGGTGTCCAAATAATATATATGCACTATATCACTGGAAGCAGCCCAGCTAAAGCAAGATGCTTGAATACTTCAGCCACACTCCCCTCAGTGGGCACCTGAGCCCATGACATGGCTTCTCCAACTTTCTAGTAAGAATTTGTGCACGTCTGTACTGCAGGGGTTACAAAAGATCCTGCCTTTCTCATCTGCCATCAGGACAGCCTCCAAGTATGGTGCAAAGCTCTGCCTCTAGACAGACTCTCTTTCAAGTCTCTATTATAGCAGCATCTATTTGCCATGTATGCAACTACACTTCACAGAGAGTTTTGTGCAATAAAAATAAATGAAGCTTCTTGGGGAAGAACGATTTTTTTCTGCCTGCTTCCTTCCTCCATCCTCCTCACACCCACCTCACCCATATTACGGACCAGAAAAGAAGCACAAAACCTAAGTGTTCCATTCAGGGTCTCAAAATTCATTTCAGCAGAGCATGCCCAAGCCAGCCGAGCTCCTGTCTGCTCTGTCAGCTGCTAGATAACATTGCCTCCAACATCAAATGAATGCAGAGACCACTGTTTTCTATTATAGCTGAAGATATATAAACATAATTGAAATTTGTATTGATTTTGAAGCCAAAACTTCTAGATGACTAAAACTCTGGGGCAACTGTAGGGTCAGCCAGAACACCTCTGGTAATAGGGTGAGGAGTAGAAGCTGATATTCTCCTGACAAACCCACTAAGCTTATAAACGTCTAGCACTCATTACATTATACAGAATGCTGGCCAATAATTTCAGTTTGCTGTTCCAAGACACAAATTACTTCCAAATGCAGGACTATACAGAAATAAATGGAAGAGGTCCAGCATCACACTGTAAGAGACACCAAAGAGTTATTTCAATAATAAGACTATTCAATAATTTTATATTGCACAGTTTGATACTGAATCAAATAACTCTCCTCTGCAGCACCTACAGTCCATTGCAAATTGAGAGCTAGCGATGTACTCACAGTGACTGCCTATAAAAAAATGAAATAAGAAGTGGAACAACAATTTCCAAAATAATAATAAAGAAACCCCACAACCCAGATGTCTTCTGGGATGTTGAGACAGCTAAAAATCTCTTCCCTGTGTACATGCCTGAGCAGCATCTGAAGAGATGCAAGGTTTCAGGGCTGTGGAACAAGTAATCCACTTGCAGGCAGAGTTCAGCATTCCCTTCCTGCCCCTTCACGGGAGGCAGTGCTGGCAGCGATGGGCTGCAGGATGGGTACAGGGCAGGAGCCTGCCAAGGGCAGCAAACCTGCTGTGATCCCCCACAGCCCACCGCCTCTCCTGCTGCAAGTGCTAGACGAGTGGACACATCATGGCAAGGAGGGAGAAGGCGTTAAAACTGGAATTTTGCAGCCAGAGTTGAAAACCGGTGCCCAGCAAAAGAAGTTGCCCAATTTCTCTGTCCCTTCCCGCTAGCAAAAGTGGGTCTAGCCAGCCCTCCTCATTCAGGCTTTTGTGCTTGCTCTCTCTTGTTCTCCCACCTCCTCCTGCTAAAGGAGTAGCCTGGCCAAGTGTAGCTCCACCTGGGGGTAACACTCAGTCCACCTCTGTGGCTGAGAAGCTTGGAGCCACATCTGCTGCGTCTCTCTGAAGGAATGAGAGCTTTATACCACAAGTTTCACTTAAAACTAAATGCAGTCAGTGAGCTTTGTATTAAACTCTGGATGAACTTCAGGATCATGTTCAAGATCTTGCATAAGGTCACTGACTAAGATCTTCTTAAGGTCATGTCTTGCCTTTGACCTACGTTAGGTTAAACCAGCATCTTTCCTGGGCTCATCCCCTAAGGCCCTAGAGTGACTCCAGATCACCATCTTCACAGCATGTCAGGGCTGCGGTGCATCAGCTGGCTTTGGGTCACATGAAATTCCTTTCCAGTTTTCCCTGGTATGACCAGCTCTGTCTGCCAAGCAAATCCTGTGTGGTGTTGCTGCTGACAGCTAGGATGATAACCAAATAAGCTAACGCGAGGAAAAAAAATGTGGAATATAGTGAGAAGCAGCATGCCAGTTTGATGCTGGAAGCACAGGTTCCCTTCATCCTTGCTCTTCCCTTGCATTTGCCTCCATTTGGCATGCTCTCTGCCCTCTCTTGGTGCTTTTACACAGCACTTCCTGGCATCCTTGGTAGCTTGGAGTAAGAATTTAAAATGAGAGACATTTTTCAGAGGCTTTTTCTTTCCCCTTCTCCTTACAGTTACTTTACTTTTGTTTCTCCGGTAAATTCAGAGGCCAGCTAAATTTTTTAAGTGCAGATCTGGGGACTTTGCAAGAGATCCACAAGGAAGTAATGCTTGGGAACCTGTCCAGAAACCTTGCTTGGCACAAGAAGAAAAATTTCTCCCGGTGTGTTTGAGGCTTTTCAAGGAAACCACATATTTTGCGTCTGAGGTTTGCTCATGACCTTTCTCTTTTCCTTAGGCTGTGACACATTACCTGACAGTGGCTGGATTTATCATTTATTAACTTAAACCCCTCTAAAAGTGAAGTACTTTCTATACAACTTTGGGAAACCCTGGAAGCTGAGAAACAGGAATGACCAGACAGTATGTTAGAGAAAGCTTTGAAGACTGAAACAGAAATCTGCATCTGTTATGGGAGGGATCTTGATCCTAAGCAGAGCCTTCTATCACCTGACTGACTAAGAAAGTGAGGTTTAAACCACTAACCAGGTGGATTTACACCCTCCAGCACACATTACAGCAGTCAGACACGTGCACGCTGTTAGGCTGTGGCTACAGGAACTGAGAAACCAGGGCAAGGGCAGAAGTCAGAAGTTGTGCTCATGTGAGCAGCTTCTCTGTGCACGACCACCAGGACGGGTTCCTTTGTTATTTTGCAAAAAGATGCCAAGAAATGTGAAAAGTTGAAAACAGCAAAAGAGAAGCGAGCAGCACTAATACATGGTTTTCTTTAAAGACGATCAAATGCAAAGAAATTAAGTGAGACACCAAGCTGCTAGACTTTGGTGCAAAGGCAGGGAAAGGAAGAGTTCAGGTTGTGTGGCACCACCATCTCATTGCTGTTTCAGAGACAGTTTTGGGCATACCTGGGTATCTACGGGACTTCAATGTCAGCAGAAGGAACTCTCAGTCATCCTGCCTTTTACCATTAAAACTAGTAAGGGGTGTTCCTATTGCTTTTGTATTTGTCTTATTTGAATACTGACAAATTAAGCACAGTTGAAACCAGTTTTGCAGTACTCCATATCCAAGACACAGTATCTGGACAAGGGTGACCTACTTCATTTGGAGCGAGAGTGTTTATCCAGGAGTGGAATCCTGACCAGCTCTCCTGTTGGACCAATACAGGCACGATTTGTTGTGTTGTGATATGAAGCTCGGGCTGGCTTCATAGACTCAAATCGATTGAAAGTATTTAGCAGCCATTAAGTCACAAATATTCCATACTCCTATTAATAAACATAACTGCCTACAGAGTTCTCCATTTTCAAAGCTCTTTACTATGATTATCATTATTATTAAATATTTATATTACCATATGGCCCAGAGGGAATAGTCAGATCAACTCCCTATAGCACTAGGCTCTCCACAAATGCACGAGATGTAAATATTAGTTCATAAACATACTTACCAGTCGCATTACTTCCCAGCTCGCCTCCCCGACCACCCTTGCTCCTTCCACCCAGTTGATGAACAGTGTTAGCAATGCCCAACCGGAGAGGGTTAAGCATTGCAACCCTCCAGCCACACCATCGGCTGCTGTTGCAATGCCCATCTCCTCTTGTTCTCTCCAGCACCCCCTCGGTGGCACCCCAAATGTCACTGCTTTCCAGTCACGCCTCTGCCATTAGTCTGCTGCGCTCCTGCAACACCCCTTGCTCTGCATCTTGCTGGGGGCTCTGCAACCATATGCCGCAATTGATTTATGAGCCCAAATTTCTCAAGGGAGCACAGCGTACCCATCTGATGCCCCTACATTTGAGCTTCTGAGTCACAGGTAGTGGAGCAACGTGTGAAAAAAAAAATCATCACGTATTCCATCGGCAAAGCATTTCCCATGGTGCATGCAGCGTAAGTTGCTCGCGTGCACCACTTATCCCACTATGTCTATGGAATAAACTGCACTCCAGAAATTTGCTCTCAATGGCCTCTTTCAGATAATAGCAATGAGTAAGATAAAACCTGCTACTTTATGTCGTCACACTTGTCGAGTACAGATTTAGTAATAGTAATACTTATCTTTTATGTAGCACTTTACATTTTCCAGTTGCTGCACAGAGATTAATTAATCAGCTAGATGTGTATAAGCCAGGCCTGAAGCACGTATTGGAGGACTGACAGATGCCTGCACTGCTGCAAAAGTACAAAGGCGACTGCCTGACCCACACAAGTGCAGGTGTGTTTAGTTGGAGCGAGATGCTGGCACAAGCCCTGCAATCTGCTCGGATTTAGGTGGGACCACAGGGTCTCTGAGGTCATCTCCTCTCCACCCACTGAAAAAAAACAAATGTAAGCATATACCAACCATTCTGCCACACATTCTGCAAAACCCCTCTTGTAATTAGAGTGGTCACCAAGGCAGAACAAAGACGGATGGGTTTGCATCCTGCTTTTCATTAATGCTCACTGCCTATGGCACCCCATTAAGAGCTCCCTTTGCCACAGCTTAAATGTCCTCCCACCTATGCCCTCTCAATTCTTGCTGGGCTTGTTCTGAAACCTCTCCCTGTGGTGGAGAGGAAGGTGATGTTTCTGATGGCAATGGGGGAGAAGACCCCCACCACACAGCCCTGCTATCAACTGACAGCACTCATCCAGCCTGGCTGCCTGGCTGCTGTTATTGCTGCTGGTGGAGTGCTTCAGACATACTTTCTGAATTAAGCCAAGCCTGGATAATTGGGAGTTGGAACCAACTCAAACATGAGCCAGCAGACGAGGGATCATGTTGTTCACTGAATTGCTCATTGACAGTGAAGAAAAGCATTTGTGGTGGGGTGCTGCTGCCCTCCAGACGGGAGCGTTGGCTGGCAGAGAAGCTCGCTGTTCTGTGAGAGCATCAATTTTCATCTCAAACTGGGTTTGTGCAGCTCTACTTGCCCCAGACTATGCCCGAGGCAGTGCAAAGGCAGCCTGGTGACTTGCACTGAGGACGTGCCCAGCACTACATCTTAGTTTGTTATAAACTAAAAAAAAAAAAAAAAAAAAAAAAACCAACAAAAAAACCCCGAACCCGTACAAGAAACTGCTGACATTTTTATACTTAGGGACTTTCTTTTTTGACATCCACCTTCCTGATATCTTCAGAAAATGTAGGAATGCATTAATATGCGCATGTGGGATTACTCCTACCCTTACGCCTGTCATATACTTGCTATGTGGAGAAAAATGTTAAACTGAGCATGTGTAAGATGCTCAGATGAGCTAAAACTGAACATGGGCCTTAAAAGTGTCAGTTAAGAGTCAAAAGAGTTTTTAAATTAATAAATGCAGTTTTCCTTTTATTTGCCTTTTAGTTTCTGAGTCCATAAGTTGTAATTTCATGATATTTAGACTCAGCCAAAAGGACTAGCAGTCCAACTGTTATTTGAAGTGAAAGATGAGATTTTCCCATAATCAAAAGACTCCAGCAACTGAGATTTTTTTAATAAAAGCCTCAGTTAGCCAGAAGCTTGTAAAAAGAGCTGGTGACACTGCTATGAGACATTAAGTTTTCCAGTTTTTGACACTGCATGTTTATGTTTGTATTCACATACATTTTCTTGCATTTAATAGCAGTGGCACTTCTGTCACCCACAGGTGCTTTGCCATCTTGCATTTGTTGTCACCAGAAGCTCTTCTGTGACAGAGGCCATGGAGCTGCCCCAGGTTCTTAGTGACGCCCAGTGATACTGCCAGTGGAAACTGGTGATTTTGCACTGAAACCAATGTTTAGGCACTTTAAACCATGCTGAAAGGAGACTCTCCGGTGCTCCAAGCACCTTAAGGTGCCTTGTCATCTCCATCTCCTTGGGCTGCCACTGCAGAGAGGTTTATCTCCTGCTTGTTGCTGCGGCTCAGACAGACCTGCTGTGCAGGTCAGAGATGTGAGTCACCGGGCTGGAAAATGATTTTTGTCTTGGTGTTTCTGAATTCTCCCTTGTCTTTGGAGCAAGGAGATGAGTGTATGCTGCTGCAACATTAAAAATGAAAAGTGCCAAAAAGCCATCAAAAGAAAAATACTAGATTGTAAACATAATGTAAAATCAGTCTCACTGTGTCTCACTGAGTCTCCCCTTGTGTTTGCTTAACCCTTGCAAGATGTGATTTAACGCTAAGATCCAGATCCTGTCTGTGACCTGACCCGTGGGCAGCTGCCTGTGCTTCCCAGGGACAGGAACACTGGGGAACATCTCCCAGCTCAGCCCCTATGGCTCTCCAGAGGGCACCTGAGGGGTTGTTTTGCTCTGTGAAAGTGAGCAGCTCTTGAAGCCCCAGGAGGTTATGGACCAGTGCAGGTCCTTGGCACTTCATCTGTGTACACTGGCTGATGCTTAGCTCTTGATGCCTTAAACGAGGCACAAAGGGCCTGATCTAGGAGACACTGCATTCTCAGGAGCTGGTTTATATCATTGTCAAAACTATCAGATAGCCAGTTTTAGTTTTTCAACATGTAGCTGATACCTTGTTGTGTCTGGCACTGAGAGGAAAAGCAATAATTTTTTTCGAGCTTGCTTTCATCATAACTGTTGTTGCTGTTGTTGTGGATGGAGGATTAAAGCATGCATGGGGCCTGTGACGTGACATTTTTCCAGAGTCAGAGCTACAAATCAAAACCCCTTAGGTTGTATTCAGAAAGGACCATGTTGTGACTATTGTTTCATGTACAAAAAAAAAAAAAAAAAAAAAAAAACAACCAAAACCAACCCAACACCAAAAACCAGAAGGTCATTTTTAAAAATATCTCTGTGTTTCGTTTCAACTACGTCTAGCAGAAACAAATGTTTCTTCCCTCTCTTTCCCCCCATGATGGATGCGCCCCCCAAGACTGTCAGTTAGATTTTGTAAAGTCCTTATTATCGCACTTCACTACATATCAGGATGAATGGAGAGAGCTGTGCAAACACTGCAGATATCTTTTCTTTATTACAGCTGCAGCCACTCCCCAGAGACATTATTAATGTCCACGGCTCTCATAGAGAGGCGGCGTATGCTGGCATCTGATTGCTATTCAGATCAGCTGCCTCCCTCCGTCTGTCTGTGAACCAACACATTAGTAGGTACATAAAGGGCTCTCGCTGTGGGCTGAACAAGTTCCTAGGGCCTCCATCATGAAAAGATAATGGCAGCGTGATTGCCAAAATTTTGTGGAAATTGTGCTAAGCCAAAGCAAAACAAAACCCAAGGTAGGGGATGCATTTTTCCTGGGCAATTTATTATTTATCACTGCTCAGCAATCCCCTTTGTTCTTCCGTATGGCAGTTACTCTCCATTTATATCTCACTTGGGTGTATACCTCAAAAAGAAGATATATGATGTTTTTCAAGAATGTAGGGGTAAGTCTGGTTCTCTGGACCAGGTCCAAGCTTGACAAGGGGTAGCTACATGAGAAATGGAGGTTAAAAAAACTGACCTACAAAGTCTACGGCCACTGCTGCCTTGGGGTTTCCGCAGGGAGAAACCTGATGCACGGAATGAACAGCCAGAAGTATTTCATGGATCAGAGAAGGCTTCTGTCCTGCCAAAAGCAGAGCTGCCCACCAGCAGTTTTGAATTACGCATTGGGTTGTGGCAGGAGCAATTAAGCAGCTGCAAAAGGCAGCACCTGTGAGGAGGACTGGGGTGAGAGCGGTGGTCCTGCCTTGCCTGCAGCCGCGGAGCCCTGGGCATGGGAGGATGCACACCCACTGCTCCAGCCTTGTGTCATCTGCTGGGATCCATGATAAATGAATCTGTGCTAAACCAGACCCCTTAATATCCAACTCCCAAGCCTATACTTTTTTGGTGGGAAGCAAGCAGCATGCCCATTCACCCTGGAAAACTAATAAACACCTATCCTTTTATGATACACCTATATCCTTGGCACAGATATGTATGGGAGAAGAAAGCAAAGAGATGTTTAGCAGTGAAGACCTGAGCAAAGAGATTTGATTAGGGCAGGAAAACTAGTGATCACACAAGAGGATCAGGAAGAGGCAGCTGCTTGAGGAAACATGAGGGGAATGTGAATGCCCTGCTGTTTTGTTCCCAACCACATCATAGGTAGCCACGGGTCCCTCACAAGAGCAAACCTCCAGAATAAGCTACTTCACATAGATGTTGCAAGACAAAAGCAGTGGTGGCTAGCTAGGTACACGCATCCCACAGGCATTCAGGAGATGTTCTTGGAAAGAAAGTGACCAAACTCGTCAGCTAGTGACGGAGCCCACAGGCAGCAACCCTGAAAATTTGTTTTTCAGTGAAATCTGGCTATAGGTGGCCCTCACAGGATGTGGGAGACACCAATATACATACCTTTGCAAGAATGCATTTCAAAAGTAAACCGGGCACTGAAAACAGGACAGGAGCAAATATTCCCTCCTCTCTACTGACTGATACCATGTGTTCATAATTGAGTATTTCTTTATAACAGGCCCCCAGACTGCACATAGATCAAGAATGAGAAAATCTATAGTACCTTCTCTTTTCTAGAGCCCCCATGATAAGTTCTAACTGTGACTATCCGCCTGGACCTGCTTTGTCTCATTAATGTACATAAGGAGGAAGCCAGTCTCTGGAATTTGTGGGCGTAATAGTATCTTCGCCCAGCTTTGTGCATCCTGACACCAAGGCTTTGCATAGCATAAAAATTTCCCTAGCTTAACACAAGTGCTGCCCTTCCCCTCACTGCCTCCTTCCATGGCCCGGAAAGCACTGCCAGCTGCAGTGCTGGTGGAGGTCACTTGATACGCCATCAAGACACCTGCTTTATGAACTTGTCACAGCCTCGGGCTGCCACATCGTGAGCCCCATGCAGCCATGGACTTCCCCCCTTGCTTGCTTTCCTCCCCAAGGAGCGTGGGGAGGCACACTTGTGTGCAGGTTTCCTTCTAGCCCTTCTAAATGTTACGCAGCCAGAGGCACCATTTCCTCCCAGTAAAATGAAGCTGAGGGTTGCAACGAGCTGTGGTGATGACCTAATTCTCCATAACATCGCAGGCTATCAGGGCAGACACGCAGACAACAGCTGCTTCAGATGAGGGACCCTTGACTCATGTAGAAGATCCAAGACAGATAACTGCTTTTCAGTGAAGGCAGATTTTTTTTTCCATGAATCAAAGTCCTGCCCCATTCTGCACCGATATTAAACTGCCTCTCCTCCCCCTTAGTGTATGGAAATATGCCTCTCATGGGAATCCTATGAAGACTTTCAGGAAATCTGAAAATCCTGTTATGTCTGCCTCCTGACAAAGATACACTGCCTCTGGATGCTACCAAGAAGTGGCTGGAAGTATCGGTCAGAGAATATTATCATTTCCATATCCACATCATGAAATCACTCTACCTTTGCTTTTAAAGGCCAGGTGAATCTTCCTCCCTCCTGGTAAGAAGAACAGACGTGCAAAAGTGACCTCATACCTGAGGATGACAGATTTTGACAGAACTCCTCTTGTTGTAAGTAAAGAACTACCCACATTTCCAAACAGCAATAAGCAACACACAGATCAAGGTGTTATTTGCCCATAATATAAATTGCAAAAAAAATCACTGAGCCCTCTAGGAAAATTATTTTGCTCAGAGAACAATGCATTTTCATGGAAAAGTTTTATTTGTTAGGCACTTCAGTACAATTACTTGGCCATGTAGTGTGTGGCTGAGTTGCACTGAAAATTGATACTTTCCATAACAGTGTCTCATTACTGGTGATTCATTGGAGAGGTGCTACTGTGATAATTAGTGTTTTATGGGCGAATGGGCCACACATTCTTTAAGTAGTCCACTTCCCTAACAATGATTTATTTAAGTGGTTGGTTTCTGATAGTCATGTAAATAAATACATGCTAATGGAACACAGCGACAGTGCTTCTGTTGACAGGTTTCTGTGTCTTACCATAAAGCAGCTGAAGAACTAAATATGCATATACAAATCCATAATGGTTAGGGGCTTTTATGTGTTTTTGCAGGAGCAGTTTTGACTGAATGCACAAAAAGATGCAAATTTCTCATCTTCAATTTTTACCTCCCAGGCTGGCTTCAAAGCTTACTTTTTAACTTAGATATTTGGAGAAGCTGATGTTGGATGAATGAGCGCTACAGTGCATCTGTTGACAGTCTGCTGCTGTTTCAGAGGCTGGCTTCCCCTTCCAAGCCATTAATGCACTTTGTCTGCAAAGTGTGCTAGATGCTTTGAGCAATGCCCTACCAAACCAATTCTGCGTGGTCAGTAAAAGCAGGGATTTTAACACTGGCTGTAGTGGGTGATGGGGCAAAGGATGCAACACATCCTGTCCTGGCTGCTTCTGCTCCAGTGGCTAAGGTCACCAGCCCCAAGTACTTGTCACCACTGCTTTGCTGGAATTTGCTGCCCCCCGAATTTAACAGCTGAGCTACCCATGTGAAAATGAGCCAGAAATGGCAGGTCTCTGCTAAGTCAGCTTTTGAGGCTGACAGAGGTTAGGTGTGTGCAGAGAAGCAGAGAGCTGGCAGGTCCAAGGGCAGCAAGAGCTGGGCATCCTCTTCAGGCAGAACTGCTGCAGGCAGGAAAAGATAAAAACAAAGCAACACAAAAAAAAAATCAGCTGAACCAGCATCTTGGCAGGTTTTTCTTCCCAGTCCTGGGAGCCCCTCCTCAGCTTCATGCAAGCCCTGCCTGAGGGCTCGTGGGACAGGGTGCCGTGAGTGAAGCTGGCACAGCTCTTCCACTCTGTCATCCTCTGATCACTGCGAGACAGCCAAAATAAGGGCTCACAAGCAGTCCTCATTCAATCAGCTCCAGAAAAAATGCAAATAAGCTCGACAACAGCAACAAAAAACCCAGAATTTTTTTGGTGCAGTTATGGTGCCTACAAACACTTCAGCTTCAGTCTCACAGTTTCTATTGCTTCTGGAAACTCCTGAGACACGCATCATCTTGCTGAGCAAAATCCTAGCCCCACATAAGTAATTAGCAAAACTCCCACCCATTTCTACGAGCAGAATTTTGCACACCATGAGCAGTTTTTGTTTAAATCTGGAATTCAAACGTGAATGTATAAAATTAAGATAGATTATTATAGCTGTAATAAAAATATATACAAGTACATTCATATACTTAGAAAAAGGAAATAAAGGAAGGACATTTGCTAATAGAATACATAACAGTTTACATCTGCTAGTATAGTTGCAGGGGATTAGACCAGATGTTGAAAGTCTGTCATCTTTTATTTTGAAAGATACTCTTTCAGTGTATATAATCTGGTGTGTCAATTAAAATATGTTCAAGAGTAAATTTATTCCTCAGCATTATAAACTTACTGTGACAGGGTGGCTGAGTCATGCTTGTCTGAATTGCTTCAGTTTTTCTACATTCCTTCAGCCAGCCTTAATTCCCCACGGACGTGAAGAGGACCAGTTCCCTGGTCATGCCAGCCGGGAGGGCATGATACAGCTTTCAAAGGCTGGCAGGCAGAGTGGGTTGTCCTTCCCCTGCATCCCCCCTGGGGACAGAAGGCTGTTTCTTCTTGAGGTGAGGATGGCAGCAGGCTCTTTTCATTGCTGCCTTTTAAAGCCTAGGATGTTTCGTGAATGTGCCCCCCCACCAGACGGAGGAACAGGGAGCAAGGCAAGAGACTGACTGCCTATTTTAAGACAGGTTCGATGTTAAGGCCCCGCACCTCAGCTCACTGCAAGATACCTACATATCTTTGAGGGTTTCAAACTGCAGGACTCCACACAGCCCACGACTCTGGTTTCTTCCTGCCAGAGTTAATTCTTTGAGCATGAAATGATTTAACCAGTGCTTTCTTGTTATGAAAAAACCTTGTTGTGATTGTGTGGTTTGAGTAACACAGAGATAAACCTTGCAGAAATCTGGAGACCGATGATGACCCAGACACAGGTTATTGCTGTGCAGACCTCAAGGCAGAAAGACTCGTGCACAGACATGCGTGCCAGGCAGGCAGCACAGCAAGGTCCCCACTTGCACATGGTCCTTTGGCACCAGCCACCCCCCAGGTGCCAACTGCAACTTTATGCCTTTCAGTAGCGTTTTCCCTTATTCTTCTCACCACTTAGGGGAACAAGCAGCATGTACAAGCTCAGCCTAGGAGAAGGCTGACTGCCCTGACCACCAGTTTCAGCAAAACCGTGAATGTCTTTAAACCCATGCACGGGTGCTGGCAGCTGCTGAGTCACTGGCTGCCCTCCTTGCAGGGCCACCTACCACCTCGCTGACCCGCTTTGGGGTCTGCTGCGTGTGGGCTGCTCCCCAGAGATGCCTGTCTCAGCTCTTCTTCAGCCACTGGTAACAAGGCCTGACAATCTCTCCCAACAGACCCCGCCATGGCAAGGGAGGGATTGGGTTGTGCCTAACCTACACCACCTCTGCTGAAAAATTGGTCTGGTACTAGTCGCCTCCTTCATGAGAAGCATGAAGGGCAGATCAGCTGTCTCTTCTAAGGCTAAACTGCACCCATTTCTGTCAGACTTGGCTAATGGGTCGTGTTTTCTTGGCTCTGCCTTTCCCAGGGGTCTCTTCTGAGCTGTCTCCGGCTGGGTCTCACTTTTCTTCAAGTGCAGTACCCCAGACCTGACGTAGCCTTCCAGCTGAGACCACACCAGTACTGAACAGAGCTAAAATGTTATTTTACATGTTCTTGCATGCATGTAGGAATATGAGGTTTATCTTCTTTGTTACCGCATGACACAATAGATTCACATTCACCCTCTGGTCCGCTACAGTTTCTAGATTTTTTTGATTTATAGATTTATTTCTTTGCAGAGCTGGTCCCTCTCTGGCATTCACCATTAGTACTTTGGACATTTCCCTGTTAAATTGCATATTTTTTCTTCTTTTTCTTTTTAGGGTCACATCTCAAATATATAAAGCCATTTGAAGCCTGCCCCCAGCACTGCAGAGGGTGCTTTGCCCCTTGCTGCTGTCTGTAAATGTGACTGGCTCATTCGTGAGTCCATCATCAGCACTGTTGGCTTCACTGCCAAAGACACTGAGCAATCACAGGGCCACAGCAGCCTCCTGACAAGCCCTTCTTGACCAAAACTTCCATTTTGATAATGAACTAATCACTGCTACTTTTTGAGTAACATTTTCCAGCCTGTTTTGTGCCCACCATGCAGTAGATCTGTCTAGACCACACACTTGCTGCACTTGCCTGTGAGCGCTCTGCGGGAGACACCATGACCAGACATGCATTTGCTTCTGTCAGTGAGGTCTGTCACCCTGTCACATAAGAAAATAAGACCCGTTTGATAAGTCCATGTTGGCAGCTCTCCTTCCCTGATCCCTTCCAGGTGTCTGATTATTTGCTTCAGCATTTTTTTGCAGGAACCGATGTTGTGCTGATGGGAGTACACTTCCCCAGAGGCTCCTGCACCCTGCCTTCGACGATAAGCACCCTACCTCTCCTTTTACAGGCCTTCAGAAGATGTGGCAAGAGCTCAGTATCTGCGAATTCTTACAGAAAATCCCCAATGACTCTGAAATTTCATCTCCCTGTCCTCCATCCTGCCCAGTTCTTTGAGCATCGTAAGATTTAGATCCTGAGGTCTAGACAAATTTGAAAGCACCATATTTATTTAGAAAGTATGTGCTAACCTGGTGCTTTGAACTTGGTTGGAGGGCTTGTTTGTTTTCAGTGTTATATTAGTTACATAAATCTCTTTATTATGTTCCTGCATGAAAACTTTGCTGTCGACTAAGACTGTATACAAAAACTGAGTCACTTCCTTTGAGGCATACTATGTTAAAACATGGGATGAGTGTCTGAGATCTCCATTTTGTTGTGAAGAGCTAAAATAAAGAAATCTTCCAAGAGCAGCTGGCAGAAAATATTTGTAATGAGAGCTGCCAGCTACTAGAGGAAAGTGGCTTATTTATACAGGGGCACCACTGAGACAGACTGCATTGGTTTAGAAAATGGAAATCACCCAAGTGGACAAGACTGTAAAAACTATGTAATATAAAAAATGAATCTTGTAACCCAGCAGCACCTGCATCTGGCAATCTCATTCATGCCTTTTGCAGGAGATAAACCTTCTTGCTCTGCCGAATAAACCCCTTAATTACATTGCTTAAGTAGGATATTAAGTGGCATCATATTAAGCCATTACATGACCCCTGTCATCATCAGCCCTGCCAGGCAGTGAGGAGAGCTGTTGCTCCCTGCTGATTTCTCTGGGTATCTATTTAAACACACTGTGGTAATTAGAAACATCTAAATAAAGCCCTGCCCAGGATTACAAGGGCTGAATGGAAGAAACCTTTCTTTCTGGTGGCCACAATGGCCTTACCTGCTGTTGTATGTGTGCATGCATTCTTGCCAACATCCCTCGTTTGATATGATCCAAAGCTGTATGGGGTAAGAAAGCAAAGAGGTTCAAAGGCGGCAGCATCCTTTTCCTCCTCCAACTGATAAAGCCTCTGCCACTGCCGAAGAGGATCTTTCCGCAGGGCTTGAAAGACAAATCTGCTAATTCCTCCTGCTTTACTCCTTTATGCCTTTCTCTGAAGGGAAACCTGCAGATTTCAGATGTCAGCTTCATTCTAGGCGTCCTTCCTAATTACCTGAACCGTCATCATTAAATGCAGCACATATATTGATCACTATCATGAATGTTGCCTTTCTAATATTCAGCGACTGTGAATCAAACTGTGTCACAGATGTGGATTTCAATGACAAGGTATATCTGAGTGCACCCCACAGATTTCCCTTCCTTATAGTAACTACAGCTGAACCAGAATAAAAAAGCCACTAAAGTTCCCGTCCTTTAGGTATTATCTAAGGTAATATGGTTAGCTCAGGAGCACTACTGGGCATTAGTCCTGGGAAAAATTTCAGTTTCAGGTGGGAGAAACCCCTTGCTGACCATGAAAAGTGTTTGGGAACACTCTTCCAGACTGGATTGCCTCCCAGATTTAGGAAACAGATGGCCTAGAAAGGTTTACGTTCATTTTTCAAAGCACCAGTTTTAGCATTTCTCTTTCACTTAATTGAGTTTCAACAGAACGTTTCTTCACTTTCCACAGGAAAACCACCACAAAAGGATTTCCAGCTCTGTGCTGTGCTGCCAACCCTGCTCCTCTCTCACTCACAAGATTTAGCCCGCTGACGCCTGGGCTCAGATGCTGCTGTGCTTTCCAGCAACTGTAAAAACCGATCAGAAGCAAGCTCACAAACAAGTAGTACTTCATGTCACTGTCAAGTAATTATAGTGGTGGACACAGTTTGCAATAACGCTTTTTTCACAGGAAAATGTCACAGATATCAATGATCTTTGTCAAAAGGGAGGTTTGAAGATTTTAAGATACATAAGGGGAAACAGCAGTTATCTACTTCAGTAACAAAGGCAGCCTTACATTTTATAGCCAAGGGCCAAAGCGTAACGGGTTGAGATATGCCAGTAATACAAATGATTTTGCCTGAACTATTTGCAGCAGTCACATGAAAAGGGCTTGTCTGAGATATTTTGGTCTTAATGCATTGCCTGTTAACAACCTATTCCCTTGTTCCCCTCTTTCATGACTGGATTGTATTATAGGTTGGGAGCCATGAGATGGTCCAAACCATACGAAGCACAACAAAATTTGGCCAGTGTTTCACTCTACATACAGAGCACATCTTTTGTGAGCAAGAGTCGTGCACCACTAAAACTTCTCAGTGGCTGGCCACATAATTTATCCACATAATTGCCTAAATACGTGCACAGCTGCACACTCCCAGCTATCCAGGGGAAGATGTGAATGTTAGGTTAACTGGTAATCTTCTGGCCTTTTTAGACCAGAACAGCTATTCCAAAACAAACATGTTGCAACAGCTCCTCTGGAATAGCTCACCAGGTGGCTTTGCTTTCCTGAAAAAGATTATTTCTCCTGAATAATAACAGCCCTCTGGAAATACAGTGGTTTTTCTTCAAATAGCGTGCCCTAGTGGGAACTACTCCCAAGCAGCTATTGGGAGATGATGTATTCTGCAGCAGTTATCACAGCCAATTTGCTCAGATAGAGAAGGTCAGTAGAGATGTTGACTAGAAATGCTCTTGGACCAACTTACCTTGAGGTTAAGGAGCAATAAGGAGTAAAGTGGGAGATTTTACTTAAGCACTTTCTGTAGGTGCACAACTGATGCTAGGAAAAAAAGGAGAGAAGTCTATTTTTGTCTCTGCCGTCTGCGCCTCAATCACGGTATAGAATTACTCCGGTCCAGCGACTGCCTGCCCAGAGAAGGGCCCATATTCATTCCACCTCCAGGGTTTCCATTAACACAGCAGTTACACCGTCATTTGGGCAGAAAGCCCAAGTCAAAGCACTGCTTCGTTTGATCTGCATCTGTCCTAAAGTAATATCCCTCTGCTCTCTCCATCCTGTTTTCCCTCTGAGGAAGCGGACTGCTGTTTTTGTGAGGAATGACTGCCTCCATTTGACAGCAGAATACTTTGAAGCTATCGTGCTAAGCAGGCAGCGGTGCTGCTACGAATTACCATCTACAGCACATTACGATGACCTCTCTACCTTTCTTTTCCATTTCATATGAAGACCTAGAAAGGAAAGGCACCCTTGTGTGCATGGCAATCGTTCAAATAGGCTGCTTTTCGGCAATTCTTTCAAGGTAACAGAAAGCAATTTTGTTGGAAGAGGAGAATGCTCAGAAAACACAGATCCCACTCTCCCCTTGTGTTTGGCACAGTGGAATTTACAGGCAGCCTCTGTATTTCTGGGTGATTGAAAAACTGGCATTCTGGAGGTCCCGGTTCAAACTGGCCCTTTTTTCCACCAAATTTTGCTGTCAGGATATCAGGTTACCATTTCTTACATCCTATCCCTAAGGAAATTTATGGACCTGATATTCTAATGGATGCTCTTACTTATAATAGCAATTTCACACATTTTCCCTGGTTCATGTGTCTTTTAAGTTCAGAAAAGGCCCCAGCTAGGTGAAGGAGCCTGTAACACGGTGAGGTTACCATTCTCTGCCGACCTAAGAAACACAAAATTTCAGTGTTTATTTGTTTATTTATTTATTTATTTATTTATTTATTTATTCATTGCTGAGATACCCTGGAAAAACATGAACAGAACTATGAGCACATCCTTGTAAATCCCGTTAATTAAAATATCTTGATTTGCGAAGATCATTCTTTGACAAGGAAAATGTAGGGTAGTCTCAGTGTCCTTAAAATCTAGGATTCCTATACCGAATTTAGGAATCAAAACCTGTTATCTCGGTAGATTCATTTTGTAAGACAGATGAGGGAGCTGTTATGTGGGGAATATGTACTCTGAACAACCTTAGGTTTTCTTTAAGGGAGAGATGATACCTGGTGCTCCAGCCCTAACACGAGGTGCATTTATCTATTGCTAATGGTAACAGTGACCTCTTGTGGAAATTTCTAAAATCTTTTCTAATTCCAGTTATTTTAACCTGGTCGTAGTTTTGGATCTGCTTTTGGCATGTCTAATAGATTTGTTACTGTTCATAAAAGAATAACCAATTTAAGGTAGCTTCTTCCCCTTTGGCCAAGTTTATGACCCCTAATTTCAGTGTACCAGATCTTTAAATTAGAAACGAAAATACCACGCACATGTTGTTTGAGAAAAAGAGAGCCGTTTTAAAAAAAGAGATGGATAGGCCTTAGGTTTCCTAATTAAGCATCCTACCGTATCCAGAAGTCACAAACAGATTTTGGTATTTCCAATTAAAGCCCTTACATCTGCTTCAGCAAAAGCAGCTTGTTTGTGCTCCCTTAATGAAAAATGCCACTTAACTATGAAGTTGGTTTCTAATAAGTCAGTAGTAACCACACCTCGGCTAACAAATTTGCCTTTTGACTTCAAAGCCTTTTCAGACCACTCGTTACTCCAGACACAAAAGGTACCTTCAGACTAGTGCCTCAGGGTGTTTTGTACCGTATCTCTCTTTTTGGTTTCCAGCTGGGTGTTGTGTCATTTTAGACTTGGGTTTAGCCCTCGTGCCATAGCTTCTCAAATAGACAGGCGTCTGGGCTGCAGTTAGCGTACATCAGTGTTTTTAAGCTAAGAGGCTGAGGTTTTTACCAAAGTAGCTGAGTCTCATCTACACTGTGCTAAATGGACTGGTAGCTTTTCCAGAAAGACAGGATGAATAAACACAGGGTACCAATGTCTAACTGTCACTGGAAGATTTGCCAGACCTCCGTTGTCAAAACCTGTGCACCTTGCAAAATGTATGCCAACAGCTAGGAAAATATTTTCTTTCAGCCTCATAAATAAAAGGAATAGAAGAAAAAGGAACTAGTGGCTAAGGAAGGTGGAGAAAGAGTCTAGGCAAAGGTAGTAATTTTCAGTAAGGACATTGATGTTCACCAGAGGTTACGTGTGATATGGATAAGGAGACTTAAAACACAGAGGAAAAGGTCACTTAACTACAAAGATACCAAATTACCTTACTCCTGAAGGACTGAACGCACACCAATTTTTCTTTATGGTGGATGTGGGTAGTTTTTAATGTATCTATCCAGTTAGGAACATTACCTTCTAGAAACATTGTAATGCCAATATTTAAGAATAGAGAGAACTATTTGGGTACCTACAAGCCTATCAAGCTGACTTTAACAGTGTGTAAGACTCTAGAGCAGTCCTGCAATGAAAAGATAGCTAAAGACCTGGAGTTAAATAAAAAATGGGATAAAATCAACAGAGACTAACCAGACTGCTGCATCTCCTTGGTCTAAGAAATTAATTAGTCTCATTTGGTTTTGACAAAGTTCAACATGGAATCCTAGCAATAAAGTTCAAGGAGATGGTGATGAATGGACAAATCATAAGGCTTATGGGATGCACTAATGGAATTATGTCACTGGAGATAGGAAAAAAACCTAGTATTTTTCCTCAAGGATCAGTCTTGGGAGAAGTTCTTCCTGTTTAATAACTCCTGAGGTTTACATAAGTGTGGGAGTGTTTTACAAAGCTGAAAGGCATCGGTACAGAGGAAAAGGATATTGTGCTTGAAGACCCGCAGGACTGAACTGCATGGAAATGAAACTCAGTCATGCAAAATATATTTGGCAATGAAAAGTCATCTGGAAGATAGGAACTGAAACCTGGAAATGATAAGAGGAGAGAAAGAAAAAATGAGTTTATCATGACCCAGCAATGGCGCTGGGATCCATTGAGAGGAAGATTCGGTCTTGGAGGAGGTATGTCCCATATAGGTGGAGAAATACTGGAATGTAATACAGTGTACATTTCTAGGCACCTATGTTAAACACACAGGAATTCAAAAGAGGATCAAATGCAGAGATGAGCTACCTTGACCATCAGGGAAGAGGGGGAAGCTGTCCTGCTCCTGACTGCAAAAGGAGGGCTGAAGAATTTCGCAGTTACCCTGCACAATTACAGCTGGGCTGGAGGACATGGAAGGGAAAATCTGCAAAGCGTATACCAATCATGGAGCCTAGAAGCTTTTTTCAGTCTCTGCTTTGACCAGTCAGTGTCTGCAGTAGGTAAAGGATCAAAGTCCCACGATAACGTGAGTAGCTCAAAGGGACTGTAAACAGAATGCCATGAAGCAAAAGAAAGAATAAATACCCCTTCCATATATATCATGGGGTAGTCTTAAGCAACAATTTACATTTCTGTAAAAAGGCAATCTGTTTTATGAACAGCAAATAAAAAGGAGCACATGCTTGGCTGAAATGAGCAGTCATTTGAAATGTGAACTAGTGTTTGTTAATGTAGTTTTGGCACATGCTGTCAATTTCAGTTATTAGCACTGGCTGAATGATGCCAGCACTACACAATAATCCCATAATCAAGAGGGCTTATAGCAGAGGATAGGAGACACAGCAAACTTTGCAAAATGACACTGTAGTTTCTTTCTTTATCCAGGGACTACTTACTAACACAAATAACATCACTAAAAAAAATTAAAAATTAAGTCATCTTTAAAAGCAAAAGAAAAAAAAATGCAGTAGCTTAGCTTCATGATGTTGACTGTCCTCTGTAGCTTTTTCCAGGACACTGTGAAATTTAATTGACCGGTAATGGATTTCTCCTTTCCTTTCCTTATACAGTTACTTCACAGTGAAAATAGCACATATGTAGGAATATATACTCAGTAAAGCAGATAGCCGATAAACAGCCTAACCACAACATACTCATATTTGTTTTTGTACACATTGTACTGAGCATTGTGAAACTGGGACACACAGTACTTAAAGCATTATACTACACCAGGAGACCATATTCCATTACCATTTCACACGGGGGAGGAAGGGGAAAAAAAAACCACTGTTCATTTTGCTTGGTTTTCTTTTCTGTAATTACTTCTTAAGATTCATCACTTAATATAATTTCAAAATTTCCACAGGTCTCAAAACCTCTCTCTCAAGTTTCAGAAAGAACAGCATGGCATCAGCACAGCCAGGGGAACATCATTTCACCTAGGCACTGTCACTGTCCCCATAGTTTTTGCCTGAGCCCTCTTGTCATTAATCCAAAGTCTCTGGCCTTCAGATGTTTAATTACCTTTCTCTAAAGTGATGCACCGTCATTTATAGTAATATAATTATCCTCCTGAACGATTTCTGAGACATGATTTTCTCCTTGAGAAAAGCGGCCCCACACAGCAGCCTCATGATTGCTGGGCTAAATGGCTCCATCAGCGTGTGGCCAGCATCAGGACACTGCATGCTCAGGTGACACACATTTGTCAGAGGAGCATCGCCACATCCCACTGCTCGGCAAAAAGGCAAAGGAAAAACTGTCACAGCCTGGGTGAGGGGGCAGGAGGGATGCAGTGGCAGGATTGCCAGGCTTCTGCCTGGGAGCCTACAAAGATCAAAGCAGTGCTGAGTCACTCACAAGTCCAGAGGCCAAATACTGCTCTGGTCGCACTGACCCCCCCTTCCCCAAAGACAACGTGTTTGCTGAGAGAAAACAGTGGTACAACATGTAATTGCTGCTCCCGTGTCTGGAATGCCTGCTGGTGCTCGGGGAGGCGATCCAGGCTTATAAGAGGTTTCTGTGGGACCAACAGATGGGGAAAAGAAAAAAAGCAGAATTAGGGCAGTGGAAGATAAGAAGGGTCTGTCCTACTGTAAGAGAAAAGAATAGAAGGCTTGTTCATAGGTACTGAGGCCAAAAAACTGATGTTGCCAGCAGTTACAAGGTCCATGCTGCTTTGCGTTGCTCTCCTACATAGTGCAATCTTTGCTAACAAGAGAAAGCAGGCGCAGGTGACGTGGGGTTGAAGGGGAGCTCTGAGCACCTTGTTGAGTAGCCTCAGCACAAGATAAAAATGCCCAAAGCCTGGACTCACTGCCGGACTGCCTGCTATGACCGGCACCGGGTTGGAGTGACAGCCAGGCCCTTGCTGTGTACCATAGGGATTAGTCATGCTCTGCGGGAACAAGATGACATGGCAGATGTACTGCTAAAACAAGTAGTTCCCAGGGCTCTCAGAACCATCCCAGCCTACTTTTCTCAGTACTTGTTTCTTCTGCTTGATCAGTAGCATCTAAAAATGCAGACTTTTCCTTAGTGGGAACTGGAATTAAGGGCATCTTTCTTCTCTGCTTGGCCACCAATTTTCATCAAAGTTATGAGAACCAAGACTTCTGTATCTCTGGGAAGCCTTGCTGACATCACCAGGCTGCTTAAAATTTTGTGGTGGGAAGGATTGTTCCTCCAGCTGCGAGTCCTTATGGAGTCCCACTGTTGCTGGCATTGCTGGCAGTGACACTTGGAGCCCTCTAGAAATATGGGAGGGATTATTTCATGTTTTATACGCTCTGGGTATATTTTAACCACAATAATAAGTAGCTATTGCAACATAACACAGTCTCCGTCAGCGACTGGTCATGGTTCAGTCCCAGCAGTCTGCAGCGCGGGGCAGGATAATGTATTTACCTCCCAGCAGCTGTAGGGTGAGGAAGCTGGTTTCAGTCCACTGGCACTGGGTGCTTACCGGTGTGGCTGAAAGCACAGGCACAGCCTTGCACCCAGGCATGGTTTCCTATCTAAAAAACTAGCAAGAGAAATGAAGCATTAAAAGGAACCTCTTTGCCTTTTTCCAGAAGCAATCAGGTACCGAGATTCTCCGTTGGCTGCTGAGTGGGATGCAAGGATGCAGGCAGGTTTGCAGGGCTGTTCCCAGGGTGCTTCTGGGAACTCACAGGGGATTCCAATCTCCAAGGAGAAAAGAGCTGAATTTTCCCGAAGTACAAATATTATACTAAAACTCCCAGAGGGACACAGAACATACAGGCAATAACTGTCTGCACAAATACGCCTAGGAAAAATACTTGCATCTGTACAGCCCTCAAAGGCTTAAAGTTTTTGGCAGGAATGGAGCTGGTGGGACACAGGGCAGCGTGAAGGATTGCTGTAGGGCTCTTCTCCCGGTGCCTGGGAGTGGTTAAAGGGTTGGGTCACGGAGAGGCCCTTGGGCTGGCTGGGTGCAGCACAGGCTTTTTGCCCATGCAAGAGCCAAGAGCTAGCCAGAGGTGGGAGAAGACAGGGTGACAAGTCAGCCCGGTATTCCTGTTAGACTATATAAAACGAGGGGAGCTGGGTAACCAGTGGTAACTGAAATTGTGGTAGTTTTACTACTCGTAGGTTTACTGAGCTGGCTGTAACAACAGCTACACAGAGCCTGGCTACACACAGCTCTGCGGCCTCCTGTGTTGTTGAGGAGGGGCTGGAGTGAGCAGAGGAGTGCAGCAAGTCAGGTTAGGGTGGCAGTGAGGTGGCTTAGCAAAATGACCCTACTCCTGGCTTCTTTTCAGATGCTGCCTGCTCCCTTCCTTACCCACCAGCCTCTTCGCCTGCCAGTACAGGAAAGAGCAAGAGAGACAGGAAAGGTGCAGGGAAAGAAGAGCAGGGAAGCTCGGCAAAGGACTGCTAGATTTTAGTATATTTCAGAAGGAAGGTGTTTCAATCATTCATAAAATCATTTAGGCTGGAAAAGACCTTTGAGATCATGAAGTCCAACCATAAACCACTGCCAAGTCCATCACTAAACCATGTCCCTAAGCACCACATCTACACGTCTTTCAAATACCTCCAGGGATGGTGATTTCAGTATCTCCCTGGACAGCTTGTTCCAATGCTTGACCACCCTCTCAGTGAAGAAATTTTTCCTAATATCCAATCTAAACCTCCCCTGGAGCAACCTGAGGCTGTTTCCTCTTGTCCTGTCACTTGTTACCTGGGAGAAGAGACCGACCCCCACCTGCCCGCAGCCTCCTCTCAGGCAGCTGTAGGGAGCGATAAGGTCCCCCCTGAGCCTCCTTTGCTCCAGGCTAAACAACCCCAGTTCCCTCAGCTGCTCCTCATCAGACTTGTGCTCCAGACCCTTCACCAGCTCCGTTGCCCTTCCCTGGACACGCTCCAGCACCTCCACGTCTGTCTTGCAGTGAGGGGCCCAAACCTGAACCCAGGATTCGAGACGTGGCCTCACCAGTGCCGAGTACAGGGGGACGATCACTGCCCTAGCCCTGCTGGCCACACCGTTTCAGATACAAGCCAGGACGCTGTTGGCCTTGTTGGCCACCTGGGCACACTGCTGGCTCATGTCCAGCCGGCTGCTGACCAGCACCCCCAGGCCCTTTCCCACCAGGCACTTCCCAGCCCCCCTTCCCCAAGCCTGTAGCGCTGCGTGGGGCTGCTGTGACCCAAGGGCAGGACCCGGCACTTGGCCATGTTGAACCTCACACAGTTGGCCTTGACCCATCGATCCAGCCTGTCCAGATCCCTCTGCAGAGCCTGCCTGCCCTCCAGCAGATCAACACTCCCGCCCAGCTTGGTGTCACCTGCCAGCTTACTGAGGGTGCCCTTGATCCCCTCGTCCAGATCATTGATAAAGGTATTAAACAGGATTAAACTGCCCCCAGTACTGAGCCCTGGGGAACACCACTGGTGACCAGTCGCCAGCTGGATGTCACTCCATTCACCACCACTCTTTGGGCCCGGCCACCCAGCCGGCTTGTTACCCAGTGCAGAGTGCACCTGTCCGAGCTGTGGGCAGCCAGTTTCTCCAGGAGAATGCTGGGGGAGATGGTGCCAAAGCCTTGACTAAAGTCCAGGTAGACAACATCCACAGCCTTTCCCTCATCCACTAAGCGGAAGGAGATGAGGTTAGTCAAGCTAATGAACTAGTTTGGAGCCAGTCCTGGAAGAGGATCGCACAGCTCACATCTGACATGCACCCACTCAGGCAGAGCCCAAGGAACAGCCACTGCAAATGCAAAGACACCAAGAGGGGAAGGGACATGCAGGACTTGGGGAGGATTAGCTAAGGACAGTTTGTCCCTTCATCTCCATTCCTTTGAAGGCTTGACTTGATCGGTCTATCTAGACTATCTGACTGGATCTTGTTCCACTGAGCTTCCCCACTCATCCCCAAAGGCATGGATGTACCAGAGGAAGAATCAGGGGAGCAGCCCCAGCAGCAAGACGCATGGTCCCCCTGGCACAGCGTGGACGCCCAGGTCTCCCCTGCCAGCCCTCCCACCCAGCTGTGACCACATCCAGCTTGCGGTAGAATCAGCACTACTTAGAGCAGTCAAAGCACACCACTGGGAAGTTTCCAGCATTAGTTGTCTTTTCCTTGTCTTGTGAACAGCACTCTCTCACTGGCAAGCTTCAGATAGGCTGGGAGAGAAGGGAAGAAAGATGTCAGCCTGCAACAGAAATATGGGAACTAGATAAAGGGCAGAAGAAGAAGGCAGCAGGCAAGATGGGACCTGCTCTGGGCCAGAACAAAGCCAGGCCATGCAGAGTGAGACCTGGGAGCATCTCCAACTCTTCCAAATACTAGGTAACAGCCAAGTATCCATCCCTACAGTGCCTGGCTGATAACACTGGCATGGTCTGCTGTCAGCTGACACTCCTAAAGCTCAGAGGTGACCTTTCAACTGCCAGCAACAGCAAATTAAAGGGGATTGAGATGCATGGGTTTAGTCTGACTAGCATCTGTATTTTGTGGCCACTTACCTCACAGATAGCAAAAACATCTTCTACTTACTTTGGATGCTGCAAGCAGATTTGTCTCTACCATCTGTTCTGCGTTGCTAGCTGTTTGGTTTTCTAAAACTGTGGGCAGAGGAAATGGCAAAATTGCCTGTTGAATAGAAAAAAAATAGCTAAAAATATGTTTCTAGCACATGATGCCAACTTTGCTACCAGCAGAAACATCTCTGACTTATTCTGGCAAAGACCATCGATCCAGACGCCTTCAGAGTTGTCTGGCTGCTTGGCTCACTTGAGCCTCCATGAATGCACCACAGATCTTGTGCATGGAGATGCCTCTTCCCTCTTGATAATGCTGAGTCTTTCAGGGTTATACGGGGAAGGCTGACTGTGAGGAATTACAGGAGGGCTCTAAGAGAGAGTGTCACTGAGCCTGGACTCCCTGGTCTGATAAAGCTCTACGCCAGCACTAGCAGCACAACAAAAGTGGAAAAACAAATAGATTGTGGGCTTGGAGGAAGAATCACTTCCTTTGTTCAGCTCCTGGTGCCTCCTGTTGGCACCTCTTATTTGCTCTATCAGAAGAGAGGAATGGTGAGCTGTTAAGGCCACCTGCCCATGACTTCTTCCAAAAATCTACCTTCACTAGCCCATCCTCACCCACCTGAGCCCTGAACGGACCAAGCCCCCATGGTTTACATTTAACCTTCCAATACAAGGGCTAGGGAGCACACAGGGAAGCTAGTAAGATCCTAGTCCCAAACAAAAAGTAGTCCTTCAGATACCCTCCAGCCTGCCTGCGGACATCCTCATCAAACAAGGCTGTGGATGGTGAAAGTTCCCATGGGTTCAAAAAGGTGCCATAAAAAACATGGAAGTGAGATCTGCTGAGGGCTCTGAAACACACGGACATCACACCTGGCTGAGGAAGTCTCTTCAGTGCTAGAGGCTGCAAGACAAAGTATTAGTTCTCCTGTTCTTCCCTGGGGTCTTGGGTACTACTGGAAACAGGGCATGGGGACAGACGGGCTTTTATTCCAGTTCAGGCTGGTGGCCTTAAACTCCTTTTTGGTGCAGTGTACTCTGGGCTCTTTGGTCATCATCAGCCCTGTTTGCACGAACCTGGGCTCGTAACCTGTCTTGATCCAATGGGAAATACGACAAACAGGCAAACCCCTTAGGATGCTTCCCTGTGATTTCATCCAAAATCTATTGCCACTTCTTCAGTGCTCCACTCCTTCCCCTTCCCACACATTTAGCAGACCAAGACCTTATACTCCATTTAGGGAGATCAAGCTGGAGCACTGTAAAGCCTTGCATATGTGATTGTCTAGGAGATGCCTGCTAGGATTCCCTGTGCCAATCACCAGCCTCATATCTGAAGGCAGCCAGAGGCAAACTGCTGCCCTCAGAGCCCCAGTCCCAGCTGTGCTCACCCCACACACACTCAGGGCTCCTTGTGAAACTCCACATTACCTAAAAAAATCCATCAAGGCTACATCTATACGAGCAAATTAAGAAGAGCTGAGGAAATCTTCAGGTTTCTTCTAGATAATGCTACTAGCCCAACCACCCCCACCTCCTCAAATTTGCAGCCACAGCTCAGGAGTTAGCACAATGCAGGGACCATTATCAAGAGGTCGTTTCTGTGAAGCTGCATGTTTTGGGTGGGAAAGAGGGTTTAGTACTGTGGACACACAGAGCTGCTCTGTGCCAGGCACTGCTTGTGCCAGAAAACAATCTCACAAGCAGTTTACAAACAGAGGCAGAGCCAAAAACTTCCCCGCTTTCCCTGAATTCCTTCTTCTACCTCAAAGCAATGAAGGCAAAGGGACAAACTGTCCTTAGCTAATCCTCCCCAGGTCCTGTGCGTCCCTTCCCCTCTCGGTGTCTTTGTATTTGCAGTGGCTGTTCCTTGGGTTCTGCCTGAGTGGGTGCATGTCAGACGTGAGCTGTGCGATCCTGTTCCAGGACCGGCTCCAATCCCATACGTGCTTGCAAGCAAACCCACTCTCGATGCAGGGACAGATGACTCAAACGAGAACTCAGAAATATTTAACTCCTCCGTGCCAAGAGATTTTCCAGCTCTAAGCACAGAGGGAACAGTGCTGAGCGAAAGGCAAACTGCAGTCAGCAGCTGGCTCTCTGAAGGCGACTAGGTATCTCTGCTAAAAAAAGATATACACCCAGGCTGTCTTAAAAATGGAAAAGCATCAGCTCTTACTGGTGTCTTGGTACACATCCTCCAAGAGGAATTACCTGTTATTAGCCATAAAGATGAAATCAAGAAGCCACTGCACTGTAGAATTGGCACGTACTGACTATTTGAAAACGTCTAGCCAAAGCTGACACTTAAGCAGCATCAATTGCTGCAAAGTAAACAAGAAAATTACTTGCTTGAAAGCACCATCTGGTAAGGAGGTACCTCTGCAAAACGAGGAGCCTGTGATTCAGACACACAGCCTCTGAACACAATCCTGTAACTACACAGCAAACAAAACACTCAAGTGTGCAAGAGTGGGAGGACCATTTTTTTACAATTCCTTCATTTAGGAAAGTGTGATCCATTTGGACTTCTCTAGCAAAAGAAAATATACCAGAAATAATAGAAATCCTGAGAGTGGACAAAACAAAAACAAAACAAACAAACAAAAAAGAAATAAAAAGATATCTGTGCACAATTAATTTGAGGAATTTGTTGATATGTCATGGCACTGATGTCACAATATTGCAGGATTAAAGAAGGAGTGGATTGGTTTTTATGAATGCCATGATAATACCGCAGTACTTGCTAAAGGTCAGAGCCTCCCTCAAAATCTGTGTACAACACGTCTGGAAAAAGAGGAGGGGAGGGGAGGGGAGGGGAGGGGAGGGGAGGGGAGGGGAGGGGAGGGGGAGGGGGAGGGGGAGGGGGAAGGGGGAAGGGGGAAGGGGAGGGGGAAGGGGGAAGGGGGAAGGGGGAAGGGGAGGGGGAAGGGGGAAGGGGGAAGGAGAGGGGGAAGGGGGAAGGGGGAAGGGGAGGGGGAAGGGGGAAGGGGAGGGGGAAGAGAGAAAGCTTTCCAGAACATACAAAAGCCTGAAATGGAGGGATCTGGGAGAAATATCTTACCAGATTCTTTTCCCATTCATGCATTTCTTGTACTTTCAGGTGTCCGGTATTAGTCAGCGTTGAGAAGGCACATTGGGCCATGTAGTTACACCTGTTGTGGAGGCAGAGAGCCAATTTGCAACAGTGAACAAAAGAGAATAAAAACTTACTCTAAAGTAACTTGGTACCTTTCAGACACTTTTTCCACACCTACACTTAAGCACTGGGGATGGTGCACCTCAAGCAAACCAGGCTGGATACTTCAGTATTGGGCATTCCTCTGGGATTGCTCTGGCCCCATTGCAGAGCAGGGTGCTTGAGGTGTGGGTGCTCCCTCACTTCCAGGAGAGAGCAGGGAAACAGAGCCCAGAGGAGGGGGGGAGGAGGCTGGGATGGAAACGCACGTGTCACACATACTCCATGATTTCTGGTTCTGGGTAAATAACTTTTGTTTTCTTTGAATACCTATATTTGAACCTCAGTCTCCACTGGCAATTAAGCTTTGGGTCTGCACCCTTTGGGTCCTACTGCCACATAAGACCTCAGAGATTTACTAAAATAGAAGTTGCTTGCAGAGTGCTCCACATGAAGAAGCACCTGTTGATGCACCTGTAGAGAACAGTATTCCAGATGCTCCAGCACAATGTTTGCTGAAAGTACAGGCAGGCAGGGGCTCCAGGCAGCTGCCTGGAGGTGTCAGAAATGGAGCCACCCTTCAGTGAAGCCCCTGATGCAGCTTAGGCTCTGGTGGCATGTACTTTGCAGAAACCAACTATACCTTGACAGCCTTGTTACATACCTTGATATAGGAACCGTCCTCTGTAACACAGAACCTCGCTAGTGGTTTAACTGGAACTGCTAAAAGACATGTCACTGGCAGGTTCAGATCTCCACGCAGCCTCATGGGGATAGATCTTACCTGAACACCACAAAAAACATTCACAGAGAGGGAATGGGGAAATCACGTTGGTGCTGAGTAAGGGCCCTTTCATTCAGGCAATGGATGATCTTCCCTCTTTCTGTTCAAGCCAAATCATTTAAGATAAAAGAAATAGAAAAATAAAAAATAAATAAAAAATAATTAAAAAGAAAAAGAAATTAAAAAAGAAAATAAAGCTGCCATGGAGCACTTAAGACATTTTTTGATACCATGACTGCTTAGCCACAGTAAGTCCATCTCCTGTTAGCCAACGAGGGCAGCCAGCCAGCGCTGTGAAGTGCCTCAGCCATCAGCAGAGAACGTTTTCTCTAGGGCAGTGATGAGCCTAGGCTTAAAGTCAGGTATCTTTCCTCTTAGGATGAAGGACACCACATTACATGTTCCTCCCTCCTTTTGCTTTAGAAGTGTCTTTCTTTTCCCTGTCAGCTCTGCTCTGACAGGACATGAGGGGTCCTGCTGCTTGAACCTGCTCTCCAACTGCAGCTTTAGCCAAAAAACTGGCAACTGGAGCCACCAGCCAGCGAAACCTGTCTGGGCATTTGGTTTCTTTCTTACCTTTTCTCTCTTTTCTCCCCTCCCGTGAAAAGAGAAACAGTGCAACAGCAAGGGAAGAACAAGGTCTCGTGATGACGAGCTGGGAATCACAGGAAAGACCCCAGCCAAGATGGGCAGTGTGTCTCCCATGGGTTTCATGAGCTGAACTGTGGGTGGGAGAATTTAATGCCATGGTGAACATTGAATGGGTTGATGGGGTAAAGGGGCTACATGGAGGTGTTTCCCTTTGTCTTTCATTATGGTTAAAGAAAATTATGCTTTTGGACACTTGCAGTATACCATCCTCAAGATACTATCCTCAGGTCTACATGGACACTAGGAGTAAAACTTGAGAAGTTTCAGCTCTGCCTCTGGACTATACTGGGTGGGGGAAAGGCGACCGGAGCTGTTCCTCTGACTCGGTCTATGGTGAGGTTAACTGGCCTGGCTCCCAGGACCAGCTTCTGTGCTCAAAATCCACATCCTCCCAAGAGCAGGGATCCAGCATGACTGTTGCACAAAAAGAACAGCAGGTGTTTATGAGAATAAAACGTAAGTGGCATTTAAAAGTGAAGAAATTTTCTTCCATGGATGCATGAAGTCCCAAATTTAGCAGACAAGGCTGAACCCCACATATGGCAGAAAAGAGCTGTAGAAGTTGTCAGCAAATGATACTCAATTTAGAAACAACTTGTTCCTACCAGGTAACGTAAATGCAATTGAAAACATGCCTTTTAGTTGCAAGTGTAGTGTATGTGTTCATTAGAGGAACTATGGCAAGTGCTGGCATGGATTCTACTTTTTTGCTTTGCCCCATAGATACAAAGTGTCAGATTTTTTGGTCCAGATGACTCGTTTTTTTCTTGTTTGGTGGTTGAACAGCCAACAGCTTCAGGAAGTGCTTGGCCTTCCAAATGCTGCTGGACAGAATTAAGAAGTGTTATTTCAGGTTCCTGGTGTGATGAGGCAGAGAGCAATACAAAGAGGACAACAGACCACTAAGTTTTGTACACTCTAGGAATGGCATCACTCTATATGGCTCAGGGAAACGGGCACAATCTGACATGCTGCCCTCCCAGGGCTCGACATCTCCTAGCGAAGGACATGCAGAGTCAGAAAAAAAAATCTTATTAATATTTACTAACTTCATGCAGTTATTTTGCTTCTGTTGCTCTCAAAGTCTTGAGGTACACAAGGATCTGGATAATAAAAAGGAAAACTACATCAGTCATCTCTCCTCACCTCCTTCCTTTGGTGAAAGGAATGATGTTCCAAGAACACTGTTGTCTAGCATATCAAAGAACTCAAGCAGATACACAGATACTCCAACACACACTTGCAATCTCTTTTAAAAGAGCAGTTCTGTAACTGATGTTTGTTTGCTCAGACATTCAGTAAATACAGGCACAAAGGCCAAAGTCAATCCAACACCAAAAGAAAAAAATAAAGGCTAATATTTACAAAAAAATGCAAAAATTCCTTTAGAGTGGTTTTGCTCTACTGGCAGCAAGACATTGCAGAGAGCATATCCTGTCCCTCAGCTATCTGGCTCAGCTTTGCCCTCCCACAACTGCATTTTGCTGCTGCAGCCTGGCCAGCATCCAGTTCCCACACCGGTGCCAGCCATGCCCAGTGACTTGGTGTGAAGCATTGCCTCCACCTCACAGCACCCTGAAGGTACTTTATTTCACTGGGCTTAGTCAACAAAACATTTTGTGCCCTTAATTGTAACTGTATTTTTTCCAGAGTTTATTTCACTGGGCCAGTCAGGTCACACTTCAGGCTAAAATATAGGTATTCAGTCCAAGAAGCCACAAAAGGAAGAGACCACTGCGTGATCCCTCTCCCAACTTTATCGCATCCCACTCACAGGGGAAGCTAAGGGTTCATCCCCCCCCCCCACCCCTGCCAAGAGCAGGTTTACCTCTCCACTACTTTGGTAACCTCCAGCTCCCCTTCAAATCCACCCCTCGCATTCCCACCCAGCGAATTCACACCACAGGCTGCCCCGGGATCCCCAGCCAGCCCCACGGTGCTGTACTCTCTACAGCCTCCCCTCCCCTGCTTCTGTCACACCGCTGCTAAAGCCTTTGCCATGCAACCTGTGAACCCCAACAGCTAACTGCCACTTCTGGAATGCCATTTGCTTCTTAAAACCTCGTCAGGCCAATTCTAATCCCTTGGGGTCCTGTCAGGAAAACCAAACTATGATCCCCCTTCCAACCACAGCACATCAGCAGCTTCTTCCTGGTCAGACCGTATTTACCACAGCTTTCAGCCCTCACAGAGCGATAAAGCTTTCCACATAAACTCACGCTCTTGTAAATTCAATCTGTTTTATTCCAAATATCACATAAATTAAATACATTTCCCATGAATATTGCAAATATACATGAAATGAACATTGCAATTTTAAAAAAAAAGTTTTGGCTTTGCTTATGCAACAAGAAGTGCCAAATGTGGTTAGAACATGAACTTCTCCTGTATTTACTAGATACAAAAAGGTGCAGATTAATAATTTATATTTATACATATGTACACACTCCATTTCATAACTAGCTTTAAAACAGTAAAAAATGGTTTCAAGTTTATCTACATTAAACATACTCGTTTAAATCTGGTCAGAAGCCCCAGATAAGAGTTGATACAATCGTTTCACAACTGCAAAATTAAGGCGCTACCAAAATACCAGTTCCACTAGTGTAAAATGTAATAGGAATAGAGAGTGTACAGCTTTCTATTTATCAATTTAAAAGTGGACTGGAGAACAAGGAAAAAGGAGCAGTAAGAAACATGACAAGATCTACAGCTTAGAAGTACAAAGAGATCTTGATGACTATCAAATGAACATATTAAAATACAGTAGATAAAAGGCCTCAGTGGCAAACAATTAGTATGCTTCTGAAAGACAAAAAAAGGTTAAAATATATATATAATTTTGTAGCTTGAAGCTTTACAGGTGAACAACAGGTGTAGAGGTAGAGGGATTTTTTTTTTTTTTTTTTTTTGGCCTCTTTACGGTGTATAAAGAAGGGCCACATTCACCACAGTGAAAAGACTCATCATATATCCCAGCATCCTTGCTTGGAAAGCAAGCAAGAAAAGTGTAATGAGCTAGAAAGGCAACAAATCCTATCTATCTCTTCCAGGAGCTCAGCTCCAATGCTTCCACATGTACCTTGGCGACAAGTTACGCTTAAGTGTAGATCGGCTGTAACGTGGACATATCCTCGCAGAGAGAAATGACATAGCTAGCTTTTCCCATGAGGTACTACTGGATGCTGTAGAGATTATATGGCAGAGATAATTTGGTAACATTGAAACTGGTACTTTCCCTTAGAAAGCAAGTACCACAGGGCAGTGGTGATCTTTTGTACTTCTATTTATTAAAGCTTCGCTATTCAATCAGCATTCAATGTTTTGGAAGAAATGTCAGCTTTGGGCTGCTAATATGATTATTTGCATCCATACACAGACAAATCCTACGTTGTTATCATTTATCCAAAACATCAGTCACTGAAATATTCACAAACCACTTTAAACCTTGACTAAAAAAAAATCCCTCTACAGTTCAGTATTCTCTTCGGTAACTATCATTCCATTAATTATGCAGACCTTCACAAACATAGTAATGTCGCTTTCGATGTAAAACGTGTCTTTGCACATTACAGAACAGCAGTAAACAATCTCTCTTGTTCCATAGGGTTTCCTCTCAGAAGTACCTCAAAAGTAGATATCTTGAAAAATCACTTTTGCAAAGAAGAATATTCACATTAGTTACTGAGGCAAAGCCAAGAAGACACTAACTAGCACCTTGATTTTTTTTTTTCTTAAACACACTCCTATATGTAAATTAAGCACACTTAAGATCAGGGACCAGCAATATACAAATACCATCAGGGTCCCCTCGCAGCTAAACTAGCAATACTCAAAACTAGGCCAAACACATGAAGGAGCAAGATAAGTGGGTCTAGAAGAAATACACAGCATGGAAAGGGATGGGAAGAACAGGAACCTGAACAGAAAGGATTGCGAGATCAAATACAGTCCATCTTCTGGTCAGAGAATTACTTTGTGAAACCACTCTTCAGTAGCTCAGCTGATGGTGGGCTGAAGACCTACTGACTTCTGACATTTCCTCCCTCATACATAAAACTCCTCTTTTATATTTCAGTGACTTCCTTGTCTTCAAATCCTGGAGGAAATGCATTCAACTTTAACTTTGAGTATTTTGGTGATGGCAGCAGAATTTGCAGAAGGCTACTGTAGAGGTTATGACATCATTGGTTGTAAGTTATGCACTTCACAATTCAGAGAATATAATTACAAACTATTTAAATAGAAAAGGCGTGTTCAAGGTAGAGGCAGTTACAGTACATTCAGGGTATGTTACAGAAACCATTTGTGGTAGCCATTTGCTGAAAGGAAAAAAACCTGTATTTTTGTTTCCCAGACCACACAGGTTATAACTACAATACCCAAAGAGAGCAGGTAATATATCGCAATCACTGCATTTTAATGCAGTCTTCTTCCAGAATTCATGTGCAAAGTGGAAAAAAAAAGTTTAAATACATCTTCATTGACAAATAAGGACAAAAAAAAAAACTAAGAAAGAAACCAGGCACTTTGACCATTTAGGTAAAAAGCAATTTCTTCTTACCAGACTTCTGCACATGAACAAGTCTTTACATTGGTCTTGCTGTGCTTGCAGCACATGGAGATTCAAGTCAACATTTTTCCCCCCTGTTGGTAGTATCAGTTCTACTTATAGGAAGCTACGCCAATTGAATTGGTAACACTTAGTTATTTCATTGGCAGTTGAGCAAATGTTGATCATCGGACAGACAAGTGATCGATTTAATAGCTATCAAAGTTAGATATTAACAAAACAATATATAAAAACATAAAAGAGACAAATGAAGGTTAACACCTGACTTAAGCTTGCATTGAGACTTGCCTTTAGAGGTTTGGTTTGTGCCTCCTTTCATGGTGTTATTGTGGACTGATTTCCATCACATACAGCAACCGGTACTAAACTACAATACTTTCGGTTTGAAACACGTTCAGAAGAGATCACCCCAATGTAACGGGAGGTTGGCATGACACTGCAGGCAGGAGGGTGACAAACCTCCCCATGTTTCATCCTTGCCAGTCTCACTTGCAGAGCTGGCATTCAGAGTAAACTGCAGCATGCCTCCCTCGTACTTGGGGTGAAATTGTTATTTCACAGCAGCATTTACCATACTTGAGGGAGACTGTCTGATTTGAATTTAGCAATAGGACCAGCCAGGATTACTTTGATTTTTCTTTTCAAATAAACCAAAGTACACCTTTCCAAACATTTTATACATACTCAATCTGCTACAACACACAAATCACAACACAAGGGATTACCTAAGGCTACTAAATAGTGTACTTATTCAGTAGCTATTATTCTTTCAGATAAACATCCTCAGATGCCTTGACCACAAACAGCTTAATTTTTTTTTTCCTCACAGACTGCTATTCCCTGAAGAGAGAGATGTGGGTGTGTGACAGACTGCCTACCGATTCACTGACGGAGCATACTGTTGATTATAGTCTTCATGCATACTTCTGCCAGGCAGCGTAACTCCTCTTCTGTTCACTACCTTCAAGAAAGTCTAGGAAACACCTCTTCAATCCACTGTCCAGTTTCCTTTTCCTACCAAGTGGAAATCCAAATCACATGCAGGCCAATGGTGCTACTCTAGTACTTAACTCTCTTGCAGGCTAGAAACATCAACTCTACCATAGTACTTTGAAGCAATTATCCACATCTATCAGCTGCGCTCTAACTGTAGCACAGCTTTGTAGAGGCTCAGATTTCATCAGGACAACAGGAGAGAGTGCAAGGTTTGGTGAATACCCAGGATAACAAACCAATGCAATCAACGGATGCTAGACGCAGTCAAAGGGCTGTTGCTTTTTGAAGGAATCTTTAAAAAAACCCAAAAAACAACCCTCCCCCTTTGCCCTCCCCCAGAACAACCTGTCTTGAGATGGTTTTGGTGCCCACTCACAACTGAAGTCCATGTTATCTGGGTCTTTTGCGAGTCACAAATATCAATACGCGTCTGATGGCGATAAGACGATCTTTAAGGGAGGTCATAGCCAATATAGCCAGCTGAGCTCTGTTTTCCAGAGGCAACACTGCCAAGAGCCACCAGTACCAGGCAGGACCACTGGGATTGCTCTGCAAAGAGATGGAAAGACATGCAATCATGTGTTCAACTGGCACTGCCCCTTGAAGTGCACCACCTTTCTTTCCACCTTCTATTTGATAAAGTTGTCACAAAACAGTTCAAACAACAACTAAACACTTAATTTCAGGTGCTCTCCTTGTCTATACACATTATTAGGACTGATCTTTTCAAATATCAACTTACATTGATACACTGCTTTCCACTGATTAACTGTTTTCTGTGCTTCATACTAATAGATTAAAATTGGGTAAATAAGAGTTTAGAGCGTAGAAAAGCAGAGCAAAAACCTGTCAGGAAGTAGTCTTGCGTAAAAAATCTGTATGGAATAAGGCTGCATCAGTAGGAAAGTGTTATTACCTGTGGCTCTGGTTCTTTTCCTGGCATGGACCCAAAATGATTCAGAATTTGTACTTTCATATTGTCTTTAAGAGAAGTAAACCAGGCAACAGCTTGATCATAAACTGAATCATGAAGACGGACAAGTTCTTCATATTCCGGTCCTTCAACCTTATCGTTAAAAGAAGAGAGATGGAACAAAACAGGTTTGATACCGTGGAGTCCATATGCTTCCCCAGAAGCAAACGAAGCAAAATAATGTAGTGACTACAGCTGTTCAAATGTCCTTATCTAAGTAAGTCTCAGATTTCAAACCTGTGATGCTGAAATCTTTTTACCCTCCCCTAGGTGTTCTGAAGTGACATTTCTTGGAGCAGTTACTGCCTTGTTAATGTCCATTCCAAAATGCTGGCACGACAGAAGTATCTGCTCTCTAATCCTAGGAAATCGTATTAATCATCTCAAACCCACAATCTCAAGTTCCTGTCACAGAAGGACCTCTGAACATTGGTAAATCACCTGGCAAAACAAAAGAAACACTACTGCCAACGAGCACAGAGACAGGGGGTCTACAGCACTTAAGAGACCAGCAGTATTTTATAGAAGCATTAAGGCCATGTCAGGACAGCCAAGGAGGAGGAGGAGGGCAGACACCTGAGCAGGCAGGAAGCAGGGGAAGTGGATGCTTTCCCAATACCAGGAATGGCCATTAAAAAAAACAACAAAAAAAACCCCAAAACAAAACATACATACCCTTGCTGAGGCAAAAAGTGTTATAGTTGAACAGACCTAACTATTGGTTATTAGGGAAAACAAAAAAGCAGAAGCAAAACCCACTCCAAATCGGTGATTTGGTTTGGGGTTTTTTTTCATTTGGGGTTTTTGGGGTTGTTGGGGTCTTCCCCCCCCCCCCCCCCCCCCCGTAAACTGTACACACCAATGATGTGATTCATTGGGCTACTCAGGTGCACACACCTGACTAGATGCTCTGGATGCCCTTCACAGTTGAGAAGAAACAGCTCTAGAGGGCAATTAATCTCATTTTAAGGTACGTATCTAAACCAGAGCAGATAAAATGGGCAGCTTTAGACTGTTCTCACCATCAGATATAACATGGACATAGGGTGCTGAACACAGATGTTAGCCTCTCAAGTGAGACAAGGAAAATCTCACCCTAGTTATGAAGAGGTGGGTGTCTGGCACCATCTACAAACAATGCTTGGTTACCTGTGTTCCACCACCCATCACTGGGGACTTAAAGATGGCAGAGCCCTTACTCCAAGCAGACTACCTACTCCAACCTTTGACAGGGGGAGGCATCTCCATGCGATCTGCCTTTCCTGCCCTGGCAAACAACTGCATCATCCTGCACAGGTTAGAAAAGCCCTACTAAGACTTTACAGACTTGCACTTCAACTATGAGAGCACGCTGAAGAGCTATAGGACCAGACTGGACTTCATCAACTGGCATGAGATTACTACTAAACTCAGTGTTAAGAGGGATCCAGATTTTATGGACATGCTCTGGAAGATGATCCAGAAAGTCACCGTTAAGCATGGCCAAAAATTCACCCTTTGGCCAACGCCCATCACAAGCAATTGATGCAGGTTTTAAGAGGTGTTGTTTTTAAAACCTGCTCCCCTCTGCATTTCTCTGCTCTCAGCCAGCTCTGATGGATGCTTGTAAGGCACAGTTAACTACACATCACTAAAATCTCACTTTGAGTGGACTCCCACACCTGTTTGAGGCCCTGTTCTGTAAATGAGAGCCTGGAGGTCACATGAAGTCTGCCAACTCTGTTCAGTGCCAGAAGAGAATAGTCAATTCTCCAACAACAGGGGCACGTGCTCTTAGAAGGGTTTCAAGTCCGTACCGTAATTTTAAAACATTACTCTGACCTCATCTACACATCATGACAGACCTCAGCACTTAGCATCCGAGTCTCAGAAGCTACTTTGAGATCCATGAAGGGAGTGTAACACTTCAAGCAGAGATAATTATAAGGGCAGAAAGGAAGAAAGGGAAGGAAGAGACAAAGTTTGTTCCATGATTTTCAAAATAGAGCTTTAGTATTTATAATGATATTGGTTTAAAATTAATGCACAGCTAGCTTGAAATGCAACAAGGAAAGGCTGTTTAAGTGAATCCAGCAATACATGGGTATGAATAACTTTGCGCCATAGATCACCTTTTTATCTTCAAGATACTCGATGTTTGCTGTGTTATATCCATCTCGCTGGCCATGGCTTAAGACCCTAAAACGACGGACACCAACTGTATCAACAACTGAGCGCCCATCAGGAAAAAACTTTACGTCCCTGATCTCTAATATACAGCCATGATCTGCAAATCTGAAATGACAGAAGGGCATAAAAGTGGAAGTCATCAGCAAGTGTTTATACACATCAGGTCAAATACTGGGCCTAATTCACCACTTCTTATTTGAAAGAGGATCCTATTTTGGTGATAATACATTTCTGCTTATTCACATAAGTCACATAACCCCCACCCTTTCTGCCTTCCCTCAGAGATCCAGGGCAACAGCATCTTCAGAGTGTATTTGCGGGGTGGGAAGGTTGGGAAGGGACAGGAAACTAAGTGCAGCACATTCCATGCTGGGAATTGCCAGCTGCTGGTGGCAAAATTCACCTGGTTTGCAAAGAAAACAAGATGGGTAAAGATACCATAATGAAGTCCAGAAACTGAGGAACAAACGCAGGGCTGGGAGGGCTATCCCCCTACTCTGAGGTGTTAACAGAGGATTACAGGCTTTAGAAAGAAAAAGCTTCAATATATAGCAAGATTTTTCTTGCACTTGTTTCAAGTTAGAAAAAAAGCAAAGAACACCACCAAAACAAATCCAAATACCCTCTTTACAAAAGCATGTTTGTTATATTTAAAGTAGGCACAGGTTTTAATCATGCTCTGGAAACAAGCATGCAACAATTTTTATTTTTCTACTTCAAATTATCAAGCTCACCTACTCTACATTTGTGCTGTAGTGAGTTCACTGGAGAGGCTGACTGTGCAATGACTTCACGATACATTAACCTGCCAGCATTTGCATTTCTGCATCTCAGCCTACTGCTAAGCAGGAGAATGTACTGTACCTGGTCTCATGTCCAGATACCAAGTCCCTGCAGAATCTGATAAATGCTTCATCAGGGAAATACTTGTTTTACCAGGGCTTGCCATTTCTTATATTGGAGTGATGAAGAAACAGTAGCACTGTGGGGAAATTACTCCCATTTCTACTCTACCAGAAATCGTGGTGGGGCAGGGGGAAACACTCACCACTGAACAACCGTTCTGTCCCAGCCATTGCACAGAACAAAGTGAGGAAGAGCAAGAGGAGTATAGCTGCACACAGCTAAGCCCCGGTGCTCTACCAGTGGGATTATGAAAAGTAAGTATTTAAACAGCTACTTAACAACTGTTTTAAACTAATGATTTTAGTGGCATTCATACCGAATTTAGATCTAGAAGTAAACAATGATTTTTCTTTTTTTGTCATTCTTTGAGAAGTTACTTTTGGATAGAAAGTGACTTTAATCAAAGAGAGACAAGAAAGCACCTGGAGACTGGTCTGAAATGTACAGACACACACTAAAAGTTTATATTCTTCTCCCAATTTTAACTTAAAATGGAGAAATAAAACAGAGGAAGGTAATAAATTGAACATGTCTTGTCACTTTTTCAAGGGAGGTATGTATCCATGTCTTAATAGATGAAGCAAAACAAGTTTCCCCACTTTTTGTATTCCCAGTTGATTTCGCAATTTTGAATAAACAGGAGAACTTCTTCACTTAATGTAAGAAGCTACAACAGCCTGCCAGGTGTCTACAGATGAAGGCTTCCTGTGCTTCACTGTTAAAAGTTACCATGGTTAAAAAGTTTAATTATTTTAGTAACTCAAAACAGACATGACATCAAAATTTGACCACACTGGTTGCATTTTAAAATAACAACCTTTACAACACTATCTAATAAACCAGTTCTTGTAGTTCTGGGATTATAACCCCCTGGCCCTCTGTATTAGGCCTGACTCCAACTAAGTTTGGCTCTTCCACAAGCCTTCACAGATGCAAAGGGAGTTATCAGTGATGTCCTAGGGTCGTTTTGTCCTCACTCTTACAAGTATTTGCTTCCAGAAAATTGGTAACAAGCCTGAAAGGGACCATGGAGCATCAGCTGCTGTTGAAGCCTGAACTTCGCTGCATGCAGCACTGACAGCATGCCAAATGGCATGAAGCACAGGCAGAGCCAACTGGAAGCTGCAACATCTTCTGTATTCTTACTGCCACCTTACCATCCAGTCTGGGAGGGAAAAAAAATCCAAACAAATAAAACCCTCAAAAAAACCCGCAACTGAACTGGACATGGAAAGGATGCCAGGCCCCAGTATGACTGCCCTCCTCTCAGCTCCAGTGATGATCACCTACAAAAATGCTGCTTCCTGAGGATGCCTGTCTAATGTGTTCTTAAAAATTCCCATTCTACAATCTGCATTATGCCAACATACCTTCTGAAGACAGCAACTACCTATCACATCTAATAAGGCAGACCTCTCAAGAGACCACCTTGTATTTTTCCCTATGAGCATCTTCTTATCCCCTTCACCCAAAAACCTATTATCTATAAAGGACTTAAAAACCTGAAGGTTTTCATAGAATAGTCTGGGTAGGAAGGGACCTTTACCAGTCATCTAGTCAGTTTCCACATAGGGAGCTGGAAACACACCAGTATCAGAATTCACAAAAATGAATTAAAGGCAAGATCATATAGAACAACAACACAACCCACTCACTGCAGATAGTTTAGACATTGCAACACGGTGGTAAAGACAAACATCAAAATTCAACATTCAGCAGCAAAACAGACTTCTCAGCCAAGGGTATACTTTGTCTCATTCAAATGATACCACCTATGCAGGAAAGCTATGGAAGGTTTGGATATTTTTATTTTTTAATATTATTTTTGGCTTTTAAAATAGAGTAGACAGAGAAACAAACTTACCCAGACAGAAAACTTTCACCAGAACAAACAGGCTAGAAAGCTTTCCAACCACACAGACAATTAGGTGCTATTTTAGGAGTCTGTAGTAGCAGGATAAGTTGTATTCTTGCTATGCATTCAACAGAGGAGCAATAAAAATTACGTCTTTGCATCAAAAGGGATGTTTAAGATACAAAACTAAAGAGCCAGCAACTTCAGTATTGGTACATGCAGGACTGGAAGGAACTGCAGTAGTTTGGAGAGACAAGTATACTGTGCTGTAGTACTCCATTAGCATCACAACAGCTTCTGCAACAACGGGACATTCTCAGCTCAACTCCTTACCCTTTTAATTCGTCAGCTAAGCACATGCCAAACTGCTTGGTACCAGTTTCCATGCATCTTCTTATCATTAGACGATAACGAGGCTCAAAGACATGGAGTGGGCAAGGGATGGTAGGGAAGGCCATGGTACATACGAAGATGGGAACATCTTTATTCAAACTGTAAGATAATTGAGGAAAAAAAAGTTCAGGCTTTTTCTGGCAAGTGCTACATTCAGCATAAACCCTTAATGTGACATTGATTCCAGTGGTTTCCTTAGACTTGCTCTTCGCAAACCTGTATGTGGTTGAGGTTTGTCATTTTTACAAGACAAACATATTTCAGGACTCTCTGTCAATACACTAAGGAAACAATGCCTCTAACCCACTTCCATGTTCAAAGCATGATGGTACAGAATTTCCAAGCTCAGTAAACCCCTTTAATTTTGAGGAAGTCCACTAGTCCACTTAATTTTTTCAGGCTTAATTGCATGTTGGGTGGGTTTTGGTTTTTTTTCAGCTGAGTTGTAGCACAAGATCCACAAGTCACTGACAAAACCAGATCCTTGAACTTTTCCCAACCTGAAGTATAACCCATTTACAACTTGAATTCTACTCCCAGAAAAAAACCCATACATTATACATTTTAAATCTATTATATTGTTTCAGAGAAAAAAGCAATGATCTTCATTTTTAGAGTATCATCGTGCCTCTCTAACATCCAAGCACATTTTTACTTGTTTTGTATTTTTGACACCTTTACAGATAAACATCTGGCAGGTTCCTTTACAAATTCATTCAGTTTGTGCATTTTCGTAAGCAAATGAAGATTTTTCAGTAATTTAGATTGGAAAATACATTTCTGTAACAGCTGTCAGTAGTAAATAGCTTACTTTGACAATTCCTTCATTTCTTCCTCATACACTTTCTTCCTTTCAGATAATTCTTCTGGTAAGTAACGGACTATCAGTTCTTCTGTAAGGACGGTCTTCTTGTAAGTTCTGCTTGCCAGAAACTGCAAGGAAGAGTCAGCTCTTCAGTCTGACAACAAAACAAGTAACATCTCTTCCTCCCAACCCATCCCTTTCCTAAGGCCAAACAGCACATTAGTCAGGATGGTACCGATTCCTCCTCCTTTCCAGCCTTCATGCATCAAGACTTCCACTTTAGGGTATGTGGTTGACTCCAGTGCCTACTTAACTATAACCCCTGCCCTTTTTTTGGCAGAATTTGTACCACCAGCAAGAAAAGACAATCCCCCCTCACTTTTGCAGAAGACATATTCTTTTCACCTAGAGCTGCCAGATTACTGCCAAGAAGTACTCCAAGTATGACAAACATTATGTCTGCTGGAACAGAAGCATTGACCAAGGAGTGACCATTCCTCATTCACCACAGGTAGATACACAAACTGGAGATGCAGTATGAACAGGGCTATGGCTGGGACTCCCCAAACATAAGCCTGACATGATACTGGAAGCCTCTATTGCTTTAAGCACCAGCAAACCCCTCCTTGTCTTCCAAGAAATGACAAAATGTATTATGGAGCAAATGAGGTCTGTGCACATCTTCATGATGCTGTGGGTACTACTGTGCTGCTCCTGTTTCGTAGAATAGTTTGGGTTAGAAGGGACCTTTAAAGGTCACCTTGTCCAACCCCTGCATTGAGCAAGGACACCTTCAATTAGATCAGGTTGCTTAGAGCCCTGTCCAATCTGACCTTGAATGCTTCCAGGGATGGGGCATCTACCACCTCTCTGGGCAACTTGTTCCACTTATTTCCCCACCCTCATCATTAAAAATTTCTTCCTTATATCTAGTCTAAATCTACACTCAGTTTAAAACCATTACCCCTCGTCCTATCACAACAGGCTCTGCTAAAATGATTGTTCCCATCTTTCTTAAAGCCCCCTTTAAGCACTGAAAGGCCACAATCAGGTCTGCCTAGAGCCTTCTCTTCTCCATGCTCAACACCCCCAACTCTCTCAGCCTCTCTTCAAAGGAAAGGTGTTCCATCCCTCTCATCTTTGTGGCCCTCCCTCTGGACCCACTCCAACAGGTCCATGTCTCTCCTGTGCCGAGGACCCCAGAGCTGGATGCAGCACTGCAGGTGGGGTCTCACCGGAGCAGAGCAGAGGGGCAGAATCACCTCCCTTGACCTGCTGGCCACGCTGCTTTTGATGCAGCCTGTGAGTAGAGCAGAGGAAATACCCACAGAGTTTTCTTTCCCTTTCATTCTTTTTGTAGAATTATGTATTGTAATTATAGAATATAAATTCTACTTTCAGAAGAACACAACTTTGTGCAGCTTTGTTAATTGGGGCATGACATACTTACTTCGGACAGTTTTTCTTTGCAGAGTGGGCAATGTGGATTATGGTCAAGGCAACGCTCAAGGCATTTGAGGCAAAAGGTGTGTCCACAGGGGGTGGTAACAGGTTCATAGAACAACCTGAATATGCAAACACAGAACAGAAAAGCTGAGCTGCCAACAATAACAATTCAGACTCCCAAACTGTGGAAAGGGGTGACTAGACCAAGCCATGTCTTCCTTTCCTGCTTCTGTACAAAGCAGGTGACAGTTTTATCTAAGGACCTAAAAATGAAAACCTTCTAAGTGGTAAGCAATGGAGGCATAATGGAGAAAGCCGCATCTGTAAAGATTCACCAGATGCAAGGTCCAGCAAAAAGGAACACAGTAACGATTTAGACATTCTCTGGCAGGTTTCCCTTCTGATACCATGAAAGGCGTTTTCAAAAGCTAGAAAGGCTTTCTGATTGTAATCCTAGGTCAATGCAGTCGTACCTCATGCAGAGGGAACACTCAAAGTCTGACGCATCCACCAGAGTTGTTGGTATTTCACTTGAAGTGACAGCGGTGTTTTCAGGTAAAGCATCTGCATCTAAGTAGTTAAGAAGATGATTATAGTAAATATTGTAGTACTGCAATTTCAGATGCTGTTTAAGTTGTTTTTCCATAAATAACCCAATTTATCTCTTTCCTTCTTTGAAGTTTTGTTCCAAACAAACATATTTTCCACCTAAGTTTTAGACTTTCTGGCAGGAAATCTTCTGGAGAGCAGAGGATGTGTATGGCCAGAGAAAGCACTTTAGAACTGAATACCCATGATTTACTTCTCAAAAAATGGCTGGTGTTTTAAAAACTAGACTTTAAAAAAAAAATAATATTGCTTTGCTACCACCACCACCCCCACATCAGCCAGGCCAGATGTTTTAAAGTACATCAAGTCCAGAATTTAATTTGTTTACACACAAACTATTTCAGTGTTTATTATAGATTTCTCAGCAGGGGTAATTTTTCTTACAAGTATAAAAAAGCTTACATTCTTCTAGACTAGGCTGCTGTGCAAATCCCAAGTTTCAGACAGCTTAAAGTTTAAGGACTACTGGAGTTGCATTAGCTAATACTGATTTCACTAGCTCAGCACTCTGCAAACACAGAGGCAAAACATTTCACTTAAAGTTCTGCCCACCCTTGTTTTTTTGGGGGTGGTATATCCCTGTCGTTAACACGCTTAAAGGGTATGGACTTCAAACTTCACAGCAGCAGCATTTCAGCTCAGGAGCTATCAGCTCAAGCTTCCGATGACGTTTACACAAGCAGATTCTGCAGCTTCTTTACAATCCTCATCTTTGCTGCTCAGTGATGAGTTGCAACAGAGCCACGAATGCTGCCTCCACATCCTTTTAATTAACCAAATTCTTGACCATTAAAAAAAAAAAGCTCAGCTTTTTATGCTAAGTTAAAACACTAGGATGTTTTGTTAAAGGATAACACGCTCAGCATCTGGTTCATCTCAAGCACAGATGGGATAGGGGAGAGGGCACGGGTACTGTGTGGGCCTACAACGAAAAACACCGTTATCTTTAACCTACATCTCATGTTAGCATTTAGTAATAGCAAGAACGCAACTGTGTTAATTCTGCAAATAGTAACATGGCATTGGGATCTAGCACAGACCAGAAATTAATGGTTATGGGTAAAACACCATGTCTGTCCTTCACTGTGAAGACACAGGCAGGTCAGATTTCACAATCTATTTACTGAGTCTGCAGTTCACAGGGAAGAACAGGGTTTTTCCCTTGACAGCAAGGTGATCAGAAAGTGGCCATACACTGATCATTTGCAGAAGTGGCAGACCGACAGCAGCGCTTGAGGACTTTTAACATCTCAAGGCAGAAGTCAGATTTGAGGAAGAAGCGTAGGTTTTTGTTTTCAAGGGAAAAAATGTACACTAGTACAGCTGCATTTTTGACATCCTTTTTAACCTATTATTTCATGACTCAGTGCAACATACTGCCTTCAGCATTTTTATACCGAGTACTAAACCCACTTTGGAGGTCTTTGTTAGAAGCTTGAGAGGCATACCAATTGTAAGCACAGCTATCAAGTGACAGAAGACTGGGGGGGGGGGCTTATTACCCTTTAAAAGACTTCTTTGTTTGCTTGGAAAATTTCATTTAAATTTGCATGTGACTGTTTCTGATGCCTGTTAAAAGATTAGTTTCCAGGCTTACTGCATCTTTCCTTCATATAGAAAGACAATAAAGTTCAGCTATACCTCTCAGACCTAGAAAATGGAAACGGCACTGGCAACACAAAGACTAAACTGTTAGTGGATTACACATTGGAAAGGGCCCATTTGAGAAAAGAAAAACGGTGTTCATTGAATTTATTGAAACTGCTCTGGAATAAGACTAATAGGCTGTTACAGCAGAAACAAACACATCAGACAAAATATTATTTCAATCACTGTATGGAATGTTTCACTGACACCTATGAAAAAGGAGGAAGAATATCGTTTTTCAGTATATGCAAAAGAAATCCCCTTTTAAGCTACAACACAAACCTTTTCTAGGAATTTTACTGGGGACATCCAAGCTTTGTAAATCCCTCATATCACTGGACAGCTTTCTTTTTAAGCCAACCCCAGGTAAACTGGAGAGAATAGCTCCCAAAGACTTCTTATTGTCTTCAAAATACAGATCCAGAACATGATGTGAAACAGGAGAATCAGTGCTTCTAAATACATCAGATTCTTGGGACGGGGTTTTTGTTAACCTGAACACAGTATCCTAAAAAAATTAAGAACAGTTATATACAGCATGAGACAATTTTGCTTTGTTTTTTCTATTAGTTGTATATATCAGCAATAGATCAATGTGCCCACAATGAACTTAGCAAGGGAGAAAGGTCCATATCAGAGAAGTCCACTCTCCAGTTGCATGAAATAAGGCCAGTTTTCTCCCTACAGCTCCTGTCTCTAGAAATTACGTTCCTGTCATACTAAAATCGAGTGGGGGGGAAAAAAAAAAAACCAATGCCCACAAATATAACCCATCCCCACATGAAGGTATCACATTGTTTTCTGAAGAGTTTCATTCTCTTATTCTTCTGAGAAAGTACATCCCAAGAAGAGATCCAACAGCAATGGAGAAAACAGGCTTACCATGAAAGTAAATGCCTACATGAGCATGGACAAAGACAGTGTCACACAGATCAGAGAGATCCTTGCGTTATTTGTGGTATTTATGTTGAACACTTTTTACTTTACCTTTGAGGACCCAGCAACAGAGCTATCTTCCACAGCTGACTGTGTGTTTATGCTACTCAGAAATGCAGGTTTCAATCTTGTATGGGATGTTCGACTAGAGAAAGGTGCTGTTAGACTATCATGCACATTTTCAAAGGCTGGGAAAAACATCTCACACATTATCTAGTCAATTAAAGAAGAAAAAAGTAATTACGACACAGGCATTTATGTTTGTACAAATACAGATATACAAACTTGACAGCTTCTGAAAGCAAAGAAGCTTGCAACAACCAGGACATCCTGCATTCCCCAGTGCCCACAGGAAACTGGAATGGCAGTTGTCCCCCCCCCCCAACAATCACAGACACATCCCAAGGTGCTCTTCTGGTGTCTACCTCCCTCCCTGAAGGCTTCTTCTCCCCAGGAACATCCAGAGTGGCAGTCTGTTGCATCCTTCTCCTGTCCCTACCTGTCTCCACTCTGACCCTCAGACCCCTGCCTCCTTAAGTCTTCAGACCATGCTCTCCTACCAAAACCATTTAACAGAGATGTGTTTAAGCTCTCCTCATGCCCTGCATCCAAGCAGATTTCACCCCCAGCTAAAAGCTAAGAGCCCATTCCCCCTCTCACCAGTGAGGCAAGTGCCTAGCCAAATTCCTGCTTCTTTTTATAAGCTGCTGCCTGTATGGACAGTCATGGAGAACTTCACCATGGCTGGTTAGCACCAAGTGCATCTAACTTCCCAAAGGGACAAACAACTACACAGAGACTGCAGAATTCTTCCAGGATAGGGCAGCATACAGCTCCCCCTTTCTCAACCTTCTGTCCCACTTCACACTTAAAAGGGATTTTCTAATAGGCACTAAAACTAGCAGCCTCCACACGTACTCAAATCTGGCCAACATACTGCAAGTGTTATTTACAAATAACAGCAGCCAAACCTACAGATTTGCAGTGAAATTCATGAATACACAATCTCTCTGGTTGAGGCATCAGCCAAACCCAAGCAGCGCCTTGTACAGAATAAAGCTAATAAGGTTTATTGGAGAGTCTATTGAATCAAATTATCCTTTAGCTGTTTAGTACCACCTGAAATGACACAAACTTTACTTGGCTAGAGCAACAAGACAGCCCAGAAGTGGGCATCAAATACATCGTATACCTTTTGGGCTTCTTTCTTCATTGAGCTCCATTCAGGATTTAAGGCAACACAGTAGAGAAACTCCTTCAATGCTTCCTCAGTCCTTTCCAATCCAGAAAGAGCTTTTGCTTTCACATAATGGCCCTGTTCACAAGAAGGAAACATTCAAATCTAGAGATCATTTCTGAAGTGGCAGGAAGTCACCAGCAAACAAACTTGGAAGTTCATGCCATTCTACAGGTGAAGAGTAAGCTTTTTAGGTAACATCTTTGACACATGCAACTGAAGTCAGTCAGTCCCTTTGGCTGAAAGAAGATCCCCCAGGAATCCACTGCTGCATCACCTCCTGCCAAAGACACCGCTCTTTTCCTCACAGGGGACCCGATGCAGAACAGGGAGAGAGATCTGTCTCCCCAGGGACCAAAACTACTACATATGCCACTGGGCTTGATACCCCAGAGAATGGTTTCACATACCAGGGCAAACTTAACAGTAGTGAAGCTGCACGGAAAGGCAGTGGGGCAAGGGCAGGCTGGAGGGAGCAGCTGAGTGAACAAAACATTTTAGGTTCAGGCCACTCTCCTCCTGGGTGTCTTACTGGGACAGAGATTATTTTTCACCTATTTTGTTTGGCTAGAGAAGACCAACGACATTAAGAATTTAGGGCAACTTACCAATGTTTAACCTGAAACCTTTTAGCCCACCCTACCTCTCCCATGTCCTAGAGTAACACGTGCGTGGCCAACAGGTATGGTAGTCAGCCTGAGGACACATCCTACTTGACTTATTACTAGTAGCACGAGAGGAATGCCTCACCTCTGAACTTCCCCACAGATACCAAATTGCAGTTCAATTCTGACTCTGGAAACTACCTCCTTAACATTGAAAAGAAAATCAAGTGTGCATTTAAACATCTGCCTCTTGCTTATTAGACAGAAGCATGCTCTGCAAGCCCACCTCTGATCCACACTAATATCTTTAGGCTGTGCTGAAAGTACAATTTCACTAGACCTAGAGAATAGTTAGATAAGCAGATACAGTTTTCTATCCTTCGTACTAAATGCTATAAGATCCAGTATCACACAATCTTCCTGAGCAGAGGGTTCCCTCACTCTTTCAATATAGCCCTTCAAGCTGAGGCCTGCCAAGATCTTTACCTTTCTACGGTCAGGAAGGAGGTTTGTACCAAAAGCAAGTAACAGGCACTGTGTAGGACACATTAACTAACCTATGTTATTTGGTGACCTTAACAAGAAGCCTCAACACACAATCTCTCAAGGTAAAATACTTTCTTCTGAATGCAGTCAAGAACAGAGGTACTGTGAGGCCTGACCATGACCTTACTATTTTGATGCTTGCACAGTCTCTGTAAAAGCTTTTCAGAGAGGTCCTAACATGCCTGACAGTCATCAAGACTACTCCACTGCACTGGGGAGGCTGCAAGGCTGTCTGGCCGTGTCCTGTAGGGCCACAAAAGCAATTTCCCTAACCAAGCTGCAATGGAAGACTGAGCTGGGCTGTCAATGGACAAAATACCTAAAGATCCAACACCAGAAGTTAGGCTGAGGGACTAGAGGCCCCTACGCTTCAAAGACTACTGCTGCCACCCTCTCTTTCCTATTTTCACATGGCCCTGACAAGCAGTGGATTGAAGGGTAAGGTACAGGCAGGACCTTGTGCAGCAGACAGGAGGGCATCTGCTTCTATCTGCCACATAAAAGTACAACTGGAAACTTCTCCCCACCTCCTGGCAGAGAATCCAAGGACCTGCTTTTCATAGCAACTGAAAAGAAACAACTTGTCTGTTGCTCTAATGCCTACAGGGGACCCAAGAGCTTCACTAATAACTCAGCGAGCCATTACATTTCACTTATCAATAAACCAGAAGGTACTAGTAGGTGAACACCTGCCTCTCAGGAGCTTCTCTCAGAATGAGTTTAATTTTAGTCTATTTTTAATTTTAACTACACAGCACATGTTTCTGCCACTGGAGGAGATGCCGCAAGATCAAAACAAAGCAGATGACCAGAATTCCTGAAGAACATTGATTCTGGATCAGCAGAGTTTATGTGGTAGTTTTCTCACACACAGGCAAGAGCAAGTGAAATGCGTCTGTGAAGCTGCTTGTTATGCCATAATGATAAATCTAATTTTCAATTAGCATTCTTCAGAGATGTGATTAACAAAATCTTTATCTGCCTACAACTGACATGCATCACATTTCCATGGATTCAAGGCAAACTGAGAACATGCTTCAAGAAAACATCTGAACAGGCATAATTCATCTTTTTCCCTCTACAGAGAAACCCAGCCAACACCACCCAAGATTGATTCCTGACTTGATGAGAAACGATCCTAGACAAAAGCAAATCAGAGGCAGGGGGAAGATTACAAACTCTCTTCAAATAAGAAAGCATTTAACGGGTTAGTCAGATAGCCTTCAGAGACAAGCATCTAACTTGCCAGAAACTAGATGCTTCAGACAACACCTCTCTGCTAGCCCCAACATCTTCCCCAACTAGCAACAAAGAGCTAGCTGCAGCCCTCTGTGCTGAGGCAGGCGACTGAGGGGTTTCATGCACACAGTCTTCACAGGGAAGCCAAGGTCTGCCCGAAATCCTTCTCCAGCTCCCCATGCTACCCTCTCTCCAGGCAGCACCCATCGGCTTTACCCAGTCAAACCTGTGCTGCAGTAGTTTTGCTACTGATGGGCGAGGGATCAACTGGAGGTGTAATCCTAGGTGAGGCAAGCTGTCGGACACCTAGTCTAGCCTCAGGCGGTAACAATGGGTACCAAGTGCTTCTCCCATTTCTCTCTCATAATATCATTTCTGATGCTTGCTTCAGACTGCCTACAAACCAGCGCTCCTTGTAGCACTTCCTTTCATTATGAAAAAAAAAATCCCAACCCCCTCTATGAATCACCATGACGCAGACAGAAGTCACAGATATGAAGTCTTAGTATTAAAGCAGGGAAAAAAAAAATCCTGATACAGTCTGAGGTGCTCCTCAGAAAGACACATTGGCCAGCAGGCTGTTAAAGCCACCCACTGTGTGGGACAAGCCATTCCAGAGGGACCTGCAGGGCCATCCCAGGCTGCCAGAGCCTTAAGGACCCAACTCTGCTGCCAAGCTGCACTGCCAGCCCTAACGGATCAATGGGCACCAGCACAAACCAAACCACATCACCAGCTGCCCACCACTGAAGTCTCACCAGCTGGAGACACACTAAGGACCTTCCAGACTTGTCCTATGAAGAACTTAATTCCCAGTAGGCATTTCCAGCCCTGTTCATACTGTCATGTTCTTCCAACAACATCCCGAGCAGCACTGTCCCCACCACAGAGAGAAGCCCTGAGAACAAGCAGTTTTCGTTTGGGTCTTTATGACATGCAAGCACCATACCGCAGGCCAGTGGGGTTTGTTTCGGCAGAGGACGTCCGCGTCGTGAAGTGCTTGCTGGTAGTTTTTCATCAACGTACAGAGTTCCGCTCGCTGTGCTATAAGTGAACACTTACAAGGAGCTGGAAAACAAAAATGGTTGCAAGGAGCTCCATTAGAAGAAGTACTAGGACATGGTACAACACAAGTAACCTACTTTCCAGCCAGAGTAACTTAAGCACTACTGCACAGCAGTTACATTTATACTATCCTAAAATAGAAAAAAAGGCGATTTCTTCCTTCCTTCTTAAAATATATTCCTCTCAGCCTGGAAGCAGCCTCTGCATTTTTATCTAGCAGGACAGATTTCATCTTTTACATACAGGATGCTCTTTCCCTCATCTTGCTCATAGGACACTTAAAAAAAAAAAACCTCCTCACAAGTGCTTCTCCCCCTAGTGTGACTTGGCTTTGCTTCAAAGAAATCACCAACGCAGGACTTGGGCTAAAGCATTCCTGTAAGCTTCGCTTCTTTTTTTTTTGAAAAATTTTAAAGAAAAATGTATGCAGCCTTCTTATTTCATATCCACTTGCCACCTGTGTACCTTCGCCCTCCTCCTCAGGGCAGGCAAACCTCTCACGATCACACACATTGCCTCAGTACCCACACATTCATGAACCATTCAGTTTGCATGGATTATGAACATCTCAAGCATTACTATTCCATCCTTTCCTAATGTCTCTGTAACACATTTTAAGATTGAAATCTTCCTCCAGCATAAAATGTCATAGAACCAGAAAGAAACTTCAGCTGATCCATGCTCAGCTTGTCCACCAGGACCTCCAGGTCTTTTCTGCAGCACTGCTGTCCAGCCCACCCCACCCTGTTGCACAGGATTACTGTCCCAGGCATGCTTGCCTTTGCTGAAGTAGGCAAGACTGGTCAGCCCATGCCCCAGGGCGTTGGTCTAAATGCAGCTCTGTCCTCCAGCACATCAAACACTTCTTCCATCCCCAGTTTGGTGTCAGGAACAAACTTGCTGACAGTGCACTCTGCCCACTCGTGGAGGTTGTTAATAAGGTGTTGAACTGCGCCAGTCCCATTACCAACACCTGAGCAACGCCACTGGTAGACATCCACCCAGTAGCAAGCCACTAACCACCACCCCATGCCCCTAATGGTCCAGCCAGTTCTCCACTCCTTCCACCTCTACCTCCCCAGCTTGGCCAGGAGGATGCTGTGGCAGACTGCATCAGCAGCCTTGCAAAAAAACACACTAAGCCCTAGGCAATGTTCCGCCTTCATCCACTAAAGGAAATCTCTTCAGAGAGGAGATTTAGGTGTGATTTGTTGTTGGTCAGTCTTTATCTTCCTGTGCTAGGAAAGACCCCCAGAGGGCTGGAAGCTGGCTGCTGGAGGGTGGCAGCTAAGTGCAGTAACCCTTACCCAAACATGAGCTGGTTAAAAATGTATTAAATGGCATCTAACTTCAAAAAAGCTTCAAGGTGTGCTGAGAAACAGTACCGCCTCATTTCTACAAATTTTAAACTTCACCTCTAAGCTAGCTCTCTCCAGACTTCTTCTCCAAGCATCACCTCCTGCATGTCCCTATGCAGGGCTCCTGTCTCCGTACCTCTCCTGTTCTCTCTGTCCTCCTATGGCTCACTGTTTGCACCTTGCCTTAGCATGAGCACCCTAAACATGTCCTCAGTAAGAGCATGTGCCCATGAAAAGCCTAGGCACACACATGCACGGACACACAGAACAATCACATAACTGCTGCAGGTGCCACCATTCATTAAGGTCAAGTGCCGACCAGAAGGGATGGCCCAAAATCACATCCCCCTACCGCCTCCTTCCCTCCCTTCAGCTGATGCTACCGCTCATGCGGCAAACCAGGCTTGTGTGGTTACACAGAGAACCAGAGCAAGCAATCAACTGACTGAGAGCTAATCCAATAAAAACAAATAAATAAAAAGGTTTAAGAGGATCAGTTTCCCCTCAACTGGTTCACTGTACAACCATGCAAACACGAGTGCCAGGACAAGGGATGAGAAGGAAAGGAGCAGCAAGGACTGTTGCCTTTTTTGGCTGTAGCATGGACTGATGCCAGATGTACTAATTGCAGAATGACATACCAGGGATGATGCTGCTCCACTGGTCCCAAAGAGTGACGGCTAGAGACTACACCTAAAATAAGGAGCTCTGCAAAAGCTAGCTCACACTGTAGGTTTCTGTGTGGGTTTTGTTTTTGTCTTTGATTGTTTTTTTAACTATTACTACAGCAGTCTGCACGTGTGATCTACGTTTCTAGCTATAATTCTTAAAAAGACTGCAAGTGAAATTGATTGAAAACAATTAACCCAAGAGCTTCAGAAGCAAGCTTTTTCTTTTAGTAGACGTTGAAATACAAAATCATTTAAATTTAGCTATCTCTTAAACCATCTGTGTTTTCTGTTTGTATTAAATATGAATGCAGACTCTGTATTTCTACCATCGTGTCTGCTGCAGAGTATTGCTGCGGACCATACTGAGGCGGATAGACATGGTAAGGACGGAGCACTGGGTGGGGTATTTTTTGGCACCATCGGGGAAAGGAAGCAGTGCAAGATTAGGGGACAGGCAAGCCAGCTTCCTGTGCTTCTGTTCACTACTGCACATGTCAGCCATGCTCATGCTTCCTAGTGCTTTTCAGCACACAGTTCAGCACAGTTCATACATTCAGCAGACCCACAGAGAGACCAGCTTCATCAGCTCTTTTTCAGGATCTTGTCTCCACTGCAAGTTTTAAGCCAAAAAAAGCCACTGCAGAGCACAACGGTGTGGCAAAGGCTACAAGTCCTCCCCAAGCAAAGTCCAAAGGCTCTCACAGCACGAAGGGAAAAATAAGCTACTGAAAAAACCCAACCCCACAGCAAACCAGAAAAAGCTACATGTACTCAAGGCTTATACCTATTGTTCACTGAGTCTCAATCAGAAAGCATAATAAGGAAGGTGTGGCCCATATTAATGAGTAACTGGTAAGGAATGTTTAGTTAGCCAAGACAGACAGAAAGGGGGTTAAGAAAAAAAAAAAACCCAACATACAAACCAAACCCAACAGCTCTGCTAAGGAGAGCAGTATTTATGACACTATAGTGTTAACAGGTTTTCTACAAGGAGATGAAGCAGTTAGACAAGACGCCTTAGCAGTGCCCAGCCACCTCCATTCAAGCTCACCCTACTCAGAGGCACATCAGCACAGACCAAAAGCTCACCAGCTCTGCACCTGACCCACATGTCCCCTTGTCCCCTGCCTCCTGTTGCCGGTGGGACCACCCTGGGAGGGCCCACAGCTGGTCCCAGGGCATGGCTAGATGGACTGAAACCTCACTCTGTCAGCAGAACCATGGCATCGGCTGGCTGGCTCCAACTTACGGTATGTGTTTAAGTGGGAAGAACAAGTGAACATCCAGCTACAGCCTAAATAACTAACTACAGGGTTCCTATAAGCACCGTGATATCGAGTTGTTCCATGCCACCACATGTGCCATGGTGAAAAAAGTCACAGAAGGTGGACAGAGATACTTTGAGGACATAAGAGTTTGCAAATGCTGCTAGGTGCCAGTATACCGTAACTGTCAAGTTTGGGGGGGGGGGGGGGGGGGGGAAGGGAAGAGACCACCAAAAACTGTAAGTCACACAATAACCAATAGTTTGTTTTAAAATAATGCACCCATTCTTTTTTCTGGAGGTAAAAAAAAAATAATCTTTTTTTCTTTAATGAAATGACTTATTATCTCAGGCCAAATTAAAAAAGAAAAGCATAGAAAATTTTACTGTTTCCACAATACCAGCAGATGGCATTTCCTGAATCAAACCCTTCTGGGAGCCTGCAGCTGCACAGCAAAATTTATGTCCTTGTCAGCATCAGGGATCCACTGCTGAGGCTCCAAGGACCTGCAGCTCCAGGCAGCTGGGACGGAGACTTTCAGAGCTACAGGTCCTGGGAGCATTCCCACACAGCTCCCTCCCGCTCAGCCACAATCCCACGGCACCAGACAAACCCACGTCCAAGCAATACCCAGAGTGGAAGGGCTTGGTGGCGCTTTGCCTCCTGGACCCTCCTGCGGACCACCCTGTATTGCCTACCCTGAATGTGGTTATCAACTTGAATTTTCCAGCAGTGTTAACTTTCTGCTCACACCACCTTTGCACTCATCTGCAGATGTTTGGTAGATTGTGCTTTTACTTATGCAGAAGCTAACAGCCAAAATTACTTTTCCAGATATGCCCAAGCATTCATGTTCTTAAAAAAAAAAAACAACTATGCTGATCCAGCTCAGAAGGCTGACAGTGCAGAAATCCCCAGAATCTCCTTGTGCCAGGACGGCAATCAAAGCAATTAAGAGGATTCACCAAACCGACCATAGATGACAATAAAAGTTTTACTGTAATAAACTACCACTAAGACTTCTTCCAGGAACTCAGTACAGAAAGAACAAGCTTGAAGTTGCTAGAACTCCCTAATCCTCCTTATCTGACATTATTTCCTAGAAAAGCATGTTTTATTGAAATCTGATTCAATCCTAAGCGTATTTCCTGAATGCACGAGCAGAACTGAAACACCACCATAACAAAAAAACCTTTCAGTCTTGTTAGTAAGTCAGTCTATGCAGGAATTCAGGGAAAATTTTTCCCACATTTTAAATAAATTTCTGCCCCTGGAGAGAGGAGGAAATTTGGCTTGCTTTGTTATGTTATGCATTCAGTTCTGAACAATTCAGTACTGAAACTTTTTCATAAGCTTGAAAAATAATATGAAACATTTATTTTTGAGTATTTTGATTTTGATGAGTAGCATTCCTCAGGGATCCATACTGGGACCAGTGCTGTTCAACATCTCTGTCAGCAACATGGACACTGGGATTGAGGGCACCCTCAGCACGTTTGCCAACACCACCAAGCAGTGTGGTGCGGTCACCAATCTGGAGGAAAGGGAGGCCATCCAGAGGGACACTGACAGGCTTGAGAGGTGGGCCCGTGTGAACCTCATGAAGTTCAATAAGGCCAAGGGCAAGGTCCTGCACATGGGTCGGGACAATCCCAAGCACAAACACAGGCTGGGCAGAGAATGGATTGAGAGCAGCCCTGAGGAAAAAAAACTTAGGGGTGTTGGTGGATGAGAAACTCAACATGGCCCAGCAACATGTGCTTGCAGCCCAGAAAGCCAGCTGTATTCAGGGTTGCAACAAAAGCCGCTCGGCCAGCAGGTCGAGGGGGGTGATTCTGCCTCTCTGCTCTGATCTGGTGAGACCCCACCTGCAGTGCTGCATCCACCTCTGGGGCCCCCAATGTAAGAAGGACCTGGACCTGTTGGACAAAGTCCAGAGGAGAGCCATGAAGACAGTTAGAAGGCTGGAGCACCTCCCCTATGAAGACAGGCTGAGAGAGTTGGGGTTGCTCAGCCTGGAGAAGACAAAGCTCCAGGGAGACCTTATAGCAGCCTTCCAGTACCCAGAGGGGGCCTACAGGAAAGCTGGAGGGGGACATTTTACAAGGGCAGGCAGTGCTAGGACAGGGGGAATGGCTTTAAGCTGAAAGAGGGTAGATTTAGATTAGCTATAAAGGAAGAAATTCTACACTCTGAGGGTGGTGAGGCACTGGAACAGGTTTCCCAGAGAAGCTGTGGATGCCCCATCCCTGGAAGTGTTCAAGGCCAGGCTGGATGGGGCTCTGAGCAACCTGGTCTAGTGTGAAGGTGCCCCTGCCCATGGCAGGGGACTTGGAACTAGATGATCTTTAAGGTCCTTTCCAACCAGACCATTCTATGATTTCAGTGAAAAATTAGCAAGATTTAGTCATCAACTGAATAGCAAGCTAGTTTCTCTCCTCCAGATTGCATGCAAGCATGAGAAGTCTGCACACACAAAAAATGGATGGACAGGGGTTGTTTGGTGTAGGATGGGAGGGAAGGGTGGTAAAGGAAGGAGTACACTTGATAAAATAATTAACAGAAGCAGTAAAGACATTCAGGACATTCAAATAAAACTTCAATCCACAGCAAAAATGAAAACCAGGGTCAGCTTCCCAGAACTGATGAAGAGGGACAATGATCATGATGGCATACTTGCAGCCAGCAAGCCCATCTTTTCTCACTTATCAGTCCACCTTAATTGGATTAATAACTAGATTTAAAAAATATTAATATTTTCTCTAATATTATGGCTTTTCCTCCCTGCATTTACATCACTCGCAGTCTTCAGGAGGTAAAGTAACTGAAGACCTCAGAAGCATGCAAGAGGCTTTAGTGCATAGAAGGATGCAAGAAAAGATGCCTCTTCCTCCATAAGCCCACTCTTGCAACCAAGCACCCTTCTACCGTGACTACAAAGCAGGCACTCATGAACAGTACTCTGCAGGGAAACATAACACCTATTTCCACTGGGTGACCAACACTGGCAGACACAGCAACACAGAAGTTTAGAGGCTCTTGAAATAGGCTGCAGTAAGGAGAAGCAGCACCACAGGGTACCAGCATCCTCCATCAGAGCCTGCACCACCAGGCAGCAGCTGGTTTGCGCGTGCAAAGGCTGCCTCCTTCATCCACAGCCACACTGCCAACAGCCAATGTTACAAGAAACATCACTTCCTCTGATGGAATCTCTCCTCCATCAAACTTTTTTTTTTTAATCTTCATGCAGGTATGAAGTATTTTTTCTTCATGGTTTTCTTTGTTCAGAAGGGCCCATTGCAAATTTCAAAAAGCCACCCCAAGCCAAAGTTTTCTCCCCCATCACCTCCACAGGGAAGGCAATTCAGACACGACCAGAGCGCCCCAGTACGGCTCATTTGCACTAAGCAGCTACAGAACTGGTCTGTACCTTACTGGGGATTTCACCCCTACACACAACCTAAGCACACAGCACACTGAGATGATAAAGCAGAGACCTGTTTAAACTGGGCAAGCTGCAGCCACCACTTCGCTAGCAGAAATGAAGGGGCAATGCTCCCCCTCTTTCCCTCCCACCCAAAGATACAGGACCATCAACCCACTTGCTTCTTTGACACTCTGCAGCATGCTTACCTACGTGCTCTCTGGTCTGGGGTTAGGGAGACATCAAGAAACTCCCTCGTATTATCACTTTGACTGAAAAGACACTGAATAGTGATAGGACAAGGGCTAATAGCTTTAAACTGAAAGAGGGTAGATTTAGATCAGATTTAAGGAAGAAAATCTTTACTGCGAGGGTGGTGAGACACTGGCACAGGTTTCCCAGAGAAGCTGTGGATGCCCCATCCCTGGAGATGTTCAAGGCCAGGTTGGATGGGGCTCTGAGCAACCTGGTCTAGTGGAAGGGGGGGATGAAACCACATGATCGTTAAGGTCCCTTCCAATCCAAACTATTCTATGAAGAACACACCATTTTAAGACCAAACTAACTTCTTTCTAGGCCTCTGTATTTTGCTGTTCAAAAGCCCTGACTGAAGAATAGATTCTTCTGTGTGCTGGACAAAAAGCTTTAGATTACCAGCAGTTTTATTTCAGGCTCAGGAAGTGCTCAGCTAGGAAGCTCCACATGTTATTTAATGCTGGACCGTCATTACCACTAAGCACAGCTAATCACCACTCCCATCATTACTCGGGAGAAACATTTTAAGGGAAGTTATGCGCTACGTGGAAGCAGACCTGCTACAAAGAAGGTGCAGCTAACTTTGTCCTTGCTTTTCTGTTGTACCTCTAGCATCACGAGGCAGTAGCATGTCAGACCACTTCCAGTAACCTACGGTTCAGCTTTCATTCCCACAACTGCAGGGCCAACAATAACCTTTTTTACAAACCCATTAAGTGGTGAATTGCATGGTACAGCAGAAGTCCTCAATTCAAGAATGTTTCAGCATAGAGCTAAGCATAATACATTAGATTATTACTCCCTCCTACCCAAATCCTAATCTTTCAAGACTGCTAGATGCACGCTACTCTTCTTAGGCAACATAGCATGAATCAAGACCCCTTCCCTGTATTTTCAGTTCTACTCTACCGTTTGAGCATTTGGGCACTGCTTCAGGTGACATAACCCAAGTACATCCATGGCCGCTTAGCCCTAGTATAATATAACTATTAAGTACACAAATGTGACTCATCTTCAATGCTTACTAGTTCTCCCAGCATTTAGTTCAGGGTTCAGGCAAGGTTTCCTACCAAAGTCCCAGCCAGAACTGCAGTATCCTCAAACAGCAGGTACAGAGACTGTCCAAAAGCATGATGCCTACAGACTGAAGTATGAAGATTTAAAAAGCAAGCTTCAAAACTGAAACAAAACACCTCAAGAGGTCAACCCCCTGCATGATCTCCAAAGCACCCAAGGAAAAGTCCTGATCCCCCCTAGGAACAGGGAGCTGTGCTCAGTGCACATGAACCTGCAATTGCAAGGAGACTCCAAAGATGCGTGGTGCTTCGCAGCCAGGAGGGACCAGCTATGATTATAGTTAACAAGATCATTTTACAGCCACACATTCTATCATAATAGAACTTCACCGGTGATTACCTAGTTGCTCACTTTGTCATGATCAGTGTATCAGCTACATTTCTACCAATTACTCTTTAGGTCTCTATAACCTTTTCTTTTTCCAGTTAAAGCTTATCTCAGCCCAGAATTTCTGGCTCTCTGCAAGCTACAAAAAGGATCTTGTTTCTCAGTTATGACCTCACTGCTGCTGTCCTCAAATAAAGGAAATCACTTAATGCATTTATAAAAGAGAAAAGGAGTCATGCAGTACCCTGCTAATTTAAAGATTAGGAAGCACAAGTCAGTTCTATAAATGTCTTCTTCCAAAAGCAAAAGACATTCTGTTATACTTTATCACAGCAGAAGAAAAAATATGCTGTTTGAAGAGACTTCAGACGTTCTGATGTGTAAGTATGGTTTGTTCTCTAGGACTGCTGAAGTAGTTCAATTATTTATAGGAAATTATTCCAAGTTACATACGGGGCGTGGAGCAGAAATACCCTATCTTAACTGGTACATAGCTGTAAGTTACATGAGAAATGTTAACTACTTAAAACCACACCCAAAGACTGTCTACTGTACAGCATGATGCCTTCTCACCTTTGTGTCTGTGATGGATAAGCCTCCTGTCCACCATGGCCTTACTCTTACAGCCCCCCAAAGCAGATCCTGCAGAAGCAGGCAAAACTTCCAGAGATCCAGCTACAGGATCTGAGCTTCCAACTGCAAGCCCTTTACAAATTAGGAGTAATACGAGCTCCTGCTCTGAAGTACTTGACATGTTTCCAGTGCTGTCACAGATGAAGTATTTACTATTTTTCAAGCACTACCTCAGCAAAAAGAAAAATAGATAAATGGGGCGGGAGGGCTGAGGGACAGAAATCTGCAAAGTATTTTCTGTTTAAAAATAGCTCTCAGACTACTGCAACAGTCTCTAGGTAACCTTGACTCCTACTTTTACACATTTTTCTGCCCCTGTAAAAAAGAACAAAGAGCTTTTGGAGGCACGTTTTAAGCAGATTCCAAGAGGCGTTTTTACAAAGGGATGGGAAAGTTCCTTTTTTAGCACAAATCCTCTAGGCAGCAAGCAACTACTATTATTTGTAGCATGAAATTTCAGGAAGACTACCTCTCATTCTTCACTTGGACATCACACTTCCTTTTAGGAGCTACAAAATTAAGTATCTTTCTGATTAATTACCAAATGACTGAACCATTTGCTGTTCCAGCAGTCAGGACAGCTGTCTACTATGACTTTTTTTTGTTAATAGCTGGTACAACATCAAAGACTTACTACTTTACTACTGGAAAGCATTCCCAAGACCCTGTGAGGACAACTTGGTCAACCTCTTTTTTTAAGCACATCAGAAAAAGACAACTGACCTTATCTTCTAATAACAATCTTCTAGAAATAAAGTACAAAAGAAGAGATCATTAAAGTGTACTTAATGCACTTAATTCATATATAGGCACATGTGGACATGCTCTAGAGGTTTTCTTTGAACAACGTGACTTCAGTGCAAGCGCACTACTAAGGAGCACAAGCTCTCAGAATACAGCAGCAGAATTAATAAAATGCATACTATGGCATCAGTCACCTTTATAAAAATTTAAGCACAGCTTTCTAAAGAGAGGTCAGCAGCTTCCCTTTGCTAACAGGGACCCTTCCTTGCTTCTTCTGAGCTTGACCCACAACTAACAGAAACCCTTCACCTGTCAGGTCTGCAGTAGAATAAGCACCAGGAGGCCGTCCCACCAGCCCACCAAGGAATTCAGAAGCATGCATGGAAGGAAAACGTCCCAGCAAATAAATTTCGGGGCACAGCAAAATGCTCGCCCATAGCCATCTTTCTCATGGCTGTAAAGCACTCAGCCCAAATCCAAGAATGTTCAGCTGGAAGTTTACCTTTGCCACGCTCTCCAGGAAGCAGTGCAACCCCACAACCTGTCACACACCTAGCAGGAAAATCCACAGCAGTTGCTCTTGAATCAACTTGCACTGACGATCTGTAGCTTTAACAGCTTGAGAGCCAGCATGGAAGGTGAACAGATGCAGAAAGACACACTTTTTATGTGCAACACTGCTAAGTTGTTGGGGTTTTTTTACCTATTATGAGAATTACCAAAATAAAGGGAAGGAAAAGCCAAAGATACACACCAACTACCCACCCAACTAGCCAGTACACCAAGAGTAGTGTAATTGAATTCATTTCCAAAGACACCAATGTGAACAAACAAGCAGAGGAGACAGGACAGGACAAGGTGGCAATGATGGTTTACACATCCTCCGTACCGAGGTCAACCATCCCACTTGCTACACAAGCAAAGCAGTGGCCTCAATCAAGACCAGGAGCATGGAGGCAGCCAAGCCCCTCCCCGCCCAATCTCAATGCTTGACATGGGAGGACAATGAGGGTACAGTGACCCACAGCAGAGGAACCCCCAGCACACTACCTAGAACAGCCCCGTGAGCAAGGCTGGGGTGCAGAAGCCAGCACTGACACCATTCTAAGAGGCTCCGTCTGCTTGAGAACAGGCACATTCTGGCCTGAGGCCTCATCCTCACACGCCCAATGCTCCCCCTTTATGACTCTTTCCTACTGCCTCCTGGTCTGCCCTGCCCCCTTAATTCTTATGAAGTAAGAATCTGGAAGGCCCCAGATAAACTTAATGTGGCCACTCAGCACTAATTTATTTTGTGGCCAAGCAATTAATGGAAATTTAAGAGGCCAATTTATGGTGAACACCCGCTGGCATGAGAAGGGAGAAGCCTCTTTCCCCTGAGGTCTGGCCAAGAGAGGCAGATCCTTCTCTTTCCACCAAAGCTCAGGAAAGCTCCTACATTTTGGTTCTAGCAACACCCCAGCCACCACTCCACGGGCTGGAGATCAGCATGCAGCTCTATACCCCAGGAGATAAGAGACAGAGCATCTCCAGCACCCAGGCGGCATCTCCCTCACCCTGCAGCATGCTACCTCTGACACTGCGTCAGATCTGCTGCTAACTCACCTCTTCTCCTTGGCCTTTCCTGTGCCATCCTTTACCCACTGGAAGTGGGAGATCCATGTAAAGGACTTTGGAAGAAAAGGACCCCTTTGCACTAATATCTGTCCTTAACTCCATGTTTTTAAAACTCTGATACAACCAAGCTTTATCTCCTAAATGCTTATTCTGAACCCCCTGGGGATGGAGCCAGGGAGATTAAAATGCTGGGCAATTTGAGCAGCTACATGCATTAGCTATCCTCCCTTCCCAGGAGAAACCTGTTTCTGCTCCGAAAGAGTCCATCACACCAGAAGTAAACACAACCACTCTGAGGGATTGCTGCAAATTTTACTGCTCTCTAGAGACAGCAACAATTCCCAGGCTTGGCAGACTTTGCAGCAGTGGGTAATTACACACCAGAGCCAACATGCCTCTTGCAAAAACAAGGTGTCCTGGCATGCCGGTGTCCAGATAACAATGTGTGCTACTCTGTTAGGAGCCAGACACAATGGCACAGCACACAGCAGGCAAGCAAGCACCTGCTTCGCTGCACCACAGGAGCCAGCGCACAGCCATCCCTCCCCACCTGACACAGCTCGTTCAGGATTAGGGTCAGGCAGGCGCAGCAGAGCCACAGCCCCGCGTGCAGGCTTGAGAGACCACCCGAGAGCTGTAACCACTGACAGCTCACGAACCAGAGCCACTGCAAAGACAGCAGCAGCAAGAGAAGCCAGAGGACTGCACTGCTGAGCTGTTTACCTCTGAGCAGGCATCTTCAGGCTTATTTACAGGGAAGGTGCAAGACGCTAACAGGCCGTCTCAGTAGGAAGAAGGGCACAGTGAAATGCCCACCGAAGGCACAAGCCACTGCCACCCAAACCCTCTGACACTCTTTGTGTGTTTGCTTACAAGCAGGCCCTCACCCCAAGGATAGCTCAGTCTCCTTCAGAGCTGTATAGCATCCAATTGTAAAATCTGCAGACTACTACAGCATGCTCCTACCTGGCCTGCCTAAGACAGTATCTTTTGATAAATACTGTTCCCTAAAAGTGAACTGTGTTTTCATGTTCCCACCCCACCATGACAGTCTTTGGCCATATGAAGTTACACATGGTACTTGGGAAAAGCCCTATTCATTATCTTCCCTATGAAGCAACAACCACCTGCTACCTCTGTAACTGGGAATTGCTTTCTAGAAAGAGAAAAAAACAAAACACTCCCACAAGCACATCCTCAAATGCCCACATTAATTTGTCACTGAAATCTATCTTCCTTTAGTTTCAGACACACAGCTTAAAGGGTCTGTACACCTGGATACAGAGACAGCTGTAGTCCTCCCAGGCACAGTCCCTCCAGACAGCATCTCATCACAGAGCAGCAGGTGACAGGAAAGAGTGCAGAAAGCACCTACTGCACACACACAAAAAAAATCCCCAAACAAAAAACCCCAACCCTGCACACATATGATAAATATATTTCAGTTTAATTGACCTAAAAGTTCATATAATCAGAAGACCAATTAGAAGAGAAGTGACGACAGAAAAGAAACCCACCTCATACCCCAACTCCTTTCATTTCATCTGCCTAAGGACCAGCCCCAAAAGCAAGATTTGGCAATACTTGGCATTATGATGGCTGAACAACATAAACCTTGGCACAAAGAGTGATCCAGCTGGAAACAAATGCTTCCTTTCAAGCAGCCTGACATGTGCTTGCTTTGAAGCTGTGGAAATTAGATACCTTGCAATAATGAGGGATCTATTCCAACCTCTACAGCAGCAAAAAAGACAGCAACTTTGTTTAAAACAGCAGAGATCACCAAGCTGCAGGCATCTCAAGAGGACTAGAAAGATCAAATAGTAAAGCTGATTTCCTTAAAATGAACAACAAAAAACCTCACACACCCACACTTCAATCCATAGCAGACTCTGATAGAGGGAGCACGGGAGCAGTAGCGGCACTGTAAATCAGATAGTCTTGCAAAAGCTTGCTTTTAGCAAGTATGTTCATCTTTTGTTGTTAACTAACTATTTCAGCTGGAAAAGTTGACAATTTGAAGGCATACGGACCTCTTCTGAGACCAGACTGTACTGGAAATAAGCATACTGGCTATATGACAGGAGACTTTTATAGTTTAGACTTGAAGCGCCTGCAAATCAGAAGGCAGAAGGTTGCAACGAGAATGAAAAGAAGAGATTGGTAACTGGAAAACTTGCTTTAATATTACATCACACAAAGCCAGTTGTTGCAGATGAAGCAGGAAAGTACTCCACAAGAAGCACCAGTAAAGAAATCCCACCAATCCTTGCGTCCTGCCAAGAAGCCTGGAGTTTTACCTAACTTTATACAGCAATTGTATAATCAGTGTATACATGTGCCTTCACCCTCTAAAAAGAAATTAAAAGGATACCCATGCCCTTGACTCAATAGTAATACATAAGCATCTTGGAGGCTAAAAAAAATCAGTTATTTTCTCACGCACCGACAGTCTTAAATACCTGACAGTGGCTCATAAGCATTTCAAGTTGCCCATATGCCAACACTTAAGAAGTACTAACAGTCAGAAGACAGCCATGGTGGGATTTTGTTGTTGTTTGTTTGGGTTTGGCTGGTTGGTTTTTTTTTCCTCTGCTATTTACTGTGTTATGTGGCTGGAAAGCAAGAAGGCAACTCCAGCAAGCCAAAAGGCAACACCAGACGAACACTAAGAATTTCAGAACGTGAGGCTCAGACAGCAGTTTGACCTGTGAGAAATGGCACTGGCACACACAAAACAATGTTTTTAGAAGGTGAAGGGCTGGGGGCGGGCTGCCCTCCAGCAACAGGAATTTGTCTCTGCTACTGGGAAGTTAGCAAGTATCAGCCTATGGTTTTAGGATTTCAAAAGCTAGCAAGATACCTGCTATTATTTTTAATAAGACATTTAAAAAAAATCTTGTTAAGCAATTTTAGCATTACTGACAGGGTGAGGAGTTTCTGAACAGATTCCCAGCGTACTTGGAAAATCACAGAAAACAGCAATAAGGACACAAGGGAGTTATCTCAAGACCCCGATGCAGAGCAGCCACGGCTGGACATGTGTGCTCCAGGGACAGGAAGGGGAAGGACAGGCTGTGCAGTTGCGCTAGCAACACGCTACAGTCTTCCCTCTCCTTTCACCCCTGCACAGACACAGCAAGAAGCACACACGACAGTAAGAAACAGTCCTCTAAAAATCACATCAAGTACTTATTTCATTGGAGAGATGACACTTTCCCCAGCAGTGGGACCCTGAACCCAATACATTAAAGAGGCTCCACTACTGAAAGAAAACTCGGTGGATCCACCCGTGACCTACATCAAGCCTCTCCCCTCCCTCTGCTTCACCTTCCTTCTTGGGTTCTCCATCCTGCCCTACTTTAAGAGAGATTACTTCAGCTAAACCACGTAATAGTTTTACAGAGAGACTCAGCTAGGACTGAAAACTTGTCGCATCTAGCTGGAAAACTGGAATAAATAGTAATGGTTTCCACAGCCAGCATCAGCTGTGAAGCAACAGTATTGCCATGCAGTCACCAAGTCTTGTACCTCTGCTGTCATGCAACCACAGCAAAAAAAAAAAAAAACAAACAAAAGCAAGTCAGGGACTAGCATAGTGGTGCGTTTCTCTCCACAGCTGCCAGCAAAATAATAATTAAAAAAAATATATCAGAAGCATTTATCCTTAGATGTAAAAACTAGGCACAAGCAAAGTAATTTTAATCAAAGCAGGGAAGGAGCTTTTCCAAACAGGAAAGACGGTTTTCTCTACATTTGTCTTCCAAAGAGATTTACCCGCAGGATTTCGTCTCTACTACTAACATGATGACCGAGGCTTTCTCCCCCTTCCTCGTCAATTAAACCGGACATCTATCACGCTCAGGCCGGAGGAGTGGCAGATCCCGGGGGATTTGCTGAGATCCCGGCTCCACGCCTCTCTCCAGGCGTCTGAGATACTCATGGTGTTGTACCACCCCCACCGCTTGCAGAGCAAACAAGCCGGGAGCACGCACGCACACAAGCATTACTATAAGGCTACAACCGAGCGAGCAGGATCCACCTACTACTCGGCACAGAGACTGAAAACAACCTAGTTCTGATAAACTACGGCTGCCATCGGTTTGGCCGAGGAAGAAGGTAGACTGTGCCATTTTTCTTGAAATCCAGGCTCCAGAGAACACTTTGCACACAGAAATGCTGCATGCCTATAGAGAGGTTACACTCAAAACACAGGCGGACCATCTCCGCCAGCCAAAACGCGGATTTATCTCTAGTATTTTGCGCAGTGTAAGGTAAAGGAAAAATTCTGAGCCTTTATGCCTATTGATGTTGCCCTAAAGGTTTTTAAGGGCTGCGTTCTGCTGAAGATACAACCTTGCAGCTGAATGAATCCGACCCACACGGTCTTTTCTTCCACAAAACCGCGGCACGACCGCTCCTGCGTTATCTTTTACTAAAAGATGGTTTCCCCACAAATAGGAAAGCGGGTTTTCTAGAAATACTGCATAATGAGTCATAGACTGCAAGCAGCTAAACGCCAGGCACCTTCTGAGCAAGGACAAAAATAACAGCGGAACAAAAATAGCCATTCACTTGGGGGGGGTGGGGGGTGAGGAAACCCGCTGGGAGGACTCATTCTGAAAACTTCCCCCAGGTGCCCCCTCCCACCACCCACCACAGCCCCCCGGCCCGCAGCAGCCGTGCGGGGAAGGGGCTGCCCCCGCCTCGCCCCCTCCTCCTCCTCCTCCTCCTCCGCCCGCCCCCCTTCCCCGCTCCTCACCCATCTCCAGGGCCTGGTTGTACTTCTCCAGGGCGGCCGGCAGCTCCTGCCGCTCCCGCAGCGCGTCGCCCTCGGCGCGGAGCCGCCGCGCCCGGCTCTCGGCGCCGAACCACTTGTGCAGCAGGTTGCCCAGCACCACGTTGACCCGCGGGCGGGCGGCGGGCGACGGCGGCGAGGCGGCGGCGGGGGTCGGCTCGGCGGGGCGGCGCGGGCGGTGGCAGCGGCCGCAGTCGCCCGGCTCGGCGCAGCGGCGGCAGTGGGTGTGCCCGCAGTGCAGGGTCACCGGCTCGCACAGCAGCCGCCGGCACAGCGGGCAGGCGAAGAGCTCGGGCGGGCGGCAGCACGCCGGGTCGCCCAGCACCTCGCCCTCCGCCCCGCCGCCGCCGGGGCCGCCGCTCCCCCAGGGCGGGAGGCGCAGCTCCTTGTCACGGATGCTGAGGGCGAAGCTCTCGGCCAGCTCCCGCAGCTCCTCGGGCCGCAGCCGCGCAAGCCGCGCCGCCGCGCCGTAGGCGTCCAGCGCCTCGGCCATGCGGCCGGCCCGCGCCAGCGCGTCGGCGCGTCGGAGGCACAGGCCCCGCTCGGGCTGCGGCAGCCCCGCCAGCTCCGAGCCGTAGATCTCGGCCGCCAGCTCGAAGTTGCCGCCGCGGAAGGCCTCCTCCGCCACCTGCAGCATCTCGGCGCAGGGTCCCGCCGCCGCGGACCTGGTCCCGGCCCCGGCGGCGGGGGGCAGCGCGCAGGGCCCCGGGCCCAGCTCCATGCCCGCGCCGCGCCGCCGGCCCCCGGCCGCCCTACTCCATGCCGGGCCCGCGGCGCTGCCGACTCCGGCTCCTTCCTGGGAGGAGGCGGCGACGGAAGGGAGGGAGGGAGGGGGCGGGTCACACCGCTGCAGCAGGGGGGCGGCTCCCGGGACGGGGGATGGCGGAGGGGAGGGAGAGGATGGCGGGCAGCTCGCACCGCCCCCGCGGGCCCGGCTCCCGGCTTATGTAAGGGGCGGCCGGTTGTGTAAGCCGCCTCCGGCCGCCCTTCCCCGGGGCGGCGGCGCGGAGGGAGCCGCGCTTCTCCCCTACCTCCGGGCCCGCCCGGCGGCCGCTGCCAGGTGCCGGTGCCGCACGTGCCCGCCTGCCGCCGCCCCGCCCCGCCCGCACGTGCGCCCGGCCCACCGGCGGCGGCGGCTGCCGCGGGAGCGGGGCGGTGGGGGGGGTGGGTTTCCGCTGTGCGGCCCCCGCTGGGCTCGGCCTCTTCCTTCCCGTTTCCTGGTGCCCGGCCTTAACCGCTTCCTCGCCGCGGGGCGACGGAGGGGGGGCAGCCCCGCCCCTCCCGCCGCCGCCGGGACCCCCCCGGGCTCCGCCGCGCGTGGGGCGAGCAGCACCGCACGGGGGTCCGGGGCGCGGTACCCGCTGCGGCGCCGTTGGGTTTCCCTGGTCCCCGAGGACGCGAGCACGTGTTGTCTCGCACAGAACAGACCGAAAATACTAACGTTTCCCGAAGAGCCCGGCGCCAGCAAACCGGCAGCGCTGCCGGCCCAGCTTGGGACCCGCGAGTCGTGCTGAGCGCTGGCTTGTGTATCGGCAGCAACAATAAAGATAATGCAGCTGGAAGTTAGTTAATCATGCGTGAGTCAGAAAGGAATCCAACTTGCTCCGCAGGAACAACAGGAGTGAAAAAAAAAAAAAAAATAGGCAACGTTTATTTTAGACACAGCTGTAAACAAACCGTTCGGAGCAGCAGAGAGCCTGTCAGACGAACGGTGAGGCGCTTTTGGGATTGTAGCCGGACAGCAGACGGTGTTTCAGTCTTTGCCTCTCTCCTGCTAGGCCTTAAGCCCCCCAGGTGACGGCCTCTTAGCCCCCGTTAGGAAAATCTCATTCCTCAACTGTTGCACCAAGCAGTCTTTATAACATGAAATTGAATGAACTTTTTTAAGATGTCCACAGCTTACGTCATATACTGCAGAGTCATGCTTAAGTAAGCATAGATATTCGTGGTGAAGTAAGTGTGACCAAAGGACCCGAGCTCACCGCAAGGATGACAGCCCCCACCCTGAGGGTAGGGACCTTTGTTTCTCAGAATCTCAAAGCCATCCGTGAAGGATACCCCTGGACTACGGAGGTCACACCAGCATCCTAGCCCCTCCAACACCTCCGTGAAAACCCACCCCCCACACCCCTTATCTGGCACCATAGATACAAGAAACTAGCAAGACCAACTCCAGGGATGTCTAGGTCAATAAAGAAGCAGGTGGATGATGGCTGTAAAAGTACAGTTGCTTTGCAAAACAGTGACGTGTGTGCATCAAGTTGTTCCATGACCTAGCCATTTTGCACTGATAACGTTTCTAACAGTGGTTCTTTGAGTGATGCTCACCAGCCTGACACTTGCACCACCCTCCTTGGCTCAGGGTTTCTCCCCAGAAGCTGACCTCAGCTGCCTGTCACTATTTTATCATTCCCTTTCCTGACATTTTCACTTGGAATTAGGATGGGATTGAATCATCTTGCTGTTTTATCAAACTCACCTGGGGACATGACTGATAGCACAGAGGACAGAAGCGGTGCGGCTGATTCTCCTCTGCCGTATGAAGGACAAGCCACAGAGTCTTCGACAGATGATGAAAACGTTGACCCGCCACTTGAGCCAGCCCCCAGCATTATTCTCTGGTTCCTGGGACCTTGACAAGGAGCAGCAGCATTTTTCCTGATGGCTCCCATCCTGCTCCCCTGCTCTTTGGCTGGGAACCCCCCAGCGGCCCTCTTCACTTTCCCATGGAAGGAGAGAGCAGGTGAGTCCGTCCTGCCATGCCACATTTCCCCACGTGTCTTGGGATTGCCGCATGATGGCCCTTCACCTCCAGTCATCCCTTCTGGCGGGCGGCTTGTGGGGCACCAGCTCAGGTGGGCGTATTGAGCACGGCCAGTCAGCCCCCCCATCTGCAGCTGCTCTTGTGTCATGCTGGCGTGCTGGGATGGCTGCGGTCCTTTCCTCATCTATGCTTAGCAGGTGCTTCTAGAAGAACCTGCTGCAAAGTGAGGCTACTACTTTATTTAGCAACACGATCAATAGCTTCTTGGCATGCAGCCTCTGTTTTTTCCAAGACATCTATTTGCAAGGGAACGAAATTACCTCGCTGCTGTTCAAACTGACTCAGCGTGCCATCTTTTCCCTTTTTCTCACGCACAGAATTGCTTGCCACCAGTGTCTGAGCACACCTGCGTCGCTCTTCTCCTCAGTGCTTGTTTTGGAGGCCGTGTTCTTTCACAAGTCTTCTTGCTCTATGACACGGTTCATTTGTACGTCTGGCTGTGGCATTACCTTGCAGTTGTATCTGCTGATTCCCTACCTGAGCTAAAAAGCCACTTTGATACAGCTCCCTTTTGCAACATTGATAAGAATTCACTGAGCCACAGATCTTGGATGGATGGTGAAAACATGGACTCACCACTTGAGCCACCCCAAAGTATTAATACTTTGCAGGAAAGAATGATAGCCTAAGAAACAGCAAGAACAGAGGGAAAGAAACTAAAGTAAAATTATTAATGATCTATACTAAAAAAGCTCATGCTTCTCACTGAAATTATCAGTAGTATGCCTACCTCAGCAAATGTGACCAGGAGACTCCTGCCAAGATGTTCTGGTGGAACAGGTGCCCCACGATGTGGTTGTGTGGTTTACGGCTTCTTTTGGATGAACTACAAGTGACTGATTGTGACAGTCACAAAGCAGAATGGATTTTTCGTGAAGGATCTGAAGCCCAACTTGAAACACTGAGGTTGATTTTATAATTTTTATTAGAAGAAAAGCTGTAGCTACGGCGTAGGATTGAAACATCGCCTACTGCAGGACATGAAGGACCCTCCTCTAGTACTCCCCAAAACGATGGCAAAACTTCTGCTGGCTTCATTATCTTAAAAGAACCCCACCAACACTCAAAATTAGCCACTATGTGGCAGGTTGTTAGAGGTGCTCCCCGTTAGCAGTATTATTTTCCTGTTAATAGTATGCTGCCACTTAGGAGTGGCCTCATCACGCTCTCTCAAGCAACATGCAGAAGTCTATTTGCTTTCCAAGGGGAGAATTACAGGTGTAATCCACTGAGTCACTGTTACACACTTTGAAGTTGATATGAGGTTTCCTTTAAGTTTGTAGCTGAATTTTCAACTTCTTCCCGAGGCTCAGCTTTCCCAGGGTTTTCGCCAGGGTTGAATTTTTCTTGAAGTTTGAAGGGGAAAGTAGGATATGAAACAATTTCGAAATGACAGCATTTACATGTGTGGAGGGTATTTTTAATTCCTCTAACACTTTTCTGTTCCAAGGTAGTTTGAAGTGTTAAACTCCAGTTTGTTTTGATGATCTCACATGGAGGAAATCTGTGTGTTATTGTTTTGGAATAAGTTAATTAGGATATAATCTGTGCACAGGCACATACACATATACCATGCTAGAATGCTACAGAAGTTGTAAAGTCAAAGACACAAAAATCAGGGCACAGCATAATGAAGGCTGTGTATGCTTATTTAATGTCTCCTTCATGCATCAACCTGACATGATTTTAATTAATCACATACTATTCTCTCTGCAGGATACATGCCACAAGAAAGAAGAGAGTCGGTTAACGGGCATCCAAATAGTAATGTTCTCCCTGGTCACTGTGCAGTCCCCTGCACCTTTTAATTTGTATTAGTCGTACCTTGCTACAGTAGCAGAATTATAAATTTCCTCATGTGTTTTTCTATGCACCATTGAAATATTTCATAAATATCACACATTTACATTTTAAACAAGAGCATGAGTCAAAAGGAGTAAATAGTACATGTATTACCAGCTGGGAAGTTGAGGTACAGGTGAATTAAGCCCAGAGTGGCCACTGACCTCTGGGTGGGTGGCACTCGATTTAGAAATTTCAGAATATGATTTTTCAGCTACGCAGGTAATTTCAGAATTACAGCTTGCTTCAATTGAGCTGCAATGGGACTGAGGTGCTGAGACTCTGGGATTAGTTTGGGCCTCTGCTGGAGCACTCTGCAAATGAGAGCTATACAATTAGCGATCCCCCTCCATGATGGCACGATGTAAATGCCTTACACTTTGGCACAAAGAAAACCCATGGTGGAGCACAGAATGCAGTCCTTCCAGCCAGCACTCAACGGCTTTTCTCCTTCCTTAATCACTGCCTCATTTATTTCAAGCTTGCCAGCTTTCAAAAGAAAAGGTCACTGTAAGATTATTACTACTAAAGTCTTTGTCAGCTTAATGAATTTGCCCCAGCTGAAATTTTTTTTAAGAAAACCTTGTTCAGAAGTATCATTTTTATAACAAAGTTGCAGGGTAGTGCCAATAATGAAAAAGGTGCTAGCTAAAATCTATTGATGTTAAACATAACAAAGATTATTTTTTCCCCTGGAAGATGTGTAATACGTTAATCCAGCTGCTGTGAATTGGAGGAGCTAGGACTGTTTCTGGAGGTTCTCGTGCTTCCTTGCAACATCCCAGACAGGGAGATGGATCTTGTCTTTTCAGCGTGACATACGTGTATCATGTACAAAGGATGTTATTCTTAACTACATCCTGCACGGGCTGACTGGAAGATTAAACAGCTTAATAATTGTCCGACAAATCATCAACACATCCTATGATGCAAAAGGAGCCAATTAAAGTGTACTGCTGGATTCCCTTCCAACAGCTGCCACGCAGAGCAAGCAGCTCCTCACTTCAAGATAAGCACTGTTAAGAAAATCCCCTTCCCTAACTCTTATCTCAGGAAGCCTTTATAGTGTGAAAGTGTGTTAACTTTGTTAATATATGTATTAGTTCACATTATACACTGTAATGTAATAAGGTAGTGAAATTTTACTGGAGCCTGGTATTGTTCACGCTCAAGTAAAACAAACTAAAGGATATCCCAGCCCTGGAAGCTGAGAGCTATCCATGAAGGTAGAGCATACCGCGGGACAACTGAGATAGCACTGGCATCCTATGCCCTCAAACAGGTCTTTGAAACCCTCCCAGCATTTTCTAGCCTCCTAGATAAGTAACTCGAGCACAACTGACTCCAGGGACCTCTGGATCAAGACAAGCAGCAAGACTGTTGCAAAAATACTGTTGCTTTGCAAAGTTTTACTGCGATTAGTAATCAGTAGTGTGGGTGTTAGTGATTAGTCAAATCATGTTGTACCTGAACATTTGAAGGATCTAAGAACCCTGTGTGAAACCACATTCAAAGTGCCCCAGTTCGGCTGGGATACCTCATGCACATGAATATTTACTCCTGTAATTCTCTACGTTGCATCCAAGCCTCACCCCTCGGTCGGCATGGGCCAGCTGCAAATTTTCCTGACAGCACCTATTTTGTAATTGGAGGATTACAGGGAGGGTGACACCAGCAGTAGTGCCCGGTAGGCTGGGGAGTGGCTGCCATCCCGGCACACACTGCTGTGGATGCAATTAGCTCACCTGAAGGAGGTCTTTTTCCATATCAGTTGCTTTGCTATTCCCTAGCATAGAGTTGAGGAATTTTTCAGTCTTGTTCAGTAAGCATCAGCTTGGATTTTCAGAATATCACAAATACTTTCCATTGTGCTGGTTCACATGCCTGAAGAAATAGCAAGACCTGCGTTTCTCTCTGTTGCTGGCAGCATCAGGGCATTAGGCAGGCAGAGGGCTGGAGTGGGGCATCCTCTCGCTGGCCACTGATCTCCATCCACCTCTGGATACCCAGGGTCAGTTTGCCCACCGAGCAGGAGGGGGTTCTGCAAACAAATCCGTGGTGAAAATGGGTCAAGTTACACCTGTGTTGCAACCCCTGTATGAACTGCAGCTTAGCAAAGCCCCACTCACACTCCTCTGGATCTGCACGTGCTGAAGTGCAGCAGCATCTGAAGCAGGCTGAAAGCTAATGACCCAAGCAAGCATTTACCCCGCAGGGGTGGAAAGTGCTGTCACCCAGGCTCATGTTGCACCAGGGTATCCTGAAGCTCAGTGAGATGACACATGCCATGGCAAGACCCTTCTGGCATTTAGCATTGAGCTCATTTTAAAAAGCAAGAGAGCATACTGCAGTTGGTGGCATCCCAAGTTCTTTCTGGTGCCAGCCACCCATGTGGGTGGTCATCCACCTGGCTGGTGGACACAACAGGTGGCACCTCTGCGGGTACAGGACATCTATTGGCATCTGGGGGCCTCTCCCATTTCTGCAGGGCTGCACAAACATTTTTCAGGGACATGGGCTGCCTTGGAAATACAGATGCGGGATCAGCATTTCTCAAGGTACCCTCTCTCCTGGTCCTGCTAGGCCATCATTATCGTCTGTTTTATTTTACTCCTGAAATGCTTGACTTTTGCGTACCTATAATCTTACATCTCTCTTTTCACATGGCATTTTTTCACTGACAGACATCTTATTTTCCAACTACTACTATTAGCAGAAAAAGGACTCACTGACATGTAGCACTCTGCCCTGTTTCATGAAGGATTCCCCTATAGTTTTACAACGTCAGTGTGACGCTGCACACCAGCAAGTCTTCTCTGAGACTGCTGTGGAACAGATCTTCTAGGAGCCTACAGAAGGACATCCTGATGATCCTCCAGCATCCTATCTGTGATCATTGTTTCCCTCAGTGCATGTGCCAAGGCCCAGGTACTATCCTCATTAATAGCGGTGGGAAGGCTGTCATTTCAGTGGTACTGCCTGGGATTCATGAAAGGCAAAGCTGGACCTCAAGCATGACTTTCCCCACTTTAAAATTCTTGGTCAGTGGCAATCCAGCATGAGAAAGGTGAATAGCATCAATTAGATGCACGCGTGAGATACAGTTTTGCCTGCAAGAAACTTTCTTGTCCTGTTCTGATTGCTTCTTTGCTGTGAGTCAGCCTATGACACATTTTCACAAAACTCCCAGACATTATGCTTACAAAAATAAATGTGGGTCAGACAGGAAAAACATTGCGAAGAGCTGACAGTGTTAAGCTAGAAAAGAGATCACGTCCCTGCAGGTGGAGAGCAGTGCAATGTCTTGCTCTCCCTGGAAACTACTGGTCACTGTCTTCATGACCCCACTCAGGGAATACTCTGGGAGGCCATGCTGCAGCAATCCAATTTCAATTATAAAGTGATTTCTGGTAAGGTGCTCAGCATGGGCCCTTCACAAAGCACCCATCACCTTGAACCTCATTGCTGTCATCAGCTCAAACATTAGAAATCACCAATGACAGCCCTGGCCCTAAAAGTCTAACAGCCTACAAAACGCATCAGCAGGTTGGAATATAAAATTTGGAGAGAACACAGCAAAAAATATATGTCTGTTTTTCTTTGTCAGTCAACAGCAGACAGGACAAGGCATGTTTCCACCTCCTAAACAATGAGTGTTTGTCCTTTTTTTTTTTTTCCTTTTTGGCAGAGGCAAGTATTGGAAGAAGTGTGTAGTGGTTTTGCATATTTTGATTAAATGCTGATTTTGAGTCGCCATAGCAGAGCAGGCTGCTCCAGCAGAAAGGTCAGCCATCACGTTCTGTGGGGTGCAGCCAAGGGGGTGAATTTCATCAGCCTGTCCAAATCAGGGCATCACAATTTCTGAAGTCAACGCCTTCAGCTTTTCCACTCCGTGGGACGGACCATGGAAACTTGTGCTCAGGGAAGATCACTAGACGGTCACTGGGGTACTTGGAGAGGGAGCCTGAGCTGAGAGGGAGCTCAGCCAAGAAGATAAACTGGATGATGGCTGCCCCAGGGATAAACACTCACGTGCTGGGACTCTCCTGCAGCATGAGGAGGATGCCAAGTCAAGATCAAGAGTGAGGTTACATGGCAGGGGTCAGCAGGGATGACAGTGTTGGGATGGTGTTACCCAGCCAGGAGCTCTGGTTACATGCATCTTCCCATGCTCAGTTGCCAGGACACAGGTAGGACCACCTACCTCCATCGCTGGGGACTGGGGAGGGCGACAGCACTGCCGCCACCTTCCTCACCGGAGAGATGGCCTTCACACCAAGGGAATGTCCATTACTTCAGAAGCCAAAAAGCCAGGCAAGCCAGGCTGAACAAAGCTACAGAGGAGTCTGAGGGAGGTTTCTGCCTACATAGGAGGCAGTAAGAGGACCTGAAGGAGGGATAAGAGGGTAACAAACAGGAAGAGAAGGAGGCTTGAACAACCGGTTAGTGAATGGGCACGATCAGAAAGACCAGAGGTGGAGAGCAGCCTTTTCAGTCATATGGGAACAGCATGGCTGAGATGGGGAAAATAATACAGGAGTGGGAGATCTCCTCTGGAAAACATAGTGCAGGCAGGAATAGAAGTATTTAGACAAAGCCGGAACACTAGGGCCAAACCATAGGAAACCAAGACTACAGGCCTGAGTAACAAGGACAGTGATACGGATGGTTGCGCTTAAGTGTGAAAAGGTCTAGCCTTCTGGCCATGGCTAGGTACCCACCAAGGGCTGTTAAGGAGGATCCACCATGACTTATTGTAGCTGCGGGGAGAAAGAAGATAATAGCTGAAGCTGTGTTTGGCAGGGCTGACATCGCTCGGAGGGGTGCCGGAAAGGAAAGCTCTGAGGGACAGCATCCTTCTGCCCAGGATGGAAGGGATTACGACCTGAAAGAAAGGGAATTGGGAAGCAGCAGTCACAAAGCTTCATAGATGACAGGAGGTAACTGCAAAACACACTGGATAAGGGACAAAAGCAGACTTGGGGGGGGGGTGGGGGGTGGGGGGACAGGACCTAAAGTAGAATTAGAGGAAAATAAGTCAGTGGCTCTGGGTAGCGTGTTGACAGCATTTGGAGGTGAGAGGGCAGGCAGGCAGGCAGGAAGGGCAGCGTTCTGCTGTGTGACAGCTGCAAGAAGTGACATTTTCCACATAGGTTGGTAAGAAGCTGAAGGAAAGAACGAGGTAAAGGGTAAGAGAGGCAGGAGGTGAGAGGCTGCTGTTTCTGGGGAAGGAGAGGCTGAAGATGGCAAGCTGATTGAATGTCTTTTAGCTTTGAAGAAATGAGCAAGATTCTGAATGGAGAGGATTTTGAGCAAAAAACACTGAATTCAGCTGCAGGACCAGAAGGACAGAAGGATAGAAGAAGAAAAGGAAAAGATAAAGTGTGTGCTTTGCTGGATTATAACCTAGTCTACCGGTTTTATGCATTAATTACTGAAGAAAAACAAAATCACTTTAGGGAGTTGGCAGCTGAAGATAAGGTTACATTGATGCAACAAAGATAATCCTTTATGCTGCTTTATTCAACATCTTAATCCAGATTCATTGGGTATTATCCAGCCAAGACCTGATCAGTTTTAAGACTGATCCAGATTTTAAGAAAGCCAATAGTAAAATTTCAAAGGACTAGATCAGCTGCTTTAATGAAATACCTGAAGGCAACTGTATCAAAAGAACTGCACAATCAAAATGTAGGTATGGGCTCTGTCATAAACAAATGGATGGATATTTTGTGAATCACTCTGTCTGGGAGCGAAACAGCAGCACTGGAAAGTGAATGCCTGTGTAATAATCACCATCTTCCCAATTAAAAGTAATTATTCGGAGAGAAGTAAGATGAGAAGGGAAAAGCACTTGTGTGATTAATTGCAATTGCAGTGTGTTAGCTATTGTACAAGCAAACCTTTTGGAAATCAAAAGAGTAGAAAATAGGTGTAAGGAGTTTGTAGCCATTTTGATTCAAAATATTTTAAAATGAATGCAGCAATGATTAGAATGAGAAAAACAGATTAAGCGTATCTTCTGTCAAGATATTTAGAATGGGATCCCTTAAAGCCATTAAGGTTCCAGCTAAACTTACTCTGAACAGCTAGCAGGGTCGCACAGCACCAGATATGGCTTTCAAATGCGTGTGAAGCTCACACATAAAGCTCATACTTCTACCTGTGCAATCACAGAAGTAAAACTTTTGTAGTTTCTCAGTCACAGAAACACATGGTACTTACTTTTAAGAGCTACAGGCAGATATATTTTAAATGGTTGTCCCTGATATGGAATAGCCACAGCTAATGGCTAAAGATAACCATTAATTTATATATTATCACATGAATAAGCCTTTTTCCAACCTACACTCAAGCAACTTATGCACAATATGTAGTCTACCTTTATTCTCCCTGCATACACACACACATCTGTTTTCTGGTTTTAATACACTAGTAATCAGCAGACTCCACACCATTTTCATCTCTTCTAGCAGTCTCTCCTCTCCAGACTCCTTGGCTCAGATCCTCTATAAACATTATTTAGATGGTGTCTTTCAACTTCCTTATTTTTCTAGGTGGGGCAGCAAGCCCAGTCTTGCAATAAAGCCAGCAGATTTCACATACTATGGAGTCAGTGCCAGCTAACCAGGTAGAGTAATGCAGGCAGGTGTCACTGATGACTTACAACTACATTCAAGACTCATTAGTTCCAAGGCGTGCCATATCTCACTAGGCGGTCAGCTGGCTCACTGCAGACTGAAATTCAAACCGGTCGCTAAGAAAAAGACTCGCAGTGCCTGGAAACCTAATACTTCCATCTCTGCTTTGTCAGGTCAAAGAGAACATACAACAGTGCCATCAAGTGTGAATAGATGCAGGTGATTTACAGAAAGATACAGACAGCTGCTACACAGCTGCAAAATTAAATGTCTTCTGGATACTGTGCCAGGGGTTTAGATTTATACCACAAGGGAATAAAAAAGCTCCTAATGCCACTTTCTTTTATTCCAGGCTCAGTCAGCCTGATTTGATTCTTAAAGCGAATTTCTGGAAACAGGGATTGAGAGACAAAACAACACAATTTATTTTTTACATTTATCCCTTTAAATTTCTCTTGAGCCCACATATCACGGGACTGACCTACAAAGGTCAAAGCAGCTGAAAAGCTGACAGTGCTTTTGCAGTGCATGTCAGGGAGAGAGCTTTATTCCATGGAGGGTTACAGGAATGTTAATGTACATGAGAATATTAGGAAAGGCAGAAACCCCACTGCTATAGGTCAGTCCTAGTTCTTTCCCACCTCCCATTATTGTTATGGTAAGGTGCAGGATCCTCCACTGGCATCTGTGCCAAAACAGACATCACATCTAATCTCCTGGCTGTAGTGGACTTAAGCATCCCAAGTCTGAACAGATGAAGCCTGAAGAAACTTTAGAGTAGAAATAAATATTTAACTGTGATGATAATGGAAGGTAATTACATGTGAAAGTAATTAAAACTAAGACATTTTACTAAGGGCTGTGATGACTTCTCCATTAATGGACATTTGTAAATTCAGGTCAGATTCCTTCCTCCTTCCCTTTCCTAAACGTGCACCCCTGGTCTCAACAGAGTTAATTCAGGAGTATTGTTCAATGGCTGTGTGATGTAGGAAGTCAGAAGAGATGCTTATGGAGTCTCTGTAAAATCTATGAACCAGTCTAGGACACAGATCCCTAACACAACTTTTTTCTAGCCTCTCTGCACTCGTTCTGGTTGGAAAGCCTCTCTGGGAGTTGTTTGCCCATGTTTGGGTGAAGTTTCACTCAGGGCTTGCACAGCAGCATTAATATTGCCCTGTCTTCACCAGAAATCCCTGAGTACATGCCTAAATAACAAATACTAGGCACAGGAGTGGTGACAACACCTGACTCGCTGCCAGAAGATCTGCGTAAAAGCATTCACAGCAGGGCAGCTTAAGGGTATTCCAATTTAATTTCGAACTCAAACGTAATTTTTCTTAATTAACAAAAAATACTCTCTTTGTTTCCAGACTGTGACCCTGGCCCCCCTCCCAACCCATAAGACGACCACAAAAACCCCCACGACAGGCTGAGTAAGCAATAATGATGGAAGCTAACCATTACCCATTTACAAGGATTTTCTCCATGCACATTTCATTTCCTTCACACAAATACCTTATGGCTTCTGCAGCTGTAAAAGGATTATTAACAGAGTGGTTTGTGTTCCTACCACACACTGAACACCCCAGTTGCTATGTGGGTGTCAAGCTTCAATCAAGGCAATGCATAGCAGCCATCGAACGCTTACTGTATATCTCTGAAAGGCACAGGACATGCACAGCGCTGTTCAGGTGTGTCAGAGGTACCGTCCTCCAGTAAAACTGGGTCCATAGCAGTGGTGCTCCAGGTTAAAAACCTGCCAGTGAGTCAACAGCACGAACTGTCAAGCCAGAGGAACTTCCTGACAAGTGAAATTGCTGTTTGTGTTTTGCTCAGCATGTCACACCCAGTACATGTTACTTGGAAAACAGCGTGTGAGCAGGAGGTCACATTGCCTGCATCTGAAGGTGCTGGTGGAAAACAAGGTAAGGAGGTCAAGAGCACAGCCAAGCAAGTGTTGCTTCATTTGTGTCTCAAAGAGGGGATTTTGAGGGTGAGGAATTCTGCATGGCGCCTCACTTGCATGCCAAGGGGGTCAGAGTCTCATGTTAATCAGGTGGAGAAAAAAAGGCTAGCAGCAGACAGGATCGAGTAAATGTCCCTTTCTAGCCCACTGGCAGTGAACAGCATTTGGCCAGCATTTCACCTTCTGCTTAGGTCACTTCATGGAACTACAACAAGCATGTTCCATGGGCTCCTCCTACTCCATATAATTTCTGTTTTCAAGAGAAAAAGAAGAGAAAGATGAAGGTAAGAAGCTGAGGAGAACTATGCTTTCTGCCTACCCAGACCATAAGAACTGAAAAATTTGGGTTGGACAGAACCTCTGGAGATCACCTATCCAAAACGCTGCTCAGCACAGGGCCAAACTCAAAGTTAGATGAAGGCACTCACTCGAGAAGGTTGCTGTGTACAACTGAGTTTCACACACCTCCAGGATGGTGATTTCTCAGCTGCCCTGGGCACCTGCTCCAGCACTGACCCATCCTTGCTATAAAAGTCTTTTTTCTTATATCCAGAGTTTGCCAACACTTGTGACCACTGTCTGTCATCCTTGCAGCTCCAAGAAGCTCCATTATGTCTTTTCTACAGCCAGCCACCCATTTGATAGTTGAAGAACATAAGTCTACACAGCTGAGGACCATCCCATATGTCAAAGGGACAGGAGGAGGTAAGTTTATGTACTGTGTGCTTCCCAGCAAGCTGGTCCCTAGCCTGTGCTGATGGCAGGGTTCAGCACTTCTTGTTAAGCATCATGAGGTTTCCACTGGCCCAACCCTCAGGTTTCCACTGCTGCTCTACCACCCAGCATAGGCTTCTCCTGCCCAACACACAATTTAATACCATCCACAAAACAGCTGAAGGTGCACTCTGGCTCATCATCCGAGATCAGTGATGAACATATTGGACAATACGGACCCCTCGTATTGACCTTGGGATGCTCTGTTCACTATGCTGTGCCACCTGGACATTAAGTCATTGATTATTACCTTTCAGCCCAGCAGTTCGGCCAACTTCTAATCCATCTTCCCGTCCCTTCACCCAGCCTGCATTTCCTCCACTTTCCAATGACATCCCTGTGGGGGACCACATCAAAGGACATTTTAGAGACAAGATAAAACAATGTCTGCTGCTGTCCCCTTGCTTCCAGAGCCAGCTGTTCCTGCACAGAAGGCAGCCAGGCTGACCAGGCGTGACATGCCTGTGGTGAAGCCATGCTGTCTGGTCCTGATGGCCACCCGGTACTTCATGAGCCTGAAAATGGATTTCCAGGGCATGTGCTGTGCAATTCTTGCTGCCCAAGGGATGGAGGGGAAACTGCCTGCCCTGCTGCTCCCTAGATCCTTATTCATTAGTTAGCCTTTTTCCCCATCATCAGGGAGGTCTCTGATTTTCTACTGATGGTCAGCAGCAGTCTTGTACTCACATCACTCTCCAACCTCAAGCATTTGTGAGGAAAACTTGTGCAGTGCATTAATTAATACATGCACCATAACAGAACAGAATCACACAAATTCTTCCTGGAATTAAGATTGAGATGAATGGATTTCTGTACTGTGGCTTTGGCACGTGCTCTTCACATACTGACCACCAGAGTGAACTAGTGCGACTGTCCCCTAAGAAACACACACAGAGCCCACTCTCGTACATCCTTATCCAGGCCAACCCCCTTCTTCCTAAAACCAACCTTGAGTGTCAAGGCTGCAAAGTCACGGTCAAAAGTTCAGTAGCACTAAAGTCAGAGTGCTCTAAACAGATGGGAATTTACAAGAAGAGATCCTAGGGCTTTATTCATCCTGGCAAGCGATGGGGCCCAACAGGACCTGATCTGCAGAGTCAAGGGCACTGAGGAAGCTACATCCACGCTCCAGGGCTTTCCCTTCAGGAGGATGTGCCAGGTGCTTATGTTCAGCTGAGGAGCCCAGTTCTCAGCCCCAGGAGCAAGATATTTGAACCAGAAAATCAAAGAAGTGGCCACTCCTGACCTTCGTTTCACAGGCATGCTCCTGTCCTATAGTATAGCTTGTATCAAGACACGCACTGAACAGTCCGTGATTTTGTAGCCACACAGCTCTCATTAATACCAACCGCCTTGGCCTCTATGGAAATATATCTGCTAGTCCCAGCTCCCTAACCTGTCCCCTCACGTCTATGTGTTATGCCTGATTCTCCTCCTCCGTGGCTGGGCAGCTTTTCCATGCTTCGTTTTGTCCTTCAGGTCATGTTTATATCACACTACCCAGAGCAGGACTGAGAAACCCCTCATCTTTTCTATTCCTGTAGAGTTTTCCAGCCAGTAATTATTTGCCTGAAATGCCTGTGAGGTGAAGGAACATGTATTAACCCCAAGTGGAGATGTGGTATACAGAAAGCCTAAGGAAAAAATACCCACCCATTTTGGAGTGTCAGCTGAGGCACCTAAAATCTGATTTAATATTACATTCAGACTACAGCTGAGACACCTAAAACCTGATTTAATATTACATGCGGACTATAGCCTTGACCGATTTCAGTTGCAGCTGCAAACTAACAGGGTTTGTGCAGGTCCTATCCCAAGGCTTGCTGTTAAAGAATGAGGAACTTGTAACCAGTGACATCACTGGTGAGAAACCAGGGTGACATAATTAGCATCACACAAAACTTCCGTGGCAACTGCTGGCAGACTGTAAGATGATCTCTTTTTTTATTCATGCAGTTCTCCCCTCTCTCATACCCACCTTTTATCTTCTGCAAGAGATAACGAAGCAGAACCGCAGGCATCTTACTCTTCTTCAATACCCTGCTCAGGCCAGGAGCCTCCATCATCTCCCGTACAATGAATGAGACATGAATTCTGTGAAAAAATAACATGTGACAATGTAACGAGAATAACTCCTATGCTAAGAAGCATGGGCGAGAATGGCAGGGGGAAGCCCCTAATGTTAGTATTTCCCAGCCTTTTGTACCAGCTGTTGCAAACTCAGAGTTTCCGGAATGTAAATTTCTAGACATAGCCCCCCCCAAAAAGCAAAAAGCAAAGCAAGTCCCATCAGCTCCAGCATCCTTCGCAGGTTCTTAGCGTAAGTCTTCTTGCACAGTCAATCCCTTGCTTCTCCTTTGTCTCCCACCCTGTTGGATTTCAGTCCCATAACTCTTCCCTCCCAAGCTTCCCTGAAGCTTCTCCTTATCCATGCCTACATCCCAGATTACCCCCAAATTATCCTCGTCCTTCCAGTCCCCAGTGGCACACCCCTCAGGTCTAGCACCTGAGGCTGCAGCAGGCTGTTGCAGTGAGGAGCAGTGATTGATGGAAGAGACCTCTTCACCATTTGCAGGCTGGGACAGGTCATACCCCCTATGAAGAATTTAGCCACCAAGCTCTAGGGCTTTTCCCAGTTTGTGTGGCCTGAATTATTCAAAGATTTGTCATTTCTCCAGTGGTTTTACCACACAAACAGCAAAAGGCACATTTCAAACAACAGAGCGACTTCACCTTCTCTCTGAGTTTTAAGTCCTTCATCCCTTGCAAGAGATCAGTGGCGCACACCAAGATTTTTTTCCCATCAAGGGCACACCACAACCTAAGGAAATTTCCTAAAGGGTATTCTCAGAAATGGAATAACCATTTTAGCTCTTAAAAACAGTCAGCAAGATCAGAAGTAATCAAAGCCAGACGTTTATAAAAGAAAGCATTTAGGAAACTTAATTGCAGCTGGCACTATCAGCTCTACATCGTGTAAAAGAAACTACCTCAGCCAAATGCCCTAAGCCGTTTGTAAGCTCCTCCAGGCTGAAGACTAGGTGCTCTAGGATCCAGTCACACTTGCAGAACTCATCTCAAGTACACAGGTGTTAAAGCAAAACTCAAGTAACCCCACGAAAGGCCAGGTTCCCTGACGCTCACCTGCCCCCTCAGGTAGAGCAGAGACTACACTCAATCTTTCTGTGCCTGTAGCTGAAGTGCCTAGCAGAATCAATATGTTTCAGAATAATACATTACAAAGAAAGCCCTCAACTGGATGTTGATGTTTCAGATGGCTAATGAAAGTATCGCTCCCGGTCTGCAGCATGAGGTTGCTGCACCGACTGCAAACACATACACCTCTGACCGTCCGTGTGTCAGGGCAAAATTAAAATAATGTATCACATCAGCTCCTGACAGTATTCGGTGTAACCTGCATTAGCTGTAAGCACTGGCAACCTACATGCTAAGTTCAGTCTGCATGATTGAACCCAGAGGTTACTATTGCCTTTTAAAGGTATCTGCTGACAATAAAGCCATTAATATTTCATTCCTCCTCTGTCCTACAGGAACTTTTCACCTTCTCTAAACGCGTTAAAAATATCTTCAGTACTCCCAGCCTCATAGGAAAAGTTTTGTTTACAGGGCAAAGTCATCAGCAAAGCTTATTTGGTATGTTGCCCCCCAGCAATGGCTTCTCCATGTCTGGCAAATCACCAGTTCCCCTCTGTGGAAAGTGTTTGTTATTCCTCCCTTCAGGGACGGGGATGAAGAGGTGGATTGAAGCTTGGTGATTCATTTTCAGGAGGCAATACTGGCCTGAGTGGGATCTGCCGAGCCTGCAGTGGCAATGCCTTCTAGAGGTCCACCCCAGCAATGACACTGCACAGCCACCTGTGTGCCCTGTGCCACGCTGATGGTCACATCAGTCTGGCCAGTCAGAGGTGGGATACCTGGACTGGAGCAGAAGTCTAGTTTCAGCGTGCTGCCCAGCCTCTCTCTTGGATTATGAAGGGAGGGGGGCTGGGGATCCCCAAAACTTTAAATGAAGAAGTTATTCCATGATACTCTTTACCTTCGCTGTTGTTTTCTACCAAGTCACTTCTGCTTGTGTCAGACATCAGCTTCAAGCACTGACAGAGAGAAGCACTGTAGGCTTTCCACTGAAGAAACAAAGTCTGGGAATTAACTCCACACTCCTGGCTCCTTACAAAATTTGACATTTCTTCAACCATCTCCAAACATGATTAATGTGCGCTGAAGAAGGTAAGGAGGCAGGAGATGGCATCAACACCCCAGCTATAGCCCATCCCTTGGCACACAAGACTTGGCTCTGTGACACTGGCTCCACCTGTCTCTGCTGATCCTTCTCCTCCCAGCTGGACCACCCAGCACTCACACACCAGCTCTGCTCCGCTGCCCTTGCAGCCACAGCTCACTGGTCTGAGAAAAGACATGGGACCTGAAGGATCAGTTGGGAACTGGGGGTGTTTAGCCTGGAGCAAAGGAGGCTCAGGGGGACCTTATCGCTCCCTACAGCTGCCTGAGAGGAGGCTGTGGGCAGGTGGGGGTCGGTCTCTTCTCCCAGGTAACAAGTGACAGGACAAGAGGAAACGGCCTCTAGTTGTTCCAGGGGAGGTTTAGATCGGGTATTAGGAAAAATTTCTTCACTGAGAGGGTGGTCAAGCACTGGAACAGGCTGCCCAGGGAGGTGGTGGAGTCACAGTCCCTGGAGGTTATTTAAAAGACATGTAGATGTGATGCTTAGGGACATGGTGGTGGACTTGGCAGTGTTAACAGTTGGATTCCACCATCTTAAAGGTCTTTTCCAAGCTAAACAACTCTGATTCCCTGAAGTCGAGACCACACCAGACAGTGGCATAGCAGCCTAGTATTATTTTGCTTCCTTTATATACAACAAAATGACAACACAGGTTAGGAAACCTTTCCTCAGTTTCCAGCCTCAGCTGGCTCCTGGCCAACTCAGACTGCTTTGTCTTTGTGACTGCATTATCTTTTGGTTCCCCTCCTTCTCTGGATGTGAGCTTCTTTCACTCCTTCATTTCCCCCAGTCCAGGTTTAGACAGCAGTTATACCCCATCTCCTTCCTTAGGCTGCTCACTGCCTGGGAGGTGGGCTCTTTGTTCCATTCGAATGCCAGCAGCCCCTCTCTGCATCCCGGCTAAGGTCCCCCTGGTCACAGCTGATGAGAACTGGAGGAAACAGGGTCAAGGTGAGGCCTCTCCACAGCCTTAGTCACCATATTCATATTTATTGGCCATTATTGGAAATATTTAGCTGGATGTGCGCAGAATCAGGTGGTAGCTTTCTCACAGCCATGTTACACGGCGACCTTCCAGTTCTCCCTTACCGCCTTCACACTGTCCTTCTGGTCTACCTCCAGTCCAATTACATACTTTCCAACAAAAAGTGTTTAAACTTGAAACAGTTCCAACTAGAAGCTGCAGAAAAGAGGCTCCAAAATAACAAGAGGTATGAAATCTCTGCCAATACTACTTCAGAACAGGAGAGGAGTGCACAAAGCAAATCTACCATGCTGTATTTTAAGCCCCAAATCCATCAGTAAGAGGATTACAATAAAAAAATATCACTATCTAATGAAGTGATTTCTCTCTGACTGGCAAGCAATCATATGGTAGACCCTTACATGGAGATAGCAGCAATGCGCATAAGTTGTTTTCCATCAGAACGGCATTTCCAATAACCTATTAAGTCAACCCTAAACCCACAGAAACCAATTTACTGCAGTACCTTGCTCTCAGAGAGAGATGTATTTAAACGGTGTGCTCAGATTAAAACCTAATTAAAGCACTGCTGTTATCACTGGTTGGCTTCCAGAAAAGTGAAATTATGTTTATACTGTCTAGTAGTCAAGAAGGGTAAAGGAACAGATGGCCACAGCTTATAAAGTAAGAAAACAGTACCTTTGCTCCATCTTTGCTACACAGTTCTGTAATGTTTGATGGGACAAAGGTCTAGCCTGCAAGAACCTATTCTGATTACACAAGAGAACAGCAAGTGCATGCATGCATGCATGCAACTGAGACAGCAACTAGAAACCCACCTACACTACACGCTACACTTGACCTCATCCAAAAGGCCGAGAACCTAGATCTTAAAGGCAGCCAAACAAGACTATACAGAATGGAGTGAATGGTGTAGAACTGTGAAAGGGGACGTGGAAGCCCCTTCTCATGCTGCTTTTCTTTCTTGCCGCAATTCTGTTCCTTATCTCTTTCCTCTCACACGTTTCTAAATCTGTAATTTTAATCATAAATACAAACCCTGACGGGTTTTACAGCGAAGAGCTAGACTGAAAAGATAATGAAAGGAAAACAGACGCTGGCAGATGAAAGAAGCCTGTGAAGTGGACAGAGGCATACAAATAAAGGCTCGCTTTGGAGTCCTGTTCTCTCCGGAGTACAAATGATACAGCACTGCAAAGAACAGTCAGAAACTGAGGAAACCGAGTGCCAAGAGGCAACTCTTACTCTACAGAATGCTTAGAGTAGAATGTGAGTAAAATAGGTGGATCCGAAGTGAAGCTTTGCAGTATGGTAGATTTCAAATTGTACTTGCTCCAAAATATTACTGGAAGCCGTTTAAAGCATAAGAACAAAGATGCCAAATACAGAACAGAACAGCAATAATTTTTCCCTAAGTGAATTCCTGACCAACACATGAAACATCTAAGAAGTAGCTCATGCAATCTTGATGTTTCACAGTCACCACAAGTCATTTGTGAATGATAACAACTCCCTGAATTTTCTCTTTACATTCCTCAAAATTATGGACAATATTTCGTATTTCCTACAGCCTCTTCTGCCTTTCTGATGAGAAGAATGATGGGTCATACTGTCGTGTATCATCCAAAGACCTCTCAGGACATGAAAAAGAAAACTAAATAAAACAGAAAGGCTGTAGACAGGAGGAGAGAAAGAACTACAAGACAAAACGTTCCTATTTCTTAAATCACAGTAGGTGCACAACACGTAGCTGTTGAAAGAGCTAGTTATTCCACAAGCACTTTTTATTTTCCCTGTATGCTTCCAGCATAGCTATACATTTTTCCTAGATGAGATCCATGTACTTAGGCACAACTGAGAGCCTTGGCTAGGTTCTCAGTCTTAAATTGCGTTCCAGAGCATGTACAGACGCCCTGTGGTCCACATTTACTCTCCTATTTGCAGATTTGCTTTTGTCCCACAAACTGCTCAGAAATGACTTGCAAACATCCAGAGTGGTCAATGTATTTCTGGCAGTTAGGGCGGGTACTGCATTTCCAGGTGGGCAACCTTCAGGATTATTTTTTCATTACTTCCTTTCCACTTCCTTTTTCTTTTTGTTCCTTTCTGCGATTTCAAACAGACACACACAGCAGATGCTCCATGCTTTCAGCCTGCCATGTGCATGCTGTCCCACTGGCAGCTGCTCCTCTGGCATGCACATACACCATACGGGGGAGCATGCCTGCTCCTCTAACACCTCCCATAAAGCCTCAGCAGCTTTTCTTTGACATGGAGTCCAGCATCTCAGGGGACTTTAAAGCAACTGCTCGCAGCTTTTTTCAGTGTTACTCTCCCAGACACTGCCTTGTCTGGGTTCACCAGTCTAGAATCTCTTATCAGAGAGGCTCCTTTTTATGACACAAAGCAAACACACATCTTTTTTTGCCTTTCACTCCTGCCTGGATTAAAAGGGAAAATTACAATTTTATAGCAGCTAGCCCAGAACATCATCGTTTGCGTGCTTACACCAGCCTGTTGCCACCAGCTGCATGGCTGCAGGCCTAATGCTGCTCACTGCATAAGGCAAACGTCTCCTACTTGCATAGCAAAACAGGCTGCAGACCTTTCAAAGCTGCTCTGGTGGTGACAAAATGAAGCACCTCAGGCTACTGCCACATGCAGGAAAGCAAGATGACAGCTCCGCTGCACACAACTGCATTAAAAGCACAAAAATAGAGATTTATAGAAGGCAGCACCGAAGTCGGCTGCGCGCATCAGTGTAAGCCAAACTCCTTCCTCCTCCAGGAAGGAGGCACTCTGCTCACCACCTCAAGCGCTGCAGGCTTTGCTGCCAATAGGATCATTTCCTTCCAAAACCTTCCCCACGGCAGCAGCCCAGGAACATGCACAGCTAACTTAGGCTGAAAGGGAATTTTCCACCACCCACAAGCCTCTTTCCACCTTGCACAGATCTTCTCAAGCACAGGCCACAAAGAAATGGCACCAGCCTCTGCAGATGACATGTAAGAAGCAATTAGCCACAATAAATCTTCAGGGCCCAACGCCTGTGTCAAGTTTCCTTTACACCCTCACATTTAAAATAAGCACATGATGAATTTACACCTCCTTTCAGGTCCCTTCATGTTGTCATAGTAATAGGACGGGAGCTTAGTGTAAATCACGATAAGGCCATTAAGCAGAAAGATCATTCACCCTCTCTCTGTCAATTAAGGGATATCAGATACAGGCAGATACACTGGCAAGACATCCTTTTTCATCTGAGAAAATAAGCTTAAGCAATCCCTATATAATCACTCTTTTCTCAGCAAACTTTCTAGAGCACAGATAAGATCAAAGGCGGCTTTCCCAGCCAACAAAGTTATTAACACCTCAAGGAAAAAGTAATGTTACACAAAAGCCAGAGCTGTCTGATAGCTTCCTTGATCTGAGGACAGAGACAAGTGGTAGCAGAAGGGGGCCGTTGCCCTCAGTACAAACAGGGCAGCATCTGAGCATGAATAGAAAAACAACATGCTTATCTGTGAAAAATATGTATTTTCAGGACATTTTTTAATTGTGACTTCTTTGAAGGAAATAAAAAGCTGCACATATATTTTTAACTACAGGAAAACATCTTCACAGCATGTGATCAGAAAGCATGCTGGTGATAATGCCATGAAGTTAAAAGGGGACAAGGTATTGCCCTTAAAGTCAGTTCACAAGCAAGAGAATTCTGGATCCACTTTCACCACAAGGAAGAAAAAAATCCCAAAGCCCAAGACCTCAAAAAAAAACCCAACCCCAGTCAGCTGATGTCCAGAAGTGCCCTTAATTTTATAAGAAACATGAAGATAACAGACCCATTATATTTTTATTATATTTTAATATATTTTAATTTATGATTTTTGTCTTTGTTAGCTGAGATCAGAGGTCAGACTCAGAGCACTGGGGAAGAGTCCACGAGAAACAAGGAGCTCCAAGACGAGCAGAAACAGTAAAACTCAGTTTCCTGTCTGTAGTTCCCCTAAAGCTAACATACAGGATAGACTCTGTGATGTACAAAGAACATTTTCTCTATTTTCAAGAAGATTACCGCAATTCACTCTCCCCAAGAGCTCGACTTTCCTCTGTAAAATGTGGTTATGATTGGCCACAGGATTCAAAAGCTTCTGAGGAGAGACAACAAAAAGAGACAGAGATGCACAAAATAAGGATGTGAGTTTGTTTTCTGAAGCTGTAATAACAATAAAAAAAGAGGAAGAACAATCCGGGCCAGCAGTTCCCAAAATATGATATAAACGTTACCTGCAGTTTGAAAGCAGTACACAAACGACATCCAAACAGCCAAATGATGTTCATGCACGCCACCAGGACTAAATCTGTACTCTATACAAGGCTTTTACAATCAAGCTAAAACAAACCACAAACATTTAATTCATCATAACTAGCATGGCAAGAGCCCACTCACCAGCACAGTATACTCAGGCCACCCTACCTGCACCGGACCGACATAAGGAGAACCCTACCATACTTTGCCAAGGTCTTTCATGGTATCCAAGTTTCTGCAAGAGTCACGCCAAAATTGCACCATCATTACTTCAGCCACACGAGGAAAAAAACCACACTTCTAGAAGGAAAACATAGCTCAGGAGGGTATCACTAAAAGAGGAAACTTTTTGGTTAAGTTGAATGTTCCAGTCTCAGCCTGAAAAGCATGGAGTTGGGGGAGCAGTACACACCTCTGCCTACGTCAGTTCGTAGCTCTGTTCACATTTGCTGTCAGATGCCCGAGAGAACTCAACGCAGAGAAAGCTATTAGAAAAAAATATTATTACTTAATATTTATGTAGCACTTTCCATCTGGCAACTTTTAAGCAATAGATACATTAAGTAATTTACCAAGAAAAATAAAAACATACATTGGCGTTTTGTGTGATCAATAGCTTATGCTTTCAGAGGAAAACAATTCTACTTCATCTTTATTAGAATTAAACTTTAAGGCCTGAATTTACTATACATTATTCACTGTTACATTTTAAATCAGCAGAGAGGTAATCAATCAGGTCATTAGCTCCAACATTTTGCTAAGTTCCCACATTAAGAAAACCACAGAAAAACCTGGAGCTGTTAACATCTTTTTATCACTGGTTATGGACTAACAAGATAGGGCACTGTAATTGTTGTTTGGGGTTTTTTTAAGGAAAAAAAAAAAAAAACAACCTGAAAAAATCCCATCTTCCAGCTTTGCCACCCTGAGCTATTCTTTTGCCAATGACGCCCAGTTAATGATTCTCCCTTATTTCAACTAGTCTGTTGAGATCTTTCTGAAATCATTTCCAGCTACAACAGAGCTTCCTTTTTGTGGGTAGCAGCACATGTCAGCTTGGCACAGCTTTCCTTTTTCACAAGTGCAAGGCGCTTCCTTGTGTTGATACAGGAAGCTATCAAAAACATACTGTGGCTGGATTTAAGAGCAGATTCCATAGCACTGGCCATCATTAGCATTTCTAGCCAGCAACATTATGCTGATCTGAAAATTAATCTTTTGGGTCTAAAATTTAAAAATACAGTTCACATGCTCACTGTGACAGAGCAATTCCTGTATTTCAGATACACGGTCTCTCTCTCCCATGGCCTGTTGGGATGAGGTGGCGGTGCACTCATTTTTATTGCTGGTGAACTCAAACAAGAGACTGCTCTTTATGAGACACAATGCAAGCACAGGCAAATATGATGGCTGCATTCCGTTCTTGGTTTTGGCTTTTTAATGCACAAAATGGGTACACAAATTTAAGTGACATTCAAACTCCTGGGATGTAGGCAACTCACCCCGTTGGTAAAACAACCGTTGGGCATTTTTGAGTCGACATCATGGCAGTGAATCACTGGAAAAATCAGGGATTCATCCTGTCGCCTTTAGCAGCAGGGAGATGAATTTTCAGAAGGGGGTAAATTTTCTGTTCTCCGAGGTACTGAACATTGAGCAAGACTGGATATAAGAAAAAGGTAGATCATTAATCCAAATAACTCTAGCAGCTCTTTTATAGAACATCTCGCTTTTGTGGCTTCTTTATTAATCTTAACTGTTAGAAGATGAAACAAGTTAAATTGTGTGAGAGCATCTCGTGATTTCTGTATGTGCTCCTGCAAATACAATTAATACTTTATTTTAAATCCATTTTCCTTGAAGTTCCCCTAGCAGGTTCGTATTTCTTCTATGCTCCATTTGCATCTGGTGTTCTCAGATAGCTTACACAACCAGGAGTTAAATAATATCTTGAAAATCAAAAGTAGAATTACGAGGCTCAATAGATCAGTAGTAAGTACAGTAAACACTTGACAAAAATACAAAGACAACTAGGGTCTGGAACCAGTCCCTTTTTTAACACCTCTAAAGCTTCTGTCTAATGACATTCATTTTGTGACAAAACAAGAATGGGATTAGATCAGCATTACTGTTATGATAGCAGCCACATGACAGAACCTAGATGATTTTATTTGTCAAGCTTTTAATCAATTTTTAGTCCTATACTGGCCTGTCATTTTCAAAGCTCACGGGAGACTACATGCCTTTCTCATGAGCATGAATCATCAAGTTCACCCACATTTCAGAGTTAACCTACAGTGAAATTGCCATTGTTATAAATACTTCACAACACTTTAAAAATGGCATTCCATCTGGGAGTAGGAAGATCATAAGCCCATTCGTTCTCCTCCTTTTTTCCTGAAGGGAAGAGGGAAGAAATGGAATTCTGTATTTCAGATAGCAGAGACTTCATTCCTAACAGATTGCAATGTCACATATTGAAAACATGGTCAGTAAACAACAACTATAAGCCCCTACTTGTCCATATGACAAATATTTCACTGAAAAATGGAGCAACATCAAAAAGCTAGAAAACAAATGGTCATTCTCAGCTCTGTCCGTGTTGCAGCTGGTATGCACGCAGTTTTAGATTAATCCATGAGACACTTCTTCAGAGCTTATCCTAGGTGTCAGTTAAGCAAGAAATCCGGCTCCCGATAACCAAAGAGTTTAAAATCGCCTTCAAACCGTGCGTAGAGGCGTCTTATGTCTCTCTTGCTAATTCCTGAAAAATACCGCTCTACTTTTGTTTTGTTGTACACCGTTATGCCTGGTGGAATCGTAGGGTATGATACCAGATGGTCTATGCCGGCTGCTTTCAAGATATATGGAGCATCATCCTCCAGGGTTTCATGGTGTCCAATCACACTATACGTGATTTCACAGGGGGCACAAAGTTCTACATATGTTACCCAATGAATGATGTGGTCACCAAACTGAACATCCAGCCATCGGTGGTTAGGATCACCCAGATAGCGCACAAAATCCTCAAACTGTAGCCCTTTGGTCTCTGTGCGATTCTTTCTATATTTACGAATGATGCCAGGAGCAATTTCATGCCGGTACCAAGGTTCAAACCGAGGATTGTGCACAAACTTGTCCTTAAATGCAGAAATAAGTCTTTCAAATGGATCTCTAACAATAAAAAACTTGAAGTATAAATTCAGTCTAAACAGAGGAAGGAAAAAAAAAAAAAGAAATTAAATAATTAAAGAAAATGTTTACCAAAGTGTTTAAAGTGCGTTTAGCAAAGTCTTACACAGCAACGTGAATCTTGCACTACTCGCATAGTCTGTCAATATTATAACCAACAGGACAAGAAATACAAGTTCTGTCTTCTTACTAACAGTTTTTATACGCAGTACAAAGTGGAAGTATTTCATTCTAGTTTTCACATTTTATTCAAACTGGAGGAGTCTGAATTTACTGGAGTTTATTCAAACTGGAGAACACAAATGATGCTGAAAGCTCTGAGTCAAAAGATATTTTAAACGTCATGTGATTAAGCTCAAGAAGCAAAATACACAAAGGCATGGAAAAAGTGGCTTGGTGCTGCTAAATGCATACAAAAGGCTGCATTTTTCACTGGCAGGTAGTTAGACAAATCACTTCCTAAGTAAACAAAGAATTCCGGTATTTTATTTGATGTTTTGCCGTGCTTTCAATAATGGCTGAGAACATTATTTTCATGAGACCAGTTTTCAACAGAATTTCACATTTTATTGTGATATTGTAGTATGTAATATTCTGTAGTCAGAGATCATCTGTAGGAGGAATGAATTGAAAACAAAGTTTATTTCAGTAAATAGCTGAGAAAGGACGTTTAGAGCCCAATCCACACTGAAGTAAGTGGCTAGACTCTTTCTAGCCTCAACAGGCACTTGTATCAATCTTCAGGTTCTCCTGACTCACTCCTAATCAGGCAGGGCTAGAGGTCAGCAAACTAGATCAACAGATCCACACCATCCCTCTCTGTACACCTAAGCTCTCTGACAATTTCAGAATTCCCAACCAAACCCATTTTATGCCTCTCCAGCACAACTTTTGTGGTGGGCTGACTGCAACAACCCAAATCATAATGGCATTCAACTTCAAATGCCCTAGCTACTGCTCATCCCCCAGCTGAACAGTTACTTTTTATATAGTGCTGCTCACAGGGACAGGGAATGGATCCATATTCTCAAGAACATAGTGACCATATTTCAACTTGCACGCTATCAACATAATCAAGTGACCCCATTTCCACAGGTACAGCTGTGACAAATGGATTTGTACCACTGAATGTAACAAACCTTGGGACTGAACTCTACTGATAGCTGACACCACATGTATAAGAGGCTGGCTCTTCAGAACGGCTTAATACCCACAAAACCCATGCAAGCACAAGCTTACAAGTGTCCGCTGTCATCTTATGTCCTGGTCTTTCCATGCTGCCACCCCTTACGAGGATTATATATGGCATAGGCTCTAGTAAACATGAGAGCAGACACAGTCAAAAATATAGCCAAAGTAATTTAGAAGGCTCTACTGCGGAGAAGTATTTTTTCTGCTTTGAGAAGAGCAAGAAGCACCCAAACAGGAAGATAAAGTGGTTCAGCTGAACAGACAATACTCCCAGGCTAAGAAGCACTGACCTTTTAAACTTACCCAGTTCAATCCCAATAAGTAAATTTGCCTGCAATGACAATGTTATGTGCAGGCAGTTAGATTTACTATATATACAAGGCACCAGGGTGGACCTTCCAACTAAACCTCCCCTTCTCAAGGTCAGCTATGTAACAGCTAGGCATGCATTGAACTACAGAAACCCTATATCCAGCCAGAGCTGGCTGGCTCACTTAACTATATCACCAGTTACACTGGTCTCCTTCAAAGCCAGCAGGAAGGTAGTGACAGCAACATCTGTGAGGACAATAGAATAGTGCCATAATACAAGCAGTGGAGCAGAAACCCAATTGTCCTCAATTCCAGATGTAGACTTTAGTTGCACTCTTGATTGCGCATAACACCACTGACTCCAAACCCCTCCCACACCCCTGCAAAGCCACCTCTTACCGCTTTTTAATTTCAGAGTCGCTGAAGGAGGACAAGCGTGGAAGGCCATTCTTCTCATGATCGTGCACAATATTTTCTGGGATCTCTTCTATGGAAGAAAAAGCTCCTAGACAAATCAAAAAGGGAGCGCAAGTGAATTTTTCAAGGGAAAAGAAGTGAGTACAAGCAGGTGTGTGTCTTTGGCTGACAGCTTTTTGCTCTACCATTCTCTTTTCTGGATTTTTAGCACTTACAGTTACTATGTTTAAAACTGTTAAATGGCGAGAGATTCTGACTGAGAAGCCAAAAACTGTTAAAATCCTTCAGGGTATGTGACATCAAGGTCCAAGACCAAATGGCCTCAAAACTTTCAGAAAAGCATGTTACACAAATTTCATCAGCAATTATGTCTAAGCCTGTAATTCCCTACCTCACTGTCCCCATTCTCCTTCCCTCTGCCCACACATACAAAAGGAGGAAGACTTTGAGGATTAACTCCAAAGAAGGAACCGGCTTTTTTGCTGACAATCTATCGCCAACAAAAAATAAATGCTGCTGGCTGCTTTTGGAACTGCTTCAACACAAAAGCACTTCGCTGTCAGCATCTATGAAGTTCTTTTAACAACTACACTATGCTAAAACAAAAATTTCAATCATACAATACTACACAGCTTAAAAACCACTAACATTAACAATAAAAAGTCTCCAGATATTAATTTCTGCAAGCACATAAGTTGACAAGAAAAATAACGTCACTAAATTCTGATGCATTTATTTTAAGATCCTGATCCTGGAAGTTTTTATGACCTTGAGAATTATCTCACGTGGGCCCCTTGGGCTTTAGGTGTAAGCCTTCACACAACAGCATCATTTCACGGTATCAACCTGCAACAACAGCAGGGTGCTACAAAAAAAGCTCTTTAGATGAAAGTCTCTTGGCCGTCTCTGTTTCAGAACTGCAGTGAATAATCCACACCATTCAGCAGCTCAGTTTTGTAATTTGTTGGGTTTTTTTTCAGGGGGTGGTGGTGGTTATATTTTATTAATTTGAGTTTTCTAATTATATTTTTTGGTACTTTAGGTGAATTACATGTGGACAACAGATGCCAGAATAGATAGCCTCAGAAACTGAAAACTTGCATCCATCCAGAGCACAGTTCTGTACAAACAGTAGCAGAGTTAGCTGCCCCACAGTGCCACAGCTACGCTTCTCCATCCTGAACCTCCAAATACAACTTAGGTACTCAGACATAAACTATTCTCCCTGAAACATCAGTCCCACCTGCCGCAATTACCCAAAGAGGAGAAAGTCAGGTCAACAGCAGCAGTAGCCTTTGTCAGCAAACACTAGTACACTGGCAGCTCAAGGCAGAAGAGACCAGTGTTTATATGGAAACAACTTTCTGTCATTATCCAACATGCCAGAACTAGGAAGCTCAAGGTGAAAGGTTCCCTGCTGGTAAGACATGAATTATCCTTCACTGCATGCAGCCAACAATTCCTGTCTGTCCTGAGCTATTCTTTGCATGTTATCAATGTTAAATTCTGGTAAGAGCAGGTACTTCTACTATACTCATACAGTTTCATATTTAGTACTTTCTTGCAGTGTGGCTTTCATAGGTATTTAAGACACATGCCCATATCTAGGCATGTGCCTGTCTTTGCTGGATTTTTAGCTCCCGTCCATATATCAAAGTTGAAACTAATATTAAAGTTTTTAAGGACATACTCTTCACTACAAAAGTTTTGCCAATTTGTGACTGTTTCCTTCTGGGTGTGCAAACTACTTCATACAAGGTAAAGAAAATATAAAAAAACACCAGTACAGAGCTGGCTGTTCACAGGGTGCTTCTCATAAGAAAGCTGGGTTTACAATGCTCAGGATTTGTCCGCACCTTGGTGAGTTATGCCATCTGCAAAACCACAGAAGGACCTCAACTGACCTGACTATAAGTAGCAAATTCACAGCCCTAGTGCACAGACAGGAAAGAGGGTCTCATGTCCAACAAGACTGTGTTATGTTAAATATGATCACGTTAAGTTTGTATGTGCAGGTAGTGGTACATTAGAAAACCTTGAGGAAATGCATTATTTGTATTGGCATACCAGGCTACTAGAAGAGGATGGCAGACTACATGCATACAGGCAGCGTTCACCCTGTAGATTGTTTTTCAGACAGACAAATCCCTTTACTCCTTCTTCTACAGTCTAACATACCTTTGTTGACCAAACTATTGCCTTAAGCAACTCAGAATCTTCATAACTCCTATGATGGCTTACTGATAGCACCCACACAAGATTTCAGCAGTAGAAAACAACAGCAGCTGCCAAGTTTTAACTAGCTTTAAGAATCCTAGTTAAAAGTGAGTGGCCTTAAGTCAGAAATTTTATATACTACTGTTTCTTAGGGAATTGTGATACCTTGTAATTCACTTGTTTCAAATTCTACAGATTAGTGCCACCCTTCAAAGATAACAGATATACCTACCACATGCATATGGGTACTCTTTCATGATTCAAATCACTTTTGAGCCAAGTAATAGCAATTATTTATTTTCACAGAAAGAACAGGTGTATTTTCATTAAAAGATGTTTTGAAAGGACTAGAAGCAACCATGAAGAATGAAAAACTGAAATTAAGCATCAGTGTCAGAAAAGCAGAAAGAATCCATTCTTGTGATGTCCCAGTTGGACCAAATTTGTTCTTTCCTCCTCCTCAAAGAAACCCACACACCCACAACAGAGTAGATACCATTTAAAACGATCAAGACTTTTTTCCACTGAGTGTTGCCCACTTTTGGCGTCTGACAAAACAGGATCTTGTGCTTGTCACACACAAATATTCGGTCCAAGACGAATTTGGAAACTGCAGTGTGAGAGAGATCTCTCAATGCAGTGTCTCTGCAGACATTCCTGAGAAGCTCAAGTCTTTCCATATGAACCAGGGGTTGACGGATCAGATTTCCAGAAAAAGCTTTTCCAGTTGGCTTTATGAAATGCAGAGGGGAAAGAAAAAAAAAAAAGTGCAAGAATTTAGTTTTCAGATCAAATTCTAAAGTATAAAAATACCCAAACTGTGCATACTAATGCCTCCCAGATTAATGATTAAAACACTGTTACATATTAACTAAACACGTAGCACACAGTTTCCTTCTGGTGCTGCTGCTGTACACGTTGGTTCAACTCTTAAGTCTTTATGTAGTAGAAAGTAGTAAGAGCTTTTCCATTCAATTTAAGTCTGCTGCAGAGCAGCAGGGTCTTATCTGTGTGGATAAAACTTGCCTTGACCAAATACTGGAACTCCCACGAAGCTTCAACAGCCAGTAAGAAAGCTTCTGAGGAGTTAGGACAGGAAATTAAACAGAAATAAACTTTAATCTCTGAAAAGATGGGGCTTAGAAATGCTGACCCATCTGGCTGGGATAGAAGAATTTCAGATAAAAGTTCTGTGCTGTTTTCTAGCACCTGTATTCATTCACTGTTTCCATTTATCCAAGCTGCAAAAAATTAAGTGGACAAAAATTCACACAATGAGCATCAGTGCTTACTGTGGCAAGTAAGAGAAGCAGGCAAGATTCCCCTCCCCAAAAATGGTTGAACTGTTTGATGTATCTCATTTTTCTGAAACTAAGACAGAAACCATGACCACCTCTGCCTCATGATTAGTGGGGAGAGGAAAAAGGAGCTTGTCTGATTAACAGGTAATGAGAAATTTCTACTGACAAATCTTGCCCCTTGCACTAGTTGATTTACACAGTTAGCAATCCCCAATATCAATACAGACTAGGAGATGTACTGACTGACAGCAGCCCTGCAGAGAGGTACTTGGGGATACCAATGAATGAAAAATTGGATATGTGCCGGCAATGTGCATTTGTAGCCCAGAAAGCCAATCGTATCCTCAGCTGCATAAAAAAGCAATGTGGCCAGCAGATCAAAGGAGGTGATTCTGCCCCTCTGCTCTGCTCTGGACCTAGAGTACTGCACCCAGCTCTGGGGTCCTCAGCCCTGGAAAGACATAGACCTGTTGGAGTGGTCCAGAGGAGGGCCACAAAAATGGTCAGAGGGCCGGAACACCTCTCCTACGAAGAAAGCCCGAGTTAGGGTAGTTCAGCCCAGAGAAGAGAAGGCACTGGGGATTGCGGCCTTTCAATGCTTACAAGGGGGTTATGAGAAAGACTGAGAGAGACTTTTTACTGGGGCCTGTAGTGATAGGACAAGGGATAATGGTTTTCAATTGAAAGAGGGTAGGTTTGGAATAGATAGAAGGAAAAAAAAAATTCCCAAGAGAGTGGTGAGACACTGGAAGAGGTTGCCCAGAGAAGCTGTGGAGTTCCATCATTGGAAGTGTTCAAGGTCAGATTGAATGGAGCTTTGAGCAACCTGATTTAGTGGAAGACGTCCACCCATGGCAGGGGGGTTGAGCTAGATCATCTTTGAAGGTCCCTGCCAACCCAAAACTATTCTGTGATTCTATGATTTTAGGTACAGTATCCAAGCTACACATGAAAAAGGAATGATTTTACTTTTTGTCCCAATCCTCCATAAAGAAAAAAACTCACTCTACTTTTTCTGTTTGTTACTCTTCTTCAGTATCACTTGGTCAGAATGTAATCTGAACCGCCTGACTGATTATTTATCTGTCAGAACAATTCCTTTTGCATGCAACCAGGATTAATATTATTGTTCTGCCTTTCATGCTGTCAGGAAGTCAAGAGGGATAGAATTAGATTCAGAAACCTTATTATCCTCTTCCTACAAGTGAAGGAAGGTATTAAAACTCACTACACCAATCTGCCAGCCTTCCACTGAACAAAGTGTTTCTCTCAAGTATTTTGAGGATAACTTATATTTCATTTTTTTTTACATATGAAAACAAGAAACATCATGTTTTACGGAAACCTACCTTCCATGCTTCACCACAAAAATACTCTAAACATGATGACTTATGTAACCAACAGAAGAAAAAACTGGACTTAGCCCACTGTGCAACTAGTCTCAAATTTACATTTGCGTAAGAGATCTTCAGAATTCCCTTGTAAATTAGCAAGTACCACATTCATTCTGCTTTATTTCTGAAAGCACAGAACTATGCATCGAAAGGATCAACTGATACTGAATACCATTGTGTTCATGTTCTACTTTGGAAAAACACTGAGATGTGAAGCACAAAGAGTACAAAACATGAAAAAGGAATGGAGATTGATAAAAAGAATCGGAGAGATTGGGCAGAGCACTAAGAGAATAAAGACATAGGCTTGCCCTCAAGAACCACAAACCTGATGGCTATGACAAGGCAGAATAAAAGTGATCAAAAATTGGGCCATTATATTAAAAATCTGGCAAAAATTACTGTCTTGACTTGATAAAGGAGTACTGTAACAATTTTCTCCTCAAAATCGAAACACATTAAGTTGAATCACTGGGATGAAACAAGACAGCAGGTTACAGTAACAAACTAGCTTTGTGAAGCTAAAATGAATTCTGCTTGCGCTATCTAAATAGAACAGTCTGAATAAATAATTCCTGTCCAGCAATTTCTTTCAACAATGGGAAGCCCTTACTTAACCTCTTATTTTCTCCCACTCTTTTAATACATGTAACCCTTATCTCAACAGTATGCACCTGGAATTCTTCAGGCCAATGTTTCTCCTCTGGCATATGTACCTCCTCCACTTTTGTCACGGCTGTCAGTATCAATGGTTCTTGCTTGGCACCATAGCCTAAAGAAGGACGAGAGAGAAAAGCATTACAGAAGGTGGGGGGGAAGGCAACTATTTCTGCTTTACTAACACAACTGAACATTACTTTTTGTATTAAGCTTACAAAACATGTTCCCAAATGGGAAGATAACAGATAAGACATGAGACAAACTATGAATATTTTAAAGAATATACTCTGGGGGAATTTTGGATACAACTTCTGTTGAGTTTTATCAAAGAAACATGTCCATAATCTTTTACTTTGGTCTTTTTTAAACAAACTGTGCAGAGAGACATAGAAATCATAAATCCAAGTATCACGACTGACAGACTGAGTATATTATATGGACCTGAGAGTAGGAGATTCTTATTCTTCAATAAACTTTCCAAAGCACATCCAAATAAAAAACTTACTCTATCAGGTTTCTTCCTCCCCTCAGATCAGTACATTTCTTCTGTTGTAAACTCTTAAACATTACCAGAATAAAAGTGTCATTAATGACCACCTTTGATTTCTTTGGTGCTCTAAGTAAACACCTCTACCCAGCAAGAAATACAAGATCTCCTCTTCCTTTATTACTGGACTGATGTCCTTCCTTAGAGACTCCCACAACAAAAGAACAAACTCAGGTGATACTCTTGTTCTTTCTTAATAATTTTAGGGCAGCTAATAGTTAGAGACCAATTAAAGTATGTAAGGGAAGAACCCTTTGCATCTTTTGCAATTGGTATGCCACAGGAAAACTAAAAAAAAATAACACAAGGCTCTAGCTTTACTTTACATGGTGTGGAAAGATCAAAAATAATTTGAGGCAGCTTTTACTACCTACAAAGCAAAAAAAAAACCCAAAAAAACTTATTTCTTCACTATTTCCATCCACACTGGCCTATTTTCCCCTTTATATAGTTTCTTCTGTGAATAATCTTTCTTTGGCTTCATCCACAGTGGTTTACTGTTTTGTGGTCAAGAAAATGTATGTACTGCCTGTGTCCTTTTCTTAAGGGAGTACTCTACTCTGCCTACACCAGATTTTAACAAAAAGCGTACATGGAAAAGAAAGTTAAAACACGGACTTACTTCACAGTATCCTGTTGTAAAATCAAAGCAATCTGATTCAGTGAAAGAGCAGCTAAAGTATCTTTCATTATTACTAGGTAAAAGCATGCCTGCAGCTGCTACTAGAAATGATGAACTGAAACTTGTTCCTTCTCATTAAGAAGTTCCTATTGCTCACGCACCTGAGACATCCGTAAAAGGCTTAAACAAAAGAACATGGATTCATTGAGCATCTGCTGCTGTTGTTCTAGCTGCTAAGTAGACATATCCGAATAAGGAAAATTTCTGACAAGCCATATTTTATTAAGTCTATAAGAGTTCCTTCAGATCGGCCATCCTGTTTGGACTTTCTCAAAAATTCTGTTGGTATATTCAAATTACTTCCTTTCATTAGTCCCACTACAAACACTGGTATCTCCAACACATACATACACTCAGCCATAGTCATGCCTTTGCAGGACTGGAGCTTAAGAAATTATACCATCTTCTGCTCAGAGACCTATTCAAAGGGGAAGGAAGATTCAGCAAAGGAAAAAAGGAAGAGAAAGGAAAAAAGGAAGAGAAGGGAAAAAAGAAAAAAAAAAAGAAATTGGCAAGCCAAGATAATAAAAAGCAAGTAAATGCAAAGGGTATATTCTTAGCCTTTTTTTTAAACTACACTTTAAACTTCCTGACAAATTCTGATGCAAAGAATCACTCAAAGAACACCTGAGCTGAGAAACAAGAGTTGGCATAGAATGAAGTACTGGAAGATTTAACTACCTAACGTAAGACCAGCTTATTTGCAGATGTACTAGGGCTCAAACACAGCTGGGACCAAGTAAAGCTAAGTTAGCCTACAGTTCTCATCTATAAGATTTGCTGAACAAATCTCCACACAAGAGGTATGCTATTTAAAGAGGTACACCCAATATATTTATCAACTATCAAGTCACTGAAACAAATGGCACTAGTGATGTCAGTACTTCAAAAGTTACACATTTTTTCCATATCTTAAAGAGATCTGTATTTCTGCATCTTCCTACGACTGCAAGTCATGTCATCACCTTCACCCTGAAGTCTCTGTAGGATGGCTTTGTAACAGTAGTTCCTCAGCAGACAGAAAACTGTAACATGCTGTATGGTGTCATCAAATGGCTTAAATTCCTCATCAGCTTACTACCATCTGGGCTACTTAACCTAAGGAAAAGCCTATAAGCTGTTTGTCAGTCAAACAGCAGAGGATAAAACTGAATGCAAGAAGCAGGGCAGAGGTGGCTAGGCTAAGTGCATTGCAAATGAAATAAAACTTTCCACAAGTTTTACATAATACTGCAGCCACAGGACAAGCAGTCACAAGATGACAGAAACTACTGTCATGTGAAATGAACCCTTTTGATTCTTGTGAATCTCCTTTGTCTTTGAAAAGGTAATTGTGCTCTGTGCTTTGCTTGTCACTTCTAGGGGATAAAGGTACTGAAACTGAAGGTATTTGAAAAAGCAGGCCTCACAAGACAGTACTGCCAAACATCATCCCCTCTGTTCTTAACCACCAAAAAAAGACATGATGTTAGTTTTGCAGACTTCTACCAAGACAAGCAGAAATTGAGTATCAGCACTGTCACTTCAAGAAATTTAGTTGCTCTGTTCTCAATTCTACTGAAGAAGTGGTAACATGCCAAGAACTACTTTGCACAGAAAGAGTATTTGCATGAAGCACTATTCATTTTTCTGTTCCATACCAGACATTAAAATTGAACTTACCATCTGGGTCTTTAAAAGTCAATGTGATAAACTTGCTAGCAACCATGAACATGAATATCACCCAAAAGCATGCAGCTAGCAGCAGCCACTGGTGGTGCATGTTGTCAGACATGAGCCATATAAAGCTGTTGCTTCCTGTTTGAAAGAGGAAAGATCGACACATCAGTTATTATTGTTCCAGTTTAGAAAAATACTTTCCATTACAAAAATGACTAAACTCTAATACACGTGTGTCATAAAACATAGCTGCAGATGTCATTTCTTTCTTTTTGGCTGGGTTTTTAACCAATGTTAAGGCTGACGCAATGTAACTGCCAGCTTCCCTCCTCCTTCACCCCTACGTACACATTCCCAGTCCCCTCCCTGTGCTGGAAATAGCACCAGCTGGCTGGCTGCTCACGGAGACAGACAGCAAACCCCCTGATTTTTTTAGTTTATTTTTTTATTTAACTTTGCAAGACAGCTTACTGTAAGAAAGGAAGGGAGAACAAAGAAACCTCCCTTCTCGGTGGTAGCTACTCAGCAGATCAGCCAAACTGTACCATTAACAGTATTCTTAGTTACCCCAGGTCAGGTAACATGTGCTCCTCCCCTGCCCAGCCTACATGAATTACAGGCTGGAAGCCGTCGAGCCAGAACACTAAGCTTAACCTGACAAAATATTTAAATATATTAATGTCCCTTCTCATCTTGTCACTTTTATCAACTGCACTTGTCACTAAGTATCAACCACAGGTACTGGAAGACTTTTTTATTGCCATCATGCTAAGCACTATCTACGTAAAGGGTTCACTTGCAGCAGCGTCTACTACCTGTAGCTGCATCCCAGCAGGTAAGCCTTAAAGATAGGACTTCCCCAGGAGTGCCAGAAGGGTTACCCAAACAACTGAGACCACAGATGTAGCATGCAAAGAAACCACAAGTCTTACTGAATCCAAGCAGACTGAGGATGGTGATACCGCACTGTATTATGAACACATGGTGTCTGCCCTACCTTGCAGTTTGTAAGTTTGCTCTGAACACTTCTTAGCTTCATTTTACGAACTCATCCTAATAAATTGTTCTCTTTTATGGTTAAAAGTTACGACACAATATAAGGAAACCAATTACAAAGACGATTTAAGTCCCCAGCCATTAGAAGAAATAGAAAATTTTAAGCTACATCTTTAGCTGAATTTCCAGCCTCTTGATGGGCAACGCACCCAGGGTAGCACTGGGGCCAACACCAAGTATCTGTGAAAGTTTCACTGCAAAATTTAAGCTTCCATAACTAAAAAAACCCTAAACCAACAAAAAAAACCTAACAGCAAACATCGCTGCCTACCTACCGAAACCTGAGACACCTCACTCTTGAATACTTATCCTGCAAAAATAAAGCATCATTGTGTCAGTTGTTGCTGGAGACGTAAGACAGCCGAGGGCCTGAACTTAGGTGCTGGTAAGTGAATGCTTCCTTTGAAGGATGCATACAACACACTTCAGAACACTTAACAGAAGAGGTTCTAACACAAAAACCTCATACAATGAGATCCTCTCAAAAGTCCTGTGAGGTTTGTTGCTTGTAGCGTCGGGAAGAACAAAAAACCAAAATACCCATGTAACCAGCAACAGGATCAAACTCAGTCCTAAAGTAGACACATGCAACTTCAATGAGAGTCACATCTGCATGATTTGTGATCACACTTCCTATACAGCCACTTCAGTGAATTGCCAGGGAATGAAAGAGATTGCCCTCATTCCCAGCTAAGATGCTAAAAACATGCTAGTTAATACTTCTATGCAAACGTGTTAAGTTTTTCATTCACATACCAAATTCCACCTTCTTCATTCCCACAAAGCTTCAATAACAGAAGTGAGCCTAGTTCTAACATTGTTTCAGCATGTCCACCTGCAACATCATTTCTACTGCTACAGGCGCTGATTGCTTTTCCAACTAGCTTTTGCCTTGCAGCAATGCAAGTGTTTCCAGGAGGGGTTCTCGCTGCAGCTGACAGAACTGAAACATCTTCAGGGTATGCTGAAAGCCTGTGCAGGCAGACAAGCAGCTCCAGAGTTGGGACCCCAAAGACGTATGTGAAATGGGCGAGAAGAAGAAAAGAACGTAATATACCCAATTTAAAAAAAAATCGTAATTTTTAGCTAGGGTGGCAGTGTTGAGGCCTATTTTTATTTTCTCAGTGCAATATTTTTCAGTTTGACTTCTGAGAGGTCCTTTTTTTCCTTCTTTCATGATTCCATTTTTAAGTACTTCTCCTAAAAACACTGCATTTAAGGTAAAAAGATGCAACTGTCTTTTGGACAATTACAGGTGACCTCCATGAAGATTACATTTGTCATCTCCTGTTTTATGCTGCACTTTCTAGCTGCCAACTGAGCATGCAATGTCCGACACACGTTATTCTTCAACATCAAATACGGTTAGCCATGAAGTATACAATATATGCATACAAATAATATGGCATGAATTCCAGAGCACTAACCTCTTTCCAGCTAAGTAGTTCAAAACTTATTCTTATCCTACCATTGCACTAGTACAAAACGTGCCCCAAGTTTCATGCTGAAAATGATGAGGTCCATCTCTCATTTAGAGCACTGACATTTATCACCTTTGTTTTCAGACATCACAATAATTTCAAAAATTTTCCAACTCTCACAAATGAAAGAAACGCAAAATAGATGTTAGGACACAAAAGGTAGCAGTGACCTTTCTACTTTTTGGGTAGCTCTGCTAAAACCGTGAGAACCATTCAACATTGAAAATACAAACAAACCTGTCTTCCAAGGCAGCAGACGGACAGAAGCTTGCAGAGAACATTCTGCAGGAGGAGAACTTCTTTCTAACCACCAGATGCAGGTTTTTCAGAGATATAACGAATGGTATGGGCCAGACCTTTCTGTATAACCCTGTATATTTGTTCTATATAAAGAATGGTAAAAATGGTCTGCAACATTTCTAGCATCCCTGCTAGTCTGCCCACTTTTATAGTGGTGATGGATGCACACCATTCAGTGAGGATTATTGATCTATATTCCCTTACGTAATTCACGTATTGGATTTCTAAGAAGTTGTGTAAAATGACAGGGGGAAAGCAATTTCCACGTCCGCTGACCTGAAAAGCTGTTAGCACACACAGGACCCTGCTGCTAGATCATGTGCTCTAGGGATAGGAGAACAACATTTTAGCCAAAAACACCTACAAGCAGCATTCTACTTACCTCAAGGACTGGACTGAAAGGGGACAGAATTGCAGTCATATCCAAAACAACCACCGCTATTACCCTTCAATATGTCAAAGCTGAGAGGAAAATATTAAGCAGTTTTGTCTTACTCGTTTTTTGATGCACACAACAAATCTGCAACCATACTCCTCAGTGGTAAGAGTCTTGTCAGAGGATCTGTCATAATGTAATTACAATGGCTAGCACTGTTACTTCTAGCACCCTAAACAAAACTACATTTATATCAGCAGCTCATGACTTGTCTCAAGCAGCAGGACTGTTCAAAACTGTATACAGGAGTAACTCAACCATTACACTCCAATGCAATGACTAGTAACATTTTAAAAATAACCTGTGTATGTTGTTTCCCTTTCTCTAGCTTCTTCTTTAATATTTTTACTGTGTTCACATAAGGTAATCACACTTCCTGTTATATCTCCAATCTTACTGCATTTCTGTTGCCTCTCCTCTTACCTTCTAGTGAATATATACTAGCTTCTATTTTTGGGGGATTGTTTTTTTAGCTTCCTTCAGCTCCCAAATATATCTTTTACTTCTTCTTCTCTAAAAATATTTCTTCTTTACAAGCAGAAAACCCAAGAAAGCTGTTGAAGGTTTAGTCCATTTTCTCACAATGAAATACGCAGGGATTCTTAGGTTACTCCTCCTCCCTCTTGTTGCAACGCTTTTTAGGAGCACAAGGTCCCCAAACGCCTTCTCTCCATCCACTCCTCTGTCCTTCCCTCCCTGGGCTACTGACCCCAAAGACAAAATGGCCACATAACCCTCGGGTCAGCCAGATGCCAGTTTTGCCTGAGAAGAAATGGGACTGCAAACACACACACAAACACAAACCAAAGATCAGGACACAGACCACGGCAAGCTTGACCCGTTACCTGGAAAAGGCACCCGTATTTTGCGGTAGACTGCCATCTTCATGTGAATGATGGGACAAAGCAAGAAAATCTAAACAACAGTAAAAGTCGGTGCCCAGCCTCTACTGTGCAGCTTATGCTGCTTGGACAGGGGCTGCCGGGCAGGACAGTCCCTGCATGCACGGTGACCAACAGTGGCACACTGGGAGCCTCAGACCACCAACCACCTACCCATCAGCACACGACTGACCGTGGAATTTGAAATGGAACTGGTAACGAAGGCCAAAGAGCAGCTAGCTGGGATATCTAACCCGTTTTCATCAAGTTCTCCTTTGTGTAATCTTGAGGAGACCTGGGCGATTTATTACACTTAAAAAAAATAAAATAATGACTGGGACTAAAATCTATCACACTTTGGTGAGTCGTGTGGTGCCACTGAACGTTATAACAGGCGTTTCTGAGGCCGGTTCTTCCCTGCGGCTCTCCTCACCCCGCTGGCAGGCGCAGGCCCCTCGCCGTGCCCCCCAGCCCCCGCCGGCCGGCGCAGCGCTCCCTCCGCACGCACCACCCACCGGCCAGCGGGGCAGAACCGACTGCGGGAGCAGCCGCGGAACCCGCCCCAGCCGCGGGCAGGCTCCGGCTGCGCCAGCCCCGCGACCCCGAGCGGGAACGGCACCCTGCCTCCCCCCGCCCGACGGGCGCCGGGTCCGCCTCCACAGGGCTCCTCACCGCCGGGAGCGGCCGCGGCTCCCGGGGCTCCCCCAGGGCGCCCCGCGCTGCCCACGGGAGCGGTATAAAGAGGGGGGCCCTCAGAATACGGGACGCAGCCGTGGCCTGGCGGGCAGGGGGTGAGCCGAGGCAGAGCCCAGCCCACCAGCCGGGCTCCGGGCGCACGGACCGGGGCTGAGCAGGCGTAAACTTTTCCGTTCCGGCCGAGGAGGCGGGCAGGGCTTCCCCTCGCCCCCGCCAGGCAGAAGCAACAGACGCCCGCAGCACCCCCTGGCTACCTCGCCCGGCCGGCCGGAGGAGCCTCTGCCCGAGGCTGCCGGCCGCCGGGCCTCCCCCCGCGGCCCTCCCCAGCCCCGCCCCAGGGACCGGGCCTCCCTCGCAGCGACCCCTCCCCTGCTTACCGGCCCTCCAGCGCCGTTCCCCGCAGCCTCGGCCCCCAGCGGCTGGGCGCTGCTCCCGCCGGGGGCCCGCCTCACTCGGCGGCGCGGCCGGCCCGCTCAGGCGGCCCCGGCTGCTGCTGCATCCCCCCCCTCCCGCCCGGCTGCGGGCGGCAGCGACAACGGCGGCGCCTCCCCGCCCGCGCTCAGCCCCTGCTGCCGCCGCCCGGCCCCGCCGCCGCCTCCATTTCCTCCCGCCGCGGGCAGGCCCCGGCCTCGGCCGCCCCCCGAGCCCCGCCGCCGCGGCGGAGAGGAAGGTGAAGGCCGCCGCGGGGACGGCTCGCTTGGGCTCCGAGGAGACGCAGCGCCACACCCGGCCGCCCGGAGGCGGGAGGGAGGGATGGAGGGCGGGCTGCTCTGGGCCGCCCCGCCTCGCCCCGCCTCGCCTCGCCCCGGCGGCAGCGGCCGTCTCAGCCGGCGGCCCGGGCGCGACCCCCGGCGAGGGTGCGGTGGCCGCTTCTGGCCGGCCTCGGCCCTTACCCCGCCGCAGCCCCCGGCCCGGGCCCCCGCGGCCCCCCGGTGGCTTCCAGTTTTCGCAGGGCGGCTGGTGCTTCTCGGCGGGGTCGACGGCCACCGCTCAGCTGGACTCACCTATATACTTGTGTTTGGGGCTTTTTGCTATTAAAAATGTCTTTAATAGGTCCCTAACGTTTGTGTTTCAAAAAAAGAAAGCTGCAAATGCGACTTTTGTGCACCTGCAGGACACCAGTACCCACAAATCCCATCAAAACCAGATGCTGGTGATGGGCCTGTTTTTAACAGCTATTTAAACAACTTTCGGGGATGTATCACAGTGCGTGGCTGTAGGGATGTGTTATAGTGCTGAGGTGGTGGTTCCTAAACTCTGCAGAAATTAAAAATGGTGGCCCAGGGCCCTCTGGATGGTGCCTGGAGCGGAGGGTCATCCTAGAGCGAAGCCACCCCAGTTTAAAGCTCATCGAACGCTGATGGCATGTCTTCTGGTGTGAAATCAGGTGATGGAACGCTACGGACAGGTTTTATCCTCTGACCCCAAAATATGTCCTGTTACCTGACCCAGCACACAAACTGATGTAGTATGTCTTCTTGTGTCTGCCCACCAGAATTAATTTGCCCACTGGGAACTGGTAAATTGGGGGGGAGGGGGGGGGGCACATGGAAATCCCATCTTTCAGGTGAAGAATCCGAATAAACAGCATTCTACAGGCAGTCCTGTTGATCAGTCCAAACTAGTCATACAGGCATGCTGCGTGAGAAGCCCTTGCTTCCAGCCTTCATCTCTTCTTCCCAAGTATGTTGTCTTAAGAAAGACCCATACAAACAGGATCATTTCGAGCTCAGTCATGGGAGAACTGGGAGCCCCAAAATCCACACAAGGAAGAAAACATGACTGAGAAATCTAACTGGATTTTTAGGCTTTGGGGAATGATCCCTGAATCCCAGGCCACATGGTCTGATGTCCACGCTATGCAGGGTTCACCCCCTCTGCAGTAAACCGCTGCAGTTCATGCTACCCAGCATTTCACCCCAGTTTGTCTGTGAGATTTTGCGTGGAGAATGTGAAACAAAATTGCTAATTATGGGATTGTGTAAATAAGTAAATACCCAAACAACATCTAGTCCTTTGAAGCTGATTTGCCATGGAAGACTTGAACCCTAATAGTCATGCCCTAAACCTTAATGAAGTCTGTAACGGGCACAGGGAAGCTTGCTGCAGGATCAGGGCCAACAGTTCAAGACAGGGCAAATTCAGAAGCGACACAACTGTAGTAGCAGTTTCTGTTTGTGTGTCCAGTTATCAGTTAATGAAAATAATCCAACGGAAGTAGAGTTTAAAATGGTTTCACAGCTAAAAAATATATTGTAAATTTATTAGAGTCCAAATCAAAACTGATAACAAGCAAGTTTAATGCCTCTTCTAGAACAAGGGGGGAGAAGAAACATAGGTTAGGACAGGCAACCTTACTTAAGTACTCACCTCACATACTTTCCAGTCTCTCACTTCATAGTCTGCATGACCGTATGGAGTCTGAGACTCACTGACACACACGCACATGCGACTTGCATGGTTTCCACGTCTGAGTTGCAGGTAGTAGAACTGTGTGCTACATTAGATGCCTCATTGAATGACCAAGAGGCAGCATTCCTCACTGTGAGAGGAGGATTTAGTGCCTCTTATTCATGCCTTTCCAGACTTGACTACCATGGTGCGCTATGCTATGGAGCAGAATGTGCTAATGAAAATGCATTAACAACTGCACGTTCAGTGCTATGCTGACAGCTGCTAGCCACCAGTGAAGAAGCAGAAACATAGATCTCACTGGGAATCAGTGGCCAAACCCCAGTAATCAGAGACCCGAGTTCTCTGCCTGAGTCTATACCAATATCTTGAGACACTGCATGCTTGTGACAGCCTCCCTTCCTCTATCTGTGAAGTAGAAATGGTGATAGTGATAGTTACCTTGTTGGCAAAGCACACTGGAAATCTGTGGCTGTCACCAGTCTGAATCTTGCACAGGTTAGAAAGCTGCTTTTTTCTTCAGGCTTCAGAGTGATGACTACAATTGCAGCCATGCACAGATTTATTAATAAGTGGTCTCCAGCTGTGGAACCAATTCCTGCCAGATTATCTGGCTCAACCCAAGTATTTTAACCTTTCAAGCATGTTGTTACTGACATGTATAATAATTAATCCACTATAAAAGGAACCAATTTTCCTAACTAAGCACAGTTAATAAGCTTTGTTGTCAGTAATTGGGCCTGAAAGTGTCTGATGAAGTTGAAGAATGTGCTGCATAGGCAACTGTACCGTTGGATTATACAGTTGCTAGTTCAGGCCAACAGGATTCTTGCTACTAATAATGCTAAACTGTAGTGGGGTTTAGTGCTTTAAATAGGCAGCAAAACCAACATTTGAGCCTGGGTTCTTTTTAATACTAGAGAATTTTTACACTGCCAGAGCAATATAAAGGACAATTGTGCTGGTGAAAAGTAACCCTCCTCTCTCTGGGATGTTCTGAAGTGACTGTGGCTTCCTCAGACATATGCTGCTAAAACTAATGGAAGTGATACACCCATTTTTCTCTGAGGATATGGGCCCAAAGTGGAAGATTTCATCTTAGTAACATGTTCAATGTTTATGCCATTAAAAAAGGGTTTTATGACCTAATAACTCTTGTATAACTTTATTCCAGGTTTCACGTTTCTCCTGGAAGAGTCTTACTTGCAAAAGATCAACATTTGCAGCTTGGCCAGTCAAGAGGACCAGGTGTGGCACTGGACATATGAACTGCAAGAGCAAGAAATTATCTGTCTTGATTGCCCTCAGTATGAATTAATTCTAAATAGCATTTATGCATACTGAAATGTTTAAACGAGTCCCTGTCTTGGACAAGTAATCAGTTTGCATTTTGAACACATCCAACCTAATCACACTGAACACACCTTCGTTTTCCCTGACCTTCCAAGTTCACCCTATTTGGCAGAAGCATGGGCTTGCCCATATTGTTAAACTTATGCTATGTTTATTTTTTGCTCTTTGCTGTTATTTCAGGTTTTAATCCAATGCCAATTATTAGGATTAGTCTTTAGTAGCCCTTTTAGTTATGCTTTGCCTCTGTGAGAGCTGACCTTAAGACAAGTCACCTGTTCAGCATCGAGTACTTGGGAAGAATTTTAAGTCAGCAGAAACACATGCTGTCCCTAGTGTACTGCCATTGTTAGTGAAATCACTGATCTGCTTCATGCCTGCATTTCTGTGGCATGATTGATCACCAAAAGAGATCTCTTATGTACAAGTATCTTGCTTTGTAACTGGGCAGGTGTGACACTTCTGACACGTAGTACATTTATTAGGGTGTGATCTTCATCACTAGATTCTGTCTTTCTGGAACTTGAGCAAGCTGGTTTAAATGTGGGTCTGGTTGATACATGACAGAACTTATGGAATACCTTCTGGCCTCCACAGTCATAAAAGACACTGCAGCAATCAAAAAAAAAGAGGCTGAGGAAAACAGCTTCATACAGATGCAGGATTTACTAGTATGGTCTACATATAATATATAAAGTATTATATATTTCCTGGATTAAACTTTATGTAAAATAACTTTAGCAAGGAGTGACCTATAAAGTGCATGTCTAAAATAGATGGTATATAGGAAAGACTCAGGTATGTGGAGAGATTGGGCAGCTTAGGGCTGATATCTGCAGCAAAATCAGACTGGCTTTAGCAGGGGCAAGGTCAGATCCATAAGCAGCAAATAAGACTTGTTTTCGTTTGAAGATTAAGTCCACTTTTTATTTCAGGGTAGAAGCAAGTTTTATCTCATGATAGCTGCCTTGGAAATTGGTAAATCTTTGTATATCATTACAACTATTTGATTGCCTTCTGAGTAGGAGACAAAAAGTTTAGACTGAGGCAAGTAGGTTGTTGGCTGAACTATCTAATTTACCTTGTATTCTTAAGACATTTAGTCTAAGCTGGTAGCTTGAAAGGGAAAACAGCTTTGTGGAGTTTATTAACAGCAATGAGCTGAACATGTTGCCAGGACTGGCTAGAGTAGCTAAGAACTACATTTAATTATCAAATCAATGTCAATTAAAATTGAACCAAATAATTCAAAATTAATTATATAGGTCATGAAATGAGCGCAGCCAACAAGCAAATTATCATGTCAATGTAGCAGGATAAATCTTTTAAAGATAAGTTTTTTAAACAAAAATCAGAAATAACAATTGAGTTTCAAGTCCCTGTTATGGGTGTTTTCCAAAGTAGAGAAATTAAGACAATTGACTGAATCAATTAGTATGCAAAACAAGTTACTTCAAAGTAACCTGCTACCCTCTTTTAACCCTGCTCTTTCCCCATGGCCTGAATCAGACAGCTGGATTTACTAACTTTTATTTCTCTCTGTGGCTGACAGAGTCAAAGTGGCAAGCAGCTGAGTCTTAAATTCACCTGTTGCATCCGCCAAAGGACAAATTAGTTCCAGACTATTTCCAGGTGACAAAGTTGCTGTGACACTGCAGGTATGGCACTCACCATCACTGTCATGGGACTGTGAGAAAAGAAAGAGAGGGGTGGAGGGAGAGGCAGAACCCAGGTCTCGTTGGCTAATGAATAGTGTTTTACATTAAATGGAACAGCTTTCACAGGGACACTGAGTGCTTCAGATAATTTATACTTGCTGGTTGGGCTGGCTCTTGGGAGGTGGCAGATGTGGTATCTATCAGGAAGAATTTGAACATTTGTTCCCCATATCCCTGTAGCCCAATAATTAACTAGGAACAGCACCACTCTTGTGAAGGCAAGAAGAAAATGTTCATGCCAGAAATTCTAGGCGATGTAAGTCTAGAGGGGTTGTCCTAAAATGACAGGCATTGCTCTACAATCTGAACTAAGGAAGGCATTCTGTGAGAGCTGGGACTTGACTTCACAGCTCTTGGCATGTCCTCCAGCCAAGGCAGTGCAAAGGCAGTCTGTGCTCTGGCCACAGAGGGTCACTCCCCAGGGCCTGTGGACTCCTGCACAGTGCAGCCCCTGTGCCTTACCCTTGGTGCCTGGTCCTCAGCCAAGAGCAATTTTGGAGCTCTTTATGTCTGACTGTTTCCAATGGAAATTAAGAGCCTATTTTTTTTCACAGAACCTGAAGCCTGGCCCATAATTTCCTTGATTCTTTATTTAAAAAGAAAAAGAGAGACACAAGGTGGAAATTCCTTGTGTTTTTAGGGGATTATTCTGCTGCTTTCCCGAATGTGAGCTGTTAATGCTACCATATGCCCTTGAGCTCACCATGCATGTTCAAATGCTAAAATATGAAAAAGAAAAAAAGGCACAAGGAACTTTCCTGGTCAACTTGTAGACAGAAATAGGCATAGGAGGAAGAGTTAAGAGGGAGAAGTTGAATTGTTTTGAAGAACGTGGTCTTTGGGGCTGCAACACAGTGGTCAGCAGAATTCTTTGGCTACTGAAACTTATGTTGAAGTTTCTTGCCCTTGAAAACAGAGACAACAGGCCCACAAGATATTCTAGCTTTACCTTTATTTTTTGTGGCAAATTTTTGTTTCCTTCAGCTTAATGTTTCCCAAGATATTAGTGCACAGCCAGTCCTGGGCTGCAACAATAAAATCTTGTTCTCACTAAGGTGAGAATACATGGGAGACTGTCTGTTTGAAAGGTCTCATTTTTAAAATAAGCATTGTAAGCAGTTGTGGCAACAACCACCAAGGAGAGCCCTGAAAATATGAGGGGCTTGGTAAATACAGAAAGTTGTATGACACAGCTTTCAGCCTCACTACAAGGAAAAGGCTGGAGAGTGTAAGGTGATTCAACACTTAACATAAAGCTTTGACATCTCCTCAAGTATAACTGATGGTCATCAACAAACTTCTCCATTTATTCAGCTCACCCTAAGAGCAGTTGATGGAACTGCATGACCACCAACCATTCATCAAACCTTATACCAGGACCAGCTGTGATAGCTCCACCATAAGAAGCATGATGGCTTATCCCCAGGAATTTCTTCATCTAAAAAGACGGAGAATGATTTTACATCTTCTTGCTATGCATTCAACTTAAATGAAATAGGGTTAATGAGATAAAATCTGTATTCACAGACAATCTCTTAAAAGTATTTTAAGATACTCAGTTACAAAGCACACAGTTACATGAAGTCATTGTTGCTATTGCAATTGATATTTGATAATTAGCAATATTGAATGTGCCAGTTTTACACTGCAAACAAAGAAAAACATCATTGTTGTTTAATGTATTACACTATGCTTTGTATCCATCACTGTAGTGTTCAAAGAAGTATCAGAATGTGTTTTTTCAGCTGATGCTGATGCTCTAAATTGCAAAATCTACAACTGAACTCAAAATGATGGAATGAATTAAAAAATGACCAAACCAAGCAAAGATGTGGTTTTCAAATACGAAGTAAGTGTTGTCACAAAAAGTGGATTTTTAGTGATCCAGGATACCATCTTGGAGCACAGACCCTACTGACATGACTGTTCTCAGTTCCTTTATAAATATTGTGGATAGCCCAGATCAGCTGTATTAAGCATTCTTCCTCTTGCAATCTAACATCATAAATTCTTATTGAATACAATCTTTTTTGACCATTCAGAGCCAAACTTTTCCCTTTCTTCAGCTGTCAGCTCTTGCTGCAGGGACTAAGTCCTCTGTTCATCTTCAGGCCCTGCTCACAAGAATCTTACAGAATCACAACTATTTCTTTTTTTAGAATAAGGGACACCCCAGCCCTGCATTTGGAAGCATCACACCATTTTAGGCATGTTTCCCCAGAAACACTGTCTTTATTTTAAGTTGTATTCCCAGAAAAGAAGAAGGCTGCCACCCACCCGCCCACTTACCAATTCCCTCTAGACATTCTATCCTTTTATTTTTGACATTATTTAACTAGTAAGCTTTCCCAGGTTTGAAAAAAGCACCAGAGCAGTTAGCATGTGCTTCGTTGCGATATCATTATTGCCTAATTTACATGCAGCTTCCTTGAGCACTTACTTCATTAAGGAAACCATGTCACTGAGCAGTGACATTGATCCAGCCAATGTAAAGAGGGCAGATTTTTTTGTTCTTCAGGAACAATAACAACAGCAACACACTGGGCCTCATTCTCTTGGGTAGCTCGTGGTGCTAGATTGTGCCTAGCACTCTTGCTGCTTAAATGCGCTCCTGTTACAGAAGTTGTTGGGTCATATCCATTTCTGCTCTTTTCTCAGGAATGTTGGTGGAGTTAGAATAGGGAAAATTCATTTTGGCTGTGTTTTCTCTGAACAGAAGGCGGGGAGCTCTGCTTGATTGCTTCTTTCTTTGCTTTATTGTCACACCATAGTCAGTATGAAGTTAACCTTAAGCCACTGCACACAGGTTTCATCTTATCCAACTCTTTCTCCCCAAAGGAAAAATCTCCTTTCTTCACTAGGATTTTACAACTGGATAAGTGAAGCACATTATTGATTCCATGGTGAAAATAAAGCTGCTTTAAAAAAATGTTTGTGAATGGTAGTTTTGATACCACAGTTCCTTTAGCACTGCCTTTCAGAGTTGCAGGGAATATCATGGACCAGAGCAGCAGCATTATTATAGGCCAAAAGCTCAGCAAATGACTAGAACCTGTCAGGCTACACTGTAAAGTGAACATGTAAATTTTTAAATTTAATGATAGCTTGGATTTTGGAAATATATGCAATACACTCTCTAGAATTTGTTTTTTTAAATTTTATTATGCATCATGAAGCATTAATATAGTCTTTAATGGTGTATCCTGCCTGGCTTCTTTAATGTTATACTCATATATCTTACTGTATTTCATCACAGATGGATTGGTTTTTAATGTTACATCCCTCCTCACTCTTCTATTAAACACTGTCTTCTTAGACACTGTATTGCTGGCCAGGAATATGATAACTTTTTCAACAGAAAGAAAATCTAACTTGCATACAATTAATTCTCCTGTCTCAGGACTATTCAACTAAACAAGAACAATGCGATCTCCAGTTTCATATGACTTCGTGAGAATCACATACCTCTAGCCATCTCAAATCTCTGAGGTTAGCATGGTAAACCAAACAGGATTAACCACTTATTACACTATATCTTTTTATACGAAGAAGTGATAAGATGCAGTCTCAACGTATCATCTTTGCTAAAACCTCATCCCTAAGATGTACTTGGGAGAAGGTGGCTGAGGTAACCATTGATGTGGCCACCTGTTTTCTTTCTGAGTTTTGGCTTTTCCTCCTTCTGTAGCAATTAAGTCTTTCCAGGTGAAAACCAGAAGTACTCTGCTTGTTTTTAAGTGTGGTGTCTTACAGCAAATTATACTGTGGAGGAAAGTCTGGCTTCTCCCCTTACATGCAGACAGGAATGCTAGAGAGGCTCCATCCTCTGCTTGTTTCTGGTAGTAGGGCTGAGACAGGCAGGTACTGTGTTTGACAGAATATGAGGACTAGAGTACTCCTTCGCTGAGTTAGAACTTATTTTTCCCTGTGGGTAGTCACTGTAAGAAACCTAGCTCTCCACTCTGTCATTATTTCCCTCAAGTCATGCTTATTCTCTCTCAAATTTTCCCCCTTCTTTTTTGGCTTTGGAGTAATTCCCTCTTTACTTTGGAGACTTCAGAGCCAAGAGGAAGTGCAGCATGCCATTTAAGACGGACAAGATGCATTCTTAAGATGTGTTACTACAAAAGCTCACCTTATTTCATGCACAATGTTGCTAGCATTGGGGGACGCTCAGGTGCATACAGGATGTCCAGGGGAAAACTGTTCATAGTTTAAAACAAACCAAGATTGAAGGGGTTTATTAACAGCATATAATTAATCAGCTATTGGTGAATAAACTACAACACTAGACACTCATAAACTGTTACTGAACTCCTACAAATTTTTGAACGCTTTTCTAATCCCCGAAAGTTCAAATCCTGCACAGGGAGTGGCAAATGCCCATCCCCTTCCCCTGGGTGTGGGGCTCCCCTCCCTGCCCACTTCTGCTTTGGGGGATGTGTCTGCTCTGGCTGTGTGCAAGCCCCCACTGCTCCTGACAACCCCCTGAACCCCCATGCTACTGAGGAAGCCCTGTTGGGCCACAGATGCAGGGTCCCTCTGCACTGCACCCACTGGCTCACCCCCCCACTGAGTGCTGGCTGTGTCCCCCGTTCCATGTGGATGCTGCAGCCTTGGTGCCGGGCAAAGGCTGTGGTGTTGTGGGACCACCCCTGGCACTGCCAAACCCTGCTCTGTTCCCATCACCAGGGCACTACCCTCTGTTACAAATTTTGGTGCATCTTCTGTACTTCTTTCAAGCTCACTCCCTTTTTTCAAAAGACTACAATTCCCTGTTTACTGTTAAATCTTGCTGATGTTCGTCTTCCTCTTTAGCAGCACCAGTTGGGGCAAATGTTCTCTCAGACAGTTTCTGGTGCTCCACTTGTTGACATTCAAGTTCCTTTTTATCAAGGGTGGTCCACAAAAGCAGTCCCACACACAACATTTTGCTGGCAAGAAATACTTACAAAGAGAAAGTAAATGCAGATGAGGGATAGAAGCTACAAGATGTCTGTAATCCTGCCACCATGTTGTTGTCCCTTATTTGTCTTGTTTGGTCAGTGCATCATAATAGGGGATCTCTTTTTCTAGACGTTTATGTCTAACCACAGCTTTGGTCCCTGTTGAGCTCAGCAGGGGCTCAGCACCCAGTGCAGAGACCAAGTGAGCAGAAGGGCTTGTTTGTGGAGTCCTTCCCTGTGCAGGGAGAGCTCCCTCAGTCCAAGGTTTGGCCTACATGGAACAACTAAACTCAAGAAGATAACTTGTAAACAGGGTATTGATGGAGGAGCCAAATTCTGTAACACAGAGCCCTTATTCTATGCCTATAACAAAAGCCACTGTGCTTCTGCAAATAGACTGAAACTGCCTTCAAATTTATTTGAGGAGGAGATTGAAAGCTTTAAAAAGATATTCACTGTGAAACAGGGAGTCCCCTCCAAAGAAAGTCCACCTTTTTTTGTTTGCCAGTGGCTCTTCTGGCCAGCTGCTTACAGGTAGACCAGGCAGATCTTTGTGATCCTCTGTAGGGAAGGGACATACATGCTCTGTGCACGAAGGGCCTCTGGGACTCAGGTGTGGAGAGGAACAGATACCGAGGGTGAGAAGCCCTTCTCAGTAGAGGCTGTGAGGGAGGCATCACTACTGACAGACAGTTTTGGACCCTAGTCCAAACAGAATAAGCAGACTTATTATTAACGGTGCTTAATTTATTGTTTGTCAATCTCGTCTGATCACTAGACCCTGGAGTGGCTGTTTCCCTGAAACTTACAGTTCCAATATTTTCAGGCTCATAAAATACTTTAAAAGCTGAAAAGTTTTGCTTTTTGCTACAGTAAAGCTTTTGAAGAGTGATATAACCTAATCAGATAAGCAAATACTCAGGCAATGCATGTCCAGGCATAACCACTTTGGCCAAGGGGCAGAATAGAAGTTAGCCCAAGTCTTACAGCTGTCAGGAGTGAGAACATACAAAAGTTCATACAAACAAAATGTAACATGTCAGGGAAGCAATCAGTTAATTGCAATGCTAGTAAAACTCTGTATAAATACATTTGAACTGAAACAGAGTGAGAAAATTAAATTGCTTTCATATTAAATGAGTCAAATTACTTAACAGGAAAAATACAGATATCTTTAGCAATAATTGTAAGTGACATTGAGTGCTTACTCATTTTGGATGGCACTCAACTCGTATCTCTGACAGGAGTAAGTGCTGCTAAATAAGTCTAAGGGAAGCAAACCTTTAAACTCCTTGCTCCTAACTCGGTAGTAAATGCCTAACTTGGAGTGACCAGAGGCCTGAGCTGCCAGTTATTTACACACTCAGCTTCCTAGATGTGTTGGGTTTTGTGTGTGGTCTCGAAGTCAGCCAGATAATAAGCAGTATCACAAACACAGGGTTGGTGGGTCATATGCTACTGACATGGATTAATGTAGTCTGGTGGTTTCTTCTCTCTGGCTGGTGGGTTTAGGGTGAGTGGTGTTTGAGGAAACTTGGTCAGATAGTAAAAATGGTCTGGGATCCGTTGTCCTTGTACCCAGCTCTTGCTGAGACAAACATTTATTTTAACATATTCTCTTCACATGTACTAATGGATTTAGGATTTAGGTATTTGCCAGGAATCTGAGACATGGTACACATGTTAGCCTATATGCTTTACTCTAGTAATCAGTGTAAGGTTTCCATTACCACAGACTGTGGTTATCCCTCAATAAACACAAAATTATGATTTACATATAACTATACTCAAAGAAAATTAAAGCTATGAATTAAATCATTCAGATTTAGGAAGCATGGATGAATGAGTTCTGGCATTATAATTAAGCTACTAAATTCAGATCTGTTCAGCTGGTGATGCTAAGTATGTGTCAGCCACTCCAGTATTTGACTGGGAGACCCCCTGGAAATTTCTGGTAGGGGCACAAGCTAAGAAGCCGGGAACAAATCATTCTGGACAAATCCTTGATGAAAGCTCAACCACAGATACTGATTGAGTTATCCCACCAGTTGCCTAAGCAGAACAGCATACCGCTTCCCTGTCTGACTGGAGAAGCACCAAATAAAATCAAGCCAAGTGGACTTACAGATTGAAGATCTTTCCAAATGCCACAAAGTGTGCTAATTATAATGAACTTTCAGCCCACTTTAGTCCAGTATAGCCCACTGCCACAGTGCTGTTTCTATACAGCACAACCTAGTAGGTGCAAATTGCTTCATTTCAGAGGAATTTCCATATCTCTGGCTGAAAGTAGCAGACATAAAATCATCTTTATCCAAGAAATTATCCAAAAGAATGCAAATGGTCAGACTCCTGGTCTAGTTCTCTAACTTCCCCATTAACACCCATCCTCCATTTTGATGCTTTTGGTTAGCTTCTTGTCTTTGAACTGCTACCCTATGGGGCATGCTTTTACTAGTGCCCTTGAAATATTTACTTGCTGGCCGACTCAACTTTAAGACCATGGCTTTATAGCTGTAAAGTTTAGCAATCCAACTATAAACAAAAGCAAAAAAATTAACTATTCTGTACTTACTTGACATTCTGACAACCAAATCAACACCTATGCTAGATGCCAGTTTTATAAAATGTGATGTGTGCTCGTAAAGCAAAGTTTGGCCCCACAGCCCTGCGTGCTGGGTGAAGCTTTGCCCATGTAAAAACAAAAACGAGACGATCTCTCACTCTTTGGACCCCTTGTCTGTGCTGGGAAGGTAAATTAATGTTAACTAAACCCACATTAAATACAGCCTTGTATTCAGTATAAATAGGCACTGTCATATCTAATAGAAGAAAAGTAGTGGGAGATATCTGCAGGCTTTATGGCAGGTTTGCCTAATAAATACCCTCCAATTTCTGCAGTTTTCCTCATCTTTCCAAATGGGTCATGGGTTAGGTATAGAAAGCGCTCAGAGCAGGATAAGGCTTTATAGCAAGAATTGCCAAGATGCAGAGGGTGAGAAGCATGTGCAAGCAGAAGCGAACCAGTTGGGATGTGCTCAGGAACTGCACAATGGCGATGTTTGGCCAACTCAGTCCTCCTTGTCTGCGATAACCTGCTGATTTCATTGCAGAGATCATTTACAAAAGGGAAGCCAGCCCTTCACCCTTATGCCCACTGAAGCCAATTTTCCTTCTTATTCTTTATTTATCAATTACAGGATGTTTTATTTTACGAGTACCGTGACAGCGGTATTGCTAAATATATGCCAAGCCTCCTGACTCACCATAAAAAATCCTCTGGTTTCTCATTGACTCCCCACTAAAGCTTCATTTTTAACTTGTTTGTGATTCACTGTGGGCACTGAAACTCTTAACCTATTTCTCTCTCTGCATGCAGGAAGGCCAGGACTTTAAAGCAGGAATTTCATTTGTGCAGTAAAAGTATGGCTTATTAATGTGGCTTGGTGCTGATATATCGGAGCTGCACCTTAGCGAACACCTATGAAATGAAATGTGTAGCAGCAAAGAAAGTTCTGATTTAAGGAAGGTGAATGCATTCATATGACACACTCATCTGTTTGAAATTTTATTTTTAAATACTTTTCCCCATTCTTCCGTCATACGGCACAGTCACTGACAAAAATAGTATTTTCAGTTTGGTAATGTGTTGTATTGATGTTTTTTAATGAAGCTTGTATGACTTAATTTTTTGTTTCGTCTTTAAGGATAAATCTCACTTGAAGCAAATTAATAACTCCACAGGCTTCATGGGACAAACACAGGCAAAATTCGCTGAAGGAAAGCACAGGATACATTTAGGGTACTCACTGGGAAAGGGTGAAATATAGCAGCAGATCCTTTATCACGCATGAGAAGGAGGAAGGATAAGTTCAAGTAGCATCCAGTATTTTATGTCAGGGAGTGGTAGATTTTACCCACCCAACGTGATCGCATACCCCTTTCTCTATTGCAAAAAAATTCCCACTCCTAAACCCAGATATATTTAAATACTTTGAAAGGGGCTGTTATTCAACAGGCTGTGTGGGACAGAAGTGGGAATTTAGGCAGGTAATGAGTAGCCTGAGAAAGAAAGCAGCAGACTGAGCCTTTCTCACCAGACAGGGAAAGCCAGAGAACCACGCTCTACTCGAAAATGTAGCAAATCATTAAGATTTAAAAGTATTAGTATCTAATATTCTAGCATTCAAAAAGATAGTAACAAACACTGAATCTACAATGGCTCTCTAGGATCCCACGTTCCTGCAGCATGGGAGTGATTTGGGTGCAAAATCTGCGATAAGCATGGTAACAGAAACACTATTGGTGAACAATAATTTTCAGTTTGGTTGAAGTGCCAAAAGACAGAAAGAAGATCATTAATACAAAACGGTGCAGTCCTTTGGAGTATCTTTACCTTCCGTCATTTTGCTGTCTAACCCTGATGGGCTCAGCTCACACTAGCGTAGCTCTGCTTTCACATTTCTGTGACCACTCTGGCTTAAATGAAATTACACTGAACAGGAACCTGCTTCTTGCTGCTATCAGAAATAAAATGCCATCCTCCTTTTCTGAGAAAATATAACAAGTACTTTCACACTGGGATTGCATGGGCTTGGACAAAAAGCAGGGTTGCTGCAGAAAAGGGGTACAGGCTTCCTGGAACCCTCCATCTCCTCATTACTGAATGCCTGGGAGGGTTTGCTGTGAGAAGTCATCATCACAAAACTCACTGCAATCTTCCATAGCTCCCATAAAGGGTAAAAATTATGCAGTCAGAAGGAATAATCTCTTCAAATACTATCCTGTCTTGAAACTCCAATCTCCAGTTCAGATCAGTAAGAAGCGAAGAGCTGAGTGCCTGCTATAGCAATGCCTGACCTCTCCTGACAGCTCCCCGCTCAGATTATTGCACCCAAGGGGCTGCGATGAGGCGAAGACGGCCGCCTCTCCCAGGGGAAGGAACAAAGGGTGAACTAATGGTGCTGGGGTCACTCAGCTGCTCCTGCACCTCTTTACGTACTCAGGACACACAGCTGTGGAGCTGGCGAAGTCACGTGAAGTCTGGCTCTCCTTTTCCTCGCCGTAAGAAAGCAGGTGCCCCTCCTCTCTGACTGCTCTGAGATGCTGAGATGCTCGCACCAGGAACCCCTTATCCGTGCAAAGCGCAGCGGCGGAGGGACGTTATGAGCTGAGGTGGGCTGCTGTGCCAGCAGTACCTTCTGCAGCTTTTTATGCCTTGTACCTCACATGGCGCCATCGCCTCCCGAACATCTCTACTGCATATGTCAGGAGTTGGATACCTGGATATGTATTGGCTCCAGCAGGCCCAGAATCTATAAAAAAGAGGTTGGGGAGGACTCTGCCTTTCTCAGTCTCAGACCTGATTAGAAAGCGTTGCCCGTAGAACTAGCTCTGGGGAAACCAGGAAGCATTTCCCCATGCAGCGGTGGAATCAGCTAGAACAGAGAATCCCCCTTCGTTAGGGCAGATCCGCGTCTGGCCCACACCGCCTAGGGCGCGAAGGAGGAGGTGGGTGGCTTTCCTCATTTCCCGTGAAGGGAAACACGGTAAGATGGGCCGGGGCTCGTTCGGCACGGGAAGTTCTCACGCGCCCCGTTCCGAAGGCAAGCTGTGCCGCCCCCGCGCCGCGGCGGCCCCGGCGAGCCCCGGCAGGACGTGCGAAAGGGGAACGCCAGCAGCCCCGCCGCTTCCCCCCGCCCAGCCTCACCTCCCCTTCCCGCCTCCCTCCCTGTCGCCTCCTCCAGAAAACCCGCGTCGCCGGCGGTTCCCAAGGGGCGGGGCCGCCCGGCGCAGGACGCCGGCAGCCCGCGGGCGGGGGTCGCGGGGGCGGGGCCGCCCGGTGCCCACTGGCGGGGCGCGGCCCGGGCTCGGCGCGGCCCCATAAAGGCGGCCGTCCCGCCCGCCGCGCCCCCGCCGCCCCGCCATGCCCCCGCTGCCGCCCGCCCTGCCCTGGCTGCTGGCCGCCTGCTGCCTCTGCGCCCTGCCGCGGGGCTCAGGTACGTCCCGCCCCCGGCGGGGACACGCGCACACCGGAGCCCCCCTGCCCCTCCCGCCCCAGCCCAAGCCTTGGGAAGAACCGTCCCCCCCCTTGAGCGGCGCCGTCGGGGCCGGGCTCCGCGGCGTCCCCGCACAGCCGTGACCCCATCCCGTGTCCCCGCAGGGTTCCCCCAGCCCTTCTCGCGCTACGGGGACGGCGCGGACCTGCCCAAAAGCCAGGTACGTCCCTGTGTGTCCCCCTGCCTTCCCCGACAGCCCGTCTGAAAGCGACGCGCGGTGGAGGGGTAGGACGGGGGCGCGCCAGCCCGGGCTGCCCGGGGCGGGGGTGACCCGCCGGTGACGGGGGGTGCGGTGAGACAGTGGCATCGGACTGGAAATGCGGCGTGGGACCGCTGGGGGTGGTGGGGAGCGTGGGGGGCTGGAGCCCTTTGCAGCCGGGGGAGGGAGGTGGGACAGGTGTGGGCAGGGGTGCGATGTGCGGGGTGGGGTACCCGGGCCGGCAGGAGCTGAGGCGGGTCCCCACGTGTGACAGACTCACTGCCAGTGTCTCGCCCTTACTTTTTAAAGCAACTGGCGCTGTGCTTCAGTCAGTGGATGGAACTGTCTAATCAGCCCCAGGTAAACTGACTTTGGTAACGTGTTTGATCTGCTGGGACTTTCTCTTCCAGACATACTAATTGCCCAGGGCAACCCTGGGCGTCCGTGTCTGCAGGCGGCAGAGCCTCCGCCACAGAGCGAGTGTGCTCGTGGCTGTGCTCTCCTCCCTGCAGAGCTAACTCAGACCTAGAGAAAGGAAAAGGTGGAAGGAAAAAAAAAAAAAGTGCTTTTCATCCCCTCGCGGTGGTAGGCAGCGTGGCAGCAAGAGCTGCTGGTCAGTGCTGTAGGAGATACCGGCAGGGTCCCGCCTGGTCCCAGCTCACTGATGGTGGGTTGGATGGGTTTGCTTCGGGGTGCTTAGAGGAGAGGGGAGCGAGGGGAAGTTTTCACAGGTTGTTTCGGCTGTGGTGTCTCTGGCCCAGACCTTGCAAACAAGTTAAAAAACAGTAGTTTTGAAAGATCAGCCCCACTGCATTAGATAGTGAGCCCAAGGGTCATTCCCTTTTTCTAAGGGGAGAGAAAAATCTTGGCAGGATCAGGAATTATCTGGAAATTTTGAATATTTTGTGCAGACTTTTTTCTTTCTGAAATCTTTGTTTTGTAAACCAAAACTTGTGGGAAATGGCTCCCAGAGCCAGTTGTTCATGTGTCTTAGACTTTACTTCCTTTGGAGCCATAGTTATTTCTCATCTAATGTAATTGCATGCATCGGCAAATCCCTGTCCTGTGGCAGTGAGAGTGGGACAGTGCATTTCAGTATATGGTTAAAGGTTTATAGTATTGATTAACTGAAATGCTTGTAGATTAAAATGAGTGTAGATGCCGAAACCCTAAGTATTTCTAGAACACTTAGCACAGGAAGATGTATTTTAAATATAATAATATATATAAAATTTAGATCTCTTTATAGCACAGGACTGTGACATTAGCAGTATTGTGTGTATTCTCCTCCTACAAAATAGTAGTTTTTAGCTTGTAATAGCGTCAGTAAGTCTTACCTTGCTGTTGAGTGGTTTTAGTGTAACTGTGTTCATTTTAAATTGTGCTGGGATCAGAATCAGGCCTGTTCTATATCCAACAGGGTACACCACAACCCCTCAGTAAATGTATTAAGGTACTGTTTGGCTTTACAGATCTCCAGCACAGTTTTGGATCTCTGTTATTCCATATTCAACAGCATGCATACAAATGAGGTAAGGTGTAACTGCTTCATTTATTTCAAAGCAACCCCTCCAAAAACAACTTTCTGACATTTCTTTCCAAACAGTAATGTATAATCTAATATTCTCATGGTTTATGAGATGTAGGAGAGTATATAAAAGACTGTCTTCTGTCTTCTCATTATTAGTTTGCCTGTAATTCTTAACTCTATTAAACTATATCTGTGAAATTGCTGTTTTTCACCGATTCAGAGCTCAAGAATCAAAACATCTACTTACACCCAGGATCAGTATTTTAACCCTCACTTTTGAATAAAGCAGGGTGGAATATACTAAAAAAAATAGATACATATATAACAGCATACTTAAGGTCATGCTGAACATGGAGGTGTATGAGTTACTTTACTGATTTTAATACTTTATTTGAGCTTTTCTTGTGTTTCTGACTGATCCAAAAAATTAAGTTGAAGAGTCAGTGATTATAGCTCTTCCTCATTGGTGCAGTCATATTGGAATCTATCTCTGAGTAGTTTTGCTTTATATTAATTCTTTATTATTACCAGTTTATTAAGAGCCTTTCCCATAAAATTAACTCTGTGGCTGTGGGTATGTTTAAAAGGCCAGTTTACTTGAGTTTGAGTCCCCTGTTTCCAATCACGAGCAGAGCTTTCAAGACAATAATAGAAAGTATTTTGACATGAATTTCAGTATGTCTTCCTGCTGGTGCCTTTAGCTTGTAATTCCAAGCATGCTTTCCTAAAGCAGCCATAAAACTGCAATACTGTAGTTGATGGTATAAAATTCTATCATTTCAGTTTTAAATAGCTAATAAGTGTTTTTGAGTTCTATATTGACTCCTATGCTTCTGCAGGTTAGCTAATGAAGGGACATCCAGAATCATCCGGTAACTTTGAATGGAGCCTTATTCCTGGTTACTATTTCAGTTGCTAATTTTGGAAAAAAAAAAAATCACTTTCTTGTGCATCATCGAGATTGGGACCTGAATCTTGTGCAGTATCCTTTCAAGACATATGACATATCAGCTACATACATGCAATATGGCTTCTAGGTGTGGTCTGATTAAGTGGCAGATCAAATATAAATGTGAGGTATGGGAAAAGAACTAGGCAAAAGTAGCCAAGTTTTACCCTGCTGAGTAAAATTCTTATTACATGAAGTTGTACTTTCTCAGCCCATTCAGAATCTTGAGAAAGTACTGCAAACATGAGTCTGTAGTACACCCAATCAAACGGTTATGAAATCCTACTGATTTTAACTGGACTTCAGCTTTTTACATGATTTTACATTTGCATGGATTTTTTTTAAAAAAAAATTGATTCAGTGTTGCAGACTACATGGAGAAGGTAGATGGTGTTTCAAGAGAGGGAATGGGACCTCAGCACTCTGAAAGGCAAAGTCAATGGCAATTTGGGCATTAATGGGACTTGAATTCCATCTGGGGAACTTAAAATCTTTTGGGAGAACTAATAGACTATTTAACTTCGATGTCTAGTCTTTGGGTAAATCTTGCAGATGGAACTTTCAGAAGAATCAGGAAGAGCTACCTAAACCCAGCTGTATTGCAGTCACCTCCACAAGTTTGAAATTTCCATCCTAAAGTCAAGCTGACACACTGTTTACAAGCTCAGTTTTTACCATGTTTCTTCCACATAGTAAACCCTCACCTGTTATAAATTAGCTAGGATATTTGAAGCTGCAGGTTAAGTCATGAGTCAGTCTCTGTCTTTGGTATGTAATAGTCATCTCTGAGCAAAGCTAGCATTCACACTATCTATTTGCTATAGTCTTCTCCTCTGCATCTTTTAAAGCACCTTGATGGAGCAAGCACTTTTTTCTTCCATAATATTTCATAGTCCTGTAAATCATAGTCTTGAGGCTTGAACCAAGGTATCATCATCTCATACCCTGAATCATGATTTCCTTCTCCTTGCTCGTATATTTTGTAGCCTTAAATTCTTCCTCACCAGTTTCCATCTACATGCTTTTCCTGTGTTATCATTCCCTGTCTTCATGTCCTTGCTCATTATATGTGCTTGTTTTTTCAAGGCTGTCCCAGGTAACTCAAACTGTTCATGGATATAACCGTGGCTGTGGCACACAGAGCTATCCCATTCCTGGACAGCTGGGACCGTGCAGCCTGGAAACTGTGCCATGGGCAGGAGGGCTCCCAAAGCTGGCCAGTGTACCAGGCTGCAGGTTCAGGGCTTTGTTAGACACCGAGCTTAGCTGGCTTCTGTGAAGTCATGGTGAGAGCTTCTGTTCCTTGATGTAAGGCTGAGTAGAAAAATGAGCAATTTTCGTGAAGCATAAAGGGTGCAGGGGAAGGCTTAAAACCAGTAATCATGCCTGGGTTAAAACAAAGGTCAGTCCGAAAGGCAAAGAGCTACCACATTTTAAAGTAAGAGCTATCGGTACAATTCAAGCCTGAGGAATGGAGCTGCCACGTTTGCTCCAGGTGGAGCTCTGCTTCAGCCCCCAGAGCATGGCTGTGCTTTGCTGCACAGTGAAGGGGGCATGTTGAATGGTGGTAATGAATGGGTTAACATTGGTTAAGGCAAGGTTTACAGTCAGTCATTAAAAAGATCCATTTGCTGCTGTTCTTACGCTTATCACAGACAGATAAAAGATTATCCCTCTTCTCACACAAGAGTGCAGCAACCTCATCAGTGATGGAGGATTACTGTAACAAACCAAAGAAGTGACAGCATCTTGATTAACTTACATTGTCCACTTGCAGGAATCACAGATTGCTGCTGCCAAGTTTACAAAGAAGGTATGTAAATGTGGAAACAAGTGCGTAGCCCTGGACAGGGAAGTATGGCCCTTCCCCTGCTTTTTTTGCTGCCTTTTTTTTAAGTCAGCTTGGTTTTTTTCCAGTGGTTGGAAAGCCAGTTGTGCTGACCCTGCTTCTGCAAAGCAATCAGCTGTGTGTAAAGCTTTTTTTATACATTTTCTGAAGCCTGTGAATCTTTAATTATGGTAATTTAGTATATTTACACTAGACAGAATGGATAGTTCTTGACAATGCCCTTTGGGGTATTTTTAATCTGCGTTCCAGATGAATGGGTATTGGGGACTATCAGCATCTTGTTAGCAGGGCCTTTTTCAACAGTGTGAATTAATTGCCATTCTGATGGAATGACACCAAAACCTGTCAACAGATCTATGGAACTGAGTTTAAACTATTTTGTTATTGTTTGTGTTTTTATTTTACAGGATAGTCATGGGACTCTGGGACGCCCTTTTTTCCTTTTCAGGGTATCTGAATCTCTTACTACTTATAGATTCTGAACCAGTGTTAGATATCTATAAATGAGCAGCTGTTTGCCTTCACAAGTTCTTGCTGCACTTCTTTTGACTAAAGGCCAAATAACCTTTGCTTGAAAGCTTAGGGAAGTTTGTTTAAAAAGCTCTGGTTCAACTAAGAGATGACGAGACAATGACATGTAGTAATAGATTAAATACTTCTGTATTTGAAGAGGTGACTCTAAATATCTGGCTCTAGATAAAATGTTTGCAAAGACAGAAGTAGCATATGGGTTTTATCTTTGAGGCTGCCAAGGTGTGCTGATGCTAAATGTGTTAGATAAAGTGTGTGTGAGCTGAATGTCTACTTGGTCTGAAAGGTCTGGCCAGTAAGTGAGGCACACTGCATAACAGGATGAAAAGCCAAAGAAAAACTATGGATGTAATTTCTCATGTTTTTCACCCATTGACTTGCTGAACTATGGCACGGTCTAATGCAGAATATGCTGTTTTAGAGACACTCTGATTAACATCAAACTAGTTTTTAGGAACATCTCCAACACATTAACAAAAAAAAAAAAAATGTTCTAAAGTAGGTTGTAGCAGGTAACCAGAATCCCAGTTCAGCTGTCAACTTACATTTTAGCTCACTTCAGGTGTGTTTGGCCGGGTATTTTCAGTGCTTGTATTTATATGCTCTTTCTTAGGCATCTACATATAGTACCCCAATGAATTGGGACCAAGACCCTTAACAAGAATAAAGCCAGACTGTTTAGCTCTCTGGACAGAGGCTGAATGAATATTTCTGTTTCAAAGGCAAAACCCACCCTGCATGGATCACCTGGTATTTGACAGGCTGTCCCTTTAAATGAAACATTCTCAGTCTTATGTACTCTGTCTGCATGATGGGAGACTTATTTTGGTGTGCTTATAAATCTGGCATCTAATACTTCTGCACAACCATCTAATTACTTTTTTTTTCAGCCTCGAAATGGAAGAACTATCGAAGGCAGTGGTAAGTAGGCATTCAAAAGTGAAAAGAACTTGTTCTGGTTTTCCTCAATAATGATGATCCTCATGACAGAAGGAGTTACTGAGAAGTATTACAAACCTAGATACCCACATGGATGTTTCATGTAGTCACTAGGAAGTGTCTGGGCAGAAATGCATTTTTCATGCTCAGATATTTACAGTGTATGCTCTTGGCAAAAGGATTGTTTTCTCTTTAAGGTTCAGTAAGGAGGAGCTTTCGTGCTCTGCAAATGATAGAAACAGTACATAAATTATAAAGTTTAAAAACAGGCTGTAAATTGTGCATGGAACACAAAAGCTAGACTGCTTTGTTCCAAGAGAGCTTCAGTCACCTGATCCTGCATGAGACCACTAATACAGGTCTGCATGCAGGTGGAGGAGTCATCCTCACATCAGAATTGGGACCTGTTTTGGGGTAAACATTAACTAGAAAGAGAAGGGGTGGGGATATAAGGAAGGAAGACAATGAGATCTAATAGTATCACTTAGCACTTGTATATCCATCTTTGAAAGTGTTTGTTAAAGGTCTTCTGAGCTTTAGTGGGAAATGAACAATACAGATGTTCCCTCTCCACCAGTATGTGTCCCTCTCCACCAGTCTCTCCTTCCAATATCTCCTTCCCTGCAATAAACAGAAAATGGTGATCTTTTGTAGTATAAAATTACATTACATTCCAGCTGTTGACTGAAAAGGTTGGATATTTTGGGACAGGACAGAAGGATAGGAAAGAAAAACTGCACGCACAAAGAATACCTTTATATATTCAGGAATAAACTGTTTTATAAAAAGAAGGAACCAAAAACTTAGGAGAATATTGCAGAGCGGCATTGTTACTTGCTGGCTCTGGTCTCAGGCCTGCTCTGAGCATCCATTGCTTTTCATGGATGGAAGGAAGATAAGGAGCTATATGGATCATTGTTTTGAGCTGATGCAGCTGTTCTTGTGTTGTTAGATCTGCATGTGTGTGGGAGACATTTCTTAGCCATGAAACCTGTAGGGGCAGGTAGTGCTGCCCAGATCCGTTCAGAGTTACACGGAAGCTTGAGCTGACAACCAACCACTAAGATAAGCCAAACAGGCAGAGAGTCCCTATAGATTTTGGGCAACGCAGTTCAAAAATCAGTTCGAGTAAACTTGCATGAAACTATCCAGAGTACTCTGGAGTTAGCATAACTGCTATGCTATCAAACGAGTCTCGTTGAAGTGCTGGTGTAGAAGCCACTACTCTGTAATCATGCCCTAGCCTCCCATGCAGTGGTAAATCGTATCCACAGCTCAGCCCCCTGAACCAGCCTGGCTGCAAGATGCACACCACGCCTCCGTACTCTAAAAGAAGGACAGTGGAGTTAGGACACGGTGGAGAGACGAGAACTGTACAAGGAGGGAGGATTCATGTTTGAGTAAAAATAACAGCTCTGGGCACTTATTGAAACTTTCAAACTTTCATTCATCTTGGTTTCAAATTCTAGCACCAGAAAATTATTTTATTTCAAACTTTGAGAAGGACTAGACATATGGAACTGAATACTAAGTCATATGCAGATCAACATCTCAACATAAAATATAATACTGTGTTAATTTGTTTCAGAATACCGTGGAATATGATGTTCATGGGTCAATTTACCAGCTTGATGACTTGGTTTACATAAAGAACAGAGACTTCCCATTGCACTGGCTGTCTGTTATGTGACTCAGTTGTCTGGAATTTACTGTTCCATGTAATAAAATCGCAATCATTAACTCATCTTGTTGTCCTTTTTTATTGAAGCAGGTACTGGACTTTGTTGAGCTATGCTGTAGCATTGCCTGGTTCCAACTGTATTCAAAGGAAATAATAATCTGAGTATTGACCATTTTCAAATCCAACAGTGCATTTTATATTTATAATATCATCTTTAATAGGGTCATGAACAGATAAGCTTTCCCTTTTGACTAGATAATACATTTCCCCAGTATCTCAGAACATGCATCCCAAACAGCATGATAATGTTAAAATAATCATAGACATTTCAATGATTTAATTCTTATTTTGAATAACTAAGGGCTTGAGTGTGGTACTTGACGAATCCAAAGCACTCTGAAAGAAAGAGAACAAGTACCACTATTACACAGGGGCACTATTTGATCAGAGGATGTATTTTTTCCAGCCTTGCCTTACTATTGTAAAGCACAAGTCATTTATGACAGAGATTTTGAACCTGCTCTTTTACTGAAGTCATGCATTTAAACTTGTGGTACCGCCAATTGTGTTTGCAGTGTATAGAGTGGGGTGATGTGTTTTGTTAAAAGTTTTCTGCCCACAAATATCTCCACTTAAAGTACTAAGCAGTTACTTCCTTAGGAAGAAAAGAGCACAGTAAAACCCAGGGTCTGGGGATACATACCAGGTTGGTATTCCTCGGCACAGCGTCCCATAGTACAGAGTTCCTCAAGCCCTTTGTTATTCCCCCTTCCCCCTCTGTGGCTACTCTAATCTTAGTGCCAAGGCATGGTACCGTCTCTGTTACGCTGGCACAGCTGTGTGTGAACTGGATTTGGGAACTCCTCTATCCTTAAAAACAAACCCTGAGAAACTGGGTAAGTTCCTGATTTGGGTTGTATTAACAGAAGTTTGGCTGATAGATAAAGTGATGAGTTATTTGGCAATTGTTAGACCACACCTAGGGTAGCGTGTCCAGTTTTGTGCCCCACAGTACAGGAAGGGCATGGTCAAGCTGGAGGAAACTCATGGAAGGCCTTCAAAGTGGTGGGGACTGGGGCACTTGCCCTGTGAGGAGATGCAGGGGCAGCTGGGCTGGTTCAGCCTGGAGGAGGGATGCCCCTCCAGTGCTGTGAGTGGTCATCAAGGAGGCAGTGAAGCTCCTTACAGCAGGTGAGAGGACAAGTAGCAGCAGGCGTGAGTTGAAGCAAGAGAGGCTGAGACATCCAGGTGCTGCAACAGGTTGTCCAGAGAGGTTGTGCCATTCAGTCCTGGGAGGTTTTCAAGACCGGAGTAGACAAAACCTGGTCTGAGTTCCTGCTTGGGATCAGGCTGGAGACCTCCTGAGGTCTCTGCCAGCCTCAGTTATTCTGTGCCATGAGTACCATTTTGTGCTACCTATTTCAGCCTCTGACAGGGTCAAGCCCTGGCTGAGTTGCAGCTCCTGAGCCTCCACCTGAGCAGAGTGCTGGTGGGGTAGGGGGTCCCCAGGCAGGATGCTCAGGGCAATTAAGGCCGATTTGTGCCCTCAGGGCACCCTGTTGCTGCTGTTCACCATGTTGTCAAATCCTGTTGGAAATGATTAGCCTATAGAAAGACTACCAAAGGGCTGCTGGCTCCTCCGGCTCCTCAGTATTTGGAGCCAGCTGGGGTGCCCCTCTGGAAGAAACAGCTAAGCCAAATGCAAATGGTGGTGATGCACTGTGGTAATGCGAATAAACAGAAGATAATGACACAAAAACAGCAATGGCAATTCTGGCCTGTTTGAATTCAGAGGCCAAAGCTGAACTGTATCCAGTTTTCCTCAGTTCTGCATAAATATTTGTACTGGTTTTGGCTAGGATAGAGTTAATTTTCTTCATAACAGCTTGTGCTGTGTTTTGGATCTGTGACCAAAACTGCACTGGTAACACAGGGATGTTTTAGCTATTGCTGAGCAGCCCTTGCACAGCCTCAGTGCGTTTTCTGCTCCCCACCCCACCAGTGAGCAGGCTGGGGGGGGGGCATAAGAAGCTGGGAGGGGGCACAGCTGGGACAGGTGACTCCAACCAACCGAAGGGGTATCCCGTACCGTATGATGTCATGCTCAGCATATAAAGCTGGGGGAAGAAAGGGAGGACATTTGGAGTGATGGTGTTTGTCTTCCCAAGTCAGTCTTACGCGTGATGGAGCCCGGCTTCCCTGGGGATGGCTGAACACCTGCCTGCCCGTGGGAAGTGGTGAATGAATTGCTTGTTCTGCTTTGCTTTACCTATTAAACTGCCTTTATCTCAACCCATGATTTTTCTCCCTTTTACCCTTCCAGTTCTCTCCCCGATCCTGCTGGGGGGAGTGAGCGAGCGGCTGCGTGAGGCTGAGCTGCCTGCCAGGGTTACCCCACAGCAATGCTGTACCATGGGCAGCCCATGCTGTGTTCCCGCCATCAGCAGTGGCTTCCTCCACCCACAACAGGTTTCAAGAACATCTATTTGGGCCTTGAAACTGGTGAAATGAGACTGACAAATAGGTGGTAATTTGCAGGTTAGGACCTAGCTTATGTTCCTTAGCCATATTTCTGTAGTAAGTGTGTCTCCTCTGTAAAATGCACAGGAGAGCTCTTGTTCACTGCTCAGTGGAAACCTTTGCTCCCTGGAGCAACACAAGTGTCACCTGTGGAATAGGAGAGATTAATAATATTGAAATGTAAAGGTCACCCCTGGCCTGAAAATCTTTCTAAACTCCCCACTGCAGAATCCACAGCAGAAACTGAGGAGTGCAGACACAGGTGACAACAACAATTAGAAGCACAGAAAAAATTCTGCAAGAAAAAGAAGTGAAAGCTCAGTTCCCATTGTCAGCAAGAGAAGAGATAAAGAGTGACATGACAAGGTATACAAAGTAATGAGGGCATTTAGAAGAGTAAATCTGATGCTTATCCATCCTCTAGTAATAAAAAGGAGCAAGGAGGGAGACTCAATTACACTGAGAAGCAATACATTTAAGCTGCAAAGGGAAATTTATTTTCTAACACTTGATCAACTCTTGAAACCAGTTGCCACAGCTTAAAGCACATGGTTAAAGACAGCTTTGCTGGCTCTTGGGAAGGCAGGCATGTTCAGGAGCGCACACCTTAATTGCCTCAAAAATCACTTTAGGCTGGCCCAGGACCTCCTGTTTAAAAACCTGGCCTGCTCGAGCTGGGCTTAGCAAGGCTTTGCTCAGCAGAGTGCACAGCAAGGCACCTGGAAATGGGCTCGCTGGTGGGGGAGCGAGTGCCGCCCAGCCTCACGACATGCTGCTCACCAAAGAGCCAGAGCACGAAGCACCAAAGAGCCAGAGCACGAAGCACAAGAGGAAAACCCGCTTGGTGCTTTACTTCACTCTTTCTGGCTCCTTCATGCTCCTTTGCCTCGGACTGCCTCACTCCCTTCTCAGCTCCCACAGGGAAGAGCACACTTACTCAATCTCCAGGTGATTGCAAACTGGGAGGGACAGCAAGCACTGGAGGACAGAGTCATCATTCAGAAAGGTCTTGGCAAAGATACATCTGGAAAAAATATGTACAGCTCGCTGAGGATGAAAGGAAGGTATTGCACATACTGAAGAATAATCTGTTGCAGATTTGCAGCAAAGGGGATGGGTAGCTGCAGGCTGTGAAGTATCACAGTGTTGGGGAGAACACAAAAATACGATGTGGAATGAGTAAGAAGCTGTAGAGACTATGATATGAGATGTGTTGCACTGCTGATTATAAGGAAGACTTCATGTCCAGAGTAGCACTGGAGAAGGAAGAGGGGGCCCAACAGGAGAGAGCCCAGCAGAGAGGAAAGGCAGAGGTCAAGGAAAGTTGGTACCTTGAATGATGAGGGTTTGGTTTGCAAGAAGGGAAGTTTGAAGAGGGGAATGATAAAATGCTTCATCTTAGTTCTCAGCACTCCTGGCGGTATCCACTGTGCCCATGGATGGGTACTGCCGGGAGAGATATACTTAAAATGAGGAGATACATTAAATCTGCCAATCATCGGGAGAATGAAGCACTGACTTACAGGCAGTTACCTTTTCTTGGTCATAAAAATTCTCCCGGGGGACTGACACCTCACTTGGACTTTAAGTTACAAAAGTCCCCGCTCTGAAATAACTGCAAGCAGCATTTTGTCTCTTCAGTGTTACATCATGGTGCAATGTTTATTCCTAACTATGTTCCATTTAATGAAAGACTAGTACCATTGTTTTGTTGAGTATCTAGCATACCTTGCATAGAAGTTGCTCTGGCTGCTTCTGGAGAAGTGGAAGATTCAATTTTAGAGAACCCAGCACTTACACCTTATTTACTTTTGTCTTGTGACAACACTTACCACACTAACAGCTGTGACAAGTGGCACCTGACTCCCAGAGCTGCAGGGCAGCCCTGGAAAGGACATTGTCTTTGCTTCTGGAACACTTGTGCAAAACAAGAGAAAACATCCCAGCATGGAAAAGGAAGCATATGGATTACAGAACAAATGGGGAAGCCCATTTGTGGCCTGCAAACTTAGACTGCACACAAACTGAAGTCCTTTGAAAATGCAATGAGAGGATTCAGATGACTGGCAGTGAGGGCTGACTGATGGCTAGCGAGATAACTGCCGTGTATGCATGACATGAAATACCATCTGGGAACCAAAAACACATCAGCTGACTGCTTGTCTCATCTTCACAATTCTCAGCAGGTGACGACACAGAAGTAGCTGCAGAAATTGCAAATCTACCTGCTGGAGATTTAACACCATTTGCTTAACATAGCTGGTTGGGCAGAAGACAGGCAACTGCTTGACAGGCTGGCCAAATGCTGCCAGTGTTGCATTCCAGGTTTCTTAGTGCATGTAAAGCTGCCAAATTAACTCCTGCTACAAGATGGATATGCTTATTATTCTAAACATAGCAACAAAATACTTATTTCTTTGCTGGGATCTTAAGAGTCAGTGGTGATCTAAGGATCTCTACTGGCATCCAAGAGCGATGCTTATGTGGGGATCGCTCTGAAGGGTTGTCTTACTTCTCTGTTCCAGACAACTCACACATTGCAATTGCCACTTCTCTACCTTATTAAACAGGGTAAAAGCATATGTTTGCCTGGGCTGGACTGCATAAACTGTCTTAACCTATACATCTATCATGCTGATAGATTTCTGCACTGAACAACTAGAAGTAACTGCCAATTCTCTTCCTCCAGTCATTTCTGGATCTACTTTTTCCACACGGCAGGAACAAAAATGTGACTGATCTTATAGCTGCTTATGATTCACCATCTAAAATGTTGACATTTCTTTGGGGTAAAGGACCTTGTACACCAAACACCATCATGTACCTATTAGCCTTAAACCTGCTAGGAGATCAATAGAGGAAGTCTGAAGGAGAACATATGGCAAACTCAAATAAGTTTTGAATATGTTTACCACAAAGCTTATGCACCCAGGGGTTTCTACACAGCAGTTCAAACAGTGCCTGCAGAGTTACTGTGTAGGGGAGATGTGTGCATATAAATGCATTCTTCTGGAGTAGAGTTATCTAAACATCAGCCAGCAAAACACCTAAATATGAACTAGAACTTCTAACAGAAAAGGCAAAAATGCAGAACACGCACGAACCGACCTCAGAGCGCAAAGGACCGGCAATCACGTGTGACCCACCAGGAAAGTAGCAAAATCCAGGAGCCTCTTTCAGCGTAGGACCAAGCTCTCTCATGACCCTGGAGTGGAAGGAGATGCCACAGCCACCCACCCTGCTGGGCAGTGTGGCCTCTCCGGGCACTACACCAGAGACACTGCTACATAAATAAACACCAAAAATAGATTTTGATTGATTGTAACCTGGTAACCTTATACCACATCTTCCTCATTTCCACAGCTGTGCATAGCCTGTAGAGTTCCACAGACTACGTGTAATTAAGATAACCCAGAGTCACTATTTTATACTGGCTTGCGATAGGGTGCCCCACTCGACTTCCAGGACGAGGATGTTCGACGCTGCAATATTGGGAGCGGTCAGCAGAGGGCACCACCACCGCCAGCTCTGTGGTGCTCGGGGGGGACCCGGCCCCGCGGCCCCGCAGCCCCGCGCTGCGCGGGGTCCGCTCCTCACCCGCCTTGAGGGGCGAGTCCGGAGCTCGCAGCCCTTGCTCGCCTGGACACGGCTCTCCGAGCCCATAACTTGGGATGCTTCCGCTCCTTACAAAGAAAGCGAAAGTGACAGAAGATGGCAAGTTTATAAACACACAAATCTCAGCGCGCAGTGAGCTGCAAGCGCTCCGCACAACTGAAACATCCATCAGCAGCACTGGTCCTCTAGACGGGTAAAAGAAGAAGAGCTTTCCCAGGCGTCATTTCATCTCCACGCTTCCATCTACCCACAGCTTCATTGAATTGTGGAGCACCACGTACAGACATTTTCTAATGGGTATTATTGAAAACATCCATTTTCCTTGACAGACAATTGTGCCATGTCACAATTGAGTTAGGAATGTAACGCTACATTGAGATAAATGTGTTTTGCAGTTTTGGTAACAAGAGAGGTGTCAGAGAGGCCGTGTTTTGAAATTTTTCATTGCTTTGTTTTACAACTAAGTCACGTGCTGGCCTCAGCTACGGGTGGCTAGACCTAAGCTGAAATCTGTAGGATGGGACATGAGAGAACTAGTCATGTGCAAAACTACCATGCAATGAACATCTTATTTTACCAAAGTAAATGAGCATTTCTGTGACCAATAGAACTAGCAGAGTTATTTCTATTAGATTTGTACTTTGAGGAAGTTCTCCTATATACGTATTTAATGGAATATAGTTTGTTACCATTTCATTAGTACAACTTCATGCTGCGGCCCCTGTTTAAGTCCTGGCATACATCAGAGCTCTTTCTTTTACAGAGCAACCTATTTCCATGTAACTGGTAGGAATCAGCTTATGGTTTCAGCTCTCCATCATATTTGCATAGAACGGCTTGGCAGATTCAGAAGTTGATGGATGAGGACAGATAGATAAGCAAGCAATGGTGTACTGCCATAAATGTTTGCTTAGGAGGAAGGCCAAAAAACTGAAGAGAGTAAGGCAGCTGAGTAAGGAGTGCATGAAATGGGGAACTGGGTGTCTGAGCTCTAGTTCTGGCTCTCTTGCTGTGTAACGGTACCCCTACATTTCAGTGAACCACTTAAGGTCATGATTTCCATACTTACCAAGTGCTTACCTGTGGTATGAGGTTAAGCTTGTACACTACCAAGATGGCACCTTTCCACCTGACTCAGATTCCCTCTTTGTGAAACAAGGGTATGGTTACTTTGCCTCAGGTTTGCTATGATACCCTATGATACAGTTCATTTCTGTTCAGAAACAGCCTCAAAATCCTCAAGAATGTCTATTAAACAACCTGGATAAAACCCCAACCTTTCAAGGAAGCCGGACATTGATGTTCTGGGTATTTGTCTGAATTTGTTCCAAATCTCTATGTCTAGAATAAATAGTGACATCAGTTATTGTAATAGATTAGTAATATTTTTTCACAGAGTTTAACTTACAATCAAATTAGATAATTTATCCTTACATTTAATTTATCCTCAAATAAAAGCTATCATCTTATTACCTTAATGCATCATTATTTATCAGTGTAATTAGCCCTACTCCAGTAAACATTCAAGTACTCCTCAGTGCACATTTTGCAAAACCAGGGGCCAAAACCCAGTTCTGCATTCATCCTGTTCAGACTGGTAACACCATTAATCAAAAACCCCCAACTTTTCTCAATGTTCTATCCCCAGGATTCTGATTATCTATCATTTCTCTGCTGACATGTTGTAAGGCAGCAGTGAAGTGTCATGACGGTGTTTGTTTCCTCTTCAGCAGCAGACGTTTGATGTATTGGTGGCCCCTGCCAGGGCTGCTACAAAGCTTAATGAGCTGCATTCACTTTTAACAAATGCTGTGGAAGGAAGAATATGTCTGGAAAATATCAGTAGTCCTGTTGAGTAGGTAATGGGACTGCAGGTATAAACGCACAGCTAGAACGGCTGGAAAGTACCCTGACATTCATCTTGCTTGACAACCTCCATAGCATAAATGAAAGAACATCACCCAGTAATTCCTGCTACAAAGGGAATTATTCTTTTTTTTTGCTTTGTTCTATCATGAAATGCTACTTCACACAATAAATTTTATGTTCACTTCCTGCTGATATTTATGCTGCTCTTTCCTTCACTGTGTCTATTTTTACAGCATTTTCATCTTCATTCTCCCATTTCATAGTTTCTTGACACTTCAGCACCATTTCTCCCAACAACTTCTACTTTAGCCCTTCCTCCTCTGGTTGCCCTGGTGCCAAGTGTCCTGGTACAGATGAAGGAGGCAATGGATGTGCTCAGAGTAGGAACATGCTTCAAGGCAGGAACCAAAGCAAATTTCCTTTGAGAGGAACTGTAGATTGTTAATGTAGTGAAAGTAAGTTAAAACCCCCTGGATGTGGAAGAGTCACTTTACTTCTTTAAAAGTTACAAAAATTACTAACAAAAAAGAATTACGGATCCATGGAGGAAAAGCGATGGATTACAGGGCACAGAAGGAGGAGTAGATCCCTTCTTAAGTTCTTAATAACTTGCATACTCACTTGTACCACAGACCAGTACTGAATTTGTAATCTGTGTTAAAAGGGAACAAATGGCTTCATCAGTTTCTGGATCTTTTGCAACGATTTCAGAGGAAGGAAGACTAGTTCTATTTAAAGAGAGAGTGAATTTCAAAAAGAGACAGCTTAAAGACATGAGGAGTCCCAACGCACACATCTTTTAATTTCTCAGAAGAATGCTTCAATTGACAGTACTAAGTGACGATGAAGCACTCAGATTTTGCAAGGATATTATTTTACCAGGATTTAGTGTTGCTGCCATTGTCTTGTCATGGAAGACAGCCCGTTATGCCCATCAGGAGGGTACAAGGGACGTGCTCAGCCAGAAGCAGGCCATGATCCAAATCTCCAAACAGTTTCACACCAGTGTATCTCCACCAATTCAAACAGATTTAAACTAGTCAGAGTGAGAATCGGGCCTGTGTAATAACATGTGGAAAGAAGACCCCAGACTTGTAAATAGGAAGCACACTGAGGCAAGCTTCCCAGGTCTTCTGCTGAACGGTGTCCCAGTGAGCAGGGTACATGTATAGGGTACCCTGGACAAGCTGGGTCCCAGGTATGTTATCTGATCTGTTACAATGACCCTGATAGGAGGTATCAATAATGGAAAAGTAAATCTGAAAACCTGAAACTTGGGAAGGGAGAGGGACCAGGATATGTGGCAGATGCTTAATGTTTCCTCGACAGATGTATGGGCTGTGTTTGAGTTCCCTTAAAGCAGCGAGCACCTTCCTTGGTGAATTCAGCTGGCGAAGTATGATTTAAGCCTCATCAAGAAACGGCATGATGTTTGAATGAATAGAGAAGCTCATTAAAAATATATCTGTTTCCTATTTCAAGCAGCAATCTTCACTGTTTTCTGGGCATGTTTGAGACTCAGCACTATCTGAGTTTCAAAAGAGAAAGTTGTCCAAGTGCTGTGACAGCTTGACACAGCCCCTCACTGTTTTGCCATTAATTCCAGCTTAACCAGTGCCCTGGATTCAGTGCATGCTGCAAGGAAAAAGAGCCAATTTTCTCCTCTGACCTAGATGAAAGACAGCTATTTTAAGGTTACTAACTCGCACTTCTCTTGTATTCTGCATTACACAAAGTAAGCCTCTTGGCTCTGCCTTTTATCACTGTGTGGTATGATACCTAGAAGCATACTCATGGGCTGAGATCACATCTGGACTAGCCATTGAAATACAAGGGAAAAAGATATGTCAGTACCCCTGCTGAGTTACCTAACCACTGAGTAACAGAGTCACGCTCCCTCTTTCTGTTGCTGTGCTGACTCTGCACGGTACCTTCACTTACCACAAGTCCTTGGTGGAGTCGAGAGCCCTAGGTTCAACACGCAGTGCAAAGCAAGGTGCTGGGATAACGCAGCTCCAGGGCAAGCTGTTAGCAACAGAGCTGGCTAATGCCTTAGGCTGACAGCAGCAAGTCCAAAAGAAAGTACCACTGCCAAATCAAGCCTTAGGCAGCTTCGTGAAAAACCTCCTGGACCGGGGGCATGTGCAGAAAGACACCTGAATTCTGGTGCTTAGGAAGAAGAGAGGTACAGCTTGACCTGGCAACGCCTGAGAACATGTGTGCGCATTCCTTGGCTTGGCAGATCGAAAGCTTGCACTCCGCCAAAGGATGCAGCTAGCAAGTTGATGCAGTGAGTGTTTTTTTCTGAGTCTGCCACTGTGAACAATGCATTCAAAATCTAACTCAGCCTAGTGACCACATCCCCCTTCCCTGCTTTCAAGAGAGATCAGAGCACAGAGTTAACATAGGGTCAGCTTGGGCATTTTGCTGGTTCATTGGTTACGCGTTTCTAAGAGTATGACTGGCTCCTCTCCCCAGCTGCCACGTTGTTGCAGGCATAGTGTTAAAATGGTTGCTAGCCGAGTTTAAATGAACTTGTCTTTTTGGGGGGTAGAATGATTAAGAAACCCCACCATGGCACTGCTGGCAAAAGTATTCTCACAGATGCTGTGTACAGCACTGCAAAGAAAGGCACACAGATAGCTGGAGCAAGCTGGAAAGAATACGCTTTTCATTGCAATGCTGGAAATGGTTGTGCTGTTCTCTCCCACACACTCTTTTCATATAACCCCTTGTTTGGGAGTCTAATGAGCTGCTTGTATAAACAAAACAATAATTTCCAGTAGTTCTAATGCTCAACAGCCTCAAAATAGTCAGTGAACATTAGCTAGTTAATAAGCAATTTGCTCCCTGAAGTATGTAAGTTGTGACACAAAGGAGAGCTGAGGAAGAGAGACCCAGAAAGAAGCGAAGCTGGTAACAGTGGTGGAAACAGGAGCAGTGTGACCCAGCTGCTAGGACAGCCTTCACAAACCACCTGCTTCATGTATTATCAAGGTATTTATTTGGGACAGAGTAATGCACAACCTGATAATGAACAGGGGTGGGGATACACTAGAAGACTGGACGTAGGTTTTATTGTGTATTTAAACTGAGACTGGATTTGTTTAATCAAAGATTAGAAGTGCCCCATTGAAGCATGCATAATGTATCTTCAAAAGAAAGACAAATCAGGCTTCACAGCTGCAGCAGAGAAACAGAACTAGGAGAATTAATGAGTTCCCCAAAACTGATGTCTTAATGTTGGGCATTATCTTTTCAATTGTCTTGAGACTACACAAACCCAAGAAGGAATGCACTGATTGTTCTGCATTTAGAAACACAACAGAAAAGCTGTAGTCAGTAGTCACGAGCACAGAGAACTAGATAGCCACAGCCAGGCATGTATCAGGAACCAGAATGTCTGTAGGTCAGCTCTAATCCCTAAAGACTGAGCAGAGCTGCATGACAGGAGCTGGGACTGCTGCATGCTCCAGGGATGCTCTTTCTCTGTGGCTCTCCTTGGACCTATCAATGTCCTCTCCTTGTTGCAGTATTCCTCCAGTTTGTTCTCATCTGTTGAGTTTTGCCAAGGAAGTGAGGGTGAGCCACTGCTGAAGGTGATGCCTCTCCCCACCTTGCAGTTTAGCAGACATGGGCTGCAGACCCCAGAGCACCTATTTGGCACTCAGCTGTGACAGGGCACATCTTCCCAAGCTTGCTGCTTCTAGAGCAATGGGATGCCTTGAGCTTGCCAGCCACCCTACAGTCACACTTAAGCCTACGTAAATTTCTGGTAAAGCTAGCTGGGTTTAATACAAGATGTATTGAATTGGTTATTTGGCTACAAAGACAGAGACACGTACCAGCACCATCCCTGATGGTTGATTTCTCTCTGACCAGGTCTCAGACTGAGTCCTGTGCCCTGGGCAGCAGCAGCATCTCTTGGCTAACTTGACCCAGCAAGGCCATACAGCTTCTTGAGATGGGGGCATTCCTTTACACAAGCCAGTGTCAAGCTTTGCTTCTTCTGCAGAAGAGCTGAGACTTGGAAAGAGGTCTCCATTAATTCCTGCCCACCCCACCCCCTTTTCTTTTTGGTAGGATTTCTATAGGCACAGAGGGTTGCTGAAACGTCCTGTTCCATGGGTCATGTCTCAACTCATGAACCTGGTGTGATACAACTTCACTCCAGACAGACACCTTTGAAATTCCCATTAGGCTTCACAGTCACAGCCCACATCATGGAGGCGTCGAAAACAGACTCTCCCTCCGCAGCTCCAGCCATCATCCCACCCTTGGTCTCTTCTTCCTACCCCCACAGAAACTTTCAGGTTGTGCCAACACCACTATGAAGGGTGGGGTTTTGCTTTAAGAAACAAAGGAAAATAAGAACAAGAAAACTGTTAGCACATGAGCCTGGCAGCCTGGTTTGCAGTAGAGGCCATGAGCAGCTGTGTTGGCACAGCGACAAGAGCGGTGTGGCGTGGCAGGAGCCGCACAAGCCCACGCTGCTGCAGGGGCACCCATGCTGTGGGCAGCTGGCTTGGACAGGCCAGGAACAAGCCTCTGAGCCCACACAGACATGAAACATAACTGTCAGCCTGACAGGGGAACAGAGGACTGTTTTTCTTCAAGCACAGCTCATACGGTCAATGTTGATTGAAACTGCTGTAGAAAAACATCCAGCAGCCCCCTAAGGAGCCACTGCTGCTTTCCGAGACAGACACTTGGGTTTGTGGTGCAGCTCAGCAGCGTTTCACCCGCTAGATCTCTAGCCAAAGGTTGCAACGTTCACGCAGATAGCAATGGCTGGTCCTATGACTGCCCCAAACCCCATTGTCTACTACCCACACTACAAACCACCTACCTCCTGTGCTCATAGCAGCCAGTCAGACAGGGACTGACCCAATACCAACAGACTCTCCTCCCTTTCTCTCCTCACAGACTGCATAGTAGGCGTTTGCAGCTTACACACATGCCAGAGGTTTCACACACAGAAAGGTCTGGCTGCAGTCCCACCAGACCTCATTCCTGGCTTCTTGCCTTTCATTTAAATTCCCTAGCCTGCCTATATGAAGAGATGAGGTCTCTGCAGCTCATTCTTCAATAGGTCTCAACTCTTACAAGACCAGAAAACCAGGGAGAGATCTGAATTATGCTAGAGAAAGCAGCAGAAAATATGGATTATTATAAGGCAGATACGGGAGAGAGAGGCTCCCAAGACCTTGAAATAGGTCAGTTTTGAAGCATTTCTCTAAATAACCTTTCTACCTGGATGAATTAATAAATCTGAAGCTGGCGGACACTAGGGCCTTCCCATTCCATGTTATGAATAGAACGATTCAAACACCTGGTAATGCAGTTATAAGCCTCTTAAATTTGAGAGGCATCCTGCTGGTGCAGCTGTCCAACAAAAAAAAGTCTGCAGCACAGCAGACATCAATTACTAGCACGTGTCCACCACAACATAGCAATCCAGAGTGCAAATTTAGTAGTGCTTAGGTAGGCTTTCAAGCTGCATAGGTGGATGACAAGAATTTTGGAAGGTCCTGGAAAAGGCCATTTCCTGGATTGCCTTGTAACACACAGGTTTCCTTGAGCTGGTTCTTAATGGAACAAGCCTCAAAGCAGCTAAGGAGACTCTCAGTATCAGAGAGGTAAAAATTATATTTGGATCCATTCTTAAGAAGAGCTTCTAGAAGACCCTTCATGCTCAAGCGCTGACAAGGTTTATATACTGTCTGCAGAAGACTGCTTGGATCGCAGAATCAATGCAGAAACTCAGAGGATGATTCCAACACAACCTTTGGACCAAGGTGTGTGCAGTGATGCTGAAGTTACAACACAGCTCTACCTCCATATCCAAATGTTAGAGATGATCCATCCATCAGCTTTGCCACCATAAGGCAGTCCAGTTTAAGTTTCTCAGGTGCATCTGCTTACACTGAACAGTTAACTGTGCCCATGACGAGGTCTAAAGCAGTCAGATGAAGCAGACTTTTACACATACTGAATAAGGAGATTCCAGCCATGCACATGGAGACACAAGGTTTAAAAACCATAAAGCAGGTTTCCTTAGGTAAGTGTGCTGCCAACGAAAATCTTCTGCTTGGTGCAACAAATTATTTTATAGAAGGGAATAAGATGGACATGAGTCCTTTGCACATTTGTTTATCCATAGAAGTAGTCTGTTGATTTTTTTTTCTTTTGAAGTACAGCTAGGGGGACATAGACAGAGTTGCTAGTTATATTTCCCTGCCTTTAGCAGCTTTCCAGACATGCACACAGGTAGACACACATGAATTGAGACCAAAAAATGCTAACTGGCATGAAAAACTCTAAGCTGTTGAGAAAGCCAGAATCAACACCACCACAAGGTCAGGAGCCTGGTGGCAGCTAGAACTCCTGTGACTGGACATATTTGCTGGGCAGTTTAAGTGACATGGTCTTCTTAGGAAGAAGCTTGGGAAGAACATTAGATAATACCCAGCCTTGAGCAATGGTCACACAGGAGAAAAGCTTGTTCAGCTCATCATCATTTCTCACGGCCAGCTGGGTGTGCCTGGGCAGGATCCTGGCTTTCTTGCTTGCCTGTGCAGCGCTCCCTGCCAGCTCCAGGATCTCCACGCTCAGGTATTCCAGCACCGCAGCCAGGTAGATGGCAGCACCAGGACTGATCCTGTCAGAGTAGCTCCCTCTTTTAAGGAGCCTGGAGACACAACCCACAGGGAACTGCAGACCAGCCTTGTGTGATCTGGTTTTCTTTGGCACGAGGAAGAGCTTTGTGGTTTTCATCGCACATTCAGATATTTTAACATCAAGTCTAGTATAAAATGAGAAAGAATTAAAAAAACCCAAAACACAGAAACCGAGCATTTAAGTCCTTTCTTCCTCCTCATTTCACTGCCTTTCTAATTCTCTTACAAATAGTTTTCACATCTCTGAAAGCTTGCTAGCTGTTCATACTTTTGTCTGAAGGAGCAGATGGGTCAGGCTGCCACTCCAGGAGTGTCTGACAAGTTTCCAGCCAAGAAGCATCTACAAGCTCAGTCAGAGCAGCAGGTCAGCCATCTGCTAGATTTCCAAAATTTTTCAGGAGAGTCAGGTAGAACTTAGGAGCAAAATCTTCTGACCCAGTATCAAAGGAGAGCTGCTATTAAGGAGAAACATTAAGCAAACTAGGCTTCTAGATACTTACAAGTGCTCAGAAACCCTACAGGAAAGCTTCTTTGAACTTACCCCTGGTAGGAACCTACGCAGTTTCTACAATGATGAGCTTGAGAGCACCAGAGCTAGAAGTTTGTATCTGTCTGAAGTAATAACAACAGAAGAGAAATTCACCCACTGGAAACCACTTCAAATGGGTCTTATCTTCCAGAGGTAAGGGGACCTATTGCTGCAGGTAATGGGCCACAAACAGGAACAAAACTTATGGGGAGAAGCTTTGTTTTACGTCAGACACCAAAATTGCTCTGCTTAGCACGCTGTGCACCAGGCTACTACAAGTGCACAAGCACCATCTTCTTGTACAGTATTGCATCCATTCTAACAAGCCCTTTCACTTACTGCTGGCATAAAGTCTCTGGTACTGAGTAGTACCAATGACACTTCAATGCATAACACTAAGCAACTGGAAAACAAACATAGGAAAATGCTGCTCTTGTATATAGAGTTGTTCTTAAGTTTTAATCATTAGTTGTTTTTAAGTAGTGAGAAGCTCTACCAAGATGTGGGGAGGAACTAAATCAGATACCAAGCTGAAGTGCTTAAAAATACAATAAAGAGTTCTTTCAGGAGATTTTTGTGGGCCTTAGAAAGATAAGCTTTTAAAAATACACTACACAAGTAAATTTATAAATAAATACTTAAATATTTATAAAATTATAAAATCATAAAATTTAAAATTATAAAAAAATAAATACAGTATGCACTAAAAATAATTAAAAGCCCCCTTCAGCAGCCTTATACCAAACACAGAACTTTACAACCCCCTTATTTCCCTCAGGAGTTTATCTAACAAAGCGTGCTGTCATTTCTTGACAACAAACTCTCACCTGAAGAAATTATTGACTTCACCTCTTTTTCTAACACCACCACTACCCAATCTCCCAAACCACAGTTCCTGGCAAGAGCTTTCCCCTTTTAAACTCCACAGCGGTAGCCATATAATTACTAGCTCTTGCATCATTTAATGCCACCACAATAAAAAACCATCAAGGCCCTAACACAAGAGCAACTCAGTACACCCCCTGAGAGCACGAGAATTTGCCACTACTCCTTGTGGAGCCACTTAGCACCTGGTTAGCTGATCTCCTCTGGTAACAAGCCTAATATTTACTGTCTCGGAGAACTGCAGTATTGCTGGCTGGCAATTAAATTATTACAGCTGGAAAGGGGGCACACTTCACCTTCCTGTAGTCATCAAGAATTAAACCCACCGACCCATACTGCTGGTCTTTGTGCTGCTAGCAGTGGCCAAACTGTTTTGTGACCATGCTGCAGAGCCTGGGAAAGCTCAGGACCTCTGACGTTGGGTTCTCTCTCTTCTAGGACTTGTTCTCATCTGTCACATGGTGCAGTTTTTTTCTGAAGTCGTGCATAGCTGTGTTGCAAGCTATAATACGTCTTTTCCAGCTTCAAGGGTGTGGTGACAGCTGAATAATTTTTTTCTTCAATATACGAGTGCTGAAAAGTTGAGGTCTGGCCCAACAGGAACTTTTGCTGAGCAGCTGGGTTAGGAGATATGTCCCCTCTGTTGCTGTGAACCAGAGGGGTGAGTCTTCAGATCACTATGCTATCTGGTTAATTTACAAATGGGTTGAACTGTTGACTAGAAGAAAGAGTAATTGTTCTTGATCAGAGAAGTACTTGAAAAATTGACTTTTGATATGGACCATTACTTCGACACAAACTCTGTCTTTAGGTGTAAGTAGAGGTAGGGCCACACAGGTCATTCAGTGCCTTTTAGCATACAGCAAATGGCAGGTGGAGGCATTTCTAGAAGCTACTTAAGCACTGGCAATGCCTTTCAGGGTCTGTTTGGTGTGGTGCAGAGAAGACTCACAAGAGCATCTTGCATCCAGGAGTGGTGTGATGAGACACACAGCTCTCCAGATTAGCCAAGAGTGCTATAAGCACCATGCTTAAAACTGCACAAAATTAGTACCTTGCTCGAGTCTACCATTAGTGCAAACCTTTATACTTTTGCTTGGTCCAAAGAACTAATCATTCCCTTGCCGTGGTCAAATGGAGGAAATAATTTGAGTTTCATGTGTTCATGTCTCATGTACTTCCTTTAAAGCTTTTTTTTTCCATTTACAGGTGTAAATACTTGGCACCAGGCTAGTTACATATAGCACCTTCACTATATGCACAAAGCTTAAGATCTACTCTCAGACATTTTTACTTCTCATTGCTACAGCATCCTCTACTTTTTCTCACTTCACTGGGTAAATTGCAGACCAGTCAAGATCTCATCAAACTGCTCCAGGCAGCATACAAAGTCTGTTCCAGCTGCCCACCACCCCAAAATCGTGGTTTCTGCTCAGTCAGGTATCCTGTCTCCCCATTTCTGTGTAAACACAGCTTGGAGTGAGACATTAACTCAGCTGCATACAGCTCTGACATCTGTCAGCACTGTAAAAGCTGGCCAGGAGGCTCTGACACCCTCGTGCTTTGCGGGGGCAGAGGAGCTAGGTGAAACTCAACAGGACAGGACAATCTTTTTAAAATAAAAATTTTATCCTCCAGCTACAGTTCAGGAAGCTGGCCTAACCAGCACTTCTCTGTGTGAGATGCTATGAAATCAGTGAGATACTGCTGCAGGGGTGGACTGATGCTAATGCAGCTGCAGCAAATCACTGATTTCCAGTTCAACAGCAAGCCTAAGCACCCACTACAAACAGAAAAACCCTGGGTACTTTCCCTGGGGGGGAGACTTTCAGTGACTTGGTCAGCAAAGGCCTGGGGACTGTTTGGATATGGACACTTTTGTTTTTCTGCACTGATAGACAGAAGCAAGACAGTCACATCTACCAACAGCACAAACATTGCACCAGATTTTAAATACACTACCTACAGTTGCTACGACAAGATGGAGAGTATAGACGTTTAGTGTCGTGGTGGAGCAGTCTAAAGAGAGGTAGTTGTTCACTATGGCTTTACAAGCAGTAAGACTTTGAAATACAGGGTTACTAGCTTCTAAAGCAGACTTAAACAACCTCTGAGGCACTGAACTGATTGCACTCTGTGATGGAGTTCATGTGAACAGCAGTGTGTGTCCTGGCTCTGCCTTCTCCACAACAGTTACCTGTAACATGTTTTCAAAAGTAAACATGTACTTGACTTCTAAAAAAAAGTTATTTGGGTGGTATGGTAGACTTTTGACATTTTCTGTGTTCCTGCATCCCTGAAAGGGATGAAAAGAAGAAAAGAAAGGAGGACAGTCTGGCACTCTAAGAACTTTGTTACAATCTTTAAAAATGTATTACAACTAGCAGAAAAAATATTTGACAAAGAAGCAAACACATACAGATTAGTGCTACTGAGTCCCATCATCCATAAGTGCACACACCAGGGAAAGCACGTTTCACTGGTTACCACCTTGTTCCTGAGAAGGAGCAGCATCTCTAACAGTTTTCTTGGGAAGGAGCTGGGAAAGGATATTGGACATAACCCCCCTTGAGCAATGGTCACACGGGAGAAAAGCTTGTTCAGCTCATCATCATTTCTCACGGCCAGCTGGGTGTGCCTGGGCAGGATCCTGGCTTTCTTGCTTGCCTGTGCAGCGCTCCCTGCCAGCTCCAGGATCTCCACGCTCAGGTATTCCAGCACCGCAGCCAGGTAGATGGCAGCACCAGGACTGATCCTGTCAGAGTAGCTCCCTCTTTTAAGGAGCCTGGAGACACAACCCACAGGGAACTGCAGACCAGCCTTGTGTGATCTGGTTTTCTTTGCTGCAGCTCCAGGTTTGCTAGCCTCTGCGTGTTTCTTCCCATGTTCAGACATTGTGGCTGTGAGGAGATACAAAGGGTTGGAGATCTTTAGATTACCTGGGTGCTTGGGCTACAGCTAACTGGTAGCAAGAGGAGACAACAGTGAGGCAAGTTACACTTCCTGCTCTTCCACATCAAGGAGAAAGCTTGTTCTTTTCTTGAGGAAAAAGCACCACACGCCACATTTCATTAATAGCAGAGCTAAGATTTTAACTGCCACGACCATTTTACTGGCTACTTTTTAGGAGAGAGGCCTTGTTTTAAAGCCAGAGTACTTCGGCAACTTGTCCAGAAAGGCTTACTGAAGTAGATATGAAGAGCTCAAAAGAAAAGACACTTTTTTGTGCTACTTGGCATGTATTTGGGATTGAGGCACAGTGGCTCTTCTTCAATAACATTTTCTTAATCACCACAACTGTTACTTCAAAGCTAACTTGAGGTCAAGCCTGCCTCTTTTTCCAAGAGGAATCTGTATTTTAACTTCATCCATTATCAGGTTAGATCTTTCTTTCATTTTAAATCTAACAATTGAAAAATTCCTGCATCCCACAGCATCTTATACCTAGAATACTCCAAGAGGTTTTCATACAAAGTTCTAAGCTAATTCCCCAGGGGATATTCCCTGGCTGCTGTGAGAGTACTGGAGGTCTTCTGCACCAGGAAAAGGAAGAATTGACTTGGATGCCTCAATGCAGACTGAAGAACAGAAATTACCAACTATTTACTTAAGACTAAGGAAATTCAGTCCAGTTACTATACTCTTAGAATTAGGAGTGGCAAAAGTACTTATTTAAATAATGTTTCCAATCTATGGATAAACAGAAGAGTTAGCTTCCAGCACAGTTGTTTGCAATATACAAGAAAATCCATCACTGGATGTAAGGGGGTTGTGTAATTTCTATAGAGAGGCTTAAATAATTAAGAAAAATCAGAATAAGATTTGGGAGGGAGGAACAAAAAGATCCCACCCCATAATATGATCCAAGCAAACCAAGCCATAACTCCTTATTCTTATTATCAATGATTTTCAAATTCTGATTACTCACAGACATACTGTGCTACAAATGCAGCTACCTTACAAAGTAATACAAAGTCCATAATAACCTAAATCTTTCATTATGTCTTATAAATGAAAAATATATCCCATTACCTTCAAAATTTCTTATCTTGGCCTAGCCTGTGCTTTGCTATAGCCTGCTTGCAGAGGCAAGCAAGCTTCATAACGTCATTCTCCCTACCCCTGGGGCAGCACCTTTTTCTTAACATCTTTTTCTCCTCCTCAGTGGGTCACCTAAACAATTAATGAGTCATTATCACATGTGGTTCATCTTTCTTCTAACCCCTGAGTTGAGGGAAAAGGAAGAAATATATTATAGATGCCCAGAAGCAAATTCTTCAGGGTGGGGGGAGAAGCCAGGCTGTCTCCAAGGGCTGAGCCACAGCTGTATTTCAGTCTCGCTGTGACAGGGAGAGCTCTTAGCCCCTCTGGCTGGAGTATTTCTGTCTGTGCAGCATGCACAAAAACAGTCCCCTCTTTCCTGCTGAAGCTTGATTTTAAAAAAGGTACATAGGGGAAATGTGTTTTATAAAGCTGATGTATTTATAGTTGGGTGGGAGGAGGGAAGCTGTGTGTTGTTTTATGTGTGTGCTGGGCAGAGTTATGCTTCATTCACACTGTCTGAGCCCCACCAAGCGATGTGATGGGGCTGCTCCTAAGATCTGGGCTTCTGCCCCCTCTTCTGGTAACTCTCTGCCCTGGATGGGGCTCAGGGTTTACTATAGGAACAGAGAGGTTCTGGTGCCAAGGGTCCTTGGCTGGTTTTTCTCAGTCCACCTGGGCAAAAATCTCACCTAATGCAAATGAGTATTTTTGAGCACCTATTAGAAAACGAGTGCACAGTCTCTGCTCATGCTTCTTCTGTGTTTATTTTCTGGTGTTCAAAGGAGATTCCAACCAGCAACACACAAAAGCCATGTGTGTGAATGGTATTTCAGCCACAAAAGATGACTATTAAACCAGCAGGTCCTACTGAAAGCCCAGGCTCTGACAAAACATTTGTACAGCAAAACTGGCACTGATAGCTAGAACTTTGGTTCTGCATGCTGAGGACTAACTGCAGGTCAGAGCCAAAGGACTTTGGAGCACCTGCAGAGGACTGCAAAATTGTCGTCCTGAAAACTGTAGCTCACATGCTGCGCTGCCAGAAGGCTTCATAACCCTTTACTTTCTGATTTAAAGTTCTCACATTGTCTGCATTTGTGGCTCCATCTATCACTCAGTCACTTTCCCCACAAGGATGAGCATCTAGTCCAAACTGGGTGAGGCTGAGTCTTCCTCAGCCTCAGGGTTCTGAGAGGCAGGTATGGGGCACCCTCTGCACATCCAAATACTCACCGTAAGGATGAGACCCTCTCAAAACGCAGCTCTTTTAAAATTAATTAATTAAATTAATTTGGTTTAATTCAGAGGCAGAAAAGGTGGCTGTGCCTTCTCTTCACTAAATTAAACTTAGGACGGGGTAAGTGCCACAGACACTTCAGGATACATGGGTGTCAATGGGATGTCCGTGATGTTTTAACATGTCATAACGGGGCTTCCGAATTTCCATTCCAGGCCCTTGATGGAGCAGAGGCACAGCTGTTTCTCCACATGCCCAGAACAGACTCTTAAGGCCTGCTGGCAGGTTGCGTGGGGGTGTTTTTCTGGGGATTTGGAAAAGGACTCCCCCCTTCCGGGTGAGCGTGCTGTCCATCAGGCTGGAGCATAAAAGGAGGGGGAGGTGGGAGTGAGCCTCTTCTCCCTTCCTCTCTGCTATGTGTCTTTGAGGAGAAAGTGCAAGGTCTGCTCAGTTCTTTGAAAGGGCAGAGGTGTCCGTTTTTAGGGAATCGGGTGTTGATCCCAAATGGACTGGGTTCACCACACTTGACCCACTCCTCAGTGTTTGCTGAGTGATGCTTTAATAGAGACCCCAAAACAAAATAAAAATAACTATCTAACACAAATTTCTTGTAATGCTAAGTGGCTATGACCTAATCCTAACTGAATCTGAAGTACTGATAATTATGTCTGACAAGAATAGATAATATAGGCTTCACTGTTTTATTTTATTTAACAGAACAGGGAAAGAAAAATGAGGAGAGAAGCCAGTGGAGAAACAAAACAGGGTATGAAATGCAGACAGATGAGGTTCAGTGAAGTGGAAAGGGAAGAGTTACATAAAAAAACCCCAACTAAGGCAGAGGAGAGCCTCAGAACTCACCATCAGTATTTGGATGCACCTAGGGAAGTTTCCCCTATGGCTGACAATTTATTTGGGGTGTTTCCGTGACGGTGCCCGGTTTGGTTTATGGTAGCTCCAGCACGCTGGCTGGTGGGCGAGTGTGAGGAGCTGAGCCATGCCCAGCTCAGCATGCTGCCTGGTCGGGATCCCACCACCCCATGGCCACGCTGCTTCCCCTGGGCACCCTGCAGTGGCCCAGCGTCCGGCAAGGCCGGGGGGCAGAGGGACACAGCTCTGCTGCTGCGCTATGGACCCCCTCCAGCAGGGCTGACCCACGGAACTTAGGACTTAGCACTTAGGAAAGGGGTGCTGGAAGGTGCTGAGGACTTTCTGTTTAACTTCAGAAACACGAGTTTCAGAGTCTGTTACACGTTTTCCAAGCCGACAGCAAATTCCTGGTTTTGCTCCCCGCTGGTGTAGCTCGTTTCCCGGGGTGTTTAGCAGGCTACTTTTAGAGGACACTGTCCCTGGCCGTGCTGCTAAAACAACGACACAAGCAGAGGGCGAGGCAAGAGCAGAGCCGCACGGCAAACCCGGCTGGGCTGGGGCAGCCGGGGCACAGCCTGGGATGTGGAAAGTCTCTTACAACGTAGTGCCGGCTGCGGGGCTGTGCCACCTGGAAGCCGGGCAGGAATTCCTCTGCCCTCCACGACTCCCATCCCGCGTCGCTTCCGAGCTGCCGTGGGTTGGGGGGGGGGGGGGGGGGGAAGGTACGCGGAGAGGGTAGGTGCACCTCTCCAGATGAACCGGTACGGGGGCCACAGCTCGGCTGCGGTGGGCTGCGGGCGGGGGCGCAGCGGCACGGCGCCTCGCTGGGGCGGGCTCAGGGCGCGTGGAGCCCCGGGCAGGGGCGGCCGCCTGCAGCCCCGGGGGGGCGGCTGTCACCGCGGCTGCTGGGGCACTGGCGGTGCCCGGCAGCGCCGCGCTGCTGCGTGAGGGACCCGCACCCTTCCGAGGGCAGCGGGGCAGGGGAGGCCGAGCGGGCGAGGAAGGAGAGCTCCCGGACCACGCCGGTGCGCCTGCCAGGGCTCCCGGCCCACGAAACCATAGGGGCAGGGGCCAGACCCGTGCAGATGCAGCGGGAGCTACGGAGAACGGTGAAGAAAAGAGACGAAACCCCCAGCAAGAGCTGAAACCTGTGAGCTCACGTAGCCGGATGGCCCCGGCTGCGCTGCCCCCAAACGCGACACCTCCCCCCAGAGCCACGCTGCCGGGACCGGCCTTATTAGGCCGTACGGGAAGGAGCGGCAGCGGCGCTGCACCGCCCCGCCGGGGAGCACCGCCTCCTCCGGCCGCGCCGCGCACGCCGGGACCGGCCCTGCCCTGCCCTGCCCAGCGCCGCCGCCGATCGGGCCCCGGCCCCGCCGGCAGGATGCAGGTGAGCGGCGGGGCCCAGCGCCCCCGGCCCGTGTGCGGCGGTGCGGCAGGGCGAGCCCGCCCGGGGGAGAGCTGGGGCCGGTCACGGCGCCGGGGCCGCCGGCGGGGAGAGCTGGGGCCGGGCGGGCCCCGCCGCAGCCGTGGGCCGCGCTCACCGGCGGGGCCGGGGCGGGGGAGCCCGGTGGCAGCCCCCTGCCTGGGGCGGGGTGCCCGCCGTGTGGCGGTCCTGCCGAGGAGCTCCGCGGCTTGGCTTTGTGGCGCTTTGTTGCTTATTTTTTCAAATACGGTGTTGATTTCACTACTGTAGGAAGCACATGGGCGGGTGGGTGTTACGGGCACTTCGTCAGTGTGTTGATAAGCAACAGTAGGTGCTGTGAAATGCTGTGTTGAGGGAAAAACGACCACAAAACACGATTAAAAAAAAAAAACCCAAAACAAACAACCTGGTGTGCAATTGATAGCGCTACTTTTTTCTTGTCCTTATTACACCACCCCACCCCCCACCCGGCAGTGCAGAAGCACAGTGATTTGGTCTAGAGGAGATACGGTCTTGCACGGACCCTAGTGTAAACTATATATAAACTATAGCAGAACAGTAGGTGGTGTGTCCAGTTTTCAAAGTTAATGTAGGCCAAGACAGCAAGGAAGCAAAATCAGCCCGTAAGTGCTTACTGCTGAGCTTTCATCTATTTCATGCAATTAAATAAAAATAGAATTACTGTCTAACTTGGCAAAAGTTAGAGCTTCTCAACAATACCTGGGCACCTGCTGGCCTTGTTTCACAGGAATATTGTGACTATTTCGTGGTAAAGTCTCTTAAACTTTCAGGAAGTGCCTAGGCATAGGTTTAGGTTTGATTCCCTAGCAGTGGGCTTGTCAGGCAGGGACAGTGCTTGCTTCTCTCTAAGCACTTACGCAGCTACGCTGATTTTAATCTACTGAGCAGACTTCCCATATATCCAGAGTCAGGTCTGCAAGGCTGCCAGTGTGTCCTCTCACCGGCACTTCCCGATGCGCTGGTTGCTGGTCTGGTGGCCTGTTGTTCTGCTGAGGCTCTGTACGTGAGTGTGAGCGCTGTGGCCAGCGTGCTTCCCTGTCACCCAGCTGATTTCCTCCCCTTCCATCTCACCTTGTGAGAGCTGCAATGATGGTTACAATGCTTCAGACTTCTGTACACTACCAAGACCTCCTGTATGTGTGGTGAGTGGGTAAAATAAAGTCACTCTTCAGGGTTCTGGTTGAGCTGCGAAGAAGCATCAGGAGAATGCACACTGTGACTTTCTGCTGCCATCTGGACAGTTAGGAGTCTAGCAAGTGTGTCTGGAAAAACTTGCCTGCGTTAAATTCTGGAAGTGGCAGTGTTCACCTTGAATGCATCATCCATTTCTTCTGTTCTAGGACCCGAATAAAGACACGGAGTGGAATGACATCCTGCGCAAGAAAGGTATCCTTCCTCCAAAGGAAAACCTGGAGGAACAGGAGCGTGCAAAGGAAGAGGAACAACTTGCCATCCTCCAGAAGTCTCTTGGTGAGTGACCAGCCAACTTGGACAGCAGCAAGCAGGAGAAGTCTTGGAGTGGCTCCTGGGGATGCTTGTCCAAAGAAATGGCAAGCAGTAACATTTACAGGCCTGCAAGGCAATGTGTCCTTTTCCAAGTTTGTAAGGGATACCAAAGCTGCTTCTCATATAGGGTGGTCATCTGTTAACAATATCAAAAAAATGTGCTCCTGGACACATGGATTCTTCCAGCACAAGAAGAGCTTTGCTCTTGATGTCAGCTCTGAATTTTTATAGAAGTAAATGTTTGAAAACTGAAGAAAGAACAGTACGATGGGAGTTTGCTGCGTGTATGTGCAAGTAAAAGTATCCCATGACATTACCTGTTGTATGCTTCCTCCGTTCTTCAGGCATCCCTGCTGTGTTGCGTGTGTGTTAAGTATGTCTTTGCTGCAACTACCAAACTTGAAAGCTAGTGCAGGTACTCGTGTGCTAGTCTAGACAGCCTTTGGCTCAGGGATTGTCTTTCCATCTATGTCTAAAGTGCATAATATTTTCTAAAAATCCAGTAGCAATAATACCTTAAAGAAAGCCCCTTATTTCCCACAGTTAATCTGTCCTTAAAATCAATCAATTATTGGACTGATAAAAGCCGGTGAGTTTTAATCCTGGAGTAAGGTTTTTGCTGATTTGGTGTTTCTTCCATTCCAGTGAAAACGTACGAGGACATGACTCTGGAAGAGCTGGAAGAGAATGAAGATGAATTTAATGAGGAGGATGAGAAAGCTATTGAAATGTACAGGTCAGAGCAGCATGAAGAATTCTGCTTTAATGAAAACTGGAGTTTTCTTCTTCTGGATACTGTTAGATATTGTTGAAGAGAGGGAGGATGTTGTTAGGCCTAATAGAAAAAGTGGGTTGTGTTTCTGGTCTCTTGTAGAGCTTCTAAGTGTCTTCAGTAGGATAACTGCATTTAAATTCAGTGTCCTTTATCAACAACCTAGTTTTGCAGAGGTAATGTGCACCTGCTGAGTGCATGGCTGTGGATTCTGAGCGCTTTGAAAATTGCCTCCGAGATTTCTCAGTTTTTGCATGAATGAGATTAAGGTGCTGCGGATTTACATCATTACAGTGTTGGTTTTCTAGTCCCTTAACCATCTCTCCTGTTTTTTTGCCATTTAGTTTTGTAGTGTGGTATCTGAAGAAGAAATGGCTGCTGAGGGTAGAAATGAGGAAAAAGAAGTCGTCATGAAACGTAGCTGTACTACTTGCATGTTGGCAGTTTTAACTTGTAATAAGCATCTATTGACTACGTCAGGGTGCTTTTGTTGCTCTGGGGTTTGAAGAAGTTTATAATGTGCCTCTGAATTCTGGGTTTCAGCCAGGTCCTTTAACTGTTGTTCTGTCAAAAATGCATCTATTCACAAGGTCTTTTTCTTCTTCCTTGCTGTTCAGGCAACAAAGATTAGCAGAAATGAAAGCAGCTCAAATGAAGAATAAATTTGGGGAAGTTTTGGAGATTTCAGGAAAAGATTACGTTCAAGAGGTTACAAAAGCTGGAAAAGGAATATGGGTAGTCCTGCACCTCTACAAACAAGGGTAAGAATTTGTTTTTAACCTTTAAGCCTTGTGCTGTCAATAGCTGAAAATACTCTAGACAAATGTGTAGTTATTGTGGAAACTAAGGAACTGATTCTGGACTTCTAAGAAACAAAAACTTAAATTAGTAATTTCATCACTGTTGACTCAAGACTGCTGAACTTAGCTCTAAAATCATGTTACCATGAAGTGGCTTTCTTATAAATCTATACAGCACAGTGTGACTGGTACCGTACAGCTGCCACAGAGGTAGCTGCTGCCACTGGAATATCGAAGCTTTGGAAATTATTCTGGTTAAAGTGTGCGGTATTGTGCATTTTAAGGATCACTGTGTGTCTTTAGCCTGGTTCCTAAAGGCATAAAAATGGAGTGAACAAGGTTTCCAGTCTTGTCAGTGTGATGGAAAAACATGTCAGAAAGGTCAGATAATCACAGAGCAGTTTGGGTTGGAAGGGACCTTAAAAATCATAAAGCCCTTGGTTATGGGCAGGGGCACCTTCCACTAGACCAGGTTGCTCAGAGCCCTATCCAGCCTGGCCTTGAACACTTCCAGGGATGGGGCATCCACAGCTTCTCTGGGAAACCTGTTCCAGTGCCTCACCACCCTCAGAGTGTAGAATTTCTTCCTTTATAGCTAATCTAAATCTACCCTCTTTCAGCTTAAAGCCATTCCCCCTGTCCTAGCACTGCCTGCCCTTGTAAAATGTCCCCCTCCAGCTTTCCTGTAGGCCCCCTCTGGGTACTGGAAGGCTGCTATAAGGTCTCCCTGGAGCTTTGTCTTCTCCAGGCTGAGCAACCCCAACTCTCTCAGCCTGTCTTCATAGGGGAGGTGCTCCAGCCTTCTAACTGTCTTCATGGCTCTCCTCTGGACTTTGTCCAACAGGTCCAGGTCCTTCTTACATTGGGGGCCCCAGAGGTGGATGCAGCACTGCAGGTGGGGTCTCACCAGATCAGAGCAGAGAGGCAGAATCACCCCCCTCGACCTGCTGGCCGAGCGGCTTTTGTTGCAACCCTGAATACAGCTGGCTTTCTGGGCTGCAAGCACATGTTGCTGGGCCATGTTGAGTTTCTCATCCACCAACACCCCTAAGTTTTTTTTCCTCAGGGCTGCTCTCAATCCATTCTCTGCCCAGCCTGTGTTTGTGCTTGGGATTGTCCCGACCCATGTGCAGGACCTTGCCCTTGGCCTTATTGAACTTCATGAGGTTCACACGGGCCCACCTCTCAAGCCTGTCAGTGTCCCTCTGGATGGCCTCCCTTTCCTCCAGATTGGTGACCGCACCACACTGCTTGGTGGTGTTGGCAAACGTGCTGAGGGTGCCCTCAATCCCAGTGTCCATGTTGCTGACAAAGATGTTGAACAGCACTGGTCCCAGTATGGATCCCTGAGGAATGCTACTCATCAAAATCAAAATACTCAAAAATAAATGTTTCATATTATTTTTCAAGCTTATGAAAAAGTTTCAGTACTGAATTGTTCAGAACTGAATGCATAACATAGCAAAGCAAGTGACAAAGATGTTGAACAGTGTGGATCCCAGAAGAATGCTGCTTGTCACTGGTCTCCACTTGGATGTTGAGCTATTGACTGTAACTCTTTGAGTGTGACCATCCAGCCAATTCCTTATCTATCAAGAAGTCCGTCTGTCAAATCCATGTCTCCAATTTGGAGACAAGGATGTCATGTGGGACAGTGTCAAATGCTTTGCACAAGTCCAGAGAGATGACATCAGTTCCTCATAAGTTGCTGGAATTCTCTGGAAAGGGTTAGAAATACTTGATTTTTGTTTCCTGTCTCTAATTGCCTCACAGGTGTTCATCATCATTTGCATGCATACTTTCTTCCAGGAGCTGCTTTTACTCCTGCTTTGCCCATGCTCCTACAATTTCTAAATATCATGTCTTTGTAAACCAATTTTTCTGTATGATAGAGGGGAAGGTTGTATTGCTGGTATCTTAAAACAAACTCGCCATGCACCAAAACCTCTAGTGATGCTGATTTCCTTTGAATGCTGGAATACTGGACAACAACAGTATTCAGAAGTTGCTTCTGGTACATTTGTCTTTCCATAAATGCTACTTGTCAAGCTGGTATTTCTGACGTTTCTTCTGGAGCGGATTACTGTCTGATTTGTCTTTTTTTCCTTATGTGTATTCCTGTTCTTCACAGAATTCCACTCTGTGCCTTAATAAATCAACATATGAGTGGGCTTGCAAGAAAGTTCAGAGATGTGAAATTCATCAAAGCTATCTCTACCACCTGCATTGCCAACTATCCTGATAAGAACCTGCCTACGATATTCATCTACCTGGAGGGAGACATCAAAGCTCAGTTCATTGGGCCTCTGGTGTTTGGTGGCATGAACCTGACAAGGGATGGTTAGTGTCCGTGTCTCCAGTTTTCCAAAGGAAAAGCAAAACTGCTTTGCTGGGAATGAGAGAAGTGAGGCTTAGGAGAAGGGAGGTACTAAAAATCATATTGGGGTTAAGGTTTGGGTTTTTTTGGTTGTTTTTTTTTTTTTTTTTATCCTTATGGTTCATCAGCCTGTGATTAAGGCTGTCGTGTGAAAGTGGCGAGTGGCTGAGTAGGACAACGTATAGAGATTTATCTAATGTGTGTGCAAGTATTTACACCTTGTGTCAGGTGAAACAAACTTTCCTGAATGTATTAAAGGGTAAATACTACCCATGTACATTCTTTGGGGCTCTTGTACCTGCATGACTGACTTTCCCCCCAGTTACTTAATAGCTGGTGCTTGCCTGTTGCACTGTAGGGCTTCTTGTTTCATTTTCAAGCCGATAGCCTGTATTTGTCTGGTTTGCCTTCCTGACACACAGGCTCTGTTCCTCATGAACCTTTAAAGAGAACCCGTCCATTTGTCCAAATGGAGCTGCTAGCCCCAAACTGGGCTGCTTCCTTTCCCTCTTGCCATCTCCTGGAGATGCCAGCACATTAAGCTTCTGTCTCGGGGGTTCAGAGGGCACAGGGCTCCATGGGGAGAGGCTGTTACCTTTTCTGGAGGTTGTGGTTTCCCCTAGACCTATTTCTCCTTGCCCATCTCAGCAGCCTGGAGGCAGCCTTGTCAGCATGACATGCTTCAGGAGATGAGTGGTGATGCAGGTCTTGGAGAGTGCTGTGGCTCTTCATTTTGGAGACAGTTGATCAGGGATTGTATCCTACAGCAGTGCCTGAAGACAGAGGTCAGCAGTGGAAAAGGCTCTTCTCGGAAAGCAAATGCAACTCAGATGTAACCTAGTGGATTTTACTTTGGTTAAAAGAATAACCATCAGGTTTCTGAGTAGGCATATTGGCCTAGATGCATTCAAGCTTTTTCAAGATTTAAGGGAGGGCACCTTTACCTGAACTGAAACACATTTAAACAGCATTTCAAGGTCCCTACTGAATGATGTCACTGCCTATACTGGGGTAGGCTGCAAAGAATTTTTTTGTGGTTTTGTTGTTGGTTTTTTTTTACTAAAACCCTGAAGTTTATAGGATATCTTGAGCATGTGCTGTTGAAAACTCCCCTGCCTTGAACTGTCAGAAGGGGAAAAGCTCACCAATGAGACTGCTGATTTGAGAACAGCTAACTAACTACAGCAGATGCCTAATTATGCACTGAAGTGAGCAGTGGTAGCAGAACCCACAGTGAGCTTTCTCCCATTTTTACTGTATAAGTAACTGATTTTTGGGCAGGTCCAAAGGTGACTGAGCCAGCTTAATTCAGTCATCACAGAAAGCTGGGCACTGAAATTCCACACTTTCTTTTATTTCTTCCTTCCTTCTTCCCTAAGATTAAAGAAAGCGTGAAGTTGTATTCATTACTCTGTGATGTCTGAAGGAAATAAGATTTAATGATAGGGTTGCCAGCAGGACTAGGAGAAAGGTTTCAACTGAATGTGTTCCACTTCTGGGAAGTAATCCAATTTGGGCTTATATAGCAATAGGCCTACTACTGATGGTGGAGTCTCTCTTACTGTCTTGCTAAGGAACTAATAGTGTATTGGAAAAGGGGTGAATTGTGTTTACAGAGTACATCCCTGAAAAATACCTATAATTCAGATGTGTAAATGGAATTGCTGCAATTTTTTTTGCCACTCAACAAGTCTAATCCCTGCCTTTCCTGGCTGTGATGAACTCTGTATATGACAGAAACAGCTGTAATACATGAGCAGTATTCCTGCACTGGGAACAGATGTGCAAACCTGTCTTCTGCCCTTACATGGCTAGAAGGAGGTAGAATTCATTTTCACCAGGAGAGTTGGCATCTAAAGCTGCTGCTCTCTATCCGTTGCCTCTTTGGCATTGGTTGTAAAGGAGTAGGAGGGCACTGGGGATGCCACAGGTGGGCTGCAGAGCAGTACCCCAACCTCTGAGCTCTGTGCTGAAACCTGTGCCAGCAGTAGTGACCGTGAAGGGAGGGCTCAGCTGGAGCTGGGTGTGGGAGACAGGGCAGCAGCTGGGACCTGGGTGTGGAAGAGGAGGGGGAGGAATAGAGCAAGGCCCTGGTGGTGGTGGTGGCGGTGGCAGGGTGATAAGAGAAGTCGGCTGGGAAAGCAAGGTGGGCTTTTTCCAGTTTGCTCCCCTGCATTCATGGCTCTCTTGTTTTGTGCTGCACAGAATTGGAGTGGAAGATTTCAGAGTCGGGTGCCATCAAGACAGACCTGGAGGAGAACCCCAGGAAGCAGATCCAGGACCAGCTCATGTCCTCAATCAGGGCAAGTGTCCCAGCCAGGGGGGAGAGTGACTCAGAGGATGACTAACTCCTGCGATGGCATCAAGACTGACACAGTATGCTTGCAGCCAGTGTTCCCACTTAGAGCCCTGGAGACACTCATCAAGGTCATGCTGAGCCCCAGAAGGGTAGTATTTCAAGACAGCTGTTTATCTAGAAACTTTGAGAAACTAAAAGTTTCTTTAAAAAAAACCAAAAAACAACAAAACCAACCATAACTTATTGCAGCTTCACTTAAGATCCTGAAAGACATTTTATATTCTGAAGCCTGAGTAAATCTTACTCAAAGTTTTAAAATACAGACATCAGTAGAAACAGAGGTCTCCTGTTATTATTTTCTTAAACTGCTGACTTCTTTACAAAATCTGAAATATGAAGTGGCCTTAAGTGCACTGTTTTTGACAAGCTTGTGTAAATCAAATCTAAATAGCTGGTCTTAAACAATTGGTTATAGCACTTGGTTGTGCCTTCTCTTAGCCTGTTGTGTGTAGATGTCTGACAGCCTGGATGTGTGGAGATGACCTGTGATGTGGGTGCTGCTGAAGGTGATGTGTGGTCCTTCGCAGAAGTGTGCTGGCAGGGGGGCCAGCACGAGGCCGTGAGCTGGGACCTCGGGCATCTTGAGAGAGGCCTTGGTGACAGCCAGCGTCTCCTGGGACCCACTGAATCCAGAACCCCCTTTCATTTAGCAGCAATGCTGTGCCTTTTACGGGGGCTGAGCTTAGTGCACAGTTTTATCTGCTAATTGGGAAAGAAAATTAAAGACAGTGGTGCTAGAGTGTGAAACTGCTGACTTCTTCCACAAAAATCAGAAGTTTGCATTACTACAGCAGTGCCATTGCCAAAAGGGAGGGAAAATGGTATTTCAGGACCTGATGCCTTTCTATATTAAAGCCTTCTGTCTTCTAGGTACAGAATAGTATAATAATAGAGACCTTAGAAGAGATTGAACTGAAATACTACCTTAATTATATATCTGCTGACTCTCAGAGCTGCTTGCTTATTTTGGGTTAGATTTAATGTCCACCTACACTTTCAAATTGTCTACGCTTGGGCTAACAAGCTCCAAGAGCTTTTGCTAACGAGGCTGCCCCAAGGGCATTTTGTTATATTGCTGATGGCTTCTGTGGGTGGCTGGTACAGGATGCAACACTCAATAAGCAGCAATTTTTTCTTTAGTTTTCTATCAGTTCATAGTGATTTTTAAGCTTGTTTCCTGCACTCTTGTCTCCTCAGTCAAATCAGTGTGTAGTTCAAACAACAAATAACTTCCTTAAACTTCAGGTGAAGTTTAAGTTCTCCTTTGAGTTCTCTTGATGGAGAGCTTCCTGTTTGAGATTTGAATGGTGATCTGGGTGTCACTTGTCTCCTTTCTTTTCTCTTAGCGTATTTTTGGTTGTTTTTGTTGTTTTGTTGTTTATTTTTGCAAAATAGCAAAGACACTAGCATTGTGCAAGTGAACCAAACGCAGCAGAATGCAAGCTGGCAAGTTCTTAGTACTGTTGTTATATATAGCATCACACTTCTCATGACAGTGGACTATCCAACATGCTATCAGATCTGATGCCTTTCTGTACTTACCAACAACTTCTTACCATCTAGGAAGAGGACAATTCTTTCTTTCCATAGAAGTCTGCACTGTTATTTTGCTTGTCTTTTGCTTGTCCTCATTTATCTGTGCTCTTTGGAGTGACCTCTGAGCACATAGACTCTGTTCCTTTTGGAGGAAACTATGTAGAACAGCCCCCAAAGGGAAAGTTGGTCCAAAGAGTGAGGGTAAAGCTAACCTGAAATAAGACCCTCTGAAATGTGTGTACAGCGGATGTCACATCCTCAGCCTGTCCTTCCAGATCTGCAGTTGAGCTGTCTGGATTGCTGATGCAGACACAGCTGCCATACTCTTCTCAACTTGTTTTTCATTTAGTTTATCAAACCTTCTAGGAAGGAGAGGTGGAATCTGTAATCCATCTTCAATTTGAAATCTAATTTAAAAACTAGGCAATGCTTTGGATACTTTCTTATTTTGTTATTCCCTTTTATTGTCTCCCATGTCGGTGGCTCTGTGGAGGCAGAGTAGTAATGTTGCAGCTGCCCTTTCGCTGTCGTCTTGACCGTTGATGATTCATGGAGCATAGCAAGAGAGGAACTTGAAGCAGGATGACCACTTTATTTGGATAGGGTGGCTGAGGGCTCTGTCCTGCAGGGTCTGGGAAACATCTAGGGGTGAAGACTCCTCAAATTGTCCCAGCACTTGGCTGCCTCCAGGGTATCCCTCTGTTCTTTGTATTCTGCACAGGCAGCAAGACCTTGAGCCAGAATAACTACAGGCAAGGAGTCTGTGGTCCAGAGCTTGATCCAAGGCTCATTGTTCCATGAGGAGAACTGGTGTTTGAAAGACAGACAGACATCCCTAGGATACTAACCATAGACCTGCTGGAGCAAGCCAACAGAGAAAGCTGAAGGACGGAGTGCATCTTGTGACTGAACCATACCAGTTTGCAAAAACTTTGGCCAGTGGCTCCCAGCACAGAGTATGTGGCTTGAACCACCTTCTGGCAGGGGGATGTTCAAGCCCTCTACTCCAGAAACTCTGCAAGTTCCTAAAAAGTGTCCTGCTTGCTCCTATCCACACTTGCACAGCGATTCTTGTTCCCTAATCTGCAAAGTAAGCCATCCTAGATGGGATGGTGTCCCCTCACCAGAAGGGCTCATGCCTGGTGAATGAGGCACTGCTTGGTGCTGGTCTGAGCCCCTCAGGCAGAAGGCAGAAGAATTGAACTGAACTGCTGATGCCCTTGGTGTGTGGTGTGATAAACCCATGGATAAATAAAAGGGCGGGGGTGACTTTGGGTTGTTTCCACCACAGTTTTCTCTTCCAGCAGGGTCTTAAAACCGCAGCTGCCTTCCCCTTTTGTACAGAGTCTAACGGGTTTTGCAGGCTCTGGGACCACCAAGAGAACTGAGCTCCTGTAGAGGACCAAGTCTGTGTATAGGCATCTTGTTGCCCCAGGCTGCTCAGCTGTGGTGAGCCAGATACCCTGTGCTCACGATCGACACTTACGGCACCCCCAGACAGTATATCTTTCCTCTGCAAGAAGGGAACCAGGCCTGCTGAGGGGATTTACTGAGGAGACTAGGTAGGGGAAGGGGAGATGGCCTCTTCTAGCCTGCTCCCTGCTGTCAGGGCTACAGCAGGGGCTGCCTTGCCATTAAAAGGTGATACTGAGCAATGTATAACAGTTCTGGAGAAACGAAGACAGTTTGACTTGTACTGTCTTTTATCCTGAACTGCTTAATGTGCTGACATGTTGGGGGATGCCATTCGAGGATGCTGTGCTGAAAGGGGTAGATGCAAGAATAATGGCAAACCAGAAGAGGCTGAATGTTCTTCCCAGCTGCTGAGACCTGTGCAGAGCATCATTTCAAATTGTGTCTGTGCTTCTCTGTATTTGGCTAAGTGTGAAAACAGCTTCTTGTAATCTTATTCTCTTTCCTGCCAATCATATCACCCTGCTCAAGGCCTTTTGTAGAAATTAGGTCTCTGCAGGAAATGGATAATGAAATCTGTTTAACCTTTCAGCGGAGCAGAAGCTATGGAAGCACACAGTTAAGGGGAACGAGCTTTAGTTTAAAAGGAAGCCGGCTGCTAAATAGCAAACCAAAACAGCCAATTAGTATACATAGCAGAGTGAGGCAACATAATGGGAGAAAATAATTGGAAAGCGTGAACTCTCGTTTGCCAAGATTTGGGGCACTGTTGCTAAATGCACTATCAATATTTTTGCAGCCTGTCAACAGTTTGGTCAGATCAATGCATACTTCTCACTGGTGTGAGAAGGGTCTTTCTGTCAGCTATCATGGAAGAAGTCAGAGGCAGCGATCCTGTAAAGAGTGCTGAGGCTTGTGTGATGACTGTCCTGCGTACTGCTGCGAAAGCATCCTGACTCTTCCCACACCGCAGCGGTGCCAGCAGGCAGGGGCCACAGATTTGGCAGGTGATCTGCCATTAGTGGGCAGTCACTCTGGAGGTTTTTGTGTGAAACGTAAGTGAACCACTAGTAATAACAAGGGGTTTCTTCATGGTATGGGTCTGAAGTTTACTGCCTGCCCAGGTTATGTGAGCAGCCACATTAGGTTCATGGCAAGCTGCCCTGCTCCAGAAGTCACCGCTCTGGTTTTCCTTTACTCAGACCTGCTAGCACTGACAATCTGTAGTCACCAAACTCTGCCTGACCTGGAGGGTGACATTTTGCATCCACCTCACACATAGAGGGAGAGCCAGGTGTCGGCCCTCCATGGCCTTGTCCTGCTTGCACAAGTTAAAACTGCCAGTTCTGCAAGTACCTAAACCAGCCATGGTGAGGGACCTGCAGGCAGAAGTATCTGCAGGACTGCCATCACAGGAGTTGAAATGAAGGAGTGTCCTTTGAATACCTGTGCTGTGCTGTGCTGTACCTGTCTTGGTAAGGTCCTCCTTTCCCAGGGCTCCTCTTTAGGTCTGGTCCTTCACCTCCCTTCCCAATGTGCTCAGGTGGGTACTTGGTTGGCCTTACTGCTGCGAGTAGTTCAACTTGGGTGAGATGATTTGCTATGAGAAAGCTGGGTGCATGCTTCCAGCTCTGCTGGATCAGGGTACAGAATAAGCACGCTATATTAAGCCATAAGTCAGCATGACATCTGAACACTAATATTTGTCTTTTACAGAGTTCATGAAGAAAGTAGCTCTGATCTATGGCAATTCCCATGAAAGTTAGAGTGTACTTTTTGTTCCTGTAATATAAACTCAAGTTCACAATAATTTGTCATTATTCTCTGGAAATCTAGGGAAGTTTCCTATTTCACAAGCTGTGTAGCAATGGAAAATGAGACTTCTAATAGAAACCTCAGTAACTTAATTTGGACTAGCTCTTGTTTTGTGAAGGGAGTGAAAAAAGCACCGTTATATGGAACTTTTGCTGCATATTTGTTGGGATTGGATCATGTCTAAAGAAACTTTGCTGTCACTGAGATCAAAGGGGAATACTTTCCCTTCTCTATTCTTTTAAATCACTGCATTGCTAAAACTAATCTATTCCCTGTCAATTGTTTGGAAGGCAGTTGAACTCATTTCTCATTACAGCCCATTATAAATCACTCCTCATTTCAATCTCATTTAGCAAATTCAGTCATCAAAGGATTGCGGGAGGCATTAAGTATTTTATTGATGCACTTAGCTCTTCACAGAATTATAAAAAGTATTGAACTTCTTAGGTCTGTCTATTTGCAGATGGCTCTTGTGATACAGGGAAAGGCTTCGTTCCCTCCTGTGGAAGGCAGAACCATTAAAAAAGAAAATCCAGCAGCAAAAGACACTCTCTAAGCTTGTGTGAGAGATTGATGAATGATCTGACTTGTTTTCATGTAACATGTTAAAACTTTCATCTCTTGACACCATGCAGAATTTTTCAGGACTTCGCCAAATTAATTTTAATTTACAGAGCTGACTGAAGGATTTGAGGTCTGATAAAAAAAGGCAGGAAAAATATCAAGTAATTTTAAGGTTGTTTCTATTTAACACTTCAAATGTTAAATAAGCAAGGAATTATATGAATCTAAGGCAGAACAGTCCATGTAACAGAGGTTAACGGACAATTAATGAGATGAATGTAATTATGCATATTTGTAAGCCTCTGGTTCAATACATCTACTCTAGGAAGTTGTATTTCTTCCAGTATATTGAACAACTTAAATACAAAGATGCTTCTTGTGGAGGCAAAAGTTACAGCATTTACTAGTGAGAGCAAGTCTTGATTTTTCAGACAGCTGTTGCCTACCCCCAAAGCAACACTGACTCCTGCTATGGCATGTGTCATCCTGATCCCACTCCCCTAAATAGCCAAGGGAACACTTTTAATTTACAAGGAGGGCAGCAGGGCCAGCTGCTGAACTTTTCTTCTTGCCTGATTGCAGTTTATCCTTCTGAGAAATAGTACAGACTGTCTAGGGGTGTTGGAAAACTTCGTTAATTATCTACCCATATGCGGATAATTTCTGTTATGTAAAGCTGAAAGTAGGGATGCCCTGGATCCTTCAAGTTGGCTAGCACTGTCTGTGGTTCAGTTGTTCCTTGCCTCAGGTGATCAGAGGAGCAATGGTGAGGGCCACCTCCATGGCAGGTTGAGACCAGCGATAGACACACACAAGGATCGATCTCTGCCACAGTACCAAGGCATCGACTATTTATTTTTTTTTTTAGCAACAAACTGCTGGTGGTAAAAGGGTGCAAAGTTTGAGGGGTGAAGCAAAACCAGGAGTATATGCAAAATGTGGAGCTGGGTTTCCCATCTGGTAACATCCCAAACTTCTTCAGCTGAGGTGCATTCCCTCTGATTACATCTAGCTAGCAAATTTAATAGTGTTGAGGAATGGGATGTGAACCGGGTCCTGTGGGGTGAACCAAGTCCAGATCAAAGGGCTGATCCTGGAAATGCTTGAAGAATTTCCTTCTTGTCTTCATTCTCATCCAGAGAAGAGAGGGAGAGCCCTCGAGACAGTGGAAAAGGTGAAGGGTAACAGGCACAGGCAGGTAGAAAGGGGCTTGGATGGGAGGCTTAAATGAGAAATCTGTCCATCACTAGAGAAGAAGAGTAGAGATGAAGAAGATAAAGAAAAATTGGAGATCTTGCATTATGATGAAGATTCAGGGATATTTGGTGTTGGGATACACTAGGAGAAGCACTGTTCTTCTCAAAGGATGGGCTTCATGTGTGTAGCTGGGAATTGTGCACTGAGGATAGCAGAGTGGGGCAAGACTGTTAAATTGCAGACCAAGAGGAGAATTTTGGTGCAGACCCATGAAAGCTTCATCCCTGCCTTTAGTATATAGGAAGAAAAAAGCTAGATAAACATGGATGCTCTGATCTGTAGAGAAATGTGAGGGGGTAGACTGCAGGTAAGTGCCACCATTAATGACAGCAGTAATTGGGCAGGTTTTTCAGTAAGTAAAATCGATCTGCAAGACAAAATCATGCGTAATTCAAGCCAGGAAAAGATACTGCTGTATTATTTGCATACTAATAAGCGGTCTTCAGCATAAGCTCAGCAAAAGCGATGAATCTTTCAGGTGAGAGGAGCTGTTTATATCCAGTTTTACAAGACACATTAAGCACTAGTGGCATCATGTCATCTGGCTTATGTTACAGACCCAGCCCCGTGGTTAAGATGGGCTTTCTCTCTACATTAAAATGTCAAATGGTACTTTCAATTTAACAGCACTATGCTGTCATTTGCAAACTTAGCTACTGCCCTGTGCATTTGTGTTATATTATAAAGAGATACCAGGGCAATTTTAAAAACAGTTCAGTAACTATGCCATCACTGGCTTTTTGGTAGCAGTTGCGCTTTGAATGCAGATATAGAAAAAGAAAAGCAGGAAGAAAGAGAAAACATCCTTTTGTCCTTCTGCTGACTAGTATCTGATACTTCAGGCCTTACAACCCTGGGTACTCCTGATGAGAAAATGGAGACCAAAAGCTTTGGTGGCACCTCTGCAAAACACACAAACCGCTGTTCTCCTCTCCTGCTGGTAATAACCAGCAAGCACAGGGACATCCTCCTAGCTAAAACACTGGCATGCTTCCATCAGGGCAAGAGGAAATGGTCTCAAGTTGCACCAGGGGAGGTTTAGATTGGGTATTAGGAAAAATTTATTCACTGAAAGGGTGGTCAAGCACTGGAACAGGCTGCCCAGGGAGGTGGTGGAATCTCTGTGCCTGGAGGTGTTAAAAAAATGTATGGATGCAGCACTTAGGGACATGGTGTAGTGGTGGATTCTTGGCAGTGCTGGGTTAATGGTTGGACTCAATGATCTCTAAGGTCTTTTCTAACCTAAACGATTCCGTGATTCTATGAAAATCTTTAACAACAAATCCACATCAGCCAGCTGTCACTCCAAATCTGCGTGGAGAACATGGGATTTCCTTAGGAAGTCATGCAAGAAACTGGACCTTGCCATATCCCCTGGGTTGTGCCCCATGCACCTTGTTCTGAAATGCAGATAGTGGCCTGGAGATCCTGTATCCAGTGTATCCAGGTGCTCAGCTGGATACAGACAGTACCTGCTTGGAAAGCAGGCAGAGGGAAACTTGAGGTTTTTGCAGACTCAACTTCCATCCATAAAAGCCCCCTCAAAAGGCCAAGCAATTCCCACCCCCAGTGCAAAGGACCCCTTGGAGCAGGGCACCTCCATGCAGTGATACAGAAGAAGTCACATGTTCCCTGTCAGTGCTGGTGGATTTTACTCCATTACCCTGTCAAATGGGGAACACGTGCACATCAGAGCTCATTGTGCCCTGGCAATGGTGCAGTGGTCAGTGCAGGTGGGATCCTGGCTGAAGGTGAGCAGCCGGTGGGATATGCAGGATGGGTGCTCAGGCCCACCAGGATCCAGGGATACTTGGAGCCTCATGTTCACCCCCTGGCTTTGCTGGCAGCAAGACAAAAACTGACCTGGAGCAGAGCTGCCCAGATGCAGATGATGATTAAAAAAGTATGGAAGGAGGCAGCATAGCGTGGAAATCCTGGGAATGGTCTGGATTTCATGGGGAATGGCGTGCCAGGTCTTCTACATACCCCAGTGGGAGGACTCCTGGGCTGCTGTGCTGTGTGTTGCTCTGTGTTTTAGGGAGGATGTGCTCGTGGGCAAGGCATGGAAATGGCATCAGCTGCCCCCCCTATGGCTATGGCAGTTTTTCCTTAGATAAACAACATGGCTTTGCTGGGCGTTGTATTCCTCACCAGGAAAATTCATATTTGTGTTTACTGGCCATGTATTGGTGTTTCAAGGTTTTTGCAATTCATATCTGCTATGAAACACTATAAGGGCAATTGCTACACTAGGGTAGTTGTTGTTGATTTGTCTATTTGCCCACCTTTGCCAGATTTTCCTGTACAGAAAACTCTGCTGCTGCTGTACTTACTGTGTGCCTGCATGGCTGCTGGCACTTGCAGTGTGTGAGTAAACGCTGCTGTTCCACTTGTTAAAGATTAACAGACTTCTGTAGAGCTTTGTTAGCCCTGATTTTCCACTATTTTATTGATGTAATTGTGATACAGCTGGCTTTTTTTTTCATTAAATATATTTAATGAAGCACTTTGCAAGATATAAAGGCAAAGTGTGCTAGTTCAGAGAGCAGTTCAGATCTTGTTATCATTGCTTGGGAACTGGAACAAGCTGATGCTATTTAGGGAGACTTCTCCATTCAAGGGCTTGAATGCTGCTTCAGGCATCCCAGAGTTTTCAGGAGAGGCAGGAAGGATAAAAAACTTCTGCAGTACCATCCAGGCACAAAGTAAATGCGGTTGTGCACAAGGTGGCAATGTTCTCCACAAAAAGGACCTTTACTTCCTTCTTTGCTACAGTCTGCCTATCTACTTTTAGACATAATGCTGGTTTCAGTGAAATATCAATGGCAGCACTTGAGATGCTCCATTCTGCTGTGTCCATGATTGAAGTCTCTGTGAATACATACGGTGAGATATGCACACCAGCGGTATGTTCAAATACGCCTCACTGTGAGCATGTGTAAATCTGTCCCACAGGTTTCTAACAGCTTTAGCTAGTACACCAGACAGCAGCTTGTTTTTCCTGTGTTCTGACCTGACTTGGGCCCCTTGCTACAAGACAGACGTGAAGGTGCTGGAGTGTGTCCAGAGAAGAGCAGCAAAGCTGGTGAAGGGTCTGGAGCCACAAGTCTGATGAGGAGCAGCTGAGGGAACTGGGGGTGTTTAGCCTGGAGCAAAGGAGGCTCAGGGGGACCTTATCACTCCCTACAGCTGCCTGAGAGGAGGCTGTGGGCAGGTGGGGGTCGGTCTCTTCTCCCAGGTAACAAGGGACAGGACAAGAGGAAACAGCCTCAGGTTGCTCCAGGGGAGGTTTAGATTGGATATTAGGAAAAACTTCTTCACTGAAAGAGTTGCCAAACATTGGAAGAGGCTGCCCAGGGAAGTGGCTGAGTCACCATCCCCGCGGTATTCAAAAGACATGTAGATGTGGCACTTAGGGACACGGTTTAGTGGTGGACTTTGCAGTGCTGGGTTAACGGTTGGACTGCATGATCTTAAGGGTCTTTTCCAACCTAAATGATTCTATGATAAATATTGTGTCTATAGCATTAGCTTCACAAGACTATTTTTCAGGAAGAATAAATCTGTCACCATGTTGGTCACAATAACTGGCCATACACACTTCTGATTCACCCATCCTACGGCTCCAGGCGTGTTGTCCACCAAAACATTGCATCTCAATCAGTCTCCAGAAAGAACTTGGATCCAAATCCAGTAAAGGCTGAGGAATGGGCTGAGTCTGTCTGTAGCAGAGCAGTCCCATCCCACCGTGAGATATGTGAAAATCTTCACAGGACTGAAGTGTCATCGTGTCTGAGGTAAGATTCCCATGCCTTTTCCTAGGAGGGCCTACTTCTCTTTTGGAGAAATGTCTACATAAATAGATGGCTTTTAGTGGATGAGCTACTTGGGTTAAGCATTAGGACTGTCCTGATTTAGAGTGTAGAGAGGACCCTGGACCAGGAGCAGACACATCTAGACTGAGAAAATTGTGTTGAGTGAAGAAGCTGATAGCTAGTCAGTGGTGTTAAAAAGGATGCAGAAACTTAGAAACCAGAAAAGTTTTTGGATACTGTATTGATTTGAAAGAAGAATATTGATAAAATATTAATGCAAATTTATTATGCAAATATATGAGAGTCCCTTCACAGACCTTTGATTTTCTGATCGGCCTCAGGAAAGTCCCTGGCTTGGCATTGCAAGTACCAGTCTGGGTGAGGGCTACAACACCAGCAGATACACAGCCTGGGAAGAGGCTCTCATGCCTGTGGACATCTGACCCCTTGGTGGCCACTATTGCAGAGCAGCAGCACTCAGTCTCCTTGTAGCTGAGCCACATGCAAGAATGTCACCGTACAGCTGCCACTGCTGCCTCTCCCTGCTGCAGCTGTGCTCCCTTGTTTATCCTGGCAGAGGCACTGGAGAGGGCTCTTCAGGAGAGCAGCAGAATTTGCTGTCTCCACTAGCAAAACCTAATTTCAAGACTTGGTGAGGGCACATCTAGGTGCAGTCCTGTGTGTTAGTAACTGAGAGTCAAGCATCCCCCACCTAAATGAGTCGTGGTGCGTAATCAGTTGAGGACCTATTCAGTGTGTCCCTCACTGAGCAGACTAGGAGACATTTTATCCCTAGTGAGATACTTCCCATAAGGCTCTTGTCCCACATCTCTGCTACAGGTGGTGATCCAACTTCATCTTCACGGGTTCACCTTCCTCTGTTCTTCCTGAAGACACATTTATGCATGAGAGTATTGCTTGGATACTTTGTTTACAGAGGAAGAAACAATCCAGATCGATCCCCATTTTTCTATGGCCAAAACCCCTGCAACCTCACCATCAGGTATGGTGGTGAGGAAAGGAATATCAATCTGGACAGCTTACAAATCAGAGCTGGACTCTGGATAGACACACAGAGAAATGACCAAAGAGGACCTGCCTAGAACTACTGGTGCACACAGCATCCAGTATACCTGTTAATAATGCAAGTGGCAGGGTGGACATCTGTTCTTACATTCAAGGAGGATGTGTGGTTTCTCAAGTCTTAGGATATAATTCTGTGCTTTGTAAAGCAGTAGTGCAGTTCTGTGAGATTTCAGGATCCTGTGTCTTGGTGATCTACTCATTGCTTGGAATGTGGATAGTCACTTAGAACAGAACAAAAAAATATCTTACCAAGCAATAAGTGAAGTTCCTGGAGATGGACTGGCCACTGGGCAGTTTGCCCTCTTCTTCAGAGCCCTGCCCAGGTGGGATTCTGCAGTTTAGTTTTCTAAGCTTTGCTTTCTAATCTGCAGTAGGCACAACCCACAATTTATGCTTTTCACATGGAGCATAAGAGCTCACCAAGGGCACGTGCAGGGCATGGGTATGCACGGTGGGCCGGGAAATGTCTGGGCTTGGGTACATGCGGTGGCCATATGAGCCTACTGCCTGTGGCCACAGGCAGAGCACCTTGTACATCTCTATTCCTGTACATGACTGACATTCTGTTATTAGAACCTCCATAGAGCTTTTCAAACCTTAAATAACCCAGCCTCATAATCACTCTGGGAGGTAATTAAGCTGCCTGGTTATCAACAGTGGAACTGAAATGTGGAGTTGGGATCTGGGTTTTGGATGAGTTATCCTTTTTTTTTGTAGATTGGGTCACAAAACATTAATACAAGTGGTGTGGACCAGGATTTCTGTTTTTGTCATGGCTCAGCATCGGTACTTGAGTTAGATGTTTAAGAAGCTTCGATTTCCTAGCTCTGTTCTCATAACATCTTCCCATAAGACAGAATCCCAATGTATCTTGTTAGAAAAATGAACAGAACAGGATGTTTCAAAAAATCTAAACTGTACCTAGCTCATGGTACTTTGGAGAACATCACAGGCATGTTTCTCTGTCTTGATGCAATGCTATTGTCTCTCTTTGTATCAGCTTTTAGCCTAATCTGTGATGGACTGAACTTTTTTTTTTTTTTCCTTTCTTCTTTTTACCATGGCAACCTCACTATGGTGATTTCAGGGCTAGGGAGCTTTATATTTATCTTGACCAGCATGAAGAAGTCTGAGCCTCATTAACTGAGGAAGGTGGATGGATAGCATACGGAACACACTGCACACAAGACAGCACTTCCCTTCCCAGGGCAACTGGGTCATTCATATTATCTACACGAGCTGCAAGTTTCCTTTTGGAAATACTGAGTTGCTAACTGTTCTCTCTGTCCCAAAGGAAGAAAATCCAGACAGATGGCTTCAGAGAAACCTTGCATCTTTAAGGGAAGACATCCTCCTGGAGCAATAATTAATGCTGGTGGGATTTTTTTTTTTTTTTTTTTGAGAAACTTGGAAAGAACTCAGTATCACCAGAGGGCATTAACACAGAGCCTAGCAGAGGACAGACAAAGATAAAGAAGGGAAAAAATAGCTATCACAAAACAGTGATCCTATTAAAATGACATTGAAGAATTCTATTAGTGCTCTTTGCCCCTGTGCCTGCCTGCCTTCGAAGATTCAAGGCGAAACACAAGTGCCTGTCAGTCAGACAAAGCCTGCTAATAATCTCTGCTAAAAGGTGACATTCACACATCGCAGAGGGACACATGGGGCTTTGGGCTGACCACATCGGGAGTCTGCCAGCAGAAAAGCTGCATCTGGCTGGTGCCAGCACTCCTCGCTGCAGGGAAGGGGGGGGGGGCAGATGTGGGCTCGGGCCGCTCACCCACCCCGAGGCTCAGCAGCTCTGCCTGTGTGAGTGGGGCTGAGCTGCTGGAAGAGAGGCAGTGATGCTGTGGCAGCGTTACCTCCACAGGAAAGGAGGCTGGTGCTGTGCAGGCTTTATGTGAGGACTCTCAAGCACTGGGCGAGTGGGGTGCACTTGCATCCTCACTATACCCCAGCTGAAGCGCCTTGCTATGCTGCTATTCAAGGCTTTCTGATAAAACCTCATTCATACTTAAATGCCATTTTTTGAGCTTTGGATGTGCTGATACTTATTGTTGGTGGGACTCATTAGAGACACGTAAGTGTAGGGGAGGAAAATCTAGATCCTAAGCTAGCCTTTTGCAAAAAAACTGTAACTACTGCCTTAGATGTGCTGCTTAGTTTGGTACTGTGTGCTATATCCCAGGGTTCCCCAAAACAGTGGTGATTTTGGGAGCCATGAAAACTAAGACTAAAGATTGCTTTCTACCTAAGATCCCTGGGAAAACGCAAGACCTCTTTCCTCACTAGCAGCTAAACCTTCTTATTTTCACTTCCTGAAATTGTTCTGCCAGTATATTTCAGCAAATGTCTGTTATGTGCAGGAGTATCTAGTGTACCATGCACAGGATTAAGAATGTATTCTTTACTTAAGACACATTCAAAATAAGATTTGAATTCTATTAATTTCTCTCTATCCCAGTTTTTTTAGTAAGAAAACCTATTTGGATCAGGGTGAAAGGGATAATTTATTGCTCTTTGTAGAAAAGCAGATTCTCTTTTACCTTTCGAAGTTACTAAATGTAGCACAGCAAACACACAGCATCTTGTCTGCTTTACTCAGCAGAGATAATGTCTCAGCTGGAATACTTTGTGTAGCGTTGGGTGCCGCATCCCAGAGAGGTATGGACCAGATGAAGTGAATCCAAAGGGAGCTGCAGGAAGGATCAGAGGGTTGGAAATCATGACCTACCAGGAAGAATGACTGCATTGGGGTTGCTTTGCTTAAAGGAAAGAAGATTAAAGGTGGGGGAAGGGAGAATGATAATATTCCTCAAATATGCAAAATGCTGAGAGAAGAGGAAAAATTTCTTCTCCCTGGTGGAAAGCATAAGAAATAATGGGTTCAAATTGCAGCAAGGATAACTTAAGTTAGGCATTATGAGAAAGCTTTCTAACAGGAAGAAAAACGAAGCACTGGGCAGGATTGTCTGAAAAGACATGTTACAGACCCCACTGGGAGTATTTAAAACCAAACTAAGCAACTGTTCCTCTTGGGCAAAGGAAAGGAACAGCTGACCTTGGGAGTTAAAGGGGGTATTGTGACATTTTAGAGGAAACTAATTCACCTGGAAATTCAGCTACTGGTAAAGAGGCAAGCTGGAAAAAAAAAAAAAGAGAAAAAAGTTTTTATTAATGTTTTTCTCTATCTTATGAACTTTTAAAATCATCCTTTCAAGCCTCCTAAGAGGTATGTCAATATTAAAACATTAGAAGGTGACACAAACACAACAAAATGTAAAGGGGAGATGTTTATAGGTTTCAGTACTGGACTGCACTTGGCAGCTCCGAGCCACTGACTTACCCAGGGGCACTTGGAGCAGTATTACTCTCTGGAAAGCTCATCTCTTTCCAGATCATTCAAGTGAGGAAGGTAGATTTCCCTCCTGCCTTCTTCAGGGGTCCTGGTGCGGCCAAAGGTGGTTCAGAGAGTGTTATCATGGCAATCCAGGAAGGAGAATTACACCTGCTCTAAATGGTGGCTAAGCACCAAGCTGGGTATGTAAGAGGATGGAAATGGGAAGAGACGATAAGAAGATTGCCAAGTTGGCCACCACAGCTGAAAACATACTGGCAAGCTTCCTCCCTTGCCTCTCTGCTATGACCTCTCAATCACCCTTGGTACAGCCCTTGTAATGCTCTGCCAAATAGGATTACACTCTGGCAGCGAGAGAATTTACACATTCCATAGGACTTGATGAAATAGCAATTGATAAGGACACGCCACAGTATTAACTGGGAAAAGTCCATATATGGGGGGGATGGGTGGGTGGGAAAAGGAGAGTTACACCCCCCATTTGGTTGGTTTTAAATCCAAGCAACCTTTGCCTGTGTGCAGGGAGTCCTCTCACAAGCCTTGCGCTTGTTAGAATTTAATTGCTTGCTGATTGTGCTGCTGGCGAACTGGTGCAAATAGAGATGATCCCTCATTAATGCAGAAGCTTACATGAGACCAGCTCCAAGGAATGATTTCAATAGTGTCTAAACACTCTCTGGTCCAAGTTTCCTTACACCAGAATGCCATTTTATTAACATATCTGACAGAAAAAGATCAGCAAAAAGTCTGTCTGGGCACTGTCTCCTCACCCTCTAGATGTTTTTAAAAGTAGGTCTGAGAGTTTGTTTTAGAGGGTATTTGTGGCCTGGAATTGCGTGGAAATGCATTCAGAGACACATCACCAGTCCAGAGGTCAGAGGGTTGACAGCCGCTATTAATCGCCTTGCAGCTAGGCAGGAGCCGAAATGCTACCCTTCAGCCTCACTCAGCCGAAGAGAGCATAGCACAGCTGTAAACAGCTGCACAGAGCTGTCAGGGAAGGAGAAAGCTACACCTACCTTTTGCTTTTGGCCTTGGCTGGGAAAAAAAAAAAAAAAAAAAGGAAATGAAAAAAATCAGCATGCGGGAAGCTATGCGCAGATTCCTTGTCTTCCTTTTCTGAAACCAAAGACATCAGTCTTCTTTTGCACAAGATGCAAGCTGTGTGTTGAGACACCCTGTGATTATAAACCCTCCTCAGCAAAATTACTGAGGGTCAAAGAATCGGGGGACTCGTGGGATGATCTGATTGGCAGGACAATTAGGTGTGGGCTGTGTTCTTTCATTTCTGCTGGAAACTCGGTGTAATTACAGCTCCCTGTCTCTGGCCTGTGTGATGCCAGAGGTCGGATGAGGTGATCGGGATACTCCCTCTGGCCGTAAAAATCTATTAACCTCGCTTTGCACCACGTATGGCTCAGGCACACAGAAATTCAATATCTGTCCGCCATCTGAAAGCTTTCTTGTCAAGGAGGAAGAAATAGAAGTACTGAGGTGAGCAGGCTTTCCCTCCAGTATTTCCATTGGAATTGCTGTAGAGAAGCTCCCAGATGAAGGGTTGGGCGTTGAGGCATGGCCGGGTTTTGGGAGCCCTGGGAGGAGCCAGCCCCGCAGCTGTGGGGTGCACTGCAGAGCTGCTCAGCAAGTGATGGACGACCACGGGAGAGGCAAGCCACAGGGTTTCCCGTGCTCACTAAAGGTGTTGCTTTCCTTATTTAAAGTGGGTGGAAAAGGAAAATCTGGTGGAGGCTTGCTACTCCTTCTTATAAAAGGAAAGTTCTTGAGCACAGGAAATTAGGCTGCCCCAGAAACAGGCCAGAAAATCACCGTGCTCCAGAGACTGTAATCTTTATTTTTGGACATACAGGGCAGAAGGATTTTTTGAGTGAGGATCCTACTTATCAGCTTTCTTAGGGGCTAGTTTTTGGAGAAAGGGGCAAGTGGGATCTTCTAGTTAATTTCGTAATCTGCCTTACCGAGCGGGAGATTCATCTGCCTTAAGTTAGGTATCTAAAAGTAAAAATGTCCAAGCCTGAGTCAGCTAGACTTTTACTGCCTCTGTAATTGGTAGGAAAAACAAAAGAGATGGCAAAGGCAGACCGGACTACTCAACCTCCAGCGATGCCCATTTCCCTTCGTCTTCTATACAAGGACCCAGTCTCAGGTGACCACTTCAAGCTTTAACACCTGACTTACAGGAATGCAAAGTTAGGTGAGATTCCCAGCAACCACCAGAGTAAAATCGGAGCGCTTTTCACAGATGATGTAAATGGCATTAGAGGGAAAAAAAATGCCACCTAATAGTCAATCATTAGCTTAATTAGCTCCAAGCTATGAAGTCAGGCAGTTCCAACTGGAGGCCAAATCCAGCCTGTGGGCTGATTCCATCTGGCTTAGCTCTGCTTCTGCTGGGGCTATGTGGTGGGACGAGAGGCGATGGGGAGCAGCTGTTAGCAGCCTGGGTGAAGTCCAGCAGTTCCTAATGCCTCCTACTGTGCTTGCACCCAGCCAAACCCTCAGCCTGGGGAGGTGCTGTGTCCACATGGCTTGCGAGGAGAGTCTCCAAATGGGCATCTGGGCTCCAGGAACACAAAACAAAGCTTGGACTATCCTGTGAATTAAGTCATTCTTCTTGGCCAGAAAGAGACTTAGGAAAGTAAACATCTTGAAGCTTGTATTGCACAGCCCTGCTTTTGAAAGCCCGAATTAAGTGCTTGGATGTGCAGCCTGTGCTGAGAGGTAGCGTTTGTGCAGTTGGGGTTCATGCAATTCCCTTTGGAGGAATTTTCACAAAGAAAAAAGGACTTTGTGTTTTCTGACATTTGCTGTAACTAAAAGGCATTGTGAGAACTTCTACAGAATACCAATTAGACTCACAGGTTAGTAAGCGAGAGCTATGTGCTTCATGTTGGCTGAGGTCACTGCACAGCAGAAAAAAAAAATCAGAGCTATTCACAAACAGCCTATCCCAGAGCTGCAAATCTGATTTCTCCACTTTAGCCAGATGAGGATTGTTAGCAGAAGTAGCGTCTTTCCTTACATCAGCTGATACAGTTAGGAAAGAGTAGACTAGCTGTTGGGCTTTGAGCAAAGTCTGAAACCGAACCTGGCAACCAGAAGAAGGGCTTTTGCTCCCAGGGGTTCGTCTGGGCTTTTCTTTCAGCTACATCAGCCAGTCTAGGAAGAAATATCTCCTCAACTATAAATCATTACTTTTATCTTTGACAATCACAGCTACTGCAACGTTGCTCTTCATTCCTATCACTATTTAACAGTTGCACGGCTTAGGTCCTTCTTAAAATATCCTTGAGATGTTCGGTGCTTTTGTGTTTCTAATCAGCTTTGTTTAAGTTTTACAGGCGCTGCTTGTTAGTGCTGGAGCCACTGGTGCCATGGGGATGACTGTGCTCTCAGGTCACCAGGGAAAACCCAGCTGCCCTGTGTGGGGATCAGAGAGAGCTGGGCACTCCAACAGGTCCAAGTATGGCCCATAGGTGACGTTTTATGGAGGTCCTATATCCCTAGATGGAGCAATCCTATATCCCAAGGAAACCTTTCCCTATCTTGAGAAAGCTGTAGAGCAAAGTGTACCCTGTGTGCTGAAGTTCCTTTCCTCCACAGCTACCACATGGCAAACACACCTGCCTGGTGGGGGACCGACATAGCGCAAAGCAGGAGGACAAGAGGGATTCCCCAAGGCAGAGCCAGGACTCACAAGGAGACAGACACCACGACTTTGAGCTGTAGGAGGGAGAGACCATTCCCTAATGTTGCTGTTCCTGCCTGTCTACAGCTTCTCCATCACTTAAGTGCTCCACAGGCCACCTGTTTCTGGCCAAATGTGAGTTAATCCTCTGGAGCAGGACGCTTCCTTGGGCCACCTAGTCTCGTGGCATCAGGGTGGGAGGAGAGGGGTGAGTGGTGGACTGCTCTCATTTCCCTTGAAGCACAGCTGGAGTTCTTTCATGAACAGCTCCAGAGGCGTGCCCTCCTGGTGGCTTATGACTATTTTCAGAGTGGGCTAGTGAAAACATGCATAAGGAGAAGCACATTGTAATCTTTCTAGCACATTTTCCCAGTGGTGTGGAGCACGAAAACCCTACTTTTCATATGGCAGTAATGAGCAGTGTTTAACAAAAATATGTAAAGTAAAACCGAGGTAAATTGGAACTATTTACACTCATTTTTTACTACTGTTAGTTCTAATCCAGAAGACAGGTTTACTTGCTGTCTCTCTCTGGCATGAAACAAAGGGAATATCTCTAATAGTGATACAGCAGCCAGAACAGAGTTTAGCCACCTACACAGCTTTAATCAGAACATCTTTCACTGCTCATAAGAGGAATTTATCCAAGCAGTATCTTTTAAACTGACCATGCTAGCGTTTCTGGGACAAGATCTCCATCATTTCTCAGCATTTGTCTCTATCTGTCACATTAACCTCCCACTGATTTGTCTCCTAAATGCCAGCTAACCAGGGTCAGAGTCAGTCACAACGTGGCCAGGAGGGCCTTGAGGTAGTGCAGCTCTTTCCTCATTACCTGGCTTGGCACATGTGCATCAGGCAATGTTTATGTGGCAGCTGAGACCGAAGCCCCTGAGAGTCCCCCAGTTAATCTGTCCCTTGGACAGAAGAACAGTGAAAAATGTCATTCTTCTTGATGGATGTAGTCCTTTTACAGCTGGTCTAAGTCCCAGCCCTGTAACTCCTACACCAGTGTGCATCATCGCTTTCTTTAACATTTCTATTGCTCTGCACCGTAATCCTGTAGGCTATGTCTGTGCTGCAAACAGAAGAGGATTAGGTACCGACGCCTGGCCCTAAAGCCAGGTGGCTCATTGCGTACAGCTCCTGTACAAATATACAGTTCCCATGCTGAGAGTGTACTTACCTTCAGTTCGCACAAGCTGAAGGAGAGGGCAGCTGCTGTCTTTTCTAAATTTTAGTCCACGTGGTCCTTAGTCTAAGTAAATTGCTTGAAGAAATAGTTGCTCTCCTCAGGTTGATATGAGGCATAGTGTATAGGTATAGCATATAGTATCAAACTTCTCATTGAACTCATTATTAAAAGAACAGCTTTCAATGCTAGGAAGAGTTCGTCATCAAGTAATGTAATGACAGTGTTGTCTCAAAACAGTATATGGAAAGTACATACAGGCATGTGCAGGCACACACCACCTGGTTCATGACCTGCTCTTAAGTTCTCTGGGCACTACAAGTAAAGTGTAATCCTTATTTCTTTAAATAACTCATTTCTTCCTCTTTCAATGAACTTACTCATGCTCTTTGAACTTCAAGGTAGCAAAATCAAAGGCAGTCACTGTGTCTCTTAGGAGTTCTTGACCTACTTTGTACTGATCAGTTCTCATCTTCTACAGAAATGTGGAAACTGTGTCAGAAGGATTTACACAATAAGCTGTCAAGAATGTTTTTTCTTTTAACTTTATGCATTTCAAGGAAAGGAACCTGAAAGGAATATGCACAAACTTTAGGTACAATTGTAGGAAAAGTGTCTGTGCCAACTGATAATGTAAAAGATACCTCTGTGAGCTCAAGAGGCTACTTGAATGAGTTGTCAAGTATAATTCAGAGAACTGTCTAGATTCTTTCATGTTGGCAGTAAAATCAGAACTATTGCAGAGTGATTTTGTTGGCAGAGAAAAGGGAAATTTGAAAATTTGGGGGGGTGGGGAAGAAAAATATTTTCCCACTTGAAGAAAAAATTCCACTAATCAGTCATTGCTAATGGCATGAGATAAAGGCTCATAATAAAAAGTAATGATACATTATGAACATAGGACGTCGTATTTTTAAAATTTTGGCAATAATCAGAGGTCTGGCTAGGTACCAGTGAGACCACCCCTCAACCTAGCAAATGCCCATTAAATCAGCAGTCCAGGACACTGCTATGCAGAGGTCGGGATACATTAGGTTTCTTTGTGAGATAGCCTTTGGATTCCCCACACAACAATGAAGGAAAACTGGTCACCTTTACAGCCTTGCTCTGTCCCCCTCCTCCCTGGGACTTCTTTACCAATGGGGATTTCTCTGCCAGGCAGGTCTGGGGACCACATCTAGGAATGTAATAAGATACGAAATGACAGTGTCACAGCTTGGGCATGGTGAATAAACAATCTTCTGAAGGAGTGGCACCTTGCAAGAATAAGAAAGGGTTTTGGTGGCTAACACCAGGCTTTGCTGAGTGTCATTAGGGGTCAGCCTCATGGTTGTCACTGTGCACCCAGGCACAAGTTGGTCACATCAGGCAGTGCTGGTCACTCCTGTAACATGAACCATACAACATGCAGTGCATTTATTGCTCGGAGATGCCCTTGTTTCTGGTAGGAAAACTTCTCTACAAGGGTAGTGGTGTCAGTGTGTTGAATACCATCATTAAAACATCACCACCTTTTCTGAATACAAAGAATTTAATTTTTAACATGTCCATTAAGAGGGTCAGTGTCTTTTTGTGCCAGTATCTCTGTGGCCACCTGTGTCTATGTGGGTATTCATATACACACATGCATGTGTCTGCTTTTTCACAAGCCTTTACTGTGGAAACTGGCCACCTGTATCTCTGTCTCACTTCAGCACTTTGTGGGGACAAAAGCAAGGCAAACCCGCATCATTACTGTAATCCACCCAGTACTTTTCCATGGAGCACTGCCAGAAAAATGCCTCCAGTTCAAGGGCAGAGCTTTTCTCAGGCTGTACGGGAGAAAGTCTGCCTGTAAGAGAAAAACTGATTTAAAGGATGTTGGATCCTTCAGTGACAATTAACTTAAAGGCACAGCGTCAGCAGCAGTCAGATGAGTAAGCGGCACCAAATGCAACACTGATCTCACATTACTCCTTGAAGAGTGACCTGTCCTGAGTACAGAGGGATTTAATTGCCCTGCATTTCCAGCACTGTGCGGCCATTTGTCAGCGGGTTTCTGAACAGCTTGGTTTAGCACCGCTGTACAGCAGCTGCCCCATAGGACAGCATGGGTTTGCTGTGCCCAGAGTTTGTAGCACCCTTGCTCTGGGCCACCTTCTCACACTGTCCTCAGCCCCGTACCTCCTGCCCCCATAACTGCTACTGGGGCTTGGCTGGGATCTTGCTCCTTCCTGCAATGTTTTTCCTCCAGTTCCTCAGGGATGACAGGCACTATGCCATGCCTCCCAAGGCTGTTTGCCGTGAGCTCCTTCAGACTGCCGGAGCTAGACCCCATGCTAGGAAAGGAGGTGTGTGACCCAGGCTGACCTTCCTCCCAGCCAGCACAATGCCCTCTCCTCCCCTGCAGCCAGTCTGCTCCACTGCCTCTGAGAAAGACCACGAGCTGCTTCTCTGGATGAAAAATGAATGTGATAGGCAACTTCCATTTAAAGCCTGCTTGTGGGAAGGCTTCTCATCAGCATGGTGTTGTAAATACAGGTGGACATGTTCACATGCATGCAGACAAACGCATCACACTGCTGCGTTGTTCTGAGCACAGCTATTAAAATAAGGGGAATCTGATAGATATTCACCACCATACATTTAACCTATGGCCCACTAGAGCCATGTCCTCTCCATTTTGTACATGTACCAGCAGTAACCAGGTAACAGTAAACTGATTTACATTTGGGAGCGATTATCCGCAGTGATGCACTCCATTAAATGGGTGGACGGTGGCTTACTTTTCATAATCCATGGTGATGTGCTGGAAATGAAAGTGACAAAAATTATAGATAGCTCTCTGGCTGAAGACACAAAAGAAAAGACCTGGAGGAAAGAGAGGCCCAGAGGCTTGCTCCTGCAAAATGTCAAGCCAGGCTGTGATGTGCTGAGTACCCTCATTTCCACTTGAGGGCTGCAAAAGGAGGGTACCAAGCTCCTCCTCAGAGGAGTGCAGGATGGAGCTCCCATTTGGGAAGTAAACATTCATTTCTTTGCAAATACCATTTTCTGCATTTCAAAGAACATTAAACCATGTGCAACATTTGAATTTGCTACTTTTCAAGTACTTTTCTATTTTTTTTTTGAAGGAACATCTATGAATGTGTATATGCTAGTGTATATTTGAGGATTTAGCTCAACACAGGCTTAGCTTGCAAAACAAGCCATTACTGACCCAAAGATCACAAGGACAAGTAATGAAGACTGAGATGGATGGAACGAATAGAAATTGTTGAAAAGAATCTCAGATGCCTGCAATCTGTATTAGGCTGCATTTTTTTTAAGCCATGGGACACTTGAATAGAGATAAACACTCGAACTGGGTCAGCTCACAAGCATTCAACAATTCCACATCTTTCCTCGATGGCTGCTTCTTGGGTTACAGCATCTAACACTGCACAGCTAAATAAATAAATCAGGCCATCATTTGTCTCTACATGTTTCTGAGGTCAATTGTGGGCACTCTGGGGCCTTTGGGGTTTCTGGAAGGGCCATGGTTGAATCCAGGGATACATGAAAAATTGTTTTACTCAAAATTAGCACCCTAAAAAAAGACTTAAATCAGCCACATGTCAAGACAGCCTTTAAAATCAGAAACATAAAAATAAATCCCTACAGACTTGCCTTAAAAGATAGCTCCAAACTCAACAGATCTGAAGTCTAATAAATGCAATATAAACATCTTTTGAGCAAAACATACTGGTGAAAAGAACGTTTATTGTGTTAAAAAAATCAATGCAATCTGCAGGGACTGAATCAAATAGCCGTACAGTCTACCCAGTCATTCATTTTGCTTTCATGAGTAAGGGACATTAGGATGAAATGGAATATACATGTAGCTGGAATGGTTGGAATATACATGGTGAGAAAATACCATCACTGTTTTTCAGCTTGGAAACTGACAGTGACACGTTTTACATTGCTTTCATTAATATATAAAAAAGTTTCTGTCATGTGGTGAAAACCACTAATTAATGAAAATGCAGGTTAGATGCCACAACTCCTAAACTAACCAAGAACCTTTCATTTAGGTATAATTCCGAAATACTACCGTCAACAGTCTTTTGCTGGCGTGCGGGGTTTGCTATCATCATTCACACATATATTTTTGTGTGAGTTAGACTTGCAGCTCATATTTTCAAAGTATTTGTGTCAGTCTCTGGGCTCCTTTGCTTTAAATGAAATCTATAGCTGCTTGAAAAAGATTGGCAGTGTCACCAGCAGCATCTCTTTACTCTAAAGTGGAGATGAGTCAATCAGTAATTAAATTAAAATCGAGTAATACCTATTTTACATCCAACTATCAGGCCCTTACTTGCTAGGACTGGGGTAGATTACTTTTTTCAGTGTTATGGATGTTGATTGATATGGGAAAATATGGGAAAGGAGCTCACTGTGTTTTGTCAGGCTAGTCCTTGCCCCACAAGTTCTATTGCTGCTAAGGATATGTCTATAGGAGAAAACAAGCAAGTCCTCAGTGCTCTGAGCATCCTTGGAGCTGCATGAGTTTAGTGCTTAGTTCAATATAGCCCAAGATACAGCAAGCTGAGGGGTTCATACTTGGTATGGCCACTCAGATTTTGACTCACAGCACCACGCATCTGGCTGCTCTAGAGCACGGGCAAAGCAAGACTGCTTCTGCCTACAAAGCACTGTGGATATGACCTAGTCAACATCTCCTGGCTCTTAAATAAAGTGCACAAGCATGGAGGTGAAGGGATGGGATGCGGTCATGGCACTGGACTGGATCGGCATTTTCTTGTGCAGCCTTGGGCTAGTCATTTCCTGTAACTCCTCATCTGGAAAACTGGGGTAAAAGTACTAGCTTTAATGTAATACAAGGATGACTTTCTAACAGTCATGATGGGTTTACGTACTAGGGTAGAATAGAAGTACAAAGCTAGAGAGAGCAAACCAGAAGAGTAGAAATGTTAAATAATATATTGCAATAACAATGTTTTTATTTGTCTTTTCTAACTAGGAGAATTTCTAAAAGGACAGTAAAGCAATGGCAATCAGCTCATCACATCACAGCCCATCACAGCCCTCCTTCTCTCCTGTGCTGTCACTGTGCACCCACTGAATGAATAGGCAAACCCAACCTCATTTCGACTTGGGACACAGGCTGTCAGTCACTTCTGACAACAAGCATTTGGTGCCCATTTTTAGCAGGTTTTTAACAGATCAATCTTTATCTGGTGGTTCAAAGAAGCAGTTCCATCTGCGTGCAGCTTGGTACTTGCAAACGCGGCGCTTGATCTTTAAACGTATCATTGTTCTGAGTCACCGGCTGCTCCTGTTTTAATGTAGGTGATCTGATTCACCAAAGTGAGTTAATAATATAACTGGGGAAAATTAAGTTCCTATTTCTATGAAAGCATAAATGTTATCTGAGATGGTGACATTTACGATTCACTGAAAAATATGATTTGTTTTATATGCAGTTGTTGAGCTGCCAAGGAGCTTTTTTTATTTCTAGCAATTTAAGCTTCTCTGTAAAGTAGATGATTTAAGACAGGCAGAAGATGCCTTTTCCTCACTGATCCATTATGTCTGCCTTTTCCTTTACTCTTGGTCTGCAGCAGGCGAAGAAGCAGCACTGGTTAGAAATCACTGGATAAATGTACAGAGCTCATTTTTCTTTGTAATATGAGGGAGGGAGAAGAAAACCTTATAAAACAGAGAGCCATAAAAAAAAAAAAAACAAACCAAAGAAAACCCCACAGAAAATTCTATCATGATGGATAACACTTACACAATTAAATAAAAATATACTTGCAATACCAAAGAGCAGAGCACATTTCATTTTTATCTGCAGTGTCACTCTCCTAATGGTTTCTGTCACAAAGCCTAAACAAAACAAATCTGTGAAGCAGACAAAGTCTCAGGTTTCAGGGCTGCAGAGTTCTGCCAGGTGGATCAGAAAAGTAGGTCAGTGGGTCATTAATGCAAACCTGACAGGAAATAAACCCTAACCCACTGAAAAGGAAGAGGTTTAGCACATTTGTCCATTCAACACACTCAGTGCATATCATTTCCTCTAAACAGGCACTGCAGTTTAAGGACTGCAAGATCTGAGGACATCTCGGAGACTGAAATGCCTTTGTCCTCTCACATTGCTCAGACCTCACAAATAGCATTACATAGATGGTGGGGTTTTCATGCTCAAAGAGCAACATATATTACAATTTCTGTGTGCCTAAGTACACTGTAGATCATTTGCAGAAACCTATATAGCCTTATTTCTGTCACTGACCAAGTCACTTAACCCTTGAAGTGTTTGTCATATCACTATGTCCTCCTGAAAAACCAAAGTATTTTTGACATTTTGTTTTCCAGGAAGCTGTGATAGATGCAACGTTGTACCTGCAGCCTTGTACCTTCAACTGCTTTGCAGCTTTTGCCTTATATATGGTGAGGGATATGTGGCTGGGAGGGAGAGTAAGCCCCACTCCCTCCGGCATGGGGGGAGGATGCCATCCTGAGCTCCCCAGTGCCCCACTGGCAGCTCTTGCAGCATAACCTCCCCTGCAGCCCTGCATCGCTGCTGCTGCTGCTCAGCAGGTCCCCTCTGGTCTCACACCTGCCTCATCCAGGCCACCACCATGGAGAGTCACCAGTGGCAACCTTCGCCTTCTGGCTTTCTGAATCTTTTGCTTTTTGCTTAGTTTACCTCTCTTGGTACACACCTGCTTAGGTTTTTTTGTTGTTGTAAGACTAAGTGAAGCAAATCTGGGGGTTTTTTACACATTTTTCTCTTCTGATCAGTCAGGCACTTGAGTGTTTCCCCACCCCACCCACCCCCTCCCCCCCCTTGTTAACTTAACTAGAGTTTCTTGGTTTGTACTTGTTTTAGTTTGACACCAAGTTTTTGTTTTTCCACCTCTTCCCCCCACCTCCCTCCCCCCCCCTTTTTTTTTTTTTTTTTGCATCAAAGTTTTGGATTTCACCCCCTGAAAAGTCCCTTTCAGGAAATCCAGAGCCAGTGGTTAAGAAATCTGCTGCAGCTTGGAAACCCTTCGTGATACATTAGTTCTAGAAAACATCTGACAAACAAAACAGTCCTTTGGTGAGTAGAGGCAATAAAAAAATACATGTAAGCAAGCACTGAAATTTGGAGTTAAGATTTTCTCTTTTTCTTCCATACAATAATCTCCTTGCAGTTGTTTGACTTTTCTTTTGGCTGGCGTTATAGCTTTTCTGGGCCACTCGAAAAACCTGAATGCAGACATGGCATCATAAAAAAACCGCAAGACAGACACACCCCATATACTATCCTGCCTGGTTTAGCTCAAGCTTCTCTGAAATGACAAGTAAGATAATCAACCAAATGGTGCATGCAGCAACAGCAGATAACCACATACATTAAAGCAGTGTAACATGTCTCTACTCAATACCAAGGTAGTTCCAGTGCCTACTAAGATCACAGACTCGAAGGTCTTGTCCTGGCCAGGACAGCTGGGGGTCTTTTGGAGGGTGAAATAATTTATCTGGCACAGACAGTGGGCCTACAGCAGGAGGAGGAATGGATGCTGAGTCTCCTGGTTCCCGTGCATGGTCCTTACCGCCGGATTGCACAGCGAGTAACAGCTTTTGTGTGTCTTGGAAGAGGTGTACAACACACTAATGGATACCTGCAGGTTGTAGATACTGATTTCAGTCAAATTGATTTAAGCAATTGTTTCTAATTATGATTTCAATCATTAACAGAAGAGTGGCTAATCCTTGTTTGCTGCTTGTTTTAAATTTGCACTTCTAGAATATTTCCCACACAATGGCCCATGCTCAATAACTGATGCGGATTTATATTTACTTTTGCAAGGCTAGAAAGTAAACAAAATCCATATTTTTCTCTAGAGTTATGGTTTACAAACATTTATTCAGATCCTTAATTTGTAAGATACTTAATTTTGAAATGCCAGGCAAAGCATGTCTATTGATTAAATTATGCTTCCTTCTTACTTACAATTTGGATGAAAATGGAATTAATTAAAATACATGAAATTAGCACTTTGTTATTGTTTGAATTAACTCAGTAATGCTAGCTTAGGTGTGCTGTATAAGTGGGACAAAGTGAATGTGCCACAGCACGTTAAGCAACTAAAGTTTCATTAAACAGAGAAGGTAACATTTCTGTTTGTCTAATCGAATTGATTATTTACAATTGCCTGCCTTTTGATTATCTTAGAACTAGCAGTTTTCATCCTCTCGCATTACTTTTTACTCACAAGTTCTTTTGAGTTTTAAGTGAGTACTTGGCTTTCAATATAAATGATCTAGTCCTTGACCAGAGCTACTTGAAAAGAATGTGAAGCCAAAAATATTTCATTTGTACTTACAGTAGAAGTTATCTCTGATGATTTAAAAAAATGTCACTGTAGCAAACTCTACTTCCAAGTGTTTACTCAATAAATTCCCTGAGTTGTAGGATGACTTTCTTTTAAACTGTGTCTGCAAACTTATACCTCTTGTTACTTTTAATGTACTTTATATTATTCTAATGTATGATAATTAATTTAGACCTTCCCTTATGTTTTCATGTTTTACATTTTAATTTTAAACAACTATTGTTTTAAAGAGAAAAATAAGACTTAATTTCAACTGTAATATACAATTTTTTAATGAAAAGATTAACAGACATTCCTCTAATCAGTAGAGCAAGGTGATTACACCACCAAAACAAATTTAGCAGCATTACTGTTGCTATATACGTCAACTTATTTTATGCAGTAATAACCTGAAAGCATAATTTTATTAATTATCTCTCTAGCAGTTGAAAGTGCTTCAGACATATTCTGTCGATGAAGTGACATATTACAAGTGGAGTCTAATTTCTACTCAAATCCCGTGTTTTAAGTCCTTGTGGAAATCAAATAAAACAAAGCATTTTCCAGGTGTTTTGTTAGTTGAGAGCCAGAAGAGGGATGCCCACCAATCTAAAGAGATTAAGGATCACTCCAGAAAGTCTAAGTATTTATTTGACACCTCCAAGTAAGATGAAAATTAAAAGTTGGAAGACCAGTCAAACAAAAATTAAAGCTTCATTTTAACTAATGGGTCCACGATGCAAAGTAATGGTGGTGGAAGAATGATTTGCACTGAGGTGCTGCTATTAAAGTTGCCATCTTGGCTTTAGAGGTCATCCTGGACTGCAGGTGCTGATCCACTTTTTCAGTGCCACGCAGAGATAGGCAGGGGCTGTGAAGGATTTTTCCAGTAGTCAAGCTCCAGGTTGTCACCCTGTCCTGAGATGCCCACCCAGTGACCATCTCCTCTATTGCTCCCCATATGGGGACTCTTGAGGACGGATCCTCATGGGGTGAAAATGGCCCAGTCCTGATGGAGCCAACAGTGATTTACACCAGCAGAGTACCTGTCCCTTAACTCAGCGCATAGCCTACTGGGGAGCCAGCAAGCGTGGCTTTTACAGGGGGAATTATCTTTGAAATGGATTTCTAAAACAATGCATTTAACATATGAAAGCCTGGGAATCTGAAATGAAAGTTTTTACATACTTGGCATTCATTTGTAAGTTGGCAGTGACAGCTTTCATCCTACAGAAAACATTTTTTATCTCATGAAAGTTGAAAATAGCTTTGTGCAATACTGGTGCCTCTCGCTAAGATGGGGCTTTTCATCCGTGACCTACTTTGCTTTCTGCGCAATATACCTAATGAGTAATAATGACTTCGGAAAGGGCAGTGTTAGAGAAGAAGTCGAAGTAACGCCTTCAGATGCTGTCTGTGAGAACATCAAACAGAATATTTTTCATCAGGCTGAATAAAAGAATCTGGTTAAAGTACACATAAGTTTAAGAATTAAACAATGCTTGGCTGATGGATGAAGGCTCTTCACACATAGTGGCTGTCGCGGCATGGGGCCGGTGGTCGTGCTGTGACAGCATGGCGGTGGTGCTGTCGGGCTCCCCGGGGGGCCGTGCAGCACACAAGCATCCCTGCGAGCACCCGTGGCACCTGCTGGCAGAGCAGCGCAGGAACTTGCTGCTGCTGCTGTGCCTCGGTTGCAAGCAGGGCACCCATAAAACTCTGCATCCCTGCATCCCGCAGCCCTTTGGGTGGGGGAGAGACCTGGAAGGAGCGTGGCCCAGGGCTGACCAGGTGGGAGAATTTGCTGAGAGCCACAGAAGGTAGGGGTACAAAGCTCCATCCCCACTTGCAGACTGATCCAAACCACTGTGTGACACCTGCCTCCTTCTTTCCCCAGTAGTGGAGCCAATGCACATGTCCCACTTCTCCAGCCTTCATACAGTCCCTGGGTCACCTTCCCTTTGCAAACCCTCAGCCCACAAGCCCCCCCCTCCCAATCATGGAGGGTAAAGCTCTCCCCCTTCTCACCTTCCCTGCCCCATTTGTCCTCCAGCACCCTTGATAATGTTTAGTTTCATTGCAGAAATCTTGGTTAGACAAAAAATGTAAAATTTCACTTTTACTGTTATTTCTCTTATTGTTCTCCTTGTCTTTTTAGACTGGAATACTTTGATTTTCCTGGAGCAGAAAAATATTCTTCTTGGGCAACTGAAACTTTGTTAGATTGCAAAGGTAATTTATTTTGTTCTTCTCAGGTGAGCTGAGAATACTCTTGGCAGAAAAAGCATTCCTTGCGAAACTGTGTAGAAGGAAAAAGATTTAATATATATAAAAAAGGCATGCAAGTCTCCGTTTCAAAAATCCATGCAAGCCACAACATTCCATCATCTTTCTTTCTTTCTGTCAGCAGATGCCTATGAGTTTTCACACCAGGCCAACTTTGCATTGTATTTTGCTTCTTTGTCCATGAAGCATAATCAGAAACCTGGGGAGATTTCATGAAAAGCACAAAATGTCTCCCTGAACAACGAGGAGTAAATAAAGCATGCCAAATGCCAGGCAGCTGAGAGGAGAGATGAGCTGCAGAAGGAAGATGAGTTGTGAGTTTGCTGTTGGCAGGTGAGGAGAGGGCATGATGCGGAGCTGTGGCCTCCTCAGCCTCCCACCCTGCCTTCAGAAAGAGCTTCTCACTTCAGGCGCAGCTCAAGGCAAAGGTTGATCTGGAGGATTCAACACACAGGTGGTCAGCAGGTCCAGACTTGAGAATAAATTCAATTCCATACCAATTAATATAAACAGGTCCTGAGGAAAGCTGAAAGCCATGAAAGCCACGTGAAGCAGAGAATAACAGCTGAATTCCCTCACAATACATCTAATAGTATAAAGGAGTATCAAGATACCGATGTTCTCAACGTTCACAGTAGCTGCAAGGCCCCTTTATAATACTGACACGATCTGAAGGGGTGTTTGTTTAAGTGAAAACCATATCCAGTGTTTTAAGTAGGTCAAGTTCAAAGCCTAGTCAATATTTGAAAAATCTCTGCGAGTTAAAGAGGCAATGAGAAAAATTAGCATGTGAGCCCACTAGAGCTTTTCTTCCCAACTGCACTTTCCATGGGGAAAATGAGGACAGTACACAATGAATTGGTATTTGTGTCCCAAATACCCAACTCCTCCTCTGATTTTCCATAGGAAAAAAAAAAAAAAAGAATTCAGAAACACTTTTTCTGAGCTCTTACTTGATTGTCCTTTTTTCTAAATTGAGAAATGGAAACTTTGATTTCCTATTGTAACTTTGCCAGAAAAATCAAGAGCTAAATGTGAGTTTTATTTAACCTAATTCCCCAACTTTTACCATACATCCTAATTGCAGTATATCACTGTGACTTGGAAAAGCTGGACACCAGATACATGCACCACAAAATATAGACTACGGATGACAGGAGAAGCCTTTCAAACCAATAATTGAAAGTGTTTCTTCATTTACAAAAAGCTGAAATGGAAGAATGATCTAAGTGATGTGGGGGGTGGCAGGGCAGGGAACGAAGGGAAGAGAGCAAGGACAACTGATGCCAGCTCGGGCCAGTGACATTTAGACATACTTTCCCTTACATTCCTCTTTAGCCGTTGGACTTCCAGAGAGCAGCTCATAGCAGATGCTGTGAGTAATTTTTTGGCAGAGCCTCTGGATGAGCTGCACTGGTATTTCAGTTCAGATCAGGAGGCTATCCTGATTGTCCCCACTTAGAACACTGGTTTTCATGGCAGAACAGCTCAGCTCTTGGCTTCCTTCACGGTGAAACCAAGCTGGGAGAGGCACTCTGGGGGGGCACCCAAAGTGCTACAGCCCCCACAGCATGTGCGCTTGGTATGATGACTGACCAGGTCTAGTCTGAGACAAAATGTGTACAATGTGGAGATGTGGGCCTCATCTCTGGCTGCTTTGCTCTGTAGACCTATGTCTGTGGGTCAACGCTACCATTTACCCTAGGTGCAGCTTCTGTCTCTGGACATGCAGAGCAACTGGTTCAAGCAGTTGAGTTCCTAAAGCTGAGTACCTAAAGGCAGTTGGTATAAACATCCCTCAGTGCAATTTCCAGGCGCAGCTGCTCTAAAAGCCAACACCATCCCTTCAATGCCCACCAGGGTGCTCTCAGAAGGACATGGTGCTGCAGGGACATGTCCCAGCACGTAAGCTAGGACTGCACGTGAGCTCTGCTGTGTTCAAGAATGTTCAAGAATTGTATCAGGAGCCACAAACACTTTCACACCTTGGCCACCATTTAAGCTTTGATTTGATGTACAGTCACAGCTATGAGATGTCTATAAAACAATCTGCTGAAAATTAATTTATGGAGTCAGTGCAAGAAAGCAAAACTCTGTCTGAGAGGGAGTATTCAAGGGCCTTGGTCGGAAAGGGTTTCTGAAGCAGGTTCATGATTTTCAGACCACTTGATGGGGAGGAAGGTGGCAAAGAAGCAAGATACCAGGTGGAAAAACAGCACATTTATTGCCTGGGTGCTGTTTTGCAAAGCTACATGACATCTGGATTTGATGAGGCTAAATGAAAAAAATTCCCACTGATGTTAGTGGGACCAGAATTTGATCCTTGTGAGTCTGGAATTGTTAGCCCAGAGCTTTTCATCAGTATTCGATCCAAGTAAATCAGTGGACTGAAAACTGAAGCCAGACTGCAGCAGATTTCTACATTTCTTTAAGCAGAGAGTCAATAAAATGAACATAAAAGTCAAACAGTATTTATTTATTTCAGATTTTCTTTTTTTTTACAAGAATGTAGTAGGGCTTGGCTACACATTTCTGTGTTCGGTTGTAATTCTAGCTGTGATAACAACTTCAGACCTGAGTTTAGCCAAGAAAATGAACCAACCACAAATTGGAAAAGCAGTTTTAAGCTAATGCTATTGGTTGCATTTCTAAAAATACTTCAGATATGAAACATGTTAAGTATTTTGTTAAGGTAAACACTTGCAACTCTGAAGAGAGAGCAATACAGAGACATACACTATTTTTCTTATATTTTATATTAACTTTAAAGACATAAGGATTTTGTCAGTGCCACAGCACAAACAATGAGCTATAGTAAAAGCAGGGACAAAGGCAACAGTCTTTATGTAAGTTTGAGACACATTTCCTTCTTTTAAAAGAAAAACATGGTGTCAGTGCAGTTAAAAAATTACACTGTTTTGAAAAGTTCACTGTAGTTTTCCATACACAAATACATGCAAGTTCTGCAAGACAATAAGTGAATACTAACAAATCATCTTAGCTGCCTCATACTAATTGCTAGGCAACACTGATGTGCTTCAGTTTTACACTTCACTAAGGGTAAACAATGTGGCAAAACATGAAAAGCTATGCAAACATGGTTTCAGGATCTCATATATGAGATCCTTTTGAAAACAGTATTTTTTCTTACCTAATGCCCTCGCAAGAGTAAATTTCTCATTACATTTCTGCCAACTGGAGAATTCCAGTCAAGTGAGAAGAAATAATGAGCAACATTACAGAGACCAGAGAAAAGAATATACTGAGAAATGCAAAGTATTGCCCGCTACCCCTACCGCATAAATATACACCTTCCAGGGAGAAGAGAGAAAAGGCAGGAAGGATATTAGTCTGCACACACCTACCCTGACCCCACAGCCAAGATGTAAAGACTTCTTTACATATGCAGCTGCCTGTTGCTTGTAAGACACTCTGGGGTGGTGATGGTAACGTCTTGTCTCTTCACTGCTTGTTAAATGGAAAAGAGGGACTGAAGACAATGAGAATCCTTTGGCCTCATGAGAACGTGAGTTTTTGAGTGGTCTGTCTCCTCCTCTGGAGGCGATAGTGTCTAGTGGGCTATCCTTACCTTTGGAGGACCTATAAACCAGCCCCAAACACCTCAGAGCTGTGGAGTGTGAGCAGGGTATCACCTCTAACTCTGTTTTCCCTAGAAGGTAAAACTTCTGCATTTATTTTTGTGCACAGAAGAAGTCTACAGATTACTTGGTCTTTCCCATGCCATAGAAAAGGAGTATCCTACGTGCCTTCAGAGATACATTCCCAGTGCTCCAGTCTGAAGCACTTCTATGACAGATCCATTTAGGCTCCCAGACTTTGTGTAAATGCTGAATCAGACCTGAATTTGACACTAAGTTATCCATACAGTACGAGCAGTGTGTACCTTTCATTGCAAAATTCCTTGATTCTTAGTGTCATTACTACATATGAATATTTGGCCCGAGTTTACTAAAACAGCCTTTGGGTCTGAAGAAATTTTCACATTTTTCTGAGTTTTACCCTCAGGCTGAAATGTATTATCACATGTAGTTTTGACTAAAGAGTGACCCAAGAAACAAATCAGATCACAACTATGCTTGAGTTTTGAGCAGTTCAGAGAAGGATTTGTAAGACAGGGAGTCTGAAAGGCACATTAAGCAGTATCAGTTGGACTCAGATTGGCAAAGTCAGGTCAAATTAAACTGATGCTGTAAGATTTTGGTTTCAAAACTCAGATGTGGGAAAAGAGGATATTAAAATGGAGTTGAATAGTCACATAAAAACCCAGATCAGGATTTTCTTCTGCTTAGCAGATGTTTGGGGGTTTTTTTCACAATACTTCTTGCAGCCAGTTTGACAGTGTACCAGTGCAGAACTCATGCTGTCAGAGTCAACTATGTGTACTGCAGCATACAACAAAGTAAGGCACTACTCTAAGAAAGTTTGCCTCAAGGCTGCATTTCTAATAGACATTAAGGCCATAAGATGGAAACAAAAATCTATGAAACAAGCATTAAAGAGATGCATTTACACAAGGAAAAAGATTAAACCAAGGGCAATGTTTTCAGCACAAGCAAGGAAGAATACCAAATACACTGCACTGAATCAAGTTTCTAGTGATCATTAGCTTTAGCTACTAGTCTGAGTTAGCTCTGAAATCCGTGTGAGTTTATTATTTTAAAGCTACCCCTCCATTCCCTCCCCATTGCAGGGCAGAGCTAAGAGCTTCTTGACTTGCTTTGCCCTCCCTTCCCTTCTCACCCTTCCCCTCATGTCCATAGGAGAACAGGCTTCGTCACTTTGGATGCTTGCAGAATCCCTAGTTTATGGTGGTGACTTTATGCTTTTTTGGATATAGGATGAAGTAGCTGCCAGAGTATGGAAACACAATGTGGGCAATCACTGGAGAGAGAGAAGGAAAGCAGCGTGAACATGCGCAAAGGGGAAGGAAGAAGAGGAAAACTCCCCAGGGCCCAGCTAATAGGGCTGTATACCGGTAGGACAGATGTTTATTTCTTTCCTCCTCTTTCTCTCACATGCACACAAATACACTCACTTAATGATTGTAGGCAAACATTGTAGTCTTTCTTGTAGGACCAAAGAGAAAGAAGAGGCTGATTGTGAGGATGTTATTGCTATACCTTTGGCTATAGCAAGGGGAATGCTGGAAAAATGAATTGCTTTTTTTGCATCATAGTTCCCTTATATTAAAAATGTCCCACTGTGTGAATTCCCCTGTAAAAAGAAAACAAGGACTGAGGTTGGAATTAGCTCTGGTAAACTGTAAAGAACTGAGGCTTTCTAGAATTCAAGTGCTGAGATGGCTGGCAGAGTGAGAAGGATTACATTTTTTTAAAAAAAAAAAGCTAAGAAACCTACACTTCATTTCAATTACTGAAATTATTTAATATTGGACCTTAATTTATGTAAGCTTCTTACTTTGACAAGAAGTTGCTGCACACCGAAAGATTTAGAGTGTGTAGTGTTCCTCCTGCAATGACTTTGTGTTCATTGGTATGTAATACAAGGAGCTCTCCATGTTCCCTTATCACTGGGAAGCCCACTGGAAAAGAATAATTTTTCAGACCTAACCCTCTACAGCAGAAGTGAGATCAAACTCTGTGTACGTATTTTGAGGCTGTAGTTAACGAGCAGAATTAATTGCATTAGTCTTGTAAAGGCCTCATCTTTCCCAGCCTTGAATTCACACTTCAATGATATTTTATGATGCAAAGTCTTCTGATCCCAGCACAGTTAAAAAAAAAAAGAAAAGCAAGCCTCCTATTATCACTCTAGCTGTCAGAAAATAGCTAGATGCTCAAGACAGTTTCACTGGGGAGAAAAAATTGGGGAAGTGATGATAGAAATAAATTATCTGTATGGGTTTCACTTTGCCTTCTCAGTTAGGTCCCTGTAATGAAAGAGATGTTGGGATTCTGTGCTCATACAAACTCCAGCAACTTAAAGCTTTGTAGGAAGCAGAGCTGAGTATCGAGGATCAGGATAAATTGTATGGGTTCAAGACACAAGCCAGATAAGGAGACTACTAACTTGTGACTGGGTACCCATCTGTGAGGATTCTCCCTGTGGCAGCAGGCTGGGACCAAGCAGCAGGGTGACATCTGACTGATGGGATTCCCACTTCTGTGTGAGCCTCTGCTTACCCCTTTCCCCTCATGCTGCTTACAGATAGCAAAACCACTATGCTCTGCGGAAACGACTGACAAGGGAGATCCATATTGATTGCTCCCAGGTTTCTGCCTAAGAGGAAGACATTTTCTATCATACAATAATTCAGTCTTTTTGAAATTCCAGTTCTTGGAGGGTAAAATGCTTCCAGCTCAGATCCTTCCTCTGTGGCCATTTTTGGAGGTTAGCCATCTAAGGAGCCCTGTCAGGCTGGATGGATATTAGACCACAGTTCAGTGCAGTATTTTTAAAATTCAGCATGTGTATGGTACTGTGTGCATAAGTGCTTTGCTAAATCAGGGTACCTTTGTATGTCTCTCACATTCAAGGCAAGTTAAGCACCAGAGCTCTTGGCAAAGCCCCAGAAGGAAAAGGCATTGGTGAAAAAGCAGGGCTCCTTGCTTTCCCTGGTGACCTTGCAGAACTGCTAAACACCTTTTTTTTTCCAAGGAAACGATGTGCAGTCTTTTCATCCAGCCGGCAATGCATTAGAGGATGGCTGCATGTGGCAGCCCTCTGCCCAACACCATGAGAAGGTGGAGGAAGGTGCAGGACAGTCATTCTGCCCATACCCAGAGGAAGGATGGAAGAAGATGGCTGCGGGGAGCAGACTGCTGCTGCCGCCCTAGTATGATGCCAGGTCACCTGCAAGCCACCTGGGAAGGACACACATGCAGATGGGTGTCCCAGCAGGCTCCTGTTCTCATGGCTGCCTAGTGCTCTGCATTGCTTAGCAAGTCTCATCAGCCATCAGTAGGCTGAAGATGGAGGGATCGCCTTATCATTTTGCTTATTAGCTGCTAATTTGCTTCTGTAAAGGAATATTTCAGGCTTTGGCTACTGTCAAGACAAAACCTCATTTGCTGGACGTTGTGATTTAAGATCAAGGATATGCAGGGCATGGAAGAATAGATGATGGTCAGGGATACAGTGCAAGAGGACTGCTGGCAGGGAGTGAAAAGGAGAGTCCAACTGCAGCTTGGGCAAAAGCAAACAATGGCAGGCTGCTGCCATCCAGGCCTGCAGAGCTTCCACTTCTTCCAGAGCCAGCAAGGAAAAGAGCGTGTTTCACAACTGTGAAAAACCACAAGTCTCTTCTGTCTGGAAATATCAGTGCATCTCCCAGCTGCGGCGCAGGGATTACATTCGCAGAGATATCCCAACATCTCAGTATCAAGGTTCATTTTGTTGGTTGTTTTTTTTTTTTTTACTTTTCATGGATTATTGGAGCAGTTAAGAGCTTCACCTGAGCTCAAAACTATCTGAAAACAGGAAAAAACCCAAGCAAAGTTCCAGATGCATTTTATTCTGTATCTGCAAGCAAAGTGTCCCAAGGAAAATGAAGACATGCGGAAAGCTCATCTCACTATTGACAGTTGAAGCCTCTGAGGCTTTTCAGGTGCTTTATGGCTTTCATTTAACTCAAGCAGGGAAAGTTACCAATAAAACTGTAGCACAAAAATGTTAGAAGTGCCAAACTCCACACAAAAATGAACAGGAGAGAAATCAACACAGCAGGGCATATGGGGAGCTCACATAAGCTTGCTGTTCCTGCTGCAATGCTTGTTCTAACCAGATGAAGAAGAGACACAAACATTCCCTGAAACTGTGGACCGGAGAGGTGAAAATTGTTTGTAATTTAATCGCTTAAATCAGTAATCTTTGTAAAGATGTCCAATGAGCATAGAGCACGTTGTTAAAAAGAATTCAAGATACCAAAGGTGTCAATTACATTTTTGGCTGCTCTGAGGCAGCAACGAGAGCAAAGCTGGGACCCCTCAGGGCTGGGCTACGGCTGCACTCTGCACAGCAGCGGTGCAGGCTGCCAGTGAGTGGGGGCAAAATGCTAGCACCTGCTGCCGTACCCCCGGCTCCTTTGGTCACAGGGACAGTGATGAAGTGGTAATGTTTCTTTCAGTTCAATCTGTGCCATTTTTCAAGAAGAGCAGTGCAGGTCATGATTTGGTGGCTACGCAGCTTACAGTCCATCAGGGTGCCAAGGAAAGGGTCATCTTTGATCTCCATAGGTGCCTACCTCTCTCTTGGCTAGATAGGGCACTGGCACAGTTCAGGAGTGCTTCACTAGGCATGTAAAATAGAACAGTGAATGAAGTGCTTCTGACAGGTGGATTGAACTCTTCCCCAGAAAACAATACATTCCATTTAGGAAGGAGAAATAGGGGCACAAAACAGTTCCTGCCTCTATTTATGGGACAAGGTAGCTGAAAAGGGATACAGGCATTTAATGGATGCCATGCAAAACCAGGTCCAGAAAGTAGAGAATACTTTTTCCACCACAAACATAGGATCTGGAAACTGAACGCAAACCTGGAAGAAACAGGGTAGCTGCAAATATGCTCTCTAGAATATTCTAGTTCTCCCTACTTCTGGATGTGCTGAATACAAACTTGTACATTGCCTTTCCTGCCCACTTAGAAACAACCCTGGAGAACCTCGAAGGAACCCTTGCCCTACAGTTCAGGGACAACAGCTGTAGAGCACTTGATGAAGTTGCCATAGAACAGAGTCCAGAATTAAGACTTGCAAATGCGAAAAATAACCTAAGAAGACTCAGAAAAGACACAGGCCAACAGTATTGTGAGGAAATAGAAAGTGATGAAGTACTTATGCATTCTGCCAGGAAACCAGGTGTCTACAGGACTTCTCAGCCATCCAGAGGAGGGCTCCGGCTCTAGATGGAGCTTTGCTTAGAGACATCAGGATCCTAACCCTCTAGGTAACACAGGAGGTTATGCTTAAAAAAGTGTTAGGAGCTATTAGAGGGACTTAAAAATCTAAGATAAGGGTCCTGTGGCTATTAACACTTACGAAATCCACTGCTCCCTTGAAGAAAAGTAAGCATACATTATTGTTTTTTTAATTGTCTGGGAAAAGCACATAGTTATTCTAAGCTATTTTATTAATTCCCTTGAGATAATTTTACTAGTGGATATTAGAGTCCGAGAAACTTGTGTTTATGCCAAGTTCATTATCAGTTGATGTGTCTGATATATCATTTAACAATTTAATGGCATGGGTTCAAGTGGTTTGCTGTGAAGCAGAGGTTTGGACATGAAACCTTCGGCCTGCATCACATCAACCCAGAGGACTGGTGGAAATGGAATAAGAATAAAGCACCAAGTAAAACAAAGCATACTCAAATACGGATCCATATTTTATGTAGTAGAATTAGAGGACATTACTAGCAATACACACACGACCACAAGCTGATGGGTTTTTTTTAGCAGAAGACTAAGGATCAGAATGCCTACAATGTCAGAAGTTCATGTCAAAGGAAGTGGGATAGGCAAACATATAAAGAAACTGATACGGCCCATGAAGGGAAACGATGATTTGGGTTCAAAGGAAGGGGTAACAACAGCCCAGGTGCAACTGGGGACAGAAATTAATGCTTGCAGGACATACAGCAATGGACAAGACTTCTCCTCCTGGAGAGGATCTCTTCAGAGGGCATTGGTTCTGCTCCTCTGCCCTCACACGAGCCCTGTTGGAGCAGGCTGAGGACAGGGTGCTGGGCTTAGTGACTTTAGCCCCTCGTGTCTGAAGGGGTACCCAAAGGTTCACGCGGCTATGGAAAACATCTCAAAGGTTAATTGAACACTGTTGGTGAGCTTGGCAAGTAGCCTGTCTCTGAGAGCTTGGCAGGAGGTGGGATACTGCAGATACGGTGTTGGGAGCACTAACTCCAGGGACACAAATTTGGAGATGAGAAGGGAAGAGCACAAGTTGCCTGGTGTGTGCATCCACCATGGCAGCCTCCAGCACATCCATGGCACAGTGGGGCTGGGGTTCCCCATGGGGCTCTGGACAGGGCCTGGCGGCCAGGGCCCGTCCCACCCCCAGCCAGGACCAGGGCAGCTTGGGGGTACTGGGGCAGCCCCAGGCATCGGGCACCTCCTGGTGTCCTGGGGCCAGGCCGGGCTGTGTGGGAGTGGCTCTGCAGGGCCCATGGCCAGGCAGGGCAGGGCTGAGGCCTTGCTGCAGGGGCTGATGGCCCCAGGGGGCTGACATCGGGTCCTGGGCCCTGGGCAGGGTGGGGGGAGACCTGGGGAGGTGGGCAGGACCAGGAAAGGCTGGTGGTGCCCCCAGGGCCTAGCACAGCATGGTCTGAGACCTCTTCAATGGAGCACCTGAGTGACTTCTTTTCTTCTTTACATGCAACACTATGCTGCTGTATGTAACATTGTGCCAGAGGAGGTGCAGTCTAGCCAAGGATTTATTTACTCTTGTATGGGTTTTGCATGGCAAGGTTTTGGTAGTGGGGGGGGCTACAGGGGTGGCTTCTGTGAGAAGCTGCCAGAAGCTTCCCCCGTGTCCGATGGAGCCGATGCCAGCCGGCCCCGAGATGGACCCGCCGCCGGCCAAGGCCGAGCCCAGCAGTGATGGTGGCAGCGCCTCTGGGACAGCGTGTTTAAAAAGTGGGAAAGCCAACCCCAGCCGGAGAGAGGGGCGAGGAGGTGTGAGCGCAGCACCCTGCAGCCCCCCGGCCGGGCAGGAGGGGCAGGGGGGGCTCCAGGCGCCCAGCAGAGATGCCCCGGCAGCCCCTGGCGAAGCCCCCGCTGGGGCAGGCCGTGCCCCCGGCCCATGGCGGCGAACGGGGGAGCAGATCCCCCCCCCCGCAGCCCGCGGGGGACCCCAGGCCGGGGCAGGGGGTGCCCGAGGGAGGCTGCGACCCGCGGGCAGCCCGGCCGGAGCGGCTCCTGGCAGGGCCTGTGGCCCCGCGGGGGGGAGCCCGGGCCGGGGCGGGTTCGGGGCCTGTGACCCCGCGGGGGGCCCGGGCTGGAGCCGGCTGGGCCTGAAGGGCGGCACCGCGGGGGGGCCCGGCCGGGGCGGTGCGTGAAGAGCTGCAGCCCGGGGGAAGGGCCCCCGCGGGGGAAGGTCGCGGAGGAGCCGCTCCCGGGGGAGGGACCCCGGGCTGGAGCAGGGCAGAGTGTGGGGAGCCTCCCCCGGGGGGCAGGAGCGGCAGGGACCGCCTGAGGGACCCCCCAGGCCCAGCGGAGAGAAAATTGGGAGTGAAGTTGATCTCGGGAAGAAAGGAGAGGTGGAGGAAGTTGTTTTAAGATTTGGTTTATTTCTCGTTATCCTACTCTGATCTGATTGGTAACAAGTTAATTTTCCCCATGTCAGGTCTGTTTTGGTGATGGTAATTTGTGAGCGATTGCTCCCTGTCCTTACCTCGGCCCGCGAGCTTTTCATTCTTTTTTCTGCCCCCGGCCCAGCTGAGGAGGGGAGCGACAGAGCAGCTTTGGCGGGCACCTGGCATCCAGCCAGGGCCAACTCACCACAGTTCTTTATTTGTCATGGGAGCAGCAGAGTTGAACAAAATAGGGGAGGGGACAAAAAGTTGAATGAAAAAGAAGGGAACCCCAGGTTCCTTGTCCCTCTTCTCCCCAGAACTGATGTTGCCAGTGCTGTTGTTCCAGGCTTACTAGTCCAAGTCAGAAGCCTGTCTGTGCTTTCAGACCATTAAAATCTTTACAACAGCATTCATTTCTTGTGGGTTTCCCAATAAGATAAAACACCAAGGACAAGTCAAACAGCAAAGCAACTATTTTATTTCTCCCCACTTTCTATTACTAAAAGAGCATGAGAAGCACTTGAGGGCAGTTTGCGGAGTGCATCTACCATCCAATATGACAAGTAGGTTAATTGGAATGAAGGAAAATGTGACCCTTGACTACAACTGCCCCTTAAGGGTATTGAGTTTAATGTTGTTGTTATTGTGTTCTGCAACATCGTGAGGCAAAACACAGCGATGGGCTCTTCTCAGCACAGGAGCTGTTCTCAACAAATGGAGCTGCACCGAGTGACTTGGATTAAATTTGACTAAATCTTGCCCCAAGAAATCTTTCCCTAGAAAATCCTGTAGCACTCACAAATATTTTAGGAGTGACAATGCTGGGTGTCCAGCTCAGCGGAAAAGCACACGGTCTATAAGGGAGCAATATGATATGCATCTTGCAGGCAGGAGAATGTGCGGATCACCTGCCATTTCTGTTGCTGGCTGTGCGTGCAAAGGAATCAGCTCTGTGACTTAGTGTGAATGTTGAGGGGAAAAATAGTAATCTTTTTTTGTTATGTTTTGTTTTTTTTCAAAGAGAGAGAATGCATAGCAAGAAAATGTGTGCAAATTAATGTTAAAGAATGGTGACTTTTAGTCTATTTCACTTGAATGTTCTGCTTTGTTGAATGCAAGACAGTCTCTATGGAAATTCAGACAGTAAGAGTTGGGGCTACACACATTCAAATTTCAGTTGACCTCATTACAGCTCAGTGTTAAAAGCTGTTACTAACATGTCTAGAGCTTATTTTCACAAATTGGCCCTTCAGTTTCTATGGGACTGCTCCATGGAATCAGGTTTTGAAGAAGGAAATGAATTGTACTCACAGTACTAGATTTCCCGCATGCACATGGAGATACCAGCAAGCATGGGGCAGATTTTGCTCCTTGGCTGATGTCCCTGCAGGACGATGCCTCCCTCCCTCCCTTCTTGCCCCCATGGAGCACCAACTAGATCTGGAGGGCTGTGTTGGCAGAGGAGGATGGTGGGTGGTGGGATGCTCCTGCTGTTGCCCCAAGACCTGAGAGATACCCATTCAGTCTTTTCACAGGGGCCTGTTCTTGGCTGTGGATTGAAGACCACCAGGAACCAGGTCCCAGCTCTGGCAGGAAATGCTGCCTGGAAATGCCTTCCTGAGGCAAATGGTCTGGTTGAGGGCACAGCTGTGAACAGAAAGGCCATGTGCAAGGTTATAATACCCCCAGAAAAAGCCCAAACTGTTGGAAATGGTAAGAAAGGCAGCATTAGCAAGAAGAGAGAAAAACGTGGTCTGAGGAGATACTCAAATCAGCTGGGATGTGTATACCAAGTAGATCTGGAAGTGCTAGCGGGATTTTTTTCTAGGCGAAGGCTATTTTTAGTTGGGGGATGTGAACAGTGCTAGGGTATAAAAGTAAAAGAATGAGGTCTCAAGAGTAATCCATCAGCAAAGCTGAAAAATATGTTTGTAAATAGAAATCAATCTACCTTACCTATGGTTTTCTATATTGTACCTGCTATAGTAATCCTTAACTGAAACTGAAAAAAAAAGATTGCTCATCTCTGCACAGGAGGTACCGGGGAAAAAAGCAGAAAGGAATTCTTTCTGAAATAAGCGTACTCATGAAGGCCTGAGAGCTGGATTTAAAAAGGGAGACATTGTCCTTGTTCCCTCCCCTTGTCACAAAACAGGATTGACCCAAAATACCAGTTTTTATACATCCATTTGCATATTAGCTGTATTATTTCACCTTAAACAGAATCTGAACCATAGGTTCAGTCATACCTGTGCCACTGACTTCACTGGGAGCAGGACTGGTACACTTCCTTAGATTACCTGAACAATAAGCAATAAAACCATAGCTGTTCCTTAGATGCAAATTTGTTCTCTGGCAGCAGAAAAAAGTTTCAAAAGCCTTCAAAAGGTATATTATTAAATGAGATGGAAGTATTTTTCAAACTGTGGTAGAGGTTGACCTGTGACCTGGTAAGCAATGATTTGAATATTTTGAATTATCTGAACTTTTTTTTTTTACATCGTTCTTGGGTTTCTTTGGGATTCATAAACCACTTTGCTGAAGAGCGCAATTGCAGGGGAGTATTAGCAAACGCACCAAGAGCACATAGGCGCTTACTGCCTCTTGAAATCTTAATGGAAGTGCCTGCCTTACACCAGTGCAGTCCTTAGGGAAACAGACCAGCGGTGGTTATTCTTGACACCTCAATAGAGGACAGTGAGTTTAAAAGCACAGTCTGATAAGCTGTGCTTGTTGCTGGTATGGGTTACCTGTTCTGCTCTGCTGTAGCTGTCTGTTACTCCTTTACTGTCCTGGCTGCATGTCACCCCTGAGGCACACCACCTCAGCTCTGCTGGTGTGGCTTTGCCTGGTCACTCTCTATGTGACTGATCTGTTGAATGATCCTTTTTGCCCTTTTCAGAAACAAAACCAAAAATTCCTGAAAGCCTTTATATTAGGAGTGAGCTTTCAAACCTGAGGGTTAATGACATCAGAGGAATAACTAAACCAGAACTAACTCAGCAGCAATATTGGATGGTGGCTAGAATAAAATAACGACTGAACTCAGATCACTAGTACCGCACTGTGTCTGGGATCCTACATACTGTGGATACTCCTAGTAAACTAGTTCTTAAACCAGTTTATGCATGTGCTGAAGCATTGGTTTGCAAATACATGTCTGGGAGCTTTCCTACCTCACTGTTCCAAGAAGGACTTTTTTGGGGTTTGGTATTTGCAGCACACAGAATGACTGGAAAAAACAGAGCAAACTAAAGTGACTTTTTGCTGGTACATGAAGAAAGCAGAAAGGAAAGAATTGTTACTGTTCTTAGATAGACCTGAAAGTAATAGCATTGTACAGATAAAGAAACATTTGGAAACACATTAGCGCTGGGATATTCCAGCTGGGACATGGAAATAACTTGTCTTGTTGGTGCTCGTTTTCAGACAACAGAAATGAAATCATGTCTCCAACATGGAAAGGTCAGCCAACGAGATTTTGCTAAATTCATCAAACTGTGCTCCCCACTGAGTAGCTATCACTGGTGTGCACTAAAGTAACATAGGGGCTGATGGTGTTTTCACCCAAACAGCACAATGTGGCCAGAATAGAAGCTGGGGAAAAAATGCATTGATCTTTTAATTTCCTGTGTACTGAGAGAAGTAGGATTCCCTAGATGAAACTTAGCACATATCTTTCCTCCCCCATCTTTTATCTGGCAAAAAAACCACTTAATGGCTTGAGAGAGAAACCACTGTTCCAGCCAGCATCACCTGGCAGTAACAAGATGCAGCAAAGTTCTCCAAGATTTCAGTTCAATATTTTTGTTGAGCAATAAAACATAAGTCCAACCTGACTCTTCTCCTGAAACCAAGAAGAAAAAAAATCATTTGGTACAAAACTGTGTAAGGAGATCCTCACATATTTTGAAACTGGTTCAAAGCTACAACCATAATTGTCACAGCATCCACAGATTAGATGACATTTACAACAGTTTTTAATTAAATTTACTTAATTTAGATATTTATCAGCCAGAATCCATTGGCACACTTTCTTCCAGCTTTTTTAAAGGTTAAATGAGCAATATGTGTAAAGAGGTCTTTAAGGGAGTACACATTGTGTCAGCCTCAAATTATCCTGAAAGCCAGAACTGTGCTGGAGGATTTGTGGAGCGCTGGTGGAGGAGAAGGTGCCTCCTGCTCGCTGTGCTGACACCAGAGTGCAGTGTCCGACCTTCACACTGGCTGCTCCTGCCCAGGTTGGAGCCTGCGGTGCATCACAGCACAGAGTCACCTGGCTCCAGGATAATAATGCATTAACGGCTCCAGCCTCTCATGAATGCTGCTCGTACAGCCGCTTCCAGGGGTCTTGAAGATGCTGTGAGGCAGTGGCTGAGGAAGATTTTGTTAAAGACTCCTTAGGAGGCACCAAGCTGGGACAAGACCTTCTGAAGTGTGGTGGAGTGGCAGTAACAAAAGAGTAGTGCAAGCCTGGCTGGCTGAGGAGATCTTTCGCATCTCTGGAGTAGCTGAAATGCTTTGCTGAAGTCAGGTTCAGGGGGCGGAAGGCAAGGAAAGTAATGTGCTCTTTTCATCCCTAAGCTGAACACCAATCCTCTTCTTCCTTTACATCATGGGTACACTCTGCGTACACATCTACTGTGCCATTCAGTATGGTGCTACTGCACCTTTTAGAAAGTATACGGTGAAACGTGTCTTGGAAAAGAACATTATCACAAGCCAGCACAAAGCAGAATGAAACGCACTACTCTGAAAAGGGCAATTACAGTGAAACTACATATGAGAGTTGCAGATGGACGCAATATGTAGTTGAATGACTAACAAGGAAACACAGTAGATGGCCTCCTAACAGCACATGGACCATATGGTATAGCAAAACTTGGGGAATCGTTCTCATCAACGTGGCAGTTTTATAAACTCCAAGGTAAAAAAACAGATAAGCTCTTTTGAAAATCCTACTATCTCATCTCAAGCTGACAGATTTGTTCAAAGCTAGCTTTATGGGTTCAGATATTACAGAGCTGAATATATTGAGAATAAGAAGACTCCAGTGAAAGTCCACTCAAGCTGGTAGAACTCTCAAATTCAGCATCACTGAATTCACTAAATCCAGCATCAGCATTGATTAAACGTTGATCAAGTTGTTTTCACATCAGTTGTTACTTCTTCACACAGTTTGGTGATAAGTTGCATCTAATAACACAGAATACTTAATCACCCTAGATGCTAGAAATAATCAGCCCTGTTCTTTCTGTCCAACTGTGCATTGCAATTGTGCAGGAATGACCTTTGCTGCAGATAACACGTGTATTTAAATGTACCAGTTATTGAAAACAAATACTAAGATAACTTGTGCTTCCAGATACTGGGGAAGATGGAAGTGTCCATGAGGGAATTAGTGGCAAAGAATGACTGGGAAAAGGGCCTCAGTGGCAAACTTTTTTTGCATTACTCACCCACAGGTAAAATCAGCATCATTATCATTATTTCACTGAGATTCTTAGAACTAGTGGTTGATGATCTGGGTCCTCCAGCACAAAACATCTAAAGGGACGCTTGGTTGCCAGTCTGGTTTAGATGCCTTTACTTGGGCCTGCAAGCTAATTACTTTTAGTCCTGACCATATGTCTCTCACAGTCTTTAAGTGTTACTGTCTGATGGCGGAGTTCTCAGGTTGTATTGGTAGCTTCTTATCAAAAGCTGTGGCTAAAAGATAAAAACTTTATCCCTGTGATGGATTCAGCAACAGTACCAGGCATTTAGTCTTTGCTCAGTTTGTTCACTTGTCTTAGCGTCAAAACCACTGCTCTGGAGTCTGAGGTCCTGAGCTCATTGTACTTGTCTTATTTGATCCTGATTATCTTAAACAATCTGACAAGACATTGGGAAATGGAAACATGACATTTATTATTCTGCAGAATGAAGGATTTTATGTTCTAGCATATTTTTGGCAAAATGCAGTGAGAGTCACATTTAAGGATATAGCAGACAGCTCTTAAGCAATATGTTAACTTATTTCTTGCTGTCCAAACCGTAAGCTATATGACAGCTGCCTTTCTAATGAGAAAAATGCAGTAATCATTACTTCTATGTAGTGGATGGCAACAGTTGTTTGAATTTCTGGTGAGCATAACTCTCTGATCTGTTTTTCTTGTGGTAGTTTACATACAGTTTCTAAAGTTTGCATTGTTAGTCATACCTATATTTAGAACTTTCATTAGTGATGACTCAAGATGAGCAGAAAAAAATAAAGAGAAAAGATATGACTGTAGAACTCCATAGTGGTGAGAAAAAATTGGTATCCTGAATTTCACTCTTTGGCAGTGTGCATCTTGAATTCAGATTGGAATTAATTTAAGCAGTCAAAAATGTTGTTAAAATAATAGCGCAGAGAAACTAATTTATAAGCTGACTTCTATGCACTGATTTTTGCTTTAATTGCTGTAAGTGCTCTCTTTCCCTGATTAAAACAGAGCTAGGGTGGCTTAAGGGAAATGTATTCATTTATTTTCTTTAAGTGAAGAGCTCTGATTTCATTTGCCGGGTAGAAGGGGCAGATGGGATGTTGGTTCAACTTTTCATCAGAGAAGAGACAGTAAGTCAAGTCAGGTTTCGCTGAATTGTTTGGTTGGTGTGTTTTTTTTAATACACAGCATGCATATAGAAAAACAAGAATATTTTTCTCCCCTGTTCTCCTGAATCCTGACAGTGGCCTTTTCATGTTGCCATAAGACCAGGAAACTTCATGCTGACGGGGGTCTTTGCCACTGCAGTCCTGAATAGCACAGAAACGTTCAATTCGAACGAGCTGATGCATATGGACTTTTGCAGCGATGGTAATGAAATTGCAGGCAGCACAGCATGGCCAGGTTTGGTTGGCCTGAGCCCTAGTTCATTGGGTGAAATCGAGTGCCCCTTCCAGAAAATCACCTGTGCTCATTTTTGCCTTCCCTTGCCTGGCTGGAACAGCACCCTGGTCCTCCAGCATGGTGGTCTCCCTGCAGTCTCACTGGCTCTCCTGTCCAAAGCTGTGACCCTGCATAAATAAGCAAAACACAGGTGGCTTAAAAAAAGGTCACAAAGACCTGTATTATAGCCTCACAGTCTTTATGTAGCCACCTGGATCTTTCATCTTCTGTGGTATTTCATATTAATGAAGTATACAGAGGAGGTTTTTGTACAGAAACAAACGAACACTGAAGAGAATAAAAAAAATACTGTGAAAAGAAGGGAAAGAGGAAAGAAAGATACTGTTTTCTTCATCTGTATCTTAGAAGCATCATGGATAAATTGTGGTTAGTATGTGCATTATGTAAGACATTGACCAAATTCTGCCCTCATCTTTATTCCAGTACTGCCCTTTGACTTACTCTGTGAAGGTGAAAATGCAAAGTTTCAGCCAATTTCCTAAAAAAGGAGTTCCTCAATTTTTGCATTCTTTTGAGGGTAAGATGCTGCCCAGAATTAACTCAGTCACTTGGATACCACAAGGTCACTTGTAGACATATTTCACAAGAAAAGATTAATTTATAGTTGGTGTAAATTAGTGCAGCTTCAGTGAAGTCAATTGAATTACTCTTACTCAGTTCAGGTCTTATAGTCAGATTGCCTCTGGAATATGAAGTATATCTTGTCTACTGTCAGTGAAGAAGCTAATTTAATCTTCCTAGGTCATAAAGAAGAGGGGCCAAGTCTTCCTTTCAAAAGGTAAGAAGAATGAATATGCATTTTAGAGGAACACTGAGGAACATTTAAATGAAAAAAAACTGCAGAAGATGTCGTGTCACTGATATAAGGAAAAAAATGCATCTATTCAGAGAGCTGCTAGATACCCCAGGAGAAAATAAGAGGGGCTGGAAGTGGTGCCCAGATGTAGGGCAGCAATATCTGGCACTGGGCTACACTTACAGAGAAAAGCTGTTGACTCCTCTCTGGACAGAGGACTTTCAAGAGTGGGAAGGGGGAGCTCAGCTGATCACTGACATGATCACTAACATGCTGGGTACACAATGGTGCAAGACCCACTTGCCTTTTTTTAACCCAGGGAAGTACTTTTAAAAGGATGTGCTCTCAGCTTTCAATCACCCTTGTCATAGCCGAGGACACTGAGTGGACTTGCAAAACCTCGCAGTTTGTGTGAGGTGTTTGAAAATTAGCCTCTGCAGAGAAGTTCTTTACTGAAATACCTCTGTAGCATATGTATCGAAGTACCTGGAGAGAGAGGCAGTCATTATCCATCTACTCATCAGCGAATTCAGCATTAAAGGGGGACCAAAAGGCTACATATGTACGTGCACATGAATCCAGACACATGTGGATGGTGCATAGCTAGAAAATCCCAGCTTTGGGTGTATTTTGCTATTCGGGGGCACATGCATGTACTTTCCAGAATATTTTCCTGATCAGCTCAGTTTTCCTGATTGTTAGGCTTTAGTGTAATATCAGAGTTACTGACCAAGCGCTCTTTGGGAGGGCTGTGTAGCAATAAGACAGAAGGAAAATATTTTCCCTCACATTAAAAATAACAATGTTATCTGGAGATTATGAATTACTTCTAATTTTTTAATGTTTATTTCCCTGAAACAGATGAATGGAAAATTAAATAGCCCCTCACTATAATTTAGAATGTAACTTCAGGAAAAGAAAAAGGAGCATTTGCCTGTATATTGAAAAGATTTTAAGACTAACACAGTATGCTGCCTTTGACAGGGAAGGCTACACAAAATAAAAAAGCAAAAAAGATGCTAGATATTATTTCCTAACATCTAACCCATCTGCAGGAAACACAGAGTGGGCCAAGGGGTGCTCTGTTTTTTTAATGAAGAAAAATCTTGCTATTGTGAATTAGAGCCAAATACTTGTGTTTTTATATGATACATTGCCATTTAACAAAAGAAGAGGTTTTGTGAAATCTGCTCCCAAAGAAATAATTCTGAACAGGAATTTTATGCAAATATTGAAGCTGCTTCAGAATGCTTATGGTCAGAAGTATTTATTTCTTGTGAAGCCACTGTAGGGTGTTGCCAGTGTTGATGAATTTCAGGTTTTGATTTTGAGATCCAGGCGCTGACTAATAAAATAGGTAACAGCTGTCCATGTAAGTATGCAGACTACCACTACCATTCATTTGTTTCTTCAAGGTGGGAGTATTTTCCCAGTAAGTTTCAAAAATCTCTTTAAAATACAGTTCTACAGAGAGAAAAAATTTACTTTTATGCTGATATTCTGGGGTTTCTGCCATCACAATGACAACTAGCTGAAGTCTGCTCTGTTTACTGGCAGGAAAACAACATTTCTAACTGCCAGCCTGGACAGGGGGGAAGCTGGTGGCGTTGGGAGATTACTTGGGTCACCCCTGGGGTAAGTGGCACATGTGACAGCTGTAAAATGTACTTTTGCCCCAGCATAAAGCAAGAAGATAAGTGTCTCAGTTCATTTTTTTAGCAAATTCTCTGATCCTGCCCTTGTATTTCTGTTTTATGCTGTTTCCATGCAACATAGGATTCAACAACCTAGAAAGATGTTGCTATCGAAATGCTGGCCCCTTTTGCTGCAAAGCCACTGGGTCAAAGTCTTTTGCTCAGCTGGCAGTGACTGGCTATGCTTTTTCACAGGCATTAAGGAGGAGATCCTTCTTTTGAAGGATCTTATTTTTCTGCTGTGCTGCTTCTCTTTTAGTGATTTTTAAAAAAAGTTTCTTCATGTTTACCTTTATTTCCAAGTCACATCATCTGGTTTAACCACACACCATGGGCCAAAATGACACCTTGCACTGCCTTGATAAAAAAAAGAGGGTGAAAAACCAAACCCACCCTCTGCTGAGCGTGTCTGAGTGTATCCTTCTCAATAACAGGGAGAAGACACCCATCAAACAGATGATGCAAAATAGCAGCAGCACTACCCCTACTAGATTTACAGAGTTCATTTAGTCTCCAATTGACCAGATCACCTCAGAGTACATACCAATATGTGCCATGATACCAAAAGTGGACTTAAAAGCCAGAAGACTAAAGCATCCCTTAGGAAAAATAATGGTGCAAGAATAATCTCCCAAGAGACAGAAAAATACGTCACACCTCAAGAGATATTCTACATTTAAAAGGGCTGTGTCAACCTGCACAGGCTCCTGAGCGCACCCAGTACTGCCTGCACCTCCTGAGGATGCCTGTAGGACTGCAGCTTCTTTTCCTTTTTTTTTTTTTTTTGTGAAAAAGAAGAAATTAAAAACTGACTTGGCTCTAAAGTTGAAACATGGGATGCCTTGGCATGACACCTGCCCCTCATGTTCCCAGTGGCCCTGGAAGTCCAGGAGGGGCGGCAGCAGCCAGGGCCACCATGCAGGCATGCTGGCTTGCAGGGCCCTGCATGCCAGACACTTCAGCAGAAAGGTGCTCCCCAGTGGTGTCTTTGCACTGTAAACCACCTCGTGACATGGCCCAATGTAGAAATGTGAGACCACTCTCCGGCCATCAAGAGTGTGATTTAGCAGTGCAGTGCAGGAGGGAAGTGCGAGGGTTAGGCACTGTAGCCATGAAGGCATGCACAAACCTCATCCTCCTTTTCTCAGCCTGATTCTAGCACATCCCCTCAGCTGGGAAGTTGTGGGGTGGGAGACCCAGAAACAGTGCTGCTGGGCACCATTACAGTAGCTCTGCAGCCCCTTTCCATTAACCACATTGGATATAAGTTGGCAAACAGGGGGATGAGAAATTAGGACTTACACGTTAGGTAGCTCCAGCATGCAGCTACCCTGTGTTGCAATTAGCCGTTCTCTTTAAAATCCTTCCAGGCTCTGCTGGGGCAGAAGGCAAGCCACTGTGCTGCAGCACGCAGCTGCCCGTGTGGTTTTGGCATGTATCATGTCCCAGAGATGAGGTTTATGGGAAACTCCCTTAAAAATCCTGTGTTTTTTAACACAACAGAGCTGAGATTCCAGACCGCAAAAGAAAGTCTCTGCTGTCATTGCTCACGTACTGCCGCGACTCTGCTTGGTGCAGTTAGGATGGTGTTCATCACTTGTACTCCGAGACAGGGTGCCCATCTCTGAGTGCATAATCTTTATGCAGCGCCTGGTACAGCTGAATCAAACTGCAATCACATCTTCCCACTGCGTCTCCACAGGTTGGTAGCCACAGACTTTGATTTCTAATGCAATGAGGCATTGCTAATTAGGATGACTTTCTTCTCTTTAGCTTAATCATAATATACTCCTTCCACAAATAGGACTGAAAGAAGCCAAATTCAAGGGAGGAGGAGGGAATCCTCAAACTGGTTTTTAGTACCTTCAGTGAAAAAAACAAACAAACCAACCCAACAAAAAGATAATATAAACTCAGATAATTAAAAATTGTGCATTAGAATATTTATAAGGGTGTTCATTTCTTACAGAATTGAACTCCCTTTAGTAAACCAAGCGGATAATATCTCCCCTTCTTCCAAACTTGTATCCATTTGGCGTGCGTCATCACAGATCCAGGAACGGACTTATTAAAATTGTTTTGTTGCTAAAGACAGTGCATCTTCTTTCACTAAAGAGTTCAAACTACAGCCTTCCTCTTGATCTGCTATGAGATTTTTTAATCTCTAAATTAGAAGAAAAGCATATGCCCTTTTAATGCCTATAAGAATTTGAGCTCGTTAATGCATTAAAAAAAAAAAAAGGTAGGATTTCTATTATAGCTGTTCTTTAATTATGGAACAGCATGTGGAAGAAGACTCTTTACTCATAACTGTGTCCTCGATTCTATTACACATTTTAGCAGAGAATGCATGTAATAGAAAAAGCAATAGACTGTGGAAATTGTCCAGAGCCCTGCTCTCCTAGGGAAGAGATGCCAATGGTATTTTTGTACTGCTACTCCTCGGCAGCCTCTTTGCACTTTCCTCTGGGTTACATGCACAGCATGACTCACTGCCTGATGGTTTCATTGAAACAGAAAAATATAGGCATAGTAATAATTGCATTCAATCATAAACTACAATCAATACAGCAGAGTTTAAATGTTCTGTGCCCTAGCAAGCCACTACAGGGTTCCCCCCCACCCCACCCCATGTTATTCCCTGAAGAAATTATTTTTCATTTCTAAAGGATAACAATTGTTCCAAGTGTTCTAGCAGATGTAGTTGAGTCTCTCAGAATGAAATATGTAGGTCAGAGCAGGAGGCATTCATTGTTTTCTTTGATGTACCTTCATGTATGTCAGCCCTTCTTTGGATGGAAAAGCCACTTCACAATACTTAGTGACTGCCTCGCGGGAATCTCACTGGAGGAACCTTACAGCAGCATGCCTGTCCCCCCATCCCCCCCCAACCCTCACCCCCAAGTTCATCTGGGGGCATCAGATGGGCAGGGGAATTTGTGTTCAAAGCACAGACTCTGCAGCCTTTTATTTATGGACACTAGGATATAAATCTCAACATAGTCCTCAACTGAAGACAATTATCTCCACAAAATCTTTCTTTGTGTACATCACACCACCACTGCAGAGTTTGGCAAACTCAGAGGCTCTGATGAGAAATGGCTCCCAGGAGACCCAGGCGAGACTGAAAGTAGGACGGGGTGGGGGAAGGATGAGGGGAACATAGCCAGGTCAGGATGCGGGGAGCCTCTCCAGGAAAAATAATAAACATGACTTTTGGCCTTTAGAGACATCATGTGTCCCTGTGCCCATCGTGATTCCCTGAGGGAAACATCCTCTCTGAAATGCCAGTAAAAAATCTGGTTTGGTGTTAAGTATTCCTTGCTCTTTCGCAGTCTCTTCAAAGGAGAGGTATCCAAAAGGAATCACACCTGTCCCACAGTTCTGATGCTCTAACAAAACCCATCACTGTGGTACCTCCTTCCCATCACAGGCTGGGAGACATCCCAGCATGCATCCAGCAAACTCAAATTCCTGCTTTCTTCATAACCACTGAGCTAAAGGAGCTAAAGGAGCTAACAAAAAAAAAAAAAAAAGGTTTTCCCTTTTCCTTTTAGCAGTGGTAACTCCCTAAAGATGAAAAATAACTCCCAGAAGGCCAGTATAAAATGAAATCATGCCAACAAACCCTAAATAAAGGTTGCAATTCCTACATGTCCTCTGTTATGCTTGGGATATGCAGTAAGTGACAGCTGAATAAATCAAACCCCTGAAGTTCCATCATAACCATCAGGGCAAAAGTGTTATTATCTCATTTTAGCTAAAAGTTCTGATTCATACTTCCCTCCCTCCCTTACCCCACCCCCACCCCCCTCCAAATCTGGGAGATCTTGGAGTGTATGCCACTCACATTAGAGCTGGAAAAGGACTAGTGTAACGTTCTAAAAAACAGCCTCCTGGGTTTTTTTGGTCATAAATCAGTGTTCCTAGTTTCATTCGGCTGCCTGTCTCCTTTTCTTCCTCTCCCCCCGTTTCCTCCTCCCACTCGTTAGTCTGTTCAGCACCTTTGGTGAGTCACACAGAGCAGGCTGACAAGTGAAGTCAAGTTCGACTTCATATAAAGTTCCTGCAGAGTCCTTCTGCCGTGCGGTTTGCTGTGCACTGCTCTGGCTCCTTCTCCATCCTCTAGACCTGGGCTGGGATGGACCTTCACTTCTGCGGATGCACATTTGGGACCATGAGTCCTTGGCTGCACCTGGAAACTGAGTTGTAGGCATTTCTGTCAGTCAAACAGCTCACACAGGAGACTGTAGGTGAAAGTCAGGAATTTACACCCCTTGCAAAAAGGCTGCAAGCCTGAACCGTGAATTATGTCATGATAATTTAAACCGGAGGGAAGGATGGAATAATCCTGGTATTGGCTAACTCCATCTCCGGTCTCTCCCCGCCACTGAGTATGTCACCCTTAAAATTTCTGAACTGGATCTTGCTTTATCACATGAAGTATAAGCAGAGGCCACAATATTTAGGTCACTATAGCTTACTGTACAACAACTCCTGAAACAAGGACTGAGAGCTGCATTCTCTGACCCCATTTCAGCAAGGTCTATAAGCATGTGCAATCCCTGAAGAACCCCAAAAGGTTATCCTCATTGATGCCCTAACAGGGACAAGGTTTGTGGCAGTTTTACTAGTTAAATAGTACTTTCCTCAGCCACATTTTAGTGTGTGATGCAGATGCTGTACTTTAACTGTCTGGCTGAGATTCTGTGATGTCTCAGCAATAGTTGCCTGGCCCCAGGAAAGGCATCCAGACTGCCCAGCTTAATGGGGAGGGTAACTGGGGCAGAAAGGCACTCCAGAAATCTTCACTGTTAAGGACAGAGTTGCTGAGACACCAATGATGATCTAAAGACCCCTCCTCTATAGCTTGGGGGCCTGATTTTTGACCGGTAACCAGCCCCCTCGGCCTTGCAGGACCTGGATCTCATAGTCCTCTCTTACCTGAAAGGCACTGATGAGCATTGGTGGTGTCATGTGCCTCCGAGCAGTGCAGGGGTGAATTTCTGCTCATGAGAAACCAGGAGCTTTATGTCTTTTCCAGCCTCAGGAGCTGTTGGAGTGAACTGAGCATGTACACAGGGGTTGGGCTTTGCAGGCACAGCCACTCTTCCCTCATTGTGCATCTTCTAGGAGCTGGGGAGGTGCAGCTGGTTATGGCTGTCAGCTGGTAGGCTCTTGCTCTTTGTACCCTTCATGCTTTTGTCATGCAGCAGTTACCAGGGAAAATCAGGAGTCTTGGGAGTGAGCCCGGTACCTCCTTTCTGCCCCCTTTTAATATAGGAGCCCTTACACAAGAGTCACCCAGTGCAGCATTTTCCTGCTGTGTTTGCCGTTTCCTCTTCAGCCTGGTGGTAAACCCTGGTGGTAGCTGGAGTTGGTGGATCCAAACCTTTATCCTGAGGAAGATTTGTTACCTGGGACTTTCCCTGGATGTTTATGCAGGTGGTGTCCCTTGCTGCCACAGCTCTTCATGGAATTTTGTGCACGTGCCATGGGCTCAGGTGCCAGCTGGACACCCATGGGTACCAGGTGCTAGTCTACCTACAGCAACACAGTTGGGTCACAGCAGCAGGTGTTAGGTGCCCAGAGAGGTCCTAGGCCAGCTCAGAGGTGCCTGCTGGATTTTTTGGGGCTTTCTGAACAGGTGCCTGAATGGTGCCTCTGTCCCAACACAGATGGTAAGGAAGTGGTCTGGATCTTGCACTACTTAAGTCTTAAACAAATCTAACTCTGTTCCTGCCATTGCAGAAATGGCAGTAAACCCCCATTGTGCTTTGCGCACTTTTACTAGTCCTATGGAAGTAGCTATTAACAAGGCTTAGAGAACTCTTAAATATACTCCCTTTTCCAAAGCCTGGGAAAAGCCTGGTTTGTTATGAAGAAAAGAATTTTTTAAGTCTGGGGTTGATTACTGCTTCCTTTTTTTACATACATTTAAGTATTAGGTCAGTTCTGAAAGATGCATAAATTACCGAAACCAAACTGTTGAGTTAATAAGAATGATATTTTCAAACTGTTATGGTTCCATTTTAAGTTCCCATGGTATTAATGCCTGCAGAATAACTTACTGCAACTGAAATGCACTGTATTCAGGGCTAAATTATGCTAAAATAGGTCAAGCAGCAGCGAAGGCAGTTATTTTGACTGAACTAGGGTTAACAAGATGCATGTAACAAATGCCTCAGGAGAACAATCACATGCACTTGCTGCACATGATACCACAGCAGGATACCCATAGCTTCAGGTTCCAGCTAAATGGCATCATGGTGTGCTCTTTCGGGCAAGAAAATAGTTTTACAATTGTTTGAATATGATCCCCTCAGTTTATGTGATGTAACCTGACAGTTTAAAGGGTCCCATAAGTACATTTTCACTGAAGCCTATGCAACTTTCTACATACTCAACTAGGCTGTTTTTAACATAAAGCAGAGGGAGAGCAAAGAAGTAATTAATGAAAGAGCTGATACCTTCTGAGACTCCTGGCACGACAGCATGCCCAGCTGCCTTTCCACTTGTTTCTGAATAAAGAAAGAAGGAGGCAAGAGGCAGAAATTAGCCTGAGGTATTAAAATTGGACTCAAGCTCAAGAGCATCTGAACACCCTTGAACTTTATGGTAAGAGAGATGAAATACACTTCTAGCGTTAGTCTTCTCTGTAACAAAAAAACCCCACAAAACCAAACCCAACAACAACAGCAAACTGTAAGGAATTTACCCCTCAATTTCTTTGATTTGTCAGCAGCTCCATACATCACATATGGAACAATATATAATGTTTATCTCCCTTGCCTTGCCTTGCCTTCCATTCCCTTCCCTCTTTTTCCTTTTTCCTTTTCCCCTTTGCCCTTTTCTTTTCTTTTAAAAAACCCTCTGTTATGAATTGCTGCACTTGCCTTTTGAACGCTTTCATCACATCTGTATGTTAGGGAACAAACACCTTACAGTAGAAAAATGAAACAGAGGAAAACAGAGATGAGCCTGCTCTCACCAAGCACCTGGGCCCAAATATTTTCATGTATACATTGTGCGTAAACAAGTTCTGCATCTAATATGCCAGATCCACATCGTTTTTCAGAATGATACATACACAGAATATTAAATTTAGGAACATTTATGAATGTGTGTTGGATTTTGCTTATCCAAGAGCACAAGATATTTTTCTGTAAAGCTACTTGACGATACTGAGTCCTAAAATGTTATAAAATTTCCAGTCATTACAGCTGTGTACATTGTTGTGAGAGGTTTTGAATTTATTATTTACCCAAGCAGAAAGAAAAAGGAGACAGAGAGAGAACAAACTAGGAAAAAACTAGGAAAGCCACCTGAAGAAATTGATTATATAAAGAACTAAGCTTTCTACTGTAACCAAAGCACTGTTTCAGTTAATTTTCTTCAGTGAAAGTTTCTATAGCATTTTCACATCTGGCTGGGCTGCTTTTAATGCAATGTAGAGAGAGTGCAATGAAGTCATTGTTGAACAGTCACCCCACCTCCAACTTCAGGTGATATAAACAACATCTAAAACACAGCACAGCTATTTTTCAAATGGAAATACTGATTTAACAGAACTAATAATGTTCTCTAGGGTTGTATTAGTTTATCAGACCTGTTTACGGATGACAGCTAGTCCCCCCCTCCAATGATACAGGAAGTTCAATTCCAGTACTACTATTTTGACTTTTATTTCAGAACAGAACAGATTGAAATGCTTTGATTATTTGTAATATAACAGATTATGTCTCAAGATGACTCATTGTTAATGTTTTAATCTTGCTCTAACTGAAGGATACATCTGAGTGGAGTAGATGGTTAAATTTGTAAAAGAACATCCAGTATTATTGTCCTGCACAAAAAATTAGGAGATTCCTATTTTCCCTTGAGTTCTGAGGCACATGGACTTTTCAGCATTTCAGACAGGAGGGGAACTCCAGGTTTTGGACACTGGAAATTCAGGGGAGGGTTACTGTCTGTCACAGCTTTGTTTAAATTTGATGTTGAAATTGGTTTTGAATTAAGGTTTTAATATTGTCTTCCCATTTCAGTGGCTGGGTCGAGCAAAAGACCTTCTTATTTCTGTTTAGAAATAAACTATTTTAGTCTGCCTTTGACAAACCAACTGGATTCACCTACCTTGAGACACATTTCTCTTTACCATAAATGAAATGTGCAAATTATCTATGATAATTAGATTTGACCCAGTTACTGGATTTGGGAGCATCCTCCTATCTTGCCTGGAGCTGAACATCCTTACAGAAGGCAAATCTCATGGTTAAGACAGGGTATAATCAGGGTTAAAAACCTTTCATCAGAGACACAAAAAAGGATGCAACAGAACTAGCACTGCTCCATTGCCTCACGCTGTCTGTTATTTTTTCTGCACAGTGAATTATTCTTTACTAATGATTTAGAGTTCTCTGGCTTATCTACGCGATGACAGCTCCTCTGCCCTCCTGCCATGTACACACCCTACCACAACAAAAAACACTTATGACAAATAGTGATGTCACATCCTTAAACTTATTAAATAAGTATCAGCTATGAAGCAAATGGCTCAACTAATCCTTCCTCATCCATCTTACAATTTCAATAAGTTGCAGGGTATCAATAGCTGAGTATTGCCACCTTTGCTTGGAGATAAGCCCTATGTACTCAGCAGTGTAATAATGCCTGATGGGAAACACATGCCCAAGAAAACCCCCATAGCAAGATTGCATTGTGCTAAGAAATTCCGTTTGTTGGCTGCCTGACTCTAGAAATGTTATTTATCCCTTTGGAGCTCCCAAGTTAAAATGCAGGGGCTTATCTGCTCGGAGCATAATCTTGTACCAAACCAGCAAGACATTTAGAGTCTGTTGAACTCTCCGTGAGTTGCCATCATGTTCTTAGCGCAGACTTTGGGATTAGCTGACATCTGCTCCCTGAACTTGCATTTTTGGCAGGTTTCTGGTCAATAGAGGAAAGAAGTAAAATATTTCTGTGCAACAAAAGAAGTGTGGGGCTTTTTTTCCTAAGAAAACACTGAATAGGAAATAAAATGCATTTTCTTTTGGTGATGTATTCTCTGGGAGTTGCAGCAAAATAAGAGGATTCTATCCAAAGTTTGCAACAGTAATGGCCATCGGTATAAAGTCCTGGTTAGGGACATCCTTATGATAAAAGATAAATATCAGTGAAATATAAATATCAGTAAAACGCCTACTCAGTCTACAGCTCCCAGGGGTAAAAATGTGTTTTTGTCAACAAAGTTTGTACCAAATGTCAGTACACTGACATAACCATCCTGCCAAACCCTCTTCAGTGCGGACTAGACCTGACCTCAGAACAGACCAAAGCAAGTAGGTGTTTACCCACTTAGATAACTTTACAATCAGAATGAGAAAGTGAAATAACTTATCTGAACTGGAAATGTAGTGGTTAGCCTGAAGGAGGGAAAAAAAGTAGCATGTGGTAAAGCAGCTCCTCCAGGCTGGGGAGGCAGGGATGGGTGCTGGGAGGCTGAGACCTTCCCGTTTGTTCAGCCACCTTTTACACCAGATGCTTCACATTTGTATACTCTCAAAAGTGCCTTTTGAGGCTAAAACTCCATTCTGAGGCTGTTGAAGTAAATAAGCCTCTCAAACATTTGCGTTTATGATTTATGAGGGCAGATAAGCCCTTGTAAAAATTAAAGGCTGAATGAGAGAATCTGGAAAGAAGGACTGAGAACTAAGTTTACGAATAAGTGCCAGAAACCTCCTGAAACCTAATTCCACTTCTGAATTAACGTGCCACTTGACCTTGGGCAAGCTTTTTACCTTATTAAGTTTTCTTTCACCTGCTGATAAAATTTATATATGCCAGGGAGTGAGGACACATTCACATCTGTGCTTAAAGTATTTTGAAAATCAAGACTACTTTTTATGTATAACATGTAAATACTTCAGTTCTTTATATAATATTTGAAGAATCATAGACTTGATGTGACTAAAGCAGTCATGGTACCACACCGTAATAAATTAGACCAAGACAGCAGCTTGGAACTCCTTTTTGGTTACCTGACATCTTCACAATCAAATAAAAATACCACAAACTGATTCATTTACCAGCTGGAAGGATTAATGTAGGAACAGTGAAGTCTTTATGCACTAAATCAGCTTGGACTTTGTAGGGTCTGAAAACTCTGTGGTTACTGCTTCCATTCCTGGTTTTAGGAAGCTAGAAAAATGGAGATTAATTAACCACACTTTTCCCTTTAGAACTTCATTTGAGGAGAGATTCTTAGAAATCGGCTAAATGGAGAAAGATTGCTGGAGTTGTGTGTTTTTTCCATGAGCAATTAGGCTGTTAAGCCACACATGAGGCTGACTCTCCAGCTAGCTAAAGCTTGTCTTCGGGACTCCTGTTTTTCCCTAGTCTCCCAGAGCAGAACAGCCCATACCGGTGATGTGCCATGCCACCCAGATGCTGATTAATAGTGTTAGATTCAGCACCAGCTCTCTTTAGCCAGCTGCCTGGAATGCTTGGGCTGTTCTGCTGAACTGCCAGCTGGTGTAAAAGATAACCCAGAGCCCAGGATTAAGGAATGGCCCCAGCCCCTCTCTTGCTGCATACCTTTATGTTACAAACAAGATCGCTTGGGCTTTTCAGCTTCTGGGTTTTCCCTTCACTGCAGTAGTCAGAGCACCTTACCACTCTCAATACTGGCATTATTGTGTAGTTACTCCTCCCAATGTTTCGAACAACTTGAAGAAGGTATTTCCCTGGGATAGGGAGGGCGTGTGGTTCCCAGGAGAGAAAAGTCATCAGAAATATTAGTCAGAAAAAGTCAGACCCTTACTCTGCTCCTCCTGCAAGGCTCAGCTGCTGCCGTAACCCTCCCTCCAACCCCTCTTCCCCCTTCTCCCCGTGACAAGAGGCATTTAGCGGGGTACTCCTCTGTCTTTGAGAGCTTTTTGGTGAAGTCTCACTCCAATGACTCTCCAGGAATAACAAAAAATGGGACGTGCTTAAAATCAAGAGAAGAAAAATATTAAACAAAAGATCATTTATGTTTTTCATTCAATGTGATTTTTTTTTGAAACCTCACGGAAAACATCCAGCGGTCAATGCCATCAAAGCAGTTGTCCTTGAATCTTTTTTAAAACCCTCGACCAACAAAACCCTCTTTGGTCTTAAACTCCTATTACTGGCAGAAGGAAAACGATCGGTTATATAATCTATATTCTACTATTTAACAGATACTAAATATAGTGCAGTTACTCAGAGCAATACAAAACATCACAATACGAGAAACAGTGCCGAAGAGCAGAATGCTGCCGTTCTAGATAGATGCATTTTTAGTATTATGTTCCTCAGGAAGAGCATCAAATATTTTTCTGAGTGACCTAATTTTCTTTGTCTGATCAAATGTGCCAGATGCTTCCTTATTCAGAGTTGCCACTCCAAGTGAAAAACTGTTTTCTGGCAGCTACTTGAAATCTCGTCTTCAGTTTTCTGTTAGGGATTATTATACAATCATTGCCCAGGCAGACTGAAAGCATATGGTAACTGGGCTGACATTATCTCTGCTGTTTCAAAGTTCCCCAAGGATGTGTGGGTACAGTTAAAGTCTCAGGTATAAATCAATCTCCCTGGTACATTCAAAATGCCACCCAAACTCGGCAGTGACCAAGCAAACTGAGGATTAAGAGCCTGGCATCCTGGTTTCCATCTTTGTCTCAGGGACAGAAGGGTTTTTTTCCTTTTGTATGTATTTCCATCACTTCACTAGGAGAAAATTATGAGGATGGCTCAGTGCCTTTTAATGTGCAGTTTCCAGGTAAAATTTTATTCTTTGCAACCTGGCTGAAGCTTGAAAGTCTGTATGTTGGTTATATCCATCCAGTTTCTTTATGCTGCTGTACTGACTAGCTTTTTTTGTCTACTTTCTTGAGGACTGGGAAGATGATATAGATTGATTTAGCCTTTCTCCATATCCTCGTTGCTGGTGATAGGGAATCAGTATTTGTAGAAATAAACAGCCAAAATGCTGTGAGTAAACCCCACACATCCCAGCCCATGCTTGTGCATTCTCCTGCCACCCCAGGTGTGGTACCTGGAGTATGGTGACTTCCAGGGTGCTGTGGACCTTCTGAGCCCTTCTGACACTCGGATGGGGGTGTCTGTACAGCTAAATAGGAGGGACAGGGACTGAGTGCAGGCACTGAACCCCTTCCTGACTGTGCAGGCTGCATCAATGCTAACTCTTTTCCTCAATCTGTTTTGCATCTTGCTAATGCTGCAAGACAATGTGTGGCCAAGGGGGCTACGTCTGAGCCTGGCGGCGGGAGACAGGCTCCATCACTTGGCTTGGAGGCCAGGGGTGACTGTCTGCACCTGCTGCTTTCTAGTACAAAGGCAAGAATGATTTTTTTTTCATTTGTTAAAAGCACGGAAGAAAAGTTCCTATTGTGAGAAATGTTTTTGCTACTAGGTGGTAGGCAACAGGCATTGACTGAACCGGGCAGTTAAGCACCCAGTGTAGATGCTCAGCAAATATCATCAGATTGCTGTTGACCAACAGTAAGACAAGGTTAATGCCTGCACCTGAATGAACTTGCACATGCCTATCCATCAAAAGCCAGGAGGGCATTTTGATTTTATTGTTATTGTCATTATTTACTTTGTGTTACCTTTCCTCTGGAGGTCCCAGTCCCCCATTGCTCACGATACAGGCATGAAGGCTATGTCTCTGCTTCTGACCAAGAGAGGGCCAAGGGCAGTGGGCAGTAGGACAGGGCACGCAGGACCCTCGTGGAGGTCTGAGTAGGGTAGACGAGTCAAAACCTAGTGCTTTTTGATTTGTACTGATTTGGGGAAGCAGTCCTGGGCCTGGCCTGCCCCCCAGTTGCAACCAGGCCAGGGAGCAAGCTAGCAATCAAGCAGGTCCATGCCTGGAGGTCAGTGCCACGGTCTGTCTCTGGCTGTCTTAGTTATTGGCACACACCGCCCCAGACCCACCTCCCTGCACCCACCACCAAGAGACACTTACCTGCACACATCCTCGGGGTGGTTTAACTAAAGGTGTCAATTTAAGCCAGTATAGGCGAATGAATAGAAATGTGGATGTTCGATAAACACTTAAACATATAAATCTGGTTTATTTCTGCTTGGCTAAGTTGATTAGAAATGGATTTAAGATAAAAGAAAATGTGTTGCTTTTAAACTGTGGTGCCTATATAGCCCATACGTTCCTGCAAGAAAATCAGTAACAAGTTGTACATTGACAAAGCCGTCATGGAAATGGAAATCATGTTTCCAAGCCATTTAGATTTTAGTTTCTTTAACTTATTCTGAAGTATCAACTATTAGCAGTATCTACTGTCTCAAAAAACCTAAGTGGATCAAAATCCTATCTCATTTTGCAAATTCTATGCCCAAATATAATTCAACATACACTTTTTTTTCCTTTCCGATTTAAGTTAGTGCCTATATACAGCTCAGGGAGTCCCACAGAATTTTAAACAGACAGTATGAAAATACATAAATCTGTGAGATAATGCATTCTGCAATATTCACAGCTGAGATTGCTCATTTTCTTCTAGACAGTCTGTAATTTTACTGTAACTTAATCATGACCTAGACTGTAGCATTATTTCTTAACTCACTGCTACAGCCAAGTTGTCCTATTCATGCCTCAGATGAAGAGAAAAACCTTACTGAAATATCAACAGCCTGGGGCAGATATGCCAGCTCATTCAGAATTGGCCAGGACCTAGGAGATGGACAGAGAAAATACAGGAAGAAATTGCAAAGCTAAGAAGCAGTGGTAGTGGTGGCTGCAACAAACCGTCCCAGAACAGAAACACTGCAAATGCATGGATTTTACTCACCTAGAAGCACACTAAAGGAGTTTTATTAATAACTCTTCCCAGCCTGCCAGGTATAATAGGAAAACCCTAATAAATGCTTCCCAGCTGTGAGTTTGCCATTCTGCTATCTCACATTCCTTGCCAGCAGAGGCACCTGGTTTCCATTTCTCCCCTCAGAGCTGTCACCTGCTCCTGATACCTTGCCATGTTGCTCGGTGTCTGAAACACCCTTCTACTGAAACAAGCAAGCAAACAAAAAGAAGCAAGCTACTCCCAAAATGTCCCTGTTAAACATTGCTTATTTTCTTTCAAATTATCAGTCATTGAAAACTGGCTGTCAAGGGTTATCCTGATTAGCCAGCTGTGTTGCAGAAGGCCTGCACTACCCCAGCCCACTCCCAGCTGCCTGTTACCCAAGATAACATTATCTACGCTGAAGTCTTAGCCAGACTTTCTGTAATTATTAGTGATTTGCAATGTTATTCTCCATCCGCTGTTTATCTGTGCAGAGGATGACAGGGAGGTCTTGGAAGCCTTCTTCCCCAGCATGTCTTCTCATACCATTTATTTGTCCAAGTCCAAATCCCTAGGCAATAGCTCGATGTGATTTTTTTTTCCTTCGTAAGATACAGTTTTAAAGATGAGGCTAGGACATATATGGATTCTTCTCTCCTTGCTCACCCCGATTCTGTAGTCCAGGGCCTTTGTTGTTTGTTAGTAGTCTTGTACCTTTCACGTTTGTTAAATCTCCCCTGTAAAATTTAGTATCTTCTACCTCCTTTTTGCTATGTGCTCTGCCCCGTGTTTCATCCCTACTACCTGCTCTTTGCAGCTCCCCTATCAGCTGTGAATCCTCTGTCATCAATAATCCACTACTTTAACAGGCTTAGAGTTTCCTTCTCTCTCTCTGTCCCGGTCAGATACCAGATTAGACCCAGCAGAAGCCTGCTACTATCCCTGTTGTATGTATTAATCTTCTTACAAGTATGGTCTGTTCTGTATTTTATCTCTCTTCCCTGCATAGCCAGGTGATACCAGCAACATTATTTGACTTTGCACATTAATGAGTGAAGCACCCATTACTAACACACAACTGTAATTTTATATAATAGGTTTAGCTGAAATTGCTCAAGCCACTAATGTCAGGTGCATAGTTCAGACTACCGCTCAGTCTCCCCTCTCAACAGGCAATGATGTTGTAGGGATTTGAGTTATTTTGTATCCTGAAGCTAAAATTCTTCAGGTGAGCAATTCCTTTGGAATCGGTGGGTTGCACCGCTTAACCAGGGCAGTAAGATTTGCCTCTGTGTCTGTGCTGCAGAGCTGTCCACAGCTGTGTTAGGAAGCGAGATAAATCTTTGATTTTGGATTTTCGTTCCCATTTGGATTACACTGTACATCTGGGGATGTGCCTAGTTGGTAAGAGAACAAGAACAGAAGCTGGGAGTCCTATCTTCTATTCCTGGCTCAGCCCCAATTCACTGCGTGACTGTGGGCAAATCACTTAAGCTGTCTCTGGGATAATAATCGACACAGCAGTTCCAGGAGGCTTAATTTTTAAAGTGTCAACTCATATATTTTCTCCAATGTGCCTCGGGAGATGTCCCCTTCCCTTCACTGGGAGCAGGAGCAGGGCCTTAGTGGTGACAGCAAGATTTGCAACCCCTGACCCCCTCTCCCTCAATGTGCCATAACTATTTCGTACAGAATGTTTAATAATAATGCCAGAAATGCTGTCCCAGAGCTCTGAAAGCCTCTTATCAACTCTGATTCCTAAAGTATAGTGTACAGAATCCTGTGTAATGGTTTTCTTTTCGCTACTTTCAGCATTAATTCTTCTTTCTTGTTATGCCAGCAGATGCATAAATCTGCTGCTGGTGCTTTTTGGCTTTGGTCTCACTGATAGCATGACTTAATTGTGGAGAAAAAAAGTTGGATTTGAGTTCTTTTCCAGTGTGCTGTTGTGTGCTTGAAATCCTAAACTTTCAGAAGCACCTAGTGATGGGCTGTAGCTTTGTTGGGATAGGGGCTGAAGTTTACACATTCTTCATTTGGGAAGAGCTATATACTGTATGTCCACCTTCTGAAAATCCACTGTCTCAAAGTGGAAGTACAGGTTAAGACTAATCAGTTACGAATATCGAGCACATGGGAGACTCCTCCCAAATATTTTTGCTGGGTGAGTCAAATTCAAAGCGAGATAAATAGCAGACCATCTTCTTTCATAAGGACTGTATCTCCTTCTAGTCACAATGACATCTTACCCCTGTGGCAACTATGAAAAAGCCACTACTTCCATGGGTAAATAGCATTAGGAAAGTATTTGGTGTGTTTCTCTAACTGTAATTTAACAGCTGGAGGCAAGTGAGGGAGTGTGGGCCAGCACAGCTCTTTGCAGTTCACAGCAGTGACCTGGTGGAGCACTACTCGGATGTTGCTCTTCCAAGCACCTGAAGCAAGACAGACATCAACCAAGTCAATGGAAAAGCAGTCGTTCAGACCTCATCAAGGTTTGAGTCAGATCCCCAGCTTCAGAGACGAAGACTTGTATTTATGTAGTTTTCTATATCACAATATGGTGTCTCAAAATGTCTGCTACCACTCACTTTTAAAGCATATGTATAGTACATATAGTCTTGTCACAGCTGACACCTTTTTTTGATGTTGCTACATGAGAGTACTCTGTTGCTGATGAATCAAGCTGTTTTCAGGACTGGTTTACTTCTGAATATTTGGAGGAGGAAAGCAAAGTAAGAAGTCAACTATTTTTCAATGAACTATCCTCATCCCTATCCTTCTATCAGAAACTTTTTTTAAAATACTCATTATAAATGTGATGTAACTAGCCAGTCTTCTAAAGTCTTGCAGAGTGAAAAAAAAACCAACATTACTTTACAGCCAAAAACTTTGGCTCAGGAAAGTATATTTCATTAGAATAACATTTAGCACATGCCAAGTCATTAAGGTCCCAGCTCAAGGGCAGAAAAGATGCAATGATTTGTCACACACTGAGTTGCAATGAGTGACAGGAGGTCATCGACCCTGTCTCCCTGGCCCAAGGCAGCCCTAGAGACACCTCTGTCAATCCCACCAGAACCAGGTTGAGCCCATCGGTACAGACTCCAATATGCTCATCTGCCAGAGACACGCCTTGTAGGCAATTCCCTCCCTTTCTGCTAACAGAGGTGTGCAGAACTGCTCTGGCACCTAGAGCAGCACCCTGCTCCGGGTGACCCTGCTGTAGCAGGGGGTTGGACTAGATGATCTCCAGAGGTGCCTTCCAACCCTGACCTTCCTGTGATTCCGTGTGACTCGTCTGCAAAGACATCAGCTTTAGCTATAGGAAGAATTCCAGTTTCAATCGTTATGAAAAGGGAAAGAAAAATACCATGGGTTATTAGGGTGCTAAATAATTTAGGCACATGCTCCTCTCTTGTTGCACAGAAGTACTGTTAGCAGCAGTGAGTGTAGCATGCACGTTGCAGAAAGAGAAGAGGCGTGCTAGGCCAAATTCTGCCCTCAGAGGCATATGCACACAATTTCCAATGACATCCGTGGGAATTGGGCGTGTGGATTGAGGGCACAATCTGGCCCTGTATTTTCAGCTGTTCTATTATGATCATGACATGCTAATTTCTAATTCCTTTAGCAAAAATAACACAGGAAGGCTTAAATATTAATGTTGCCAAATGTCAGAAACACCTCTGCAATATACTCTTGAGCAAATTCATGAAAACAGATTTCAGGAACCATGGCCATGCTCATTATCGGAACCTGACATCCCCAATCAGTTAAAATACTCCTTATCTTCATTGGGGTTTTGCCAAGCTAAGAACTAAATAAGGGCTGCTGGATTTAGCTCTTTGGTAGCTGATTTGGACATGGGTCTCCTGACAGCCACGGTCACAGGTTCTCACTTAGAGGGATGAATGCAAAAGCACAGACGTCATCTTGGGTTTGCTGGATGATAAATATCCAAGTAGGTCCACTAGCTCCTGAAAAAAACGTGAGCAGAAGTCAACCAAATGCAAACCAATGGGTACGAAGAAAAGTGCAGGTGGAGATTTACGAGAGGAAGGAAAAAAGCAGCAGATTAACACCTCACCAATCCGCAGCACCATGGTCCTTGCCGCTGCTGACATTCATGGGGAAATAAAGAAGACACTAGAGTCAGCTAAGAGGCAAGGTGAAAACCTCCACAGCTGCAAGCCCACCATGTGGGCCTGCCTTTGGCAAGTAACCACCTGTGGGCCAGGGCCCTGACACCTGCATCCTACCCCTGCCAGCTTGGCGAGGGGTGTCAAATCCTTCCTAAGGAGACATTCAGCAGCGTGCACCTGCCTGGGCCTCCGGCAGCAGGGATCGTCGTGCTAAGTGAGCTGCCTTTGCATGGCAGCTGCAGCTGGACACTCAGGTCTGTGGGAGGGGAGAGGGGGGACAAGATGTCCCTGAACCTGATACGTTTCCGCAAGGAGTTACTCAACTGGCACAAGCTCTCCATCATGGTACAAGACTGGAGGAAAGGCAGCAAAAAAGAAGCAGCATCTTCTTCCCTGGGGAGCCGAGGAGGGCTGCACAGGCTGCCCCACTGCATGGCAGCTGAGTGGCAAATTGTCATCTGCTTAACCTTCTGCTGACGGGAAGGGTCACCGTGGTCCTTGGCCCTCTTTGCTGCTCTGGTTTTGGCTATCCTTGCAGGAACACGCCCCTCTCCTCCGCCTTCTGCAGTCTTTGGCAGGCCCTCGGGCCAGGCTCCTGGGATCTGGAGCTGTCAGGGAAGATGCAATAGAACAAAAATGAGTAAATAACTTAATGATATTGAAAGGGCTGCCGCAGAAGCAGAAAACTCCATGGAGTACAGCAGCACTGGTTGCTTTGCGCATGGTGGAGAGGGGGCAATAAACCAGCAGCGTCAGAAGAAGCACACAGTGGGTCAAAAAGAGGGATACCTGGAAAAAACTGGGGCGGTGGACTCCTGCTTCTGGATGCTGCTCTGAGTGTCATGAGTCCCACCTGTGAGCTGCTCTTTGCTGGGGAACTCGGTGAGCAGGGACGGTGCAGCCGAGCAGCCGTCGGCCTCCAGCGTGTCCTCGTTTTGCTCCCAACGTTTCATTTCGTAACAGCAGCAAGATGCTGATGGCAGAGCATATCCAGAGGCCGGCTGGGACAGCAGGAGCCCTCCGCCTTCAGCATCGTGCCTGCGCAGGCACCCCAAGCCTGCCATCATCCTGCAGAAATGCACAGCCTGTCACAACTCATTGCTTAATGCTAAACTACCCGTTATAAATAAACATGGTCCTAATAATAGTTTGCTTGACCTGACTCACTGTATGAAACAGCCTCAGAAATAAAAGAGGATGACTTTCAAGTGCAAGAGTTATAATTTTACATAAATAAAAAATGAAAAGGGCAGCACAGCACAGGCTAGGGAAAAATCGTATCACAGGGAACTGAAGTTGCAATCCCAGGGTGTTAACGGGCTTGCGCGCCTGCTAAATCTGATGCTGTCTGCCTCTGTAAATTCGCTGGAGTTTGACGGATGGATGTGGTGAAATATTACTTGAATTGTCAGATAACTGTTAGTCACCCAGATTAAAAACAAATTCCATTGACATTATGTCATACTTTGGGAGCCCAAAACAGATATTGATGTTTTCATCTTGTTGCAGGGAGGAGGGAGATGGGAGTGGGTAAAGTAAGAAATCAAAATCTCTCAGATAGAGCAAGTCGTTTGGCTTTGTTTGAAAAATGACATCACGGCACAGTGTGCCTAGCTGAGGATGAAAGATAGCGCAATCCAACCTATCTCTCTCACTCCTAAATGAAGGGGACACGAAGACAGCATTATCATAAAGAACCAAAACTTCTAATGCCTGTACAGAATTGTAAGCACAAGTGGAGAACCAGATTCACTTGGTGGATGCTGCAGGATCCATCCCTCAAAAGCCCCTGATGCCAGTGGGATGTGCGGTGGGCTGAACTCCCCACATCCTCGGGGGCATGAGATGTTTTTGCTCACCTTTGGGGTATGAAGCAGAGGAAAATGTAAAGCCTGTGCATCAGTATGTGGAGCAAGAGGAGCAGGAGGGAGTTGGCTTGCTCATTCTCCGTGAGAGACAGCTTTGAGGGGACCTAACAGCCTGCCAGCATCTAGGAGGGGCCATCAAGAAACATAGCCAGGCTCATCACAGCATTGCACAGCAGGAGGGTGAGAAACAATCACAGAATCACAGAATCATTTAGGTTGGAAAAGACCCTTAAGATCATGGAGTCCAACCATAAACCTAGCACTGCCAAGTCCACCACTAAGCCATGTCCCTAAGCACCACATCTACATGTCTTTTGGATACCGCCAGGGGTGGTGACTCAACCACCTCCCTGGGCAGCCTCTTCCAATGCTTGACAACCCTTCTGGTGAAGAAATTTTTTACCCAATCTAAACCTCCCCTGGTGCAACTAGAGGCCGTTTCCTCTTGTCCTGTCACTTGTTACCTGGGAGAAGAGACCGACCCCCACCTGCCCGCAGCCTCCTCTCAGGCAGCTGTAGGGAGCGATAAGGTCCCCCTGAGCCTCCTTTGCTCCAGGCTAAACACCCCCAGTTCCCTCAGCTGCTCCTCATCAGACTTGTGCTCCAGACCCTTCACCAGCTCCGTTGCCCTTCTCTGCACACCCTCAAGCACCTTAATGTCCATCTTACAGTGAGGGGCCCAAACCCGAACACAGGGTTTGAGATGTCGCCTCATCAGTGCCGAGTACAGGGGGACGATCACTGCCCTAGCCCTGCTGGCCACACCGTTTCAGATACAAGCCAGGACGCTGCTGGTCTTCTTGGCCACCTGGGCACACTGACAGATCATGTTCATCTGGCTGCTGACCAGCACCCCCAGGTCCTTTTCTGCCAAGCAGCTTTCCAGTCCCCCTTCCCCCAGCCTGTAGCCCCTTCCCCTGCTGCATGGGGCTGCTGTGACCAAAGTGTGGGACCCAGCACAAGTGTGTCAACAATGGGCATAAGCTGAAAAAAGAGGTTTAGACTGGATATAAGGAAAGGATGGATGAGAATGCAGTAAGAGGCTGTGCTGTCTCCTTGCTTGGAGGTTTTCAAAACAAAGCCCTGAGTAGCCTGGTCTGACCTCAGAGCTGACCCCGCTTTGAGCAAGACATTGGACTGGAGACCTCTTGAGGTCGCTTCCAACCTGAACTGTTTTATTATTCCTGTGATAAAGTCACAAGCTGTTTCTGCTCTGTTGACCTCCATGGTGGCCATGGTGATTTACCTCCACTGAGGATATGGTCTTAATTTTGTAGGTCCCAGAATCAACAATAAAATGGGATTGTGTTTTGCATGAGCTATTAGGTCATATGAAGAGGTCCTGAAAGGTCTCTTCATGGCATATTTCTACCAGTGATAAATCAATAAAATATACTGCATACATCTTGAGGCAACAAAGAGATTTGAAAGGATCTTCAGTCAGTGTTATGCGTATGTACAGAGCTGACTATATCTTTGGTACTAATTTTTGGTTGTTTGATGCAGAACCTTACTAATGTACTTTCTGTATAGCGTGTGTAGGTGTGGGCTTTTAATTTCCCAAGTTTATAAAAAAGTCAAAAGAGTAAGACTGAAATTCCATCCTGGGACATCATATTGATTACAACATGGTTCGTTGCCGCAGTTTGAACTGATACCCCACACGGACAGTCATCATTTGAGATGGTAGAGAAAAAGATAGCAGGAGTGATCTGTCATCCAAACCAGGCCCTCTTTCACAGATTCACTATATCCTTGGGGAAAGAATGACTTCTTGTTATCCTGCTACCTGAAATCGCGCTCAACTCAAACAAGGTTAAGCTAAAAGGCAAGTACAGTCATTTATTCACAGCATCCAAAATGGGCAAATATAGAAGAGGCAATGGATGAAATGAAACAGGATGGTACGTGGCTGGTAGACATCCCTCAGCCACCAGACCTGGCATGTTCAGCCAGGGCTCCAGGCATTGTGTATGGCACCATCAGGTGCATCTGCTGCCAGGTCCCTGAGGGATCTCACCTGGGGTGCACAGCATCCCAGGAAGAACCCCACCAGAGAGCAGCTCTAAGCACCTGCCTTCCCCATCTTCACCTCAGTTCACCTCTCCTTCACAATCAATTCATCTCTCTTTCACAATCACAATAGCTTTTGTGTTCAGGTTTTACTTTGAGCTCTTCCAGGAGTCCAGACAGGTTTCATCTGTCATGCTGAAGCTCACACTGTTCGTTCCTTTACCAGGAGGTATTCTGGCCACTGTCTTAAGTGAAATAACAGGTTTTCCCCTTCTTAGATTTGGAAATGCCTCTCTGTTAGCTGAGCATCACCTTCTGTATTTAACTGGCTAGTGAGCAACTCCGTTTCAGCAGAGTCCCCCTCCACAGCTGGTCACTTGGCATTTCCCTGGCTCTTATATCCTATAGCACTGTACCAGGAGCACATGACACAAACCTCCAGACCAGATAACTGCATGCAGCTCGCTCCAGGCTCTTGCCTGAGATCAGACACAAGCAGTAGTTATTCTTGTTGGGATACCGACAGGTTTCTCTGTGTTAGGCTGGGATGACTACGGTGTGGTGCGGGGTTTGATTCTCTCCTAGGCTCCACCAGTGCTACGGAAGGGTGACAAGAACACACAAAGTCTCTCAGTTGAGAAGAGAAAAGCAAAGGCTTTTCTTAAGGTGGAGTTCGGGTGGCTGTCTCATGCTATCAAGCAGCCGAGAGACAGCCAAAAACACAAAGGCTGGCAGGCAAGTCCAAAAAAGAAAAACACAGTAGGATTGAAAATAGAATAACTTGTTAAATAATTGAATAGTTCTATTAAATTAGGTGGGGGAAAAAAGCTGTAAACATTTATCTTTCATGTTACCAAAGACAATAGTTCTCATTTTCTGTTAGGGCACAAGGCAAGTATCAATGGAAGCACTGTAACATACCATGTACAACTTCAGCTATGATGCAAAGCCCAACAAATTTTAAATTGTTATGTGACTCAAATATGTGTACTTGAAACACCTGCTACACCACGACAACTGCTTTTGCAGGCTAACTCTCTGCTTCCCTTTTGTCTTGGCTTATTTTTGGACCCAGACTGAAAATAAGAAGGTAGGCAACCTACCTTGCCAGATAGCCTTAACTAATTAGCACAGCGAACAGAGTAATTTTGCCTTGCTTTCTTCTCGAAGCGAATCTGCAGCATCCCCTTAAAGGCTCTGCGTTGCTGAAACTAATCAGATCTCAAGAAGTTTGGCATCCGTTAGTCCCTTTGAAGTCTCACAGAGACCCAGGCAAATATCATACAATAAATTCGGCAAGAGAAGTCACTCATATACATCTGGTGCACGTCACGTATCTCATCTTTTTTACAGGAACCAGCCTGAAATCTTCTACTCTGTAAACGGGCGTGAGTATTCTGCCATCAGCAGTATTAGGGAGTTGTTTATGATTAAATACACTTAACTTGGGATGTCTGAAAGATCTAAGATGAGCTAGTCGCTGGGAGCTTATTTTACAGTGGTCGATGCGGCACTGCCACTCCCCCAGGGCAGTTGGTCTGACCTCGCGTTAGACCCCAGCGTGAAGACCAGATGAAGTGCCCTCTGCAGCTGCCTGCCTCTGCCCTCCCACTGCAAAGGGAGTTTGGGTGACTAAGCCAAACTCAGATGTTTGACTTTCAGATGCCTGAGTTACAACAGATGTACCCTGCCTAGATAGGGTACCATTGGAGTAAAATACATAAAATATATTGGAAGCTTAATAAAGTATAGTGCATTTCCAAACTCAGAGCTTAAAAAGCTGTGATGGTGTGTGTCTCCCTCCCCCGGTAGCAATTCATCTTGAGATAACACAACTCTTTCTTTTCCATGTTTATGTACCTTGTCATTCCATATTCAGGGAGAAACATATTCAGTTTCTTACATAGTTAGAAGAATTTACGAAAAATAAGCAGATTTTTCCTTGCAGCTGAAGTAAAATGGGCTTTTGGGAAACAAAATGTCTGACCGCTGTCAAATTCACCTTCTCTCCAGGAATTTCGAGGTTCATGTTCTGTTTTAGGTAGAGATGGACTGGTAACTCAGGGAACAATGCAGTATATTCTTACTGTACCATGCATATAAATATTAACTGTCACATCACACATTCTAAATACTGACTGTAATGATAAGTAAATATTGCCTGAGGGGCATGGAGGAGGCCTTGGGATATGATGAAATGTTTTAAATAAAAAATTGAGGACAAATATTAATAATCTCCAAATTACTATTATTTTTGTACCTCTGGCAATATGTTATCCATCTGTAGCCAAAGAAAATAGTAATTTCTTTTTATTAAACTGCATGATTTTTAAATATGAGTGTCGTAAATCTTATTTGAAGAGTTATCCAGACGAAAAAATTTTAGTTGCTCTGGGGCATTTTTAAACTATGTCATTTTTAAGCCAGACAATAACATGGTTTTATAACAGGTCACATGAGCCTGGTTCAGCTGCAGGAGAAATGCAGGCATGAAGTAGATGTGCAGGCAGTGGCCATGGGTAGCTTTAGGCAGGAGTGAGTCTCAACATGTGGCAATGTGACAAAGAAAGAAGAGAGGGAGCGCAGGGGTGGAGAGAGATGAAATTGTGCTGCTCACATCCCACCGTCAGCACCCTCCCCACCACGGAAAGCTGACCCCTCCATGTCTGGCTGTACCTCCTGGCCTGTTCAGGGATGGCCAGTGCTTGCATTTCTTCCATGCATCCTTGGATTAGCTACATTAGTATACACCCCCGCAGTATTAACAAAGCATGCACTTGGTGGTCCCTAGAAATAGCAGTGGAGCCACAGGAAAGAACTATAAGTGCTTCCAGGGCTTTAAATCCAGTCTTACAATCAGAGATGGAACAGAAATTCTGCAATGACCAGCCAGAGAGGTAAGCATTCCCCACAACTCAGAAAACATTAATTTAACCAAAAGTAAAGATAGCACCATCTTCCTTCATTATCCCCTAATTCAATTGTCACAGATTAAAGTCTGGCAAATCTGGGCACAGATTCCTGTTGTCAGACTTCAAAGAGAGCCTCCTGAAGTCTTCTGCCAGAATCAATGATCATTGCTATATCCTTTTCTCACACAGCATCTGTATCTTCCCTAACGTTAATGAACATTATTTTTGCATGCTTCTGAGCAGACTGAAAAATACACTCTTGAAGCACATTTCCTATGCTAGGGGAAAAATGAACCCTTCTACATTTGTTATTCTCCTCTAACAAGGATTAAATCACAGTGTGGATACTAATGAGTGACTTGCGGTTGCCTGCCTCTCACTTTAGTTCAGTCCTCAGGAATATTGGAGATGAGATTTCTCAGCTGAAATCATAACAGACTCTATGGATTAAATGTTTCAGACCTGTTCTTATAACAAATAATCAAGCTGTCAAGATTGCTTGCTGTGCAGACTTGCAGACCTCTTGGGTCACTGTTGTCAAGGAGTAATTTTCTTTAAAGTAGACTTGCTTGACCATTTTATGAAAAAGGAAAGTTTCAAGGAACTTGGTGTGAATGATACACATTCATTTCACATCAATTTTCCTCCTCTATGTGCTTTTTTCAATATGCACTGTAATTGCTAATTACAAAGAGAATTAGACTCCAGAGCTGAATTAAGGTAGAAAATACCTGGAAGAGTTTCTGGTGGAGCTATAACTGAAGATAACCTTCCTTCCTGAAGTATGTCCATTTTTGTTCTTGTAACTATAAAGTAGTGAAATGTCAATTACTATTATATTATCATTGTCAAGCAGAGGTCACAGAGACGATTTTCCTGTATGCATATGTGTGTGCAAATCAGTGTCAGGGAAGTACAAGATAAATTAATATCTTGACTCTTTACTGCTCTGTTGATATTCCTCTCAGTACCACAGCAAAGCTCATGCATCTTTATTCCTTTTCCATCCACTACAACTTTATTTATGGGGTGGCACATTTCCTACAGTGCAAAATGCTCGAGGATGGCTGTAGGCAGATGCTACAAACTAAGAGATGTGGTACATTAGACAAGATGTTATATACCCCTTTCTAAATAACCAATTTCCAAACTAACGTTTGGCTAGTCGAAGGATCCAGTCATTCAGCATGAATTAACCAAAAAGATCCATTGGATACTGGTGACTGGTTTCTCACCATTCTGCCCACTAAGTGGGAGAACAGTTATAACAACTAATACAGAGAAATGTAACGACTGGTCTCAGTTGTTCTCATTAAATCACCGTCTTTTGGGGGTCCAAACACCAAGACATCCAAACCTTACCTCTTCAGCAATTAGACAACAGAAGCCAGGGAAACTGTCCAGAAACTTGAACTTTTTGAGGAGGACCTCTATAGCAGCAACAGTGAAACTGCAGGAGATTCGCCACCGCGCTCCCATTAGAACAGAGGTTGCTGGGTTTCTTTAAAGTCATGCTTTCTGGGGAAAACCATTCCTCAGGAGGAAATCCTATCATGAGTTCTGACAGTCTGCTCTCTGGAGTCTGCCAGAGGAGGTTTGCCTTTGGAGCATGGTGAAAGGACAACTGAGGTGAGGTATGGTGGGACAGGCATCCCTGGCAACTCTCTGGGAGGGACAGTTCTGGTCTAAGGGCATGCCATTTCCCCTCGGAGCTTGCTGAAAGCTGGAAAGACCTCTGATATAAACAGTTTTAGGAGATGCTTTTTTCTTGTTTCAAACCCCTTGGTCCATTTTGGAAGAAAGGACTTGGCAGCAAACTATAATTCAGGTTTCATTTGCTCTCTCCAGAATTGATTATCTATCTGCTCGTTTATGACTTTTTAACAACTCGTTTGCAAGGCACAGGACGCTGTTAAAGTTCAGCTGACCCATGACTTTGTCATAAACTTACAGAGGTGCTGCCAGGGAGATGGGGCTGTTGGGGCAGAAGAATTTGGGTAGACCCCGCCTGTAAGAGGGGAGATATCCTGGTTAATTCATCATTAACTTGAGGAGCCCGGTACCACAGGCTGCTGAAGGCACTGGGAGCCTAGCATGATGCAAAAAGAACGGTTAATATAAACATGCGTATTTCAGAAGGGATTTAAAGCACGTATAGACAATGCAAATGTCTGCAGTGAAATGAGAAATGTTTGTATACAAGGAACAGAAACCCTCAAAGTTTACTGTATAAGAAAACACCCACGCCCTGGGGTTAGAATTCCCTATGGTAGATCTTTCCATAGTAGTCTATTATGTGGCTGCTTATACTTCTGAGGTTCAGTTTATCATCAGCGTGGTCCTCTGTAATTTTTACATAGGAACAAGCAATAAAGTACAGATTTCACATGCTCCCAACAGGAGCAGTCATTAAGCTCAGGACCCATCTTTAGTTCTCATTCTTCCTCAGGTGTTCATGGCTGTGCAAGAAACAGGTGAAAATAAATAGCAAACTCATAATTGTATTGCAAAGGTAAATTAAAAATGCTTAAAGCTGAACAGAGTATTTGGAAGTGTTAAAAAAATTGGATAACGGCAGGAAAAGAAATCACAGGTCCTCCCCCTGTCTCAGCTTCTAATGTCCACCTAACAGTTTTTACCCTGACCTATATTTTCTACAAGTAAATATAGTCACTTGCATTTTATCACCAAAACAGACATATTCAGAGATGACAGGAAGTCTGAGTATGATTCAGTTAGATAAGACAGTCAGCCAAAGGTATGGGAAACCAGATATTCACTAGAATTACTCATAAAACTGCTTGGTAAGGTGGGAAGCACAAAAAACCTGCCCCTGGTAACCCATAGCAGCTGAACGGGATCTCTGCCCTCAGCAGAGATAACAGCTAAAAATTATCACAATTAAAATACTTGTATGTAAGAGAAAAACGTGGTTTTAAAATGAGGAGACCCCAAAGAGAGGATTCTTTCAGCGCATTCTGTTGGGAAAAGATGCAAGAAAAATTACAGATCCTTTTTTTCTAAAGCTTTTGTGCTTTCCCACCGCAGTCTGCTGAGATTGTGTGAGATCAAGCGGCTGGTTACCTCAAACTCCGTATTCAGCCCTACGGAAGACTGCATTGTAAGAGCCGCCTCATTCCTTGACTGAGCACAGTTTATTAGCGAAGACTATTTTCAAGCACAGGTATAAGCATTGCCCTTAGGGCTGAGTTGTGTTACAAGGTTCTTGGGGAAGAAAAAAAAAAAAGTAAGAAAAAAGGCTGGCACAGGACAGAGCCATTGCGTGCCCTTGCATGGGGTGTCTCAGGAAAGGAACTGTGGGTGCTCCAGGAGCTGTTTTGTGTCCGTGACTCCCTGGCTTTCCTCTCCAGCCATCTAATTCATAGCTAACTAGCCCCTTTACGGCTCAGACCAGTGGATGTGTTTGTAGGGATGATTCTTGACTCACTGATACTGGGATGTGCCTGATGACACTCGATATCTGTTAGTTTCTGCAAGTATAACAGGGAGAAAATGACCTAACCTAGTGCCATCTCAGGGAATGATTAAGTCTTGAATATCAGTGGAAACAGTAAAAAAATCATGTGCTCCAATGTTGCTTAGTTATGGACTTACTGGAAAGAACAGAGGACTCAGACTTCCGTGATGCTGAAAGTCTCCTCTGAGAACCTGAGAGCCCTTAACTTCCCCTGCTTGACTGCTTCCAGCTCATCAGCAGAGTGATCAGTGTAGCACTTGGCTGAGCTCTGAGCCATATTATGGGAACAGTTGCCAGGAAAAGTTTTCTGCTCCTGTGGCTATCATAAAGCTGAGTATATTTTGCCAAGGGACAGAGAGGACTTATCTCTGGGCAATCAGAAATACTCATGTTGGACTATAGACTTCTCCCGCTGGGATTTATACATGCAGTGAGCGCTGCTCAGGGACCAGAGATTGTGCCAATACACAGAGTAAAGGCTCCCCCGGGCTGGCCTGGGACTGCCACGTTTGCTTTTGGAAATGCTTACGAGGGAAAGGCTGGCACAGAGCAAAGGGCAGTCTCAGCAGAGACTCGGTGAGGCCAGGGTGGAGAGGAAGATGTGCATTTTGCTTGCCGTGCTGCATGTTCACGTGAACTGAGGACAGGTGACATTCCCGCTCATCCTGTAATGGCTGGCTGGGGCAGAACACGTATAGCACAATGCCTCGCTCAAGTGCTCGATGGCTGCCGCGCTCTGCCTCCTTGCTGGTGAGGGTATTTGCAATTAGGATTCTAGTGACACAATTTCAATCTCTGGATCTGACCCAGCTCCTCCTTCAGTTAATAATGCAGTGTCCACTGACTTCAGTGTCTGCAATATCACACTCCAGATGATAGCGTTATTACACAAAAAATCTTTGACCAGAAGTAGGCGGGTAACAACTTTCCTTTCTGGATAATCACTGCAGTTAGTAAGGAGATGAAAATCATTTTAGTAAACTTTTCTCTCTGTATTAGTTCTTTTTCTTTCTTTTTTTCAAGCACAAGTGGAATCTCCAGGTCATGGTGATCACCAAGGAAACAACCAACTTCCTTGAAAAGAGAAGGTGCAGATTTACAGAACAAATGTGGTTTGGCTTGTGGGTTAGCACAATGCCTGCCAGACCTACATTGGATGAGTTTGAACACCAGCCTTCAATGGCTTTTCCAGAGCCCTTTAGGCAATCTTTGCAAGTGATTTTAGTTGTTATCCAGACCTGACTCAACAAAGTCACGCCTCACAGCCCCAGGTGCTGGAGGGGGTAAGTCCTGCTCTCCGAGGACCGATTACCTCCTCTCTCCTACCTAGCACTGCCTACCAGTTTGGAGGAGGGAGAGACTAGAAGGCTATGAGGTGAAGGTGAAGTCTAATGCTGGCTGCTAAAAGGTGGTGTAGAAGGATGGAATTCATGTCATCAAAAACTTCTGTTCTTCTTTTTCCCATAGCACATCTTTGGAGAGGCTTGCATTTGGAAATTGAGTCGTCAGTTGACTCAGAGCAGCCCGCTGTGCAGTGGGAGCAGTCACGAGCATTGGAGAGCTCGAGTGGCCTTCTTTATGGAAAGCATTCTTTCTGACCCAGAAAGAGGAGCAATTTCTGCTGCAGTATATCCCAACGAGCACGCCGTGCTTCCTTAAATCTGTTTTTCTGGGTAGAGTCCTGTGGGAAGAATATGCAAGTTCCACAGCCTCAGCTCTGCAGTTTTATTACAGCTAAGTCAAAATGCTATGGTGCCAATTCTCTTCCATTTTTGCTAATTGTTAAAGGAAATATCTTAATTGTGTAGAAGAACGTGCAAGTGTAACATATGACTTATTATCAAGAACCCACTGTAAAACTCCATCTGTCCCGTCATCTGGAGTTGGCTACTACTCCTCTAACACACAAATGCAGATCAAGAATAATAAGTTTTAAATATCCGGTGTATTAACCAAAGCAGGGACTGATTTGATTTAACTGAAAGTATTGGAATAGCAGTCATTTCTGTCCTGTAGGTATTGATGAGGGTATTATATAGGAGTTTCTGTTCCTGACATCAGACAACTTAATCCCCAAATTTGTGAAACTGTGGCCTGTTCTTGTGAGTTGCATAAGAAGCTAGGTCCCCAGGACTTTTTACTCCCTTTGGAAAGAAAATGGCTTGTTTTTTCCTATCCACTGCTGATAACAAAAGGGTGTTAGCACATACGACTGCTCTAGCGTACATTGGCAGAAATTGTTTTCACCAGCTCAAGGTTTCTGACCTAATAAGCACAATGACTTTATGGCCCCTGGAAAGCACGCTTTGCAGAGAGACAGCCTGTCCTCTGCTTGCTGGCAGGGCATTTCGGGTCTGCACAGCTCCTGCCTCAGCACTTCTTGCTTCACGCAGCTGCAGCATGGACCTGGCCCATATTCTGCTGCATTAAAGACAGTGTTGACTATCATTCTCAGTGACTTCTAATGTTACCATTTTAGCAAAGTAAACACATTTATTACACACAGATTTTGATTGGTCATTAAGAGTTAGAATGACTGAGATAAGCAAAGGAGCAAAGTGTATGCTGGATAATTTAGGCTTTGAATCAGCAAAAACGTGTAACTTTGCTCATCTCTGTTCACAGTTAGGGCCTAAAGACAAGCACGTGCTTAAATGCTACACTGAGCAGCTGTGTGCTTAGTCATGCCCATTGTAGGGATTAAGCGCCTCTTAAGGAAAGGAGAGTAAAATCCATCATTGAAAACTTGGCTTCTCCTATTCTTTCCAGCAAACTTGTGGTGTGGTGATGAGTGTGAGACAGAGTCAGCAGCATCTGCAGAAGACAAGCAGGTTGATAACAGTGGCCCTTGAAGAAATACGAAACATTTTACTTGTTAATTTTTTTACATATGATGTAAACCTCTAGAGTAAAGCAACAGTGTTGAACTTCAATGTTCATTCCTTTTGCCTTTCTGATTTTGCCAAGATCTGATTGCCTTTCATGGAATTCAGAGAAATTTTTTTAAAGAATATGATCAATAGCCTTAGAAAATAATCAGAAGTGGTTTTGTGGGTATTTTCCACTCGTTTCATATGGAACAGCTTCAGCTCTATGGTAATGAAACCTGCAACAGAAATCTCTGTGAAGACCTATGGGATAATAACAGGACAAGGTATACAACTATGTATTAAATAAATTTTAGATATTTAGAAGGACTCTACATGGGCAGAATGAAATGTACTTCAATGGTCCGATAGCAAAACATAAACTCCCAACAAAACACCTTATTTTTATTAGGACTGCCACAAAAATAACCAAAATAGTGCCCCTTCAAGGGAATTCTGCTGGAGGAAGAGGCCAGGCCCAGATTTTCTACCAAATCCTGGTGGTTACAGGGGCTCCACTCCCTTCTCTAGTTCCCCCCAGTCTGAGTTTGAGCAGGAGTCTCCCACTGGAGGCAGCTCAAGACGTTCTGTTGAGGCAGGAAATCCAACACAGGCTATGAATTCTGCTGCCTTGAGCATTGATCACCCTTATGCTGCAAAGAAAATAAGTGTCAGTGTCAGAGCCGGTCCCTGAACTGTTCCCGGTGTGTGGAAGACATGACTGGGGATACTTAAGACAGTCACAGGGGAGGGGGCAGAGGGGATCTCTTGTCTCTGGATGCTCCCAGCACCACCTTGCTCTCACAGGGCAGCTCTGGGCATGCATGGCAGCAGCGCTGCAGGGCTGCAAGGGGTAAAAATCACAGTTCTAGATGATCCACTCACCTGTGTGTGTCTCTATACAATAAAACTATATACAGAATAACAAGCTATTGGGACAAAAGTGATGTAAATGGTATAAGTATTTTTTTTCCTTGAAGACCAAATATAAAAGATAAAGATTCCAAAGCTGGCAGGAAGAATATACCCATTTTCCCCCAAGTAAAGTGAAGATGCATTGTGCACTAGAGGTGTGAATCCCCAGGCAGATCCAAAAAGAAAAAAGTATGAGGTCCCAGCTACCATCAGGTAATTCACTTCAGTGCAGTTGTGCTGCTGTTTGAGAGAGTTCCTCCGCCACTGGGCTCTGCCCTGGTGCCCAGACATGCTGACGGCAGTAGGGGTGCCCCACCTCTCATTTTGTACCAGTTTGCACCAAAGGATATAGGAAAGACCTCCTAAGAAATGAGAACAGGAAAGAATCATCAGCTTCCATCAGGATGCAAACACAGCAGCATCTGGCCCACCCACCAGCTCCTTGCCCTGCTGAGCTGCAGGGCTATCCAGGACAATCCTAGCCACCCGCCTGAATGTAAAAATGTAAGAACAGAACTGTCTCAGGTTTAACGGCAATGATATTATTGCCATGCAATGATACAGTGAGGATTTGCAGGGGTAAAAGAAAGGCAAAGGGAATTCAGGAAGCCTGTGCAAATAGCTGCCTGGGTGCGATGAAGCCATGAATGCAGGCTGCTCCGGCTGCACCATTGGCCGTCAGTCGCGGCTGCCCCCCGGGTTAAGAGCAGCTGGGATCTGTAATCCAGTGTAACTCTCATAGTTTCCCTGCCGGGGTCAGCTGAGGACTGCAGCTGCTGGGGAATCACAGGAGGGATCATCAGGGTAATTCCTCCTTCCTCCTCTCCTTGTTTGCTCTGGCTGGCGGTGCACGGAGCAGGGGCAGGTCTGCAATCCTGCGTGCTGCCAGCTGTGCTCGGTGCTGTGCGTTTGTGGAAATTAGCCCAGGAATTGGAAGCACAGAGGGGACACAACCAAGGTTTGAAGTGCTCCAGAAGTCCTCACCTGCGTGTGAAAATGGTGACTTCCCACAATCCCTTCCTTTCCCTGCTGTGAGCTTAGCAGGAGCCGGCTGTTCCCTCAGCTGAACTGACACCGTTCTGTCAGATTTGGGGCTGTTTGATCATGTATGCTAGTGTCCTTAGGATGTGCCGAAAGACTGCTCTTTGCTTGTGACTCAGAGGAAGAAGTACGCATTTGAGGGACTCTAATGTTCTTGGTATTAAATCTGGGTTATTTCTGATGGAGTGAAAAGTTTGCTACCAATATAAGCAGAAACTGGATTTGACCAGTTGGTCCACACCGCAAACACACGTACGTGGAAATTCCCAAATGCAACAGCATCCCTACAGAGGGAAATATAAGCAGCAAAGAAGCGTTCACAGTGGATGGAAAAAAATGAAATGCAGCTTCTTAATTTTAAAGTAAGCTCAGTGCTAGCCCTAAAGTAAGTCAGCCGTAGCAGGTTGGGGTTTTTTTCTCTTATTGAGAATAACTGGAGCACTGTAGTGCCCAGTCCCATCTTTCCCCCCTAGAGGATCCAAGCAGCCCTTGTGGGACAACCCTAATGCAGAGGGCAAGTTTGCAGTTCAAAATCTGCCTCGATTTGTGTGATATGCTTTTACTTTTTCTTCTTTCTGCCAATACCACTGTGCTGCGCTGCACAGAATGAAAGAGGTAATTTAATATGGCGTTAAGCCGTGCTCTGCCTGCGGAGCCTGTAGGGATGGTTTCATAGGGGTGCTGCTGTGGCAGCGAGCCAAATTTAAGGCAAAATGTTATGCTGCAGCACAGATCCTGCCTGGTACCCTGCCTCCAGCTGCCTCTCGCAGGGTGAATCTGCTGGAATTGCACAGGTGAGGGGGATGGAGCTTTCTCTGATGTGCTGGAATAAATTTTCAAATGTTATTTTCCCAATCTGCCCTTTCTCGCTTCCAAAAGGAATCAGCAAACACCAGGGCTGCAGCTTGCCGCAACCGTGCTCAGCTGGCAGGAGTGGTTTTCCTACAGGGTCAGGATTGCAGGCAGTGCTTTTGTTTTGAGAAGAACAGAGGTGTTTCGATTTTAGAGAGACCTTGGTGATGGCTGCCCAGCTCGACCCTTTGCAGAGAGATGATCCTGCTCTACTTGGAAAGGGGAACAGCACAAATGCTTCATCGATTTTGGCCCTGCTACGTGCATTCCAGTTTTGGTTCCCCCCCACCCTCCCTGCGGCTGTCCCAAGTCTCATCTTGGGTAGGTCTTTTTTTGCAAAAAGGAAAAAGCATCATGAATGACTGTCAAAACAAGGCAGAGTTTTGCCTGCAGGAAGATGAGTGATGTTGCTGCAACCCACAGTCTGAATGCTATGTGAAATGCCAGTTAAAATAGAATTGTTTGCATAAAATAAAGCACAAAGTTTTCCTAAAGCCTGATGTTATTTACAAATAAATATTCCCTGAATGATAAACCCTGGGCACATATAATTTGTAAAATGACAAAAAAGTCAAATGATCACACAAGCTTATTTTCTACAGCGGATTTTTGGCTTGCACACCGTCCCGACTATTAAATAGCACCTCTGTGCTTCTGAATGTTATCAACAACCACTGTTTCCTTGACAAAACCGTAAGAGAGAAATAAATCTCATAAAGAGATTGCTAGGCAGCTGTTCGCCAATGGCTAAATGCTTGCAAGAGTTATATAGTATTATCTCTGTGTTTGTGCAGCTCAGCACTTGACTAGGAATCAGGGGATCTCAGCTCAGCTTCTCCAGACCACCTGGCTGCCTAGCAAATTTTGGTGCATTTACCATTGGATCCCTTTCTAAATGAATTACAAAACCCAAATCCTTCTGCACTGGTGCAGAAAAAGACCCAAGACCATTAACTGTTAATATACAAGTGCTTTTCTATATAATAAATTAATGCATTTTATTTGGCAGAAAGCTCTGCATGCCTATCATGGAAAGCTGCTACACAGTTTCTGCTGTGGTAAAGCAGGTCTTTCTTCCTGCTATCCAGCCAATACATAGAAACAAGTATAATAGGACACCTGGGATTCTTCTTTGGTAAAGCCGGCAGAGCTTTGGCCAGCTGAACTGGACAGCAGTGACAGCATAAATACGCCTGTGCTGTCTGACTGCGGTGTCACATAAATGCAGGGACACAGCAGGGTGCTCAGCCCACCTCCACCAGCCACCGGCCAAAGTAGCCCTGCTGACACCAGGGATGCTAACAGCAGATCAGCCTCACCATGCAGCAGGGAACAGAGCCGTGCCTGAAGGGGACGGCTAATCTTTGGGTACACCGGGCAGCCCCGCCAGCCGCAGCTGCAGTCCCTCTGTCACCTTGCTCAGCGTTACTGCCAGCTCATGTGAGCCGAATGTATTTGTCAAACCACAGCCGGAGATACTCCACGACGGTGGTCGCCTGGGGCTTAGCTTCTCCATCACTCCACGCTGACCCAAGCCTGTGCTGCTGCCGGTGAGGCCATGCATCCCTGCCCCATCCCTCACGTCAGCACCAGTGCTCAGACAGCTGTCGGGGACCCCTGTGCAGAAGCACAACCCACTCACCGCGCAGTCCACCGGCGCTGGTGAGGGGCCCAGGGGGAGCACGTGGCCAGTAAAAGCAGGACAGTTGCAGCACGTCTGCGCGGTCATGAAATTGCCCCTGCTAAATGTGAGCAGTAGCTCTCATTGTAAATCCAACAGTGGCTGTGAGATGCCTGGATCTACAATGGTAGGTGGGGATGGTCTGCCTGGGGATGGTGTGAATGCCCATCTCCAGTGAATTTAACAAGCAGATGATATAAACCTCTATTAAACCGGATTAGGGTGGAGCGGACTGTCTTGGGGCTAGAAGTGAGACTGGGTGTCTCTCCCAGCCATGCCTTCCATACTGGGGTCCACCAAAATGTTCACATAGACAGGCAATAAAATCACTGTACAGATGACTGTGGTGTGTTACTGTTCCCTTAAAAGCAGAGCTGTAAGAGAAGACTTAAAGCAGATTTGGGTTAATCAAGTGAAGCTATGCCAGTCTTATGCTTGACATATGCATGCACTTAGGCATGACTCACCCTTCAGACAATGATTCATCATTAGTTTTTCTTGTGGATTTGTATGTCTTTTGTCCATCCTTGTAACAGTCTCTTGCCATCATCTCACAAGTGCAGTGATGATTAAAACAAGATTAAAATCAGACTTTTAATTGGGGCCTGCTCTGTGGCATGCATGGCAAAGGGCAGAGAGGTTTCGTACCTTTTGTTCTGATGAGAAACGGGAAGCAGGCTGCAGGTGATGATTTTGAATAGGGAGAAGGAGGGAAGGAAAGAGGCTGAGGCGACTATAAAAGTGTTGATTCTGGAAGGACAATGTTGCCAAGCAATGTGATCGTACATTTGGTTGCTGCATAAGGAGCTGCAGCAGTTTGGTGAGCTTGACAGGAGTGATTAAAAACGACACCACCTGCATAAAGACATTCTACATTTTGCACTACATTTTCTTTGAATTGGCATGAGTTTGAAGAGCTGAGTTGTGCAGCTGACCTCCAGCCCCATGGCCCAGCACAGTGCTCAGCAGGGATGTCCCAGGCTGTTTTCCCAGGATATTTTCTGCAGGTCAGCGCAGAACACTACTTGCACCATGGCCTTGGCTTCTCCTTTTGGGGCTGGCAACTCTGCCCCAGAGAAACAAAGGCTCTGCAGTCTCTGCTCACCAGGACTATCACCGCCACATGCCCATGCCTATCTCTTGTAAATGTGTGTGTATGTGAGCAAGCCATACCCCCGGCATGTGAGGTGCTCGGATGCATGCTAGATGAGACAGCACTGGGTAGCTGGAAGTGCTTGGCTGGTTCCTCCTCCTGTATAGTACCTGTGCTGCGCATGCAAGGGAGGAGCAAGGAGCCTTCCAGGAAACTGGCCAGAGGCTGTGCTGGGAACAAGAGGGTCTTCCAGGCCACTTTATCACTTGCAAAAGAAACTACCCTGTGCCAAATTGTTCAGTAATCCTCCAAATGCCGTTCAGCAGTAGTAAACAGAATAGACTACTACACCTCCTAATAGTGGAGATACTGAATAAAAGTGTTTTCTTTTTAGACCCTGAAGCCCATTTGTCCTTTGGGACATGCAGTTTAGCCAGAAGGGTGAGGGTCTCCACATGAAAAGAAAAAATAAAAGTCTCTTCTGATTTCAAGCACCCAGGTCTCTTTGTGTAAGCAGAGGGTAAGTTTGCAGTGGATTACAGGTCACCATTCATAAAAGCATTTGCTCTTAAACGGTTACCATCTTTATTATCTGTACCCATTAAAAGCAGATTTGAAGGAAGGGGTATTAACAGCAATGCCAGACTGTACATATGTTTTGTTTCATACTGTACAGTTCTAAAGAGAGAAATGAGCTCAGCAATAGATTTTTTAATCCAGCTTCTACATTTAATAATATTTAAAACTGTTACGTGCCCTGTTTCCTTTTGTTCCACATGCTTCCTTTTTCCACTTCCTTTTCTTTTGCTCTCTGTAACAGTTTATGCCTCTGCTTTTGTGTGTCAAGCTTGTAATGTATTGCTTTAACATGTTTCTTCAGATTCCAGTACTTTCACCCACTAGAATAAGCCTGCCTTCATCTCTCTTTCTCTGCAAGGAAGTCTTCTCTTTCTGATTGTGGTTTTCTTTAGCTCCTTGTTCCCCATTTCTTTCCTATTTAATACATTGCTAAGACTTCCTTTTTCTTTCCTTTGTTATATGTCTCTCCTAAGGTAGTGTTCCTCTTTCCCAGCTCCACTTGCTCCCTCATTTACCTGCTCTTTCAAATGCTCAGGGTTTCTCCCCTTTGTTCTCTGCTTTCCATCCCTTCCACTCTTCACCTCTCCTTGTTCTCTCCCCACCACAGTCTCTCCTTCCCTCTTCTCACCCCCCTCTTGTCTCTTCAGCATTGCACACATTTTTCTGCCCATTTCTCTACTTTTTTTCCCCCTCAAGGAGATGATCAAAGCCTAAGCATGCCTTTTCTGACTCCCCAGGGGCTGTTGGGGAATTTATCTCTGTTTCCAGAAGACACACACAAAAAAAGAAATATCAGGAGAGCTGGTGGGATCTTCTTTGCACAGCCTGGGACCCCAGGGGAGGATAAAACCTTGTGACTAGCTGAGACAGTTTCTTCTCTAGGTCTGTGGTCTGTAAGTGTGAATGAAGGCAAAGGCTTCTTTGGGATCACCCCATGGCCTCAGCAAGCATCTCTCCTCATCCCCCAGATGGGGATCTAGCCACCCTCTCCACACTGTCCAACCAGAGGGCTTGGGCAGTGGGACATGGCAGGGACAGTATGCCCACCAGTTGCTTTGGGACTGCTGATGCAAGGGATGCCCTCCCTTCCCCTCGGCACAGGCAAGCAGCATATCTGCTTCGTGGCCACGGGAGTGGGCATGATTGGGGAGGCGAAGGGCAGGGTGGGGTCGGACCCCTGGCCCCATGTGCCACCTCCAGGTGACTGTCGATGCCCTAGGCTTGTCATCTGAGGAGACTTCAGACCACCTTGTGTTTCTGTAACTCAGATTTCAAAACAAAACCAGCAAGTGTCTGGATGGCAAGGTCCTGAGAAGCAGATGTGAGGTCCTGCTTTTTGCGTTGTGCAGCACTTTGAACACACAGGACACAAACAAGTTTTGGAAATGTTTCTGTAACAATAGTAAGTAATAATAAACAGTAATTACTTGTTACTGCCATGCTGCTAAAAGAATTGATCTTTAGCATATCGCACTGAAAGCACCAGAAGGGATTGAAGAGTAGGAGGGGTAGAAGATGAAGCAAAGCTGTGGGGAAGAGAGACAGCAGAGGACAGCAGAGGACATCAGAGGCACAGGGCACTGGCGCAAAGGTCTCATCATGCCCTGCACTCCCTGTGAGCTGCTGCTGAGGAGAGCACTCCCATTTAGCCGACGCATATAAGTAAAGGCTGAGCAATTACTGCAGGACCAAGCCAAGTGTGCCATGAAACTTAATTAAGGTCAACAGGCTCTGGTGTCTGGTGGGGCCTGAAGAGAGCCCTTTCACTGCATGTGCAAACCGGCCTTTCATTATTGGTGTCCCGGGGCAAACAGCCCATTAAAAGTTGTTGGAAATGCTCCTGTCCCCTTGGTGTCTTTTTGTCAGGCCTAGTGTGAATATTACAAATTAAGCAGAAACATGCAACAAGATTCCCTGCAGACTCTTAATTAGCCTTTGCACGGTGGATTTTCTCATCTGCAAATCTGCTAGCTGTGGTTGAAGTATTCCTGAGGGGGGTTGCTGAAAACAGCCTTTTGCAGGGATGCTCCACTGGCATGGTGGCAGGGCCTGTGGTGAGCAGGGAACCCCAAGCGCCATGCTCTCGGTGTGCCAGCACCCACACCACCGCTGCGTGCTTTATGGCGGCGGAGCAAGGTGCCAAAGCATGACGGGCAGCAACAGGTCATCATCCCCACCTCCAAAATAACTTTGGTGCCGCCACCTGGGGGCAGATCCCACGGCAGGGGCAGGAGCAGCATGGAGGACCACACTGCCCTGCACCTGCAGCATCCTTTCTTCACAGGGAGAGCTGCAGGCACTGCTCCCCCAGCCACCGGTGCTGCCCGAGGAGGGGCAGGACCCGCTCCCCCAGCTCCCCCTTTCCCATGCCCACCACTCCCTTCCAGACCAGGCATGATAGGCAGCCTGGAGCTGGTCCAGCTTAGCATACAGTACCATGGAGGCGAACAAACAGTGAGACAGGTCAGACAGCTGAAGGAGAAAAGCCAGGTTCTTCAGACTCTTTTTAACTTATAGGATCAATGTTTGTGTAATATTCACGTTGCAGGACTAAATATTTGTGATAGGATTAAATATTTCTGTGCTGCTCCAGTGACTTCACTAGCCCCCAGTGCCTGGGGCTACCAGTAATGAGCTGGAATCACACACCAAACTGAATTATTATTACCAACACGTTTAGATGCAGCCTTATACCTGATGAATGACACCTGCTGTGAAAAATGAGTGATGCTATTTTTGGAAGGTATTTATCTGGTGTTTGGAGGGTAGCTTTAGATGTATGCAATTCAAATGCATTTCTTTAGGTAGGATAACGATCCTTGCATTATCATATTCAATGAAAGTATGTCTACAAGTACATGGTCTGTGTGTGCTCTATGTGTGCAAAATGTGTATCCTAGATACCTAATGGCAATGGCAGCTCCAAGCTGTAAATAAACTGATAAGTCAAACGTGTATTACTGGGCCCAGATCACTAAAATCAGAAGGAGCTTAGTCTGGAAAGGAGTACAAGATTGTATCAGCTGTAGTAAAGACAAACATTATTATTTCATTTTTGGAGATTAAACCAATATTACAGATTTAAAATTGGATGACATTTTGAACACCGTTTGGAAAAATCTCATTACAGATTTGCCAAGGCACTTACAGCTTAAAACTGCCTTATGGAAAATCTCTTGATATTTCTTTTGAAAACTGCAGGTACATTCCCCCTCTCCCTCCCTCCTTCTTCTACTGCCCTTGCTCTTCCTAATTGTGCTCCACAAGTAAACCGAAATAAACTAATAAAATATTTATGGACAATATTTACACTAGTGGGGGGGGTTATTTGTACTTTTTCACTTTTCTTGACTTGCGGGTAAAAGTGGGAATTATTAGGGGGCACAAGCGTGTTTGCACAGTCATCTTGATTGATCCCTATTGATACAGACATTATCTGGACAGTATTTAGTAGGCTTGAAGTCAGATTACACATGTGACTTTTGTGATTTCTTTTCTCGAGACACCACCCTGTTCCCATAGTGTCACTTGCACATTCAAAACAAACCGCAGAAACCCACTCCTCTCTTTCTCACAGGAAAACACAACCAACATTTCTAAACAGCCCGGTTTAGGTTATCCCGAGGTTTTGTGACAGGTACGTGCATTGCTGTCGCTGGAAATGCCAGTGGCGCTGCCATCAGCGGTGTTCTGCTCAAGGATGCTTCCAGGAAATAAATCGGTCCTGCAGTGTTCAATAAGCGCTATCAGGACTGCAGGCTGGCACATCCATGAATTAAATCTAGCACAAACCCAAAGCCTAGCCTGATTCCTAAACTTCCCTTCGTGTACTGTTTTGTGCTGGTGTGGCTCAAAAGCAGGGCATTTCCCAGACAGGTACCTGTGTCCTAGGCACAGCCAGAGCCGTGACAAGCCAGGCCTGGGTACAGTACTTGGGCTCCTCTGTCCCTCTGTCACCAGGCACACCAGAGCCCCTAGCACTGGGGACAAGAGGGAGGACCTGTGTCACAGCTCAGGGCTGTACAAGGATGACTCCCTGCCCGTTGTAGCACTCTCCAAACTATCAAGCTGCAACAAGGTCTTTTACCATCTCATACCAGCATACTCTTCATGCCAGCCCCTCTGCTGCCTTCTCCTCATCTTGCCTCATCCAGGGCCCTCTCTGTCTTCCTCTTCTCTGTCTTCCTCTTCTCTGTCTTCCTCTTCTCTGTCTTCCTTGGCTGCTCTCTCTTCCTTGGCTGCCCAACCATTTAACAGAACCAGCCACAGCTGCACCTTATCTACATCAGCCAACCCACCGCCCCTGAAGCCAGCCCACAGCTGTATGTTATCAATGTTAATTAACCCAGCTTCATTCCTCTACACCTGCCTTTCCAACCAGAGATGCCTCTTGGCTGCAGTCCTGAGAGCAGGCAGAGCCCCTGTGCCCATAGTGCGGTGCCAGGTGCATGCCTCGATCACCTGCCCAAGCCCAGTGCTCACATCCAAATCAGACCCTATACTTCTATGCCATGGGTTTATTCCCAGGATCTTTCTTAGTAGCCCACCTCATACAAGTTAGAGTTGTTCACGGGCTGATATTCATCAACGTGGTTTTGAGATGCTGTCACGGTTTAATCCCGGCTCACAACCAAGCCCCCCCCCCCCCCCCCAGCTGCTCACTCAGTCCCCCCCACCTGGTGGGATCCAGGAGAGAATCAGAAGAGTAAAAGTGAGAAAACTCATGAGCTGACATGCAGACAGTTTAATAGGTAAAGCAAAAGCCTCGCACACAAACAAAGCAAAGCAAGGAATTCATTCACCGCTTCCCATGGGCCGGCAGGTGTTCAGCCATCTCCAGGGAAGCCGGGCTCCGTCATGCATAACGGTGACTTGGGAAGACAAAAACCACTACTCCAAACATCCCCCCTTCCTTCTTCTTCCCTCAGCTTTACATGCTGAGCCTGATGCCATACGGTATGGGGATACCCCTTTCGTCCGCTGGGGTCAGCTATCCCAGCTGTGTCCCCTCCCAGTTTCCCATGCCCCTCCAGCCTGCTCGCTGGTGGGCCTGAGAAGCTAAATAGCCCTTGACTCAGTATAAACATCACTTAGCAACAACTAAAAGCATCAGCATGTTATCAACATTACTCTCATACTAAATCCAAAACACAGCATTGTACTAGCTTACTGAGATGAAAATTAACTCCATCCCAGCCAAAACTAGAACAGATGCACATGGTACTTTTGCAAATGTGGTTTTATTTTTTCCCTCCAAAAGACAGCTAGGCTTCTATTCCAAGTTTTTTTTCATTAGCATAGCTCAAGACAGTCACTTCCCTCTTCTTAATTAGCAAATTGCTTATCAGCAAAGCAAAAATGATTTTACCCAATTTAATTTCACAATTTCTTCATTTTAGCTTCCAAACTAAATACCTTGATTCACAAAACACTTTTTCACAAGTCATAACGGTGTATTATGGGATCTCAGACTTCTCTAAACAGCCTTAGGTGCTTAACACGTATATTCTTGAAATAGTGTAATTTTACTCCTCACGGTGGGAAGCAGGCATCATTCATAAAGTTTCTGGTTCCTCAGGAGATAAGCACTGGCTAATGCTCTGCACGATTAAGCATTTTAATTTAATTGTATATATGAGATGTTGAACCAGGAGCTTTTTCCAGACCGGGTCATGCTTTGAAGAACTGTAAGAAAGGCAGGTGCTTCAGTAAGCTAATTTTTTTAAATGCTTCATTTTCCCACCCGACTCAAAATTTATGATGTAATATAGCATATCCCAAAAGAAAGGGTTCAGTGAAAAGCTGTGATTCACTGATATATTGGACATATGCACAGAGCCAGGAGTCATGTGGAAAAAACAGAGCTTTTACACTAGCACACAGAATTTAAGATCCCAAGTTTTTCTTCAGAGAAGATGAAGAATCCATGCTCTACAGGAAATTGAGTTGTCTGTAATTTATGCTGTGTTTATTGGTACCAATTTCTCATGCTCGTCTATCAGTTTCCAATCTTCCTCTCAGTAATCTGCATTCAATTTTTCAGTCTATATTCCTGTTGACTGCTGAAATTATCACTTGTAAGAACTGCTTGGTAGATCTATTAAATACCTGAGAAGTAGTTACTGTAAAATTCACCTGAAATTCTCCTAGTTAATTTTCCCAGGCTGTTTTAAGTAATAATAAAAGAATAACAAAACAACAGAAATAGTGTATCTTCTCCTTATTTTATCACTGAATAGCACATTTGCCTACCAAAATAACCTAAAATAAGTAGACCTTCCTCAGTATACGAACCAAGACATGTACACCCTCTACCTAGAACTGCAAGTTAATGATGATCAGGGCTGTGCATTTTATTATGGCTGCATTAAAACTTGCTGTTAAACTTGATATCCTCTGATGACTGAAACTTGCTAAGGATTTAAGTTTATGTGAATTATATACAAGCTTTATCTAAACCAGTGGTTTGCAACACCCATTTACAAATATTTCTCATTTTCTCATTCCTTAGAAATGGAAACTGAAGATATCGCTAGTAATGCATTCAGCTTGAGGGGGCTTTGTGAATGGGTAAGGATTTCATACCTCGGATCTCATGTGGGAACCAAAACAAATGGAGAAAGAGACTCTAGCCATCCTCCGTCCTGTTTCACAGGAACCAACAACTCATGTACTAAAAATATCTGACCAAATCAAAGGGCTCTGTTGGGTGACAATCCAGTACTAAATCTCTGAAGGTAATTTTTTCCCCCTAGATATTTTATATTCATTAGGGATGTCTTGCTACAGTGAGTTCTTGCTCAGGTTCCTGGAGCTGTTTCTCATACAAACTAATGTCTCTTCAAACATTTGCAACTATTATAAAACAACATTTGTTCTAACAGACTAAAATAGACATCTATAAAATGCGAAAATTGATGGAGAAGGTGAGCAGGAAATGACAGTTTGCTATTTCACCGGATGCTAGAACAAGGGGCCACCTCTGAGAAACACATCTGAAGAAAACCAAAGGAATGCTGATTTCACACAGCATATTTAAATTGTGGAGCTTACTGCCACAACAGTAGGTCCTGAATTTCTCATCCTGAAGAAACGCATGTTGAGGGAGTCCAAGATATGAACAGATTCCAAAAGGGTTTGAATGATTTATGGAGGAGAAAGCCCATAGAGGCACTACACAAAGTAGCCTGGGTGCATTGTCCAGTGTATGAAGTGTCGGGATGGTTGTTGACCGCTGAAGTTGCAATGGCACAGAAGGGGAGAGATCACTCCTTTTTGGACTGCTTTCTGACCACCTGCATGGAAAACTGGGTGTGAGGCTGCATGGACCTTGACTCTGGTCTAATTCAGCCTCCATGGTAAGTGTCGGTGACAATCAGCCCTGATATTTCAAGATAACTATTTCAGGATCATATTCTTTGGATGGTGCATTCAAGTATTCTTTCAGACATTTAATTTTAGTTCTCAGGATTTTTGAAGTTCAAATACATTTTGTCTATATAAAGCATATTCTGAAGCAATTTATTCGGTTTTAAGACCTGTCACTTCAATTTTCAGTCTTGACAATATGAGAAGTTCTGCACACAGAACAGAAGGCCACACACCTGCCCTGATGAATCTGACCTAGTAAGTCTTATAGAGAGTGATTCAGTGGCTGATACAGATGCCTAAATTTAATGGCATGCAATACAGATATCCGTATGTGGCTAGGTGCCTAAGCTTCCACCAGTCAATGGAGATACAGTCAATAGGGAATGGAGTTAAGAGAGATAATTCACAGTGCTATAAGGTAAACTGCATTGTCTGCTCAGCTGAACTACCCCGGCTCTGCTGACTGAAGTCTTTAGATCTCCAATGACTACCGCAGAAGCTTAGACACCCAGCTGACATGTAGACACCAGAATTTGGATGAATTGAAGGGGGAGTTGGATTCATTCATAATTTCAGTTAAAACCCTTTAGAAATATAAATAATTCATCTATGCTGAATGGATTTGGTGTGTTTAGGAGTCTTGGTTCTCTTCACACCAGTCCATGGCTCTTCCTTCTGTGAAAAGAACGATTGCTTCAGGAGAGCTCGTTGTTTAAGATGTATAAAATCTATTACATTTCCTTCATAACCTGAGCTAGGAGCTTGGGTTAAACTAGTCCTTCTTCATACAGAGGGGGACTGTGCCCTGGCCTCAGGAAGCCCAATTAGTAGTTGACGATCAAGTGAGTTCCTAAGGTTGCATGTAAGCCTGTTTTTTCTGACCTTTTAGAATATTTTTTGAGTAGTGGATACTGCCTCTCTGAACGGAGATACGCTATGGCTATGTTTGCATAAACAGCTTGCAGTTTCCAGATGTATTGGAGTAACTGTCTGAAACTCTAAAATTTAATTTCTAAAACATTAAAACTGGAGTCCTGGCATTGACATCTATCTCTGAGGGGACATGGGTGCAGCACACAGGACTGGAGTGCTAATTTGTGAGGCCATTTGAATAGAGAACATGGTCAAGACCCACGGCTCAGACTGCAGCTCCTCCTCACTGTGCAGTGTTCATACATACGATGCTCAGCCTTTGAAGCCAAGCTTGTGTAAACAAACTAATTCACCAGCACATGATAAGGCCCATCATCACGTACATGAGAACTGAAAACAATCTTGAGCACATCCACGAGGACATAGCCTATCTGATTTTGATTATTCAACCAAAAAATAAACACAAAGCGGCACCAGCATGCGTTTCTCCCTGAGTACGAATTAAAGGAGCAGTTTAGCTCGTTGTGCTCTGCCCCATCGCACAGGGCGGGGGTTCTGAACACCCCATCCTTCTTTAGCAGCCAAAGACCAAGAGAGACGGGCTTTATGTAATTTGGCTGTCCTACATTTATCTCTACCTGGCAACGACTTTGTCGTGCTGGCTGCGTGCTGCACGTTCTGTACCTCATCCCCAGCACTGCTCTCTCCACATTTAGAGCTGAGAACATAACGATGTCAGATCTTCTGCTCAAGACCTAGCTGAAGGGAACTAATGTAATCTCATCCCTTTCCCCCAAACCACAAAGAATCATCTCAGCTTTTGACTCAGGCTCCATGTCCTCATCTGCAAATCCCAGCACAATTTATCTTTCTTTTCTCATCTCTTGACAATCAGTTGTTGACACCGATTTGATGAGCAGGAAGATATGGGAGAAAATCTGAGATGCGGGGAGGTGAAGTGACTTGCCAGAGGCATTAAGGCAGCTCACTGAACTTCAGACTTAGGCTAAAATCTCCAGGGTCTCAGCAAAATGCTCACATCGCTAAGCCATACCAAATTCCTGCAAGTCTCATTCCAGACCTCCCACCAGACCTCTGTGCATCTCATCCCGGCCTCTTGTCCCCTCTTCTCAATGCTCCACATGGTTGCCGATGGCCTCCTCACCCTCGCTTCATGCCTTGCCAATATATTGTTGCTACCTTTCTCCACCTGCCTTTCCAAAAGCTTCCTTCTCTACCAGGCGGGCAGGAATGGCTCCATGCCATCTTTCCATGTCAGTCTCATATTGTTGCAATTGTACAACACACTCAGATTTCTGTTTGAATAGCAAACCGTTACTCAGCTTCCACTGTGAATAGTGGCTGCCTGGGGCAGGCGTCCTCACAGAAAAGATCTTTGCTTTCTGTCTTTCTAAAAATAAATAATCAAAGAAAGACAAAAGTGAAAAGCTCATAGTGCCCCAACAAAATGTTTGCATCTTCATCAAAGACTTCCAAATATCTAACTCGAGATAGAGTGGTAGGGGTAGGAAATTCGCAGATCAAAGGTTTTGAAAATATGAAGTTCTGTTTGTGTGATGCAGACCAGAGCTGTTTGCTCGTCTCAGAAGTAGCGAACAGGCCAACACACTCCTGCCAATACAGCCTTACCAGCCCCTTTGAAAGCTGAATGCCACTGCTGATTGTTGCAAGTCGAGCTAAAGCAGAGAATCTTTTAATTGAAATGAAACTTGCAGACCATTTTGCCCACTTTCATAAAGCAGCTGGAGATACTTAGGCACCACTTTGGAGAGAGATTTTGAGGCAGAGGTTCCGTATTTGCACCCCGTGTCCCTTAGCTTGAGGTTGTCAGACTAGTCCCGGGGTGGCAGCACGGAGCTCGGGCCACCGCTGCAGGAGGGACTGGTGGAAAACCTGAGGGTGGGTGTCAGCTGGGAGCCTTGGCGGCTTGTTTGGTGGAGCCGAGTGGGAAATAGCTTTCAGATACCCTGGAAGGAGGAAACGTCAGACTGAACCTTAGGTCATCATTGCTGCTTTTCTACAGCACCCTGTCAGTCTTAATAATACCAGCACGGATTAGATTAAATTTGTAAGACATAAAATAATACACCTAAGCAGGGATTGTGAACTGAAAACGGAACTGGATAATTATGATATTTACAACAGTTTTCCAGTAATATAAACATCTGACTACATCTTTAAGGGCAAGGAGGATATTTTTAAATAAACATGCTTCCTTCCTGCTAGTAATAGATTGCAATAGCAACTGGCAGAGGGATTCATCTGTTATTTTAGTTGTTTTCATGGTTTCACAGGTTTTAGCTCTAACAAAAATATTTAAAAGAAGGGAGTACGTCCTATTGCAGGGGAAATGTGAAAGGGTTTCTTTGTATTATTCTATTCTATCCTATCATACATTTATTTTCACAACTTTAGAACATTTTGAAACATTTCCTTTTGCTGTTCAAGTTTTCTGTGGTTGATCTCCCTTCCTCCTCCTGCATGGCTATTTTTTGTGTACGTAACTTAAATATAGCCCCTGCAGAAATCTTGGAAGTTACAATGAAAAAGAATATATTTTCTCCTTAGCAATATTCTAGCTGGTTTTTTTCTTTCAATAGAGCTAAATCTGTAGATAAGTTGAGACAAATTTATATTATTTTGAGTTGGATTCAGCAGGACTATTAGAAAAAAAAGGTAAAAGAAAAAACTGTTCTTGAGCCTATGTCACTGAAACGTACTATGCATCTCAGAAGATCTCAGACACAAAAGCCATTGCACTGTGTTAGCACTTACAAGGGAAGGAAAAGCAAGAACACCATCATTGCACCTACACAGATTTAGTGTGTGCCCACTTAGGTTGCCTGTTGAATACTATGTGCAGTCCTGGTCCTCACCTTAAAGGAAATACAGTGGAAAACATTCAGAGAAGAGCCACGGAGATGACCAAAACTATGGAACAGTTTCCATACTTTGCCTCTTCAGGCTGGAAGAGTGAGAGCTGAGAGAGGATATGGTACATGTCTATAAAACCACAAGTAGTGTAAAGAAGACCGAGAGGGACTGATTGCTCCCTTTTTTTTCCAACACAAGAATGAAAGGGTGCCAAATAAAGCTAGCAGGTTCAACATGAACGAAACCAGATGGCTCTTCATAAAGTGTATAGTTAAGCTGTGGGGTTCCCTGCAGGAAGATGCTGCCCATGGTGGTTACATGGCCATACAGGGAGCTCCTGAGCATAAACTGTTGATGGCTGAGAGAGCACTCCAGGGAAGCGCATGCTTGTGCTAGTCTTATTCATTCCCTCAGACTTCTCTTTCTGGCCGCAGTTAGAGGCAGCATAGTTTGGTCTGGCCCTGCATTGCTGTTCTTATTTTCATAATTGCTTCCTGATAAAACTGAGTCCCCCTCTTTGCCCCAGCTACATGCCCACACTCAGGTAGGAATAGGGCTGTTATTGTAGATACGTCTGTCTCTAAGGAGGTGCTGATGTCAATGATTTACTGAAATACACAAAGCAAATCTAATCAGCAAACTGCTTTGGCATTAAGAACAGGAAAAAGATGATAAGAGTGTCAAGAATGAAGGAGCAATTCAGTTATTTTAGGGCCTTGCAACAACTGGCATTGCAACAATGCAGCCTATGAAACTAATTTTTAGAAGAAAAAGTGGTTTTCAGCGTGCAGTTACAGCCATTGCAATACAGGACTGTTGTCGTGTCTAATCCAGCCTGGCAGAAATATGTGCTTGACCAATGTTAACATTAAGAAGGCTGAGACTCACTCCTCATCCGAATCACAAAGGTGCAGACTTCCCCTTGGAGACATACTTCCCACACAGAGCCTATAAATAGCCCTTTGGAAAATATTTTGCTGTATTTAGCGTTTTATTAAAAACATTGTGTAAAATGAATTCTCCTTTACTCTGTGCTGTTCATCTGCATGTAATACGAATAGTAATTGATTTCCTGATGGTGCATGAACTGCTAATGTAAAACCTCTGCAGAAGACTTAAAGGTAAAATGTATTTTCCCGGCAGAAAGCCTGTATAATCTGGTTTTATACAGGAACATCTTAAAGGAACCAGAGAGGACTGCTGTTCCCACATCCCAGTTACTTCTCCAACCTGTGCAAGGAGGTAGGCACCAGCGCAGCCTCCCCATGCCTTCTGCAAAGGTGGCGGCATCAGCCAGGCACTGGTGACAGTTTAAACACGCTGCTTCCCCTTCTAGTGGCATGGAAAGGGAGAACATCAGCTGCCACACTGGGCTCATGTCTGTGTGCAATTGGTGCAACCATGTCAGGATCAGGCCCCATGGGCTGAAACAACTCACTGCCTTCTCTGCAAATGCAGCTGAGGGCAAATATTGCCTTCAGCATCTGCTGATGCTGGAATACTGCAATTACTTCTGAAATCTAACCTAATTACAGTTGCTGAGGAATTTTTCTCCATCCTTTCTAGCTCATTTACAGTTCTCCCACATTCTCCTTTATGTCTCCTTCCTTTGAGTCAATATTTACCTTTTTAACACTTTCTTTTCTATGCTTCCTTCCTTCCTGCAATGCTCTGTGCAAGCAGAATAGCACAGCCTCTGCTAGCAGCTGCATCTGAGTGCTGCTGGCCCTAATGATGGAGGCCAAATACACCTTCCAAGTTTTTACAGCCAAAGCTCTGACTTTGCAAAAGCAACATAACACCTCACCTGATTCTACATTAGTGCAATGGTTTTCAAGGGTTTTGTTTGTGTTTCAACGCTCTCCTGGGGTGCTCACAATGAAATCAGAACAGCATTTGCATGAATATCAAGGAGAGGAGCTGACAGCCACAAAAAGGAAGAGAAGTTCACGAAGCAGCCCATTTTCATTGACAACATAGAAAGGAAATAATTTAGCTCAAAGGAAACATTTTTTCTGAACTTTTTTTTTTAATTGTGTGACTATGCTCAAACTAAGAGCTTAAAACAGCAAAGTAAGTTGTTTTTAAATGCAAGACTTAACTCAGTAGGGTTTGGGTTTTTTTTTTATTTTTACCAGGAATTTAATGTCTGTTTGGACAGGAGTGAGCACATTGCAGAACACTCCTGGTGCCTCATTGACATCTAGTGCCTACTGCGCTGCCATTTAGGCAACACCAGTCAAAACACTGAAAGAGACAATGAAGTGATGAACCAGATTTGGATTTTTTATTTTTTTTTTAAAGTCAAGATAAATGTCTTTTTAAAACATAAAAATAAGGTACTGGAAGAGGAGGAAGAGGAAGAGGAAGAGAAGAGAAAAGAAGAGAAGAGAAGAGAAGAGAAGAGAAGAGAAGAGAAGAGAAGAGAAGAGAAGAGAAGAGAAGAGAAGAGAAGAGAAGAGAAGAGAAGAGAAGAGAAGAGAAGAGAAGAGAAGAGAAGAGAAGAGAAGAGAAGAGAAGAGAAGAGAAGAGAAGAGAAGAGAAAAGAAGAGGAAATTCTGTGTTCTGGATTTGTTCAGAAGGTCAGAATCTATGGTCCTAATTGTTTTTGTCTCATATGTAGGAGCTGCATAGGCAAAAACAATGAGAAAAATCTGAGCACATATGCTACAAACATCCTGGAATGAAATCTTCTGAGTTGGTCTTTTGAAGTCAAGCAACTAAATTCAGACTTACACAATGCCCTGATATTGATAGTTGCTTACTGCTTTGAAAATCATAGATAGTAGAGCTGTATATGTAAAGGCAGATCCTTATACCCCCAAGTTTGAAGATTTTTCATATTTTTTTCTGTTATTTACTTAACTTTCCCATTTAAATTTTCCGTATTTTTGTTAACAGATGAGTAATAATAACATAATGAGCTTAATGTAGGTGCAAGAGTAGAGTGTTGCATAGAATGAAAGCAAGCTGAGAAGAATTTGGAAGAGTGAGCATGTGGTGGTAGGTAGGGTAACTCCAAGACTGTGAGCAAGAACAGTACTCAGGAAAAAAGAGAGGAGGCAGCAACTAGCAAAGAATTTGGAAAACTGAAGTCTTGAAAGGAAGGATGAATTCCAAGCCTAACCCAGCTCCTGCTGAAGTCAGCAGAGGGGAATCAGGCTGCCTGTTGTAAGGAGAGAGGCAATGGTTTGCTACACCTTCATGCTGCTCGTCAAGGGCTTCTGGAAGAGGTAGGAAGTCGCTATGAAACCTGCCAGGAATTAAAACATTTGTACAGATTCATAGGGTTTGTGTCTTGCCAAAAAAATGCTACTGCAATCCAACATTAATGCAGTTGGTTTTCTTAGACAAGGTAAAGCCGACAATGCCGAGTTTGCATTCAGATTTCTCCCAGCCATTCTTAATTCAATTGTGGCACTACAACCCTTTATTATCTCCTGTTTCACTAGGACTTCCAGAGAAAAATAGCAGATCCTTTACTCCTGGATTTGAGTCTGAACTTCACTTTCTTGAACAGCTCTCAAAGCTGAACACGCTCCATCAGCCTGTTTCCAGACCAGAGCCTTTCTGCCAGGTACAGCCACACCATTATTCCTTATTCATATTAACCAGCACAGTCCTGCTGAAACCAGACTTTGCCATGAGATATATTTCCATCCTGCTGCGAGTGAACAAAAGGTCTTGTATGGGCCAAGGGATGCACTGGCACAAAGGCCACCGTCAACCAGCAGATGAGTGGATCATCTTTTTCCCATATAAGAAGGAATCGTCTCCACAGCCTTGAGCTCTGGCTTACCATGCTGACACATATGCATACAGTGCATTCTGTGGCAATGAGTGCATACGTACAGCTCACGCTGCAGAGCTGTCTTGCTTCCCAGGAAGGCTGTAAATGCTCAGCCACAAGATTGCCAGGCACAAAGCTTTAGGGCTTTCTGCACCCTCAGCAGCAATTTCAGCCCTTCCAGGCATTAAAATCTATCCAGCATTCAGTCACTAATTTTTCAATGCATGCCTTCTTCCTCCCCACTCTGTGCATTAACCACTTAAAACCTGCAACCCCTTTTTTGAATAAGCTGGGAAAGTCAAACCCTCAGGTAGGTTGTATACATGACTAAGTTCTTCCATGAAAACCCTGGCAATGGATAGATTTTTGCTTCAAAATAGATCAGACAAAGGCAAGTCCAGCAAGTTGGTTTTTCTCCTGTCAGAACTGTACAGAAAACCAGGGAGTTTGGTTTCCTAGATGAAGGGATCCTGAAGACCCATCAGACATCCTACCCCAGTGCTTGGGGCAGCACCAGTAGGATGCATCTGAAGTCTGTTTCACTGTGGCATCTCTCTGCCTTTCCCTGATTCGGAGGCTGTGCTGCTGGTTGATAAGTATGCACTGCCTCTCTCTCCCTCAGGAAGCTGTAAACCGCAGAACGAAAAATAATGCTGATTCTCTGAAGACTATTCCTCTGCAGAAATTTCTGCCAAAACTGGTTACAGAAGCGTGTTACCCAAAGATGGAGCTCCCCACACCTGCCCTTGTGCTCCCCTGCTCACCTCCCCCAGCCAGCCCAGCTGGAAAGCAGTGCCCAGCTCCCAGCAGCCACAACTGGTGCAACTCCTTTGACTAACAGGAGCCACTGGATTTATTTGCCATGTATTTGCCCCTTCTCAGTATGGAAGGTAGAGAGACAATTGGCCCGAAGGTCTGTCCTGCCCCTGAATTAATATTAATCAAACTAATCCTTGCCAATCTCTTTTTTACTTACTTGTAAACTTAAGAGAATGGTTTCAGATTCAGTGCAATTTGGTCAGCTTTTTGAGGGTCCTTTTTGAGGGTCCTTTATTCTTTTCTATTGTGCTCCTCCTTCCCACAGTGCCAACCCTCCCCACCCCCCCCGACTTTTCCACCACTGTTGCTATTTATGTTGATTAGAGGACGATTATTTGGGGGACCCCTTTTTACTTCTACACAAACACTAATCCAAATGTAGGCTTCACACTTCAATTAAGGGCTGCAAATTGCATCTTATTTCCCCACAACACGTACTTGTGTCTGTCAAAGGTTAAGAGCATCGATATTGCTCGGGTAATGCCGGTGCTTCCAGGCTGTGGTGGCCAGGCTCTGGCTCTGGAGCCAAGTGATGTCCTTTGCACATCACATCACATCATGTGGTGGTGCCACCACATAATCTGAATCCCTGGCAGCAGGAGAAAGCAAGCTAGCAGATTTAAACCCAGTATGTCTGGGCTGAACTTGCACCCAGCGCCACACCCCTCCCATGGGCTTGCCACAATGGAACAGTGGGGTCCCAGGGGAGCTGCTGTCCTCTCCCACTCTTCCTCTTGGCCTTCCACCCTGGGAGACACCTAGCTTGTGGTTCACAGCCCACTGAAAACCCTGCTGTGTCATTTCTGGGCCACAAAGGTTGGCCAGCCTATTCTAGTCGAAACAAAAGGGATTGCAGCTTTGGATCACAGGCTCCTGGTGTCTGAAAAGTTGCTTACTAATATGTCAAGATTATAAAACAATTTAATTTTTTAAAACTGAACGCTGGGCTCCTTCCCTAAAGTTCTTGCATGTGGCATCTGGTGTAATCCCTTGGTTAATTTCCAAACCAAAGGCAGCATTGACAGCATTTGGTTATTTTCCATGTCTCACCCGGGCGAGAGAAAGGCCGCGTGTTTTGAATGTGGTATTTCACAACGGGACTCAGGTATGCGCTAGGAAAGCCTGCCTCACCCTCAGCCAATCTACCCTTTGTTGCCCTCATTAAAGTTTACACTGGTAACCTAGGGAATGAATTAAGAAACAAACCTTAACCAGTCTCACTTCTTCACTTGTGCAATGGAGTCCTTAAAAATTCACAGGGAAAAGGTTAAAACACGGTAGAGATGTAATTTTGTACATGCACCCCTGTGTCTTTCTGATTGCCTTTCTCAGTGTGGTATTTTCCTCAAGGTACTTGGCTTCCCAGCTTTTGAAGGCATAGGGTTGGGGGTGGGGGGTGGGGGGGGGGGGGAGGCAGGGTTTTGGTAGGTTTTCAAAAGGACAGGAATATCAAATCATGTGGTATATGTAATCATGGGAAGCTCCTTTTCTCTAACCTTACAAGGCTTGAAGATTTTATGTTATACTTCGTTGTGCAACACAAGAAAAATACCTCAGGAACAGAAATGTCTTTTATTCCACTCCCCATGTATCTGATGCTTTATTCCCTCAGGCACTGCTTGTTTGCCAAAGGATTGTTTAACCACTGTTTGACAATTTCCAAATGGGAAAAAATGCTGGGTTTCATCCAAAGGAAGGGAGGAGCTTTTCAAAGTTTTGTATTTAATCTTGGTTAAAAGTAAACAACTTTACCCTTTCAACATTAGTCATGCCTGTTGTATAAAGTACGGTATGAAAGTGCCCAGCAAAAGAGCGCAATGTTTTTCCATACTTTGTAATTATTAACACTTGCATTTGGGATTGAATTGGATTGAATAACTGGCTGGATGTGGTATATGGGGTAACCCAGGCATCACGGTGGGGTAACGGGGTGAGCTGGGCTGTGGGAGCGGTGGGAGAAGTGGCGTGGCTCCTCGCTGGAACCGGGTAGCTGGAGCAGCCTCCAGCCCCGGTGCCCACACACGCACAGCCCGTGGGGGCAGCAAGGTCTCTGCTGGCTGGGATTTTGCAAGGATTACCATCTCTTTAAAAAGGAGGCAGAACGGACCGGGGGAGATGGGGAAACAGCCCCCAGCCCACCGTACCAACTCTGCTGGCACAGGTATGGCAGTGCAGCCAGGCCCTTCTGGTGGGGACAGAGCTCGCACCAGGTAAAGCAGCTTTGCCCTCCCCAGCAAATCCCTTCTCCGAACAAAAAAGTGCAACTCTTCTAAAAAGCAAAGACTGTATCCCGGAAGAAGGCCCCTTCTGCGGGTGGAAGAGGTGCCTGCTCCAGGCGTTTCTTTGGCACAGCAGCGGGGAGAGGGGGCTTTGTCCGGGTGGACGCAGCAGGGCCAGCAAAGCGGCGGGTGCAGAGGCGGGGGGCGTCGGCGGATGGGGGGCGACAGCCGGCAGGGCAATAGCCGAGGGAGGCTGGGGGATGCCAGGGCTGCGGCCACCGGAGCCCGCGCTCCCCGGCTGTTTCTGCACCCCCTGTGAGAGAAGGGGCAACCCCAAACCCCGCTCCTGCCGCCGTCTCAAGTCGCAGGAATGCCCGGCGAGGCTCCGAATCAGCGGCTCCTCCCCGGCTCCAGCACGCTGCCTTATCTCTCGCTGGCCACTTTGCAGGAGGAGTATTAGGAAAAAAAAAAAAAAAAAAAAAAAAAAAAAAAAGCAAAGTGGGGAATAAAAAGAATGACCTACTTTGCAACAAGGGAAAAAAAAAAAAGAGCTCTCTGTCAAGGTTTTGCTCTAATTGCCGGTGCGGCGTTGCATAACCGAATCGGGAGCTCCTGCCCCTGCCCGGGGACGCCGGGAACCTGCCCCGGGGCGGTGCGGTGCGGTGCCCCGCTCCGGCTGGGAACCCGCGGCCACCGCCGCTGCCGGGGGAGCGGGCACGGCCAGGGCGCTGGGTCACCCCGCGGGCCGGGGACCGGCCAGGGGGCGTCCGCAGCCCACCGGCCGAGCGACCCGGGGCCGAGCCGGGAGCCGGCGGCCGGGACCCTGGGCGCAGCCCGGCGCGGCGGGGTCGGTGGCACGGCGGGGTCGGTGGCACGGCGGGGTCGGTGGCACGGCGGCTGGCTGGTGTGGCCGGGGCTCCCGGGGTCAGGCCATAGGGGCGGCCGCCGGCGCAGCGCGGGGATGTCGCTATAGACATATGTACGCGCGGGCACGCCGGGGTTTGCTCGAGGCGTTGTGAAACCATCCTTGAAGCGGGGCTGCCTTTTTGGTTGAGGATTTTGTTGGCTTTTTTTTTTTTTTTTCCCTGCTTCCCCTTTCGTTCTCTTTCCAGCTTCTCCTTTTCTTGGATCCTCGCCTGTCTCCTCCCACAGAACGAGAGAGAGAGAGAGGAAAAAAAAGGTCACGTATGTTTGGAAAAATATGTAGGTCAGTGGAACATTCCCTGCACTTGTGCACAGGGAGCCGGGGCGGGAGAGCTCCTCCGCAGCCCTCTCGCTACCCACCGCCCCAGCCCGGCCCTCCCGGAGCCCACCGCGGGGAGGGGGGCGGCGAGCGCCGGGTTCCCTTTCCCCGTCCCTGACCCATTTTGCGCACCGACCCCGGGTTTGGGCTCACCTACACCCGCCCCCCCCCCCCCCCCCCCCAGCCCGCCGCTCCCTGCCGGGGAAGGCGAGCGAGCGGCAGGGGAAGGCGGCGCGGGAGACCGGGGCCGCCGACAGCCGCGGGGCCGCGGCCGCCCATGGGCGCGGGGTGCGGGGCGCGCCCCCCCAGCGCCGCCGGCTGAGAGCGCGGGGCGGCGGCCCGGCGGCGGGGCAGGCGAGGGGAGGCGGCGGCGGGCGGCGATGAAGGGCCGGCGGAGAGGATGCCCCCGCCTCACCCGCCGGGCTTCAACTTCGCGGAGAACTATCGGCCCCGCAGCCCCCGCGCCCGCCCTGCCTCTCCCGGCCGCGCGTCCAACTTAATGCCCCAGCGGGAGCCCCAGCCAGCAGCCCCCCCGGCCCCCGGCCTCCTCCCCCCCCCGCAGCAGCCCGGGCTCCCGGCGGCCTCCCGCTGCCGGCGGAGCCCCTGGCCCCGGCGCGCGTGGGTCCCGCGGCGCCCGGGGCGGCGGCAGCGCGGCATGCGGCGGCCCCGCGCACCATGAGACACGGCGGCACCGGCACCGGCGGCAGGCAGGAGGCGGGCAGCGTCCCCGGCTCCTCGTCGGCGAGGAAGAGTTTGCCGGCTCCCGAGGCCGGCCTCCTGCGCGGCTGGAGCAGCGGCGGCCGCTGCCGCAGCGGCACCGGCAGGCACCGGAAAAGCGGCGGCATCCAGCCCGGCGGCACCGGCACCGCCGGCGGCTCCCGCGCCCAGGTGGCCACCGCGGACAGCAGCAGCGGCGGCGGCGGCGGCGGCTGGGGCTTCCCCGCCGCGCTCCCGCAGCACCGGCACCCCAGGTAACGCGCGGCCCTGCGGCCCTGGCCCTTCCCCCGCCCCGCGGGGCGCCCATCCGCGACACCCGCACGGGGGGGCGCCCGCCGCGGCACCCAGGCGGGACGCCCGCCCACGCGTGACCCCCCGCGGCGGCCATCGGGGTCAGGTCCCCTCCGTCCCACGCACCGCGGGGATGGGGACGTGCCGGGCGGAGCGCGGTAGCATCGCCGATGCCACGGGAAAGTTTCCGTGGGGAACGCGCCGTGCGTGTGCGGCGTGTCCGTCCCGAGCCGGGCTGGCGGGGGCCGGCCGGGCTGGCCCCTCCCTTCGGAAAAATAAGTTGCCCCCCAACCTCTCCCCCTGCCCATCTCATTTCGGTGCGGTTGGCAGTCTCCTGGCACTGGGGCTTCATTTAGGTGAGGCTGGAACACAGGGTCTGCGACATGACCGGGCAGCGCTTGGTCAAGGAAAACTTCCAGTAAAACCAGTGGTTTTTTTGTTGGAATGGGCAAAGGCTGCCGGTGGGAGCAGAGGCTGTGTCGTGTGCCGGGAGAGCCCCGCTGCCGCAGCAGCCCTGCGCCGGGCTCCCGCGTGTTTCCCTGCAGGGCGCAGAACGGAGGGACACGTTAAATCCACGGGTGAGTGGCAACACGGGGTTCTTGCGCAGAGTTGTGCAGCGATGGTTTCCTCTGCGGCCACTAGCCTGGCTCGTCAATTAACAAGCACGCTCACCCAGAAACTTTCCTCTGTACTCCTTAACTGTCTACAGGATGGCAGTTTACTTTCACTCAAGTGACTCAGAAATAATTAGCGGTTATGAGCATTACAGCCAGCAGAGGAACTTGCATCTTTTCACGGTGCTACATCTCCAGGAGGGCTGTAGGGCTGTCTCCGACGGGCACGGCTAACCTGAGCGTTCAGCTCAACAAGTGGCCACCTCCTCAAGTAGAAAATTCTCTCTCTCTTACCCCAGCGTGAAATGTGAATTTGTTTCCCACCGTGGGCTTGGTTTGGTTGATGATACTAAATAATTAGTGTTCACAGTTTCCAGACCTAGCCAGCTCATCCGCTGATCCGCATCTGATTCCCAGAGCTGTCAGCTGGTGGAGGGCCCAATCCTGCATGCATTTCTGTAGATGAGTACGGACACGGGGAGTTGCTCTGCAGGGATGGCCTGGAAACAGGAGTACTTGTAATTGCCAAGCTGTGCACTGGCTCACTAAACGTGTGAAAATGAAAGTTTTCCAGAACCAGGTATCTGACACCGGGGTGATTCCCCAAGCTGGCAGCACTTCGGTGCTTTGCTTCTGAAGCCTGGAGACAGCAGGCTTGCCTAAAATTGCTTTCCCTCCTGAATAAAGGTGATGCCCTGCATGTGTGCGGGATTGAACCCACAGACTGTGTTTTGCAGAACTGAGATTATTGCCCAATTTTCTAGCCCAGAGCACCTGGGAGCGCTTGAAGGACTTGTTACTTTGTCATAGGCAGCAATGTTGTCTACAGTTAAAATTATCTAGTGCTTTCCGGTACAATGCTCTTTTTTCAGGTGCTTATGCATTTGCTGAGCTTAAACCTGAGCTGTTATTTTCCAGGTTGAGCGTTTGCTGAAGACAGACTTTCTTTGGGAAGTTTCGGATGAAATGGTTCAGCTATTTCTGAGAATGTGGTTAGAGGGAAATGTATTCTTTGGCCCCATATCTGACAAAGATGGTTTAGGTATACATCATCCTGCATTAGGAGATCTTGATTTTTCTTTTTCTGTGAGTCTGCATTTTTGGCTGGGTTGAGAAACACTTTCGTTGAGACTGTTGAATTCTTGTGGCTTCGTGTTTTGGAGCAGGAAAAAGATACCTGGCTTGGGATCAATCTTGTGATGGGGGTGTGCCTTATGTTGAGCCTATGAAAAGCTTCCAGAATTTGGTCTCGGTTATCATTTTGTCACAATGCTCAGGTTGTGCACTCTCGGTGGAGGGATGTTGAGGGCTTGGCCACTGCACTCAGTCGCTGAAGACGCTCTCAGCACAGAGCAATGCTGAACACTCTAGCGCTGTTAGGAGCTGAACAACTGCTCATCGTTCTTGGAAGAATGAGAGCACTCCAGCTGGTGGCTGAAGGGCTGAGTGGACTTTCACCTGCAGTTATTCTTCCCAGATGTTACTGCTACAGTGGGCACCATAAGGAGAGAGCATTGACGACAGTCTCAGCTATGTCCAGTGGCAGGGTGTGCCTGCTGCTGCAGAGACAGGGTGGAGAAGGAGGAGACTGCTTAATTTGCATGCATGGTAACAAGGAATGGTGGGACTGGAATGGAGAAGAAGTATTGGTGATGGAGGCATGGGGAAAGTGAAGAGCAGGGACCTCAAATTAAGTCAAAGAACTTGGTGGTGTCGCAGATGACAAAGCTTGGGAACAACTGTAGGTAGAGGTGGAAACCCCAGACCAAGAGAAGGCATGGTGGCCAGAAGAAGGTGATGAGAGGCTTGTGGTGGACAGGGACAGGAGATCTGAGCCTGGAAAAGCAGTGGTTTCCAGTCTTTCAGTGATTAGGTTATGGCACTACTGCTTTTTCATCTTCCTCCTCAGCAACACCTACTGTGTTCTTCAGTCCCTGCCTCCCCTTCTTCATCCCTCCCCTGGTTCCCTCACAGAAATTGTTGCTGTCTCCTTGTCATGAGGAGCAACTATTGTTGCTCCAGTCATGGACCTTGGGCTTAGAGAGGAGCTATTGCCATGTTGGAGCCCAGGCTCTGGAGTTGCGCTAAGCCCATGTGTTTGCTCTCCTTATCCTGTACCCCACCATCAGGCAGCACCCCAGGGAGCAAGACCTGGCACCAGGGCCAGTCTCAAACCTCCACCGTGGTGTCTGCCCACTTTCTTCTAGCACCAGGTTTGCCATGGGCAGGACATTGACTTTGTATGCCCCACTTAAGTCTCACGCTAGATTTTTACACTGTGGGCCTAAAGGACTCAACCCAGTTGGTGACTGATTTGGTAGGCTAGGGTGGGTTTTCCCTAATTTCCCTAAAAATTTTAAATTTTTAAACTGGAGGAAGAATTTATAGCTCAGTATATTAACAATACATCAAAATAATGAAGCCTCATGGGAAAAAAATGGTATGTAATCATGTAACTGATGCTGTGTCATTAATACATTCATTTAAGGTAGGAAAATTAAGATCAACGACCAATGGTTTCGATTTGTAGCTCTGGTATTCTTTAAGGATAGGATGTTTTGTGCAGCAAGCGTCATGATTTAAATAATCATTACCTGTGTCCGGCCATAAGTTTTGAGTTACTTACATCACTGTACAATTGATGATTGGCAAATATACTGTTGAAAATGACAGTCAAATCTATATTTTATGTGTATTTAGTTGCTTTTCTTTCTTTTTAAGCTGAATTTAAGTGACTTCCATTTGTGTTTATAGTTTTTCTTTCAGGATCTTAGGGCAGGTGCACATGAGTTGCCGATTTTGTAGAGGGATCATTATCTGTATAAAAAAGTAATTTTCTTAGATTTGGCTTGGCTTTCTGCTGATCCTTGATCTTATTAAAACTTGTTCTTGAAAAACTAGGCTGAGGCCATGCAAATATTTGTATTTTAGCTAATTTAATTCAGTCAGAAATCAGCATTGACTGGTAGACTGACTGTATGAGACTGATTACAGAAGTTTGAAGAGAAAACACCATGTAATAGTATTTAAACAGAATGCATAGATGGTGGTGGATTTGTTTATGTAGCGGTGCTTTTGGCATTTCACATATTTTAGGGAAGGTTTAAAGCCATTACTCTTTGTTTTGACCCTGCTATGGGCCACAGAGGATATGTATACCAAGTATATCGCCAGCTGAATTCAGAAATACAAGAGCTGCAGGGCAGAAAAGGCAAGGGGGTGAGAAGGGATGTGGTTCTGTAGGCTCATGCTCTGAGTAAGCAGCTGAGAAACTGCAGACGTGGTTCACTCTCTGCTCCTTGCATTTGTCTTGCGGTGGCTCAGGGATGCTGGCAGATTAGATTCAGGGGTTTTGGGGTACGGCTTTCTTGGCCTTGTACTAATAAATTCGATGTACATTTTGGGGATAGAGGAGTAAGTACTGTTTTTTATGCTTCTTTTCCTATGTCTCTTCCCCCTGAAGGCAAACCATGAAGCACAACTCAGTCCAACCAAAATGTTGTGTGTAATTACACTTTGGTGAAGACGTTTCTTTTCCTTTATCCAAAGACCATAGCAAAGATCAGTGTTTCTTGCATGCTGCCTGCCACGTCTGGGAGGAAAAATCTTATGCACCCCCAACACTAGTTTTAATCTGGCTTCAGTCTGAAAATTCACCTGTGGCTTCAGGAAAAAAACCAACCTCACACAAGTTAGGTCACTAGTGAGCTTGGACTTTTGTCACTAGAAAATAGTATTGCCATATGCTTTACCTGGTACTCTCTCATTACCTGCTTGCTGTTCCTTGTCCTCTCTTTTGCCTGCAAGCTCTCTGAGGCAATGCAATCTCATTCTCCTATGCTTGTGTAGCAGGTAGCATGCCCAGAGCTCCAAGATACTCCAAAAATGACCATGTAAATGGTGGGAACAGGGAGGTTTTCTCATCTTCTCCTGCTTGGGCTCAAATCTGTTTAAAACAGCTGGTCTTTTGCTGGCCTTATTGTGACAGGTGTTTTTCAGCTGTTTCACCAGTGTTCTTAGGGATCTATGCACAAAATAGAAGATTTCTAGCCAAGCGAAATGATGATATGGGAAAAAAATCAAAAGGATGTGTATGTGCGTTTGACATCAGAATCAAAATTTGGAAGTTCATATATGAACCCTATCATTTCAAGACATGCAAGAAGTGCTAGCATGACAGAGCATCATCTTCTGGGACATTTCAACGACCCTTTCTCTTTGAGTATCTTCATGTCGGATTAATGTAATATGCATGTTAGGTTGAAAATTCATAGAAGAAAGTAGATGTATAATCATAGAAATTCATTGCTACAGGTCACTGAGGATGCAGAAGCTTAGATAAAAGCTTCCATGGGCAACTCAGAAAAAAATCAGTGCAATGTGCAGACGTGAGTTTTTCTAAAAAAAAAAGGGGGGGAGCAAATAAAACATTAGGGTTTATTTTAAAAAACATGGAAAACAATAAAAAAAGAATCCCATTATTTCACTGTATAAGCTATGGTGTGCCCACATCTTCAGTGTTGTGTGTTGTTGGTCCCCTCACCTCCAAGGTGTTTAATGGCGTGGGAGGATATTCAGAGGGAGGCAGCAAAGGTGATCAGAGGAACAGAGCAGCTCCTGTCTGAGAAGTGACAAGGCTGATAAAGTGATGCAACAGGAATCTGTAAAATTAAGGAAAGCACGGAGAAGGCAAACTGGGAATGACTTCATATTGACAGCAGCAAAGGGCGTTGGGTGAAGCAAGCAGCTGCGGGAATGGAAACAAAAGAAGGTGGCTCTTCACATGGTATGGTCAGGCTGCCGAGCTCCTGACCACAGGATGTGGATGCTGAGAGGTTACATCAGCTAATGAGGTGACTGGATGAGTTCATGGAAGAGAAATCCATCAAGGGCTATTAAACACAAAACCACTGCTTCTGGCTTAGGAAGTTTTGAGCTGCAAATTCTTGGAAGCTTGGTGAGTATCCTGAGGAAATATCACCGCTGTTTTGCCTTGTTCTTGTGCTCACCCCTCAGGACCGTGGCTGGCCATGGCTGAGAGGGGGTACTGAGCCAGCTGGTCCCCCAGCATTTGCTCTGCAAAATGAAGTGGGCCAGCATCTGGCCCCCCTAGGCTCCTAAGGTCAAGGGGTTCCTGGTGGCCTGCACCTTAACTGCTCACAGCTGGCCACGTTATAGCACACCTGCTGTGGAAAAGAGCTAGTTGGAAGAACGTAGTTGAAGTGCTCCAAAGCACAGCCAGGATATGAGCTAGAACTTCAGCAGTGCTGCAAAAAGCAGGGTACAGTGCTTAAGCTCACTCCCTGGTGTCCTATTATTGAGCTGTGCAGGCATGGCGAGGATAGACAGCCTTATCTTCCTGGGTTCAAGTAGGTTCAGAAAGCAATTACGTTCACGGAAGCAATCCCACCAAGAAGCATTGAATACCAAGATACAATGCCTGGCTGAAGAAGTCTCTGCTGGGAGACTGCAATATTGCTACATGCCTGCCCTGCTCAGGCAGGCTTCCTGAGCCTTTGCTGCTGCCTGGTGTCAAGGAGAGCATCTGGGGCAAGGTGGGCATCTTCCCTGACCTGGTGTCACTGTAGTTACAGCTTTGTCTGTCTGTACAAAAGACCAAGCTTTAACATTCTGAACTGAGAATGTGAGGATGTATTGGAAATTAATTTTCTACAGCTAGCCACTGCACTTAAGCAGTGGTTAAAACAATTATGTTGCGTTGACTGCTGTTTGCTAAAGCAGACAATTTGCTTAATCATCTGAAAGGCAGATGTTAAAGCCCTGGCTTGCGCTTTACCATGGCTGTGCTAAACCAAAGACTGTGTATTGCTGCTGTTCACTTAAGCAACGGTCAGAGCACAATGTCCTCAAATGCAGCTCACACTGACGCTATTTACTCGCTTTTAGGTAAGAACTATTGCTATTAAAACAACAGCAACAGTCCCAAACTCAGCGATGTCTAAGTCCTTCTGGTCATTTCTTAAAATTCCTGGATGCTAACTGATACAGAAATTCCAATGCAGCACTTAATGGAACTCACGACTGCCTATCTGTATATTTTCAGGCTACCTTATGTAATAAAATGGCAGGCCCTGACGCTGCCCGCGCGAGCGAGGTTGCATAAGCAGCCTGAAGGAAACAACTGGAGCTCCAGGAGCCCTCCTGAATCCTGCACGTCTTGTTTGATCTCATTTAACATTATTTAACAAGCGCTATTAACCTCTACCCTCCCCTCCCACCAAGTTATCTCCGCACAGTGATACTCATTTAGTTTCATGCACAAGACCTCACTTTTTAGAGAAGTTATCAAACTCTTCAGTCAATTGAGCAGTCTCATGTCCGGGTGGCTTGGAATTGTTTGTAATCAGCACTCAATCCAGTTAAAAATAAGAATACGTTAAAAACAAAACCTTGAACAGGAAAATACTTGTTTGGCATTCTCAGTTCTAATCTAGTAACCATTCTTAAAGTTCATCACTATGGTTTGTTCTATCTTGGGATAAACAATTTATTATTCAAGCAGCTTTATTATTTTTTTCCCCCTTTAAAAATAGACAATACTGTTCAATCATTGGGAAGAAAACCAGCAAGAGAAAATCATAATCATCTTTAACAGTCTTACAGATGGCAATGAATTTCTTTAAGCATAATTTTATCCCTGCAAACAATAATAATTGAGTTTGATTATTTATTATCATTTTGTCACTGGTGAGCAGACCAGACGGGTTTTTGCTCGATTCACTGTTAGGTGTGTCAAATTTTTAAGCTGGAGAGCAATGTTAATAAGGCAGCTCCCACTTGTAATCTCTAAATCCACAGGTGGATGTAACCGTGCAAAACCTGAGAATTACTGGTTATCTGATTGAGTTGGCAGCTGAACGGATCCAACTCTGAGCGTGTCCTAGACCTATTGGTTTGGGTGGGACGCCTCTCATTAATACGTCATGGAGAATTGGCGTGATATTTCCCATTCTATAGCTAAGAATGACATGCTTGCAAAATCTTGTCATTAATAAATTATTATTACTGCGTGCAACGTGATCAGCTGGAGAGGGGGTATTTTTCTTCTGTTCCTAATTCTCATGCAAAAATATCTGCCTTGGTGTTTTTGTTGGCAATTCTACAGATTTTACTTGTGGTATTTTGTCTGTTCCTGGTTTTGACATCTAAAACAGTAAAAGGTTTTAAATTGGAGGCTGTGCATTAGACATACCCACATTCCAGTTACACTTCCAGTGAGAGTTCCTTTAATTTATGATTTATAAAGGGGGAAACAGCTATATGATTTCTACATGGACCATTAAGACCACTACTTACTTAGGCAGAATCTTCATCCTGTTCATCAGATGAGCATCAATTTTTTTTAATTTGCTTTATCTTTGGTTACCAAGCTGAGAAGAGTATTTTATTCTCCAATCTACTTATCTTCTGCTTCCTTTTCAATATATTAATACAATATTTGGGAAAGATACATTCACACAAACAGCCTAATCAAACAATAGTTCTGTGAACCAGATGGGTGCATTTCCAACAATTTCAGCAAGAGCCATACTGATAAAAAGTAAATAGGTCACTCATGTTCACTTTCATATTTATATTTTTTATAAGGAGGACTGAAGAATCTTGCTTGCTTTCTAGTCTGTCACTGAAGTCAATGGAAACTTTGCTGGAATAATTCTGGACCTTTAATTTGATTGTTTGCAAGGTGGCACGAGTCAGTTTTTTCATCTTTTTCCTTTCTTTCCAGTACAAAGGACCTTGTAGTCAGCTGATGTAACTCAGTTGGTTGTAGCAATTACATTTATACTGCCTGACCCCTAATATCTGTATTTCTTCAAAAATGTATCATCTTTTTCAACAACAGAATTTCTTGCTATATCTTGCCATTATTCAAGTATAAGAAATACAACTGCGTTTGGTGCCTATACTGCTTTCCTCATTAAGGCAAAACTCCCACTGCAATCAAGGAGAGTTTGGCTAGCAAGGAATTACTGACTTGAGCTTCTGAAAGGTCTAAACTTTCTCTGTCACTTTTGGGGTTTGAGGTTATTTTTGAGCTTTGTTTGTTTAAAATTTTATTTTATTTTTTATCTCACCTTGTATTTTAACTGTTCCTTGTCCTTTTTTTATAGTTGTATTTTTGAATCTTTAGCTTCCTTATTAGGATCTTTTTTATTTTTATTTCAGTGAAGCCTTAGGACCTTTGACTTCCCACCTTCCCTTCTCCTCCTTTCTTCTCTGCTCTCACTGTCTCGCTCTCTCTTTCAGTTATCCTTCTGTTACCCTAACTGTCACTGAATACAGCACTGTAAAAAGTTGATATACATCATGCATGTTTCCAGGAATTCAATTTAGCTTGTTTAGACCCCTTCTATGTACAGGTGCCTGTATTCAGGTACTTGCCTTAGGGCAAAGCAGCAGTTTATAAGATTGGTGATATAGACAGAGATTTATTTGCACAATATTTATCTCTGTAATCTTTCCTCCTCTTCTGGGTAGGACCTTAGAAGTTCCTCTGCAGTATTTATGCAGGGTTTCAGCAGTAAATTGAGTTTTGGACTGATAAAATAAATATTTGGCGTAGTATTGCAGTCAGAAAAAAAAAAGGATTTTGAAGTCTGTTTAAAAGGGGTTTTATTGAGAACGACAAAACTGGAAATCTCCAAAGAAATGGGTTTTATTCATAATTCTTCTATGAAATGTTACGAGCTTAAACCACATATATGATGCTTCTTGTGCATCACTTCTCTGATCCATAAACTAGGGCAGCTTTACAGAGTACTGTAGTCCATGGTCAACTCTGGGTGCCATTCGTAGCCAGGTATCTGAGGGGGGCATGAAGCGGGGGGCTCTGGGGTACTAAATATACCATTGGCAGGAAGAGGAGCCACAGCAAAGGCTTTTCTGGGCATTGATCCATCTTGCTGGTTAGGATGCATTGGGCAGTACCTTGTCATTGCAGGTACCTTGTTTCTAGCTGTGTGACACCCGGTGGTGTTGGAGCTTTCCCTGAATGTCCTGGCTCCACTGGTGATATGCAAATGGCTCAGTTCCCCCCTGCTACCTCTTAATTATTTGCATTTTTCAGATGGAAAGCATTTTGGAAGTGCCAAGTCTTGTTATTTTCTTGCAACTTTGACTGAAATTCGAGTTCTTTTGCAGAAGGCCTAATTTGGGCTTGTGAAATAAATGGTAGGTATATGGCTTCTTAATGCATAGTGTAGCATTTCAAACTAATGTCATCAGCTTACTGTTTCTTAGCACCTGGATCCCTGCAGACATACTTCTTAAAGTAAAAGGCATAATGCTAAACTTGCTTCTTCTCCCTTAAATAAGCAAACACATTTTCTCTTATTGTAATGGTTACAAATAATTTTTCATGGTGTCCAATTGCCTGTTACTCTGGCAAACCTATAATATATCAAAAGCTACAGGCTATATATAGAGAGTAATTCCAGTTTAAAAGGCATTTCTTCTTCTTTAATGCAATTTCTGTTTGATTTTCTCAAAACTCTCCTCTTCCAAAGAACAATTCAAACCACATCTGAACAATAGATTTATTGTTGCTGACTGAATGAGAAATTTGATGAAGATAGCTTTTTGATTTCCATTAAAAACAGATTATTTTTCACAGGACTGAAAGATATAAGTTCAGTTTTTAACTTTGAATTTCACATTTCATTTGCCCAATCTGTAATAGATATATTTTCAAAGTTCTAACTAGCATTAGACTTGGCATATTTCTCTGCGTATTTTTTCTCAGTGTGAAACTATTAGAGGGTCATTGCGCTGGTTAATGAAAGAGGGCTGACATTCTTTGTAAGTCGTGAGTATTTAAATATTCTTCTATGCAAATTTTGCCTTTTCATGAAAAAAAACTTTAAAGAGACATCTTAAAAATATTTCTGTAGACGTGTTGAAAAACGCAGGTTACGCTCATTCAAAATCTAGATATCCAGTGGTGGGAGGTGATGACACATTTCAAATTTGCTACTGTATAATTAAGAGGGGATTCCATGTAGGATATGTAAGCATAAAAATTGGGTATGGCTCTTCACAATGCTGCTAGTTTTGCAGCTGAATTCCTCAGTACTTTCCATAGAGTGTATAATCAGTTACGCTTGTGCTGATTTAATCAATTATTCTTGTGCACAAACAAACAAACACAAACAAAACCCAGCTAATTTCAGACTGTCTTTGAAACATCAGAACTAGAGATTTCACTTACAATGAAAGAAATATTATTTTCAAGCCTCTAGAACGATTTTTAAAATGGCAAAGATATATTTGGGAACTATCATACTTTTGGGTACCAGCAGCTGTGTATCCTTATGCAAAAGTGGATTTGGCTGAAAGACCAATTCATAAATATTGTATCTGAAGTCTGCAGCAAGCTTTCATATTTGCAGGAGATAATGTAAAATGTGCAACATTTTTTTCTTCACTCTCAGAAGTTTCAGCTTAAACAGCTCGGTCTCCCAAATCTAATGAATAACGGCCAACGAACAAAAGTATCCGTGGCTTCTTGAATTGTGGGGGCTGGAGACCATGCTGTCCGTGGAGGAGGAAAGGTCAGCCTGCTGTGGTCATTCCGAAAACCCTCCTGTGCACTGCCAAGCTGTGAAGCAGCTTGGAGGCGGGAGATGTCAATAAATAACTTGACTCCTGCACTCCGTGACTTCCCATCTTGCAGTCTAGAAGCTTCCAAGCAAGCAACAGACTGCTCCTAGATGCTTTCCTTGGAGAAACCGAGTGGGAGATGGGGGAACCTCTCATTTCTCTGTTGGAAAAAAAAATCTTGGGTTTTTTTAAATTTTTTCTAGACCTCCTCCGCCTTGATCTGCTGTTTGGGGAAATGAGGGGTGTAGTGGGGGAGGTAAGACTTATCTTTGATCTGATGGCTCCTTTCGTTCTGGGCTGCTCTCCAGGAAAAACTTTTCCCCCTTGGGGACGCAGCATTTTTCATGGCAGAGGCTGTGCGAGTGAGAGCCCTGTGGAAGATCCTGAGCTCGCCTGACGTGTGCTTGACATTTTAGCACAGATTCAGCAAAGCAGCTTTATTCAGGTAAACACTTAGGCACATGCTTTTCATTACATGTTTGCTCAGAATTTCATCTGAGTTTCTTTCCTGAATATGGAAAGTCTTAAGCACATATTTAAGGGCTGAGTAGGTTCCCGGTCTGACTCACGTATAGCGCAGTGAGGATGGGTTGGATGGAGAGGGAGCAGTCATCGCAGTAGCACGGCAGCTGAGAAGTGGGACGTACTATCTGAAACTCAGCACGCTACAAAGGGGCCTTGTTCTTCTGGGAGGCAGCTTTTTATCGGTGTCTGGCCCCGTGAAGAGGAGCGGGCCTAGACTTTTTACTTCCATCTGGCTGTTCATTCTCCCGTCTATCTTCATTTTGAATTACTCTGCATAGGGCTTGGATGATCTGAAGAAGGTTTATAATGAAAATTAGTTTGGTTGTTCTCAACCATATGTTTGGCAGCTTTAAGATTTACCCATCCAGCAACCCAAAAAGGGGATGGTGTTCTTTTGCAGAATACTTTGGGTGATCTATATGTAAAGGCAGTGCTGTATGCTAAGTACTCTGAGGATTACTCAGACCATATCAGCCACAGAAGGTTCCTGAAAGCTATTTAGTATTTGTCGTCATTGAACACATACCCAAACCTTTTGGCTCTTTCTAGCTATATTATTCATGAAAAATGTTGGTTCACAGTTTTGCCTGCAAAACTTAAATTGATTCAGGCACTGATGTAACCTTTTTTGCTTCTTTGGGGGATCTGAGTTATGAATCTAGATTAATGTTTTGCAACACGGAAAAGAAAAGAGAAAGGCACTGCAGAGTGAGCTCAGAAATGCTTCTGCAGGAAGGTCATTTTGGCAAGCCAGGTCTTGTCTGCTGTTAAAGGTCTTTGCTGACAATAATACATGTAAGGGCACAGTGGTAACTTTTGCTAGCAGGTACATATTGTATGCAGTAACTTTACTAGCAAAACTAAACTGTTTCCCCAAACAGAATGAGCTATCCCAGCAAACAGATGTCAGGGGGGAGTGTAGTAGAATTGGCACAATGATATTTCCAACATAGGTTTCATTGAAAGTTTTTCCACATTTCTCACTGACAACGCCACCCCAAATTTGAAATACAGACTACGCCTAAATAGAATATGGATATAGGGTTCCAAAACCTCATCTGATGAATAGCCTTAATTGTTGCATTTCTTCTTGCGCTTTAACCAAGAGACTGGCTGTGATGGAGGTTGCATGTTTTTCAGGGATTATAAGGTAGGAAGTGGCTCACTTCAGGCCAGCCTTTTTTTCTGCATGTTAAACTGGAGTTAGTAACTTTTTGGATGTTTCTCCCTCATCTTGTTTCCCAGCTAGTCTACAGGTTTCTTTTAGAGAAGTTTGTTTGATGTGAAACTCCTCTCACTCTGCCAGAGCGATGACACCTCTCGCAAGAGAATTGTCTTGAAGAACAAAGCATTAACTGGAGAGTCGTGAGACATTTCTGGCATGAACTCAAGCAACACTGCCCCCATAGTGCATTCCTCCATTTAAGACTGATTTTCCATTGCTTTATCAAATCTTAACCATTTTTGCTAAAGCCATAGTTGCAAGACTGCTTTAATCCATGTAAGTCTCTGCTGCTACTGCAAAGGATGATCCTGCCTTACTCCCAGTTCTGGACACTTATTTCTGTCATTTCCCTTGTTGTGAACCAGTGGCCCAGAGCACAAAGCTGATCTTGCTGAAATTTAACTTTTTTGTGTGGATGGGTTAATCTTCAGCTGTTGTGTTTTCCTAAGCTGGTTCACTGTGCAGCTGCACAAACTGGCGGGGAAGTCAAAGGAGGAAAGTGGGATTTCCTTTGGAGCTGGCATGGGTTTAAGCCACTTTACAGTGCCCACTGAACATTTTCCAGGACATGAGGGTGTCCTAGAGGAGAAGTGGGGCTGGGGTTTGTCCTGAGGGGAGCTGGCTAGTGAAGAAATGGAGGCAAGACTGAGGCTGGCTGAGGCAAGTTGTACAGGTCAGGCAAGGAGATAGCGAGCTGGGGAGAAAAATGAACCAGCAGGAGAGGGAACGTGGAGGTTGGATGCAGTAGAAAATGATGACCAGCAGGACAAGGAACATGGGTAGTGGATGAGGAGCAAGGGAGACAAGGAAATCTGAGCTGCAGTCCATGGTGGTGGGGAGAAAGGAGAGAGGAGGGATGGAGAAAGAGCCCCTAGTACAAGCCCTATGAGAGGGAGATCAGGGTAGCGGCATGGGTACAGCGCAGTGGGGAAAAAGAGGTTGGAGGAGAAGCCAAGGAGGTCTTTGAGCTGAGCAAAGCCTGAAAGTGGGGTTGGAAAGCAGGGGGTAATGCTCAGAGTTGCTTGGGAAGTACCTGGGACTCAGAAAGCCAGAAGTAAAGATGAGCACATGCATGTTCTAAAGTATGAGGCTGGAGTAAGGAGTCTGAGGTACAGAAGGAGCTGTCAGGCTGGAGGTCAGGGGGACAGGCAAGGGCTGCTCACTCATGTGGGCACCTGGGAAGAGAGCCCAGTGCTGGCAAACTTGCTGCTCCTTTGCTGCCTCAAAGCCCAGGGGGAGAGCATCTTACCCCTGCCTCTCACTGCTCCCCCTTGTGCTTACCTACAGCAGGACCCCATGATCATTCCAGCTGCCACAGCTTCTTAGCTGAAGTGACTGGAAGGCTGCCGATATTTTGGAAATGTCACAACAATCCCAAGTAATGAGGTTTTCCATTCTTTGAAAGACCTAGAAAAGTCACACACTCACAGAAACTGCATTAAATGCTAACTGCTACGGATGCAAAGTTGAGCACTCAAGAATTAGGAAATAGTATAATTAAATCTGCCTGTGTAATTTTAATTTATTCACTTCCTGCATATTCGTTACGATTCAGTACTTAATGATTTAATGATCACACTATGATCAAATATTTTTCTTGTTTTGCTGTTGCCGGTCATTTTAAGTCAGGTTAATTCACTGGCAGTTGCCAATCAGTTCACTGAGTCACTGCAAAACTCCTGGCCTAAGCTAGGGGGACAAGGGAAGAATGTCACCACTTTTGTACTAGTAACGCTAGCTTAACCTGGCCCAAACCACTGAAATGGCAACATTAATCTCCGTGTAACAGGGTAGCAACTTCAGTTTTATTAAACGCTGGCAAATCCAGGCAGATTTTTAAATGGGGATATCCTTGTTGCAAAGAGCCCACACACCTGCAAAGCAAGGACTAACTTTTCTCAAGAACATACTATCTCTACTTCTTAACTGTTTTGGCTGAAAGTGGGAAAAATTATAATTCCAAGGCAGACAGCAGATTGCAAACTTTCAACCCAAGCGATCTGGTGACGGAAATGTTCTGTGTAACGAAGAAAGGCTCTTGTAAGTGGGAGAACTGGGAGAGGCTTCCTGGCAGGTGCTGTCCCTGGACCGTTCCCTAGAAAAGGCAAGAGCTGAGGTCCGATGAGGCTAGCCCTGAATAAAATTCCTTTTTCCTGCAGCCAAATGTATGAGTCTTAATAAAACCCTGAAAACTCCAGACTTTCTCCTTGATCGTTCTGCAAAGCTGAAGGCGCGTTTACTGAGCAAAGCTTTCCTGAGAGGAGCTCCTCCATTTTCTCTTAAAATTACTGTGTTTTTTAACCTTAGGTCAGAGGAAAAATGGAAAAATGAAGCTCATTTGTAGCTCTACTGACTGCAAGTGGCCATGTACAAAAGCAGGGCTAAGAAGTGGTGTTTTATGCACAACACAGCTGAATTATGAAGGGCAGTGCCGGAGTACCTACTGCAGGTGGGGAGCAGACACAATTAACGGCTGCCACCACTAACATCACTGCCTAGTTCAATTGTGTTAGCTGCTAACAGGATCAAAAGATAATTTGGAAGAACGAGATGGGCACAACACAAAGACATTTCTGGGTCATGGTCGGTTCCCTTGTATGCCCCACACCGCAGCAGGCAGGGGAGATGGCACACGGTGGCTGGCTGAGCTTTCCAAGCCAGAACATTTCCAATGGCTAGCTATTGGGTTCAGATCTACTTTGCACCAGGCAAGCAGTGACAAGTGCGTTTAGGATGAGATTCTGACGCCTTTAAACTTCAATGTGACCAAAATAAAGCTTGTATGACCCAGAGGTTTCGGGCTGCACTGTGGCCATTAGATGCTGGTTCCCAATGCGCCCTGTTCTGTTCACCACTTTCTGCTGCTTTGACTCAATGCATCATTTTTTAGCCTCTTTGTCTGTTTTAAAAAGGGGGGCTTTGTGGTTCAGCAAGCTTGAAGCAGGTCAAAGGGGAAAAAAATAAACTTTGTTTACCTGCAGAGTGTTTCCCTGGAAACTTTGTTTCTAGTAAGTTATACAGCTAAAAATCTAGTTTAAAGGATTAAATTTGACACAGAATTTGTAAATTGTATTTCAAAATTTACATAATTGAGAAATAATAAATACTGAACCCAAATGCTACTTTCTTATTTGTTTTCAGGTGTTTCTGCCACTCTTATACCTGTTTCGGTATGGTTAAATCAGCCTTTTGAGATTTTACATTAAAAATTCTGCTTTAAATAGGCTAATAAAGAATTTTTCTTACTAATAGCTAAAGTAATTTTTATGAATATCTTGGTGATATAATTTTGATTTTAAAGAACTATTCACTGGTTTTATATCTTAGAAAATATCGGTTGTTCATGTTCAGAACTATATAAAGCTTCAACAGTTCTTTCTGATATTAATTATTTCAAGATTGTCAGTATGTAACCAAACTCTTGAGATCAAACAGACTTTCTAATTAGGCTTCTGATCTTCTAATTACATCTTTTAGAAGCAGATTGACAGGCACTAATGAAACTTTTTATGTATATTTATAATTTATTCTCTACAAAACCTTGTGCAAAATGAATTTTATTGTCTATTCATATATTCCTTAAGCTAAGGAAACACAAACTATAAGAATCTTGCTGTAACGATGTTGCTTCTTGCCTGCTGAGCTGGAGTTGCATGTGCTGTTTCATATTATATCTGTAATTCAACAGGGTATTAAAACTTGTGCTTAAGTTTGAAATTATTGTTGAAGTGACTTGTTTTCTCCTATGCATCAATGTCTTCAGGACATAGGTCTTGTTTCTATCATGTATTTTTATGGCCTATATTTGTGCAAAATATCACCCTTTAGTTGTGAGCTGTTTAAGAACAAAGCTTTATGCATTTCTTTTCTGCTGTGGAAGGCTGAATAGGTCTGAGAAGTAGAATAATGTAAACAGTAAGAATAAAAACCTTTGTGGTGTCCATACGTCACATCCTGTCAGATTGATGCATTAACTTGCTTGATTACAGGCTTCAGTCAGCAAAAAGCAAAGCAAGCTGGTAAATAAAAGTTTGACCTGTTTTTCCATGTAATTAAAATAGTCAGTAGATTTAAAACTGGTGGAAGGCAGTGGACTCTGCTAAAAGGGCAGGCAGAAATTGAAAGCAAATGTAAGTTACCTGTTAACTCTTCGGAAGAGAGAGTCATTCTTTCATTTATCCTGGTATATGGAGACCAAAAGCTCCCCTGTGGACTTTCAAGGGATCCAGTTAGCATCTGAAGTCCATCTATTATAGCTACAGTAAATACATTGTTGTCATGGTAATGCAACGATCAAAGTCTGAACGAAAAACTCCAGCATTACTATGGTTCATAGTGTGAGACGAGAGTAAGGCTTGGCAAGAAATAAAATAGAACTGATAAGCATTTAGTTTAACTTGATTTTGCAACCTTTCAGAAAGATGTTATGAATTTTAATTTGAAATGAAACAATTTCAATTTAATTATGTGATTTTGTATGGTTATTCTGATATTGTTAGTACTCGGAATAATGCTGTCATTGTTGCCTGGGAAAGATGGTGATTTTCTTCCCCAAATTAATTTCTAATTTTTCAGGGCAAAATTGGCCCAAATTGACCCAATTGGGCCCTTTGCAAGGTCATGCAGGGGAGTCACTATGAGCAACAGAGAGGATTCACAGGCAGATCTACTGAGGCGTGAAAGAAGAGGATTCACAACAGACTACAGCTTATTTAAGTCCACTTTACCACCGAGTGCACTTACATGGTGGAGGGCTGGTTGCATTTGCACCCCTCGTCTGGCAAATGCCGGCCCCTGTCCCCCTCTCCGAGCTGTGCACTCCTGCCAGTTGCCTTCTGCTGTCCGACCAAGCTTCTGCAGAAGTCCCTTCAGCTCTCTGCCTCTGAAAAGAAAAGAAAAAAAGGAAAAGGTGCCTATTTATTTGCTGAACTACAGAACTTAACCGGCTCACATAAGAAGCAGGGACCAGCAGTAAGAATGAGCAGGGCAGGAAAAGCAGGAGGGAGGAAAGACCTCCTCCGTTTGGTGGCCATGGGACACTTGGCTGACCCACTGTGGCCTTGAGCTTTCAAGATACAGAGCCTGAACCTCTTGCTCATCAAGCAGGTGAAACTCACATCTCCGAGGAAGTGCAGGGTGAAGGGTGGAAGGGTGGCTTGAAACCCAACCTTCCTCTGCTGCTTCAGTGCCTTACTAAGGGCTGTGCTTAGGGCATTTCTGTAAGATGGGAATACAAAGCCCCAGTCCCTTCTGCATTTAGATGACAAATCTTTCCCTCTGGGTTGTGAATCCTACCCCAAGGTGGAGGTGGCGGCTTCGGGCTTCTGATTTCCACTCCAGTAAGAGTTGCTTGAACATTAGGCCTGGCTGCACAGAACATTACCTGGCTCAGATCCCTTTTCAAACGAATTGTCTCCTTTGCCAACATGCTTACAATGTGTTTCTAGCCCCAGTTTAATATTACTTGCTCACAGTGAATATCTCATTATTCCAAAGCTGTGTCCTTCACTTCAGTGGTGTAGCTTAATGGGCTATACGCATGCATGCCCATAAATTTTGATGGATCAAGCTGTGCAAGCTTTAGTCCCAGTGAAAGGGGATGACTCACCTGATGAAGTGCTCACTAGTCAAAGCAAAAGCTGCACAAAGGAAATCTTAAGTGTTAAAGTAATCTTTTGTCAACAGGGACAGATTCTGACCTCCTTAATCACAGTGACTGCATCTTACAAGTAGTCTCAATGAATGAACTGAAACTACTTGCAGAGCAATAAAGTAGCTCTCCTGGGAGAAAGGGTACTGAATTCCAGCTATAGGTCATCAACCTTGTGTTAAAGTCTCAATCCATTTAAGTGATGCCTCATGGTTAATGTTCCATGACAGCCCTTTAATACACAAGAAAACAGCTTAATCTGAGAAAGCTCTCCTGGTATGTTATAAATTTCATCAGTATTGAAAGGACCATTGAAATTATAATTACAAAAAAATGTGAAATGTCACGCAACATGGTGATGTGCAAAATGCTGAGTGCTCCCCCAGCTTATTTTCTGGACACTGGGGTAGGCCCACAGCCCATTACCTAACAGCCTAAGATAAAGACAAAAATATGGAAGGAAAGGCAAACACAAGAGAAATTTTGAAGGAAAAAGTGCAAAACTAAAAAGGAAAGTAGTAAAGGGGAATTTCACTTCCAAAGTGCTGAATTATCTGAACAGAATTGATGAGAGTATGGACACCACATGGGTGGTCTCCACAGAGGATTGAGACTGCTTTCATTGTATTTTTCAAACATAAGAGGTAAAAAAGTTGAGTGCATGTGAGCTATCATGCCTAAGACCTGTATAAACACTGTGACTGATGATTGGGGGCCCTCCCTGGATTTTTAAGAAAATCCTTGCCTGAAAAGGACTGGTGACCTTAATATTTTCTTCAATAGTTACTCTGTCAAAAAACAACTTAACTTTGCAGACCTAAATGATAGGAAAGTACTTGTCTTGAGGATATTACTGCCTCATGCAGTTTTCAACCTAAACAAGGTAAACAGGAAAGTAGTTTTGTCTGGGTAAGGACTTTATTATATGCCCCAGAGGAATTAAAACTCCAGGACAGGAAATGGAAAAATCTAGAAAATGAAGAAAAACAAGTACTACAATTTAATAGCATGTTTAATGCATATACTTACTTTAGAACATGTGCTCAACATTTTCCCTTACTGGGTCTTTAAGATGGGCAAATAAGTACCAGATGATGTATATTACTAAATCACAATGCAAAGGTCGATAAACATATCTGCAAAACTTGCATTTTTCCCTGACTGCAGCCTGGATATGCAAAAAAATGATTAAAAGAGAACAAGGAAATGAAAGTATTAAATGCACTTTTTTACCTCCAAATAGACCGTAAATCAAGTGTATATAGGTTTTCATCAGTCTAAAGGCAGCACTTAGCTGTACAGATTACCAAGCATCTAAAGGAAAGACCATCACTTCTGAGATGCACTCACTGTTCTCATTTGTAATTTATCCTATAAAAGTACAGCAGCAGAATGTTAATGCTCTTTGGTTAGCTTTTTAAAACTTGAGAAATGCTGAAGTCAAAGGGACATACTCAGTCTGACAGCCTGATAATTTTTTAAGAATGAACCGGAGGGATTTCATAGACTCCTCTTACTCCTCTATCCCCATCTTGTGCTTTTGCAATTCTGCTCCTGAGCATTTAATACATTATTTTTCTCTCAGTGTCTGATAGGGCCATCCAAACGGAGGGCAAGCTAAATGCCAGGCCACATGTCTGAAAGAATAATAAAATAGGGTCATCATTTAAACAAAGTTGTTTTCTTACAAAAGGGCAAAGATATCTTTCTTTTCCTTCAGATGGCTGTCCTCATACATTTTTAGAGGGGAAGAGAAGACTCGCTGGCCTAGGTGGAGGGACTGAGACCTGAAAGAGGAAAGAAGAGGAGTTTGACTTGTTTAGGAAGGCGAGGAAGGGTGCATGTGAAAAGGCAAGAGATCCTGGGGAACTAGAGAGAGAGGGAAAAGGGGGTTCACCTGAGCCTGGTCCTTTACTATCAGCTGGCACGCCTCAAGCAAGAAGTACATGATTGATTTTGATAACTCTCTTAAAATTGAATTACTCATGCCCTAAGAGTTCCTGTTTCTCTCCATTGACTACAAAGGCAGTTAGTTACCCCTGCTGCCAGCATCCGTACTGTAAAAACCTGCAGTTAGGTGAGATGAATCACAAGACACATATAAAAATTAGACATTGTTACCTTTCACTTACTGGTTTGTTAATCCTTACAGGACCTAGTCCTTGTAACATGCCTGGTTTGGGTATTGAGATAGCAACAATTATTTTCTTGGGGAAATAAGAATTATCAATTATTTGGTCATGTTGAGAGGAGGGGGGTGGGGTGTGTACGTGTACCTGTCTGTCTTTTGAACCTGCTGGACAATTTGTTAAGTTTGAGAGAAAGGTAAAGATCTGGAAACTACTGTATTTCTTCAACTTTTGTGGCAACAGATACCTTTCCCTGCAGACACCAGAGAACCTACACAAGAACTTTCTGAAAGAAATCAGTAGGACATGAGCTGGTATTGGTTTTACTGCTCACAAAACTTCATTCATCATCCACAAATGCTTCCGTTTTGATCTGGATTCAGTGGAGGATTAAGTGGCTCATCTGCAGTGAGTTGTTCCACACCTAAGCTTTTAGCTTAGGATTTAGGAGTAAGGTGACATGGAGTGGCTTGCTGCTAGTACTTGCTTAAGGCCAGATGCAGCTGCTAGCTTCTGCCTACAGCCATCCTTGAATGGGTCTTGTCATGTCTAGGAACACCACAGTTTTGTGCGTTTGGTTTTAAATTGTAAACATTTTAAAAGGGAGAAGTCAGCAACCAGGAAAGAAAAGAAACGGGAACTGTACAGAAATTGGGAAAGGTGGATGGGCTTAGGGCCAGGATTCTTGAATTCACAGTGGTAGGTTTTGGCAGATGAAATATTATAGTAGTGGTTGCTCTGGAGAGGTTTTTGTACAGTGACTGCACACTTCGTCTCCTCTGGCCACAAAAAAAGAAATCACAAGTGGAAGTGTTTACTGCTGGGAAATTTTGTATTATTTTCATAGGTCTAGCAGATGATGTGAAAAAGTGAATTGTCAGGGAAAGCAAAAATCACTCTGAACACTGCAACATTGAGACCTGCTATTGGCTAATTGCTATTCTAGAGACATACAGAAAAAAAAAAAAGGCTAAAAATGTGGTGCTGTTGATTACATCAGTAGGATCCACTGATCTGAGGACTCACACCCAGCCAGCTGGCTTCTCTCTGAACTTTCTGAGGCCAGCCTTGCCTATGGCACGTGAGCTGTGTGCAACAGGAGAGAAAGGCAATCACCATGGAAAGTCAGGAGATAAAGAACTGCCCGCTGAGCGCCAAGCTTGCTACTCACACAGCCACTGATAAATATCACAGGTTTTATCTGAAAGGTCTGAGGTCTTCCCCGTCACAGATTTGTAATTTTCCTCCTCCACTGCTTAACATTTCAGAGCAAGCAGGAGCTGGCTACTCCGCTTGCCCTAGATGAGTCACTCCTCCAGATAAGCCTGACTGACTGCAAAACTCAAGTTACTCTGCATCGAGTATAAAACGTCAAGACAGAAAAAAAGCAGACTGCAAATGAGGAAACACTCCTGCCAAATTCCAGTCCCTGTCACATAAAGCAATGCTATTTCATTTGTGAGGTGACTCGCTGTTTTGAACTGACTTCAGCTGATCGTAAAACAAAAATGATGTTGTAATTGTCACATAAAGGCTCCTGACATAGCAGGGGAGAAGACTTCAAGCTGTCGCAACCTGTTCTCTTTGAGGAAGAAAAGGTGACTGAGGAAGTGTTATTTGGCACAGAACAGTGAATCAGAAGCAGAAATACAGTCCTCTTTCATTTTTTGGATGCGTTTACACTTGCTAATATGCCACTCGCTGCTCTTAAAAACTCAATTCTTCATTCCTACCTGGCAACAAACTGAGAATCTACTTTCCTTGAAACGTGCCAGAAAAATACAGCTTCTTCAGAACCAAAAGTTTAAGTCAAATGTGCAATACAGCAGTTACAAGTGAACATTTCACTGACCTGCGGGCAGACTGCTCCCCGCGTGGGATGTCGTGGCTGGGGAATTCCTGCACAGCCCAAAGCAGAAAGATTACCTTTGAGCTTTCCCATCTCCGCACTACGCTTCTAAAAGTACCTACCCCACTTCTAGAAAGCTAGTTAATGTGGTATACAGGGCTCACGTGAGATATAAAGATGGCTATTCAGACCCTCAGACTTTGGTTGTAACACCTACTTTGTGGTTAGGGTGGCTGGGGGAGAGCGGGGGAATGTTGGTGTAGGACTGACAGTGAACCTCAATAGGAGCCTCCTGAAGCAGAGCAGTACTGCTTTATAGCAGTGCAGTCAGACAGCACCAGGCAGCCACCTTGCCATGAAGGATATGAGCCGAAGCTTATTCAAAGAAATTCTCCAATGACTCAAAATCTGAGTGACATTTATTTGATATTTTTGTAGGGAAGGAAGAGAAAGCGGATGTATAAAAAAAGTTGAAAATCTCTTTTATATTCCAAGCGTAGCCAGAACCAGGCAACAGTGTATCATCCTACAACAGAAGAACTTGCAGGACATAGTAGTAAATTTAGCTCTTCAGTCTGTGCTTTTCCTAATCCTGACTGCAGGCGTACCCATAGCTGTATGGCCCCCACCCGGCTGAGACTGTAATACCATCACCGTGCATGTCTTGTAGCACCCATCGGCGAACATAACCCTCTGGACTCAAATGCTAATGGTAAGATGGGCCCAAGTCAACAAGGCATACCACACCCAAAGCCGCTGTCGGCCCTTTGCTCCACATAGAGTAACTTCTTCTGCTTGGCCTTGGGGTAGAGAAAATTAGAACTAGGGTTAACATTCAGGTTATTGCTAGCAATCACAGGGTCAGGAGAATTCAGTTTATGGCTACAAGAGATCGCTGGGGTATACTTTAATACTAGATGATAAGAGGAAAACTTAGATTTATTGCTGACTGCAGCCCAGCTCATGGAGCTGTAGGTGCAGAGGTTGACAGCCAGCTGTGGAGGAAAGGAGGAGATATTGGGCAACTTTTACGCAGTGTTTGTGATAAGAGATACGGTTAAATTTTAGATGTGGCAATACTGAACAAGGAGAAATATTCCTGGATTGCACAAGACCAGAAGGCTGGTACGAAGGGAAAGCTGGCAGGACCACATGCTCTAAGCTGAGTTTTGGCCCCATGAGGGCTGCTGCAGGACAGGTAAAGAAATCTGGGGGTACATGTGGAGTGGGGATGAGTGGTAAGAATTACAGGGATACTGTGGTGGTTTAACCCCAGCCTGCAACTAAGACCAACCCAGCTGCTAGCTCACTCTCCCCTGGTGGGATGGAGGAGAAAATCAGAAGAGCAAAAGTGAGAAAACTTGTGGGTTGACATACAGACAGTTTAATAGGTAAAGCAAAAGCCGTGCACACAAACAAAGCAAAACAAGGAATTCATTCACCACTTCCCATTGGCAGGCAGGTGTTCGGCCATCCCCAGAAAAGCCGGGCTCCGTCACACATAAGGTGACTTGACAAGACCAATGCCATCACTCCAAATGTCCCCCTTCCTCCTTGTTCCCCCAGCTATATATGCTGAGCATGATGCCATATGGTATGGGGATACCCCTTGGGTCAGTTGGGGCCAGCTGTCCCAGCTGTGTCCCTTCCCAGCTTCTTGTGCCTCCCACCCTGCTCGCTGGGGTGAGAAGCAGAAAAGTCCTTGGCTCTGTGCAAGTGCTGCTCAACAATAATGAAAACATCCCTGTGTTACCCACACTGTTTTCAGCACAATTCCAAAACATAGCCCCACAGTAGCTACTATGAAGAAAATTAACTCTATCCCAGCCAAGACCAGCACAGACAGACAGTTCAGTTTGCTGCTGCATTCTACAACAGCTGTAGGGGGAGAGGCAGATGAGGCAAGAGTCAGTTTCCATTTGCTTTTTTAACTGTTAGGAATCTTCAGGTGATAATCAAAGATAGGATTAGGCTTAGGATGGTGGTTATGGTTAAAACCAGGCACGACTTGAGGCACTGAGTCTGCTGGTACAGCCAGCAGGACCTTCTGGGCTGCAGTGAGGGCTAGGGACCTCTGCTGAGAGGTGGCTGTTTCACTGAGTGACTGGCTTCATTTTGGTTGGGGTTAGGGGAAAGAAGATCTGAAAAGTTCAACTAATTTTTGGATTGTTCAAGGCCCAGGGTGGTAGAGTGGTAGTAGGTTCCCTCAAGGAGCTTGGAAAAGATTAGTTTTCATTTGGGGTTTAGAGAGAACTGCAGAAACTGAAGCACCCCAGATTTACAGCCACAATTAATCCTCACTCACTGGCTCTTTCTTCCTCAGGCCTAGTCCCAGCCCTATAGATCCAGACAGATACAGGACTCCTATCTCAGTCGTATCTCTACACCTAACTTACACATCAAAAGAAGTTCACTGCCTTTCCTCACAGTACAAATTAATACCTGCTCTTCAGCTGCAACACCAGCTGCCATCATCCAGCCCTGCTGAACTTGCAGGGTCTACCAGTTAACACCCCTGAAGCCACTGCTGCCCACTACCCCCCATCCTTTAACCCTGCCTCTAACCCTGACCCTCATCCTTGCTATACTCCAACAGCCCATATCTACTCCAGGGCTATTCACAAGCCATTTGCTCTGCTGGCATTTGTGCTCGCTCCAGCTCAGTGGGGATGTGAGGCTTTCTAACGTGGCTCGTAGTCACTCTCACCCCAACACAGACACTTGTGCAAGAGCCAAGAGAAGAAGGGGTTTTTCCCAGCACCTGTGATGTTCCAGCCAGAGCTTCTGTTTTGTGGGATTGAGACAACAGCAAAAGACAGGCAAGAACACTAAAAATCTTTGCTAATGAGCATGTCACACACAAATATAATAAAACATTGAAAGCCGTAAGCTGCTTGACTCCCTGTGTCAGTGATTGATGCTCCCACTTGCTCATTCACTCAGAGGGAACAAGTCATTGACCAGACACTGTTCTCTTCGCAGCAGAGACACAGTCTCAAGAAATGGTTCTTTTTTCTGCTTTCTTAATGTGGGCCTACGGCCTTTAATCGTATTATTCCTAAGCTACCTGCATGTGAACCCTCGTTAGCTTCTACACACACATGGTGCATGATAGACCTTGACAGAACATGTATACTTGGCAACATCGTGAAGCTGTACTTGTTTTCAGGTCACTTTGTCCTGGTTTTGTATCAAAGCTTTTCATATCAACAGTGGTTTCATTTCGGTAAGCTAATAACAGCCCTTGAAAAACCCTATGTGTCAGCAAAAAGGCTCCCCACAGTTGAAAATCGAATTCAAGAGTTTATGCTGCATAAGGGTGAGTGATGAGGAAACCTACACGTTGGCTCAGGCTAATGCACAGCCTTGCGTTTGCATAGGGAAGCCCGCAGCAAGGTTTTGCTGTTGTCTGTAACTGGAATGTCAGTTAAGTCCTGTGAGATCCAGTAATTAACGCAGCTCTTTGGGTACGAACTCTGGTTCTATCCCAAGCCATTAAACCCCAGACTAACATAACCTAAAGCACATTATTCCCATCCATCCCTACAGCTGGTCATGCCTTACTGCACTTATGCTTTGTTCTTCCCCATCAGGCTTTAGCCCCAACCTCGGCTCCAGCCGTACCATTAACAGACTTGAGCGACTCAAATCTCCAGAATTAGTAAGTATCAACCTAGACCGTGTCACAGCCAGCAGTCTGGAGGAGCCAGCTAGAAGTCTTCTGCTCCAGCTTTTCCAAAGCCAGACACCAGCCAATGCCATTCCTAAACTTGGATTAGTGGCCATGCTGGACAGCCTGTGCTGTCTTTGCGCTGTGAACCGCTAACACAGAATGATGCTCTGGGAAGTAGTTCAGATACCAGACATGGTATCAAGCTTGGCCTTTGAAAATGCCAGCAGAGCATGGGCAGGGTGAATTTTAGTTTGCCTTTTAACTGTTGCCCAAGAACAGGCCCTGAACATTGTCCTGTGTTATTTTCTAGTTTTCTTTATGGAGAGCTACAGCGGTAACTGCGCATATGACTCAAGAAACGTTTGTGGATAAAGACTCTTTTTCTCAACGCCTCATTGTAAAATGGACACCTCAGAAAACAGACATATATGTCATGCTATTGTTGATATTTTGGCGCTGCTTTTCAGAAAGTGGGAGCGTAGTTAGTTTAATCAAGGTCATTAGAGCAATTCCATTAGGATGATGCACATTTTCCTGGGCAAATAATTGTAGTACTATTTGTCTCCAAGCTATGTTTTCACAATAGAGCTGAATCAATGTATCTGATTCCAGTTCACATAGATTCATTTTACTTACCAGTGGAAACTAATATTACCAGTCTTTGATAAGCACTTAAATTAATTCCTTCCAGACATTTCATTCAATGCCTTTCAGCTTGATGGAGTTAAATTAGCAGGACTAACTACTGAAGAGTACCAAAAAGGAAAGTAAAACATTTTAGGATTAGATATTTGAGAGAGGTTTGCACATAAACATATTAAATCCATACAGTACAGGTGTTAAAAGGGCTTCAGTTACCTCCTAATTAGAAGCAAACCGCTGGTAAAAGCAGATCTGTGTATCTCAAGACATGGGCTCCCCTCTGGATGGAAGAACCTCACATACTGTGCAGCTGCTGCTACTATGTGTTTTAAATAGTACCATGACATCACTCTTTTTTTAGAGAAAGGGGTGCATTCTCAATGTAAGTGGAAATGTGAAGGTATTGTTTTCCTCAGTTTGTTTAAGAGCAGTATTCAGTTCTGCCTTGCTGCTCTCACTTGGCAGGACCATTTCCCTGCTTGAAACCTGGGGTCGGGCACTCACTGACACAGTACCAGCAGGTCTCCAGTCGTGCCAGGGAGGTCAGGTGTGAAGCAGCATCACTACATGGCTTTACCATGGCTCTCTTACTGGGAATTGTGAGTCTGGTTGGAACCTCGGCATCTCCTACCACTTTGGGGCAGAAGGCCCACAAAGTATTTCTGACTGAAAGGCATGAGCCACCTCTTAGAGGACCACCATCCCCTGCTGGTCTCCCAGAACTGGAAACCTGTGCGGGCAGTTCACATCATGCCCACGTCACCTCCTGAATCAGAGTCTCAAGGTGATAATTACCCAGTGTGGGGGAAGAAGCAAGAGGTTGTTTAAGAGTTTGTATTCTGGGAACCACCTACACCAGTGGACACTGCCTGCAAGTAGCTTATGGGTTATGTGTAAATGGGACACTTATAATATGAAATTCTGGAATATTTATTTATCTTCCCAGTAGTTAACTTTTTACTGAAAAATTCAGAAAATCTGAGTTATTCCAGTAAAGAGAAGATATATTCCAGTTTTCCATAAAACCAGTGTCTCAAAGATTTCTTTGAAACATACACAAAGTGTCTCTGGTATTGTTTTTTTTTTTTTTTAATCAAAATATACCATTTTTCAGGTAGGAAGTGGCATCACCTGTTTGGCAGTCCTCTCCTTAATTCTTATTTCATAAATAACATTTCATACTAACCTTTGTTTAAATGTGCAAAGCCTAGATATGTGAGGATCTGGAAATAGGTACTGAAACCTTAAATTAAAAAAAAATCATCTTTACTCTTTTCCCTCCTACTCTTTTTATTTTTTTGTACAATGTACAATGGACACAAGATTGGAAAACTTGGGAAAAGCTTGAATGTATTTGAGAAATACTTCTGTGAGAATGAGCAGAAAGATGTGCAATGTTTAAATGCTAAAATTTCACCCTTCAAAATATTTTCCACACATTAAAGTATTTCCAGTTAGGTTACGATGAAGTCACTATGCTGTGTTAGCTGTATCACGCATATGATACAGCTTATTTTCTGAACATTTATTCTAGGAATATGTGTTTGTGCTGAATGGCTTTGTGTATTATAACCTTAAGTCTGCTTACATCATACCTTATGGAACCCTCTTGTTAGTGGGTCAGTAATGGTGGTAGTCTCAATTTTCCATCTTTATAGTTATATAATTAGGCATTTTACTGCTTGAGAGATATGTCAACTGGCAAGAAATGTCAAGAAGTACTTTGTGTGCATTACAGGTCTGTGTTTAATATTGGGCATTTTTTTTTTTCATTTTTCTCAGGGATATATCTGGCAGAAGTCTATAGGCACTAACAAAATCGGGCATGACAGAGTTGTTACTCATAAAGAAGTAAATAAATATTAGTTCTAAAGTGAAAGTTGCAGATACCCCTAAAGGGTGAAAAAAGGAGAATCTATTACATTTAATATGTACAGACATTTCCAGAAATTTTAGATCTCTGGTTAAGCTGCACCTTTTTAACAGAAGCCAGATAGTGAAATATCCTTGACTCAGAACCACATGTGTAAAGTAAATGTGGAATTAAGGAGGAAAGTTTATGAACGTAGTGTCCTTCTGTCTTTCTTTCATTTGCTTGCTCTTCCTTGTGCCATGAACCACAAAAATGAGGGTAGGGAAAGGCAGAGGGAGGAGATAGGGAAAGTAAGTCTCAGGGTTTCTTTAGTTTTCTCTGCTGCTCCAGAAAAAGCTTTTGCTATCCAAAGAGCACATACTAAAGTAAAGAGCCAGACCACCAGTCACCCAAGCTCATTTCTAAGCCCTAAAAGATGCTGTCATAGGTGCGTGCGGTCTCTGCCATGATGTAACTGTCCCCTTTTTAGTAATGCCAAAGCAAAGGTTTCCAAATCAGGGCAAAGGCCAACCTGCTCACATGCGTGTGAAGAGCTGAAAGGGTGCGTGTAAGGCTCGATGTGCTGGCGTGGGTGTGCCCGTTTGGGCTGGGCAGTGGCAATAGCCATGGTGGGTAGAGCAGAGGGAAATAAAGCACTTCTGGAAACATTTTGGTTTGAGGATTTTTTGCCCAATTGTTGAAAACAACTTACCTTAAGATAAAAAAAAAAATAATTGCATTTGTGTGACTTGAGTTAGGTCTTAATGCAATATTGTGTTCTCCTAAGCATGTATCTTGCTATCCTACAGAAACAGAATGTATGTATTTGAGCTCTTTGTTGTGTTCCCTCTTTTCTGACTTGTCTGTTGAGTCATTCTCCCTAATCTTCTAAAGCATGGTGAATGCATGCCAGCATTGCATTTCAAGCTAAAGGAAATTTGGGGGTAAAGGGAAAATAATTGCTTCTGTGGCATCTTTGACCTGCAAGAAACATAAATTAAAATGAAGTATAAAACTCAGGGGGGGGGGAGTGGTACGGTGTCAGAGCACTTAGTTTCCTAGTCCTTTCTGAGCTTTTTGCTCTTCTGCTCTTTCTGTTAAGGAACACATAAGCTCTCAGATTTGTTTCTGAGAAGAGTTGCATCCTGTGTTTGTAGCTGAGGAGCACCCAGCTTGACTTAGAGGATCTTAGGGTAATTCAGATGTTCATTGGTCTCTGGTGCATAGGGCAGCTAATCCAAACAGGCCTTGGTTTACACCAGAGCCTGACACCCAGAAGGAGCCCAGGCCATGCTGCTTCTGCCCTGGCTTTGTTCTCTGCCCACACCCTTGGTGGCTGGCCTGAGAGCTGCAGGCTGCCCTGAAGTCCAAGGGCTTCCTTGCTCACTCTGCTGTGGCACAGCCTTGCGCTGGCAAGTAGGTCCAACACTTCCATAAGGTTGTGGAAATCACAAGCCCCAGAAAGCAGGACAGCTGAGGGGGCTCACTGGCACCCTGTGCTATCTTACTGTTTTCTGTAAAACTTTGTATTCCTCCAAAATGAGACAAAACATCTCATAATTTCCCAGCTCTCCTGGGGTTGCATGTTCCAGTGATGGCATTTGCCACCCACCTGACAGCAGAGAAGACACAGGCAAGGGAAGCAGTGCTTGGATTAGCTATTGCAGCAACCAAGGTGCTGAAGTTGCTTGTGCATGCTTAAGTAATGACAATGCTGAGGATAGTGGAGAAGAGTCCCCCGGGAATAGAACATGAACATTAATTATAGGGGGGAAAATACATTATTAACATCAGACTGCACACTACAGGAGATCCCAGTGTGACTATTAAAGGAAATTAATTACCACCTCTCTTTACCTTTCAGATCAACTTTTCTTTATAATGAGAATAATTCCTTCATTGTTACCACTAGTATTATCAGTGGTAACTGTAAGAGAGTAATTTTTCCTGGTATTCCATTCACTGCTCTCGTGCATCTGTATGTTTTGAAAACAAGTACTTCCAATGGATGCGTTGCATCCCCTTCAAGGGGAAGTGCCACAGACTAGGCTCAGGCTCTGTAAAACTGTGCGATACTCTAAAGTATCTTGTTCCTCTGCACTGGTTAGTGTGAAACAGTATCGAAGCCATTCTGTGTGGCAAAACCAGGACGAGATTTTAGGAGGTAGCATGCCAGCACAGTGCAGGATGCCTCTCTTACCATACCTGCTCCTCTCGTCACATCAGCCACATGTGGCCATCATATCGTGTTTTTAAATTCTGGGACTGAGGGTCTCCAGAAATAACTAACTTTTCAGAAATAGTTAGAAATTGATCCTTTTGAGGCCAAGTAAAAATTAAATTAAATTAAATTAAAGATTCTCAGTCTAAATTATTTTCCATGTACTCCACTTCCCTAAAATAGAGCAGTTAAAGGCAAGGAGATACTCTTACTTTTTTAGACTGCTCCAGCCTCACAATCCCCATTTCTATATCTCAGTGTATTTTCCAAATACATCTTGCGTGAATTCACATGAGAAATCTTTGCTGGTAAAGTCAGAATTGAGGTCAAAACTGGACTAAAAGAAAGCTCATTACAACTTTAACATCCATAATCCACCCTGAGGAGAGAGATGAATGCGGCAAGCGGGCTATGGATGCATTGTTTCCATTGTACTCTTGATTAACTTATAATTCACAAGTGAGGGAGTGTGAAGGAAACTACTGACTGATGGAAGGTCACCAATTCCAAGAGGAAATAAAGGATATATAGGCATCCCATTTGCCACTTTATTTGTGTAACAGCATTTTGGATTCTGTCTCTCTAGGGTAAAGCCCATGTAAAATTTTTTAATATTTTTGCAAAGACAAGGCTGGAAAGCTTGTGTAAACTTAGTAACAAAAGAACTGTATATAAAATCCAGAGCATCCCAGGGCAGTCAGTGACTTTTTCCTTGGAGAGGGTGCTAATTCCCCAAATTCTTAATGATTGTCTTCTGATAGAAGCGAGTAATTATCGTGATTCTTTCAACCCCACAGGAAGATCTGCCATCACCCTGTTACTCTAGTATCATAAGAACCCTAAGCTTTGCTGTAAGGTTCACCTTTGCATTACAAGGAGCATCCACTTCTTGGAAAATCCTGATTACAGCCATGGCTCTAATTAGTATCAGGTTCCCAAATTCTGGTATCAAGGAATATATAAATTTGTGCATGATCTCCTTTCCTCCATCCACCCTCAGTTTTTACAGGCATAAATTTATTAATGAACCAAAGCTGTACAATGAAGATATTGCGTGAATTGCTCCTTTCCTTTGCAGAAAAGCAGATATGCATTAAGCTCCTAAACCAGTATCTCACTTTATCACATTGAAATGGAAACAGTGTAACAGTAGCTGGTTGGTCTAAGCCTGGAAGAAATAGCAAGAAATCAACATACTCCGCTTGTAAAGGCTGTAGAGAGTTTGACTAAAATAAGAATCAGAACCAGAAAGTGGTCATTAATATAGACATCATGGCCAGACAGAGAAAAGCCCTGCACATATATCCCTATATTTACTTCTCCTATTAAGTAATCCCATGGCAACAAGGTGGCCAGACATGAATGAAATGCTCTCACACTTCATATTCTTCTGCAGTTTATTGCAGAAATAATAAACACTATGCACAGAGTCGAATTGATGCATGTGATCTTCTGCATTTTTGTACGATTGCTTTGGAGCAGGTCAGTGCACATTCTCACTTTCAGTTACTTGGGACAAATGCAAACTAAGTGTACCATGAAAAATTTCATCACACAACATGGCGTCCAAAAGATGATGTATGGCTCTACTGTGATATTTTTATTATGCCTCAGAGAAACCCCATTTTAATGCACAGCTGCAAAAAGAACCAGAGGTCTTAGAGCAAAAAAGACACACACTAACCGGTGTGGACTAGCATTTTCTGTCACATAAACTGGCAGAACTGCAAAAACACATGAGAAAACATCAGCTACATCTTTCTGAGTGTATTTTTTTTCAGTGGTAAATTTGAGTTGAATTAGGTCCTAATGGTAGAAAATACCTGTTTGGAAGGACTGAATTGCTAGATAAAGAAACAAGGGAAAGCATGTCTATAGAATCTTGAGGTGTGGAGGAATCAAGACAGTCGTGAAATAAATTCTTCGATTCTGCAGATTTTCTTTGTTCAGCCTCCTGTGCAACAAATATGACAGACACAGTATGACAAAAAAACCCATCTTTCAGCCAAATTCCATCTCTGTCACACCTACAGCATGCAGCCTGGCTGGAGCTGTGTGGAGCGGGCAGACTCCTCATCCAAACCATGACTCCACGTTAGCAGGAAACCTCTGTATAAAAGGGAAGCAGCTGCTGTGCTTGGTTGTTCCAGCTCCACTTTGGTGGCTCAGCGTATAGTGCTAGGTCACAATTCCAGGTCAGTTTTAGAGAGCTTTATCTCCGCTCATTTAGAAGGACTTACTGTTGTTCCTCATCCACGTGAGTGAGAACAGAGACTGGCCTTATTTCTCCATCCCAGCTGAAGTGCTGGAGGATGCCAGTAGGGGAATGGTATTTCCCCAGTACCAAACCTGAACAGGGCGATGCCGTGGGAGGATGCCGTGCCCACCAGGGATGTGACTGGTCGAGAGGGCAGGCTGAATAGCTTCATGCACTCCAGAGAGGGACAAAATCCAGACTGAGCCCAAGATAATTGGTTTGATAGTTTAAGAATAAGGGAACAGCGGACGTCTTTGAATGCATGATAAGAGCAACAGGTCAGAGACTTGTGATGATTAGGTTTTGAGAGAGAAGAAGAAGACTGTCTTCTGAAACTTGGCACAGAGCTTCGGTCTTTTTATGAAAATCTCTTTGGGATGACAATCTATGATCCTTTTTTTTTTCTTTTCTTTTTTTACTTTTTTTTTTTTTTCCCTTCCTATGGTTTCTACATGAGAGTGACTGCTTCGGTCTGCAGTTTAGTTCCTCAGGAGTAGACTAGAGAAGGAAAAGTGCCTGCACCTGTGAGAAGGATAATACAGGGGAAAGGTCAGAGAGCCTCTGTTTCCTAGGGAGCCTTCTTAATGTACCTCACCATTGACTCAAAGATAGATTGCAATCCATGGCATAGTCAGTGTAATTCCTAGCAGCACCTGGATTTTCTTTCAAGGTTTCTTATCCGAGCTTTGCCCAGCCTGTTATTGCTTATCTGTATGATTGAAAATCGTCCTAGCAGCCAGTGAATTGGAATGCAACACAAAATAGCTGAAAGCTAGCTATGAATTTAGAAGCTGTGCTGGCCATTCAGAGATTTATTATCTTTTTTATTTTCTGGGTAATGGGCAAGTTAGAACCTTTCGATATTTCAAAAAGAGAAAAGCAGAAAATACCCCTGAGGACAAGCTGCCTAAGCTCTGATCCTGTATCTGAAGTCCAGTACCAATGTTTTTTCTCATGAACAAAGTAATTCATTCAGCTAAAAGGGAGTGAGGTTGACTTTGAAAATTAAAATCAATGCTTTAATTCAATACACATACAATTACCAGCTGTCGAATGGCATGTAATGCACTTTTACTGGGAAAAACAACAGCACAAAAGACTAGAAAGGAGGCTTTGATAAATGTTAGGATTCTCATAATGGTTTTGGGGATATTTTTAAAAGCAAGACTGCAAAGTTAAGCACTGCAGATGATAGTGCATTATGCAGAGGGCGTAAAAGGACCGATGGTGTTTTTCAGAACACATATCACTGCTCCTTCTAATGCTCTGTTGTCACAAATATATGGTGATTAGCTATTTATCAGCATGAAAGCACATCATAAAACATTCCACATATCATTGAGTTTCTAATAATCTGTGTCACTGTGAAGATTAATACATTAAGTCAGTCCACATAACTTCATGAAATACCTTCCTTTGCCAAGATTTGTGTTGGGTTTGGCAAACGGAGGATGAAACACTGATGAAATGGGAACATCTACTTTTTTTGACTGCTCTGTGAAATAACACTTTTTTTTTCACTCTGGGGTAACACTGTTTTGAGGTGGCAATAAGAATGTCCCTGGTAGTGTTGTCAGCATCCTCAATATCTCACCTGCCTGCTCTGCTACTACAGTCCTCCTTAGACTGTGTTTTGGGACATGACTTACCCGTATTGGACCCCTGCAGAACTCTGCTGTGTGAAGGCACACTGAAGACCAGCACTGCACATGAAGGTCAATATTTTCAGTTTTGGATGTCAGGAGGTCAGCACTTAAATCCATATTTACCCACCTAACTACCCTTCGAAGCATCCACATGTCCTTCAATTCCAGTGATTTATCACTACCTGTGTTTCCACTGATACTTCCCCAGAGCTCTGCTATGTCTGAGGATACACTGGTAATCATATTCTATCTAAAAGATAATTACTGTTTCTGGGGAAAAAAGAAAAAAAAAAAAAAAAAAGAAACAAACAATCAAACCAAAAGGGGAATTGTTTCAAATCACAGAAGACCTCTGAAAATCCACCCACATATTCAGGCAGCTAAATATACTGCCATCAACTAGCTTAAAAACACCATGTTTGAAATTGTTTCTGTGAGCCCACTCAGAAATACACGATTTGAAATGAAATTAATGATGAATCCAAGGGAAATATAACTCTCACAGGTTAGTGTGAGTGATGACACCCATCCCCAGTTCAAGGGGGGAGGTGGAAGTTCATTTTAGATTGATTTATTAATGTTTTCCCCAGAGTCAGTAAAATACTTGATAATTAACAGCACAGAAATATGAGTTCAGCTGAAATCATAAATTAAAAGTATTCAATTTAATAGTAATTTAGAGGATTTTGCAAAGTGCCAGAGCAAGATAACTGCATTTGCAGAGGAAGCAAGATTGAGAGAACTGCCTTCTGGACTGTTGCAAGTAATGTATCTTGATAGCCACGTGGGTCAGAATTCAGAAGCAGTATTACTATCCTTCACATCAATATTTCCATGGAGAGAGAGAGGGGAAAAAAATACACCAGGAAAAACAATCTCTCGCATTTTACTCCTCGCCTTTTAGCCGACTAAAAATTTACTGCATGTTTGACAGTATAGTTTAAGATTCCTTATTATTTCTCAGGATAACGTCAGTTTTAAAATAGCCTAGAACAAGACTGGACCAACTGAAGCACAGCTGCAACTGCGTTGCAGTTCATTCCAGTAAAATATTTCTGAGTGGTAAAGGGATAAAAGCAAATCTAAGGAATGCCGGCCTTTTAATGGCTTTCAGTTCCAGCTTCCCTTGACCAGCATCAGCTTAAACCCTTTTGGCCTCCCAGGCAGTGGCAGCCAAGCGCCGGTTCCTCAGGGCAAAGGGGAGCGGGGATGCTGTGTGCTTGTGCTGGAGGAAGGCAGCGGGGTGCCATGGCCCCCCCAGGGGGTGGTTTCTCTCAAAGGGCGAGGGTGCGGGCCCAGGACACCACGGGCAGGGGCGGAAGCAGGGCAGGGAGAGGCTGTTGCTGCCCGAGGGACAGAAAGTCCATAACTGGGTTCCCAAAAGGCACATCTTGGCCCTTTTGGCTTCCAGGGGTTGGACCAAGATAGCTGTTTTTCTAGAAAACAGGTCACTTAGACATTAACGGAGCAACATTGGAAAGGGTGAGTGACATGGACAGACCCCAATGTGTGCTGCAAAAGCGCTTATTAAAATTGCTGTGCAATTTTCCCGGGAACTTAGGGAATATGGAGCATTTCGCTTAGCAAAGGCAGGTTTTATTTTTTCCTGCCCCATGTCCTTGAGAGAGAGGTGGTTAGAAATGGCAAGGTGAGAATTTTCAAAGGAGACCTAAAGGGCTGGGACTGGGGTTTAGATGAGGATCTTCCTCTTTTTCTCATGCCCATTTGAACAAGCCCCACTCTGCTTTGGGGGATTTGAAAGACTCCCTGCCACAGGTTTTAGGAGGACTGGAACATGTTCAATCATGGTCAGAGAGGATAAAGTGTACTTAATTCTCTGCACTTTAGGTTGTTTACATTGGCACAGGCTGAAAGGTTTAGGGTTCTGAAGTTTACACATTCACAAAGTCTTGGTGTTCAGATTTAACATCATGTACTTTTTTCACTTGAAGTAGGAAACAATAGGAACCAGCAGAGAAGTTTTCTCAGGAGCTTGCCTTTTGAAGTGTCTAAAGGAAGGAGGACGGGGGGGGGGGGGGGGGGGAAACACCCACAGGGAACCAAATATTTTTCTGTTTAAAAACAAAATCTCCAGACCTAAATACCGTCAAAATAGTGTGGCAGTAGGATGAAGTGTAAGTCATTTAAAGTGAAATGCTGTGATATCAAAATTTATACTACCTCTGGCACAGTTCCTGTAAATTCATGTATTTTCTGTAGACACTAAAGTTGCTGCAGTTTCTATAGCCACCCTTGAGACTGCTTTACAAACCCATCAGACATGGGGCAGCAATAGCACCTCTGTGACCAAACATCCCAGTCCATCCTGTGACAAGAGCTTTTTTCCTGGGGTCCCCAAAACTGCCTTTGGGATCCCTCTTTTTGTGTGGATTTTAGAAACAGGACATGAGACTTTCTCTTTCCTCCCCATATCAGGCCACAGTCCCATGATTTACCTCTTGCAGCTGCTTCACGTGAGGCTCTGAGCCAGAGGACCCAACCTGACCCCAACCTCAGCTCCCTGCCAACTGCTTCTCTTTCTTTCCTCCTCTTTCTCTTTTTCCTTTTTTTCCCCCTAAACCGAGCTGACCTAAACCTTTTTTTGGTGACACTGGCTAAATACATAAACTAGCAGACCTACAGTGAGCTGCATTGATGCTTCACTACTTGTTTAAAGCCAGATCAGGTATACCTACAAGACCTACTGTCATACTACTGGCTACAGAATAGATGGGATGTAAAGTACCTTACTTTCTGCAGGATAGTTAATGATTTTTTTAGATTACCTGCAAAATTTATGGTGCATTGAGGGTTCACGTCCTATTTTTCCATATGTGGTGGTCCAGTAACAGCCATGGCACTCCGTTTGAAACAAAATGTGATTCAGCATGAGTAGAGATCTATAATTATGTCAGGTTTTTTTACCCTCCTAGTTTTTGCCCTCGTAATTATGAAAGATAGATAACAGTATGCAACAACTCAGGCCTTTTGCGAATAGACACACACTTAGTGTGTCTATGAATATTTGACACAGATGGCAAATAAAATAGCAAGCCAGCTTGACATTCTGACAGCAAATTTTCTTGCAAGTGGAAAGGGAAGATGCACATTCAGAATGGAAAGCAGCACCCGCCATAGCCAAAAGATGCTTTCCTACCAATATCATTTGGCACAGAAGAAATATATTATTTTGCAGTTCTAACTCACACAGTACATAAGTGCGAGGTGAATCAGCACATCAGTATTTCACTGTGGTTTTCAGAGTGTCTCCAGCCTTTCTTTTCAAAGTTAATATCTGGCAGAGGCATAATCTGATATTTCGCTGTGGGGCTTTTAATGACTTCTCTGTTTCTGAAACACCACAGTTGAGTGAATATACTAAAATTTAAGTGCACTTTACACTCTGTGGACTGTATCCTGCATTTAGCCCGTGTTCAAGAGGACATTACACTGAGACTTTTTGAAATGTCTGTTTCATTTTGGTCAATAGGGAGAGTTTAATGTACAATATGAAGTAGGAATATGCTGGTGTATGAATAAAAACATATAAACAAAAGCAGTTACAGTTCTCTCTCATTCCCCTATTTCATCAGTTTAAAGCTATTTTTATGCTAATCAGTCCCAGGTCACTGGAATGTACTGTAGATAAAAAAATCAACTTTTTCAAGTTACTTCCTTGTGTAGGGTCCCTGGGAGGTTATCTCAATTCTGGAGCCAGATCAGTTTCAATATTCAGATTCAGGACGGACTGACTACATATTGAAATTATTTATTTCGGGCTCTGCATTGAAATTGAGCACACAGCTTAGGTTGCAAAATTTGTTATCCTAAGTGTTCTTCAGGATCCCCCTTTTCAGGTCACACCTGTCTAAAGGGATGCCTGGGACCCAGGCTATTCCTGGAGCACTGAGGGAGAGCAAGGCTGGCTGCCTTGCAAGCTCCCCATGCAGCATCGCCACGCCACGTCACGCAAGACAGCGGTGTTACACCACAAAAATAGAACATCCATCAATTACGGTTGAGGAGGCAAAAACCTCCCTATAAAATTCAGACAAAATCCCCTGTGAATGTTGAAGCCAATAGCAGAAGAAGGGACACACGGCTCAGTAAGAACTGATGAATTAGAGAATTTCCCATGCGTGGAGGTGATATCGCCTGTTAAAGCTGGTCTTCAACTGGAAGATGATTATGCAGAGATTTTTCCTGCTTCATGTACAGGCACTGAGTTTGTTTTCTCTTCTTCATGTCTTATTTTTCTGTCATGCTGACCCATAAAAGTTATTGTTACCTGAAATAAAAAAAAAGAACAGGAAATGTGGCACACTCAGTACAGTAAAGGTTTGAATTTTTCATCTCTTAGCATTTTGTTTTTCAAATCACTGTTTTCCCAGTAGCACAGCAAAAATCATTTGCTTTAATGCAATTGCTAATAACGATGATATCAACACAAACTTCTGTTTGTTCATATGTTGAGCTCATTGAATAAAGAAGCTTATCATTTATCTGTGTAGAAGCTTTTAATTAGTTTTCTGAATTTACTCCAGAGATTAATGGGCAGATAATATTCAATATATGCTTTATTGTTTAAATTTCTTTATTGAGATATCTGAATTTGTATGCTCTTCCCTCTTTGATCTTTTACTCTCTCTCTCTCTGTTAGTAACTGTAAAATATTTGGCTGCAAACAGATTCATGAAAAAATTCCACTAGTCCATCTGGGTGGTGGTGGGTGGTTTATAATGTAGGACACAGCAGCGAATTCTACTTTATCAGGGATTATAAACTGTACTCAGAAAAGACCGTTTATACTGGTGTCACTTGCTGGCACTTTCCAAGATTTCCAGTAGCTGGCTGGGGAGGTGCATTTTCCTGCTCACACACCAGATGAATGGTATTTCTTTTTTATTGAGATTTCTTCTGACCTTTTCCCCCAGCTGCCACCTTTTCTCCTGGCCCTGACCATCAATTACTATTGGCCACCACAGCAGGGCTCCTGTGACCCCTTGGTCCCCCAGTCTCCCATGGGACTGCTCTGGTATGGCAGAGCAGTCCTGTGCAGCCACTTGACCATCTCCACCTAGCAAGTGTCTGTTTCATGCAGTGCGTGGCATCCACTGCCTATTCCCATGGTGCGCATGGTCTTGTTGAAATGGATATGGTGACCCAGAGGTGGGTGAAGCTCAGCCCTTGGTCTGGTCAGGGAAAGGGATTTAAATCTGTGCTTCCAAGGGACAGCTGCCATCCTGCTGCAGGGAATGTGCCCTGTTGTTGCCAGGAAGGGAAACTGAGGCCAAGATGCTGAATTCATCTTTGCTCCTCTTTATTTCTTGCACCTTGGGGTAAGGTGCACCTTCAAATTTCAGATAAAAGGGGATGAAAATGCTAAGTAAACAGTGCATCATTTTTATTAAAAATAGTGCCTTGTGTAAATATAAAGTTCAACATTATGATTTTGTTGGCCCAGTAGGAGAAGGATTAAAAATGCTCATTAATGGGATTGAAAAGCAGGAGTTCAGTTATATTAGCTACAAAAATATAATTATCATAATTAAGATTGCAAAGCACTAATGAAGCTCTTTAATAATTATCCTTTTTCCTTAGAGATTCATTGTGTAAAACCTGATTTGAATTTTACATCATGCTGGAGAAACTTTATCATTGTAAAAATGGGAACCACTGGTAGCATGAACAGCAGCACTTCACACATCAGTGAGGACTTGCCGGCACCACAGCTGGAGTGTGGCTCAGCCTGAGAGAGGAGGGACTCAAGGGTGTAAACACTTGAGGCAATGCAAAATACAGGTGCAACCTTGGTCTGATGCTGTGTCTAAACTCTTGGCGGGTTTATGGGCTCAGACAGAAAACTGGGGACCGCAGCTGAAGAGCATTCATCCACAGAGGGCCATGCAGCCAGGCAGGTTGTGTGTCTCTGGCCTCCCTGTGTCTTTAGGCTTAGGGGTGCCCAGCCAAACCCTGAGTGGACAGGACCCTCCTACCTTGGTCTTGTCAGAAACAACTTTAAAACCCACAGGTCACATGGTTCACCTGCAGGGGAGACAGCAAACCTATAGAGCAATAGTGTGTATGGTCACAGGCGTGCAGGGTTCCTCCTGAGAAGAGGGAGACAGCAAGTTCTCAAAATTAAATGACAACAAAATGTCCATTTAAAAATATCTCCCCAAAACCAGCTTTTCATGATTCATCTCCCCAGATGATTAAATATTTAGTTCTGCTGACAGGGATATGATAGTTACTATAGAACAGAAAATTTAGTGCAGTGTGTGAGTTACAAGCAGATATGTTATCAAGCTGTTAACACAAAAGTGATGGGATTATTGGTGTTGATATCTGTATTTCTTTATATTGTATAAGGATTCCCCCCTCCCTCTACCCCACCCTGTGCAGCAGCAGATTTAGGCCACAGCTTTGCCTCTTGCACAAGGCAGGGAAGCTGTTGCTTCTTGCAGGCTCTCTGCAGGGGTGGTCTCATCTCCCCACCTCCCACCTCTGACCTTCATCAGTGGCACAGCAGCTGAGTCCCCATGGGTGTCACCACACGGGGATGCCCATGAGGATGAGGAAGGCTAAGGAGAGCGCTCACTGTCTGGCTCAAATCCCAGCCCACTCCTTGGAGCTGAGCCCACCAGTTCTTGTTGGTTGAAGCAGCAACCAAGGTCCCAGCCAGGCGGGGAGAAGGCAAGGATACTGAGAGAGGCCAGTTCTTCACTCCAGGTCCTGCTCAATGTAAAGGGAGCTGCCACACCAGGTTAGGTGCCTAAAACTAGAAGGAAATTTGGTTTCATGTTTAGCTTCTGCTTTCCTGCTGAAATCTCCACAGAAATGAATGGCCTTGCATTTCAGCATCTTATGTACGGAGACAACACCACCACCAGTGGTGTAAATCATGGCAATTAATCAACAGCACTGTCAAAAAAGCAGAATTCCTTTCTGGAGCAGATTTTTCTGCTGTTAGCAAATTACTCCAAGGCCCAGAGTTTTTAAAAGAAGAGTCATTTGACTCTTCAAAAGCCATCCATAAATGGTTAAGAAAGAAACAAACAAACGAGTGGGGGGAATGAGACCAACCTATGTCAGCTTCTGGCCATCTTGCTTTTTGCTCCAGTGTCACTGTAGCCTGTTTAATTGGATGAAAAGGATTAAAAGGATCTTGTCAAGACTATTGCTGCCAGAAAAAAAAAGAGAGTGACTTTGACAACAGTCCCATTGAAAAAGACCGATTTTCTGCTTTGTGTTGGTGTTTTCCAGGTAGTCCATGCCAAACAAAACAACAATGCTAGAGTCTTGGACAAATAAATCTGTATAGTGTTATACTTGCACATTCTGTCAGTTTGCCTGCACTGGCTGAGCATTTGACCATGAGATCATACGTCAGTTGTTACGTTATTCTACTTATTTGAATATTTGCAGAAGCAAATAAACTTTAACAGATTCTTACAACTGAAAATACTTTATAACTGAGACCATTTTCAAGGGAAGATTTCAGAGCTAATAGTTACAAAATAATCTGTGCTGCTCTACCTCCATATTTAGGCCTGGATTTTGCAAAGATACACATACATAAGTGACTTCGTGTAGCAGTATAGAGTTAAGCACGTGTTAAAGTCTTTCTACATTTGGAACTTCTGATGCTATAAGGATTAAAGTTTTATAAAGACCTAAAACAGATTAAGAACATGAGAAGTAGAGAGAATAGCAGGTTTTACAGTCAAGGGCCATTCTCATGAGAGGCATTTTTCTTCATCTTTTTTTGCTAATTCTATCATAAAGTGAGTATTTTTTAAAAATTAACATCTAAAAGTGACATGACAGACACCTGACATACAGACATACAACTTTAAGATCTGTATCTTGCATTCTTTTCTCCTAGATGGCAGGTTTATAAAGCAGGAGGGATGTCAGCGTAGGGGAGATAGCACACAAGCTGTTTGTAGCAGAGAAGAGCAAAAGTATAATAAAATAGATTCCAGGAACATATATAATACAGGAACTAATTCAGTGCAGCTGATATGCTTAGGATGTTCCTGGTGGTAGCCAGCCTAGTAGATGCAGAATCACAGGACAGTCACATGCTGGAAGTGACCTCAGGAAGTCTCCAGTCCAACCTGCTCAAAGCAGGGCCAGCTCTGAGGTCAGACCAGGCTGCTCAGGGCTTTACTCAGTCACATCTTGACAGCCTCCAAGGATGGGGATGGCACCAGCCTTTCTGAACAGCCTGCTCCACTGTCTGTCCTCATGGAGAAAAAAGTTTCTCCTCTCTACTTTCAATTTATGCCCATTATTTCTCACTCTCCCATCCTGCATCACTATGAGGAGTACGGCTCTGGCTCCTCATCGACCCCTTTTAGACAATGGGGGGACTACCAGGTGTCCCCAAAGCCACCTCTTGTCCAGACTGAACAAACCCAGCTACCCCAGCCCCTCCTCATGAGGCAAGAGCTTCAGCCCCCACCACGTTGTGAGCTCTCTGCTTGAGCCCCTTCCAGTGTGTGGGGGCCCCTTTCTGTGCTGGGGGCCCCAAAACTGGACACATTACCCTAGATGTGGTCTAACAAGTGCTGTGTCAAGGGGTACAATCCCTTCCCTTGATCAGGCTATGGTCCTGTCCTTGCAGCCCAGGGTGCTGGTGCCCAGCCTCGTCACCAAGGCGCACCGCTGGCCCATGCACAGCACCGCTGGCCCATGCACAGCACGTTGCCTACTGCCTGCCAGGGCTCCCAGGGCCTTTCCTGCAGAGCTGCTCTCTGGCCAGTCCATCTCCAGCCTATATCAGAGCCCAGGGCTCTTAATTCCCAGATGTAGGAATTGGCAGCTGTCCCCACTGAATTTCGTGAGGTTCCCGTCAGCCCTTTCCTCCAGCCTCTCTGTGTCTCCCCCATCCCGACCGCCCTGCCTTTGAGCATGAAGCTGACGTGAATGATGTCCACTGCTCTCTCCACATCCACAGACCCTGTCATTTCATCATAGCAGGCAGTCAGGTTACTCAGGGTAAATCTATGCTGACTGTTTCTGATCACCTTCCCCTTCATGTGCCCAGGGGTGTCCTCCAAGAGGACTCGCTCCATTGATTTCCCAGGGACCGAAGTGAGGCTGGCTGGCCTGTTGCTCTCTGGATCACACTTATGGGCTTTTTTGAAGGCCAGCATCTGCCCTTCTCCAGCCATCAGGGACCTCCCCCATCTCCACAGCCTCTCAAAGATGATCAGCCTAGCAAGGACATCACCAACTCTCCCAGCCCCCATGGGGGCAGGTGGTCGGGCCCCATCAACTTGTATGAGTCAACTACCCCCAAGCTCCCTCAAGTTCCCTGAGCTGACCCTCACCCGCTGCTGGTCCTTATACTCCTCCCTGACCCTGCCTCCAACACAGAGACCTGGGGGACCTTGCTGGTGAAGGCTGCAGCAAAGGCAGCGGTGGTACCTCAGCCTTACCTGTGTTTGCTGTGACCAATTCACCTCCCCACCCACCCCAATACTGCAGCAGTCCCACACTTCCCTCGTTCAACCTTTTGCTACTGATGTAGCAGCAGAAACTCTTCTTTTTGCCCTTGACGTGCCCTCCAAGTGTCAATATTAGGTGAGCTTTGGCTTTCCAGCCACCATCCCTATACACCCAGTAAAGTCAATACAGAAGGGTAATGCCTCCAACGGGTAATTTACCATCCCTTGCCGCTTTGCTAATGCATAAACTTTGACAAATGTTTGGCTGTGCACAAACTAGTAATAAAGAAGCCTTTAGCTGCCCCGTGCCTCAGTTTCCTTGTTGCAATGCACCCATTAATTGCAACGCACCAGCCAGGCTTTGCAAAACCCCTGCTTCTGTAAGTGGCAGGTGTCATCATGCAGGGATGCAGAGACCTGAGCCGCCTCGTGCACCCCATGACAAGCCCAGGTGCTTCGTCTCCGTGCATATACAGAAGGCGAGAGGGCTGCCAGCAGACCACTGCAGTCACATCCTCCTCCATTCATCGCACGCAGTGATGTTACCGAACTGACCTACTTTCCCCATCCGCCCACGGAAGGCTAATCCTGTTTAGCATTGCTGGAAGGGGACAGGCACGCGGAGAAGTGCTCCGAGTTATACAGATGGCAGTCTTTGCTGATTAATGTTAGTTTAATTTGTTTGCCTTTCTGTTTCCAGCCGTGCGAGGGGAGAGCAGAGCAGTGGTTGAACCCAGGGATTCACTCAGCCTGTTCACTGAAGTCTGAATGGCTTTAGTCATTCTATAACAATAACAAAAATAATAATAATAATAATAAGGAAGATAATGAGCACGTATGTGCCGATCTTCATCAGATATCCCAAGCGCCACACAAACTTTACGCGCTGCTCACAAGCTGGAGATAAAGGACGCCTCTCATTTACCTTGGCCGCGCTCCAGCACAGCCCTGCTGATGTCAGCCATCTCACTCCTGACTTAAACTGATGCAACTTCTGCCACATCTATAGAGGGTTCGCAGGCTGCACACACTAAAATTCAGCCGGCACTAGGGTAAAGGAGGGAAGCTAATACCACACAGCAAGAGATGCAAGGTTTCTGACATGCAAAAAAGAACACCTCTTCCCATTAAATGAGAGTACTATAAAGAATAAAGCCAAAATATGCTCTGAGACTTTACTTGTCTTCATCAAAATCTCATAATACTCAGCTGCATTACCTGTGAGCATCTCCCTGCCATGCCCAGTTCAGAAGAGGGGGGCATTAATTTACGTCAAATTCCATCATTTTCATTGTCCACATTCAGATCACTTTTTAATGTCTGTTTTGCTTTAAGCCCATTACCATCTAAAGATTCGTTGTACACATATGTATGAAACATGGAGAAACCTGTCGGGTTCATGAAGTCCAATATTTTCTCAAGCTTTCTTCTTTTCGTTTTTGGAAATCTCTGAACAACCTTTTCTCTAGTGTAAACAAAATGTAGTCATCTACTGAATGCAGGAAGACTAAGCTGCACACTGTCAGGCAAAACCAGTCACAACTCTAAAGCTGGACACTTACCACACTACTGGATTTTCCCTTTACTTGTAAAAACAGTAATTCCCATAACAATCACAGCATTACATGACCCATGGTAACCACAGGCTGCCATTCTGCCACTGAAAAGTCACTGTCACTTCACAAATAACAACGTATATCACCAGGAAAGTGATTTTTTACTGTCTTTTTCTTAAGGCTACTCTGTTTACATTTTGATAAATCTGTTTTGATTGCTGTGGATGGGATTGTGCTGTATTTTGTTATGGACTCCAGCATGTTCTTGTAACAGTTCATGGGTTTACACCTGAAGAATAAGGATGGAGGGCTGCAGTCCAGTTTGATGTGTCTGTAGATCTGTTTATTCTGATTTGTGTTTATACAAATCCTTCTTCTGTGTGTTCACGTCATACCCCTCATGGTGGGATAGCTGAGTGCTTCATCCACATCAGAGAAACATGGAATAAGGCATTTAAAATGGTCATAGTCACTTCTTGCCCGTCACCCTGTGACCTTTCCTGCCACTTCCCATTTGCTAACCTTTGTCCCCCAGCAAGGCTTGGAAGGGAAATACTTTATTTGTTAGTGTGGTTTACTTCATTTCAGAGCTCTGCCTTAGCTGAGAAGGGGGTAGAGCTGCTAGTGCCAAGCCACAGTGGTGGTTCCCAGTGTGGGCAAGTGTCCATCTAACCCATGCTGTGGAGCACCCATGGGACAATGCCACCGTCCTACCACAGTGCCCATCAGACGTTGCCCATCATACCTGGGCAGGAGACATGGCAGCGGTGCCAGCGCAATGACCCAGCTACACTGTCCCCTGTGCTAGTGGGTGACCAGAAACTGTCCCTCTGGCTCGTGCTCAAAGCCTGTACTCCCCTTCGGTGCGTTCTTCCTATGGCTTGGATCCTACTCACTATGCATGGGATGTCATGCATGGGTGGATCTGACTTTTAAATTCTGAACCACTGGACATACCTGCATGCCTCCTTTATAACACCAAGCTCTTTGCTAACAGCCTCTTTCATCCCCTTCAAAGAGGGATCCAGAGAGTAACTACTCCCTGTTGAGGTACCGCTCAGTATCTTGTAGAAGCACACTCAGCAGAGATGGGCACTGGATGCTGAGCAATGTGTCTGGAAGGTACAGGAGCGTGTCTACCCTCCACCCTGTTGCTCTTTTTCTTCCTTCTTCACAAAGATAACGGTTGTTGGGGAGGGTCTGCCAGTTCAAGATGTTTCTTCCCAGCATCTGATTTTCCATACAGCCCTTGCTCATCCACCGTCTGTGAGAGGATTGTTCTCCAAGTGCAATATCATCACCTTTACTTATGATGGTGGTATTGTACCAGCATCCTAAATGGTCTGAGGGTGAGGTCCAAGGCAGGGCTCAGGTATATTTGTAGCCAGTGGGAAGCAACACCAGGGTATGGTGGGCAGCACCCCTCTCCCCAGGGCCAAGCATGCCCTGGACAGGACAAGTGGCTGAATGCCCCAAGCAGGCCTATAGGGTGGTGGATGCAGACACCCCACCATGCCAGAGATGGAAGGGGATGAAAAGCCTGGCCTTCCCCCACAGCTGCCAAACATAGGGCCAGAGGAGCAAACACTGTGATTTCTCACCAAGCTTCCCAAGGCACATCCCAGGACCTCTAAAAGACATTTACGTCTCTGATTTAATTCATCTGAGTTAAATGAGTTTGATTAAAAATTCTTGTTAAATGTCAGGCTGATTTGTAGGAACTGAGATTAGCTGGTCACATGGCAACTTAGTGGAAAATCAACAGCTGATTACTTACATTTGCGTGTCAGTCATTTTATAGCATATCCTTATGAGTAGTAGGGTAGGAAGGAGAGAAACCAACCTCACCCACACAGAAAAGTAGTAGTTTAACTCACTAAAAGACATGTTTCTAGTGCAGGGTAAGGTGATCAGTGCCAGATTAATTCTATAGTGCAAGCTCTGTGTCCACTGGGAATGGATTGTATCAAAATAAACATGTGCAACCTTTCTTCTGGAAAGTCTATGGAGCGAGCTGGCACTCTGCCTGAATTGCTTCTTTCCCAAGAAACTAGTCATTGTATGAATGAATGTGGCAGGGACGTTCGTGCTATAATTCTCCATCTCAGCCAAGGGTACATGGTTAACAGTTTTAGACAGTCTTTTGGTTCCAAAATGCCACTTTTCCCTGCTTGTGGGTATGCGTCTTTCTGTGTGTCTGTCCCACCCTGATGGGAGTATGTGAGCTTACTCCTCCTTATTCCAGGTGGTTCCTATCTTTTTGAGGGGTAGTGTCTTCACTTGTTGTTGATAATGATATTAATGAAGCTCCAAGCATATCCATCACTGTTGAATACGCCATCGCAAGAGTCACATCATGTGGTGTTGTTACTCCTAGGTTTGCAAATTCTCTTTGTTAGCAGGAAAGGATCCTTCAAATTTTGAGAAATCCTCACGCCACTTGTTTTTTTGTGTCACCTCTTTGCAAGGGAACTGCAGCACAGAGCCATGGCATTTACTGCCTGCCTCTGTCATTGCAACAAGCCAGAATTGCCTCCTAAACCAGGCACTGATGGGGACGAGAGAGCAGATTTCCAGTTTGCTAGTTGGGACCCTCCCAGCTGAGGGACTGAGGGGATAATGTAAACCAAACAAGTTACACTAAGCACCTACCTAAGCTCCATGCCATGGGTTTCTCCTGCAGGTGTAAGCCAGCATCTGCTGTGGCTCAGGAGAGGGATGGCAGTGCTGGTTTGCAGCAGTTGTATACTCTGCCATATCTGTTTTATTGAGAACAGTTTTAATTTTGTATGTTACATATGTACTGGCAAACGCTCTTAGCAATGCTTACGATGCTCTGGAGAGTTTGCTGTGTGAGAAAACAGAAGCAAAATGACAATTAGATATTGTCTAACACTAGCAACAGCACAGCAGGTCCAGAATTTCATGTCAGTCAGTGAGAAACCTTGTTTACTGGATGCCGGCCACGAATTGCTTTACAGATCTAGCCAAATCTTTGGCAGAACAGACCAGTTAGACCTGTTGCTCTCTCATAAGGGTAGAGGCTTCCTAGCGGTGTAATTCCTTCATGGTTTAGAGTGTACAGTTGTAGGAAGCCCCTTTTCATCAGCTACGTTGTGCCTCCCCAGAACAGCTGGAGCTGAGCAGCACTGATGCTGACTACCCCATCCACTCCCATCCTTCCTCAGAGCCACCCAGAGCTCTCATTCCCATATTCCTGCTTTCTACTGGGAATCTGTTACAACCAGAGGAGACCTTGGTGCAGCAGAGGAAGACCTCCAGGGATTCAGACAATGTGACTTCTGCTGACACTGCCCCATTTTGCTTGTCATAGCCTAGATTCAACAAGGGTGCCTGCAACAGAACAAAGGTCTAGCAAAGAAAGACAGCAAAATCCTACATGCTAACCTTTGCCATATTACTGATGCCTTCTTTATTCTTGAATAACGTAGGTGAACATTTTGGCGGCAATAAGTGAGCAAGTAACAACAAAACCCACTCAATTTTGTCACTACATTTTAGCCTGATTTATTTGAAAACACACTTGTTGGGCTAGCAGTCTGATTCTGGGACTGGATAAATAACTACCTAAAGTATTTGTAAAACACTGGTAAACAAAATTTAACGGGGTCTATAAATTTTCCTAGTTGAAAATAAGGATTGTGATATGGCTGACTTGACTGTTTTGCAAGGCCAAATAAATATCTGAAAAAAACATCTAAAACCTACATGGCATTATGTTATTTTGTGTAATAGAATTCAGCAACTTAAGTTTGCCAGTTATGACTAAAAAAGCCAGTCCCTCAGCCATCGTATTTCTTATTAATGCTCCTCCATCAACAAGCTGAATGCCATGGAGTAGTAGCTTTACCCTCCAATCGGTGACCCGTGGCTTTAATTCCTCATTACTCTTGTATTTGATAAAAAATTACAGGGTAGTTTCATATTCTTAGCTAACTGTTGAGTAATGAGCAGGTGGAATATTGCTGTAAGAGAACTAATAGCAGAAGGAGGGAATTTATCCACTTTCTTACTATCAGTAAGTTTTTACTCTTGTTTTTTCCTAAATTGCTCTTTAAACAGGCAAATTTCCGTGTGACTCATATGTGGAAAATACCATGGGCTTAAATAATGCCTAGCAATTCATTTCCCTCCTTCCCACTTCCAATTTTATTCATGCCTTACTTGTTGAGGACTCATTAAATGAGAAGCAGTGATTTTTGAAAATGAGTTATCATTGCCTGTCATTACACCACGACTTTGAAAAGGATGCTTTGACAATATCCAGTGTTTGCAGTGGCATTGTGCTGCCAGTTTGACAAATATTTGTGTGGGATGCAGCAGCGTGCGGCTTTTGTGCCTGACATGGGCATGAGGTGCTGTGAGAGGCGGCAGGCCTTCCTCCTCAGGCTGAAGCAGTTACAGCTCAAGCATCGCTCTCACATAAGGCTATGAAGTGAAGGAGGGTGGGCAGTGAGCTGGTGACACGTGGTTCGGAGGATCTCAGCCTTCAGCCGGGCTGCTCTTGTATTTTTCCCTTCGCCTTGCCTACACAAATTTAATTTATCCCCTTTTACTTTGTGGCTTTATGAAAATATCTTGTGCTCAGAGTACTTTCTCCTTACAGCTCAAACAGCCAGAGAAGTTGGCCTACAAACCTGATGACAGGTCACAATGTTTTGGTGAAGATCAGCAAAAAGAGTGATGGGGATGGTGCAGTCTTGGTGCTCGGTGCCGGCACCGCCAGGCAGGCACTGTCTGGGCTATGAGAGGGCTTTTTCACAGTGTGGCTTCAGCGGTGGGATTTATGAGGACGCTTTGAATTTGGGATGTAGTTCGGTAGAGTTACTACTGTCTCTTTTGCCTTCGGGTCAGGGCCCACAGCGGAGGATGAAGAGCCTGCCAGTAGGAAGCTCCACCTGAGAAGTCAGAGGCATCAGTGATGCCGACTCTTGCACTGGGGATGGTCTTGGGGGGAACACGGAGGTGCTGAAAATGCCTTTTCAGCTTGGGCAGATCCCAGGGTTCATCCAGCCTGCAAGTTTGCAGAGAGTATCCTCCACAGGAAAAAAATTCCCCTAGAAGTGGCTTTTTTTGTACTGTACTGGTGCATCGTGTTGTGCCTGGGAACCCTGATCACTGGCTGGAGCCCCTAAGGCTAGCATGACACTCAGGAATAACATTATCCACAGTGCATGTTCCCTAAAATCAAGGACTGTGGCATAAAGCACTGCTGACACATTTATCTGACCTGGATATCATCACTCTGTTATTAAAATGAAATAGAGCGACTCTGAGATTAACCTGCAAGTTGAGCTAACGAAATGACAATTCATAATGATTCTTGCATTCCTTCAACAGAAAAAACTGCTTAGACAATCTAATGGATGAAGATGAGAAAGACAGGGCAAAGAGGTGAGCACTTTTTCTTTCATAACTCTCCATTTAACTTGCGATGAGCTTGATACTGTTTGTTGCTGCAGAAGCTGTTTTATCCATAATCAATTAATCAAAGAGAGAGGGAGTAAAATACAGCCAAACACAACTTGAAAAACTGCCATCTCACAGATTCCTATTCTTGGCTGCCCTGTAAGAAGGAAATAATGTAGCAATGTTCCCTGTGGAAAATATAAAAAAAGCCAAGGCATTGATTGTTTTCTTCACATTACTGCAGAACACGAGAACTGAAGAACCAACAACGTACTCCTGCTGCTATAATACATCATCTGAGCTTCTCAAGTGTATAAAAATGTGAGGTTTTTTTACAAAATACATTTTGCAAAAGAAAAAAAATTACAAAAGTGAGGGGTTTTCCCTATTGTGATGGTCATTTATTCAGTAATGCCTATCTCACAGTAATGAAAACTCCTAGAAGTTACCTTCAGAGCAGAGAAAGACCATGAGAAGTGCTGTGTCAGCCTTAAAGTGGCGCAAACCTTTATTCACATACATTCTGCACTCCACCACCAAGTCCCGGTTGGTGGGAAACTGTTGTGAATGCTTTGTGGGGAGGGAAAGGGTGTGTTTCAAGGCAGGCGACCTGTGGCAATAAAACTCTTAATAACTGCCAGATCTGACTGGCATCTGCAGAAAAACTGTTTGGAAGCATTTGAGGTTTTTTTCTTCTGGACGCGTTATCAATACCGCAGCCTGCAGTTTAATTGCTTTAGAGGGAGCTGTGGGTTGTCCACATTTTTCCCCTTGGTTTCCTCTAATGAGAGTATTTCCAGTCCAGGCACAACTAGTTGATCCAGTTTCATCTCTTTTGATTCCTTCTCCGCTTCTTTCCTCCCTGCAGCTTTTTCTCACCAATATAGGTCAGCACAGGCTGCAGCCGAGCTCAACTGTTCTTCTTTGCTCCCTCCTCTTAATGTGTGCGTGCTCAGGCTGCAGAAGGCCTGCCTTCGCTACCGGGAGCAACATGCTGGCGACTGCCTCCCCTCAGCCCTGCGAGGGGGGATCTGCTGAGGCCAGGGGTCCGCCAGCCCCCGGCGCCATGGCGGCTGCTGCTCTTCACAGGGGGCTTCGTGCCCAGGGCAGGGCCCATGCGGGGTATGGCTCTGCCCAGCTCTCTGTCAACCACGCAGGTGGGTGCGGGGAGGGGATGCCTCCCGCTGCCCACCCATCACAAGGAGGTGGCATTTCAGAGAGGGTGTAGCACAGCGACAGGTGCCACACTGCCCCGGAGCCCTGGGGGCAGGGAAGGGGGAGCAGGGAAGGGAGCCCACCTTGCATTGCTGCTTCGCATGCTCGAGGCCTGATTATTTGTGTGCTAATTCTTTTTTTTATTTTCAAAAAACCCCCCACACATTAAATGAATGCATATAGGAAAAAAATAGGATACCACGTATCCTCCCTATCAGCGATTGTCATCACCATCTGGTATGACTTGCATGCTGTTTGTTCCTGGAAGGAATTTCTGTCATACCCTGGGGCAGGCCTCTATCAAGGTGCATAAAAAAATGATAACTTTGAAAATGAAAAAAGGAAATTGCTTCATTAAATTGTAATTTAACTACATTTTGCTTTTTATAAATAAATCTAAATTTGAAATCAAGTTTGGAGTCATGAGAGGCTTCATGAAGGTCTAAAGTTACCACATTATACTAAAGCCGTTCAGATTCATGTAAAAGCTATAGGTTTTCTTCCAAAGCTTTAAAGAGAGTCAAACTTAGGAGAAGCCATTGGCTGAACATTTTTGTTGTTGTGTCCTCAAAACTGAGGACTTTTCATCTGTCCCATTCCACAGGTGAAACTCTTTCTTTGTTTTCTTCTGTTCGGTGTAAGGACTAGGTCCCTCAGTCCTGAGAAACACAAGAACAGATGAAAAAGCCAAAAAAATTGTCCTCTTCTTTCATTTCTGTGTTAAAAGTAGGTGAGAGTAGAAATCTCTGAATTTAACTCTTTGGGAATGGACCCAAGCCAGGACCTGGATTTCTCAGGTTAGAGACACACACGCAGACCGTTCACTGTCTACTGTGATTTATTAGGCACATACAGGTTGTATTACACAGACATGAGAAGAGGTTCCATCCTCTCCCAAGGACAGGCACCTGCACTCCCACCCATGTGCCAAGTGTTCAGTATTTGGCCACAATGTATAGCTCTTCCTTCAGGATGCTGGTTATTTTGAGCCCCACTCTGCATCATGCGACTCCCCAAGGCACTACTTCACTCTGAAGACCCAAGGACTGAAATGTGGATATGACAGCACCACACTTGGGAACATCAAAGACCTCCTTGAGGTGTTCTGATCTTCTGGAGACCAGAACCATGATTTCATTTTCAATTCTTTGATGTTGGATGGGGTTTATTTTGTTTTGTAGATTTATTAATTTTAAACAAAAAGCTTACTTTGTGCACTTTTTTCTCTATCTGCTTTTCTTCTAGTTTGCTTTAATAGTAAATTATTTAAAAATTATTATTTTGCAATTCAGCTGAATTCCAAATTCCAGCTAAAACCAGCTTGAAGTGAAACACGGCAAAGCGCTAATAAATGAGGACTGCTGCTTGCCATTTTCCACTCCAATAAAAAGTAAATTTAAAAATCTGAATGAAGATATGCAGTATGGTTACTTGCTTTGATGCATATATAACATATCCCACTGGACAGCAAAAAGAAGTATGAAATTTAGTGTAAAATCACATCTCATTGAAAATCATCAAGATGTAATGGCTACTAGTCAACAAGTATCAGTCTCTCTTTAAGACAACAAGCAGCAAATACGTAAGAGTATAAAAATGGCTGTTTATAACATGTGTTAAAATGGTGATTTTGATCATTCTGAATCCAGGCTGTCCTGCATTGCCTTTAGCTGTATTCACTAAAAATCCAGATTTTATTCATACTGTGTCTCCTTCTTCCCCTTAGATATGCTGCTTTTTTTTTTTTTTTTTTCTTTTTTTTTGAGTAGTGAGGCAAGAGGAGAACTGCGATGAATGGTATGGAATTAAGACAGAGACTGTTTTGGCTTACTGTAAAGTATATGCCCTAGCAATGAAGTAAACAAGGCTAGGAAATAATCTTTCAAGGGAAGTGATGAAAACTACATGATTTAAGACATTTACAACTGGACTGAATAAAGCATTTACAACTGTGCAGGGACAGTTTAGATGACCTAATTATGAAGGTTTCTTTCTCTTTTTTTTCCTTTTTGAGATGTTACTGTGTTCATCGATTCAGATCTTGGTAGAGTTATTTTCATTACAGCAGTTTTTATATTTCCTTTCTGAATAAAATATCAAGTGTTAAAAATAGATACTTTATATATCTGTCAAGGCATCTTTATGTTGGGAAAAGCAACACTTTCCCTATAGATGGTTGATGTTTTATTTTATTTTCAGGGAAGTTGAGACCCTTTAAGGTTGAAATGAACTGAGGATTGAATTATGAGGAAGTAAAACATTGATGTTCTTAATGTCCCCTCGAACTGTACGGCAATAGGATAAGGCTGGAGCTTTTCACGTCTTGTTCTGACAGCCTTTTGCACTGTAATAAGAACAGGCTGAAATCAGTCAGGCAGTATCCACCCGATCTCTTATGTTCAAAGCTGTAAAATAATCAAGTGTTGGCTTCTATCCAGTGTGTCTCCAAGTGTGTTCAGGGTTGAGAGCAAGACAAACAAAAATTACCCCTCTGTCAGTAGTAACATCCAGAAGCCTCTGCACTGATTTCTCAGCTGAAAATATTTACCACCGTCCCGGTCCTTGGAGGGGACGTAGATGCTGGGCTAAACTCTGCTCTGATTTTCAGCAGTGTGCATCCAGAGCTGCATATGAGGAACAGCAGCGTTAGCTGGGACCGAGAAACACAGAGTGAGAACCGACCTCTTGGCTTTTCTTTCTTGTTTACATGTACCCAGATTTTTAGATCTTTCTGTAATTAACAAGGCAAATCTTGTCTGCTTGAGGACCTTTCAGAAGAGCAAACAAATATTCTGGGTTATATTTCTTTCTATTTTCACATGGTTACTGAAGTCCAGGTGATAGCCTCCAAGTAGAATGATTGTCATATTCATGGGAACGATTCAGAAAACACTTGCTCATGTATAGGTTGACATATAATTTAAAAAATCAAAGTGCACAAGCCGAGAAGATTATAAACAGCCTTAATGACAGTATTATGGTGGTACCAAAACACCTGAAATGAAATCGGGTCCTTTCTTCCTATAAGCACTTCAAACACAGTAGTAGAAGCAGGCTGTCTCTGAGGAGTCTGCAAGCTGAACAGAGAAGGTTGGCAAAGAAAGCTGCAGAGTCTCCATTTTACATCTAAAGAGTTGGGGCATTGTGACCTTAAGCAATTTGCCCAGTGGCACACAGAGATTAAGGGCAAGCAGGAGCCCCCTGCCAGCATTTCTGAGCCCCCAGGTCTGGGAACACATCCCAGCTACAGACCCAGTTCATGCTGGGATGAGGCGTGATGATGCCCTCCCTCCTGCTTGCCCTTGTCACCTTGGAAAGGAGACTAAACCAGGTGGGATGTGAACTAGACTGGAGCTGCAGCAACCTCTGCTCAGGTCCCTGATCTTAGTGACTGGAAGACAACAGCCCAATTCTTCTCTCTAAGCCAGCCTGAAGGTAGCCAGAGGACCTGTGACCAAAGTGGGCAGGTCCCTCCAGGTGGACCCAGCCCCAGTGCAATGGCCGAGCTGCAGGACTGGGGTCCCTCTGTCCTGTTGGGACTGCACAAGTGGGTATGACCCATAGTTTTACTAGTTCCCACTCTTCCTTATGGATGATTTTACAGTTATTGTTACTTCTTGTTTGTGAATGATTTTACTGACAGTGTCAATCTTCACATGCTGAGGCACACAGCAAGCTAATTTCTATGTGTATACATTGGAAATAGCAGGTACATGATGGTTTTTTCCTCTTGGTCTGCTCATCTTTCTTTTCCCCTCTTATCTACAGGGCTTCGCGTAACAAGTCGGAGAAGAAGAGGCGCGATCAGTTCAATGTTCTCATCAAAGAGCTCAGCTCCATGCTTCCAGGCAACACTCGCAAAATGGACAAAACTACTGTGCTGGAAAAAGTCATTGGCTTTCTGCAGAAACACAATGGTAAGATTTACTGCAGCTCTTCATACATTTGCCAGATGGTTACTACAATATCCTGTTTCCTTCAGTGATCATCAGAATGGCTCAAGGGGCCTAAAAGTGCCAACATAAGCTATTTTTTTTTCTGTCTCATCAAAAAAGATCATTTACAGGCACTGTGCTGCCCAAATCCGTCTCCGCAGCTGCTCTTTAGTTGAGGTTTGTCTCTCAACCTACTAGAGAAGGGGGCAGAAGGCAGGAACCGAGGGAAGGAGGGCAGCAGTGCCCTGCAGCACACATGAAGAAGAGAGATGATTTGAACAAGAGAGATTTGGGGCCAGAGGGAAGACTTTCTTCCTTGAAATCTGCAATATTCTGAGCAGAAGAACAAAGCATTTGCTCCAGCTCCTCTGCAGAAAAATGCAGAGAAGCAATCTGTTCAGCCCCCCTGCTACACAGTGGACTGTGTAGGACTCAATTTTCCACGGTGAGCCGAAAACTCAGACCAGAAAAGGCCCCAGTTCTTGAAGTCAGCTTCAGCAAATTGCATCCACAGATAGCTGACGTGCATCACCCAGTTCGCACAAGCAGAAGCTACGTCACATTTGCACAGCATGCAGTTGCAATAGTAAAGTTCAGCTTCGGAAAGCTGGGAGTTTATTTTTTAAAATGCACACAGAAGTGACAGTTAAATCCCTTAGAAATGTATCCTTACAGAGGGCAGAGGAGATTTCTGACCCTGCTGATCTAGTCTGGTCAGTCTAGTTTCTAGTCAGTGGGCTCTGTCAGAGCCCTGTGGGCTCCCTGATGCACAGACATCCGTCAGCAGCAGACAATTGAAATGCTTCTCCCTTATAAACCCCTTAAAAATCAGGGCACTAATTTAAAATGGGGCTCTTCTGCTCTGCCCCTGTGAGGAAGAGGCTTCAGTGGATAACCATGGGGAATGCCCCTGGTCCTACAAAGCAGAAATGGGTCTTCTGAGCTGATGTACCACATCACTCGGCTCGCCTTTGCTCATCCCGTACCTCCTGCCCACACTCCCTGGAGAGCTCTAGGTGAAACAGAAAAGACCATAAAAACTCTCATATCATGACTCCCAACATGACAGAGTCACAAATGTCAAACTTATAGACGAAATAATTACAGTGGTTCTGTTGTTAGAGCGCAGTTTCTCCTTTAAATGAATTTCTGCCACAGACAAGATGATTTCATACAGGAGGGCAAGACCAGGACACCTCAAAGTTTAATAATTGTGTATACCTATTAAAAAATGACAGTAATAACATATCTCTTTTTTTTTTTTTTTAGCTGCCCAAGGCAGAGTAAAGGAGGACGTGAATATGCTCAATTATAAAGCCAAGCAAAGAACAATCACATGAGATTTGAATAAGTGTAGATAAGTGTAGCCGATAGCCCAAATAATTTACTCCGAAAAGCTTCATTTCTGGAAGAACAACTCAGTAAAAGAAAGCCAACAGTCACAAATCCTTCCACAGCAATTGGGTCAAACTGTGACTGGTTCTAGTGCACTTGCTAAAAAAAGCAAGTGTTATCTATTTTTAAACTAGATTAGTTGTCCCACAATATAATACAAAGCATCAGTGTTTAAAAATGTTGATTATCTTCAGCGTACTTTGGATCTGGTTCATTCAATCGTATTTCCTTTTCATTTAGTAGGCTAAACCAAGATTTTAGTCGTAACAGAGGAGGAGGTCATTTTTCAGACTTTTTTCTTCATAAACTGCCTCATTCTTTATAAAGCACAGAATCTCCCAAATCTCAAATAATTCTTCTAACTGTTGCTGGTTTGTGTACACAAGCTTTTCCAAGCTATGCATCTGCTGGAAGTATCCTATATTCTGAAACTATATAATAAAAATCTAACAGGCTGATCTCTCTTTTTCCTTATCTGGTTTTGTGTAAGACCATGGGGGCTGTGGAGAGTCGCCGTGCTATCAGTGACAGCCCCCAGCAGTGCAGAAAGTGAGTTGAACGAGCTGGTAGAAGCACAGGGCTGCATCTCCATTAATAAAGCCTGAATGGAGGCTTTGATTTCTTTCTAGGCAACAATATGTACAGGCACTGGTAAAAATTTACTGTCTTTAATATCATTTAGCCTTTTGCATTTCTCTGGCCAGTTTGCCTGTGTGCTCTGAATAGGGAGTGTTGGGTATTACATGCTCTGGAAGTGTTAATCAATAGGATTAATTAGCAGGCAGTGCCAAGAGGAGAAGACAGGCTGCACTCAGCATCCCCTCACTACTAGAGCTGAATGAGGGAGCACTCAGACCAGTGGAGCGAGCAGCAAACAAAACCAGCTGAAGTCTCTCTGAATTATAAGATCAGCCTCCCGTAACCCTGTCTGACTCAGGTAGAGCTGATGTGAGTGGCTGTTTTTCCAAGGAAACGGCTCACCGGGATGCACATCCAGCTGTCCCCAGCACAGTCCCCAGTTGCAGTGTGAAGCTGTGACTTGTTACACCAGTGTGCCTGCACCCCTCCACGGAAAGCCCTTGGGGAGTGAGCATCCCCAGGCTGCTGCAGGTGTTTCAGAGACTGACCCTCTCCTCCAGACAAGTTTCGGGGTGAGATGCTGGTGCTCCGTTCCCTTTCCCTGGGCTGCCCTGCAACAGGGGGCTGGCAGCAGGCACGGGAGAGAGCAAGGGCCGCAGCACCAGTGTAAGGCTGCTGCAAATGCTCAGGTCTCACTCGTGTTTTGGAGAATAGAGCAATAGCTCTGCTCTTTGGGGTCACAGCCCCTCGGGGCTCCTCTGAAGGAGTTCTCTTGCTGCTCCCTGTTGGGCACAGAAGCTGTAGGCTGAACCCTAGCTCTCTGGAAGCCTAATTTTGAAGCTGTAAATTGTAAATATCTATTTGACACATACTAAGCCTTGCCTTGATATTCATTTAATGCAAAGTGGTTTTATCTTTTCATCCATACCCCAGTAATGCTGCTTGAGGCCGATCGCTATGTGGATACAGGCTGCCCCTGAAGTCAGTTCAAGTTGAGCCAAGTTAAAAATGAGGAAAACATTTCAGGATTGGGCCCAGTTCAGATAGTGATTACTGTCTCTGTATGCAAACCCCATGCTTAAAAAATGCAATTTTTGAATATAAAGGCGATTTCTCTCTTTTTGTAGCAACTCATATATAGTCTTGCAGGAAAAAAGTTTCTTTGAATTTAAAAACCTGAAATGTTCTGTTTGTTTAGAAGTCTCAGCACAGACGGAGATCTCTGAAATTCAGCAGGACTGGAAGCCTTCATTTCTCAGCAATGAAGAATTCACCCAGTTGATGTTGGAGGTGAGCATGCATATATACCTTTCTAATTTTGTCTAGCAGTCATGGAAATGCTCATGCATCTACAATAAAATGTTATCTGCAGTTCCAAAAGGGGAGGTTTCAAGTACTGCTGTAGCTGACCATCAGGCAGAGCTGGTCACTGAGACAGAGTCCCCACATGTTGCTTTTCACTCTGGACGATGCTGTTGCACTGTATGCTGCCACAGCCCGCAAAGCTGCACAGGGACTCCCAAGAAATGCAATCCAGGGGAGAGATTCAAATCACAGGTTGCATTTTATTTTTACAAACAGAGGTGAGGAAAAGGGCACGTGGCAGTTTTTCTCCTGTTCTTGGAAGGCATTATTATTACCTAATATTTATGCAAGACTATCACCTAAAAGGCAACGGTGCCACGTCCCTCTAGTGCTAGGTGCTGTACGAGCAGATAAAACCTGACAGCTCCTCTTGGTTTGATACAGTTAATACTTCCATTCTAATGATTTTCAAGGCCTTATCAAACACTTCTTATTCCAACAGGGAGCAGGGTTATTTTGCAATGATAGTTTTTAAATCACCTTTAAATTATACCATAGATGCTTTTAATGCTAGCTGGGATTTAAAGGGAGGTGACTCAATGTCGTTTATATAGGTTTGAGATGAAATGCAAATGAGCTGCTAAAATGTATTTTTCTCTCTCAGTAACAACTAGAACCTTCTTTAGCAAGGATCTTCTCCCGTACTAAACACATGGAGGTTGCATGGCCCCGCAGTGTCCTCCTCCTCCCACAAATGATGTGACTGTGGGGCACAATTCAGGCTCTGGCAGCAGGCAGGGAGGGATACTGGGAAGCAGCTTGACCCACCAAGGAGTGGCACAAAGCTGGGGCACGTTGCTGGCGCCCAGGGGGTGGCAGTCCCTTGGCTGTTGCAGTTTGTTGTGATGAGACTCCCCTGGCCCAGTGTTAAGTGAGGCTTTGCTCCCACTGCACTGACGGCCGCCCATTCCTACCTCAGTGCACAGGAACTCTACATATGTAACTCCTTCAGCCTGCACTGAAATATTTCCCTCAGATAGCAATAAATTGGCAATTGTCTTGACTGGCTGGGCCTTTGTTGATTCTCCTTGTATGCCACACAATCTTAAACAATTGATTTTAGTTTCCCAGCTTATAAATCACCTTCTTGCTACTCTAATTTTCCATGCCCTTCAAGACAACATTGGGTATTGGGATCTCCTGTTGAGCCAGTTGTTCATCATTCTCTGCTTTTTTGCCTTACTACTAATCTTATTTTATTAACATTTGGGCAAGACTGCCTGAAGTTTTTCCCATCCTGTTATTAAAAGATGGGAAGGTTTTTTTTCAAGCATTGATTCAAAAGAATCAGAGCATAATTGGCTGCAGTAATACATCAGCTTTCCTGAAAATGGCCTTTTCTTACCCCATTGAAAAAGCTGTCATCAAATTACATAAGAGTAGGGATTAGGCTCTGTTTGTCCATCTAGGACTGCTAGTGAAATCTTTGAAAAGGGATATGGTCTCTCAGTGTTGGAGGGACCAGTTGGGAGTAAATAAAAACAGAATTACGTATGCATACATTAACTTGATTTTACCACAAAATTCTTTGTATAGTTTGCATTGGATATGAAATAAGGACTTGATTTAAGAAAAACCCAACAGTCTTCACCATAATAATAGGCACAGTACAGCTGCCTTGTAAAACCACTGCTCTCTTCTACAGGTTAACAGCTATCATGCTTTTTTAGAAAACAGCTTGAATGTACTACACTAAAGAAAAACTATTCTCTGCACTTAGATTAACAAAATCAAACTAACTATAGCAGCTGGAGGGTTTTCAGAGATGTTAAACACACGCTTTTCTACTGGGGTATAAGTTATTGACCTGCTTTTCAAAGGACTGTAGCACCAGCAGATTCCCATTGACTTAAATAGTTGTGGGTGCTCAGCATTCTCTGGAAAAAGGAGCATATGTTTGTGTCTTTATTCAAGGCTTTGTGTTTTCTTTTTTTTTTAAAAAAAACCAACAATTAGCATTTTCCAGTATTCTCAGAATTCTTTCCCTTATTGAAGTCAGCAGGGGGGAAGGATGTGCTGCAGCTCACAGAATCAACTGCTAGTCTGCCTTGGAGGCATGCCTGGGTTTGCAGTGAGGTTTTGTAATACCGTGGCACCCTGATCAGGCCGTTTGCAGTACACCTGTCTGCTGAACAGGTATCGCTGCCAGAGAGTATAGCTGAATCTGCTCTGACTCAGTCATGCTTGCAGTGCCCATATTGCTCACATACTGCAGGCTACACTGACCCCGGAACCCCGATGCACAGACAGGAAGGATCCAGACCTGCTCCACTTGAAAGCACGGGGAGCTCCACCAGTGACTCCTTAATTGCAACAGGAAGGTTTTAATGTAGTCTCTGAGCACCAAGTATTGAGTCTTAATTTTTTAATTTTTTTTGGGGGGGGGGGGGGCAGGAGGTCTGCTCAGATTGGTTTGCTTTAATTCTGGATATCTACCTAGATTAACTTTGAACAACATTTAGCTCACAACCTTGCAGCTCAGACTAAAGAAGAAATTAATTTTGAAGGTGAAATTGCTCCTGTGGGGAGGACGGGGGTAAGGCTGACATTCGCTTTCAGTCTTAGGAGTGAAGGGGCTTGCTGCAAGGTGGGACTGAAGTGAGGAAGAAACTTTGCAGAAGGGTGAATTTCTCTTGGAATAAGTAATCCAATACCACGCACTTTAAAATAAATCACTCAACTGAAAGTCAGGCTAAGGATTATTTGATCATTTGCATTGCTTTTACTTACACGAAAGCCCAGTAATATACAACATTACATTAATACAAACTGAGATTTATGGGTTTTGCAGAGAAGTACCATTTTGAGATAGGACTGCATCCTTTCATCGTCCTTTGATATTTACACAGAGCTCAAATGTTCATTTTAATAACTTCCAAGGGATCCAGTCTTAGTCATTTTGCATTATTAAAATGTGTGATTAATTTAAAAACTGAGACATGAAATGTTCCTGTGAGCCCTTTGTTGCTTCAATAGTAGGTTTTACTAGACTACAAAGAGTGTTGTAAAAGTTAAATCAGACTGTAAAATCAGAGAATTACTGTTCTGCAACCCGAGATAACATTCCTACAACTCGATAACAATATGGTGCTGAAGTCAAACTGTTTTCATCAACGTGCAATGAGACGCCCTGTTTACACCACTTGTTCCTATCAAAGCACTCTCCACTTGTCTGTTTTCCTTAGGCATTAGATGGCTTCATTATAGCAGTGACCACAGGTGGAAGCATTATCTATGTGTCTGACAGCATCACACCTCTTCTAGGGCATCTACCGGTAAGTAATTCTGGTATTGGCTTTTCTACTACACATTGTAGGATTGGGACCTGCATTTTTAGGAACAGATGTAAAAGGGTGCGGGTGGCGTGTGTGAATGGTGTTTTCACCAAAATGCAGTGAGGGGGTTTGTCCCTGCGTTATGCTGGCCAGCTGCTTTTGATCAGCTCTGTTCTCTCTCTGTCTGATTCATACCCTTCAGGTTTTCGTTGCTATGAGGCACTTCGACTTGAATGGGAAAAGCTCTGCGGGAATACTCTGGCTAGGGGAGGGACAGGGTGACCTGGCTGATCTTTTCCATCTCTGATTTCTAAGCTAGCAGAGAATAGCACCAGTGCCACTGGCAGCTCGGCGAGGAGCTTGTTACGGGCCTTATTCTGCTCCCAGGGAGGTAAAGGACAAAAACCTCATTGAATTCAGAGTTAGCCAAGGGCTGCTGCTGAGTGACCCCACAGCTCAGCTGTGCTTTCCTGAGGGGAGCACACCCTGCCCACAGGAGGTGCTGGTGGAGCCAACGCTTGGCGCTCAGGTCCGGCACATACAGCTTGTTCTATCTGTGGGCTGCTGGGTCTTGCTGTGGGAGACACTGGAAGAGCAGGGAAGAGGGACTGCTCCGAACCCTGCTCCTGTTGCTAAGGCTGCTCTAGGAGAAACGGCACAATAATTAAGGATTAATCCTCACATTCGTTTTTAGTAGCTTGGTCTGAAATAAAGACATGCCCAGGAGAAAAAAATAGCTGCCAAATCATTATTGTACCACCACCACCACCCCCCGCCACGTTCTTAGGAAAATTACAATTCTTTTCCTCTTGTTTACTTCGTCACCAAATACATATTATGTTTTCCACCCAGACAAATGTATTTCATACACACTATTTTGCTGTAATATGAACAAAAATTATTTTCTTCTGAGGCGAAAGGAACTTGATGAAAGGCAGCAGCTCCTGGTAAATGCCAGAATATTGCTATGCAACAACAGATTGAACTGAATCTATCTATTTCAGCTTTCTTTAATCCTCAGCGGTTGAGAAAAACAGTAGTTGACCATTTTCTAACATTTATCTTCACTTCAAAGGCAGAGAGAGCCCTGTCCTGCATGCGGGCTGTTGGGTCTTCATACACTTACTGATTTCCATGGAATTTCCTTGTCTTTCATGGTTTAGGGGTTTCGTTGCTATCCCTTGCAAATACTGATTCTTAGTGGAAATGGTTGATCTGCTGCAGGAAAGTACTGCTCTTCAGGAACACACATTTCAGACCCTGTGCATTAAACCTTAACCTTGGATGAACATGGATGTATTCAGGTTCATAATTCCCAAGCTGGATCATCAGACACTAAATCTGTTTTCCCTCCCAAAGTCATGCCTTGTGTGATAACCTTGCCCAGTATCCAACCCAAAACAAGGACAAAGACAGGCGTTATTTTTTATTCACACAGAAGCAGCCCACAGCAGCCCAAGACAGGGACCACTCTGCCAAGGCTGGAGGTGGAGCAGGAGCTCCCACAGACCTTCTCAGAGCTGATGGAGTGATAATGATTAACAACTGGGTGCATCCCAGAGGCTGCAACTAAGCAAGCAATAAGGGCTTCTGCCTGCCCAAGGTTGGCAAATCACTACAGCCACAGACAGGGGACAGCTGAACGTGCAGCTAGGTGTAAACAGCATATTTTAGTCCCATGCTGCCCTTTCCATATGTCTTTTTACTTTTTAAAACTGATCGGAGTGCTATTTGGAAAATCTGTGTGGCTTGTTTTGTTTACCTCCAGGATCTATTTATAAGCTAAGTTCAGTCACTGTTTGAGGGACAAATACCAATTCTTTTTCCTCTGCGACTGCGGGGGGAACACTCTGCAAATCTTCTGCTTCAAGTACTGAAAGGAAAGCAAAACTGGGCAGAACGCAAAGCAGGACTCTGAGGGCCCCTATGAAGAAATCTGATGCTTTTTCTTTCATTAAAATCATGAAGGACTCTGGTGCTGAGAACAAATATATCCGATTCTCTTTAATACAGCTTCCCTAAGTTCCACAGAGGATTTTCAAACACAAATTTCCCCTGTTGTAATTCTAAACAGTTTGTTTTTATAAGATACGGAGGCTACTCTCAGGGTCAGTTGATGTAGAGAGGTTTAGCTCACATGGTAAGATTTACTGTCGCTGAAGTGACCTCCGGGAAAACTGGGCACAACTCACAGCATTTGCCAGTCAGACCCTCTGACCCCAGGACTACGCAGTCTCTGGAGGAGGGTCCTCCCTGTCCTTCTTACCTGTTTTGCTGAGTGCAACAGTTAAAGACAGGCAGCAGGGTATTTCCAACCTAGAGGAGGAGGTACAGCTTTGCCACAGACTCTGCCTGTCCACAGACTCAGGCAGAAGGTGCTGCACCTGCTCACATCTGGAAGAGTTGGTGTCCATCTCACCCACCTTTTAGTCCTGTAACCAAGGGGTCTGTGCTCAGCACCTGCCCATGTGACAGTCCACAAGGGCTGGTGGGAAGCAGTTATGCAAAGGCATGAGGTCCCTGGCAGGGCTGAGCTGCTCCTGGGAGGGGGCCTTTTCCTACCCAGCAAAGCTCAGGCAGCTGCTTTGCTGTGTTGGGTCAGGGTGGGAAAATCCACAACAAAGCAACTGTACAACATACAAAAGCTCTGTGTGCTGTGTTGCTATTGCAGGGCAGCAGTGGGCATCAATGCAGGATACACAGAGTGATGCAGGTTGATCCCAGCACATGAGAGAAGAGCTGTATTTTTTGTGTTGATGTGAAAGATGCCTGTTGCATTTGCAGCTCTTCACCTTCCCATTCCTGCAGTGATCATGCCTGCTCAGTTCCCCTGCATTTTTTTTTCCCCTGCAGCAGGAATAGCACATCATATTTCTTCTTCACCCAGCTCCCCCCAGAAGCAATGAACAGTGAGGAAGGTGCTGCATTTGAGAGTACAGCTGTTTCTCTGAAACCACATAGATATTTTAGCTACACACCAAATGATTGCAGAACTTGGTGTATTGTATTCAGAACAGACCAGCATCCATGTACGCAAAAGTGTTTTCTTTGCCTGCCATAGCTATCTGGGGTAAATAGAAGTTTCCATTAGCAAGGTGCCACAGCACTAGCTAAACTAGCCAGCTGCAACAAGGCTTTTACCATCCCATACCAGGTTAACTTCAACAAGTAGTTCCCACACCTTGCCCTGACACAGCCATCAACCCCCCACAAGGTTTCAAAAGTTCATCTACTGTCCACGCTGTTTCTCCATCCTCTTCAGGCCAATCCACCCACTTCTTGCCTCTGCTGCATCTGCCTCCAGGCCCCCTTTTTCTCCTGGGGCCTCTCCTACATCTAGGGCATGGTCTCTTCTCCCTCTGCTTCTTCCAGGTCCCTCTTCATCCACTGCCCCTTTCCATACCCCTTAGAGCTATTTAACTACTTAGCAGCAACCAGCCACAGCTGCACCTTATCCACATCAGCCAACCCACCGCCCCTGAAGCCAGCCCACAGCTGTATGTTATCAATGTTAATTCACCTGCCTTCATTCCTCTACAATTCCTCTACAAGATACATAGATTCAAAAGCGCAGAGTAGATTCCAAGCTTAGCAGCATAAATATGTATTAACATAGTTCATATTGATCTTTTATCTGCTTTGCCGGCCTCATTCACCAATGCTTTGTGGCTGTGTCTGCCAGTGGGGCAGAACTGCCTGCTGCCAAATAATTAGAATAATCAGACAAAGTGCAAACTGTTTTCCTCCAACTGATGCATTTTGGTCTGTGGTGATCAAATTTTGTCCATCTCTCCAGACACCGTTTTGCCATGGCACCAGATGTCTGCTCTTTGGATCTGGTGCAGATTTAGCTCTGAATAGCTTGCTTGGCATTTCCTACAGCTCCAGCAAGACTGTGGAATATTTGCTCGCTTCTCTCTATTTGACCTGTCAATATATTCTTGATTGACATATTGATCCAAGAATATTGTTGGAGTCTTGATACATACAAGAGCCAGAAATTCTGTTCCATGAGCCGCTTTACAGATGTGCCTAACCTGCAGGAGGCAAGGGTTGTGAAACACAGTAAGAAGTAGATAGCTTATCATTTTTTTCTAACTCGTTAAAAATAAGTGGGCATTTCCTAACAGCAATGATGCAAACCAAACATTAAATTCCAGATATGGTACATGATGGCAGCAACAGACATAAACGCCAGGGCTTGCAAATCAATTAGTAGCTGGTGCTCAGGGCAGGAGGTTGCTCTGAGGGGCGTGTGGAACAAAAATGTCTCTTGCAACTCCAGCTGCAGGTGTAGTCGCAGGCCTCTGCAGTTAACACCTTAAACAGAAACGACACTGCAGAACTGATACAGGTTTTGAATCAGGGGTTGTTCACAGTAAAGAGACAAAAGGTGGTATATCCTCAGGTCACTGAAGAAGCAATAGTGAGTCTGAAAAGTGGTGACAGCTCACATCTACTCCTCCTGCAGTTACTGCTGAGCGGATGGGAGATTAATTAACCTCCGTGAGACTTACGTGAAACTGGTGGATAAGTATCTTTATCTACCATTGAGAGGTAGAAAGGGAATGAGCAGGAAATATTACTTCTCTGAGCCTTGAACAGGAGTTGCCACCGCAGTTTCCCATCATGTGCTCTTTCTTCATATGCCCAAAATTACGTGAACAATATACTATATTTTGTGTAAATATAAATAGAAATATAATGTGTGTATAGAGATATATGTGTGTATAAAACAAATATATACATGATATAAATACATGTAACTGTGTATTTATACATACATCTACATGACAAACAATGTATGTATATATGTATTTATGTATTTATACATATATAAAAATATTAATCATGTACTGCATCAGTAGGATGGATATTAATAAGATATACACTAAAGTCACAAAAATAATTTTCAAGTATTCTTCACAAAAGGGATAGTCAAGTAACAAGCATATGTAATAAATACTTATAACTGAATAATCTAAAGTGATGTACTATTGCATCAAGATCAGCGTGTAAAACGTAGCACTCATTTTCAAAGTACACTCAATGCATTTAACTACTCTAAACAGGAATTCCACACAGAACAGCAGGCGTGGGTAGAAAGCAGAGGGAAACCAAAGCGCAATCTTACGTAAATACATAAATAAAATATGATGCTTAATAACTTGCCAGTCTCATACAGGGCTAACACATTTTCGACATGACTATGCAATCTGATAGCAGCTGCTCTGACGACACACGAAGCTGTGTCAGTGTGCCAGCTCAGCCCGAGGTAGTCTCAAGTGAGATGGATGTAAGTCAATGCCATTAGAGGGTCACTTTATCTCAGGACTTCCTTTCAGACGTGCTCTTCTAGCATTAGTCACCATACTGAACACAAGTGAGATCTTTCTCTTGGCAACCCTGTGACAGACTCTTTAGATGTGGCACTTAGGGACATGGTTTTGTGGTGGACTTGGCAGTTCTAGGTTAATGGTTGGACTCAATGGTCTTAAAGGTGTTTTCTAACCTAAATGATTCTGTGATTCTATGTTTCTTTGTCTTCTCCACCTTGGGATAGGGACATGGTTTAGTGGTGGACTTGGCAGTTCTAGGTTAATGGTTGGACTCGATGATCTTCTCCACCTTGGATATCCACCTTGGGATAGTCATGGTCTTTTGCACAAATCCCTCTCCTCTTTCTGTTCCCAAATCTCAGTACCTAGATCTCAGATGGATTTCAGGTTTGTGCCATGGGGCTGCAGATGCCCAGGCATTCAGCCCATGGCTGGCCAGAGGGCTTGTGCTGGTGGCCCCATGAAGTCCCTCTCCCCAGGGACTAACTACTGCTGCTGCAAAGCAATGCCTAGACTGGGGACTGCCCTTCTCCCTGCTCCCACCCGCCAGGAAGCAGGAAGGGGGAGCAACGGCTGCTGCCCTGAGGGCACTTCCCAGGACCTGAGCGGCTCCCCCAGGGAGTGGCTGGATCCGGGACTGACCTGGCTCTTGCAGCCAGTGACCTAAGGTGACTTCCATCCCCACTGCTCCCACTAGTCAGGGTTTTCCAGGGAGCGAGCAAGCTCCAGTGAGTAGCACAACAGGCCTGTGCACGGAGGTAGCAAGCAATACGGGGAGCCAGGCTCCCGTTTCCCAGCTCACTCTTGAGTCTCGTCATTTAACTGTACCAACATACCCAATACATCCGATGGTCTCTGAGAAATTTTAGGGGAGCCTCGCTGAGCGCTGAGAATTAAGCTGAGAACCAACCCACAGACAAGCGGCCGCTCTGTTTGCCCAGCAGTTTCCCCCCTGTTTTAGGGTCCCAGGAAATCAGTGGGGGGAAAAGTCCTGTCAACTGCCACAGGCTTTTTATCCACATTGCTGTGCATCTCTGCAAGTGTTGCTCGTCGTGATATTTCTATTTTTCTCAAAGGATCTTTTTCTTTACAGTGCGATGTCTTGGATCAGAATTTGTTAAATTTCCTTCCAGAACAAGAACATTCAGAAATTTATAAGATGTTATCTTCTTGTATGCTTATGACGGATTCTGCTTCATCAGATTACCTAAAAAGTAAGTTTTATTTTATCTTCCCCAGTAAGTGAAGAAGCACAGGCAGGATAAAGAATTTCTCTCAGAAAGAGGATTTTTATGTGATGTGTAATATAAAGGTTAGGTTCATAGCCTTTTAAAAGGATCTTGCGACCTGGAATGACCCTTTGGTTCTATTTTTAAATGAAACTCATTGCCTTTATTTTACTAGGCTAAGACTACTTGCAGTTGTGTTAATTATTAAATATCGTATCTTTTGAGACAGCTAAGGAAAATAGGTTAGCCGATGGAAACTGAGAGTTCGCCGGAGACATATCACATCTTAATTGATATTTCAGCCTGTTCAAGTAAGATGCTGTTCAGAGATATGCTAATGTCACATAACTTTGGCTTGCATTATGGTTGAAAAGTATCTGTAAAATCATGGCAATTTTTTTTCAATTTGAATTTTGTTTCTCTTAAAAATGCTTTTACTTGCCTCATCCTTATTCACTCTAGGAGGTAAGACGTAGGAAACCAGAAAACACAGTAATGCAATATGTACAGCTGCTTAATCTACTGTATATACAAAACCTGCAGCTGATAGCTAATATGCCAAAGTTAATGTAATAGATATTTTGAAGGTAATTAGGCATAGTTTTCCAACAGAAGATGTAGAACAGCTGTGAGTCATGAAATGCCTGACTAGAAAAAAACTATAAATGAAGGATCCAATACTCTCCTTTGCTACACCAGTCTATGGCAGTGTAACTCCCGTGATGAGGGTGGCGTAAGAGGAGGGGGAGGTATTCTCGAAGGCTGTCCCTGAGCTGCGGGCAGACCTGTGCACGGCGCTGAGCAACCTGCATCCCTGCAAGGTGCTTCACTGCAGAGGCTCTGATCCTGCAATGTATAGCACATTGGTGTATAGGACTCTGAGTGGCGTCAAGCTGCTCTTGTGCTGCCATTTGCAAGATTGGGGTTGGAAGACATTGTTGGTTGTGTTTAGCTTAAATAGTATATTTATTTCTTCTTCTTCTTCTTTTAACAATCCAGCTGACAATGAACTAGAGTTTTATTGTCATCTTCTGAGAGGAAGTTTGAACCCAAAGGAATTTCCAACATATGAATACATAAAATTTGTAGGAAATTTTCGGTCTTACAGCAATGGTAAGCTTTAATTGTATAAATGATACTTTAGCTGTGTAAAATAAAATATAAGTGTTGTTCCATTGAACAAAACAGGCTTTTAACTGCAAGGACTATTTTTAACATTATGGAGTAAATTCTGCTTCACACGGCTCTCGCAGCTGATTTACAATATCTGGATGATTACCTATGAAGAGTGGAATTGTGTTAATTGCTTTTGTTGCTGGCCTTCACTTGTTAGCAGTGATTCTAGACTTTGAGTAAGTTTGCAGATAATGGAAGTTTCAGAGGAGGGTTTGTTTGTACTCACTAATATTGTGCGCTAAGACTCTCCCTATTAGCTAACTAATAAGCTTGCTACCTTAGCTGCTGGCTTGCATTAAACACAAACAGCCAGAACTGATAATCTGCCAAATCTGCCCTCTCACCCTTCTCTGCAAAATTTTGGGGAAAGGCAGCAGCACCACGCAGCTGAGTGCCTGCACCCGCCACCCCTTGCCGCGGTGAGAGGTCCCCTGCCCCTGGTGTTGGAGTGGCTGAGGACGTTCCACCTGCCTCCCTCTCCAGCTGCCATTTTACATTCCTCTCCAGCACTGCGGAACCCAATACTCTCCAGAAAGAAAAAGGAAGAAATACAGTCAGCATAGTCACTAATGCACCACAGTAGGTCTAGGGAAACCATCTTTCAAGGGATGAAGAGCAGATTTTCACCTCCCCCATTCCCTAGCAGATTGCTGCACGGCCATTAGTGTCAGAAATGAAATACACTTTTATTACTTTCCCTTCTCCTGCCTGCCCAAGTTTGCTTTAGTTACTTGCCTGATTGAACTCCAGAGTGGCATTTCCAAAGTTGCTGGTATTGTTCCAAATAGGTCATCCTCAGCAAAAAAATTCCCCACCGTGCTTTCCAAAAACCGCACGTCACGCTGTGAAAAAAACATGTCCCTGTCCCCATTTAACTTTCTGCTCTTGCTCCACATGACTAGAATAGAAACCTACGTGCAGGATGGAGATATGTATTTCTTGTTTGGTGCCATCTGAACTGAGGCTTTATTTGTATAAAAAAATGTAACTGACTGTATGCTTTCTAGTTTGAATGAAGCGAAATGCGACTGCCTGACAGACGCGCACACCAAGCTGTTCTGTTTTCTAGAGCAGAAACCGGATTTCAGGTGCTGACTCATAAGGATAGATTTCTACCAGGGGAATTTCTGATCCATTTTCTTCAAGGATTTTCAGCCTTTTATTTTGGTGTGACCTTAATATTGCCTTCTTACCCGTTAAGATTTCATACCCAGGATTTGTATCAGTGGCTATTTCTCAGAAGAAGGATAAAACTTGCATTACAGATATCTTTCCTAGCTTAATGCATACAAACGAAATGGGAACATACTGCTTTCAGAAGACACCAAATCGTTTTCCAAAAGACCCGAGCTTATAGCTTGCAAATAAGACATGTCCTTCCTGCTTCAATTCTTTTTTTTTTACCTTTGCCACCTTTTTCTAAACATGCTTTATTTTGTCTCTTCCACTTTATTTCCATCTGGGCTGCAGTCTGACCCTCTGGTCAATAGGGAGAGGACAATCCTTGCCCCCACTCTGTGAGATGGTGCCTCCTGACCCCCTCCCCATCTCCCCATTGCAGAACAGCAGCTTGCCGATCCTGACTTTAGTTTCCCCAGCTCAGTGCAGAGTCTGGCAGAAATACTTGCTTCACCAGTGCGTCCCTAGCACAGCTCCCCCTTGGCCGGGGGTCACCCCCATGGCCTCCTCTGCCCTCCTCCACCAGCCTGGCTTCTAATCCAGCACCCAGCAAAGGTGGAAGCAAGTGCACTGGACTCGTGATGTAGCAGCAGCAAACTCTGTTTGCTTAGGAGCTGATAACCTTGAGCCAAGGACAGAGTGAGCAGCTGGAGGAAGGTGCAAGCCTCCAAAGTGGCTGTTGTTAGCTCCACCGGGCTTCTTGCATCAGACAGCTGCACCCTGAGCAAGGCACGGGGGACATCAGCTCAAGCGAGCACTGTATGAATGCAGCCACCCCTTGGGCAGCTTTTCAGCCCCAGGACTGGGTGCAAGCAGCTGTGCTTTGGCATGGGAACTTGTGGCATGGACATCTTTGAGTGTCTGATGGGCGCAGCAGTGGGCTGGGTTCCTCTGCTTGGCCTCCCACACCCCAGGATGCCCCGTTATCGGGCACTGTCCTCTCAGCCCATGCACCCCAGGGCTGTCACCTGCCAGATCTACCAGTAATTGCTCTCTTCCTCCCATGAAATAAATACCTGTTCCCCAGCCAGCCCCTCTCCAGGTGTGAGGCCAAGCGGGTGAGAAAGACAGGGGTAGGAAGGGTAGTGGGGGAGAGACATATCGCTCACAGGCCAGCACTCATCATACCAGCATAGGATCAGCTGGCCCCGAATCCTGTTTTTTGGAGGTGTTTGTGAAGGAAGGAGGCTAAGCTAAAGATAAGAAAAGAGTTTGCTGGGGGAGAAAGACAGAAATTGCAAATTAAGCTTAATTAGCAGGAGACGTTCCTTATAAACGTATTCAAGAATGCTTTTCCCTGTAGCTTTTCACAGCAGTGGAAGTGTGAGCATGTTTTTACACATGGGAGACTGATACAGGATGTTCTTCTCTAAATAAAAATCTCTGCCATTCCTTTTTAGTCACCCAACACCAAGTTCTACCTTTGTTTCCAGTGGTTTGCTGAACATACTCTGAGTCCACCCTGCCTGCACATTCCTGCCGTAGGGATGCCAGAGCCTCTGTGGCCGGGGAAGCTCTTTTATCCCTGGGTAGGCTGTATCCCATCAGGATACTTAACTATTCCATTCTCATTAATGTAGGTCGTGGCAGTGGCAGTCCTAAAGAATCTTTCACCTTTCCTTCTCACTTAACCTTCGCTAATGTTTTGAAGAACTGGTAGGTCCTTTTTTGCCCTCTTTAACAAAAATGTCACTAGCTTTATTCTACTTCCACATAACCTTTTGCATAACTTCCCTTGAATTATCATCTTCTTAGATCATTTTATTATTGTTCATTGCTTATGGAATGGTGGTGCTTGGGGGAAGGGAGGCATGTGTGCTGGGGTCCCAGTCAGCTTTCCCCCCTTCCTCCTCCCTTGTACCTTCTCCGTTAATCGCCTTGTGACTTATGGCTGAGAACATCATATAGGGATGGGTTTGAATGGATTAATGTGAAGGATTGAGGTTTAGAAAGCCAGTTAGGGGCTTAGCTGCTCTCCATAACTTTAGGGGGAGCTCTGGGGCTTTAAAGGCCATTATACTGAGATGCCAAAGAGAATTTTTTTTCTGCTAAAATAGAAAATGTACCTGATATCTACCAAGGTGACTTGTCACCAGGATTGCCATCAGGGAGCCAGATCACACACAACCTACATGAAACCCATGCTGCTCCCCCCGAGGAGCACTCACTGCCATCTTCCCCATCCCAGAAGGGGCAGAGAGATGCATGTGCAGCCCCCAGATATTGCCCAGGAAAGTTCACATGTGTCACAGAATGTGTTCGGTCTTTCAGAAGATGCCCGTCCCTAGAGCTCCTGGGCTTTGCTATAGCTGGAGGCCAGAGAAGCTGCACAGCCCAGTGCCAGGGTTAGTAAGAGGGTCCGTGCTTGGGCTGGTCCCAGGGATGGAGTGCAGGAAGCTGTACTCCATAATGCCTGCTGCAAGGACATTTCTGTAGCTGTATCTACACCAGGGATGTGACATGAGCTGCCTGGACATCAGTGAACCCCCCTCAAATTAGCTGTGCCCAAGCGAGAGCAGCGAAACAGTAATGCAAGCTGTGCAGAGTGACTGCATGAGTCATCGGCTGTGCTAAATCAAATACAAGAGATTTGATTTTCCATTTGGGAGGATTATATAATCATCATTAATTAAGCTTCAATGAGAATAGCAGGACTGTAACCTGACATGAAGACTCAGGAGTCTCTTCAGAGATGGGAGGCGGACCATGGGCCACTCAGAAGAGGAAGGTGGAGTTACCTCTCTGCTTCTGTGAGAAATGCCTACTCACTTTCAGAGCATAAAGGGGTTTTTTTATTTGCAGATAGGAATCCTTCCCAATATTTTTATATATTTCAGGTTCTGGTCCTGTAATCCAGATTTTAATAAGAGAGATTAATATATGCAAGCATCTAAGGGAGCTGAGTGCCATCCCTGTACCTGTTGGCCAGTCGTACCTGCTAAGGGACAGTCATCTCAGCATCACCAATAAACAACGCAGTGTCTGAGAAGGGAGGCAAGTAATAAGGACAACCCTCAAAAACATCCAAGGAAATGCTTAGCTCCCTGTATAAAATGTCAAATTAAGTGAGAATAAATTATTTTACAAAGCCGCTTAATAGCTCGCTCTGATAAGAAAAGATAAGGTGGGCTGGATATATCCCTCCTGTGAAAATTGTTTTACATTTGTAAACAGAAAAGATCTCCCATAATTATATAACCAAGTATTGGTTTTGGTATCCTATTTCTGAGGTGACATACTTGCTTAAAAACTCCTGAAAGGGACAAAGCCATAGTCCTGCCTTTCAAAGTGGTCACCCATATAGAAAAAGATTGCCAGCATCTTTAAAGTGGCAGATCCATCCTTTCATCCACAATGCCTGAAGTTTTCCTCTCAAAGGAGGCAATAACCATCATGTGAAAAGAGTTCCTAATCAAGTAATATAATTAAATATTAGAGTGGAATTTTAAATTGTGCATTTTTGTTCCCAATTACATGGAAACTCAGGAAGTATCTGGTTACTGGATGCTAATAATAGCAGATACTCTACTGTTAGCTGATATATCTCTCAGAGATAAGAATAACCATCAGGAAAATTATTATGCTGAGGAGAAAAAAAAAAAATCTTTTCACTCCCAGTACAATTAATCCAATCTAAATTCCTTTTTAAAAGAAATAAACAGATTTATACAGAAGATACATTGATCTTGAGCCTGTGTAAGCATATGTAGAAACATCTGATAATGAGAATAACTCAAACTGAAATGAATGTTTTGATCAGAACCGACAGCTGCATATTATTATTTGCTATTAATGATATTGTAGGAGCTGCAGCTAGCAATATGCAGCTCTTATGCCAGGCTCTCTATGGGCAGTTAAGAAAAAAGGCACCATTCCTGTCCTAAGGAATTTACTTGGGGTTCACATCAACACAGGACAGTGAGGGGAGAAACAGGAGGAGGAAAGAGGAGAGAGTAGATCAAAGTAGACAAATGATGTATGGACACCGTCACTGTTACTCTGCTGAAGCTACTGAGTGCAGCCTGGCTTGTCACTAGCATTTTAGGTTTCTTCATTATATATATTAATTGGTGAATATCCTGTTTATCTGTGGTCTGAATTTATTTACATGAAACAATCTTGAATTTATGCTGCTCTGTTTGGCTTGTAATTTTTGAAATCACTGTTCAGTTTGTTTGACAGTCGCTGAGACTGGTTCTTTAAACATTAACATCTACCGACAAAAGAGGAAGGAGGGATTTCTTGTTTCAAATGGTGTAAATGAGAGGTTTGCTGTTATAGGAAGAATATGTTTTAAACATCCTAAGTTAAAAGAAGATGACCGAGCAACTGACTGCTGTACTATTATTAACTGAATAATGTGGCATCTGGGGTTTTTTAAACACATTTTCATTCATTTTTTGTGGCATGATTTGTATCCCTGAGGATAAAAATCTTTTTGTCTGTGGTAGTTAAGGGCTAGGTTCCTTTTATATATTCCTTATTTTTAACATCTTGTCCTTAGTGTCCTGGTGTTTTGTTCTTCTAAAATAAATCAAACAACAACAACACCCACCCTTCCCCAGTATATAGGCAAATCAGTTTCTTTCTATCTTCTTACACGATACTTGCAGTTAATTTAAGACTTCTACAAAAGAATTCTGTGGTAGCTCTAGGAGCAGCAGGTCTGGTAGGTAACAGCAAAACTTGTTAAAAGTCATGCTGAGGAGCATCAGCTAACCAATACATATAAGACAACTGTTTTGCCTTTCTGATTGTGCATTTAGCTTTGTCACACGACCTTCTAATTCCCTATTCAAGATATTTTGCATAGATCATTTAATTGTGAAACACACATGCCCTCATTTACCTGAGGCCACCTGTTTATGGCCAGCTTAACATTTTCATCAGATGCCTTCTGACAAAAGCACTCCAAGACCTGTATTTGACTCATAAATACTAGTATCATCATAGCCTCAGACTTCATCCTATATTTTCCATTTGACTGTTTTCCTGTGGTGCTCTCAGAAGGTTTGCTACTGAACGGTGCTACTTCAGGATGTTGTGTGTTTCTTTTAAAGAGACTTGAAGAATTATAAAGTAGGATTTTTCAGAAGGCGTGCTTAAAAGATTACCCCAGGTTTGTTTTGGTGTGGGTTTTTTTTTTTAATTCATGTAATGATCTCTTTTTTAACTACACTTTTAAATTCATGAGCAAAAAAAGTTGAAATTTGCTGACCAGCTGCAAGAGCAGAGCAAAATAGGCTGTGCAGATAGAGCTGTGGAAAAAACAGGTATCAACAAAATAAGACAGGCAGCAAAGTAATTCAGAAACAAACGGGGGGAGTGGGGGGGGGTGGTTTCAGTTATTGTAGTTGTTATTTTCAGGTAGAGATGTACATTGCAAGGTGGTGGCTACCTGCCTACATCATCGAGGCTTTTAATGCTCTGGGACTTTGCCAAAGGCAGCTGAGTATGGAGATGGAACAGTAGCTGTTGCAAGACAGGATGACTTTCAGCCTGGCCAGCTCTGTCTCATCTCCTTGGGCTTATTCTTTCACTGCCACTTAAGTTCAACATGCCCAAATGTTGTGATGAAATCCCAAACTTACTACACAGCTGTCCTGTACCATAATTATTACCCTTTTAGTATTGCATTTACCTCTTGGAAATACAATTCTCTTTTGTAAGTGCCACATTCAGGGATGTATTCTGCTGCCTTCTGGGAATGCATCTCAGGCTCATGGCTGTTTACATCAAACAGCTGAAGTAAAAAAGCCATCTGGTCTTTTTGATGTGACTTGGTCTCCGCTCAGTCTCCACTTTCTTCTGCAACTGGTGTCATTTGCAAGCCCAGGGCTTCACTAACTACATTAACTTATCATACCTGTACTTCAGAGGCTTGAATGTACTTCTTAAATTTTCATATCTTAGAGCCCATCCTGCAATCATTTGCTACTGCACTTGGCTATTACAGAGAGAAACGGCCCCGTTGAGTACAAATGTGACAACATATTAGCTTGGAAGTATGTTTTTACAATGTCCTTAATGTGGGTTTATAGCAATCCCATTCATTTTTAAACAGGACTGACTACAGAAATTGACAGACTTGCACAAAACAATCATACCAAAGTGGAACCAGTAACTCTTTACTCAGGCTTCTCCTGCCTCCTGTAGCTCCTAATTCTTTCTTTTTTTTTACCACCTCTTGTATTAATAATCCCATAGAAGCCCACATATATGCACATAACCCCAGGAGCAGAACGGGAATACATATTCCTAAGAAGTCCCCAGAGCAAGTGTGCTTTGCTGGTAAAAAGGAGGAGAATTTTGCCCGTATTTTTATCTCATCTCACTAACCAGCCAGCCATGCCCTCCAGGCTCAGCTGCAAGAGAGGGCTGTAATCTCTGTGGATGTTCCCATCTGTGCTGCCTTCTCAGATGAGGAATCTTTCTTCCCCTTTTTGGTGCGATATAGATTGTGCACACAGTGACCTAGACCAGTTAATCACAGGTGTGAATTCTCTTCAGAGTACTTATTTTTCTGTCTCATACCCTGTTATCCTTGTTATCAGCTATGTATTGTTATTCTAAGGCTTTTAATAGGTTGAACTGGGTTCCAAAAGCTCATGTGGTAAATTGAGACTTCTTCCATCTCTACAATTTGTACTCGGGAACTAAAGCCCAGAGCAGAAGCACCTCAAAATAAAAATTGCCAGTTATCTCCTCCCCAGATAGAGAAGCGAAAACTCTTCATTTTCACAGGAATGGACATGCTTATTCCTGCTTTGTCCTGTGCAAGACTATAGGAAACTTCATGAAGTTGCATATAGCCGCCAAATAGTAAGGAAAGATGGTTTCATATTAGCATTAATCCCTGTTAGCATTAGATTAACTGATATTGCTGCACTCTGGCTCCTAGATGGGACCTTCTCGGCCCCCAGGGAAGGAAGATGGTTGGGAAAGGCAAGAGTCCGTGGGGCCAGCCCAGTTCCCACTGCAGCTTAGCACACAGTTTTCTTTCACTGCTGTGGGAGGAGGATTACTATCTCTAAACAGCTCGAATTTGGATGGAGAATTTGCATGATGTCATTCTAACATGGGACTGTGGGCTAGCTTAAGGCAACACATTCTTTTGGCAATGCATCTCTGTTGCAGGAGGTGCCAGTGGGCTCTCAAAGCTATACAAGAGCCATGCAATCATGAAAGATGCAGATAAAAAACCATTCACAAAATCCGTAGCCACATGGCATCCAGCTTTTCCTTCTACCCAGTGTTTCAGGACACAGCAGGCCATCTGTAGGCTCACCAGAGATGCCCAGTTCTGGAAGCCAGTGCCATACATGGTGTCCTCTTTGCTCTTCTTTAAAACAAGGAGAACTTGAGCACACTGGGGACGGTTCTCCTTAGACGCAGAAGAGGAAGGTGCATTTCAGCAGCTGAGAATCACAAGCAGCCCCCTGCTACCTCGATGAAGCCTGGCTGGCCATGGGCCCAGGTGTTTAGCCACAATGACTTGATAAACTCTCTGCAGCTCCCTCCCTTGCCAATGCTTTTTTTCACTGCCTCATGGAAGTTAGGGCACTAGGCATGCTACAGCATATATTTTTTCTTGTGAGTGGTGAAAAAGAGGAATTGGATGCTTGGGGTTTCTTTCCAGGAAGCTGGTTTATGCTCTGTAATAAGGTTTGGCCTTATTTTTATCAGGATTAACCTATAAGATTCATACTTGAAGTTAAGCTCTGATGTCTTTCTGCCTAACATGACTGACTTGGGTTTAAATATATGCATATCAGCTTTAAAAGCTTTTAGAGCACTTCTCTGAATAAAATTAGTATTAGTACACTTCAAATGTGCAAAATATTCAGAGAGAATAAATCTCATATGAGGCATGACTCTGGGTCCTGTTTTTTTCCCTACCTAGTGCCTAACTCCACTTGCAATGGCTTTGACGAGGCTGTCCCAAGGGCTTACAGAACATCTCCAGGAAAGCAGATCTGCTTTGTTGCAACTGTTCGTTTGGCAACGCCTCAGTTTTTAAAGGTAAGTGTGTACCCTGGGTCCCATTCATTTCAGAACTTCTCAAAACACTTTCAGACGGGGTGACAATGCAAAGTTCTTCGTTTTGCTAATTGAATGGATTACAGATATCACATTTCATGCATAAAAATCTAGTGAAGAGGATTATCAGTGTGAGCCGGGATCTGCAGAGGCAGTGTCACTTCTGCCCCCCTTGCATGGGAAATGGAAACCTTCTTTGCGTTAGGGATTGCAGAGTCACTTTGAAATTGGGCTCTCTGTTGCTGCTTTCTGTTCCTGCAATGGGACAGTGTACAGACGGCCACCAGCACTTTCACCTGTGTCCCTCAGTGTCTTTGGGTGATCGCTGCTAGTTTCCCTCCCCCCCAAAGCCTGGTGGTAAGATAGCCACTTGTGGGAATGAAGATAGACCACCCAACCTTGTGCCTGGCACTGCGCTTCCCTGATTAACAAATACGAGCTGCCGCATCAGGTGTCCCATCCTCAGAGGTTAAGAGAATTGAGACCTAGGCGGTATGAAATCACTGCTCCCTTGTCCTGGCTCCAGTATTTCTCTGGGACTTGCAGGGCACTCTCAAGTGATTCATGGCCCCAGCAGGCAAGTACAGTCCCTTCTGGGTAAGTGAGGACACTTCCCATAAATCTTAACCACAGGAATCATGTTGGCAGTAGGGGCTGGAGTTAAGGTTCTCTGGGAACTCTGAAAGCAAATTCCCTTGCCTTTTGGGTAGCTAATATCTCAACATAAACAGGGAAACGAAATGGGCTGCACATGGCAATGAGCTGCCCAGTGTTAGCGAGGAAGCAGCTGCTGAACAACCTGGAGAAAGTGTTAAATGCCACAAAATCCTAGACAGCAATCTCTTCAGTTCACCTGAGTGACTCACTTAACCCCCGCTCTTGACTTCCTCCTCTAAAATGAGGCAAAAATATTGCTCTGACTGGCTAAGTCAGGCAGAACCAGCATTTTGGTTGCACACAGCAATGTTTGCATGTTGCACCTTGGATTTTAGAGTACGTTCTTGGCATCAACATGGATTTTGGTGTAAACTAGAGAGGGAGAGAGGGAGGAATCTGAGGCTCTAGAGAGGGAGGAATCTGAGGCTCTTTGCCTCTGTACAGCCAGCAAATTTAATCAGTTTTGTGAGTGTTGATATGTATCAAAGAAATGCTTGATGGCAGCACACCTCAGCTTGTCCTCTGGTCCCAAGAGGGTTTAAAACATTGGTGGTCTGAAAGACTTCTCTCCCCAAGAGGGCCAGCAGAGAGAGAAGTGGCAGTGGAGATGATGGGAGGGTGTCGCTGAGCACTTGCATGACGCAGGGGCACATGGCACCAAGGAGCAGAGGGACAGCAGCATTGGGGGCCAGTGGGCAGGCTGTCCTTATCGGTGGTGATGGAGACCCTCCTGCAGCAGAGACATGGGGGACGCAGTAACCCTGGATGCCACCAAATCCTGAGCACTGATGCTGGGAAGTCCCAGGCCAGAGGTCTCCAGGCTGACTCTAGGCAGCTCATGGAGCTGGAGTTTCCCCTGCAAACTGTCTGTGAAAGAGAAGCCAGCAGAGGGGAGCTGCAAGCAGGCTGGGAGCCAGATATGGGGCATGTGGCCAGCCTCAGACCATGCACAGCCATGCACCATGGTGCCATCCTTCCTGCCCTTCCCACCTCCACCCAACCACTAATCACTGCCAACTGCCTCCTGATCCTTATCCTTTGGGGCAAGGATGCCCTGCCTCACAGACAGCCCTGTGTCCTGCCTCCTGTAATTCACTCGTCATTCTCATGAGCACCGAGGGCTACGGTGAGTCTGAAGGGCCAGCTTCTTCACTGCGGGAGCGCAGCGCAAGGCAAAACCACTGCCCTTCACCCACCTGGCGGGCCCTGTGCAGGCTGCCTGCTTGAAAAGCCATTTACTCCTCCACAGCTGTTGAGCGGAAAGGACAGCATCCCCCTTTCTCAAAGAGGGCTCAGAGGGCAAACATCCAAAGGGGCCAGGCAAGGGCACTGGCTATATTTAGTAATTTAAAGAGAGTGAGGAAAGACATGGCAAACCCAGGTGGGACCGAGCACAGGCTGGATGCTGGGAAGGGGCACTGCTTCTCGGGGCCACGGGCAGCACAGCCATTGCACCCAGGCACAAAGCCATAAATGCTGTGGCACCCCAAGGAACAGCCTCATCTCTTAAGCCCATGTGCGTCACGAGTTCTTCTCCCCAACTCCTGCAAAAATGTTGGCATTGATAAACACAATAGATCGCTCTCTGGAATTGCCAGGAAACGTGTGAATCCTCTGTTTTCTCCTCTTACGCACCGTGTATTTATAGCTCAAGAAAGCTAGATGAAGCAGAGGAATGAAGCTGCAACTCTCAGTAAGTCAGTTTTCTTCACCATACAGGAGATGTGCATTGTGGAAGAACCTCTAGAGGAATTCACATCAAGACACAGTCTGGAGTGGAAATTTTTATTCCTGGATCACAGGTTGGTGACAAGAAAAGCACTCCTGGTTATGTGTGGTGCTCATCTACTGCTATTTTTGTGAGCGCAATTATTTCAAATAGCATTCCATTTCATATCTAAGTCACATGAACAGGAGGGTTGCCACTGAAATTCCTACAAAAGCTGATGTTGACTATTTTACATTTATTTTTGCATTTATTTTTATCAGTCTTTGAAGCTTCTCAGGAAAAATTTGAGATTAGTTTGTTCTTGTTTCCTTTAAAATATCAGTGGACCAAAGTCTGTCACATGGCAAAAAGATCTAATTATTATACAGCTGCAGAAATCATTCTTTCCAGATCCAGCCGTTGACTATGTGTAATTCCCACTGAGTTACAGAGGGAAAGTCTATGCTGGCCTGAGACAACTGTGCCAGCAAAGGTACAAAGCAACTGCCTCAGCATGCCACAGAGTAGTTCTGCAGGCACCCAGAGGGAAGCGGCACAGATGATCTCCCCTCCTACCCACCCAGCCCTGGCAGACGGTGGCTTCCTATCGCCTCACCATGCGCATTCCCCTGTGCAGGGACTGCAGGAGCCATAGTAGAGCCCCTGACCAAGGAACGGCCAGGGAATGGCTCCCTCACACAGCAGGTTCCTCTGTGAAGGTCCCTGAGAAGCTGAGTTGCTTTCCATAACCACATTTTCCCTGGAAAGATGGGGTCATCATAGGCTTGTCCTGGAGGGACAGTGCCCACCAGCACTGCCATGCCCAGCCAGGCATCCCAGGCATAAGGTGGGGAAAGTCAGGATCTGGTCCCGTGGGGTGGATAACTGTGTACCAATGAGCGAGAGCAGATCTGGATTTTTTGCATATCCACGTCAACATGCAGAACTGCTTGTTTTGTGGTTTATGAATTCACTTACATTGTGCCTAACCGCAGAGCACCGCCGATTATAGGATACTTGCCTTTTGAAGTGCTGGGTACTTCTGGCTACGACTATTACCATATAGATGACCTAGAGCTGCTAGCAAGGTGCCATGAACACTGTGAGTATCACATGGCCCAGGTTCCTGTGGAGTCACTGGGACATCTCTTTTCAGTGCAATGTAGTTTCAGTTAAAATTGGTTTAAACTTGGGAGGGGAGGTTTGACCCTTACCTCACGCCTGTATGTTTTAGCGGAGCTGTAGCAGACTGGGGGCACTGCAGCTGATCGGCATCTGAGCCAGACTTATTAAGCTCTGAAAAATACAATTTTACCTTCTGTATCCCCAAAAGCAGTCAACAAGACTCACTGGATGGATAAAATATGCCAGATTAGACCCCTGCTTTATTAGTAAAGAATATGCAGGAATAGTTCAAGCAACCTCAGAGGAGATCTTATTTTATAAAATTCTTGAGGCTTGTTTACCCTAATGTTGTTCACCATGTATTTGGGATTACCTGTGATTATTTAAATGTAGTCTATTAAAATTTAATTGAAAAATTCTTCCACTAAGTAAAGAAAATGGGGCAATGCTTTTCAAATATTTCCTTGCAGAACTGGCTGAACATCTCAGCTTACCACCTCTGGGTGTCCTGAAAATATCCTGTCAACATTAGTTTTGATATTTTAATAAAATATAGAAAGGTGAAATATGTGCATGTTTGGGAACACCTTGAAATCACCGGGGATGAAAAGCAGAGATTAATTTTGTCGGTGAATCTTTAAAACCTTCAATACACCCCAGTTTATTGCAGGTTGAATGCTTGCCAGTCTGGGAATTTTCTTTCCGTTTCAAATTATTTTTGTCATTGCACAATGTTATCTCCTATACTCACTTCATTCTGAATCCATCTGCACACAATACTCATCTTTTCAAGCATTTTTATCCTTGTACTTTTCTGCTATAGAATGTAAGATGGTAACTTAGAAATTAATCCCAGATGCCTAATTAAGCAGTATGTGATCAGCACATAAACCAGAGTAAGATCTATGTTTAAATTGTAGCAGACACTAATGCATTAGTGTCCATACTTAAGGTTTATTGTACTGTATAGGAATGTACCACTCGAAGTGTCAGAAGAAGGTACCTGCTGATCTTTGTGATTTTTGCTGTACCATAAGACTGACAGAACCACTCACTCAAAAGGTGCCTAGACTCCTGTCTCCCTTGAGAACTGATGGGGCCACAGATATTTTTGTCACTCTTTTCACATTTCATGTCATTTTCACGTTGGAAATTGCTCTACAAGCTGTGTGTATTTTCTGCTGACAGTGATGCAGTTTGGCAAGGGGAAGTCGTGCTGCTATCGGTTTCTGACCAAAGGACAGCAGTGGATCTGGCTCCAGACCCATTACTATATCACCTACCACCAGTGGAACTCCAAGCCAGAGTTCATTGTGTGCACACACATGGTGGTAAGGTATGGAAAATCTTATCAATGGACGGGGACATAAAGGACAGTAAGATAAGGGCATCCTCATGACTGCCAGCAATTATCTCTTAAAAACATAATGTCTTTTACATAACAAAAAATTAAGCCTGAACTCTCTGAAGAAAATGTGTTCATTGTTGAAAAATTATCAGAATAAACCTTACTTTATGCTAAGTTTGATTTCTCAATCATGAGTTTAGGGGCAGATAAACTTAACGTTTTTCCATTTCGTGCAAACAGAGAGAGTAGACAGGTCCCTTAACTATTCCCTTCCTCTAATCCTTATGTTGTCTTTAAAGAGATGTGTGGAAGCTTTCCAATGAAGTCATAAAGTAGTTGTAGGATGTGAACTTGACCTTTATATATACTTCTTTAATATAGTTCTTGACTTCAAGAAGATAGGAACAGAGGAAAACCTGAAAATTAAAACAGTCTCTCAAAGGTTATTCAGAAGCATTTGACTTCAGTGATTTTTCAGCTGTTACAATAATATGTTCCTTTGCTTGCTTAAGGCATACTTTATGAAATATAAACATACCACGTTGATATTGTTGACATAACATAGAATTTTATTTTCCATTCAGTTATGCAGATGTTCGGGTGGAAAGGAGGCAGGAGATGGGCTTGGAAGAAGTGTCCTCAGAGGTTGTGTCCTCAGCACTAAAGGTACAATGAGGAAAGCTTTTTTTCATTATTATATGTAGTAATCACAACCTTCTTCCTTTATTACCCTCACCAAAGACTCCGGCATTGTCCTTCTGGGTGGATCCCCTTGACTTCAGAATTCATTGCTCCACTTGAATAATTTTAACGTAAATCAGGTAAGATCATGAAAAGATAAACCTGGGGATCATTAAAAGCCACAAATCAAGTGGAACATGGGCAGGAGCAATGTGAGATATCTCCACCTTTCCTTGGCAAGGTACTACAGTTTAAAGATTCATTTGGACATGTTCTGGCAACCAGCCTCCTTGGCTGCATCTCAGTGATCTGCTGAGGGAAGAAAGAAAAGCTCCTCCTCAGAGCACGGCTGAGTGTCTCACAGAGGTTGCAGCTGCTGTCACATCCAACTGAACACAGAAGAAAGATTCAGAAAAACATCTGAAGGCACAAAATTACTATGGCAGCAGCTTGCTATTTATTTCCAATTCAGTGATAGCTCCCTGTACAATGCAGTAGTTAGATGCTGTTTGGAAGGGACATTGACACCTGTGCCTAGGTCTTCTGCTGGCCTACCTGGGATTAGTTCTGCTCAAGCCATTTTAGGCCAGCCAAAGAACCGGGTGTGCAGCCATTACTAGTTGCATTTCAATATGTTTTTACCCCGACAGATGCAATAGCTCTTCCCTTTTTTGGGGGGTTGTTTTAGGACAATGGTGCCAGCTTGGATCCTGAACAGCACTTTAATGCACTTGATATTGGTGCCTCAATCCTCAGCGCTAGTCGGACACCCTCGGTATCATCCAGGAGCTCACCAAAATCTTCCCACACACCCAAGTCGGACCCAGCATGTGAGTGGCATTTCTGGGTTACTGCATTATTTTTAATTTAGCCAAGTTAACAGAATGTGTGCCTATATACCGCAGTTGCTGATTTAACAGTTATTTATGAGGTATAGATGATACGTGTTTGTCATTGACAATGAAGTGCATAATCTGAAATGGTAACATACAAGACACAAGGTTCTAGTGCAGCCACATATACACTGGAAAATGAGTAGCAGGACTAGCCGTGCGACCTGCTGTCTCAATCTGTTGTGAAAATGAGGATGTCTGTCTTCAGATTTGCGGGCATCAGCCTGAGCAATATGAGGCCCCTCTACACTTAGATGAGTAATAATGGTCTCATCAAGACTCAGAATGCTCCAGCCTTGAGTTGGGCACACCTTATACACTCTTTCTCTGCCTTGGTCTGGAAGAAAAGCCAATGAGTGAATCTAAATTTGCAGTTATTTGGCCCATATGAAGGGAGTTCCAGCTGGTTTAGAACAGCTCTTCGGTTCTGTTGCTCTGTTCATTGGAGCACAGATCCATAATCTGTCTCATTTACTTTTATCTTTACCCAGATCCTCCTTATCAGTTTAATTTTACTGCCATTGTAGTCAACAAGAACAGCCTTGGCTCCTGCTGGAATTTAGCCAGGCCATAATAATTTCTAGCTAGGTGTCATTGTAATACTTCAAATGGGGATGATCTGTAGTGTGTGAGAACTCACCAGTACTTTTCTTGCAGCTACACCAACAAAGCTGATTGCAGAGTCTAACACTCCATTGCCAAGAACACCGAGCACACAGCAGGATTTATCCATGCACAGGCTCAGTCAACCTACTGCTCTTCAGGTAACTTCACACCGAGTCATCAAAATAAGCAGACGGTGTAAAGCATGTGCCACATATGCAGCTTAGCAATTCAAAACGACTTACACAAAAGCCATGGCATTAGAAGAAACCTAAAATTTAAAGGAGCCAAACTGATAAATAAAGTTGTTTTGGTTTGTTTTTAACCTAGGTTTCTTTGCTTTCTCAGCCTCCATGTGAGCTTCTCCCACAGCAGCTGCTGCCTCAAGCAACTCTGCAAAATCAGCCTGCACCTCTGGCACAGGTTGGTTGGGGATCTGGAAGTGGAATAGGTCACTTGCTTATCTCCTGGTATTTTCTGGGTTTGGAGCTTTTACGCTAAATCTCCAAATTTGGCTAAAATCTCCAAATCTACCAGCTCTCAAATGCTTAAAATACTGTGGAAAAGTAATCTGAGCTGTAAATGTGTGTGTTTAAACATATATCTGCATACAGGTATTCAGAGCAGAAGCCCAGGTACACATAGGTTCAGGTGCACACACACATCTATTTCACAGGAGAACAACAAACAGATGTAGAAAGAGTTTTCAATTTTGCTTCTACAGAATCACGTTCCATCAAAATCAAAGTCACAATGAGAATTAAAACCAAAACCTAACAAAGACACCCAGTCCTCCTAAAAGCACCTTTGTTTCACTATGCTGATGTGGAACTAACCAGCAGCAAAGGACACACCAGTTCAACAAAACCCATTTTGTGAGTGTGCCATTAATGGTCAGGATACTGCTGGAGACAAATTCCTTCAGTGAAATCTATCAGCCCGTACCCCAAAGGTGGGTGATGGCCAAAAAGCCACCTCAGTGTTCCATTTGCAGTAGATCTTGAAGGAGGAAATTTGAGTATCGTGTTCCCATCACATTGTTTCTATCCTCTGGTCATGCTGTGATGATACACCTCATTATCCTCTGAATTTAGAAATGACAGAGTATTCCTAGACCTAGGCTGCTTGTACCATTAGTACCCTGTACTCCTTCACAAGATCCCAGGGTTTCTTCCTGTAGCATATAAAACATCCAAAGGCCTAAGGATCTCTGCTTTAAAGTAACAAATTCTCATTTATCTTCTATGTTTAATATTCTTTTCACGACTCCACACCAGCATGCAGCAAAGAAAAAGCATATCAATTATCTGCTCTGAGCATTCATTTTCTTTTACAGATATTTCTTTCTGTTATTCATTAATGCACTTCCAAACATCAATTAGTTTATTTATTATAAACCCGCACGTGTTTTGTTTGACATTTTTCTACCTCCCTTTCTTCTCTATCAAAGCTCTTTGTGAAGAGATATTTTCCAGTCGTTTATTGAGAGCCTTGCTGCCTTGCCCTTTCCCAGTAAAACGCTCTTACTGGCACACCAACTCCATTTCTTTTCCACCACATCAGAGCACCGTCCAGTCACACAGACACTGGTTAAGCCTCTTCGGGCCAGTTAAACCTCTGTGAAAGGAGAAGGGCTGACTGGAGTCTGAACGCATAGCCAGCCCTCTGGCAGCCCTCTTCTCAAACGGCAGCAGAACCACAGCAATGCTCCTGGCGAAGCTCCAGATGGAGCTCGATGTGGAGCAGGGAAATAACGCCAGGACGCTGCAGCCCAGGTTGCTGATGCTCACACTCCACAGTGATACTCCTGGGAAAAGTACCAAATCTCCACACACTTGGGTGATTTTCATAAACTGTTATGAAATTTATGAACCTATTCTGTACTTCCTACCTTAAAATAATAAACATGTCAGCCTACAGCAAGATAATCCATTACTTAAAAGACAAGGTGCCTGCAGCACTAAGCGAGACAGGGACGAAATCCAGGTACGCATGCTTCCCCCCACGAACACTTCCTTGGTTTCCTGGTTGAACGTTTCACGGCAGTTTAGTGGCAGAACACAAGCTCGTGCTTTTAGAAATAGCATGACCAGGCGCCCCACTGCCAGCCCAGAGCAGGAGCTGCACAGGCTGCTCCCCGCTGCCTTTCTGCCGCTCGCCCTCAGCTGATGGTGACCGATGGCAGGGGCTGAAAGGCAGAGTGCCGAGCCTGGCCACGCTGATGGGCGTCCTCGCAGCTAACGTTCATCTACGGGGCAGCAGCAGAGAGGAAGGACATTTTAAGCAGCCACAACCACGTCTGCAGCAAGCAGCTAGCTGCCGCCTCAGGCACCATCTGCTTGAACTTTGATTAGTTTTATTTCAAGCAAAGGCTGTGATGGTTCTGTCTCCGCCAAAATGCAATTTTAGCTTCTGCCGTGTTTGTCTGAATGAACAGACAGCACAGTACTAGATGTCGCCTGAATGTAAATGGTTTACTTTAAACCAAGTGCTCCCTATTAGAATATTTGTTTGTTTGCCTTCCTCATTGTAATAAATTAAAATCCCCTACAACACAGCGGTTGTTGATGACTGAATAATAATTAGCACTAATAATCCATTTGGGATTGCGCAGGTGTTATTCAGAAGACAGAAAGAATGAACAAGTTGTTTGGTGAGCTGCAAAACTAATGAAACCCATTTTCCCAGGGGCTGCGCCTTGCAAGGCCGGTGCATGGAACCAGCCTTTCCCGCAAGAGGAAAGGCTTTGCTCAGCTAAAGCTTTCCTGAAATTATAGCACCCTGCTAATTTTGAGACACTCACAACTTTGTTGCATGTCTCTAGCATTGGCCAGAAGGATTCAAAGTTGGAAGGCAGGTGGAAAAGAAAGGTTTAAAAGAAACTACAGAGCTAAAAAATAAATAGGGTCTCTCTTCTTTACTTCTTTTTTCTATTGTCATGGAACTTGCAGGAACAGGATGTTTTTGGTGTGTCCATCTTTTTGTTCATCACATTTGAAGTGAAGGACCATCCTGACAGATACAGGGGCCGTAAGTCTCCTCCCCTGGCTGCAGCCCCCTCATCACCTAGAGAGAGAGGGAGTGAACCTGGTACCCTGGGATGGCACCCAGTGAAAAGAAACGCCCCTCTGCAGACACAGTTCAGCTGGCCTCTTTCAGATGTCCATGCTGGTGGAGTCATGACCCACTCCAGTGAAGTGGCCAGTCATGAAGTGCCAGTCCCACTCCCTGGGCTGTACAGCCTGTCTGGACCATCAGCGCCTGTGCACCAAGCCTGTCCCTACCGGAACATCTGCCAACATGATCCCAAAAGCATCACTTTATTATTTAATCGTTTTAAGAAACCAGACTAAAATTACTGCTGGGTTGTTTCTTTTTTTGTCTGCATTAACAAACCTGGATTAAACTGCTCAATTATAGATAGATATCTCACTGGTGAAGTCTTCCATGCTTGACTGTATCTGGAAAGCCGGCACTTTTCTATGTATAGCTTCTCTAGGGATCCTACAGATGTTTGTAAATACCTAAGTGAGATGAAAAGCAACTTCATCTGATGCCAGTGACAGAGTTAAAGCAGTGCTTTCTGTGTAACATTTTGAGTTAAGCTCTTTTAATTTATTATACAATTACAGATTTCTCCCCTAATTAGTAAAGCAGTTAATGATCTTGAGATAAATACTCACTGGTGAAGGTCAATTGCTGTTAGCGTCTCATTGTACAAAAACAATAGAAGCTCTGTAATCACAGGGGTCATGGCTAGAGTTATCAACAAATTTGGAGGTTAGAGTGGGAAAGGGAAAAAAGGAAAAGAGAAAGTTCCTTGTCTTCTTCCATAATGGCTTTCACTCTAGTATACCAGCTAATTGTTGTTCTTAACTGTATTAATACAAAAGGCACATGAAAAAGAGAACAAAAAGACAGTACTGGATGAATATGCTAAATATAAGAAGGTGCTGAAAAAAATTAAGGAATAATAATTTAAAATGTGCCCTTGCATGCAACTCTGCAAAGCAAATTCAAATTCAAAACTAAGACCTGGAAATGGATTTTGTTTCTTATTGAAGTATAAAATGCTTATAAAATTATCTGTTATAAAATTCCTTACATTTATTAATTGAAGAAATTTGGATTCCTTTTCTGAATTGTCTTCAAGGTGTTCACACATTAATGAAAAGTTTGCCATCCACAAGCCTGGCAGCTAAAATTAAACTTTCGGCTACAATTGGTTTTAATTCTTTTCTGATAAGGACCCTTGTTGAAGTCTTAAGAGTAATCCTCACTAACAGAGTTCATATACAGAGAATTAAGTTGCAAGACTTGTCTTCTTAAAAAGTTCTTTTGTACAGACCCAAGTTAAGGCAGGAATTAGCTGCATCTCACCTAAGCAAGCCGTTGCTGCATAGCGTCATCCCACTCCTAAAATCAGGGTACCTGGGACTCTTCAGAAACGTGGAGTCAGACTACAAGAAGCAACACCAGACACCCCTTTGAGTCACATGTCCTGGTACCCAAACATCAGAGGTTTCCACTTGTCCATTCCTTGGGTTAACACTTTAGCCATGGACTAGAAAGAGAGAGACCCTGCTCTGACTTCTCCCCTGTAACACCAACCAGATGTAACACAAACTGCCCTTCAAGAGCTTTGACATAATTTTTCTGCTCTGGGGGAGGACGCGGGTTGCAGATGACAGGGCTGCTGTCTGAAGGCACATGTGCCACGAGTCACAGCACCAGAGGCCAAGTGCTGACGTTAACTCTGCTTGTGCAGACGGAGCAAGCTGTGCATACTCACAGATACCTGCCACCCAGGTGAGCTCTGAGGTCCTCTGCCAGCAGCAGCCACACATGCCACCCTTAGCAGCCCTAAGCAGGGTTGGCCAAGAAACTCCCCTCCACCTTGCCACCACTCTTTGTGCAGTGACATCCCAGATTATGCAGGAAAGCCTCCCTCCACCTGAAAAATAATAATTAAAAAAAAACCACTGAAGTTCTCATACTTTCTCACCTAAAGGCCATTTACTTGGAGATTTCAGCTTTGCTAGAGGGAATGTGAAGGTACTTTAACTGGTTGAAACCAAAGTGGTTAGCTGATCCAAATCTGACCTGTCACATTTAGATTTCTCTAAGTAACCAGAAATTTCACTTAACTGTAGAGTGTTGCCAGCACCAGAGAGCTCCTTAATTCCCTTCCTGTTACCATTCTTGCTTTCCCATTAAAAAGCAGAAGTGGTGTAAGCCAGTGCACCTCCATGGAGCAGGAAGGCGCCAGCAGCGTGCATCGGTTCACCCACCAGCACAGAGCCACTGGAACAGACAGGAGAATGGGGCACCGTTTTCAAGTCACAGCAGAATTGTTATTTTTCATTTGCCTGGACACTCACAGCATCACATTTTCAGAGAGGTCTTGGATGCCTTGATTACAGAAAAGCTTACAGATGTTTTGAAGTGTTCTTTTTTTCCAAAGACTGTTTTTTACTTTTGGAATATAAGCTCATGCAAAGCAAGTATTCCAAAGCCTATTAAAGGAATAATTAACTTTGGTGGACTTTGAATCATACCCAAATAAAAAATGCCAAATAAACCTAGGAATTTATTGCTGTGTTAGTCTGCTCCACACTTCTTGAATGATTCCACTTTGTGCCAGGTTACTGCTACTGGAGGTTGCATTTTCTTCTTGACCCTGATTACTGATCTCCATTTTATATTACTATTTAGAATAGCCTTTCTCCCACTGAGCTGAGCTACTCATTTTACATCACGCATAAAAATAACTCAATGAGTATTCCTTGTAGTTTGACTACTACTCATCTGTAGAAACCTAGAAAATGTTTACTGTGGTCAGCTGCTGTGTGATGCTATAGTAAGTCATCCCCAGAATAAGCCACTGCAGCACTGCCATTTCTATGCAGAAAATAGGAAAGCATTAGTAAAACACATCTAGAATATACAGTTACGCCACACTAAGGGCTCCAAACTACAGACTAATAAAAACCATGCACTCATTTGCCATCCAATTAAGATGCTCTTGATATTTTAAAGTAGCATACTCTCAAAAACAGTCCTTCTGATAATTCCCTAACAGAACAGGGTCAGTTGTAAGCAGATCGCTATAACTGAGGCAATTTAATATATGTGTGTAAAATTGAAAATAGACAAGATTTATCTCTGCTGAGATGTTAGTATATTGCAAACGTCTTTTATTCCTTTGGCTGTGCTTTACAGTCAAGAAACCAATAACTTCTTACAGAACTGTTCTACTGAGGCCTGTTTGTATTATAATGACTCATTTTTACCTCTTTTTTTTTTTTTTTTTTCCAGTTCTCAGCACAGTTCAGCATGTTCCAGACCATCAAGGACCAGCTAGAGCAGCGGACCCGGATCCTGCAGGCCAACATCCGCTGGCAGCAGGAGGAGCTACAGAAGATACAGGAGCAGCTCTGCCTGGTCCAGGACTCCAGCGTACAGGTGTGTAACTGCTGGGAGGGGCAGAGCAAAGCATCTTCTCTCACGTGGCCATCAATAGTGTTGGCAACTTAAAATTAGCTCCAGAGTCTAGGAAATCTGGACATGTGGAAACCAGCTCATCTGAATAAGGATGTTACCCTCTGAAAGCCTCTGGAGTAACCTATGTCAAGAAAGATTGAAGAGCTCTCTGGAAGAAGAGAAGGAAGAAATACCTCAAAGTAGGCATTTCTTCTATATATTTATCCATATCTATTATATTTCTTATACATGTTATCTTCTCCTCTTGTTGGGAGAAGCAGAAGAATTTGGGTCATTTACAGTAGCATTTTAATACTTTTATCTACTTAGTCTTCAGACTGAGCAGTTGTAGTAGAAAAATGTTCAAGTTTGCACTTGCCAATGATTATTCTCTACAGTTCATTAACTTCCATCCAGTCACCACTTGCTTCGCGTTGGCATCCCTCGTGCTCAGTATCCTGTCCGTCCAGCTCCCCTTCAGCCAGCAGCCCTCCTTCAGGCAGTGCTCATCTCTTTCATTCGCTCCCTGTTTTCCTGACCCTACCCCAGCCCAGATACAGAGCACAAGAGATTAATTTCCCTGCCATGTTAAAAAAACCCCAACCTTTGCTGATGTGCATTTGTTCACACCTAGGAGGTGTCTGAATTTGTTCATCACTGGACCAGCTTAAGCCTTTAGGGCGAAGCTGACTGCGCCTGCTGTTCATCTGCCTTTGGTACCTCCTACACAGACCTAGAATTTACTGAGTACAGTATCTGCTTTTAATTCACCAAGTACAGTATTTGCTTTGTGCTACCCCTTATGTCTACCAAACCTCTGAAAAAATAGCAAGTGCAGTTCAGCTCGTCGCAGGTTTCACTTAATGACAAATGGACATACCATCCGGTTTTATGGAAGTTCACTGAACTCGGGGTGATTACTGCTATGATCCTTATAATTTAACTGCAAGTGCCAGGTTAAATGACCCTTGCTAGAAATGTTACATTGGGGACCCACTGTGATTACTGTACTAACAAGGTTTTTTTAGAAGACAAGTTCCGTCACAGAAACAAATGTCTTAGAGAACATCCTAAGCACAGGGTGAAAACCTGGGATCTGCTGAAGTCAACGGGAATTTTGCTCCCAGCTTCCACAGAAACAGGCTCTCACCCATCATCAGCACCTGTGAAATGCAGTTTCACATATTAAAACAAATTGGGATTGTATGTTTTGGCAATTAAGGGATCAGTGAAGCCAAATTAGAAACTGCCATCTAAGTTGCTGCATGTGCACCGCTGTAAAACAGCACAGCAATGGTGGGTCCCAAAACCAGGACTCTGTTCCTGGTGCCATATAAGCATAGAAGTAGACCAGGTTTAATTTCAGTGCATTTCTTCTGTTGGTTCTGCACTGACTTTGATTAATGGGAAAGGAAATTCTCACTGCAATTAACTGGCCTTCAGTTCAGAATCGTGTCATGTGTCTTAAAGCTATTGTTATTATGAATATCAAGAGACGTGATATTCTCACTTCCTCTCTTTTTAATTGGGTGAAAACCATTACTCTCTCCTGGTGAAGTCTTCAATAGTCACATACACTCACTGTTTTGTTTTGTTTTTTTCATAATTCAGGCAAAGATAGAAGACCAGAGCACATACTTATATGCAGGAAACAGATTTTATTTTTATATAGCTGTCTTCCCTGTGCACTAGGGTGCATTTAATAACCCAAAGATCATGGGACAGATTCTCAAGTATGCTTACGGGGCCTCAAGCAGACAGAAGAGGAGGCCCAGAGGGTAAATGGTGGGTAGTTCTGTACTGCCCACCCCATACCAATTTGTAGCTCTGAGTTACACCATTTGGGTGATATCCTCCCCCCTGAAGACTGTACCAGATTAGACCAAGTATTTTCAGATGTTTACAACTTCCATGGTGTCAGTACTGGCCATTTCCCAGCTTAACGCAGATGCAGAACTGAGAGTCGTGGGGATGGAGGGTAGCTTGGAAGCACAGGGGCTGCATAGCTGCCTGAAGGGGCAGTGCTGGATGGGGAGGGCCATCCTCTGCAGTTTGGGTGCCTTTTGGTCTCCACAGAGCAATCAAACAAGGTGTTGAGATGCGAGCGGTCACACTGACTTATGGCCAGGGTCTTTCCCTTCTCCCACTTTCTCTTGGTTTAAAAAAACCCAAAACACAAAGAAATTACAGTGCTGCTGCAGGGGTACAGTGAGACCAGGAATTAGCTTTGTCTTATTTGCTTAGGGACAGCTTAAAAGAAAGCCTCACACTTTTGCATGCAGCACTTTTGTGACTCAGAAGCAGTAAGGAGTAAACTGTTAAATCAGATAATCCAACCACATGCTTTGCCGCACAGATTTCATCATTCAGGGAGCTGGATGCCTGCAGACATTGATCTGTGTCTATTATCAGAGCTACAAAGCACAGTAGCAAACAGGCGCACATTACTATCAAGCATATTTCTGGTCTCTCTAATATTCCGCGTAGAAGAGCTGTAAGCATAGGGGAGTGCCGTAGGCTGTCTGAAAAGGGGGAAGTGTTCTCTGGTTTTCCCTCATTAGCAGATTTATTAGCATACCTTCCCCACTGGTTCGCTTCCTTCTACAGAAGTGTATAGGTAGCTCTGTGGAGAGTTAAGCCCGATTTCCATTTCCTTCAGACATCTTCAAAACTGCAGTACGGCAGTCCACCAAGAACACTTTCCTAACCAGCCAGATGTTGAGCACGGTAGTCTGTATCAGAAACTATTTCCAAGCGCCTTGTGGGATAAAAGATGAAACTAGCAGGAGGGCTGTGGGCCCTGAACAAAAGTGTTCAAAACCCCATTAAATCCCCGTTACTGCTTTCCCTGACAAACAAAAGTATGAAGGACAAGAGCAGCAAGAGTAACCTCAGAAGTCTGAAGGATGCTGTGCCTGCTCCAGATTTGAACAGTCTAGCTAATGAATTGTGGACAGGGAGGAAGGCAGAAGGGCTGAGCCTCACCAGCCTGCAAGAACTACAAACGAGACCAGCCACCCATCATTTGCAAATCAGGCTCCCTTCGAAGTCAGTGAATCTCAGCTTCCCAGTGCTGTGCTCCTCATCTTTATGTATTTTACAGAAAGAGAGAGTCTTGATGTCTGTAATGACGAGCCCGAAGGCTATAATCCCCCGATTATCCAAAGGACAGGTAGAGTCAAAGAGACATTTTCCCCATGATGTCTTGCCAGCGTGATTCATCCATTAGCTGTAGGGACCCTCTGTCTTGGAATGAGGGGGCAGCAGTGTCAGATGGGCCCTCCCCTCCCTCAGTACTTTGTTGCATATGTTAGCAAGCTGGCCAATTAAAAAATATTTGTAAGATGCTTCACTGACCTCGCAGTCCGCAAAATCAGCCACAAGACATGTCATTACCAGCAATGCAGTTAGGGAGCTGCTAATTTCTCTACTTGGATTTGCTCAGACTGGGAAAGATTGCATTCTCTATTAAGGGGTTTCTGTTGTTATTTAAAGCTGCCATATTTCAGTGTTTCAGGGGAATTCAGACAGGACTATCACAAAAGAGGCACACTATGAAAAAAACACTAGTAAGTTTTGTAAAATGAAGCACGTTCTTGCTTTTAGGCTTAACTAGCAGGTAGAAATTCCACGCTTCGATCCTCTCTCAGGTTAATTCTTGTTTTGATGAGGCATCTTGAGTACTCCAGTTCTGCGGGGACAGGGGTTAAATGGCACCATCGCTTCCTACCTTGAGCTTGTTTTTTCCAGGACATTTATGTTCAGACAGTAAAAATGCTGCTTTGGCCATTATAATGCAACAGAGGGTCCATAGGTATGAAATACTCAGAGCCCTCTCAGCATACGAACACATGAACAAATGAAATTGATTTACTGGGATAAACTTATTTGTAAATTGGTTGCAGTGTTAGCTGCCAACCATTAACTGTGCACATTCCTACCCAGTGGCACACTCTAGTAATCACGAAGTAGGTTACTCTGCTTTCTTTCAAGGATAAGCTCTTTGGCCTTCATCTGGAAGTGAGGCATGCACACAGGCAGGTCCCTGCAAAGTCACTGGTTCGCTGCAAGTTCAGACCCTGCCTGACATTCACATTGATAGATGTTAACTTCGCATTGGATGAACTTAGTATTTCTCCAGTGCCATCCACGATGCACAGGGAGGACACTCCAGATAATCCTCCTAAAAGTCTTAACTTGCAGTGATCTGGCCAGTACCAGTGGGATCACACTCCCCACCACATTTTTGAAATACCCTATTTGCTTTACCTGTTCTGAATTTTATATCAAATGCTCTATTTCAAATTTTATATCATTGGCGACCAGTTTCATTGCTAATTGAGTTCATTTACTAAATGTGTCCAAAGCTTAGCTTCTATATACAGAAAATAAACAAGAATATGAATTTTCCTAATTTCTGTCTTTGATTTATTTAGAATAAGACCTATTTACTTGGCAGAAGTTGTAAGACCATCTGTCTTTCTGATATGTAATGGCTTCAAACTCAATGAGCAGTGTTTTTAAAAGAAAACACTCGGAGCTAGTTTCAGACTTAGTGCAAGCAGCCCCAGCTCTGTTCCTTGACCCATTTATTTCTATCACACATCTTTGAGATGTGATTAGCCTACAGCACCTGAAACAAGCTGTTGCTTTAGGTGCATTAACATTTTCCCTAACTGCCCCCCTCTCCCAGCTGATTAATGTAAGCTTTGCCTGTACCTTTTTTCTGAGTAAAATCTTGGAACACATAGATTCATTAAAAAGTTATAATATTTAAATAAAAATCATGTTTTAAAAGCTAGATAAGTAAGTACAAACATGATGGATCAACCTGTACTTATGCAAAGTACTGTGCCGGTCCTTTGGAGAAAGGTATGGGTTTCTTCCAAGAAAAATTAGAGGGGACATGATAGTTCAGGGAATTGTTAATATAGCAATAAGCTGCAGAAAGGTGTACTAATTACAGGGTGTCCCTCCAACGTACTGCTAGGCATGAGACTGATGGATGAATAATGAAAAGAGTAATTGTGATTCTGATTTCATCTAAACCCTAAGTAGCTCCACTTAATGGAGTTCCACACATGTAGCAGTGGTGTGGAATCAGAATCAGATCCAAAAATGCCTTCAACTACACAGGACGCATGCCTCTCTATAGTCCTCGGTGGCAAGAAGCTATGTTCAAAATATTGTAAAGATAGCTTGTAGTATTAATAATTCATAGTTTTAAAAGATGCCTTTTTCCTCTGTACAGCTATAATAAAAGAAATAACCTCTAGAAAAGCCAAAATTCCCAAGCCCTACAACTTTTAAAGAAGAAAGACTCATCTTGCAAGGCAAGAATGGAGTATATCATTTACAGAAACACTAACAGAGGAGCCGCTAGCACTTCTGCACAAGTCAAATGCATGGCACAGTTAGGAAGAACACCAGGTGACAGTTACCTGATGGGAAATCAGATAAATGACAGTGACTGTCTGTTTACACATCATCTCAATGATAAGGACACAGCCATTCAACACGGAGAGCTCTGGCCTGACTGTGGCCTCATTAAAAACATTCAACAACCCAATTTCCAGAGACAAATTCAAAAGCAGCCCTGTCTGAAAGGAAAGACTGATTTTGTTGAAAGCAGAAATGAAAGAACTGAAAGGACATGGAGTTACTCTCTTCTTTCTGGTCAGAATGCCCCAGAACACAGTGCATGTACAGGGAACTGCTCTTACAAGGGCTGTGCCTGCTCCATAGAGAGAGGACTTGTACCTTCAGGACATATTTCACGAGTAATGAGTGCACTTGCAGAACAAGAAATCAAGAAACTAGAGACAGCAGAACTGTTCATGTAGGAAAGATAGGTGATTTCCAACTAACAGTAAATGCACAGCTAATCCAGAAACATGATAACTTTAGAATATATCTTTGGATTGAATTCTTTCACATTCATTATCCAAGACAGCTGGGCTATGTAAATAAATCCTCCCACCTTCTTTTCCAGATGTTCCTACAGCAGCCGACAGTGTCCCTGAGCTTCAGCAATACTCAGCAGCCAGAGCCACAACAGCTACAGCAGAGGTCAGGGGCCATTTCTCAGCAGCAGCTTGTCCCCAGTCCTCAACTTCAAGGGCAAATTGCATCTTCGCAAACAGCGAACCAGCAAGCACTGAGAGAAGCAAGTGTGATAGCGAGCCAGGTAACCATTTCTTTGCATAGAGACACATTTATATGGAAAGAAGACACTGAGCTGTTATTAAGCAAGCAAGTAAAATTATGTCAGTCCTGGAAGTGTGCCTTTGCCTTTCCTTCCCTATTCTCCTATACAAGGGCAGTCTACATAAAGGGTCTCCCTGCAGCATTTACTTCACCTTAAATCCCTGTTTTAAGACCTCGGCCAGGAGGGACACCTAAGCAGCTGTTTCAGCTTGAAAACTGAGCAGGGGAGCGTGCAGAAGGTGTGCATGACTTACTGTTCTTCAGTTGACTTGAAAGAAACCTGACTGACCAGACTGGAAACTAGCAGTAGTGGTGCCGGCAGCGTGACCTCTCAAAATAAGCTTTACCCCTGCTTGCTCCCTGAACCCAGTTGGGTGCCACCAACATAACGGAGCTGCTCTGCTGTAGTGGCACGTGGGTGGGATATGTCGAGATTTGTGTAAGACCCCCGAGCAGTGTGCCTGACAGATTACTGCTCCAGGAAATAAAAGTTTAGCTGCAGTTAGTAGTTACTGAGATCTGTGAAAGCTAGCTAGCAGGTTTGGCATGGTATTTTTTTATGTTTTTTTTGTCTTATTGCTGGTTTCTCAGCATTTCCACTGTTTGCTTTTCCACCCACCTGTTGTAACTCCCTTCCTAGAGAACTTAGCTCCTATTTCTGCTACCTGATGCTGCAGCAAACATAGCCTATTATCTTCAGACCCCTCAGCGGTACCTTTTAACCTCCTACATACCTGTATTACAATGACTCTATTAGACTAAAAAGTGCATTCGTATTATAAATAGAAAAAAACCCCACACCACTATTTTCCTTTAATAAGGTTTATTCCCATCATTGGGCTTTTACGGCGGTGCTCCTCACGCCTAAGCTTGCTTGTGTCTTCACGGGGTGTCGTGTGCCTGCTCAGCTGCTTGCCGGCACGACCGGGCGGCTTCGCTCTCGCAGCGCTCCGGTCCCCGGGGTTTCGGGCGCGGGGCAGCCGGGGGGGACAAGCCGCTGCCGGCGGGGGGTCGCTGTCCCCTCCCCTGCCCTGCCCGCAGCCGGGTGCGCGCACCGCCGGGCACTAACGGCGGCCGCGCCCCCGCCGCGCTGTCACGGCCCGTGCCCGCAGGCCTTCCCCACGCGGCGGCGGCGGCCGTGCTGCAGTCCCGCTCTCTCCCCTTCTCTTCCAGGCCCCGAAGACGGCGAGGAGCGCGGAGCTGGCGCCGGGCGGCGGCCGCCCCCCCCGCGGCGCGCCCCCGCCGTTCGCCGCAGCCCCCGCCAGCGGCGGCACCGCGGCGCCCCCTGCCGGCACGCCGCGGGGCGGCACGCCCGGCCCGCCCGCCGCCGGCTGCAGCCACGACCAGCAGCTCAGGTAGGGCGCGACCCGGCCCGGCCCCGGCTGTAGCGCACGAGGGCCCCGGCGGCGCCCGGCCGGGGTTCGGCTGCGCTGTCACGGCCGCCGCGCCGCCTCCGGCCCCCGAGCCCCGGCGCGGCGGGATGCGGCCGCTTTTCCTTCGCGGTGTCCGGCTCCCCTGGGTGGGCGGTGGGAGATCCACCTAGACGTGCGAACCGAAACAACTGCGTTCCGATACCCAGAAAGCTCAGGCACAAGCCACGGCCACCTGCAGCGGCAAAAGAAACTCCCGCCCCCCCTGTAACGCTAGCGGCCAGCCCCGCAGCCAGGCACCCCGCTGCCCCCGCCGCGCCCAGGGCGCGCCTGCCACCGCCAGGCCCACAGGTTCGATCCCCCGCCCAGCCTTGTGCCAGGCCTGCGAAACTCCTGTTATCCAAAGGTGGGATTTGCGCGGTCCTTCTGTTACAACAGTGTCACTTTCTTTTTTTTTTTCCCCCATGCACCAGGCTGTTGCTCAGCCAGCCTATTCAGCCTATGATGCCTGGGTCCTGTAATGCAAGACACCCTTCAGACCTCAGCATGGCCGGATCCCAGGCTAAGTATGTGCCTTCTCAAAGATAAAACATCAAAGATGCTTTTGAGGGGAAGTAGCCTTCTTTAGCAAGATAACGAAGTAGTTACAAATATCGGGAACGTATTATAGTGCTGAGCCTGTCTTCCAGTGTCAGGGTCAGCTTGACCCTGCCTGGTCACATCAGGAAGGATGACAGGGAGAAATGCAACATGCCGGTGGCATTTTAATGAGCCGAAGCTGGGGGAATTTTTCTCCCTCACATGATGCTTGCTCCAGCGTGGGAACTGCTGACCTACCAAGGTAAATGTGAGAGAGAAAGTCAGCACTGGCCGGGTTGAAATGATTGGTGCTGGGAAAGCCCCTGCCCTCTGGCCAGCAAGATGCTGCTGTAACACCAGCAGAGCTGTGGCTAATCTACACCAGCAGAAATGAAAGAACCAACAGGCCCCTGCGCCTGAGTGCTCTCAGAAAAGCCGCTAAAGAAAGCACCTCAGTTGTTTGCCTCCTCAAAACTTGGGTGAAGAAAGCAGAAAACATCGGTCAGAATATGCCCTTTTTTCCTTTCTTGGCTGTTTTTTGTCACCGTACTTAATTGTGAACTGCTAAAATAATAGGCAACCGGTTGCACATCATTACTTTAAAAGTAATTCTGTACGTTACCTCAGAAATGCAGGTATTCAGTACTTCTTTCCCTAGACATCACTATTGCTGCTTAAGATTACCTTGAGTTAAATGTGTCGACTTTAAATACACAGCATTTTAGATCTGCTTTTAAGCGTCTAAATAAAAGAGGCCTGATTTGCAAAGACACATCTCCCGGTTCGTGTGGACTTCCTGACTCACAGGACCCTTTTTTAGGAGCTCACTTCCTAGCACAAGTACCCAAATTGTCACATTTCTGACTAACCCCTAATGTTGAACAGCTGTTGAATGAACACACGCCACACTATGATCTCATCACCCATTACAGGATAAACAGAATTTGGCTGGGCTGGCAATAGCTCCGTTGTGGTTTTGCCCACAGCTTTTCACAAAAGAACACATATTTAAGTTTTGCTGTGCAAAAGCAGACCGGCAAAAGGAGCTGAGTATTTTGTTTCTGTCCCATCCCTCACTCCAGAGGACTTCTAGAGGCTTCTTCTGTTCCAACAGTGTGGCTCTCAGCAATGTGAACTGCTGACCATACTGGGCAATATGTATATGAGCAGCTTAAGAAGTCACCAACCTTCGCCATCTTTCTGCAAGAGATTACCACCCCCAGTCAGTTGCAGGGGGGCACAGGCAGCAGCAGAACAGGAGGCGTATTCACTTCTCTCTCGCTGCAGTTCAGAGCTCGGCGCACTAATACAAAATCAAAGGCCATTTGGTTTAATGAGCCTAGGATATGAATGCTGTGGCTGAAGAGAAGACATACATAAACAAGAATCTTTAATGAATCAAAAATGTGGTCTGGATTTGGAGGTGAGATGTATTCTGCCCTCCACGTCTAGCTCATGCACAGAGTAAGGTAAAACAGTGCTGCAAACAGTGCCATCGCCCGTATTAGCAGGTCCCATGCATTGTAATTCTTTATTAGGAATTAATTATGAAGATGGGGGACTTCCATTCCTATCCTAAGAGAATCCCTTTGCTTCCAACTGTTTGTTCTTGATTGTTTTGCTTCTTTCTCCCACAGGTATTCTCAAACCCAACAAATGTTTCAAAATTTGGAAGTGCAGACTTCCAGCAGCAGCTCTCCAATTGTACTGATGGGACAAGCAGTGTTAAACCAAGGGTTTGCCACTACACCTCCTTCCCAGCCATCCTCTCTGCCACCTATGCAACTCCAGCACCAACAGCATCAGCAACAACGCTACCTGCAGGTAGGGTAAGACAAAGACGACGATGTATATAATGTACACACAGAGTAATAAGGTGAACGGGCTGTGCAAACAGGGCCCCAGGTTTCAGCAGGAGCCTGATCATGGCAGAAATGGCCAATTTAGAGCCACGGAAATGTGTGAGACACTGAGACAGTGATGTGTACCCTTCCAGTATAGCAAGGGAGCAGTGAGAACAGTCAGAATACTTAAAAGGAAATTACTAATTCTGTACATTGGAAACATAATCAGATTATCCTGGATATATTTGAAGTGTATTTCTAGATGGAGAAAATTGCTGCCTTAGGATTTATTCTGTACTCTTTAGTCAGTATAAAATTTGCTTAGTTTAAAAGTCAAAAGATGATTTTTAATTACCAGCATCGACATAAAATGAGATCTGGTTCAGATATCTGGATCCCCTCAGTAAATTAACGTATTTTGTCAGCTCCACAAGGCAAAGAAGATAAATTAGAGCACACTGCCTGGAAGAACCAGGTGATTTGAAGATGTAAAAATACTTATTTTTTGACCTAATTCAACACATGCTAAAGTAAAGGGGAAGGGGGGGAAATGAGGTGTCTCTATTAACTCAAGAGAAACTGAACTGAGCCTGTAAAACCCGACCACTGGCAACACTGAAAAAGTATCGTCAACCTCAAATGATTAAACTCTTGTTATTGAAACAAAATCCTTATCATAGCTGAGAATTAATGAAAAACTATGGCAGATACCATTCCGAATAAAAGCATCTGCAAAATTCACATCGACTTCACCACTGCGAGGTTACATCCTACTGTAAACTCCCAAAAAGGAAGGGCGAGAAGGGACAGCAAGAGGTACACTAGGTTCCCCTGTTTCCTTTCTGTTTCCTTTCTGTCATCCATCTGTGTAATTTCTGACATGTTCACCCACCCTGTTCCTAAAGAGTCTTTTCAGGATAACCTGCAGATCCTAAGCAGTGCATTCCTGTTAAAAAACCTTTCTCAATGCCTAATTGTAATGTTCTTTGTCCATTCCTTCTAGCATTAGGTAAGTTAACACCATGCCAGACAGCCCCAAAAACAAAAGCCAGCAAACGAATAGTATTTTTAAGCACCCGGTATATTGAGGACAAAGAGCTTTAACATGAAAGAATCGAACACCACGATGAATTTAATTTTATCTGTAGGTGCAAACACCAAGTTCTTTGCACAATGAGCAACCTGATTCTTTGCTCCTGCCATCTTACTCGCCACAGCAAGGAAATATGGGGTATCGTCAGACACAGCAGCAACAGCAGCAGCAGCAGCAACTAACATCAAGAAGAAGCAATAGCTTATCAGAATCATCAAATTTACCACAGCCACTGCGATAAGAGTCCCACCAGCACAATCAATGCACGATTAGCTTTAACCAATGGGCACATGGGGCAGAGGAGAATGACTTTGTACTTACTGTTTTGGCTTTTGCACAAGCATTTCTTTCAAAGCTCTATGACAGAAGTACGCCACAGAGTGCAGACTGCCACAGACAGCGCATTTATGGCATGCTAGATTCGGTTTGCACTGTCTCGTGAGCACAGTACGTACTGACAGAGCAAAATGAAAAGGAACACTACCCTGTGTAGTCTCCATCATCAATGGGTGCACGGGAGGAGGTGTTCAATCTTGGCATGTCACTCTGAAAGCTAGCTGGCAATTCCAAAAGACTGTCAACAGACTCATGAGGTACTTGGCCTTCACTGTTTCAGTTTTTCTTTTGTGTATGAAAAGCACTGCGTCAAAGGTCTATTGAGGAGAGAACAAGAGATTATTTTTATTATGATTATTGTTATTATTTTGCACAACTGCACAGAGGACAAAACTTAGGCACTTTCTGTAAAGAGAAGTTTGTTTCCTTATTCTTGTGGCCAAATTAGCACATCCAATGGAGGAGAAAGCCCAGTCATTGGAGAAGATGGTCTACAGCTCATAACCCTTGACTTAGAATCTGAAAAGTATTATGCAGCTTACCCTAACTGTTCTTCATTACTATAAAACAAACAAACAAAACAAACCCCACAACTCATACTGGACTGTTTTCTATATGAATTGTGATTGCAAAGGACAACTCAAATTGTAAGCACAATCATGCAACTCTTCAATAGTACAACATGGATCCTTCGTCCACCTAAACTCACCCACTGCAAGTCTCTGAGAAATATGCACTGTGTTTTGGCCCACTGACTCGGGATGCTGCAGACTATTACATATCTCTTTCATTATAACATTTAAGATCGAATTTTCCTTTGGGGGGAAAAAAAAGAAATGCACTTTTCGCTTTTTTTGTATGTTTTCTGTTGATATGTTTCTAAGAAAGATTTTATGTAATTATTAAATAAAAAGTAGTGTATTGTACAGCTGTTGTAATAATGACCTATTTCTATATAAAATAAAATTATATGGAATTATGTGGAAATTATTTTGTATATGAAATATCAACTCATTTCACAAGTATAAAGATTGTGCTTGTGCTTTTTTGTGAGTGGATATTTTGTAATAAACTAATGAATTAGAAATGTTTTTGTGAAGGGAACTACTGTTTCATGCTATATACAACTCAAACTATTATTTTTTTCCATTTAATGATGGACACTTGTCTTTATTTGTAGAATAAAATAAAATAGCCAAAAGGCTTTATTGCAGGACTTGCACACATTTTCCTGTGGCTGTTCAACTATGTGATTCACTTCAGATTTTCAATATTAGCTGTAGACTTGCACCGTGTTTGGCACCCAGTTAGCAGAAACAAGGATTACCCTATGGGATCTTTGTCATGGCACATAAACAATCAGAATGATAGCTCAGGGAGTTACATTAGCTGCTAGCCAAGACAGCTTGTTTTAAGCTCCTTTAACACTTTAAAGACCTCAGGCAGCTCTGTACTTCCAACCAAACAGTTTTAGATTGGGACAAAAGAGATGGTTTAAAGAATGGTTTGACCCAGCACATACCAGGGCTTTGACCCATGTCCAGCTTCGGTGTTTTAAGACATTTTTGTCTTGAGTTTTGTGATACATCTCTGCTGGGATTGCTATGATGCCCACACTGTAGACAGTCTAGTTTCCACTTCGGCACCCTTGCTCTTTTTCACGTTAAATTCAGATTGACTACAGGATGGAGCAGCTAAGGTCTGTTTTCCCTCTGCTGACTCTGCTGCAGGAGCAGCAACCTCCAACACAGAATGAGGTGGGTAACTGAGCAATGTTTTGATTCACCGAAGCTAGATAGAAAGGGGATGGCCCTCAGGGCTGATTCCAGAGTGCAGACCATACTGCCCTTCCTGCCCATCCGTACCAAGGATCACATCACCAGTGCCCATGCGCTCAGCTCTGGTTTCTATGCCATAGAGAAACAATGGAGATTAATTGGGCTGGGAGCTGGAAATGGTAAAAGTAAACTTTCTGAGAAATGAAAAAGGTTCATTTGCCCCAAGAGCTGAAAAAGCTAAAAATGTCCTCAAGAAAACCCACTGGCAAAATGATGCTGCTGCTTCCACAGCTAGCCTGGCTGGTAGCGCTGATCGGTGCACATGTATTTCAGCCCATACAATCCCTTTGTTTTATTTCATTGAAGGAAGATCAGGGAATCAAGTATCTGGTCTCTAAAGTGTTTACAGATCAGATCTGGCATCTAAGAAAAGCAATTTTACTGACTTTAGGTACCAGTGTGAGTCAGCCTGCTCACCTCTTTATATTCTTGTACTCAGTGAAGCAAGAGTGACCCCACCAGATGAAGATTAAAAACCTAAACCCTAAGGTACTTGCACTTAGTGTCTGAAGGAACCTCTCTCTTTCCATTGGCTACAGACAAACCTAAGTGAAGGCCAGCTGGCTAAGTTAGAGGCTAACTTCATAAATTCCACCCAATCCTGTAAGGACTTAACGCTGGGAAAGCGAAGGAGAAATTCATAGGCCAAAAAGTTCTTGGAGAGATGTAATAAAGGAACATGAGCACCTCAGAGGAAATACCTGCGGAAGCAGCACCTGATGGATTTCAACTACTACACTGGAAGTCACAGAAAGAGAAAATCCCTTTAAGGAATGGTTTTACTCTCAGGGATGGTTATAATACACCCACATCCCCTGATTGCCAGTATGTCCAAACCAAGCTCAGCCTGGAAACATTTTATCTTTCCAAAACCAGCAGTACTGTAACACTGTTAGCAAGGAGAAGCTGTAAATAGGGTAGGGTTGCCTTCTAATAAATCGGCGTATTATATTGCTTGGAAGGATACAGGGCGTTTACAAGAACAGATTTACATCATACCTAGTTTTTCATGCTTCGTCTCATTTCTTCCCTGTACACAGGCTGTGGTTCTGGATTAATGCACTTGTTCCCTGTTGCACACACAATGCAGCGCCAGCCCTGTCCATGGAGCTGGGCTGTTGTGCTAGCTCATCGTAGCCGAGATCTGGCGTGCTCCAGCACCATCACTCGGCTTGGATCACTTTTCCAGGCCGGTGGCTAGGCAGGGTGGTTAGTGCAGACTGCTGCCCTGCGCCGGGATGCCCTCTTTGTGCCTCAGAACAGGAGCCGCAGATCTGAACGGGGCCGTCTGCCCGCGACGAGCACAACCCCAAGCCGAGCTCCGCACTCCACGCACGGCCTCAGGGGAAGGCGCCTCCGCAGGGGGCAGCCGGGTCGGCACCCACCCGAGGATCGGTCAGTCCCTCACCCCTCTGCGAGCCCCGCCTCGGCGCTCCGGATCGGGCCCGCGCCAGGGCTGGGGAAAGCCGCCCCCTCCCCCGCCGGCCAGCAGCCCCCCCTCTCCCCCCGCTGCCGGCGCGCAGCCGCGCAAGGCCTCCGCGTCCGCGCGCATGCGCGCCCCCGCCCACCGGCGCCTCGCACCCCCCGGTGCGCGCCTCCGGCTGGCGCCGGCGCACTCGGCCCCCGCGCGCATCCCGGAAGGGCTCCTGGCTCCCACAGCCCCTTGCGCGCTCTTTTCCGGCCTGTGCCCGGGCAGGGTGAGTGGCCGACCGGGGGCTCAGCCTGCCGAATCCGCCCGCATCCGCCTTGTAGACACCGCGGGGGGGGGGGGGTCCTTGGCCTGGGCCGTCGTGGGGGGCGGCCCAGTGCGGGAGGCACCGGGTGGTACCTCTCGGCGGGTCCGCGTTTGGCGGGGCTGGGGCCCATCTCCCTGTCCCCCCCCCCCCCCCCCGCCGCCCTTCGCCTCCAGGCCTGCGCAGAGCCGGGCAGGGCGCGGGTCCGGGGAGGGCTGCGGGTGTGAGGCGGTTAGGGCCTGCGCTGGGCCTTGGTAAAGGAGGAGGAAGCTGCAGGCCTCTGTCAGTCCCTGGAAAGAGCCTCTCTGGTACCGGCATCTCCTTTCCGGGACGGGCCGAGCAGCCCTCCTGGGTCGCCTTGAGGAATGAGAGGGCTTGCGTGTGCGGAATTCCTTGAGGGATGAGGGGGCAGGACGGGGTGGTCTTAGGGGCGCCAGGCGCTGGCCAGGAGCTCAGTGTTGATGGGAAGCGGCCGAAGAGTTTCAAATGTGATTCGTGCGCCTGTCAGGGAGATGGGAGTAAAGCATTTCTGATGCTGAAAAATTCCTGTGTAAAATCTGCAACTGGTGCGACCCCGGGGATGGATTAAGCTTAAATTTAAGTTTCTGAAAGTGGGACTTGGGTGGCTTGTAAGGGGGTGGGGGCGATGGGGGAGAAGGTGATGGGAGAAGAGTCTGAGGAAAGTTGGGCCGGCGTTTGATGTGTGCACGGGTGGTTTTCAGCGTTGCTCAGATGGCTCCTGCAAAGAAAGGTGGCGAGAAGAAGAAGGGACGCTCTGCCATCAATGAGGTGGTGACTAGGGAATATACCATCAACATCCACAAGCGGATCCATGGCGTGTAAGTCCCTTTTATCAGTGAAATTGGTATTATGTCAAGTGGTGTTTGGAAGCAGGCTTGGTAGGTTTTAAACGATCGAGAACGACCGTCCTTACTGACACCAATGCTAATGCATGATGTTTTAGTTGCTTGTGCCAAGTTGTGTCCCAGGGAAGCACCTCTGTGCTTGTGCAAACCTGTGCTTAGCATATGGTTTTGGAGAACAAGCATGTATCTTTTTTGGGGGGTGTTCCTGGACTTAATTTGAAGTTAAATCTGTTTATCTCTGTGCACAGGTCATCATTCTTTACCAAGCAAAGTTTAGCCCACTATAGAAAGTTTTAGAAATTAAATAATTGTTGTAATCAAGCGATTGGCTCTGTGCTTATCAATAAATTGTGATGTGTAACTTGGGGTATGATTTGAGTTAATATTTGATGTGTGTACATGAGGATAACTTTTTACCTGACAAAATGTTGACCCTCGTACAACTTCATAGTAGCAAAGTGCTTGAGAGGACTTGTTGAGAAGCTGCATCTCCCTTTGATGCTCTTTGTATGCATATGGCTACAGTCATGGAAGAAAACCGTATCTGAATCAAAGTAATTGGTGAAATTACTGAAGTTAACGTAGAATGGGAGAGAAATGAGAGTGGACTGTTGCAAAAATGTGGGTGAGAATGGGAGGCAGTGGTAAAGTGTTCTGGCCTTGCCCAGTTCATGTCAATTCAGTCTGGTTTTTTCATGCTGATGATCCTGCTGTCCACTTCTTTTTGGGTTATCCTCTTTTCATTTTGAACATGAAGTACTAGGGGTGAAATACTTTGTTTAATGCTTTTCTCGTGTAATCGTTCAGCCACTCCTGATTGCTGTTGATATTTAGTGCTGGAAATATAACCCACTGGGGGACCTCGGATACTATTGACACTAGTCACATGTCATAGTGTGGGTGTTTTATATATATATATATGGCAAAACACGGTGCAGCTGTAACTTCTATTGTAAATGGCTAGTCATGCAGAATCTGTTCATAATAAGCATAAGACAAGTGATCCTTGTAAAAAAACAAAAACGTTTCAATGGTGCTATTGGTGTAGTTCTGCTAATGTGAAGAAAGTAACCATCAAACACTGTTGCAGAAGCTATTAGAATAGCATCAAGTTTTTCTTCTGTTTATTTCATTACAGTTCTGTCAAGTTGGTATTACTATCGCACTGCTTTTCTCATAGGCCTTTTATTCAGAATATCTATGAAACCTCATGATCTTTTCAGTAATATTGCATTGAGTTTTAATGTCAACATGTTTGAGTAAGACTTAAGATCTGGGATATCTTGTGGTTGCAAAATTCTACTGAAATTATTCTATTTAACTGTATGAGGTTTCTGTTAGACATACAGATTAAGGTTAGCAGTTACCTACCAGAATAAGGGTCTAGTCATTCTATGATGCAGCTATTGAACTACTGTTGAACGCAGTTCTTTGGATTGTATGTTTAGAGACCGTCAGTGGTTGAATGCTGCAACAGGTGTCCAATGCTGACAGTTTTCTGAAGTTAAAGAAATGGCTCTTCTGTTTGTCCTAGGGGCTTCAAGAAACGAGCACCACGTGCTCTCAAGGAGATCCGTAAATTTGCGATGAAGGAAATGGGTACTCCTGATGTTCGTATTGACACCAGATTGAACAAAGCAGTCTGGGCTAAAGGAATAAGGTAGGTTTCTGCAACTTTCCTTATTGGGTGAGGAAGAACCTTGTAACTCTGTATGTGGAGGTAACAGGCCTTGGAGGGGTAGAAAAATCTATATACTTCTTGCAGCTTTTGCATTTTCTTTGCAAATGCTTCCTTTCTTAGGAATGTGTATGCCAAGCTAATCTTTGTCAGCTCCTTCAGCATATTTGTGGCAAAGGTTGGTAAACTGTGGATATGAGAGAACTTCCTTCTGCCTCTAATGAGAATAAATTCAAGGAAAAAAGGAAGGCAGGTTTGGCAGGAGAGAAAGCATTGGGGTATTGTAATACTGTAGTACCCCAGTCCCTATTGCAGCAGATGCTTTTTAGAAGCATGGTGATACCTACAGTCCAAGGCTAGGTACCTGGGGTTTAGGTTTTGAAGCATGCTGAATTGATGTATGCTACACAAGGAAATAATGAGGTGTGTTTTAAGTAGGGCCATTAATCTTGTCTTGAAAATACAAATGATTAGTAGTTCAGGGGCCAGAAAATTAGAACGTCTGTTAAATCACTGCTGCAGAGGCAGCTGATTTGGCATTTGACATGCATGAAGATGGTCCAAAAGGACTCCTGCGAGGAGTGGGACCTCTTAAACTATAATAAAACATGAACTAGTAGGAATTAATAACTGTGAGTGATACACTGCATACATGTGAACCCTTGTTTTAAACCACGTCTTATAGGCTAGACTTAGAAATCTAATTCCTAGGACTTAAAATCTTTTACCTGGATTTGTGTGCTTAGACCGACCCTTCCTTCAAAAACACAAGTGGAGAGATGGGACTGAGTTACTGGGTCTTCCAGGCCAGGGGTTCTTTGTCCTTCCTGATGAGCTGTTCCAGTTCATATGCTGGCACCTGGCTCAATTGCTACTTCTTCATTGCATAACTTTAGAGCTTAGCAGTGAGGCTACTACTAACCAAGACGCAAAGTAAAGTATCGTCCTCTGGCAGGATCAAGAGAGGCTAGAATCACTGTGTCAGCTAGTATGATAGTGATCTAAATGAAGTAGCGAAAAATGCTTTTGACTTGTTTCAAGAAGAGGATAAGTCAAAGCAAGTTCTTATGTCTTAATTACTGTATCAATCAGATTTAGTAAGTACGCTCTTGAGAACATAAAGCAAGGAGGAAGTTCCTTCATATATTCTGGGGAGCAAAGTACTCTGAGTAAGGGTTTCCCAAAATCCTGAGTTCATTTGAGGTGGGAGGTTATTTGAAAAATGGTGTGGACAAATAATTTTGTGCTTTCCCTCAGCAACATATTTTAGGCAGTATTAGGGGAGGACGCTAAGCTTTGACTTGCCTATTACAAACAAAATCATCTAAGTAATGTAGTTGTGGTTTTCATGGGCTTCAGAGGTAAAAATGCTGATCAGTTATATGCCCATAAGATCTTGGTTCCAGTCTAATGCTTACTAGAATTTCCACAACTTCTAGTATACAGATTGGCCAGTATTCTGACTCGTCAGAGGCCTCAGGCTTTCAGAACAGATTGTTGGGGGGTTTCTCCTCACTATTTTCTATTCCAGTAAAAAATGCTTGTTAGTAAGAGCTGCTTGCTGATCATATTCACACTGTGCTTCATTATCATCTTCATAGTTTTAATTTCTGGATCAGTAGTGAACTGATGATGCACTTCTGACTTTATGCTCCTGCTGGATTATGGATTAATCTTATTCAAGGCTCAGTGAAATATTACTTGCTTATTTTAACAAAACAACAAAACAAACCAAAAAGCTCCTCTAAGGCAAACAGTACAACCTCTAAGGTACAGGAGTTCACTTTTGTTACGATGCTGAGATAGAAACAGAATTGACTCATCATGTCTTCGCACAAATGGGCAAAGTTTAAGAATTTGAGGGGGCTACTAATCATGAAGCAAATTACTTTTATTTTCTGTAAATTAGCAGGTTTTAATACATATTTTACTGAAAATTAATCTGTCATCTTCATTCTAGGAATGTTCCTTACCGTATCCGTGTGCGTTTGTCCAGAAAGCGCAATGAGGATGAAGATTCACCAAACAAGCTGTACACGCTGGTTACCTATGTACCAGTCACAACATTCAAAGGTAAGGTTGCATGCCGTCTCTCTTCATGCTATGTTTTTCTGAACAAGTAGCAAAGTGGGGCAGCTCTTCCTGCAACGAAAAATTAGATGACAAGCGTGCTGAAGGGGTCAAACTGCTGGCTTAAACTAGCTCTGCTGTAGAGAACAGGGCTGCTAGCTTGCCTGATTATTCTGTATATACTTTTGAATGCTATAGTCATGTAAATCTTGAGAGAATAAAAATCACTGACCATAGTTGTTAGGGTAGTTTTCAGGTTTGTTTTCCCATATAAAGTACGTCCCCTGATATCAAAAGCTCAAGCAGGTTGAGCCTTTTCTGCTTGTCATCTGAGAAGTGTCTTATTTGTGGAATGGATTTAACATTTGGTGAAATACTTGCCAATATAGTTTGCTCATCCAGAAGTAGATCAAACTAGGTTTGAAACTGTAGTGTGCTTTCTTGTGAAGACTTGCATGTACATAAGGGAATTATCCTAGCAATAGGTGGTGATAAAATTTCTTGTTTTGCAGGTCTACAGACAGTCAATGTGGATGAAAATTAAGCAGATTTTAATTACAATAAAAGGATAAAAAGAAAGTTTATTCCTAAGTTCTTGTTTTTATTGTCCAGTCTCTTAAATCTGTCACCCATGAAGCATTGAGTTGAACAGGTGACAACATTTTAAAGTATCTTGCTTCCTCTGGGCTTGTACGTAGTGGTTTAATTTTCTTAATTAAAGATACTGTAGATTTCTGCTACATGTGGTTGGAATAAGGAGGAGATGTGGATGTTCCTATGTGGGTGGCAAAGTCTTAGTGGTTTGGGTTTGTTCCTATGGGAATAAATGGCCACTACACAGGTATTTTAGATTAAGGCCAAGTTTGTTTAAAAAAACAAAACAACAACCAACCACAACTCAACCCCTAAAACTGTTAGATCAATACTTTGTTTATGTAACCTTGTGGATAAAGTAAACTCCCTGTATTTGGTCCCCCACTGGTTTCCTAGGCAGAATCAGCAGGCTACTCCCAAGCAGGTCTTTCCACTACACTGAAACATAGGGTGTTGATCAGTGAATTAGTCGTGAGCACGCTAGCTCAGGGAATTTGTTTAATGAAGTAGAGAATGAAGGCACTTGCCTTCCATAAATCAATAAATACTGTCAATGCAAGTCCAGTACAAAAAGAGTTTATTGAAAAGTGCATGTTTTCACAGACCAATATCAGAAGCACAGTCCATGTACACTTAACATGTCAGCAAGACATACAAATTGGAATACAATCAAATATATTAAAATAGTTTCAATTACCAGCATTGAAACAGTTTTCGGTATTAGTGCAAAAAAGGCAACCCAAACAAACTGCAGACAGTAGCCGAGAAGTTTTCCCGTTTAAAAAAAAAAACAAACCAAAAAAAACCCCAAAACAACAAAACTGGAGCCAGCCTCTGCTCTCCCAGTGCGGAAGAGGGCTTCAGTGTCTTCACACTGTAGACAGATGTTTCCTTTTACGTTCAAAACAATATAATTAATAAATCAATGGCACAAAACAAACCTACACCCCCTTTAGCTTTTAAAGCTCTTAAACTGAAAACCACAGACCAACAAATTGTTTATCAAAAGTCCACTGCGAACTGAAAGCCTTACAGTATGTGCTTTGGCATAATTTCAGTGCATTGAATTTTTGAAAGGTTTGCTACTGTTGTGTGTTTAGTTTTGTATGTTCACCCCGTGTCTGGCAGCTCATCACATTTGTCTTGAGACTATATTGATTCAGCTTTGCATTCTCAAGTTTTGGCTTCAGTTCTAAGGGTTTTTCAAAGAAGTTAACTAATGACTGTTCGGTCAAGAGGGATGCTAAAATATGTTCAAAAGAGACAGTCCAGTCCCCTTCAGTCACAGGTGAAGGCTGGGAGTCTTTGTGAGGGGTCTTCACAGCATCGGTAAAAACAGCATCCTGATCTGAAGCAGAGGCCTCTGGCTGCAAGTCCTCGGTGAACTCGTCTGATCCGCTCCCCAGGCTGATGCTTCTTTGTCCTACTTCCCCAATCTGAAGTAACAGTGTGGTCACAGTGGCAATGGCTTGATACAAATCATTCTCCTCTGGATCTTCATGAAACATGCTATACAAGGTTTTGCAGAACTGAATGAACTCCCTCTGTAAAGGATGAAAAACAAAAATCAAACCACTGAACAGCCATGCTACAGGTAACTGTAGGAGTCAGGCAAGGGCACAGTTACCACAAAGGAAGGCACAATGCTGCATACATTTATATGATCATTTATAACTTCTGCCTGCTTTTAAAAAAAATGCTAGCAAAGGGATTTCAGCCCATACTGATGCTAGGGAACTTTGGCACTGCAATCAAAAAGGGAACAGAGCAGAGAAGTATTTTGCTGTCTTAATGCAGGAGACCAGGATCTCCCCGATGACCAATGGGTAAGTGAAATAGATACAGAGCAAGGGATACAATCCGTTACTGGTGGGAAACTGGTGGCTGTTACACAGAATGAGTTACCGCCTAAGTAGCCATTCACAGGTCTGCAAGGAACTTCCCTTGTTTCGCTCCCCTCTTTTCTCAGCTTTTTTTCTTCTACATGTAAAATCCAGCTATCTTCCCTGCCCGACCCTCTTCTCTCTTTTTTTTTTTTCCTTGCTCACCCCATCACAGATGATTATCAGGCTATGTTTCCATCCTGTTACAAAATTTGTGAGCCGTCAAGTTTCATACAGTCACAGAATGGCTATTGAGGGCACAAAGGACTGCAGGGAGTTCAGTCTTGCCTTGGTGATGCCTTTATGAGAGTGGCCCTGCTGAGCTGACAGGTTAGGTACGTGCCACCCATTTAAAACTTTATTTAGCAACAGCAGCACAGAAGGTATTCTGGGGTGTAGCTGAATCTTTCTTTGCATGTCTGTACATTTGATTTACTAATATGGGACCCTTTTCCCTCCAGTAGATTTCCTTATGCCAACAACATACACAAAGCTCTGTGGGCACTAGGGAGGAGATGATGAGAGCCTTCAGCTGTCTCAATTTATCAGTTCTAGTTGGCATGTGGCTGAGACAGGGGAAGTCCCAGTTGGTGATGGACTAAGAAAGAAGTTACTGGTTTGGTGGAGAGGAGGGCAGGGAAGACAGAACAGCAACATGCATTATCAGGAATTCTTTTGGTTTGGAAGGCTTTCTTGAGCCTGCATGAGCCCGTTTTACAGCATGATATGCTGCAAGTGAGGGTGGCTCTGAAATCCTTTCTGTTCACCAGCCAGTCTGAGGAAGCTGCTAGAAAGGTAGTTGAAAGTTTTTAAACACCTGCTCCCTGGATCACAGTAGCCCAGTCCTCGATACCTAAAGGACTGAATCCAAGCTCAGGCTGAAGTTACACTTTATCAGAAAAAGCCAAAATTCAGTCATTTAATTTCCAAGTAGTCTCCACTTCTTTAAAAACAGACTACAGCTTCTAATGTACATACCTGGCTCATTTTTGGCAATTCTTTTTCAGTTTTAGTATCTTTTTCTTTGGCTAGATCCTTTAGCATCTGCTTCAACTGCTTTTGGTAATCTACTGCATCACCTTTTTTGGAGCAGACATAAAGGAGAATTACTTTTCAAGATACTGGAGTACAGTGACAATTCAAAATAAACCTCGGAGAGCAGAGACAGGTTAACAAATGGAAAGCTGGTTATCTCATATGCACATCCATTAGAGAACCATTTGGGACATACCATTTGATTTTCCAATGACTAGTGGTCTTGAAGTTGACAGCAAAGGATTCTTTAATGGTGACTGGCTATCTCGTTCATTTTCAGTGAGAGCTATCCAACCAAAAAAGTGACAAATGTAATGATTAATCCTTTGAATGATGCATAATGTTATTTATGCTTATAAAATTTACATAATTGAAGAAATAATTGGGCAAAGATGTTTTTAAACAGTATTTCATTAAATCATACTGTAAAATTATTTAATGTAAGTAAGACTGGTGCTGTGGTGAGAGAGTCGGAAGTTTGCCAAGAATGGCACATCTAATTAAAAACTTTGCACAGAGAAACTAACACAGAATTTTGTCACCTGATCAAAACTGGATCGAGATAAGGAGGTTTCTACGGTATGCAGGGTACAAGCCATCCAAAAATGTTATTTCAGTTCATATTTTGTCTGGAAGTAACCATACAATTGGCTGCAAAAGATGTCTCAATGCAGCAGATGTGAGCCTTAACATTGTACATCTAGAAATTTCATCCAAAAAGGTTTTGACTGGAGTGAGTTTTAAAATGTGGTGAGCGTAAGTACAAATACACATCCTATAAGCCCCAAGGTGAAGGAAGCAAGACAGGTTCTTCATTAAGCAGCCTTTTCTCAAAAGCTTTAAGCAAGAGATTTCTGGGGAAACTGAGGTGTCCATTCCCTTTCAGATTTCTTACCTGGTGGGATATGCAGCTTATATAGTAACTTTATCTTTTCATTCATTTCTCCATTATACATAACATCTGCAAAGAAAAAAAAAAAAAAAAAAGAACAAGAAGGAAGTGGACAAGAGCATTTACTTCCACGGTTTAAAATAAATCAGGCATCTCTCTGTGCACAAAAGATAATTGTTTGCATGGACAATACACGAAAACATATGGCCAGTATATTACATTGAAATATTTTAAGTTGTGCCTGTCAAAGAGGAACAGCAGGTGAGAGCCATCTGGTTTGGTCTTTGTTCTTGTAAAATAGACTGGGAGCACCTAACCCTATGGAGCTTCAGCATTGTTTAAAAATATCAAGGAGGATGGCAGGGAAACGAGCAAAGGCTGTTTGCTGCCACACATTAACAGGAGTGCAAGAGGGGAAAGACAGAAAACTCTCCTTGGGGCTATCATATTCTCAGTATTTCTCCCCTTCAGCCCTTACTGTTCTACAGAGTAAGCCCAAGGAAGATTACTATTTCATATGTAATATAATTCATATTTTCAGTGACTAGTGGAAATGAGATTCTAGACTTTCAAAGGGACTGAAATACTGTGAAGAACTTTTTCCTTTAATTCAAAGTTGTATTCCTTTAAGAATCAAAATAAAAAAATGATATAATACAGGGTGGCTTGGTTCACATTACAACAATTCTGAAGAGCTTAAGTGGTGAGAATGACTACTAATTTTTACTGAAGCTTTGAATGTTGATTCAGGTTTTTTCACTGAACAGCTGGTGGCCTAAAGACCAACCCTAGTGCAGCTCTCAGTCCCTGCTGGCCAGATGTGTTTTGTTCTGCTTACTGTCAACATATAAGGCAAACAGCAATCAGTTGTGTTAGATTAAGTCTTCAAGAAGCAGTTACAGAGAGGTATACTGAGAGCAACAATCCAGTAGAGAGGATTTCCTAGCACTCCATGCAGACCCAAGTCTAATTTTGATTCATAAAGTTTTTTTCAACAAAATTACTACTGTCTGAGAAATATTTTAATACAATATTCAATCATGTCCTTAGGCCGTTTTTTACATCTAATCGACTTCAGGTGATTGGAACACCAAAAAATTAGCCTGACCAATGACCTTTATTGATCACAAGCCCCCCCAAAAAACCTGCCCGCATCCTCCCCAGCCGGTTGTATCGCATTTTAACATCCGCATCTCACCCATGTGCTACCCTCCCTGTTCTGCCCACTTTCCACCCCACAGGGGAGCTGATACCTAAGCAGCTGGCCAGCCCCTTGAATTCAATCAGCCGGTCCATGTTCTCATCCAGGAGCCGGAAGGTCCTTTGGGCAAGGACGTCGGTGTGCTCCCCGCAGGTCCAGGGTGAGACCATCCTGTACAGGTTAGCGAACTGCTGGGCATCGATGCGGTACTGCTCGGCGTATGGTCTGCTGGGGTCGTGTCGCTCAATGACCGGACTCGTCATTTCCCAGTAACACCTTATTAAATGTTCCCTCTAGGAAAAATCAGAGGCAGGAAAGGGGGCTTGCGGTGTGCAGTATCAGAGAGCACAACCAGCAAAAAAACCCATTCATATCAAAGTATGCTGGAAATGCTCAGAATTCTCTTTGCATGAGGTGTTATAACAATACCGAGACCATTCCTGTGAGAAAAAGCAAATCTTTAATTAGAGCAGCCAAGTGCTCGCATGATTTCCAATGGATAACTAATAAATTTGAAGGGAGACTGGGCAGATTCTTGGAAGAAATTCACTGCAGGCTACTGAAACTCTTTTAGTCACATCTGTCCCGGGATGTCTCTAACCGGCCAAAGGTACAAAGGGTGACAAGAAAATCTAGGGTAAGTATTATACAGGCTTGACCAGCTCATTTATTCTCTCTCATACCTCTCCATTTGGATACTGTACCTATTAGTCTTCCCTCAGGAATGGGCTGAAACAAAACAGAGTCCTAACAAAACAAAGTTATTCCAAGGGAGCAAGAGAGCTAATGAAAAAGGAACCACCACCAAGAAACAAAATGAGAAAAGGGGAGGAGTGCAAGCCAATCAAAGCTCAAAAACAGAGCAGCAAGGAGCAGGACGGAAGCACTGAAGAGCAAGCCCCAGCAGCATCACCTTACACAACCACTAACAGAGGGAGGATACAGCTGCTCTTAAGCCAGAAAGCTACAGAACACCAAGAACATACCACAGGCATGTTCTCAGTACCTAGTACTTATGGCTATGAACAATACACAAAAGAAATAGGGCAATAATTTAATGCTTAGTCCTCTAAATCCAATATAGTTGTATAAGCTTAGATATCCCTGTCTCCAAATAACTTGCATAATAGTTCTTTCAAATATCAACTTGACAGAAACTGAAGTAGAAACTTCTTTTAGTTCTAAAAAAAACCCCAACAACCAAAACTATTAGAAAATTGGGAACAAATAGCAAAGACACAAGTTTGTGGGGATTTTTGTCCCCCACGGAAAACAGTCTGCCTTTAAAAAGCATTAAGAGAGCAGGACTTAAAAGTAGTGCTGAGCTCCCAGTGAGCAGAGCTACGTATTTAATTTATTCTGCATGTGAAAGTTACAAGAGCTGAATTACTCATGGACCATTTCCAAGCAGCAAGTTAGAAAGGAAACTCTGAAGCTATTCTCCGTTGAAGGATCAGTACATTACTATTCCTCTTTAACCACTGGGCAACCACAAAAAGGACAAAATGACAAGATCCCATCCGAATAGTACCACCCAGGCAGAGGACATGAAGTACAAGGTGGCACTGCAAAGTAACAGCTGAAAGTTATGCCCAGAAGCCTCAAATAGGTACCACCCTCTACTTTTCAGGGAGACCAACCTTGAACAAGTCATACAATTCCTCTAGATCGTCAGGAAGAATCGAAACATCTGGGATGACAACTCTGAGCTTAAAAAGAAAGAAAATCATGTTAATGACAATCTTTTGTCCCATCATCACTGACATGGACAGGCTCAGGAGCCCTGCAGGGACTGTATTTATGTGGTACAGCTGAAAACTGCAGCACTGAAAAATCTTTGCAATTTTTCCCCCTTCTTTAGGTTTATCAGTTGGACAGATCCATAAAAAGCAAAGTCCCTCAAGGGCTATTGAAAACAAAGCCAGGAAGTCCCTAAGCTACAGGTCACAGGAGGCCAAGGAAGCATCGCATTGCACTCGTGCTCTTCTTACACTCTTCCCTGGGCATCTGCCTAGGGCCACGGTCAGAGAGAAAGCGCTGGGCTGGATAGTCCTGCAGTTGTTCTTAACATTCAAGCCACTCTAGAAAATAATGCAGGTGGATGCAGAAGAAAAAAACAAGCCCATCGGCATCCCAGAGAAAAGCTTTTTGCAGAGTCAGTAAGGATTCTTCCTTTTTTTTTTCCAAGATCTGATGGAGCTTTTTAAAAAACGAAAGCCGTCTGCCTCCAGAGAGGAGATGTTAAGCTACCTCAGTTGAAACAATCCCCTACTCACCACATTTTGCTTGGTTGTATCTTCATGGTTCTGCAGGACACGGATTCGGTGTTTGTAACGCATGTGCTCTATCTGTGCCACAGAGTGGTCTCCAAATTTCTACGAGGGAGAAACAGAAGTTTATTATCTTTATAGCATTTAATGATATTTGTATTTCTCATCTAGTGAAGACACAACTTCTACAGTATTGTGAGTCCCTGAAGAAAAAGCATACCCAGTCTCTTACTGATCTGTCAGTGCAGGTTTTTATCTATGCTACACCAAGCCTTATACATCTGAGCACTTAGTCAAGGAACCTGTAAGGATGTGTACTGGCTTTCAAACATCCATGCTGAATTTATCCTTAACTGAGCAGTAGACCCAGAGCAGTATTTTACCTCATAGGAGTCATGAATCAAGTTCGCTATTTCAGTCACTGGAGAGGCTTCTGGGTCGTCGCTGAAGAACGCATGGTGATTACCAATAGGTGGCAGAGGGCTTTCCTCATTTTTGACATGCTCTAAAAACCTGAAGGGAAGAAATACAAGCAACACAGATTACTCTGCACGGTGCTTTTCTCAGTCTAAACAAGCAAACGAGTCTTATGGCTCAGACTTAGAAATAAACAGGGTTTTGGGCTGCTAGGCTTTTCAAAAATGCTTTCAGGATTACTCATTTGAGCAACGACCAGCCAGCCAAATGACTAAACACTGCCCAAGGAAGAAAACTTCTGTCTCCTTGAAGTCTGGAGCAGGAAAGACCGTCACTCTAGGGAAGGCACAAAGAACAGCAGTAAATATTGCACATTGACGCAGTCGATGCATGTCTCGGCGCTGCCAGGAAACTTCACAGGACATCTACTCTTCTGATGTACAAAGCCCATTGTTTAAGGCAGATACTGGGAAAGCAGCAGCAAGGTGACACAGAGGGTCCCGCTGGTGCCCTACAGAGCACCACTGATATCACGATGGCACCCACATGCCTTTGTTTTATGGCAGAACAGTCCGTGATGGCAGGAGCACTCCTGCGTGGCCATACCTGCTCAGGATCATCAGGGCCTGCCCATCGTCCTTGCTGTTACACAGATCCACAGCATTGGCTTCCAGGATGGCCAAGCCCAGCTGGAAAATAGCTTTGATCCCATCATAGAAGAAGCAGTCCACAACATTCACAGCACTTTCCAGGGGCATGATGCTAAGGAAAAGGGTAAGGAACCATGAAAGAGAGATGGAAGCTAAGGTTGTCAGATCCTTCATATGTTCAGCCAGCTCTGGAAGTTGCTCTTTTATAAGCTCTTCAAACACCGACTGGTCTACCTGAGCACCTGCAAGTCATAAAGAAAGAGTATTAACCAAGACTGATACAGGAAAAAATACTCTTTAAAGCTAATGATCGCTGTCAACTATTAACTGCAAGACTTTCTTAAAACTTAAACTGACGAGATACGCACGCATCTACAATGAAAAATTCCATTATCCTCCTGCTGCGATCTCAGCACCAACCCTCATGTCCGTAATCCTTACTGTACAAGTTTCTGCAAAAAGACTGCGTTGATTCTCTTAAGTGCCTTTAGGGTGCAATGAAACAGTAATAGCAGCAGCTGTTGGTTTTGGCTAAAAGAGCACACAATAATTAAGTGTTAGCAAAAGCAATCTTACAGCACTTTACTGTTCGACTTGGGATCTATGCAATGAAAATAAGACAGTACACATTCCTCTCCAGTATATGTACTCGAGGAAGCGGGCAGTAGAGCTTTCATTCTAAGTGAGAAAATCTAAGATGGAAATCCAGATATGGCTACATATACTAAGCAGGAAGAAAAATACTTACACATAAATATATGTGGATATAAATATACACTTACACGCATATACATCTATATATAAAAGAAAAAAAGACTTCTGCAATGCCCCGATATGAGCTTTCCTAACTGTCCGAACCAGCCTTTCCAAAAGGAGCAGATTTAGGCTCTGTTTTAGCTACTAGCTCAGTCCTGCTTTTTCAGCAGCTATTGTAGAATCAATATAGTTTCATACCACTGAAATGTCCTGTGTCTACAAACCAGATCCGCCACATCAGGGGCTTTAACCAAAGACACTAGAAGTTAAAAATGTTCCCGAGTACAAAATGCAGTAAGCTTTTCAATTATTTTGTCTTTCCTTTCAAGTTACTTCATTTCTTTCTCATAGTCCATATTCTGCAAGTATTAGGGGACCACTTTAATTGCTATGAAATTCCTGAGACATACATACGTTTAGCACTCAAAACTTCTGTGGTCCAAAAGCAGAACATAACCTGGACAATTCGTGGCAGAGAGCCAGCATCTTTTGGCTTTGCATCCAAATCATTAAAAAAAGCCCCAGCTATGACATTTCTCTGTCTTAGAACTCTTCACATCAAGCCACAAAGAGCTTCTGCTGGTGGCTGAACAAACAGTACAGCACCACAAATCAAAAATAAGTGCCCAGGGACATGCAAAGAGCTTTTGAGAAACACATCAAGCATGGTCCTTTGCTTTGAAGAGAAAGCCTTCTCACATCAGGTGGTCATAAATAGGAAGGGTAAAAAAACCAGGAGAAAATGGACTGGGATTACTCAACAGAGAGCAGGTTTTGTCTGTTTTGGGTTTTTTTTAACAAGCTTAATTCCAACAATTTAATAGCCATAGTTAATACAGACCCAAAAACCAGAGCTGGTTTTAGGGTTATTTGAAGGAAGCCAGAGACAGACAGGCAGATGCATATAATAAGATCATTTCAGACTCAGAGGCAGCACTGGCAAAAGCAGAGATGTAAAAGGCATGTGCAATGCTGCCCAGATCTTTCACAGATCTTGTTATAATTAAGTGGTGACACTGTAGACAAAAGTCAAGCAGGTGTATTCAAAGTGACTTTTATGCCCACTTTTTCATTAGGCTCCCAGAAACCATGAAATCTGAGCTACTGACTCTCTAATGTATTACAGCATGAAGCCATGGCAAAGTAGGAAAATACCAGGGTATCCATTTAAAAAATTACAAACCAAGACTGTTGTAACTGCAGTTACACCATTGCCATAGTAAAGGGAGGGATCAGGGTCACTTCTGAGGAGGTGGGGATAGGAGGAAATCCCTGGCGGTCATGGTTCTGGGGGCTAGAAATGAGGTGGGCACTCTTGTGCTGCCTGTATTTTGTATTAGCCCTCATTACAAAGGGTCAGTTTAGATGCAAGCCTGCCAGGCGATGCAGACAGGTCAGATCAGAAATAGCTACCCTAGCAGATCTTTCCCAGGTTCACCTTAAACAGCTCGAGTTTCTAATACTTAACGCTCCTAACCAAGACACGCAAGCTCTTCTAATTTTTACCTAACAGTCAGAAGCGCCACCACCTTCTGACCAACAGGGGAAAAAAAAAGACAAACTGGAAAACTGAGCACATATTTATTGTTATTGCCATTCAAACCCTTCAAACCAAAACCAACTCTAGCTGGAATCTGAGCAGCCACCGCTGCTGTCCCTGCATGCTCTACAAGTCGATGCACCACCTCCCCTGCGGGGTATGGACCTCAGAAGACCTTGAGCATTTTACTCACCCCAGTGCCATTCGGCTGCCCCTTCCCAGTTAGCAAGAAGAGAGACATGAACTCACCTATCACTCGGTGGTTGAAGTAATCTGGCAGCATTCGCTCACACACAGCAACCAGCAGCCAAAAGGCTTCTTCCTCTTTGGCATACAACAGCAACACGGAGGTCAGAATATTCATAGACTTACAAGGGCAAAGAAGAAAACGGCGTTGGTTAGTAGCAGCAAATCCTCCTGAGGAAAGCTAAATTGTGGCTGTTTTTAAAGAAAGGAAAGTAGCCTAACATGATGTAAACAACTAAAAAAACCCAACAAAACCAGCAAGAGAAAGGTAACGGCAAATGCGTAATTGCATAATTGCAAGGCATAACAAGTTTTTCAAGCTTATGAATACTGCTTTTCATAAGAGCAATAGGAAAGAATGGAAAAAAGCACAGCACTGGATTTGCCCAGATACAAACTAGGTAGCTGATAGTGCAAGATGTTTTGGGGCTGCTTTCCCTCCTTCCTGTATCTGGACTGAGCTGATGTTAATCCAAATTCAGGGAGCTGCACAGAAGGTAAAGTTATTATTTTAGCTAGCCAGCTGGGCCAAGTACTTTCATAACTGGTCATCAGTCTTGGAAGAAAGGGACAGAACTTTAGTTCGTTAAACCTCTGCCCCAGAGCTCTCATCTGTGCAGGCCAGTTTACTTTGCACTCTCCAAGTATTGTGCAAGACATGCACTTTTGAACAAACGGAAAAATCTGAAACAATTTTTTCCCATCCTTTAACTCTAAATGCAGTTTGCAAAATGCTAAGGGATACTTTTGTTAAGCCTATACACTTGTTTTCCAGAGTAAATGACATTTAGTATCTAAAATTATGTATCTTTCATAACTAAAAGGACATTATTTATTAGAATCACCATTAAAATACTCCCAAGAGAACGATAAAACTGAGAGAGTGGAAAGAGGGGGAAAAAAAAAGCAGCAAGCATTATCCCCCTGGGAGCTTTTCACCTGGCAGTATCCTATTTTGGGGTTCCTGTGCGCGTATGCCGTAAGCACCCTTCTCAGGGCGGCTATCCCCGTCTCGCTCTGGAAGGCCGGGTGCTCAGGCAGCGAGCGGTGGAGGTCACGCTCGATCTCCTCCGTTGCCATACAGCACTTGCCCATGGATGCCTCCACCAAATGGACATAGTAACCGGGATGCGAGGCGAGATCCGTCACGGCGTCTGAAGGCAGAGCAGGAAGAGAGAAAGAGGAAGACACAAGCAGATCAGGACGATGCTAAACTTAGCGTCATGGGAATTACTGCTCAAAAGGATGTAAGTAAGATGGTTTTCCCCAAGGTCTGTGAATTTAGTGAAATCTCCAGACCTAAAGGAAATAAAATCCTAGCAGAATAGGTGTCTTGAAAACAAAACAAATATTAGCAAAGCTTATATGATGCAACATCATTCAAAACACTTTAATATTGACACTGAGCGGAAAACTTCCCCAGCAGAAAGTATTACTAGGAGAAACGTACTCTGTGCTGTTCACACCTTCCAAGAAGGAAAGGAAAAACTCCACTTTTTACAAATGTTTGAACATGTCATGTACTGACTTAAGGACAAAACTTGAAATCATACTGTAGGCGTATTCTGGCTCTGCCAGATCTGTGGATGAAACGAGGGTTTTTTTCTATCTCCAGTTTCTATTACCACTGCCAACATTCAACAAGAAGCAGCAGCAGGACCTGCTGACTTTAAGATGTCATTATTTTGCAATAATTTGATTTGTCTAGGGTTAAATCAATATTTATGCTACAATCTAATTGTTGCTTGTAAGATGAACATTATTTTATGAAAACACGATGTTAATTTTAAATTAAACAGATGAGGAAGATGTTATTTCAGTTCTTCTGCACATCACGTCATGCCATCCTGAGATAAAATTTTTACAGGCCTACCTAGGTACTTCCTTCCTCGTATTATTTCAGTTCAGATGATCTCTCTTCTGTAAGCAGTATCATAAGCTCCATGTAAATGACACTTAATTGCCCTTGGGAGTTTTCTTGCCTAAATGTTCTGCCATGTTCACAATCACATGATGCCTACAGCCAACATTTCTAAAAGTGCCCACCTGAGAAGAGCAGCCAGAGTTTGCCTCTTAAGGATTCAGGGATTCCCATAGCAACAAGTTTTCTGATCTTCTCTGTGCGAAACATGCACACGGTTCTGCCATATTCCACAAAATGATCATCCCACAGGCTCTCTTTGATTTGCTCCCTAGACTGGGAACAAGAAGATATATTTTTAAGGAACAAATCATGCGCATCTGAGAACTGGTAAACAGAAACATTTTGCGCATTAGAAATTCCACAATGTATTTCCATTACCAATGGAAATGGGAAGTCTGCTCTAAGGACTACAACTTTCCCCATTTTGCATATGCAATTCACCACACAGAGAAAAATTATATTCACCAGAAAGAAACATGGGGGAGGGATAAGAAAAAACTCCAAGCAAATAGAAAAGCTCTTAGCACATATCTCACTTCTCCAGCCAATACAGAGCTCATTTTACTAAAAATTACTCTCTGTTGGAATGTCTCCCCAGCTCTTTCTTTTAAAAAACCCCCAAAACCCAAACCTCTTACAATGTACCCCCAGTGTTACATACCTTTCCAAAATCAAGGCCCGCCATTCCGGACTGATGGAAGTCTGACCTTAGTGCTTCTGCATTGAGCAAGTAAGTGCTCTCCTTCCCACATTCGCTTCTCTCCTTGCCTTGTGAAGCCTCCATTCCCAGATGCTCAGGCTCATCATCCCTGAGCATGCACGTGGATCCAAAGGCAGGACTGTTCTGCAATGCAGAATCAAACTGGTAACAACCAAGAAGAGGCTAAGAACTATGTCCTCAACTATCTTCAAGACACAGAGCTGGGTTAGCCTTTGCCTTCTGCATCAAAACCTCTCACACCTTTCAGGAGGAAAGGCCTTACTCAAGGCTTTATACAAATTACCATTCATTTATATGTCAGGAAAAGGGTTGTTACTTTAAAACAGAAGTTGTTCGTCAGTTCTACCATCCTTGATGACAAGCTACCAAACTCTCTTCTACTTCGGTTAGGATTTGAAAAACAGAATCAAGAGAACAATTTAGGTTGGAGGGGACCACCTTTTTCAATCCCCTGCTCAAAGCAGGGTCCCTCAGACCAGGCTGCAGGGGACTGTGTCCAGTTGAGTAGCTCCAAGGAAGGGGAGTCCACAGCCTCTCTGGGCAGCCTGGTCCAGCTCTTCCCACCTTTGAGAGGAAATCTTTCTCTTTTCATCTATTCGGATTTCCCCTTGCTGCATCTTGGGACTGTTACTGCCCGTCTTTCAGCTGGCACCTCCAAGAAGAGTCTGGCTCCATCTTCTCTGTTAACTCCCCATTAGCTAGCGGAAGACAGGCTGAACAAGCCCTGATCCCTCAGCCTCTCCTCATAAAGCATGTGCTCCAGCCCCTGACCGTGTTGTAGCCCTCCACTAGACTGACTCCAATTTGTCTCTGCTTTTCTTGTGTGGTGAGGTGAAGTCAAACTGGACACAGTACTCCTGATCAGCCTCAGTAGTGCTGAATAAAAGGCAATAGTAACATCCCTTGACCTGCTGGTTACAGCCCTGCTAGTACAACCCCATATGCTGTGGGCCCTCTTCGTTATAAGAACACAATGCTGAAATATAAGCTCACTGTTGCCCACCATGACCCCCCTGCCTTCTCCATACGGTTGCTCTCCAGACATCCCCCAGTCCCTCCTGTGGCATGGGGTTACTCTGCCAGGCTTCGCATTTGCTTTTGTTGAACTTCACGAGGTCTCTATCAGCCCATTCCTCCAGATCGTTGAGGTCTCCATGAAGGACATTCCTGCCTTCCACCACATTCACTGCTCCCCCCGGTCCATTAGTCAGAACCACGCTGCAGGTGCACCTTATCCCATCAGGCAGGTCTTTAAAGAAGGCATCAGACAGCACTGGCCCAAGGTCAGCCTCCTGATGAAGGCATGACAATGGACCAATGGATAAACACACTGAATTCATAGTAAAAAAAAAAAAAACAAAACAAAAAAAAAAACAACAAAAAAACCCCACCAGAAGTTCAGTACCTGGTTCTTATTTTGCAAGTTTTTACAGTGCACTGGGTTGCTGGAGTTCACTTCTTTTAGCCTCTGGAGCAGGTTCTCCACCAAAGTATCCCGGTTCTTCAGCTCAATGAACTGAAAGGCCGTCTTGCTCCTTATGCTAACAATGATGGGATTAGGGAGAAGGCTTGTGTCCTCCATCTTCTCTATACTGATTACCTTTTCCAGAAACATTATAGAAAACACATTATGCACCACATCTAAAGAAACACCTTCAAATATTCTACATGTACCAAAATGTACAAACACAGCATTCATATACACATATGCTTTAAACACAGTTATTCATATTAGCTTTCCTTGATCAGACACATCCTACCACCTGAAGTTCATGCTCTCTTTACAAGCTCAAAGCAGGCACCAAAAAGTATCCAAGCTGCCTTTTGGTTTTTGTTGTTTTGTTTTTTTTTTTTTAAATGACTCTTTGGCCCACTTCTGGAGAGTGGACTGAAGGGAAAGATATGAAAGGGGAGTAACATTAAAACAAGACTTAGAAAGGGATCAACTTGATCAAACTCTGGGGGATGGAGGAAGAAATTTACTTTCACACTTTTGAAGGTAGGGGAAAACAGTTTTGTTGTTTCTGATTAAATATGAACCACTGTTCTCTTTTTGTTTTCTGCTTCTGTAACAGTGGAAGATAAGTTGCTACAGTTACAATATCATTTGGATGCTACTCTGTTATTAGTCAAGGATGAAAGGAAAGCTTTAATTAAGAGATCATAACAGCCTTGTATCCACAGCAGATCAGGCAGGTGTTTGCTGACAGCTTCCTTCTCCTACTCCCACCACCTTCCCATGCACTCTCCCTTCATTTAAATGTCTCTAATTTCATGTAAATTTGGCAGCTTGTCACTGCACCCAGAACATCCCCTTTATCTCTGCCCTACAGCTCTGCAAAGTATCCACAGGTTTGCTAGAGTCTGTCTATGGAGGGAGAGCTTCACCACTTCTAAGTGTTGATCCCAGGCAAGGACGCTTTTGTCTTGCTAGAATGGGTCCAAGTTGAAGCCTCCATCAACATCAAGCTGGACGTATGCATTTTGGAGCTGGGAGGGGAGCTCTGTCCAAGCCTTGGACTGAGCAGACCCTGCTTTTGCAGCACTCTGTCCTGCCGTATTATCTGTCCATACCTCACTTTGAGGACCATGTTGAATCACCTGTATTTTTAGGAACTCGAGCCCTAACGAGTCCTAGAACAAGCTTGACAACAATCCTGTAGGCACGATACACACAAGCATCCTACTTTTATTCATCAAATGATAGTCTGCAGACAAGTCAAGTGGCAGTGGATGCTTACAGCAGAAAAAGGCAGATAAAGACCCAAAAAGAAAGAAACAACTCTACCTCTCTAAGTGGGATGATAACATTGCAGCAGCCATTTTCTTTGCTGGCAAAACAGATATAACTGTCTGAAGTATACATCCTTCCCGCTGTGTGACAGCGACTAAATGGCGTCCAGAGAGAACAGTCTACAACTTCATGCAGCTTCTCCTTCCTGGGCAATCTGAAGAAGGCCCGAAAGAATTCATTCTGTGCTCTGGCTTCAAGATCCCTTAAGAGAAAGCAGGAAGAGCAAATCACCAGACCCCGAAAGCCAGGACATCCAGCGCAAGGTGTGCTTTTCTTGTTATTCTCACCAAGAGCAAGGGATACAGAAAAAAAACACCATGCACAGCAATCTCCACTGCCTATGTGGGCAAATCGATAAAAGACTGACTTCGAAATACAAAAAAAGAATCATTATCAATACCTGCTTGTATAACAGTAAGGTCAAAAGCAACTACTGTAGCGACTAGAAAAGGAAAGGGCACTAATTTAAAATCAGCTGGTTTGTTGTTTGGGGTTTTTTTAATCATTATTTAGCCATGCATTTTCTATGGCTGTTGTATGGACTATCCAGCCTCAAAGAGTGACAGATTTCAATGCCCAGGAGATAACTAAATCTTTCATCTAGCAAACATACATTGAGCAACAAAGATTAGCTTTGTGTTCCTTGTTTTCCTTCCCAGTAGCATTACCAACAACACCCCAGGGATTTGCACCTGTCCCCAAAAGTAATGCGTTTGCTGGAGGAGTACTTCCGAAGTGGTCAGTAATAGAAGAGTTAATGATGGTGACATTTACACCATCACATCCTTGGCTGCCAGAGGTATCAGCCCCTGACAGCCCTCAGAACAGTTGCAAAATGCAGCACAGTTTCAGGTCACTTACACACTCAGTTGGGAATAACAGCACTGGCTACATTCAGTTTGGACTTGGCTTCCTTCCAGTCACCCATCCACATTTATGTGCAGAGAAAAAGTTCAAATAAATGAAGCTTTCATTACTGAGCAATGGTTATACAGACTTGGCTTTGGATTTTTTTCCTTCTCCTTTTTTAATGAAGAAATCTGCAGGAATTTAGAGAGCTACGCAATTACATTATAAACAGGCCACGACCATTAGCTCACCAACAGCAGCTCCAGCAACATTAGGGCTTAAATTCTATTATTTTCTTTACTACAAGTAAATTTTTCCAAACATGATTCACCTTAGGAAAAAAAAAAAAAAAGGCAAAAAACCCGCTTGACTTTGTTCCATTGAAAGAATTTAAAGCGTGGGCTGAAGCATAACAGGGAGTGGTACCTCGGTGCTGTAAATCCCCTCTCTGCTCCTTCTTTCACCCTCCTCTTCTGCAGACACCTTCACCCTACCCCAGCCCTGCTGTTTAAAAATAAGTTGAGATAGATGAAGTCTCTGCTTCAGTAAATCAATTGTTAGAGGGTTTGTTCTTTATTTCAGGTTAATCCATGGAGGAAACTAGAGCCACGTGAAACCAGGAGGAAGACAATCCAGAACAAACGGAGACCTGAGAAGGGAGGAGCTGTATCTGCGACCAACAGAAAAGACAGAACGCGCTCAACCAGAGTTCGGCTGCTGCTTCCTCCTCAAGCATTATCTTCCTTAATAATATTATCCAAGGAAAACAGACAAATAGTCTCCTGTTTTTCACAAAGAACAAAGAGAAACCCTCTTTGTGAAGGAAGACAAAAAGGTTGCTCCCGAGTTAAAATTCCACAGTGAGAGCAACTCTGATAAGTGCCCGCAGCGATCTGCTATTGTGACAAAGCTGGATCAGGATATGCCTCCTAGTTAACTCACCACTAAAATATTTTCCATTTCTGCACAGCACAGATGAACACTGCTGATAGCATCTGCAGCCAGGACCGGGTAGAGCTGCGCTCTCCTGCTGTTGGGCTCAGAAGGTAAGACCCTCCCTGCATCTACTCGGTTGTGAGAATTTCTACACCTTTACATGAAAAGAGGCATTGTACGGAACAGTGGGATCTCTGCTGAGGCAGAGATTGTCTGTTATTTAAGAGCTGATGGTTTCTAGCATAAAAATCTGCAGTTTCTGAGTTTTCAGGATTTTGCTGCATGTCTTGTGGCTACAGGCTCCAGGTGCAAGCCTTTTCAGACAAGAAGCCACAGGTTTTTAAGCTGAAGAATGACATTTCCCACATCTGAAACTAATTAAATTTACTAAGCACTGCATTTAACCCCCTCATGCTGAACTGGAGGAAGGCTGCTAATCCCAGCATCCCTGGAACTGCCTGTCCCCCTGTGACTCATGGCACAGGGTTACGCAGGGCCACCGCAGCCACCAGAGACAAGTGCCAACACAGGGGCCAGCCTGCTGGTGGGAGGGATCCTGGAAAGAAAAATGGTAGCATGGGGATGAAATACTGTCAGCACCTACTGCTGTGGGCTCAAACAAGAGGTTTTATTAGAAAGTGGCACACCAAGAAAATATTTCCTGTCATGCAGGCAAATTCTAGAGCTTAAAGCAATTGCTTCCCTTCATAAATACAGCCAAACAAAATTAGAGCTGGTTAAAAAAATCCAAACCCTATCACTCAAAAAAGCTCAAACAATCCACAAACAAAATTAGCTCCTAAAACAAGGCAGGCAATTGTTTAAACATGATGGAGCAAAGATGCAGCAACTGGCCCACGCCACCAGGTCCCACAGCTTCCATTTTGAGTTTCACAATACCTCCAACACCGAACAGAAATGCAACCTTTCCACCTGTGGCCCACTCTGAAATTTTCTCCTCTAACTTAACACTTCCCTTGTTGGTTTGGTTTTAAGCAAATGCAGTGCACTGAGCTGTACCTAAGAAAAAAAAAAAAGGAATGGTATCGTTATGTAAAAATAATGTTTATCCAGTGTTTACACATGCATCAGAAGAATAAAAGGCAAGAAGATGCAATTGCCTTGTTCCCTACTTTTCAGAAAACTCAGCAATTCTTTCCAAGTGCAGTTCCCAACTTGCATGTTACGGGATCCTGGACTGCCTCCAACTCCAACACTTCAAAGTCAATGGCAAGTCTGAACTGTGGTAAGTCCCTGTGTGTGACCCCTATATTACCTTCCAAGAGTTTTAAATTAAAGGAAATAACACACAAGACTAACAAAATGCCTAAACGTATCAGGACACTTAAAATCATGTCCTTACTGTCAAACATTTTTCTCTGCTTTAAATCCAACAGAAGTCAACTTGGGAAGATTTTAGCTCTGCTGAGTCACTTGCTGCCTATCTAAAAATCTAAACACACCAGCAGACCTCTTGCTTTTAGAGACCTATTACTAGACTCTTCTTGCTATTCAGACTCCAGAAAGTTACAGATTTTTTAAATAACACATCCAATGATATACAGCTTGTTTATTGGAAGAACTGCTAAATTCACGTGGCAAGAAAGGCTTCTTGTAAGCAAGCCAGGAAAAGTTATCTGAGAAGAGCCAACACAGACTTGTCAGGACACATGTAAACTGAACATCATCCCCTTACATAGCAGGAATGCTGGACTTGTAGATGGAGGAGACGCAATGGATGTTTTAGCCAGAATTTATGAAAGTCCTGATATTTCCTCACATGGAACTAATAAAATGGGATCAAAGTGAAAAACTGTTGTACCAAGCCAGGTGTAAAAGAGTACCCCAAAAAGCAGCCCTCAAAAGCTCCCTGATACATTGGAAGGCTGTAGAAAGAGGACTTCCTTGGGGGTCTGTCCTGGAATAGCTTCTGTTCAATGTCTTTGTCAGCAATCTGCACAACAGATCAAGAGATTGTTATTAAACCTGCACACAACTTGAGGCTGGTAGAGGCTAATGAGCAGAAGAACAGGATCAGATTCAGATGGATACTCATAAATTTAAAGGATAGTGTGCAAAAAAAAGCATTACAAGTATTTTCAGCTGCACATCATAAGCTGCTCAAATGCAGCATGGAAGTCAACTCCCCTGGCAGCCATTCAGCAAAAGCAAAAGACCTTGGGGTTACAGGGGATCACCAGCTGAACATAAGCCAACAGCCTTGCGCTCACAGGAGGAAGAGGAGCACTCTGCTGGGCCGCAGAAGTGCACAGCCACCAAGATGCAGCACAGCAGTCCCCAAGTTGCCACAGAGACAGTCATGCTGCTCCCGCCTTGGTCACCACTGGCGAGACATCAGGGGCAATCCTGTATCCCACCGCTCCATGCCTGCAGCTGCATGGGATAAGTGACCAGAAGGGCTAAAATCAGGACTGATGAGAAAAACCTAGCTGAACCAGGGCAATGAAGTTTAAAGAAGAGAAAAGAGATGCATACCAGCCTCCAAATACATAAATGGTTGCTCTAAAGAAAGAGAAAACATCTGGTCTTGTCAATAGTACCAGGTAGGACAAGAAGTAACAGGCTCAAAAAGCAGCACGAAAGATTCAAATTAGACTTCAGATAGTCTTTTCAATGATAGGCCAGCAAAATACCGGTTTGGGTCCTGGTGTTTCCATTACTGGATATCCTTAAAAACAGGTTAGACAATCACCTGTCACGAGTGACACACAGAGATAATTCAAACCCTGCCTCTTGCTGGGCAGAGGCAATAAAAGGAGGTTCTTTATAGTCACATCCTCCTTGCTGCTCAAGGTTTACAGTGTTCTCCCATTCCCTCTCTGAAGGAATTAATGCAGACTGAAGTGACATTTACGGTTCAAGATACTTCAAACAGCTTCCATTCAGCTTAAATCAGTGTTAAAAACCTTCTTTGCCTTCATATGAGCAAAGCCACCCTCATTGGCAATTCACAGTTAGACGTGAAGAAAAGAAACTGAGGTGGTTAGAGCCTGGAGAAACATACCATATTTTTGATACCGACACTGGCACTAACGCTTTCAAATCGCAAGTTCTGCTCTGGCACATTTCCTTGCTACATTTGAGGAATGCATCCTGAAAGAGATGGAAATAAGAAGTACAAGAAACCTACACCAGAGATTTTCATGACCTTTCTATTAAAAAAGGAAAAATAGTTACCATATGTTCCAGTAAAATTGTATGGCACATAAATATATCTGCAAGAAATGGCAACTGTAGTTATCAAATACCTCAGCTTTACTTTACTTTTTATGGCAATTAATTGCCATTAATCCCTTTGTAATCCATTGTTTCAAGCCTTATCCACTCATTAAGCAGCACGAAAACCTGTGTATTAACTTGTTTGACTCTGGCCATGATGTACCTTGTGTCACAGACTGTGGGTCTAATCCCACAGCCTCTCTGAGTCCCATCCATCCACTGCTCAGCAGGATGACCCCAAGAGCCTCAGGAACAGCAGCAAAGGTTTCTGGTTTTCAGAATGTAGAGTATACAGACTGTGATGGCATTAAAAATGCATTTTTTTAAAAAGAAAGATATTGAAACAAGCCTTGCAAAAGAAAGCCTAATAAACAGAAGCAATCTACAGCAGCTCCATTAATTTGACACAGCTGGAATAGTTCTAATGATACGTGGATTACTGCCTTCATTTTGATAGACTACTATTTGCTTCCAAAACATGGACAAGAATTAATAAAGATAATCATTAGGAGGGGAAACATCAAGAGGAAAATGGTTGTTCTTGTAGTACTACAATGGCTTCAGGAAAAAAAGCAGCAACAAAAACTTCACACACCAAAAAAGTTCAACTCCCCCAAAAACGTGTTAGCATTAAAAACCAGTTTATCCACTATTCAAACTACAATCTAGCTTAATCATGTTACATCAAAGTGGTTGCTGAGTGTGACAAAGGGCACCAGAAGCAGCAACTTATCCAACCAATACCTAATTCATGCAGGGGAAATGGGATTTTGGCATCTTTCATGTCCCCATGTTTTCCTTTCTGCCATCTGAAGTTACAGCACATCAGCAGGTTAGAGAACATCTTGCCCAGGAACTCTCTAGTAAATACATTTTCACCCTTCCTTCTCCTCTGCCCCCCCCAAACTTTCCTTTTTTTTTTTTTTTAAGTTGGAAGGAAGGAGAGGGGAAAACCTGTTTGAATAAATGGGTGGGATGGTTTCTGTTGATTGTTTGCTAATAGCCATAGTACTTTTCAAAAATGCCACAACGTACTTACAGGTTGATTCCCTGAGAGCCTCCTTACTATAGCATATTACTAAGCTTATACTTTTCTTTGCAACTGTAATTTTAGTTTCTTTGTAGTTTTCCATTCAGTTAGTAGCCCTGATTCAAAGCCTATTTTGGAAAGTGACAATGATGAGTTAAAAATCAGTAGATGCTGAAAATATCTCACCCTAGTTTGTTGTTATGTCTCCTCTGGATTTACTTTCTTCTTGCTTTGTGCATTTAACTTTTCAGTCCAAAAGCGGGAGGAGGATGGAATGGTAAAGCATGGAAGGGGGCTTAGATACAACCTATTACTCACAACCATATCCTGCATTAGTTAAAGCATATACCCTACATTTCTTGGGCCAAAAGCCTGCAAGGTTAACAACAACCAGTTACACATACGTTGTAACAACAACGGCAGCTCTTGTGTTTAAAGGAACCGTGGCTATGGAAACAAAGCCTGCAAAGATGTGACTGCACAGAACTTTATCATCTCAAATTAATTCCTTGATGGCATCATGCATGAAATCCTGGTGTCAGTCATTTTCCTTATCGTGTGTACATAAGAAATTGCAGAGAAAGTGCATTTTATTGTTTTAAACTCCATTATGAAACTTCGCAGGCGTGCTGAACTGAGATGTGTACCCAACACCATTGCAAAAATAAATGCCCCTCAGAAACAATAAAATGGCTTCTAGACAGGTGTCTCTTTTTTGGGGAAACGATACCATGCATTCCTTATGTTTTAGACAGGAAGCAACACCTGGGTCGTTCCCTTCACACCTCTGGCAGAGGGAAAGGAGGGAAGAGCAGGAAAGGGTATGACTCAGGAAGGAGTAAGTGCTCCACTCACACCCCATTCACAAAAGTATTTTAAACCAGCACGGTAACCCTGACACCCCAGGCAAATTCCAGTTTGGGCTAGTCCATCCTGCCCACCTAAAATTCCTTTGGGCAGTTTCCCTTCCCCTTTCCTACAGCAGCAAATAAAAGACAGGGTTGTGTGTTGTGCTACCAGCAGGGAAACAGTTACCAGCCCTCCCCCTGGGAGCCCAATGCATTTCTGTAGTGGGAGAGGAATGCAGAGATGCATTTCGAGGATGCATGGGGTAAAGCTGACAACAGCATATTAATCTGTTGCAACTGCCTGTGGGTTTTTTAAGTCCTATAACTGCTTGCTAAGTCAGCTATGGCAATTGTGCTAGTGGGAAATTCCATGGTTCAGACAGGATCGAGAGCAGTAACTCTCCAGAACTGATGGTACTAGGAAAGCCTACGCATTGCCAAAATTACAAACAAAATAACGTTGCTCTTCAGGGGAGATGGAAAACATCCCTTGCTGCAATCTACCCTTCTACAGGGAGTGGTACTTTTAAAACAACAACAACAAAAAAACCCCCACAACAACCACCTGTGATGTTTAAGGGAAGAATATAAAATGGAAAAAGGTATCTTGCACACAGGTTAAAATGAACCTACTGGGTACACCCTAATACGTTATAAAAATCTCTTTTGTGCCCAATCAAGTAAACCTTTGAAGTCTTACCCAGCTAACACAGCAAATCACGAAGCCCACCATCGAACCTCTGCTCATACAACAATTTAACTTTTTACCTCTTGGTAATCTGAGTAGGATCCTGTAGGCCTGGATCCAGTTCAAAGATCTCATTATCCAGTAGCCTTCGGAGTGTCACATCTGCTAGTTGCTCCATGATCCCAAAAGCCTCGGCAATATTGAGGAATGTGGAGAAGTCACGCTCTTTATTTGGAGTGGTGACGCGGACTGTGTCGGTCATGAAGACATTGGAGGTTCTCTCCAGCTTCTGGACCTCAACCCAAGGAATGACAAGTTTCACTGCCACCAGAGAAAAAAGCAAAAGTGGGTTGGAAACTCTGCTTACATTTTTCAGACTTGGGAAATAAGCTAATTCAGAATGAAATGCAAACAACCGAAGAGGAGAGAGACCCGTTTTTACAGACAAAGACCAAGCAGAAGCTGAAATGCCTGTTATTACTCTACATTCATTTTCCCCCACTCCAAAAGACTGTCTTTATCAGAATCTTTCCCTCAAAATTTTACCTGTTTTCATAAGAAGTGCTAGACTGGGGAGTTCTGCCTTTGCAGCCCACCTGCCATGCGCTGTGTTCCTAACTCCTTTCCAAGTCATTTCTGCATCCTACTTTGTTACTACCCAAAGACACAGTTTATTTCAAGAGTACGAAGATGTTAGGGAAAGGCTTTGTAATCTCCCAGAAATAAAACTGTAGGCAGGTGGAAAACCATGCACAGTACTTTTTTTTTAAAAAAAAAGCTAACTCCCCTACAAAAGGATGCTTCTGCACACAGGCTTTTTTTCTAAAATTCATTATTGCTATAAACAGGGCGTTCAAAAAAAAAAAAAAAAGCTGCCTAGGCATTAGGATTTTTCCCATTTTGGTTATTTTTTACTGAAAAGCTGCACAGGCAAATCTTGCCCTAAACATTAACTGTAGTCAGATGTGTTTATAGAAAAGAAAAAGTATAGGACACTGCTCCCTAGAATTAAACACTGCTGAATCACGTAAATACAAATAGCAAACAGAATCAGCCTATTTTTGATAACCACTGAAGGATGCTACTTGCCCCTCTCATACAAATCTCTGGGTAGAAATTAGGCTGGAAAGGACTTCAAAACGGATTAAATTTCTTCTTAACAGCTGTTTGAAGCTTCCCAGGATTCTCTGTGCCAGTGACATCAAGACTACAGCCCCTAACATCCCTAGCTGGTCTCCTGATGCCAATAAAGCAATAAAAAGGCAATAATAACAAACATTGTCGTATATATGACACTTCTCCATGATCATTAATTACCCAAGGAGCTACCCTCCGCAAGTTTTCTGTACTACACGAACCACAGCTATCAAGATTATTTGCAGATTACATTTTTTTCTTACTTCAATAAAGCACAGCTGTGTCAACACACACAAACTGTTGCGAATGGTCATAAAATCATCTGTACGGGCACAGCCAAGGGAAGAAAGATTAAATAGCACTGTAGCAATAGCACTATTGTTCACGCAGGTCAGAATCACATGGGCTCTACAGCGTTGGTTACAGTAACAGCACAGCCAACTGTAAGGGGCCCAAACTACTGATGAAAGGCACAAAGTCTTCAAAGTTTTAGAAAAACACAAGTTTAATTAAAAAATGTGAAGAAACCTTGGCACGCCCTTTCAAGAAATCAGATGTTCTATGCCTCTGAAATACTGCAAATACTTCAAGGCTTAGATAAAAGGGGACTTGTCCTGGAAAAAGTGTTCCATGGAGTTTACGCTCGCATAAGCTGTAAGTTAATTTTATGAGGAGCTGAAAACAGGTTCCAATATTGCATTCCAGGTCATTTCAACATAAAATAAAACAAGGAGAAGGGGGCAGACTTGCTAGAAACTGAGGACTTAACGCTTTGCCTACAAAGAGATTTCAGTCTGCAGTTTGGGGGGATTTTTATAGAGTTGAAACATATTTAAGAAATATTTTTATTGCAACACATATATTGTTTTTTTTCCCCTGCGCTGTATTGCAGAATGAAATAAATGTGACTCCTTAGCAATATTTTCAAGACCAGATTTAACCAGACTTTATTTGTGATGGCTACCTGAAAAAAAGACAATGAATCACTTCTTCTACATATAATCACCATCAGTTTCTCAAACAGTAACAACCAGAACTATAGTAAATCTGGATTATTCAATGTAATACTAGTATTCCATAAATGTGACAAAATACAAGCTCTGAAACAGAAGCAATCTGCTTTATCAGAATTGAGGATGTGGGAAGCATTTCAACATACAATTCTTCCCACTAAGCTAGGGAAGTTTGTTTAACCAAAAGGAAATTCAGGTTTTTATTTCACATTTCCATGCAAATGCATGGGAACACAAAGGCCATGACTGCAACAGTGAATGAACAGTGCATTTTACATGGTCAAAATAAAAAGCTGCAAACATGTAGTTGTTTGTGGGGGTTTTGTATTTTCATAATGAATTATTATTAAGAGAGGTGAGAAGTGATTTCTTCTTTAATAATACAGCATGATGTTGTACTCCCGGTATCATTTAACGATCTGTGGTATTGCATAAACAAGATTTTTGGAACAATATAAAGGGTTTTTCTCTTTCCCTCCTCCTTCCCCCATTATCTATCATTAATAAGTATCATTTTTGCTTTGTGTGCTTTGGCAGACCAGATAACTCAGATTTAATGAGAGAAAGCCTGCAATGATAGCCAGAAGAAATGACTTACAAAGGGTATTTTTTAATACTAACCAGAAAACAAGGAAATGAAAGAACAACTTGGGTATCTAATATATATCAAGTGACTCCATTCTAGTCTTCCCAGCAAACTCAACTTTTGTTTTTATAACAACTAAGAAACTTAGCAGCATTTTAAATCTAACTCTGCCACCTTTTGCAGATACGACAAAATAACTGGCCTGAAATAATACAAGGCAAAAAAAGGATCTCTAACTCTAGTCTTTGTATGTTTGAAGTCTTAGAAATTACCAATTGCTATCTATTTGTATATTCATGTACTTCATTTTTAAATCTATGGTTTTATTTGACTAGCCATCCCAATATTAGATCCAGACAGTAAATGATAAAGTTTTCCTAACTGTTGTAACTGACAATTCTTGCTGTATTTATAGCAGTACAGGTTTATATTACTGTCCTTGCTGAAGTTCCAGCAGGATAAACAGGACTTAAAACGTTACCAGTTCATGCACAGTCTTACTAAACAGAGAAATGCTACAGAATTTAAATAGCTATAAATTTTACTATGTAATGTCTATTCTAATATCTATTCTGACAGGCTTTTCCTAATCAACACGACCTTTCCTCTGTAGAGAAACACCATGACCAAAGTCTTACAGCTTGCCCAAACCATCTGAATGTCCAAAAAGTCCTCCTTGTAACCTTCCTGCACTGCTATTCACAAACACAAAGAGCTCCCCAAATTGCTGTTTTTCTCCCTTAAAACCTCTGAATTTTCACCCAGTTCTCCAGGGCACATCCCTGTTATGTTTCCTGGGCTATTTTTGGGCAGGCAGCTGGACTGTGGCACCCCTGGCCCCACCAGCCCTTCCCCAGCCAGTGGGAGGGACCCATCCTTACCATTTTCGGCACTAAAAGTCTCTATTTCAGAATCCGTAGGAGGTCTGTTACATTTTAAGGCTGCTTCACCATGTCAAGAAAAAGAACCAGATAGCAGCTGTGTCTGCATGCTCTTATAGTCTCATTTTTATTACTGGATTCGTACTAAGGCATAAACATCAAGTCTGAAGTGAAAACTAAATTAAACAGGATCTTTCAGCTCAACAGAAAACCCCAGAAACTAAATTGCAGAGGCAAACTAGGCTATTCATAAAAATTCTAGCTGTTCTTGCTTTTAAATATAGTTGTATTTCTATCTCTCCCCAGCATTAGCTTTCCTAAGCATTTACACTTACATTCTTTGCCCAGGAAGAAGGAATAAAAACAGAGATGATTGATGCTCAAATAAAGCCAGCCTTGCCGAGGAACTTTTCCTTTCCAACAGCAACAGGAATAATAGGTGATCAACTTCTCTGCTTCAGGAAAATTAAATCTGGATTCAAATTTCACCAGGGCTTCTCGGAACTTCTCAGGGTCTTCCTCCTGCTCAGCAAGCTTGCTGCTCGTTTCCTCCGCAATCAGTGCCTGAGTCCATAATGAGATAATGTATCAGGATAAAGCTAGGGCATCCATACTCAAGCAAGTTGCTACAAGCTACCCATTTATATTTTAAAAATGCAGCCCTTTCTTACAAAGAAATTCAAGCTGACGTGCAATTTCCACAAAAGGAGAAATTTCTGTAGTGTTTGCATCTCTCGTACATACTGCATGCTTCCAAACCATTTTTTTTCAAATTTCCAACCAAAAAGACACTTGAGGCTTTTTTTTCCTTAATTATAATTTTTTCAGTGAGTCTGGCAGAACCCTAGTTTCACTACAGCTCATGATTACTGTTATTTGGTGTATACAGAGCAAAGGTAGAGTTAACAATTGTGTACACTAACAGTACTGTTTCCCTACAAAGAGGCAACGCGGTGAGACGTGTCAGTAACTTGTAACACGCTTGGAACCACTAAAAACATGGTTTCAAGAACATCTACATAAATACAATTAAGTGTCCAGAATTTTAATAGCAGTATTACAACAAAGGAGTTAAGTATGTACTGCACTATTCAGACAAAAAATCTGTATGTTACAGCACCTGGTATCATTTGGAATTGCCAAGCAGTCCTAACATGCCAAAAGCCTACAGCAGAGGTGAGGGTCCAAAACCCAGACTTAGCATGAACTAATGAAACCTGAAGAATTTTAAATATGTGCTGTGCTAGGTAACCAGCTGCCACAGCATTATCAAGACAGATTAGTTGTATTAGACAAAAAACTTTTTTTTTTTTTAAGAAAGGATAAAACCTAAGATTTGCACGGTGATGTTTTGCCTCTCTGTCCCCTTCTTCCCCAACTTCACAGCCCCCTCAGATCACAGCAGCAGGGCTGAAATTCACCAAAAACATTATGTTCCTACAGATTTTCCAGACCAAAAAAGAGGGTATGGGGTGAAGAGCACCTCACTAGAACTCTTAAGCAAATGAAAGCTTGCAGCAGGACCTGAGGTACAGCAGTCATCAGCAGACCCATGCCCCCACCAGCCATCACCGAGCTCCTCTCAAGAGTGTGTATTTTACTAGAAGCAGAGCTCAGGACACCAGGCTTTCTAAGTTCTACCATATGTGCCATCATTATTTTAAATCTGGTCTTCAGTCACCAAATTCCTTTAATTTTAAAATTCTTTAGCCTTCCAAAAGGATGCTCATTTCTGCAACCCTGTGGCCAGTCAACACCTTCACTGCAGCCCAGCCATGACTCCCACATCCTACAAAGCCACCGGCAGTCTCCGTGCCAGATCCTTATGATGCAGGTGCCATTGCACAAGGGCCTTGTCCCCTGTCCTTGTGCTGCAGGGACTGCGTTGTCAGCTGCAGTCATACTGCTGCCAGCAGATCCGGGCACCGTGGCTACCCACCTGCTGACACCTCTGAGCCCCACCAGGAGGGACAGCAGTACCGAACTGATGGGGTAAAGCTAGGAAAAACACAGGAGATAGGAGGAGATACACAGTAAGGAGGAAAAGCTGAGATATAGTAAGGGAAGGTATTTAACAAAGTTTTCAAGAGGTGGAAAGCAGATGCTGAAGAAAGCTCAGCTGCACATCACAGGTAAGAGAACAGTGAAGCTGGGAAAGGACAGGTCAGATAAAGATTAAATTAGATACTTTGGTTTCAAGATGTCTCCAAGGGAATGTGAGTAAAGGCACGCAGATGCTGGCCACATCAGGTGCAAGTGCCACACAGAAAAACAATAAACAATGTTTAGATGGACAAAACCAAATATGAATGATGACAACAACTTCACGACATTATTTCTAATAAACCACACGTAATCAGGCAGGAAAGGGTGAAAGTAAGACAGTTTCCTTACCTTCACTTTCCCTTTCACAAAACTAACAATATCTTCTTTATTGTCAAACACAGACAAAGTATGGAGCAAGTTTTGCTCCAGCCATTCCCAGTGCTGGTTTATCTCCTCTGCAGTGGCACCTAGAAAAGCAAAAAGCAGTGTATTGAAACTCATCCTACAAAATAAAATTGAAAGGAAGAAAAAAAAACCCTAAAACACACTATTTCATAAATTTATTATGAGAAACTGCACTTTCAACCTCAAAATTCTTGGTAGCACACAGGTCAAAAAGGTCTCGCCCATAGCAGTATAGTTAAAGAAAAACAAAAACCTCATTGTTTTAGAGAATTAGTTTTAGTGCTTTTAGTTTTATCTTCTCAAACACTCTCAGCCAGCAAATGCTGCATTAAAAGTCAAAGCAGAAAGAACAAGCAGAACAGAAAGTCACCCTCAGCTGCTAGACTGTGGCTTATTTTGACATGACGACCCTTAAGCAGCCACTGGAAACCTTTAATTTACATCCTGTTCCCAGAAGTCCCTGATCTTCCTTTCTCCCTCCCTCCGTACGCACATCCCACATGCACACCCTCTGAGAGGAACACACATGGTCACAGTCTGCATCCTATTTGAAAAGCTCTCTATAATAATTAAAGTACCTAAAAATAAAAGTTTGGTTCAGCAACACCTAAAAGGTCTACAAGAACATTTCTGCAGTTTAGGGAAGAAATACAGTGAACAACAAATCTTTGACAAAGACAGATTTTCAAATCTTTAAGGCTTCCCTCTCTAAGGACTTACTTGATGGTTTCGCTGTTGTTGTTTTAAATGTAACTGCAGAAATAATATTTCAGTTACCACCTATTTGTTTTGGTTCTTTCTGCCTGAGACTGAACTGTCACTGCAAGACACAATGGCAGAGAAGTCAGAGCAAGATGGGCAACACACAGGGCAATCAGGTAAAAACCTGGCCCCTCCAGGTCTTACTGGTCAGTGATTAAATATTATCAGTAAAAAAGTAAAGGCACCAAAAGTTGCTTTTCCTAATGCCTTGCTGGTGGAAGAAAGAAGTAGTTCAATGTACGAGACATACAAATCACAGACGAATATAATAATAAAATTAATCTAAAATAGAAGACCCATTATCTCAAGATTTAATTTGTGTGTCCATTAGAGAGGCATCATGTTGCCTCAAAACAAAAAAATGATAAATTTAGCTAAGGATTTTCCACTTTCCTCTGCTCCGTTTTCCATGCAGAATGCCAACTGGCAGGGAAACTTTCCAAGCTTTAACTTCCTTGACAGGAAGGTCTTGTGATGGAACTTCATAAATATCATTAATCAAGGTTAAATAAAAAAAAAATAAAAATCACAAAAGAAGAGGCACTTAAATGCCTTTTAGGTAAAGAAACCAAGTTGTATCATTGGTTAAGAAGGTTTTTTTTTATTTTTATTTTTATTTTATTTTTTATTTTAATTAAGAGATACAGTCACTTTATACTGAATGGCTGCACAAAGCAAATACTGAGTTGAAGTTTTATTTCTGAGTAACCTAGAAGATACCAACCATATGGGAGAGCTGGTGGGCTGCCTCTTGTGAAATAAGCTATGAGCAAGATGCCTTTCACAGCAGCATCCACACTGCTCAGCCTGCTCTGAGCCTGGGCTTTAGCAGTGGCTGTCTCCCATGGGGGATACTGAAACTTTTCCTGATGCCTTTAGGTATCTTTAGGGATTCTGCTCAAATACTTAAAGATCTCTTTGTCCCTTTCATTTGGTCAGCCCAAGACCGCAGCTCTTCGGGTCCCATCTTTATTTCTAATTTCCATTTCATGGCTTAAAGTTGTCCTGTGATTTGCACAAAGCATTACCAATCTCTTCCTTATTCCTCGTCCTGTGCCGATGCTCTGCACCACATTTTATTCTGCTTTTTACCCACCTTCTTCGTGTGCCTGTGCCAAATGTATATTTAGTCTCACTACAGCGTCACTCCTCATAATCTCTTCTTTAAACCCACTTCTCACCAATCCCTTTGTGCTCCCTTTCCCAAAAGCTACTTCTCTTGACTGGGACTAGTTTCTGTTTTGCCTACAAGCCTTCTGAAAGGAAAAATCATAAGTGGCTCTACACTGGGGCTGAGGTCAGCCTTTTTTTCTCCCCTGCACTGGTACAACATGATTAACCATCTGGATTAAAACACCTCTGCCAGAACAGCCGTGCTGGGCAGGGATCAGACTTCCTAGCAGCCCTCAGAGATTTGCAGAAGTCTCCAACACAGATCTGACCTTTATGCATATATTCCCATTTAAGCCTTACAGCTCCTGGAACAGAGGACTGCCAACATACAATTAAAAAATGTCATTTTAATTAGCTGCCTAATGACATGATGGCTACCCCTAATGAAGTTACACCAGGAGATGGGAAGGAACTTCTGCAGCTGCTCCTTGTCCTTGCTATACAGCAGAAACCTTAATTTGACTCACCGCTCCTTCCAAATCCTGTAACAAAACGCTTAACGTCATGTTTGAGTGAAGCACCTCGCTCAGACAGGGCAGAGCTGGGCAAACAGCGACAGCCGCTTCTGCTCAGGGAAAGTCCTCCCGCTTTCTAAGAAAAGAGCTGGGTGATGCTGTTCCTCCGATTCCTACTGCCAGCGCCAGCTCTCCCCTGGACACTCACGTCAGGGTTTCACAGCAGTGATATTATTCAGAAACAACTTCTGCTACCATGGTTCTTCATTCCTGTGCAGCTCTGGCAACTGCCTATGTCCTACCCACGCAGCATGCAAAACAGAGCCCTCTGCTTTCTGCTGTTACTATAAATCTCATTTTCTCAGGGTTGAGCATCCATTCAGAAGAGCCAAACAGAATTTTAGAAAACATCAATCAACTAAGTTTATCTCAGCAAAATCCTTAACCATTCCAACCAGGCATGGTTTTTATTTATAGTTTCGCCAATACGAAAAAAAAAAACCCACTGTGGGCAGTAAGAGTGTGGACAGGGCAAGGATCAGCCCCAGAAAGGAGTATTACATATATTCAAATGATCAAGAAGCCCATGACAGCAACACTGAGCTTACTTTTCCAGTGAAAGCTACCTGGCTTCATCAAAGGACTGTAATAGCATGAAGCTTTTAAATTTCTCCATAAGATGGCATTATTTAAATATAAAAAGGAGGGGGTCGGGATATAAAGCATAAAGCAATTGCAAAATGAAGAAAACCGAGCTACAACAAAACCAGCACACACTTCACGCAAGCTTCTTCACACGCATCTGGCGCAGGGGAAAATTCCCAGTGTTAATGGAGAACATGCAGAGGGTTCTCTGCTGAACCAAGGAAGAAATGCTGAATGAGCTTGTACAGAGGAAGGGGGGCAAACATATAGATCGCCCCTTTTTATTTAAGGGACTATTACATCAAACACCATTAACAACATGTCAACACTTACATTAACTAACTATTTAATGGGTTGATCCCTAAAAGAAAGGAACAGAACAGAATTATAACAGAATATTTTCAGTTGGAAGGGACCTACAACTATCACCTAGTCCAACTGCCTGACCAATTCAGGGCTGACCAAAAGTTAAAGCACGTTATTAAGGACACTGTCCAAAATGCCTCTTAACACTGACAGACTTGGGGCATCAACTACCTCTCCAGGAAGCCCGTTCCAGTGTTGGACCACCCTCTCAGTAAAGAAATGCCTCCTCATGTCCAGTCTAAACCTCCGCTGGAGCAGCTTCAAAGCATTCCCAAAGGAAAACCTGCCGTAAGTTGCAATGCTAGGATTTTACAGACTGGAGCAGAAGGGATGAGAACAGCCGGGCACACTGGCCAAGCAAGAACAGGGTGAATGGAACAAGCACATTCAGATGGCCTTTACTGTGCCCCAGCAAGGCTGCTGCAATTCACATCGTTATCACTTTCCTGAAGATGAGCTCGACCTTCAGAGGTTGCAGAAACACTGCAAAAGGGATTAGTGCACAACAGACCAGGCACTTAGACATTCCCCCCTGACAACTTTACTTCCTAAATCATATAGCACCTTCCAAATGTTCCAGTTATATTTCATTATAACCAAGAGTCATAAGACATTTCACGGTAAGAAAGTGGAAGACTAGACTAGCGAAAGGCTAGACTAAGGAGCTTCTTGCTGTAAGGAACTATTACTACTGTAGGAAAAGAAATGCATATAAACAGAACCACACTACTTAGCAAGAGACAAAAAATTAACACAAAACACCCTCAGGCTAAACAAGCTTTCTATAGAAATGTAATGTTCCTAGTTAACACTTCTTCATAATTCCTATCTGGGATTTTAACCAGAGGTTAATTTGGTTGTTAAATGAGCTATAGGCAATAGCTTTCCACGCACACACTACTAGTTGGGGTTACCTTGAGCTTCTTGGACATGCAGACACTGACCATGCTCAGAATCGGTTTGGGGTTTTCCGTCTGTGACTCACCAATAGCTACGGCCCAGTAAACTTCTGATCCGTTCAATAACTCACCACATGCAATGGCAGAGTAAACCTGTGAGCCTGGAACTTGGAGTAAAATTCGAAACGGAGCAACACGTGCATTAGAGTCTAACACAGCGTCCAGGGCACCAACCAAGCGACCTGCAAAGAAAAAGGGGGGCAAAAGAAAATTAGTGCCAACTTTCACTTCTGTAGCCTGCAAGTCTTTTCACATCTAGAGCTGTAAAATTAAAATACAGAACATAACAATAACAATTCTTCCCCTATTTTATGCTGTGATTTACAGATGCTCAAAATGCGAAAGGCAAACCGGATTAGAAGATCAAAAGCGTATCAAGTTCTTTGCATTTCCAGTTTTGCCTCATATATACATGCATACAACCGCAGAACTTGAAGTGGAAAGACCTGGGGGCACCTTAAGAAGTTACTGTTCCAGCCCCGCTCTGAAGCTGGATAAATACACCTATGCCCTAAGTGGTGTTTGTCTAACCTGTTCTTCAAAACCTCCCACCACCAAGATGCAACAGCTTCCCCAGCTAGCCTCTTCCACTATTTTCATAGTCAACCACCACAATCTTGAACTTTCTTGCTGGAAATTAATCCTGCTCCCCAGAACACAGAGAGTAATTGGCCACAGGCATTTTTGCTGTTAACGCTTGACATACTGAAAAAGTCATCATGGTTGCCCACCCTTTAATGGTTTCTTTTCCTAAAGAAATCCCAATCACCTCATTTCTTCCTTATGGGTCATATCCTTCAAACAGATCACTGTTTTTGAGCTTAAATTGGAATCTCTCCAACTTATCTGTAAGTGTGACAGCCCAAACCAGACATGATGCTCACTACTAATGAAGTCTCAGCCATAAGAGGAGTGGAAAATCACCTCCTGTACCTTGCATACACACCACCTTATTCAAGAAAGCTTGCAGCAGTATCCCACTGTAAATCGGCACTTGACATAAATACAGTTGGAGAGCTGGAGCAATTGCTGCCCCCAAAAAGACCTCCCCATCTGCAGGCCAGCTACAGTCGCTGGCCTTCCTCAGTACGCCCTGCCTCAGCAGGTGGAACCAAGTTGTGTGTGAAAAAGTTATCCAAATGCCATGCTTTGCAAGCTGGCATATTAAAGCAACTCAGAATTGGTTTATGGTACCTACACAAACAGCAATTCAGGAACAACTTTATATTCAGTTCCCTTATACTGTATGTCCTGCAGAGACACAGCCTCCTACAGAGAAGGATGGCAGACAGCAAGGAACGGCTTTACCATGTCTGTTTATATCACGAGAGTATCTAGGAAGTTTTCTGCAGTACCACATTTTCCCTTTGCACATGTAATTCTTCCAACCTGTTGTATTTCTTCATCATTAATGCAACACAGAAGGAACTATTCTCAGCCTCCACAAGTTTTGCCAACCCTTGGCACCACGTGCAGCTTTTATAATTGCATTCTCCAGTCCATCACCTAAGTGATTAATGGAAACAATAAAATGAGACCTACTAAGTCCTCATCTGAAATGCCTTCTCACTTAGACAACAAACCAGGGCTAATTAGAGTACAGCACAACAAAGCAGCAGTGTAACCGCTTTCTGATCTAGAAGGTGCAAGAAGCTCACATGGAACAGCATCAAAAACCTTCTGAGAGCAAAGAAAATTACCTCAAGTACTTCCTCCTTGGATTCACACACATACCACCAAGGATGCTTTCAAAGCCAAGCAGAAGCTGGACACAATAAGTTTTAAAACTGTATGGTGAGATATTACTCAGCACCAGTTTGCTTCTCAGCTACGTCCAGATATTACACCAATCTATTTAAAATGGAGACCTGAATTTGGAGACCAATAATACGTATAATATCAGAAAATGCTAAATGCTTTCCTGTAACTGCAAGAAAAAAGACAAAAATTCATCCACGTACAAAAGGTAGTGAATTACCTGTGCTCAGAGTATACAGAGCACTGACTTCAGTGTGCAGTCTTCAAAACAGCTGGATGAAAGCCAGTAAGATAGCATCAAATGATGCAGAAAACAAAAATAGGGTTTAACTTTCAAATGTCAAAAGACTTGAGACATTACAAGAAAGAAAAAGAAAGAGAAAAAGAAACTTACGAAGTGCTGTGCATGTTTTCCCCCGATGATAGATCTAAGAGGAACATTTCTTTTTCATTTCATTAAAGTCATGGAATAAAGCCAGCTAACAGTAAGTGCTACCGAAATCGCAAAAGGACGCTTAATGAACATCTGATTTATGAAATATTTTTTTTTCAGAAGTCATTAAAAAATGCATGAAAGGACAGAAGTAGCTGCAAAACTTTGTTTTTACTTCCTAGCTTGTGCAAAATTAATTCCCTTTTCTGTTCCTGAATGTGACCAGAGAAACCAATTCCTCTTCTCACTATTCACTTCTGCTTACAATTCCCATTTTGCTTACGAACTATCAAAAAGAAAAAAATTCCTCCTTCAGCTGTGCAAAAGAAAAAATTACCTCCCTTGTCTGAACTACCCACAGCTAAAATACCAACTAAGGATGATGAAGAGGAGCCAGAACTAAGAATCGAAGAGAATTAAAAAAAGAGCGTGGTCATCAGGATAGCTGCCAGAACCAAGCCCAGTGGCCTGGCCCCCACTACAAGGGCTTCACAGGAGCACAGCAACCCCATGCCTCAGCCATGCAAAGCCAATGCGATGGCTGACGGGGGGGACGACACCATCCTGTCCCACCTCTGCCAGGAGGCTTTGCGGTGGGGTCGCTCCAGAAGGGATGTGTGGGCAGCGGGGGACAATAAAAGCGAGCACTGCTGAAGTCGACCAAGCGCCAGTCCCTCCCTTCACCTTGTTAATTTTCTCCTGTCAAACACGGAGCAGTAACCTTGTTTGGCAGGACCCCGGGACCGTGGTTTAGCACCTGTACATCTGCAGTGGCTCGGCTGCCCGTGAAGCTGATGCTTAAGTGCTGAAAAATAAAGGAGAGACTGACAGAGGCAGACAGGTGGGGGAAAGGGAACTCCTAAGAGTGCATTTGCAGGAGCATGGAAAGGATTCAACACTAATAAATACACTCAGATCTAATAAGATAATTTAGTTGAAACTGCAGCAGCATGAAAATCGCTAAAATTAGAAGAAAAAATTTTCCAGTGTGAATTGCCTCATTCTCATCTGGGGTAACTTACCAATGGTAACACTTGTGTTATGATTCTCACTGAAGCATGGAAAAATAAACAACCTAAAAATCTTTGAACCAACAAACAAACAAGAAACTTACACTGATTCTGAAACATGTTTTGAAAAACACCTAGCTTGTGAGAAAGCACCTTTCTGATAACACATCCTAACAGCCTTTTCCATGGAAGGGTCTCTTAGAAAACTGGTTCTGTCCATAAAACAAAAGGCCCTCAGGTACATATAAATTATATAGAGGGTCTCTGGCTCCCATGTTGATGCATTAGCAAGCCTTCAGTTAGGATGCAGCAGACCTCTTCCATTTCACGGGCAACAGCGAAGCCATTTATACCACAGGACAGTCAAAAATTAAAAGGAAACAGAAGCAGAAGGGGGAAAAGAGAGAGGAACTGCCACACTTGTTCCCTTCCCAAAATTCCTGTGCTTTTTTTCTTTTTAATCTATACGGGACAAGATTTGGGGGAGGAACTTAAAATTCAGAGTACCTCTTTCCCTTTAACAAGCCACTCCACCAACTTCTCGTCTGCTTTTTGACCTCCCAAGATGCAGAAGTATTTCAGGAAAGTGGTTCAGTGTACAGTAACTGCACTGAGGAAAGCTGCAGGTCTGCAAAGCCTTCTGCTAATGACCACTGACAGAACACTGCAGGCTCCTCAAAAGGTACCGGTTACTTCATGCAGAAAGAGTATTCCCAGGCTAAAATTCAGATGCAAGTTTCAGGTGTAACGTACACTTTGGACAAATACAGAGGAGAGGACAGAAGAAGTAGGAAAAGACATGCTTCTACTGAAATTATATGCTTCTCCTCAATAAATCTGATCACTTTAGCTGGAAGCTGGATTTCAGGTAGAGGGAACATCTACCTATGTTTTTTTCAGAAGTCTATAAAACAAATCTGAAAAACTTGCCACAAATCCCACACCTTACTTGGTAATTTTTGTTTCATTTCACATCTACTTTTGTGCATATTTTATTGCTTGAGTACTGTAAAATTGGAATACCTCTAAGTAAAACACGACTCTTGTACTTCCAATTGCAAGTCCATTTTTATCAAATGTACACACATATTTCAGATACATTACCACAAATAAATCAAAGTATAAAAATAAGCCCGGAACCATTTCAAATTCTGCAACAGGTAGGGAACGTCTGCCCTTTACAGAGGTCAATCTGTAATCAAATGGGATGCAAACATGACATCATGCACAATGAACCTGTTGAGCGTTCTTCACAGAAAAAAAAAGTCAAGGATATTTTATAACAATCAAGTTCTGAAATGAAATGCCACAAGTGCACCACCCTCCACCTTTAAAGACATGGTTCCTTATATGCCCACAGAGAGACAAAAGATCCCATTACAAGTTATCCCTGTTCATAACTAATCTAGAAAAAGGAACATGTTTACAGTAGGTTAATCTAACACCAATTTCTACTAAACATACCCTATCTTTCAAACTAAAGAATGCAGGCTCCTTTCCCGGATCAGTCTTAATTATCCACGTGGTATTTCAAAAATTCTGTTAAACTTCTGAAACACTGGGCAGAAGTTGATTAAAGCTGAACTCAAACTAAAAACCGAAACTGAAAAACTATCTATTACTTCCATCTTTTAGGATAATACTCAAGAGACAGTCTGAAGCACTAACAATTATGCCTGGATCACCATCACATGAATTAAGACCCCCTCTACATAGAGCAAGACAATTTCTGCTCACCTCCATCCTCTCTTAAAGGCCTTAAAGGGAATTTTTTCAGAACGACTCCAATGCCTTCCCATAAACAGTATGGTCACTTTGGCAGCTAAGCCGTGCTGCAAGGCAGAAGGACTTGGACTGATCACTTAGGAGTCTGGGACCAATAAATTGATAAAATCCTCAAAAATAAAACAGAAAGAAAAAAGGCCAAAGCAGCTACTGGCGTGGGGGAAGGAGAGTTAAAAGGCTAAGTGACAAGAGCGCCTGCAGCACCGCAATACCGAGCCCCATTACCCTTCTAGTTTCACTTTGTTTTTAAATAAGACATCAGGTCACCACAGCCAGAATCTTTTGTTTAATGCAAACTCATAAATTCATTACAAAGCAGGGAGTGAAGGTCAATGTAGTTCAAAGAAGCAACCATATGCAGTGTCTGCAATTAGCTGGTAAGAAATTCTGATTTAACACCCGGGGAGCAGCAGGCCAGATGCACCCACGGAGGCACCTCCTCCCATCCATGTGCCGCAGCCCTGAACCCCCCCAAAACCGCTCTCCCAAAACCAAAGGGGTCACATAGAGGAAAAGAGTCCAGCCTATGCCTCCAGCTTAGCCACCGTACAAGCAAACTGACCACTGCGCAAGTTTGAAGCCAAGAGAGAACTGTCCTTCCACATCTCCTTGGACTACTCAGGAAAAAAAAGACCTGAGGTTTCCATTGCACCTGAGACCAGCACAGCTGGACAGATGTGCAGCAAGGCCTGCCTTAAGAATGCCTGCCACACTGAGCCCTTCTGGGAAAATGGGCAGAGGACCCTCACAGTACCTGAATCCAAACCAGTTTGCCAATATGCTCAGCTCCTCCAAAGCTGAGGCTGCTCGTGGCCGCAGGCACTGCCGAAGTCAGGGAGGTGGTGGCACTGCACTGGCTCTGGGGACCGCAGGGACTGCTCAGTGGCTACTCTGCAGAGCCATGCAGAAGAGCAGATGGTGGCTACGCTCACCTGTATCATGCCAAAGCCTTTTTTTAAACACTCATACCCTTTCTTCCCCCCCCCCCCCCCCAATCAGACTAGGTTATTTTTCTAAGACACAACCACAAAACTGAGGGATTTATGATTACAGACAGCATCCTGCCAGGCTCTCACTCCAGTACAAAGCCACGTAAAGCATGGCTCTGAATTCATCCTCCGGAGCTCACTGCTGTTCACTGCTTCTGCTCTGCCATTAGAAAGCTGGGGGCTGAAAGAAAAACAAGCCCAGGAAGCCAAAGCAGCAGTCTGCCAAAGCCAGTACTTCACCCAAAAGGAGAAAGCTCTTGCTAGGCAGCAGAAGGAGCAAACAGTGCAGGTTGCTTTCCAGTGGATGCAGTTTTGCAAGAACTGATAGCTGCAAGAGGCACTCTAAGCTGCTCAGGCATGTGAATTGGGAGAAAAGAGCAAATCAAGCAATTCAAGACGGTCGTAAAAATAAAGTTGGGGTCTTTTTAGGACAGCAAGATTGAACTAACAGCTTCAGTAAAGTAGAATTAATTTCAGCTCTTTGAGGCAGAGAGGCATTCCATACCCTGAATCCTAATTACACTTCTTCACGCAGTTCCCGCCATCTCGCAATGATTTGCAAACAATGAGAGTCTCACAATAGCCATGGTGGGCAGCAATTAGCCGCGCCAGAGGAGACAAGCAAACTGCCTGAGCCAACAGCCCACGACCAGGCAGACCACAGGGAGGGACACGTGGATGTCCCCGTTCCCCGGCCACCCACGATCCGTGCGCTCCAGCTGGAGCAGAAAGGCGGTTTTCACACCCATCAGGATAAACTCGGCCTGCCAAAAGGGCACTCCTGGGATGGCACCAAATATCAGGGAGTGCTCGCCTGGCTCTGCAAGGTATCTCAGAAGTTCTCCCTAGGAACAATGTCCTTGCTGAGAGAGGGATGGGAGGGTAATGAAGCTGTCTCCCACCTGACCTCAGCCACCCTGCCACATAGGAGCCCTACCTGGTGAACACAACCCCATGGCTGGCCCAAGGCGAGACTCGGAGCTGAGACACGCTGAAGACCACTGCTGCCTTCACCCTCACCTCTTACAGCCCAGCCAGAGAGCACCGCTCATCCCACAGACACGAGGCATTTAAAGGTGTGGGTGGAGGCTTCTGAGCCACACCAAGGTGTGATACAGCCAATGGCACTGGGCATCAAGTTACTGCTGGCCAGTGGTGGCCCCCAGAGTAAATGTCTGGGGACATCTCTAGGTCTTTCATACCATCTTGATTTATTTCTCTAAAAGTTCAAAACTCAAGATGTTTAAGAGGTTGTTACCTTCACTCAGGCCTCCCTAAAACCCACGTTTTTTGCTGGATAAGAACAGTGATTATAACTGATTATGCAGGACCACTAGTGACACGAGTTCAATGTCTTGGCTTTACACCAGCCACACTGGCTTTGCTGAATTCTGCAAAATTATATAAACAGGTTTTGATGCAATACAGCACCCATGAGTGTTTCTTATTAGGCTTCCCCCGCCAAAAAAAAAAAAGTTGCAGAGCTCATTTGGGCAAGTACCTAAGAAGAAGGATGAAGGAGGACTCCTCCAAGGGCTGTAGGAAGGCTGTGTTTCCTTTGTAACGATAATGGTTCACCACACTTGAAGATAAGCACAGACAACATTAGATCCCAGCCTGAAGACCTAAGGCTCCAAGGGAAATATCAACATTCAAGCCCTTTAACTACTTCCAACATTGGCTTTGCCAGATCAAACACTGCCACTAGGTAAATTGGTTTCTGTTGGTTTGTTGGTGTGTTTTTTAATCTGGCATGCAGAAACAAATTAAAACAGATTGTTTAATCGTTATTCCTCAGTCTCAGCACTCCAGGGAGGCTGGACATGAGAAATGAGGAGAGTTTGGGCATTTCCACTGTGGAGAGCTGTGTCCCATGGTCCCCGTGACTCCCATATCCCTGGGTGTGATGCTGAGATCTTGCTCTGGCATCAGACCACTGCATGGGGAGGGAAAAAACCACACCAGGGAAAAAGAAGTGAGCCAAACTGTGCACCAGCTCTCCCAGGATGATGGAAACAGCACCAGAGCTGTGGGGCACAGATTATTTCTTCTCGTTCCCACCTCCCCACAGGCCATTTCCCCAGGCAGGCATGCTGCCGCAGCAGAGCTCCCACAGCTGCCTATCTCAGTCCTCTGCCGTAAGCCCAGGTCAGGCCAAGCCTATTTTTATAGCCCTGAAGGCCATGGAGCCAAATGCTTAGATTCTCACGTTACAAGTGAAAATACCTGAAACTCTTTTCCACCTGAAAACAAAAAAGAAGGTGGGACACGCCAGCCACTGCTGCAGTCCTGTAAATTACCCAGACACAAGGCACTGCTTGGGGCAACGTAACAAAGTCTCTTATTTTTGGTGGGTGCTGTAAATAACACTGAAGAGACCAACCTAGCATTACTTAAACTCTGCCACCACAGACCCGCTCAATTAATTTATAAGCAAAACATTTTTTTCCTAGGAGGATGGTGAGGACTGGAACAGGTTGCCCAGAGAAGCTGTGATGCCCTGTTCCTGGAGGTGTTCAAGGCCAGGCTGGATGGGGCTCTGGGAAACCTGGTCTGGTGGAAGGTGCCCCTGCCCATGGCAGGGGGGTTGCAACTAGATGATCTTTGAAGGTTCCTTCCAGACCAAACCAAACCACTCTGTGATTCTGCTGCCTTTTTCTGTGCCATGTGGCCTCCACAACATGAAAATAAAAACCCACCATAGCTGTTCCCCCGGATTAGTGTTGCACAGGCTGGTAGTCATTCCCTAAGAGGATACAACCCAGCCCCCCCTCCCCATGCACAGGTCTATCCCCACCTTCAATATTAGCATTTAACCCAAAGTTAACGTTTCAACACAAGCGCCTACCTTTCACCTTACCCCTCCCAGCATTGCCTGCCTCAGGAGCAGGACACCCACCCCAGGAAGGCAAGCAGAGGGAGCCAGAGCAGCATGCACACCTCCGAAGGCTCTGGGGTCAGGAACTGGGGTACCTGGGGTGCAGGTAGGATTCTGACCTTCCCAATCCTATCCCTCCTTCCAGCTCATGCCTCCCAGCTGAATGCTCTAACAGAGAAGCCACCCTCCTGGGAAAGAGCTTACAAGGATGCATTCTCCTTAAAAGATGTTTCAGCAACATAAGGAGGAAAAAAAAAAAAATAAAAGGGAAAAAAACCTTGCCGATCCGAATTCCAGTTGTGGGCAAGGCTAGATTACATTTTGACAAGAGTCCAAGATTTCAGTAAAGAATTTGGATTTCCCCCTCTCCTTGTGCAAGGCTTCAGACTGAGCTCTTCCTTAAGAAAACACCACCACAAACGCAGTGAGCATTACCACTATCTTTTATTAACATCATTATTGTGGCGTCTTCCTCTCCTCAACCTGCTGCATTTATAATAAAATTTAAAAAAAGCTGCTTTTTTTTATTTTTTTTTAATTAGAGCTCAGATTGAGCCTTACTTATTTTGGTAACTTGAATGTATTTTAAGATGAAAAGGCAAGTTGTTTTGAAGACTGCATTGGGCCACATCTTTTAATATGATTCTATTAATATGCTACTCATTTTACCTTTCACCCTTTCAAAAGGTAAAAGTTTATGGGAATACTAATTCACAATCCGTACTAGAAATCCAAATCTTCATCATATTTGTGACCCTCTCTTGCTACAATTTAATGAACAGAGGCAATCTAGATGGATTCCCCACCTGAGTTGTGGGAACCCTCCACCTCTGTGGTCCCCTCGCTGCCTTTCTCTGAAATAGACTCTATTACAAAATTATTTACCCAGACCTTGGGAGATGCACAGGGCTACTAAAAGCCACAACAATTACAGTACTGTTTGGACTGGAGAGTATGCAAGAGCAGCAAAAGATCTTTTGGGGTTTTATTCCAGAAAAAGGATGTAGAGTTATCAACAGCCATTTTTCTAAAATTAAAAAATTAAAATCCAGGCAAGGGGAAACAAGGAAGAGAGCTCTTATCATCTAACCTGTCAGATTTCCATTCACAACCAAGAGGTGCTCTGTAGGTCAGTTCAAAAGTTACCGCCCTGCAAGAATTTAATTTAAAAGAAAAAATAAAATCCTAAGATGGAAGTTTACTTCAATCACTGGCATATAGCTCAAAGAAGTGTATTTATCATGCCTATCACATTTATTTTTACTAGAGAAATAATAAGGTTCAGATTCATATACAGAAGATACTTCTTTTTGCCAGTGTATTATCATATATTTGAAGTTGTGAATGGTAAAGGTTTATATGAGCCGAAGGAAAAAATAATTTCTTCTCAAAATTTTCATCCTCTGCGAGTTGCAAATGATACAAGACTACATCCAGCTTGGAAAGTGCCCTGAGCTGAAAACAGAGGCTGGAAGAACAGTAACGGGAAATATCATAACTACATTAAAAAACACAGGGTAAATAGGCACAAAACACAATGTTTTATTGTTCTACTTCAAGCAAGAAGTTAAAAGTAGTATCTCAAAAAGTAAAGACAAAAAGCTGCTTGAAACAAGAGTTCATTTTAAAGTTTTATTTAACCTTATTTATAAAAGGGAAAATTCACAAGTATTTAAAAGAATCCTAAGTAGGTTTTTATACACTAAGAGTGCGCAATGTGAAGTACTGTGTAAACAGCAACTGGAAAGCTAGCTGCTTGGGAAGAGTGAAGAACTACTCTCAGCCCAGTGCTCGTGACAAAATCATTCCCAACACCACCTAGAACAAGCAGGTTTGCTGTCAAAATGCACAAAAGTAATCTAACCAAACAGGAAGGGGAATGAAGCTCTCAACACTCCCTAATAAAAATGAAAGCAGCGATTCACTTACAGGCTAAACCACCTTACAGTATTCTACCATAAAGGATTTGTCAGTATTTTTGACTACTGATGGCATCTCAAGCTTATCATTAACATATAATCTCAGAACCAAGGATCACAGGCCTTTTTGTAGGGACAGCCAAAAAGGTCTCCAATTAGGAAAAAAAAACCAACCAAAAAAAAAAACCAACAGAACTTACAGAAATTGCTAAGCTAAATAATTTTTAAGACACTATAACTTAAAATTAGTTACTAGTTAAAAAAATATAATTCAATTTCTGTAAAGTATTTTTAAAACAATTTCCTTCCTAAGCCTCTGATCCAACAGAGCTCTCAAGTAGAGATCCAGGTAAAGTGCCAAGTTAAAACATTTATTTGAAAAGCATATCCCTCAGGAAGCAGAATGACACTGCTCAGGTAATGAAGAGTTAAACACAGCCTCCATCATTTTTTGTACCGCTGCTTGCAAGCCCAGTGTGCATTCAGTAACCGCCCTAGGATGCAAATTAAATAACAGTAGTAAATCTAGTCTCTCTCTTACAAACATCTGCTCAGAGTCTGACTGAAACACAGTACTCAAAGAAACGTAGACACGGAAGAAAAGCACTTTTGTGTGAGAGATCTTCTCTAGTCCATCCTTTCAGGAATTAAATCCGCATAAAATATACCCTCCAGCTGTGCTAACTCACTTTCCTGTAATGGATAAAATGCCCTGGTAGTAGAGAGAAGTGTCCTACAAGAAAAAAGACATGCAAATATGAGAATAGGGCCGTAAAGCAGATGTCCTTACACAGGTTCAGTGCAAATACCATGTTGCAGTCGCACGCACAAGGGCAGCTCAGGCATCACACCCTTTGACCCCATTTAAAGCAAATTACATCACGTGTGGTCCACTGCCCCATCTACACTCTTTACTTACAAAATCAAGTCTCTCTGGCAAGGGGAAGAAGGTTCTGTTGATCCTACATGGGTCTAACACAGCCTCCTCCTCCTCACTGGAGGAGCCGTGACATTCCCTTTCACCACGGCACCTGCTTTCACGTACAGGATCTTCACATCTTTGAAACTTCTACCTTTCCACCAAACTTAACTGCAACTGGCCAGCGCTCAAGTTACTAAAGCGAAAAGAAAACAGATATGGAAATTGTTGTTGCTTAAGCTTTGCTTCCCCAGTAAAACAAACAGAATCTTCTAACTTACAGCTCCGTAGATGACACTCTGAAATATGGTAGTGCTTAAATGCCATTTGTATCCGTCAGTTTGGAAAAGGCAGGTACTAATAAAGAGACTCTATAGTCACGTAAAGCAAGAATCGGGAGGTACACTTTGCACTGAAAGCAGTCATCAGCAAAGCCCAACTGTTTCTTAGTACAGGTCTCCATTTCGCTCATCCCAAGTAAAAACTGTGAAAAAAAATTAAGCCGCCTAACTCCAGCTATGCTTAATGCTCCCCCACACTTGATTTTTCGTTCTAGGGCTCTAATTTCTAAGCCTTTTTAAATACAAACATTTCCAAATGGTTTAAGGGACTGCCAGAATTTACAGTTCCAGTGTTGCCTGAGACAGGAGCAGCTTTCCTTTATCGGCCAAAAGAGATTTATGCAAGCCCATGTACTGTAGATTCAGCAAAATGATTCACCTGAAACTTAACCAGAGAGAAAAGCAGTTTGTTTGGTATAAGCTGGCAAATCTCTGCTGTGGAAAGCTCAGGCACAAGTAGTTAACATTTGTGGATCTCAACCTCATGATTGTCCTGGACCTAAATCAAGCAGCTGTAAACAGCTATTTTTAACTCTTGAAAATTAATCCACATCATCCTTACAATCACAAAAGAGTGGCCTATGACTTCCACATGGAGGGCAGGGGAAAATATGAAGGCAAACATTTATTTAACTTGCTGGCAAAACTTCCATTAACCTTACCAGGGCTAGCATCTCATTAGTAATACACTGATAACATGGGATCTACCAAGCCACTGTTCAGTTTTGTACTCTTTATGACTCCGCAGCTAGGATAAGCTCTGATTTAAAAAAAAAATAATAAATGCAGAAAGCAGCATTATCGAGTGGCAAGGGTCAATGCTTCACAAGCACAAGGTTTTAATAAAATAAATGTCAAACATGGTAACATAACTCTTTGACTGTGTAGAAAACAGACTTTGAAAATGCCTGACCATCCTTCCACATATATAAGACACCACTAAAAATTCTGATTCTTACAAGGTACAAGACAGCCTCATCTGCTTTTTAACATGGAATACACTTAAGCTGTTATTATTTTACCGAAGTATCGTTTGTTTGAATCCTGTTGCTGATGCCTTTGAATCAAAAGTTTGGCCAAAATTTCTTGCTCGGTTACTCTACAACACGAGCACAGCTTAACGCAGCGTCCTCGGGGGGGTTACCCGCAGATCTATACTGTCGCGAGGGTACAGCAGGATCCTTCTTCTTCATATGTATACCTCCTTCACTACGGGCACCTGGAGCGCCACATAGAATCAACGTGCCTTCCATACAGCCACATCAGCCGTAGTATCATTAATGCAAGAATAAGTCAGAATCCACTCATCCACAGCACTGAATTGGCACCCCCCGCACACCCCGTAACGTATGTATCTGCCAGAAGTCCTATACGTACTTACATAACTGCCACGGTGCGCGGGTGGCGGCGGTCGGGGAGGGGACACAGCGCGGCCGGGGCGCCGCCAGCAGCCCCCCGGCACCTCCCCTCCCCCCCCGCCCGCCAGCACCCACCCACCCCCCACCGCCGCCCAGCCCCGGCACCTCCGCACCGCGGCTCGCGGGCTGCCAGCCTGCCGTTAGTCACGTTGCCGAAAGCCACCGGGAGGGAAGCGAAGGGAAATAAAAACAAAAGTGGCTTTAGCGGTGCTCGAGGCTGCAGCAGCGCGCAGCGGGTCCCCAGGCAACTCGGGGGGCGCCGGGGCCGCCCCCACGGCCCTGCCGGCAGCAGCCCCCGCACCGCCCGCGGCGGGGGAGCCGCGATGCCCCGGGCCGGCGGCGCCCCGCGCCCGCCCGCTCCGCTCCGCGCTATCCCCCGAGCCGAGCCGTGCCGAGCCGTGCCGAGCCGAGCCGGCCCGGCGAGGGGCCCCGCCGCGGGCCGAACAAAGAGGCCGCTCCCGCCTCCCGCAGCCCGCCCCGCCGGCGGGTCCCCCCGGCGCGGCCAAGTTCCCGCAGGGCAGCGCGGAGGCGGGGGGGACCCGCCGCCCGGCCCGCCCGGCGCCCCGCCGAGCCCCCCGCGCCACCGGGTACCCGTGAAGCGGCCGCCGCCGTCTCCGTGGCCCCGACGCCGCTGCAGGATGAAGTAGCCGCTGCTCTTCTGCGTGACCCACAGCTTGAAGGCGTTTTTCAGCAGCACCTCCTCAGGCTTCAGCCACATCTTTCCCCGGCTCGGAGTCTCTCCCTCTCTCTCCCCTCCTCGCCCTCTCCCCCCGAGGCCGTCCCCCGCCGCGCCGCACCCCGGGTCACATCGCCCCCCGCGGGCTGCGCGGCTCCGGCTCCCTCGGCGCGGGCCCGACCGCCGGGGAGGAGCCGGAGGCGGAGCCCGGGTGCGGGCCGCCCTCCCCGCCGAGCCGGGGGCTTTGTGCGGCATCCGAGCCGCTCCGCGCCGCCGGGCAGCTACGGGCGGGGGGCGGCCTCTGGCCGGGGGGAAGGAGAGCGGGAAGGACGGTCCCAGTTCTCCCCCTCGGGGGTCCCGGGGAACCGCGGGCCCGACACGCAGCACATCGGGGCTCCCCCGGCGCCCCCCAGCGCAGCCTGGCGTGCGGCAGCGCGGCACCCGCTGCGCACGGGGAAGGCACCGCCGGCGGGCGGCCAGGGTCGGGCCCCAGGGCTGCCCAGCCTGTGCCAACACACTCGGCTCGGTGTGTGCACACCTGCCCCGGAGGGGCCCGCCCAGCACCGGGTCCGTGGGTCCGTCCTGAGCCCCCGCCGCGGGGAGCCGTCGGGGCAGCCGCAGGGACAAGGGTGCCCTGGCCCGGCCGCGGGCAGCTCGGCTCCCCCGTTCCCCTCTAGACCACAGCCGAAAGCTGAGCCCGCAGATACTGACTTTGATGTTTGAATGCCAGTGCCTGAAACTTCACCTCTCAACCGAAAAGTCAGAATTTAATTTTACGGGGTTGGGGTTTTTTCTCATTTAAGTAATAAGCAGGCGCTGCTGGTGGTTGAGCTGTTGGTAGGATCATTTGCGAAGCTGCACAAATGGTTACGTACATTGGTAATCCTGACACTGTATTTCACACTGTCATTAACCCATATTGCCATTAAAACATGACCAGTGTACTTTCTCTCAGTCATGTTCCGCTTCTGATTAACAGCAAATATTAAGTAAGTTCTTATAACCACTGCAGTAGCAGGCTGCTAACCCTCACGCACTCTTCATTTGGATTAAAGACCCCAGTCACTGCGGGTTAAATCACGTACTCGTCATTTGGGCGAAGATCCCTCTAAGTAGAGAATTTTTATTAGGAAAAAAAGACCTGAGCTTCACTTCACCAAGCTCAACCTACAATGTGAGCTGTGAACTTCCCAGCTCTTTGAAAGGGACTGATGCTGCACTGCGCTACTTGGCATAGCCAGAGGTGATTATTAACTGGGAATTGGAAGGTGCCCATGCGGACTGGTTTCCAGCTGCTGGTGGGAACATTTAGCAGGCAAAATTCTGTACTCAGCTGCAATCCAGTAAATGCTGTGTGATCCATGTTCTTTCAATTTCAATGTAAAGCAATGATTTCTTTCCATACATAGAATAGCAAGCAAGCATTGTGAGCATACTACTTGTCTGATATATAAAAAGAAAAGCTATTAAAAGGACAAGATGATGGGCATCCACATAACAATGTATTTAAAAATGAATGAGAGTGTAAGAATGCTCTTTCAGGATAAGAATAGCTCAGAGGTTTCCCCTGCCCCCAAAACAATCCTGAGGACATGTAAGTCTTGAAAGTTTAAATGTTCAGGGAAGTGAGGTGGTAAATATTTCTTCCCTTTTCAGACATTTAAGTATTATTTTCCACTATTGTTTTTGGAGTGGTTTTTGCATTCAACGTTGGGTTTTGGGCAAGCTGATTTGAGACGTTAGAAGAGGGCCAAGCAGATTGCTGACCTTTAAGGTGCTTTTGAGTTTGAGAGTTAGCAAAAGAGTAAAGCAGCTGGTTTCAGGATCCGGTGTCACAGATCCTGCCTCTGTTACCTGCCTCTGTTAATTAGATCTTGAGACATGCTTCTGGTTGAACCCCACCAACAGTACTCCTTCAGAGTCATGGGCTTTGGAACCACATCCAAGTTGGCCCAATGATTATTCAAGCAAAATGGGATCATTCGTGCTTTTTAAATAAGAAGCTCTTGCAACACATGGAACTAGTGGAAGGTTATTGACAAAGAACCTGTGAGAGACAACTTCAGAGGGGGAAAAGAGGGATTCGTAAGATGAGGGAAACTGATCCAGGATGACAGGGTAAAACAAAGCACTTTGTAATATATATTGTAATAAATGCATCTACTGAAAGTAGGAGCATACTTCTCAACGTTCCCTGAGATCTGAGGAGAGACACTCGCTGCCAAAATGCCGCTGAGTTTTAGGACACGACTACCCTCAGTCCTACCCACTGAGGATGTCCTCTCCCATAGAAGTCCGCAGAACACATGAACCTGCCGGAGCTCCCTCAAGCACGAAGCCGTTCAGTGTGTACCGCATCCCTGCCAGGCAGGCATTTCAAACAGTCCCTGGCCTGGCAGCAGCATGGCTGAGGGCCATTAGCACACACCCTTCCCTGGCTCTTCTGCCCCATTCCTAACCTGGGACAGATGGACAGACAGGCAGCCACAGGCATAAAGAAGCAGTAACACAGCCACTTCGGCACCGAAACAGGCACTGATAACCTCCAGGTCAAAAAGGCTTGCAGGTGGAAGTTGAACATGCTTATTGTATTATTTAACTGAAAACCATCAAGGAAAGAACACCCCAGATATATATGTCTCATCACCAAATGGTGCAGCCTCTACCTGCTAACTAAAGTCTTTGGCAACAGCTAACAGAAGGTTTATGTTCATGGAGAAAGTCCTGCAGCGATATACTGGCTGTTTCCACAGCTGGTATTTGAACAGGATTTGGATGATCTGAGTATCTTATGAAATCTCCTGTGAGGCAATAGTTTTATAATGCTGGTGTCTAGAGAGATAAATAAAACCAGGGAGCACAGGAATCTAGTAGATTATTAGACAAAAACCAGGGTGCTGTGAGAAGTTATACACCTTTTTTATATGTTCTCTGACACAGTCTAGAAAAGCTAGGACTATCTTACTCAGTTGATTGAAGGTATTTAAGGTTAGTAGGCGGCAGAAAAATAGCTTTAGAAAAAAATGAAGATATATTTGAAAGGAAAGAACTGAAAGAAAATGAGGTCTCTGGCCTGATGCCGCCCTTAACATGAGCTCTGAGATGACTGTGTTTGGATTATTTATGATGCTGGGTCCCTTTCCTAGATTTCAGTACCAAATAGCACAAGGCAGGAGTCTGCCATTCGGACTGCGTTAGAGCACAATATCAGTCATACCTGGAATAAACTTCAGAGATCCTGAGCAGCCATGAGATGGAGTACAGACTGCACAGGGTGCAGGGGACAGTCACAGAGAAAAACGTGCTTTCCTTTCTTCCCCTTGTCACTGACTGCCTTCCCAGCCCTAGGCATGCCCTTTGACTTCACACGGATTCATCATTTTCATCCATGAAACATATATAATTTTTATTCTGGATGTCACTGAGATGCTCAGGAAGACGGATTCCTCACGTGCATCAAAGGAATGATGCCTCCATGGCCAGGAAACAGGCAGACATGGTCGTCTGGGCCTCCTGCCTGCCTGGCCCTCTGCAGAGGGTACCAAACCCTCTGAGCCTACATCGCAGCAGAGCTGGGGACGCTCGAACATACTTAGGAGAGTGTGTAATGCTCTAGGATAGACTTTGAGGCTTGCAGTTGTATAGCTGAAGCTGATAGATGTATGTGCTGCCACCAAAACAGGTTGTCCATGCTCCCCCCACCTCCCACCAGAACTCCTGTAGTGAATTGCATTAACTGAACCAGTCGAAAACTAACTTTTATTTACTTAAGTGTTTTGGATAGGTTAGGTCTTTAGTCATGTTGTGATTGTAGGAAAACTAGGGTGAAAACACACATCCTGGGCTGGGGGAAAGAAACAGGCTGATCCTTCAGGCAGCAAACAGTAGGGAGATTAATTTGCATTTATCATTAAATGACAACCTAAAGATTTAGGCTCAATTCATTTATACTTACAGCAAAAAAATACCTGGAATTTGTCTAGCAGAAGCAGGTGCACAGTCCAATCATCTCCATGTTTCCAGTTACGAGTCTTTACCTTCTGTCTTTATTAGTGTCTGAAAAAGCCCTAATCAGTGAGCTAACTAATTTCTGAAGACACAGTTGATGAAACTCCCAGATGATCCTGAGTTTGGACACACTAGAAGCAGCACTAAATGCAGAGAAAAAACGTGTAGGGTGCTAGGGAAATAATACACATTAGCCAATACAGCACTGGAAATTCAAACTGCTGGCTAATACATCTAGGGAAGAATAACTAAAATATACTTATCCCAGGGAACCAAAAAAAGCTTTACAGAGATTAATCAACAGCTGCTGTTTTCAAGCCTTTGTTTTCGGCACCCCCCCAAAGTTTTCCACTACAGCTTTAGCCTCCTGTAGACCAGTTGTCAGCAGGCATCAATACATTGCTTTCTTAGTGGCGTGTCCCCTTGAGGCCACCCGTTAATGTGGAGGTCTGCAGCCCTCTGCCTGAAAACCATTGAGCACTCAGACATCAGGAAAGCAATTTTCCTGAGGAACTGAAGCCACGAGTCTTCAGGTTCTCCATATTGATATGTGGCTGGATTTTGAAAAGACCTTATCTCCCACCTACACTGAACTAAGGAGCAGATGTGGTGACACAGTTGTTCAGCACCTAGCAGCAGCCTTAAGCCCTCAGCATGCTGCTCCGGGCACAGAGTCACCCTTGAAAGGACCCTCAAGTTCCAAAATCCCCCACTGCTAAGTCTGCCAAGCTTTCCATGTAACATAGGATTGTATTTCCCACATTGTGGAGACAAATCCCCATCACAGACCAGGTAGATAGCAGTCTTCCTCTACAGAAGCCTGAAGGGACCATTCCTGATACATCATATTACATTCAGAGTACTTCAGTGCTTAAATGATGTAGATCTAGCTGAGACAGTTTGAGAAAAGAAAACAGAAATTATTAAGGGTTTAAAACTGGCTTTTGAGCTCAGATTGGACGGGCCTCAGCTGAAAGTGACAACTGAAGTGGTGCACAAAATAGCTGCTTACAAGTATCGGTGTGTTAAATACAAAGATGATGATGTATTTGTAGCATTTAAAAAGCAATTCAATAAAAGCAGTAAGAGGGAGATTTATTTTTTTTTCAAATAGGAAAGGTTAGATTAAATACTAAGCAAATCCTGCTGACCAGGAAGTTTTTTTACTGTGCTGGATAGTGTAGTGAGGGATTAGAGGCATTTTAGAAATAGTGTAAGTTGAATCCTTTTATATAAGATGGAGTTACTTTCTAATGTAACTCTGTGATCAGAAAGATTAGGCAACCCAGCAAGATGCCCTGTGCCTCCTGTGATTGGCTAATAATGACTTTCCTCACTACAAGAAATCACCTACAAGAGGGGATTTTGTAAGGTGCTTTGAAAGGCTACTCTGCAAGGTTTCTCACATCAGACACCCTCTCAGACATTGTCCCGTTGGAAAGGGACCATGTTTGCTTCTCACTTGCAGAAAATCCACTTCAAATTTGGCAGAAATGAGAGGGCCCAAAGGGAAATCACGGTAATTCACACGCAGCTCCCAACTGCTGGCAGCATGCCTCCATTGAAACCGCACTGCAAAGACCCCTCCCATCAGACGTATCAGATCCTGGGAATCTGCTAAAGCAATTCTTAGATCTTTTCAATACATACAAACAAACGATAGATTTGGGTTTGAAAGTATCCAGGAGATGGCAAAAGTAGTCAAGGTCTTCCACACTGAGAACTGCTGTGGAAAGGCCTGAACATTCTCAGCTACACTTCTAAGTAAATCAGTCTTCACCATCTTTCTCCTGTAATGACTCGATTGCAAAAGTCAGTTAATGATTATGGGTCCACATGTTTTTGTCTTCCCACCTGCTCTAGTAAAGTAACAAAACTGTTACAACTTGTAATTAATTCCAGAGGATTCATTTACTATCTCTGATTAAATTAATGCCTGCGTAATAATGAAGATATAAGAAGGTATAATACACTATCAGGAGCAAGTGCAATTAAGCTACAGGCAACACTGTAAAAACACATCAGAGGTTTTGATTCACAGTTTTATGCAATAGTATTTCACAGCTTTTTCCCTGTCAACAACATTATAATGTGCACTTTTGTATTTCAACTGGTTGAACTCATTCAAGTACCAGGTCTTTTGATGAACTATTTAGGACAGCAACGTCCGAAATGTTTGGGCTGCTGATTCCACTTCTTGTTTTACTTCCAGCATCACTCCCTGGCTTTCAGTTGCAAAACCCACTTCTGCAATTTAGGACTGCCAAACCTTTTCTGGGAACCACACAGTTACTGTGACACTGGAGGGGCTATCACATTTCAAGGTGTTTGACAACACTTCCTAAGACAGCCCCTCTCAGGACATGTAATTAAAATAATACATGCATGTGGTTTAAGGCAGTAATTCTCCAACTTTTTTCTTGGCTCAGTCAACTTCCAGCTCTCCAAAACACTGGAGGAAAAAATGGTCCCGGAGGCCTATACTGACATGCAGCAAATCCCTGCAGAACACGCAGGCGATGGAGGGGAAACCCAGGCAGGGGCTTCACGGTCACTGTTTCAGCAATGGACAGCAGAGGAGTGTGACCTGGGCTCGCCCTGCCAATCACTTGATATTCCCCCACACCAGTGCTTAATAATGCTTCTGCACTCTGCCGGAGTTCAGTCATGCCCGCTTTCCTCTTCACCTTCCGTAGGTGCAGAAGACCTCTCTTCATCACAGCTTGCCCAACTCTATTGGTAATGACCCTGGGAAGCCGAGAGATGCTGTTGATGACTTCAGGTAGGATGGAAAGAGGAAGGCACTTCCCATATTACTGCCCAGGGTACCCTCCTTGACCATCCTCCAAGGGCCTGACCCCGCACCTCAGAGGCATTTTCATTCCCAAAGACATAGCTATGGATAGATCTCATCCTCTCAGGACTTTTATATATTACCCAGTTTGACACTGAAATCTAAAATTATCCTGGTACAACAGGAAAGGAACGCCTAGCCCTGTATAAGAACCTGCATTCCAAGAATACCATTTAGTTTTGGCATGGCATAGTCATTATAATGTAGTGGGAATGGAAGACCTGGCCTCCTGAAATGCATTGACACTCTTTAAGGACAGCAAAGCAAGCAGCCAATGGTTTTGATGCTTTTTGGAACGTAATTAATTAAACTTTGTGATATGAGATCTTGAACAACAGAGCGAATTGGTGGTGCCAAGAAGAAAGGTGGCAGAATCAGAAGTAAAGGTGCAATGGCTCCATAACCTGTGACAAGGTGAAAAGCCTGGAGCAGAGAGGATAACATTTCCTAAAGGGAGGTTGTAACCTGCCTGTTTCCTAATTGCAGTTTTGTGTAGAGCAGTGGTGTTCCAGCAGTGAAAGCAAATGACCTTGATAGGAAAAAGGTATTACTGCACTAACACGCTACTGAAAGCGTAAGTGCTGGCATTCGCTCGTGCTAGGCAGTCTCAAAGGAAGCCCGAAGTGGAGTGGCCAGTGTTAGAAGCAACTTCCTCCAGGACTGTTTCCTGAGTCAAAATCCTCATACTAATTCATCTCCCAAGATCAAAAATTCTTCAGGACTTCAGCAAAAGTTAGTTGATTCTGGGAATAAAAAAAAAAAAACCAACCAAAAAACAAAACCAAAACCACCTCCAAAAGTGTGCCAGCATTGATTATAGTGCCCCATTTCATTTCTGTATGAAGATGGGCAGTGGTATTTCTACCATAGCTGTCTTCTGCTGAACCTGGGAACAACCTGCCTTAGCTAAAAGTATGGCCCAGGAAGCTGGCTGAATTTCGATTTTGCCTTGTTGCACTTGGAGCCAGAGGTTCTTGTTGTTTTAAAGATTTCCTTTAGGTGTTTGCTCTGTTTTTCCTTTGAGTAACCACCCTCTGGAATACTGTCTGTGTAGACAGTAAGACCTTCCTGAAATCAGGAAATAGCCATGCCTTTTTCTCAGTCACAGATGACTCAAGGCACGCAAGCATTTCAGAACAGAAACACATAAAGCTATATTATCTCCTTTAAAGTTATTATGGTCTCGCTCCTGCCTATATACAGCAGGGTCTGATGCTGTACTCCTGTTGCGTGGGATTTCTCATGACCCTGTGCACACAAGGACCCTATGACCAGCCTGGAGCCCGATAAAACTCTACTCTTTCCATCTTTGCAAATCCTGCCCACTTGTTTGGCAGCTGTGGGGAGCCAGCATCTCCCACCATGGGGACCAACACCATATGGCCACCTGAGCAGCATTGGGGTGAGTGTGACGGGGCTACTGGGGCTGCTGGTGGCGCCGGGGCTGGGCGTGGTGGTGAGGCAGAAGGCACAGAGAGGAATCGCCATTTCTACTCACCACCTGAGGATTTTGGACCACCTGTGGGGAGCTGCAGCTGCAGAAGTGGCAAAACTATGTCACAACACAAACCCGATCATCACAGAAGTGTCAGCGCTTTGACGCAAGTTTTAAAATGTGTGTGAGTGCCTTTGAGATACCCTTTAAGATATTTTTTTCTGGCAATTTTTTACTCATATTTGTGCACGGGAGAACCCAAAAGAATACTTCCGTTGTTATTCTTACCTCTTTCCACTGATCTGATATGACACCCAAGGTTATGCTGAGATTGTACTTGGCACCTTGCTGATATCACCAAGTTGGAACCGTGCTGCACATGCCTAGGACTGGCTTTGAACCTGTTTTGAACCTGTTCTCTTTGATCAGTACTGCACTTCTGCTTCTACCTGACTGCTATATCCTGGATGAAAGCTCTGTGATTTCCTCCTGCTTTGGCTGCTGGCTAATCTAAATGTGACACCCACTGTTTCAACAGAATTTGGAGGCTTTTTCACCCACCGACCCATGTTTTTGCAGGTAGGCAAACAAGGTGTTAGTCTTTGAAACAAACATGACCACAGAACAATAAAAACTGGGAATGCATAATTGCAAAGAAAATAGCTATAACTTTTTTTATCTTCTTTTTTTTATTATATTGCTATAAACAAATTTTTTTAGAATTTATTTTCTGGTCTACCAACTCACATGGTTTCTAATGAAGTCCTGCATTGTTTTGCTCTTACTTCAGCAAAGCCGGTGACTACATACATGTCCATATTTTCTATTCCTTTCAGGAATAAAATATTCATCACACAGAGAAATGCACCAAACCATCTGCCTAGTCTTTATGGGAGATGTAGAAAGATTTGCAAACATGCTCTGCTTCCCTTCCCGTTTTCACAGATGAATAGGTTTACTTGGAAGTCTTTTCTTTTAATCTTTGTTTTACTTTGCTCTTTTTGTAAGTGTCTGAAGTCCACAGAGTCTTTTTCCATTCTTGTCATGGCGCAACAGTAAGAAATTAAAATGTTTTTACGTATTTAGTTCTCTCATAGATTAGTCTCTCCCTGTATATTTTGGGAAAATGCAACAAGCCAACAGAGCCTGAATTTTCAGAAGCTTTTGAGTGTGCAGGTTCAGACCTAGCTTTGCAGAAGTAATCAGCATATAGTTGACGATGGCAACTGTGAAATCAATCCCTTTGGAGTTCTGGTGCTGAGTGTCAAGGAGAACTCATAAAAGTAGTTTCTGCTTTTGAAAACTTTGGACTTAAGCCAGAACTTTCATCTCCTTATCTATGAAAATGGGATATGACTTAAATACCTCTCCAACAGTTCACGAGGGTTCATTAATGTTTATAAAATGCTTAGAATTGAAAAGCACTGAGTATTACTGATTATTTATTAATTCCCATTGTCTTGCATTTTCACATTCCTTTCACTTGTCAAAGAAGAGGATTTTGTGGGCAGCAGAACCAGAAAAACCTGTAACAGCCTCTGCTTTCCTCTCTGTCTTCCCTTACTGTAATAGCCTCCCTGTGCCCCCTCTCCAGATCCCCACGTTGCCTTTACACCTTCAATGCCCTCTTCCTGCAATGCCTCCTGTCTCCCCTCCTTCCAGCATGCTCCTGGATGCCCTCCCAAGGCCTCCCGTGCTGGGACCAGCTGGTCTGACACAGCTGCAGATTGGCCAAGAAGTGAGAGCATGAAAATTGGTTAGACTTGAGAGTCTGAAGAGCAAAAATGGGGGAAGACTCCATGGTAGACCTCTTCTCCTCCGCCAAGCTTCCAGCTGATGGAGTTTGTACAGCTCCTTCTCTTCCAGGCCTCTGCCTCTCTCTCTTTCTCTACTGAAATTAGCCACAGGTTTAAGAGTTACTGGGAACGGGGAGCTTGGTATAAGACTGTGTAAACGCAGAGTTGGTTTCTTGCTTTTTGATCAAGTAGACTTTTGAAATGCTCTGAATGCTCGGATCGTAAATAACACAGGGAGCAAACTCACTTCTTCTTGTTGAAACCATTTATCTAAGCACAGCACTGACATTTCTCTGTGCTCCTTTTTCCAAGGTTCTGCTCACAGCAGTACGTGTCTGTGAGTCGCTCCATTCATGGTACAGATTAAGCCTTCTGAAGGACACAGTGGCTTGTTTCAGAAGTGCTTATGTTCTCCAGCAACAAGACTCAGGACCTTAACAAAAAAGCATTTTCCAAAGCATTTGCATGCTGTCAAACTATCCTATAGTAGCTCTCAGCCCATCTACCTTGTGCCAACGTGACAAAGTTTACTCTGCCCCGGCAGGGCCTGTGGAAGCTGCAGTAACTCCTTCTGGCCAGGGGAAGGGTGTTGTAAACGGAGGAGCTTGCTGGGACATGCCATCTTCTAAAGAAAAAGAGCATATCTACAAAAATACAGGAACACGTACATCCGTACAGGCACTTTGAATACCTGTATGGAGAAAGCAGTGAGGTAACAGAGGAACTGAAACCAAGCTAGTTGTGTGACTGCTTTGCCCTTTTTTGGCTGAGGGGCAGCCCTAGGACTTGGGAAAACTGGTGCTTTCAGTTCTGCCACACATTTGCAGCTCTGGCAAGTTACACCTCTGCCTGCTTCTCGCTGTAGGATTTACCCTGGCTTACACACGTGGGTGTGGATGCCCAGACAAACCAAACTTGCCCGAAAGCACACATTTGATTCACAGTTCTATATGCAAGTCCACGCGAGGAGTTTTGGGAGGGTGGCTAGGACTTCAAAGCATCACCTGTGTGAACTACCTAAGGAACCGTTCCACTGCGTGCTGCAGAACAACGTGTCTGTCTTCCCTCAACTCTGGCTCACAGACATTCCTACTCCATTATTAAACAACCAAAAATAAAATACTTCTGATTCAGCATTTTCTCCCGTGTGTCCTCTCCAGCTGCTGCCCAGGCATGGATCCTGCACTAGCGAATGAGCTGTTGCTGTTTTGGACTGTGATGTTATTTCAGAAGGATGCACACAGAAGGCTCTGGCCATGAAGGGCATTTCAGCAGTGCTTTTTCTTAACCCTTACTTGACGGTGATAGTTCCTGTCTAAGAAATGGTGCTGCTCACGTAGCAGAATGAAGACAGCTGTTGTCTGCCTCGGACCACACCAGCTGAGGTCTCTGGTGCCACAGGGTTGTGAAATTGAATCAAGATCTAGAGTAAGGGTGATGAACAGCAGCTCTGTAGGGAAAGCCATCTTCAGGGAGCCCTGTGAAGAGCTTCCTCTGACCCACAAGTGCTATAATAAACCAGGGAGGGGGGGCAGTGCATGAATGGGCCATCACTACTAACCAGGAGATAGCTGTTGCAGGCTTAGGTAACCATTTTCATTAGACAACTTCTAATGCTGTGATAGTAAGAAGTTTGTGCTGTGGCTGCTGATGCCAAACCACAGGCTCTGGTAGCTAATACATGTGAAATAGTAGCTGGCTAAGGGAGAGTGCACTTTTCCAGCTACTCTGACTGCATGCATCTGTCCTTGGTGTGATCTCTGCAAGAAATGCAGGAATGATTGGCAGTCAGGGACATAGATCTGCAGATGGTGGCTGATCACAGAGAAACATTTGTGGACACAAGCATGGGATGCATAGTACATGAAAAAAAGGATCCTAAGGAAAGCTAGGGTTTCCTCTTTGGAGAAGGGATTCATTGTTTCCAACAATATGCTTACAAGTAGAATGTTTCTGCCCATTATTACATTATTTGACCCACTTCATCATCTTCTGTCCTGGCATGCAAAGTTATATGCTGAAGTCAGTTCACCTGATGGGAAAAGAAAGCCTAATTATGTATTAAATACTTGCAGAATGGTTTCAGTTGCTGAAGGCAAAATGGCTCAGCCTTCAAACTTGTTTGGATGCCAGTGCGCTCCGTGCCATTTGCGTTAACACAGCACTCTGCACCTTCATAGTTTCTGTGAGGGTGTCAGTTAAGGATGCCAGTCTTTTGTGACATCAAAAGAAATCAGGGATGCCACAGGGCCTCATGTCTCTGTACTGCACGTGGCATGCTTGTACACTTGTGTGCATTCCACTTTGTGCAAGTGAGAGGAAGACTTTCATGCTGTAGGTACTTCTTGACTTTTCTTCCTTTCCCATGCACTCCAAGGCCAACCACATTTTAAAAAAACTTTGGATCTCTGTCCAATATCTCTAAGCACTTGCAAAACAGGGAACCTTTATTTCCACCCACTCACCCTCCCCCTGCAACAGATTCCTGCCTTATTATCTTATCTAAGAAGAAAACTGTATTCTTTTTTTGTTAATGGAGGAGGGGAGGAGAGAATTTTCTTATTTACATTGATCATCACAACAGGGTATCTCTTTCTTCTCATCTCTACCCATTAGCCCGTTCCGAATCCCTTGCAAGACAGTAGTTTCCAGACACTCAGATGCTTCAGATTTAAGCTTGAAAGAATTCGGGAAACATGTAACCTGGGTTTAGTGAGGAAGGGTAGGACAATTGAAGAAAAGGCATGTCACCAACACGGGTTTAAATAAATTTTTAAGGTACTGACTTGTTGGAATTCCCTAACAGAAGAAGCTGCTTCCCAGAGTGTGACAAGAAACCTTATCTCTTTGCTAAGGAGATGTTTAAACATTATCTGCTGACCAGCATGTTAGCGAATAGGGAGGAACTACAGGAAGCTTAGTTTCTTAAATGATCTTACCAATTTCTCCATTTAAATAATCATCACGATATGGATGTGAGGAAGGCATTAGCAGATGTCAGATTAAGTTGGAGAAGCTGTCTGAAAACCAAAACTGCTTTTCCTTTAACTTGTGTGCCCTTCTCCCATAATGTGTCATCATGCTACTTATCTCCAAGGTGTTTACGCACTTCTGTTGCCACTTAGACATAAAATACAGGTCACTGGGGACAATGCTGTGATGCTGAAATATAAGAGAATATATATGTCACAATGGACGTATGAGCTCATGTACACAACGTTTATAATCTTAGCTTTATCTTCAGACTATTTCCCAGGTTTCTGGGCTATTTTCCAGACATCACTGCAGACACAGGTACAGTGAATAAATAATTATGCTCCGCACTTCCCTCCAACACAGAAACACACATACACTGCTCAGGACCATATCTTACAGTGGAACAGGCAGGTGGTCAAGCAACCAGGGGACAGGCTGGGCTTCTGCCTTGGTCTGAATATACTTGCTACATTTGGTAGGTGAAAGTCTCCCAACAGTGACACTGGAAAAACCCAGAGTCTGCCCACAACTTAATATATGGACAAATCTGCACTCTTCATTTGAGGCAGCACATGCGCTTGCGATGGGGCTATCAACTGACTGGTTAGGTGTGAACCTGTCCCCGTTCCTCCAGTGTGTATTATTTTCCATGACAGGAATTACCTGGGAAACACTTGTCAAGTAATGGCAGAGACAGTGATGACCACTTCTCTAGCATTGGCTTTGCAATTCTTTTCCACTGTGTTCCTTGAGCCACCACTGAGAAGCTTCCCAGATCATAAGCTTAATATTCAGTCCCTTTGGGATATAAAGAAAAACCCCAAGCATGCTCTGACCCCTGCCTCCCACACGTCCAACAACCCTGCTCCTTCCCTTCCCCTGTGCCATGTCTCTCCCCCACACCTGAAACACTGCCAAGCACCCACGAGAGCCCCTCCAGAAGCACCTCTGGACTGTCACCCTGGTCCCTCTTGTTCTTCCACCTTCAGGAGCTATCACACATCACGGCAGTGTTACAGCTACGCACAAGATGACTTTGCCAGCATGTTGCTGCCTACCACTGAATTCCACCACTACTTACTTCTCCAGTGATGAAACGGATAAGATCTCTCCTCTGGCCCAGCCACTGATTTTCATAAAACTTAGAGGTACGTCACACTTTTGAAAGAATTTTGCCTTTCTGTCAGATCTGGCTGGAAAAGATTAAAGGTGAGAAGTTGATGGGGGCAGGGAAGGGGGGGAAGGGGGCTGATTTGATAGACAGACAAATAGACAATGTGATTGCATCAGTCTCATTTCCTTAGGAAACCCGGCTAAAAATAAAAGGCTTTATTTGCCCCTGGGAATAAAGCAGAATGCCTCACATCTTTACAAAACATTTGTTTCTATGTATACTTATAAATAGGATGAGGGAGGAAGTTTGCACTGGATTTTGAGCTAAGAAATAAAAGGAAGAGCAGGAGGTACATGAATTCCAGTGTCAGGATCCTTTCAGGCAGATGACAGCACAGCAACGCATGCAGGGTCTTGTACACCAACGCCACGTCACCCATGTGTATCCATCACTGGCCTGCAAACCAGCTGCTCGTTGGGCAATTTTTCACACCGCCACAGGACAAATGCACTTTTCCTGCACCAGTGATGGATGATGCACTTTAGACCAAACCCTTCACGCACTCTGAAGTCAGCACACTCTCTCAGGTGTGAATGAGTGACAAGGAAATTGCTGTATTTGATCAGATTTATGGTCTCTATGATCAGATTTACATATTTGTAATCAGATAATCTATGATCAGATTTATTTTCTCTGATCAGATTCCTGGCTGACATTGACCGAGACTAGTTACTTCAGAGGAAATACTATCCAAAAAGGTCTCATCCATCACCAATAAATTGTGTAAGCTGAAGAAGCACTTACACACCTTCTAAATTTCTCCTTTCCTGCATTAACTCTCAATATTTTGTTATCTTTGAAAATTTCATATGCTTCCTCACAACCTTGGCCTCCACAATAGTCTGTGGCAGTAAGTTCTTGGTATGCATGCTGTATGTAAAATGTTTCTTGTTTACAGGACTTGAACTTACTACCTTTCGGTCTTGTTGAACTGGCAGCATTGTGGGCTTGGGCTTTTATAGGCATACTTAACAGACAGGGAGCAAAGTAGTTCCACATCCTCTAGAAAATTCTGATTGTTGCATGACACGAATGCTGACAGAACATCAAAAAAAGAGAATGCTTCGTACAGCAGGAGCCGCAGCGGACTTCCCTCATAGTGGGCTGGCAGAAACAGGAGCGGCTGTGTTGTCCATCTCTTTTGCTTTTGCACTGTCTTTCAGTTTTTGCTTCAATGGCCTATGCACGGAAGCCCCTTCTTCCTGAGACATGCTACAATTTCCATTACAGGGATGCTTTGCAGTCCCAGCAAACGCTGTACTGAGGACTGTCACTAGAGGCAGTCCTTGTCCTGAAGAATTTATGTTTAAAATATGAAAGACCAGCACAGTCGGCAAAACAGGGATGCAACACACCACTGCAAGACAAGAAAAGGAACATCTATCTTGCCTGCAGGTATGACTGGGGCTCTTACCAGGAGCTAGCCTCAACTCGGCTTCAAGCTTGATCTTGCTTCTCCAGGGGATGAGATTGATCTGTCCTAACTTAGAGGTCAAAAATGAGACATCCGAGCTCATGAGGGATTCTACAATCCTCCACCACCAGGCAAGAGAAGTAGGTACCTCCAGGAGACCATTCATGTGGCCTATCTTAAAAATGTAACAGCCATTTCTTCTGTCTTCAATTGTATACATTTGAGATTTCTTCTCAGACTGGTTTAAAACCCATGCTCCGCTCTGCTGCTTTCAGCAGGGTTACTCATTCCTACTGCCATCTATTCAAGATTGACTATTTTTCTCATTTCTAAACTTATCAGCCAAATGAAGATGGTCTTCTGGATCATCACTGTCAGTAGTTAGAAGTCAGTGTCTCTGGTATGGGCAGAAATAGAACTTTTCTTACATATTAATCACAAAACGTGCCCATGCCTGTCTTAGGTATCTCATTTGTTAAATAGTTTTGAATTCCTTAGGTAACCTCTGAGAATTATGTAGCTTAATTTCAGCTTAACTTGCACACTGAGAACTACTACTAATTCAAAAAGCATCTTAGACTTCAAAATCACTTACATATTCTCAGAAGTTTTGCTCCTGATCTCACTTGCATCATGATCTTGAAAGAAAAGCACAGAGATGGGAAAAACATTGGAACAAAATGGTAATCAAAGCAGCTGATTTTTTTATTTTTTTTAAGCTCAACAGCAAAACCTCTGTCTAATTATACTGAACTGCAATAAAGTCTGAGTCATGACTTGTCAGGTGATGCTCTTGGTTGATGTGGTTACAAACCAACAGCTGCACATTGAGAAAGCAAGCAAATTAAAGACCTTTAAAAAGCATGTGCTTTCCTTGTTTCCGTGGCCCTTTGCTCTTCTCTCTCTGTATTACCTTATGTTCGATCAACTCATAGGGCAGAAACTGTGTTTCCTAATATCTTGATAGCGCCATAGACATTTATGTTGCTGTACAAATAATTGATATGTAAAGAATATGAGTGATGCTGTGAAAAGCCAGAAGGCTAAGGTTAATACTCAATGTAAACTTGACTTGTATTCATTTGTTATAAACACTCCCTGAAAAAAACATGTCACAGCACTAGAAAAATAAGGCTTTCTTATAACACAAGGAAAATATATGGCTGGTGCAGCCTGGCAACGCTGCTGTTTGTTAGTTTTATGCCCAAATACCCACACATGCAGGCTAGTCAGGGCACTGTTTGGCTGCTTCACACCTTGCTTATTGACTTTGCAGAAACCTCTTCTGAAAACAAAACTCTCTGCAGGATGTAACTGCTGAGTTATTCATCAAAAGGGACCTTCTATCATATCTTACATTTATGTATGTGTTTGCTGATATAATTTTTCTTTTTGTTTTTCTTAGTCCACCCACTCTAGCCTGAGTTAAGAGTGTTCCATAACTCAGCTATCTCCTATCTAGAGGGCATCCTGGGGCAGTTTACTTCGCTATGGAGCTAATGTGTTGCATTCTCTGACTAGATGTGGAACATTAATATCTTCATCGTGACCAGAGCAGACAACCAAAGCTGTGTCTGGATGCAGTGATTTTGTGTTTTTCCCTTTTATTTCCTTGTACCAAGGATGATGGCTTGCTTGTTGTAAGACACTGAAAACTATGTACTTCTAATATGGCTGATTGCAAGAAACAGATTGTGGGCGAGGTGGGGAGACATTCGATAGATAGAGATTGTGGATTTTTTTAGTAGGGAGATATTGTGTTGCATTTGCCTTGTCTTTGAATCACATTAAATATACACGCTGTTAAAAGGCTATTGAAATGTTCAAATGTCAGTGTTTCAAATGAAAATCAATAGCATGCTATTAGGCTCATTATACTGCTGTTATGCATCATTAAAATGTATTTAAAAGCTTTCAGCATAAAACAGGAGATGGGATGAATAACAAGACACTTTGAAGATATCCAGCATACTTAGAAGGCAATAAAGAGTCAGGCACAAGAGAAACTTTGTAGGCACTGGGAAAGAAAGCCCGGCAAAGAGCTCACCTGGTGTTTGAAACATATGGGAACATGAGAAAACAAATGAGACAGAACTCAGGATACAGATAAAATGAGTGGAGCTGCACCACTGCTGGAGGAAAACAAAATCATCAAAATTTTTTAAAGATACTTTTATAAATGGGTCTTTGCAGTTTGAGATTCTCTCTTTGCCTGGTCTATATATATCACTGTAGCACAATGCTCAGTGATGACCCTAAAAATACTACTGACATTTTGCCTTCTGGCACGGAAGGATTGTATTAGGTCCTAAAAGCACATTTATAAACCAGCTTTTCCAAGCACCTTTCTGGTCAAATGTCATGTGGAAAAGTGTCACTTCATCAGATACTACAACCTACTTCTTCCCTGTCTGAAATATGTTTCTAATGAGAAACTTTGGGATTAATATTTAAATATGTGTGTATTTTATACATGAATAAGTATGTATACATACAATTATATACATATGAGAGAAAGAGAGCTTCCTTACTGAATTTCTGGAATTTTCTTTCTAATATGAAAGAATGGGAAGAAGTGACTCTCCCAGTGGCTGGGAGTTTAAATGGGCAAGAGGGACAACAGATTTTCAGTCCCTGCACACAAGTATTTTTACGCTTTTATACCTGATTGCCATTGAGCACGTTTGCGTTCTTCCCAGAGCAGGACTAGAACACAGACCACCATCCTGCATCTCACTAAGAACACTCTCACTAAAACCATCAGACCCTGCTTTTGCTCCCTTTCCCTTGCAGTGAATCTTCAGTCCCTGTAAACTAAGACAAGTAACTTCAGCTTGAGGAGATGAATACTCCTCTCTGCTCCTAAGAGCCATAGCCTGGGCTGGAGTATAAAACCCAGCAGGCAGAGGAAGAAAGAGAACTTGCATCTCCCACTTCCTGGACAAGAACTCTAATCAGCTCTGAATTATTGAATACTCTTTCAGAAGGTGGATTTCAAATTTGTATCTTAAAGCATAAAGTCCTTCCTCCTGCAATTGTATCTGCATAGGTAAAGATCCAGCTGAAATTGATTTTGGATGAAAACAGAAACACAAAGCATAAGTCAAGTCATCGAGCCAGGGAACAGAAATAGTCCCATTTGAGTCAGATATGCAGTTGCATAGCTCAAATTATAAATGCTGAATGCTCAAATTAAAGTTCACAGTGAAGAATTCCCAAGCAATGCATATACTCAATGTTTTCACACAAAACACACGCTCAGCTATTTTAGAATTACAGATTGATTTTTAAAAATCCCTGTCTGATTAAACAGTAAGAAAAAAGGAGAAATGAAAATATCATTTTGCTTCAAACCATTTTTTGAGGAAAAAAATGTTTCTGAGTTATCACGGAAGGGCCTACACAAACAGATGTATGCAAATAGCTGTACTTTTATGCTGCTTTCATGTGTCAATGTGACCTTGCTGGAGTTTCACCATTGATTTTAACTGGGGCCAAAGCACCATCTCTTCTGGAAGTGCCTAATGCTCAAGAAACTGAGTGGACTAATATTAATTTACATGTGTGAGCATGTGCCATTTGAAAACTGGCTTAAAATGCAGAGGTATTGCTAAAATTTACAGTAGTTAGAGAATTCAGCAACAAACGTTTATTTCTAAGCCACCCAGTGTTCAGCACTTACAAAGTCATTCATGCAATGGTATTTTTGGTGTCTCTTCAGCGCTCTTCAAGCTAGTATCCAATTATCCAAGAACCCTTGGCACCTTTGAGGTCTGACTTACAAGTAGAGATACATTCTCATAGTTACTCAGGAAGGCTTCTAGGCATTGTTGGCATGCCAGTGTTGTTGACTACTTCAGGAATAACAAAATCTTTAAACCGGTGGTCCTATCTTGTGTTTTGAATTAAAGAGATAAACTAGGAAGAAAAACATGCAGTGGTCACTAGAAAGAAACACATGAAGAGATGCCTACAAAGTGCACCTACTCCTTCCTCTCCCTGTGTTGTTATTTAAAATACACTGTAGATGGGATGGGTCACTGAAATTATTATGGAAAGGAATTAGCGTACAAGAGAGAATTCTCACGAGAATAAACAGAACAATCTGGAAACGCTTTAATTTACCCTTTGACTTTAAGGTGTGATTTAAATCCTTCCCACTGCGTTCTTCCCAAATGAAACATGGGATAAGATATGATGGTGGGAGTTGTCTCCTAAGGATCCAGTCTCTTTGTTAGAAGAAACGCAAATACTTGCTGCAGAACAAGTCAATTTAATACATCTTCTTTGCCACTTTTTCTTTCTCCTTCCAAATGCTGTCCTTTTCTATTGATCCTTCATTAGTATTTTTTTCCTAGTGCCCACAATGCAGTTTGTGTTCCTTGGCTGTCATCTAAAATACAACAGCAAACAATAACATAATCAATTTTAATAAGGAAAGAAGGAAAACCAACTACAGTTAAATTATATGGCCTTTCCCTTAGCTCAGGAAATCAAATCAAATCAAACTGAATGCGTTTCTTTGGTCATGGATCTAATTTTCCAGTAACAATTTATCAAAGTCTGGTGTTCATTCAAATACTAAAACAATTGCATACTAATGGCCAAACAATTTGCAATGGTTTATTTGTATTTGTAAAGGGTTACCTGCCAAACTAGATTGTGTCCCTTTTAGTCTGGAATCTCTGCATCTGTATTAGCATTTACGAGCCAACAGGACAGTCTGACAAGGAGACTGAGCGTCAGTAATTTAAGTATAGCCCAAATCCCTTTAATCCGTCTTTAGGAACTCAAAGCATGATTTTTACTGAGGTTCTTACTCAAACCCAAACATAAAGAATGACGGGTATATTTTATGCTTTTATTGACCGTTTAATAGCTATTCTACAAGCCATCTAAAAGAAATGGAATATGTCCAGCCTGCTCCCAGAGGAGCTGTTTTGCAAAGGCAGAAAACAGAACTCTTCCCTTTACACTGCGAGACTGTGCCGCAGTGAAGTATCTCCTGCGGAATCCAACTCCCCCAGACCCACCGAGGTAGGTAGCTGGGGCCCCAACCTTCCTCCCTGAGCGTAATGTGACCTATTTCAGAAATCAAATCTGGCTGAGAACTCATTTTATTTGAGTCTGTGCTAGTATTACATACTCTTGCTTCTTCATTACGCAGGTTTTGAGCCCAAGCACATCCAAGACATGCCCACAGAATACAGCACTCCATGCAGTTACAGAAACACTCTTTTGCAGCACGCTTACTACACTTCCTGCCCCAGGAGTATTTTACCCCCATCTTTTTCTTAGATTAACATTTTTGCTACCCTGAAACAGCAATCTGTTTTATAATCATTCAAAATTCCCTTTGTCAACCGATTCTTGTGCCCATCCCACTTCTTACAAAGTATTCTATCTTCTAAACTGTTAGCTTCCTGCTCTGACCAGAAACCTTTTAATCTGGATAAAATAATTTCAGATGGCTGCATTAGCCACGTATGAGTCACACAATTTTTTTGCTATCTCAGTCATTGGGGAAACTTACTGCTCTTAAGTCCATTTCTGCAATTCTACATTCGTTATTCTAGTAAGTACATTATCCAAGAGTGGTTTACATTTCTGAAACTTATAGGAAAAGAAGAGGCAGCTTTCTCTTTCTAAACATGTTTCTTCTTTTTGCTCTATCTTCAGCAGAGCTTTTTATTAGGAGCAGGGTGTACCAAAACCACCACCTGGACAGAAGCATCACAGGTCTATTTGACTGCATATTAGCACCCAGCAAACTGTCCCTCAATTTAAGGCACAGTTTGAGGTATGATCATTTCTAACCATAAACTTCATACCAAAAATGAGCAAATACAACTTTTGCGAGCACACTAGAAACAGAAAATCTGCTGGTCAGTCTGAGGTCAACAGATGATCACAACATACAAAATTCTCAAGGAAGGATTACGAGAAAAGCTAAATTAATTCTTTGCATCTGTCCATGGGATCTTGGAGACCTTCCCAGACAAGAACCTTTACTGATGGGGTACAAGTGAAAAGAACTGTCTCATGGTGAGTGCTAGTAAGAGATGTAACATGAAATGCATAAAATGAGTCACTATTCATCACCAGGATCAGAGATTTGTACCAGCTGAAGGATGAAGAGGCTAAACTATGAACTGTGATGTGCAACCTGCTCATCAAAATGGTCTCAGTACCAAAGAAATAAGGGTGGTAACTTTGATACCAATCTTTAAAAAGGCTGTGGAGGTAATCCAACAAACTACAAACCACCAACTCCAATTTCTGTACTGAGAAAATTGCACAAAGCCACAGCAATGACCAGAACTTGTGCGCACAAAGATGAGACTGAGGAGTAACCCCCCTGTGCATGTGTAAAAGGAAGGATGGTGCACTCTTTGAGGTACATGCTAAGTTTCCTGGTGAGAAAAAAGATCATTCAGGACTGTAGAAACCAAAACTGGCAGGAAGGTGCTGCAAAGAATTTTCATAATATTGCATGACTAAATTAAATAGAAGCAATATCACATATTTCATAAATGCAAAGTAAAATATTGCAGTGAGGGCGGGGTAGAAAGGGAAGGAATCCTCCCTTTTTGTAGTGGTGGGTGCTACCTGTCTGTTCTCACTGGGGAAGTCACGGGGGGCAGTTCTTTTGCAGTGTCAGGTTCGTGGCTCAAAAGAGCAAACATGAAAAAGAAAGAAGTAAACAGGACTCATACTGTAAAGGTGCGTAAAACTATGGGACACTTGCAGCTTGAACACTGGATGCAAGTTTGGTCCCCCCTTCTCAAAAAGGATACGGCACAAGTAGGAAAGAAAGAAGGGCAGCAAGGACAGCAGAATGAGGATGCCAGAGAAAGGGACCTATCTTTAGGAACAACCGAGGTGAGACATGATAGCAGACGCAGAGAACGATGAGCAATGAACAGAGTGGAGAAGGCAGTACTGGTCTGCACAGCACGGTTCTTACACTGCAGAACTCATTGTCACTGGGTTTTATGCATGCCAAAAATAACAATGGTTTCATAAAGCACTTAAGAAGAGCTCAAGGTAAAAAATTTCCTTGGGGCTGGGAATCATATTGATGAGCATTCAACCTTTGACTCAGGAAGTACCTAAACAGCAGATGGCCAGAAGCCAAGGGTCCACACAGGAAAGCATCACTCTGTGCCTTTCCTGCTAGATGCTTCTTCTAGCAGTCATGGACAAGATGCTGTGCTAGATGAACATCATCCTACGGCTTTGTGTACAGTTATGGATGCTTATAGCCACAGCTACTCACACGAGTTTCTTTCCGTTGCTCCTATCAGGAAAAAGTAAGTTTCACTTTAATGAACTGTTACTCCCTTCAGTCTTTATACCCTCGTATCAAATCGTATCTCCTAGTCTCTCTAGCAGGCTTAAGAGAGACCCAGAAACAGCCACTGGCCCTTCGCCACTCTGCAGACAACTGACATAGTTTCAGCTTCCCGATCTATTGCAATGGTTTGTCAGCCCCACAGAATCAAACCTCTTCCTCTGACAGGAACGGACAACTACAATTTCTCTGCAAGTCAGCAATACAGAGAGGAAGACAAAGATGGCCTGTTCTGTACGCCCTCAGCTCCTCTGTAAACTGAAATGTTTTCTCATAGACTAAATATTTGAGTCAGCTGCCAAAGTTCATCTTTCTACCTATTTATACGGAAATCCATGCGTTATGGGGAACCTCCTTCTCCCATAGAGTCTTCCTCTCTAAACTACTGAGCTTGCACATTATTTGCCTGAAGATATTCAACTTTTCCCTGCGCATCACAAGTAAGGGTGAAAAGCTCTTGTTCATGTGTATGCTTTCCCAAGTTCTCCAGCTAGCCCTACCGCACACCTACACAGATCACTTCCCCAGCAATCTGCAGTCCAAACTTTGATCTTCTTCCTAAATCCTACAATTAAAGTCCTTGCTGCAGTCGTTAGTAAATTCTAAATAGGCCCAAACTTCCAAGGACTCCTTGGAATATGTTGGCCATGGCAGGAAGCTCACTGGCATCCTCTTCCATCAGCTTTACCATTTTAGCTGCGTACCTCACAAGCAGACCTCACTGCAATCTAGTCAGCTGGTGGGTAGCTGCTCTATCAACAAAGCTTTCAGATCATGTCTTACACGGCTCCAGACCCTATTTTTCTCCCAAAGTCATCACTTTTTTAACATCTGTGTATGTACATGAAGCCTTTACACCTCTCAGATCTTGGTTTCTTTCCCATCAATAATGTCAGTTAAGAAACACCTCTATTACTTGGTCTACGTGCAGAACACCAGCCTTCAATTCATGTTATTTCAGAAACCGAACTGCATCTTTTACACCGGTATGGCTAACTAGAAAGCCAAGGTCCTCTGGGCTGGGTGGCTTGAGGGGAGCACTATTACTGGAAGAATCAGACAGCAGCAGCAGCGTCTGCTCTCCGGCCTTGCCAAGCCCTTCTTCTCCCGGCACACACCACAGAAAGCTCTCCCTCCCGGCCATGCCCTCAGCACTTCAAGCTGTGCCCGAGGTCTGTGAGTTGCCGTGCCTCCAGGCGCAATCCCACAGGATCAGCAGGTGAAACAATCGTTAACGGGGATGGCCTTCCCCCCTGCCCCACACCCCTACGCCGGCAGGTCTCAGCCGAAGCGGATGACGCGAGGCACAGACGCACGACGCCCCCCGGGACGCCCAGGGGAGGGCAGCCGGAGCGGGTACCCACCCCCAGCCCCTTCGGCACCCGAGGCAGGGCCGGGGAGCGCCGCCCGCCCGCCCCGCGCTCCCCTCGCTCTCCCGGGGGCACGGCCCCGTGGAACGCGCCTCCGCTCCCGCCCGGGGCGGTGCCAGGGGACGGTGGCCGGGCGGGGCTTCCCCGCCTTCAGAAGGCGAGGGACGGCCGCACGGCGAGATGCGGTCACACGTGTGGCCGTTCCGTCGTTCACCGAACGGGCGGTGAAGTAACCCGGGTCACCCGCACCTGGGCAGGGAGAGGCGGCGGCACCTGGGGCCGGGGCTCCGCCGCAGCCCGCCCGCTCCCTCCGTGAGGCAAACCCGCGTTTCCCGCTCCCCACGCAGCGCCGGCCCCGCCCCCCCGCTTCTGGCCGGAGGCCACCGGGCCCCAGACCGCGCGGCCGCGCCTGAGCCGAAGCCCCCCCCCGCCGCCCCCTGCCCGGGCCCCGCCGCCGCGCTCCCCCTGCCGGCCTCAACGGCCGCCGCGCCCCAGCCCAGCCGGCCCCCCGGCAGCGCGCGGCGACAGCCCATGCCCCGCCCCCGCCGGTCGGCGCGGACCAATCCCGTTCCGCGAGGCGGGCCCCGCGGGCGCGTGCCGCCGCACGGCCAATCGCGTGCGCGCCTCCCCGGCTTCCCGGCGCCGAGCCGGAACGTCCCGTCGGCCCCGTCGCCTTACGGCCTGCGCCGTAAAGCGAGGCCGGCGCGACAGCGCGCGTGTGGTGTTACGGCAGCGGGGAGCGGCGGGGCCGGGCCGGGCCGGAGCGGGTGGGGGCGGATGCCCGGGGGCGGGGGGAGCCCGGCGCCCGGCACGCAGGTGGGAGCGGAGGCGGGCGAGGCGGGCGGCGCGGCGGCCGGCGGGCCGGCGGGCGGCAGGATGAGCCTGTCGCCGAAGGAGCTGTCGAGCCTGCTGAGCATCGTGTCGGAGGAGGCGGGCGGCAGCACCTTCGAGGGCCTCTCCAGCGCCTTCCACCACTACTTCGGCAAGGCCGAGCACTTCCGCCTGGGCTCCGTCCTCGTCCTGCTGCTGCAGCAGCCCGACCTGCTGCCCAGCCCCGCGCAGCGCCTCACCGCCCTCTACCTCCTCTGGGAGATGTACCGCACCGAGCCCCTCGCCGCCAACCCCTTCGCCGCCGTCTTCGCCCACCTCCTCAACCCCGCGCCCGAGCGCGGCGGCGACGAGGCGGAGCGCACGCCGCTCTCAGGTGCGCCCCGGGGGAGCCTCCCCGACCCCCGGCGGAGCCCCCCCCTCCCCCGGCACCGCTCGGCGCCGGTGCTCGGCTCTCCGCCGGCCGCGCCGCTTCCCGCGTTGGAGGAGGCGGTGGGGGTTCCGGGGAAGGCTCTAGGCGTCAGGCGGGCCGCTTGGCGGGGCCGGGGGGGGAAGCCGCCGCGGCCACCCGGGGTTGTAGGAGGCTGTCCGACAGCTCTAAAGCTGTGAAAGAAAACCGCTGCAATGCCCGAAACGCTTTTTTCCCACTTCGGTAAATACAAGCGTGGCAGCCGCGGGTAAATCGGTCTCCAGAAATTACTTTTATAGTGTGAATTGCAGCGTCTGCTTGTATTTAATAGCTCACTAGTTGTCTACATGGAGAGCGTGTAAAGCAATCGCAGGGACTGACTTGGCCTCAGATGCTGTGTGTCGGGATGCACGGTACCCGTCAGTGTAACGCTGCATTTCACATCACTTCAGGAGCTGACTAGGTAACAGTATTGCACATACTCACAGAGGCTCTTCGGCTGTGCCGTCTTGCCATAAATAACGTGTTAGCTTGCGTTCTAGTTTTGCTCGTTCTGCCTGAAGCATATGGAAACTATTAATGCTCTTGCCTTAAAAATTGGGGATTGTCCTTCATTGTGTCTCTGCAGGCTTCTTGCCTCCCATAACGCCTCCAGAAAAATTCTTCCTTTCTCAGCTGATGTTGGCCCCCCCGAGAGAACTGTTCAAGAAGACTCCTCGGCAGATTGCTTCAATGGATGTGGGGAACATGGCCCAGTCAGTGGATATAAGTGGGCTTCAGCTGGCATTAGCAGGTAAGGAAGATTGGGATCTGTGGTTCAGTTATGAATAAAAATGCTAATTGTAATGTGGCTGTAAGTTACCTGAGAAGCACTCTTGCCTAACCTGAAGATGGAAAAGGTTGAACTGTCCTTTAGGGTCTTCAGGCCTGTGTTCAGGCACATTGAGAAACTTCAAGTAGAGATTACATCTTAACTGTTTTATCCTACTTAACAAACAGCTTTTTAAGCATATATGTCACTGCCTGAAACATGAGAACATTTTGCAAGTATAGGAAGACTTTCATCTAAGGCTTTGTGGGAGGTTTTTTTGGCTGATTTTTTTTTTTGGTGTATTTTTATCCCTTTTCACTCTGCAGTATTTCTAGTATGAGAGAACAAGCATAGCTGTCACATACCGGTATTTCAACCGTACCTGGCAAATTATTTTATAGAACTAAAAATAAATTGTAATAGACAGTCAGATCTTGCAGTGTTAGCTGAAGAGTGGGAAGGTGGTCCACTTTTACTAGACTGAAAAGAAAAACAATGTGGTGCTTATCCTTTGACAGGAGAGAAGGAGCAGGAACATGATTGTTCTGATCATGTTGACTGATGAGTCACGTCTGGAACTAATCTGAAATAGAAAATATTTTTGGGAACAAGGAGCTGGTTTGAACACTAATAAATAGTGGGTTTTTTTCCTAGGTATATGCAAATGGACCCACTTGCTTGAAAACTGACCATCCAACTTCTGTTTCTGTACAATGCAGTTTATTGCTCTGAGGTCAGGCACTAACTAGGCTTTCTCTGTCCTGCAGTTTTATCTTGGTATCATTTTTTTTTCTGCAGAATTTGACATTGACTTGTTATGCTGTGGTATACTGGTCTTTGCTCACAGTGTACAAATGTCCTCTGGTGTCCTCCTTAGCTACTATTTCCAAACTGTGGAATCTTCTGAAAATGCAAATTGAATACCTTAACATCCCTCACAGGCAAGACAAACCCTTACAGCTCTTTCTGTTCATCCTGCCTGTATTTTCTAGAATACTTTAGTGAATTCAGATTTTGTGAAACTTCAGGTAACTTGAGATTTTTAGCATAAGTCACATGTGATGCTTTAAAAAGTCTGGAGTTCTTTCATTTTTTTTTTTTCACTTGTTTTCCCCTTGGTACTGTGTCTGCCTTCTGAACAGTTTGTTCTCATTAAAAATGAAACACATAGAGAAGGTCCAAACTGTGATTGTATGGATGGGTACTCTAGGCCATGCATTTTAGTTTGTCCTTTTTTGAGATAAAGGCATTGATGGCTTAAAGTATGGTGCAAAGTCATTAATGGTGCTTTGCAAAATTAAGTCCTGTAAAATGTGCTTGTATCATTATTTACATAATACAGTAAACATGCATGATTGATTGCATATGAGCAGTTGTAGGAGTTATGTAACGAAACTGCAATTGAAAAAGCTTTGTGCTATCTTTCTCTGACTTGCTGTAGTTCCCTAGAATATGTCTGCTTTCTATTTGCTTCCTTAGAAGATAAATCTTTTGCTTGTTTTACTAGTGTGATGTTTCTTGACTGTCTGTTGTGTTTTGGAAGGTCTGTGAGTTTTATACAAGTCTTGAGTATATTTCTCCTGCTGATTCAATATGCAGGATGAAGCTGGTGCAGGATGATGGCGCGTAGATACAATGTTTGCACTGTTGTGTTTACACCCTTTCCCCCCACATTTCACAGAATATAATAGCTGTAAGGCTTCTTGGCTGTTCACAATTTTGGTCCCTGAGAAAAATTCATGGCTATTTAGAGCAGGTTTATTTTTACTTGCTTTAGAATATACCTCCAAAATAAACTTAAAGAGTTTAGAATGCATGAAGTTTTTCTCAGTGTACCTATCCCAATCGTTTTTTCTTCCCCCCCCAAAAGGAGGGGGAAAAAACCACTTTGGCTTATCTCCTGATCTTGAGCTCATGGTGACAATTTGCTTGCAGCTGTATGGTGGTTTTTCTAGTTGTGGTTTTCTTTTTTGGTTTTAGCTGCTACCTGCTCCCACATCCCACCCCCACTCCACCAACCCCAAAGAAAAACAGAATGTTGGAATGGGTATTAAAAATTGCTTTGTTCTTTTCTCCCTTTGGTCTACAGAAAGTATTTTCAAGCCTCAGTCCCTCCCAGTAACTTAGTTTTGTTGATCTGGCATGTTAGTGTACCAAAAATGTCATATTCTCCTAGTTGCAGGGATGAGTCTTCCAGCAAAGTGCTCCTGTTTGTCTGCTAACCCTTATTTGATCTAAGAGTAATTGACCTGTATTAAGAGTTAAGTTTGTAATGTGCTGTAGAGGTTTCCTTCAGAAAACAAAGAAAGCTTCCTTTTACCTGTAAAAAGAAAAACAATAGCTCCATAAGGGAGCCTAAGTGATCATTTGCAGATTTTATTTTTTTTAATTTCAATGTCTTAGTTCAAGATGCTATATTCTTTCCTGTTAAATCACCATATTCTAACTCTGCCTTCTGCTTACTTGAAACTGTTGATTCAACCCTAATTCTTGAAGCAGCAAGGGTGAGCTTTTGAGCTTCAGTGTGTATAAGGGCTCATGCAGGCTTCTGAAGTCAGTGAATTGAAGGACTGAGTCTTAAGCTTTTATATTTCTAATTAAACATCATTAATCATTTGAGATTATGAGGATACAAACGTATCAGTAACTTACTTTTACCAACTGATGGATTTAAGTTCTAGACTATAGATTAGAAGGACGAAAAAAGACTGCCAATATCTTCCTCACCCCCACACCCGCCAAACTTCATTTGTTAAATTGACCCTTCTGTTCAGTGGCTAAATTGGCTAAATTAAAGTACTTACAAGATGGAGTTTGAAAAAGTTTATAAAGAAGAAGGTGTGTTTTATAAACCGGCTCATTTGGACTTTGACTTATTAGTTATTTTAAAAAAACACTTTTGAAGTATGCTGGTTGTTGCTTTTAACAGGTAAACATACCCTGCTGTGGTGCTTCAGTGAGCATATCTGCAAATGTTTGCATGATCTGAAATAATTGGGTAAAGTAGGACAGAAAGCCAAAAAATAAACTAGCAATCCACAGTCCTTTGTTTTAATGATCTTTTTGTCACTCAGTTTGTGTCTCATGGATTTGGTTGGAGGCATATGAAATAGTTGATATGCATGGAAAGCTGGGAAGGGTCGACACGACTGCCCAAAAAGGAACAAGCATGCTTTGCTTAGAAGTGATAGAGACAGTACACTAAATCTGACAGCACTACACTTAATTAGTCAGGAAAAGGAGTGGCGTTTAGTTTCATGTGGAAGTTTTTCCAGGGATTCCTTGTGTGATGCCAACAAGATCTCTCAAAATAGTACAGACAATATAGATCAGCCGTTGAGTCTTGATGCTGAAGAGTGATAGATCGTGACAGAACACCACCTAAAAATATGACAATGCAAGTATTGAGCCCCACAGTATTTTTGGCCAGTTTCTCCAAGTCTTCATCTGTGTATACAAACCTTAATATTATTTTTATGTAATTTGTGTTCTGTTAATTTGGCCTTTGAAGGGACACTTTCAGCTCCTCCCAGATTTGTTTAATGTAGAAGCGCATAACAATTACACTTTTTTTTTTCCAGACAAGCGCTTACTGTCGCTTGACAGCAAATGCAAAAGTAGCTTATGCTGTGCCACTGAAATGTGTTGCATAACTTTTGAATAGCTGACTTCAGGTCTAGTATGACCATTATTGTTGCAGAGTCTGTAAATCTATCTGCGTCAAACTTTTACTTCCTTGGTCTGATTGCAAAACTAGGTACAGCATGTGAACTCCTTCAGGAGTACCATGTGAACCTACTAATGTGCTTTTAATGCAGATTACATTGCTTACATTTTCTAAAGCCAAGATTGTTTCAGACTAATTTCTCTTTTTTTCTTTATCCTTGCTGCATATCTCTGTCCCTTGCCTGTCAGCTGGCACTCTGAGTACTAGCTGCCTGACACTAAATTTCATGTTGATGTTACCTGGTTTATTTTAAGCTAGTTCTTCTCTAAAGCTGCTTGTTTCTCACTACGTTTAGTATTCCAGGCATCTCTGTTTCAATTTTATGCTTTAATATTATGGACTGGCTTTCTTTCAGAGCGTCAGTCTGAGTTGCCAACACAGAGCAAGGCCAGCTTCCCCAGCATTCTCAGCGACCCTGACCCAGATTCTTCAAACTCCGGTTTTGACAGCTCCGTTGCCTCCCAGATCACGGAAGCCTTAGTGAGTGGACCAAAACCTCCTATAGAAAGTATGTGCATTTTCACATCTTAGTTTTTCTAGTTCATGACATGCTATGTTGTTATACTTCTCCAGATGTAATGTAATTTGGAAGTATTTTCAAGGTATGAAATGGGAGTGAAGATGAATGAAATGGTACAAGACTGTGTCAGGGTGTCTCCAGATCAGACTCCGTAGTGTTCACGTTTCCAGACTTAAAAATCTGGAGCCTATCTTCAAGCTCTTAACCATGTCATCTGTTGGTTAAAACACTGGGCCTGATGCCCCTTGGATCTTAATCCTCTAAACTAAGATCTGCATTGACTGTTAATGCCTTCCAAGGAAGACTTACTGTGGAAGGAAAAAAGACCATAGAATCGGTAACTTAGCAATCTGAATCAAGAGGAAAAATGGGCTGATATAACAGTGTCAATAAAAATCAGAAATAAATGTTTTTCTAGGAGGGAAAATAAGATCATAATGCTGTTCTTTAAGCTATCATAACATCCAGAAATGGGGGGGTTGGGGTTCTTCTTTTTGTACTGATATAAAACTCAATACCTGAAGCTTAAAAAACATTTCACGTTGTTGCCATTTTAGGTCACTTTCGACCAGAGTTTATTCGACCGCCGCCTCCGCTCCATATATGTGAGGATGAATTGGCATGGTTAAATCCAATAGAGCCAGATCACACCATTCAGTGGGATAAGTCAATGTGTGTTAAGAACAGCACTGGAGTTGAGATAAAAAGAATCATGGCAAAAGCTTTTAAAAGTCCCTTGACTTCCCCACAGCAAACACAGGTAAGTATCGTGCACTTTTCTGTCTAAAATGATTTTCTAATAAGCTAACTCATGTATTTTAGGAAACTGATCACTTTAATTGATCTGTGTTTGGATTCAGGAAACTGCAAGGACTTTAAATTGTAAAAACCCAAGAGTTTTGACTTGGGTTGGTATGAATAAGAAGAAATCTTTAAACTTCATAGCATTGGCTGGACATAGGTACAGTTCATCAATAAGTGGCACCAATATTTTTCTGCCTGGAAAAATCTTCTTATAGTAAAGTTGTTTGTGGAAGCTTTTGATAAATGATTATTTCAGAAATGCCAACACTGAATCTTTTTTTTTTCCTCAATCTGATAGTATTATTCCTGATTTCAGTGGGCTTTTTTGATAATCATTATGCTAGCGCTATAAAATATCCTTTTTTTGCATAACTTTTTCTGACAACAGTGAACTCAAAACGGAGTTTCTTTCTGCTGGACAGGAAACTAAAGAAGGCTGAAACTTCGTGTGTGTTTTTTCCTCCCTTCCTTGCCACCCACTGATGAAAGAACTACTAAGTGCCTTATAAAAGGTTTTATGGGCACAGTTGCCTTTAACTAGAAATTTTAAAGTATACCTCCAGTGTCTTTCAGTAGAAATGCCTAAGTCTAAAGGGTTATCATTCTCCTGTAGCTTAGATGTATTATAGTGGTTTCTTCAAGCAGTAATGTAAATAGTTAAGGAAAAAAACCCTGAGGGTTGGTTGGTTTGTTTGTTTTTCTTTACAGCTCCTTGGAGAACTGGAAAAGGACCCCAAGCTTGTTTACCATATTGGTCTCACTCCTGCCAAATTGCCAGACCTGGTCGAAAACAACCCTTTAGTAGCCATAGAAATGTTGTTGAAACTGATGCAGTCTAGTCAGATAACAGAGTATTTTTCTGTCTTGGTCAACATGGACATGTCCTTACATTCAATGGAAGTTGTAAATCGGTGAGTACTATCTCAAATCTAAGGTTTCCTTAAGTATGTGAAATAACTGAACAGTTACTAAGTGAATATGAGGCTGGCCACGGCTGTATCTGAGTGCATTCCAAAGACTACCAAAAGTAACAGGAATTGAAGAAATGACTAGTCAGATTACAGTGAAGGAAGAGTATTAGACTATCATTCCCTTCTCAATTTCTCTATGCTGTTTGCGGTGTGTTCTTTTTTTTAGTATTCTCTTAATAATAAGACTTAATGTGCTTGATTAATCCTGCAGAGAAAGAGAGTGCTGTGGATTTGTTGCTTTCTATGACTACTGGACTGTCTAATTCTGTTTCTTTCATAAAGGCTTTACTTGCTTTTTATGTAGTTCCTTATTGGTGGTGTCTGTAGTTAAAAGAAAAACCTCCTATTTTAGTCCAGATGAAGGGTTGGTAATAAAGAATTGAACCTCTCTAGCATCGTCAGTGCTAGGTTCAGAGAATGCTGCCAATTTTGACGTCCCTTTTTACAGCATTGCCACTTTAAAATATTACTGTAATGTTAACAGCTTCCTATTAGCAGTAGGAATAGGAAAAACCCCACAATTTCCCAGCAGGAAGATGTGATGGTGGAGGCATATATGTTACATTTTGTATTGAATATGTATAATTTTATGAAATTTTCTGTTTTAATTAACATTATATATAGTATATATTAACATTAATATAATTTTATATTGTTTGTAACATACCATGTTTGACCATTTTAGGTATTGTAAAAAGCACACTTCTTGGATAGGTGCTATGCTACTTAATTTTTCAGTCCCTGCTTCAAGAATGGAGGGGCTTATTCAAAGAAAGTAGTGTGCTGCTATTTAGCATTAGCCAAGGGTTACCCCTTTGAAAAGAATGGGGAAAATACGTATTGTGTTGTAGTAACTGGAGCTGATAATTACTACAAAATCCCTTTATCAAACTGTTTGATACGTTAATGTCAAAACCGTATTTAAAATGGTTATCATTTTAAGGGAGTCTGTCACTGCAATTCGTAATATGTCTAAACTTTTATTCAGATACCTGGGTCCTGGTTAATACACAAGTTTCACTAGTAAGTACATGTTCTATGTCCCAGGAAGCTGCAAGTTTAGTTACTGACTTGCAAAATGACCAGTTACTGAATGTGTATGGTTGTGTCACTGTAGTGACTGTCACGCCCTCTAACAGGTCATAATCCTGTTGTTCCTGATGAAGAATTCACATTCAACATTCATTTCTCATATCTAAAAATTAGCCTTATCTCTAGCTTCTGTCTTCTCTTTCAACTGAGGTAGCAGTTGTGTTTTATTAGGACATCTGGAAATGTCAATTTTGATCCTTCTTGAGGTATGCTTGTGTGGAAGGTAGAAGACCATGGTGGGACAAAGGGCAGTTATTGTGAGAATCCTCCACAAAAAGTTAATGCCACACTGCTGCTCTGCTTAAACACAATTTATATGCTTGATGTGGCTTAAGTGAACAAAAGGTGGTATTGTTAAATAGCTATCCTGCTTTACGTTCATGACATGTCTTCATTGGGAATCACTTCTGCATATAGGTACAACCCATTTTCTTAACAGAATGCTAGCCCCTTGAATGGGAAAACTCAGACAGCTAATCCTCACAAACTACAGAAGTACCTCCTCCCACTTACTTTCTTCCATTTCTTGGCAATTACTGAATGTGAACTACCAAATGAGGCTTGTCCAGCAGTTTGTTTGCAGCAGAGTTGAATTGCACCTTAAATACCATTTGAGGAAAGAAACATTTCTGAAATAAAACCCTCCCACGGGTGCAGACTGCCCTGAAGTTTGGGCTAATGATCACAACATGGAGAAACAGTGATAAGGAAAGGGCCTTTCCTCTTGTCCAGGATAGCTGCACCACCAGTCAGGCATGCTGGTTCTCCCATAGTGTAACTCCCATAGGAATGACTTTTCTCAAGCTGCAAAACGACTGTCAGCACAAACAGGGAGACACTGATTTTTAAGTGAAGTGGGACAAAAGCTTGAAACTGAAATGTCTAAAACAGGCACTGTTTTCCCTGTTGTCTCCCTTTCACTACCTGAGATGGGACTGATTAGTTATTTTGGTCAAATTCTGTCCTATCTTTATGGCAGTTCTACATTTATTGTGTGTTGTTTTCTTAATAGAACCCTATTGCTTGTTCAAATAAACCGCGGCAGCTCAAATACTTCTGTAGTTAGTATTGTTAAACCACAAATAGGTATGCTTTACTGTTAACCCTTAAAAATACACTAATTCTCAAATTCTTCTGTAGTAAGAACCTTCAGAGACTATCGTGCATCATTAATCTCTAAGATTTTCATCTAGTAAGGGTCTCTTCTATTTGATCTGTAGATATTCATATTGTTTCAGTCCCTAGGACTAAAATTTGGATTTGAAGGAGCTAAGGAAACTGATTTTTTTTTTTCTGTAACAAAGGAGTTATCCTGGCTGTATACTTAAGGAAAGAGTTCAGCATCTAGATTCCGTACCTGAAATTCAAATATGAGTACAAAATTGTATTACAGTGCTTATTGCAGAAGAATCTTAGTACTTGGATAGCTTGGGGGCTTCATCTTAAATTGGAAACTAATGTCATTGACTCACTTGGTAAGTGAAATGTATAGCAAATGTTTGTAGGTGTGTTAAATATACTAGAAACCAATCTAGCTCAGCTTCTGTACTGTCAGAACTGAAAAAAAAAAAAGGGTTTGGACTTTTAATGAAGAAATTTAAATTAGAACTAAGTCTGTAGAAGCTGTCAGAAAGCAGTTTTGTATGACATGACTGGGAATAAAGTAGTACCACAGGTCTAACTCATCTGTTCTGCAATGGAATCACTAGATTTATGGCTTCATAAAGCACTGGATATTTTTAATTTGAACAGGCTTACTACTGCAGTTGATCTCCCACCTGAATTTATTCATCTTTATATCTCCAATTGTATTTCCACGTGTGAACAGATTAAAGACAAATATATGCAGGTGAGTACTTCAGTAAACTGGTTAGGAGAAAGGGTCCCATATATTGCTTTTTGTAATATGTGCTGAGATTTTGTAAGGTTGATAGCATTAAGTTATTCTGTCTTACTGCTTCTTTTTTCAAAGGCACTTTTTTTTTTTTTGCTAACACACTATGCAGTTCTTTATAATGTTTAACAGATGTTTCTTTATACTGTTCCCTACTTTTCTGTAGATATAATACACTTATCCCTGGCCAAACTGCAGTTTTATGTGGCTCGGGTCCTTACTTACAAAAAAAGTTTATCTGTCAGTCAGTGTAGCTTTTCTTCACCCACAGTATTAGTTGTTTACCTTCTGCTTAAAGCTTCAAGTTTCTTTTCTGTGCAAGTGTGCCCACCACTTACAGACATTTGAGGTGATTAACAAAACTCACGTGGAAGTCTTGCCCTTCAGCCATGACCTACAACAGCTTGCAGATTTCCTCAAAGACCTAAAAAGCTTGTTTTCTGTCTTCCTAACACCATAGTCTCTGCTTCCCAAGCCCGTCGTACTTCCTCAGCCCCAGCACGCTAGTTGTAGCGATTTCAAGGATCTCTACCCCCTGGGGAGGTTTTCACACCTTTGGCAGCAAGGTTGCCTACATGCTGTGCAAGGTAGTTACTTCCTTCTATCCTAAACTCATCTGTTGGTTTTACCAAGTGCCCAGCAGAACTCGTTTTCTTGGATGTGTCATTGGTGAAAAACCATTCCATGTTCAGTTTACCCAAGGCTTTGTGAATCTTGACCAAGTCCTGCCTCAGCTGCTTCCTCCTAATACTGAAGGAGTGCAACATCTTTAGTCTCGTGCAACAAGGCAGCTGTTCCTTTCCCTTAAGCTTTTTTGGTGTCCTTCTCTAGTGCATTCTCTAGCTCTACTATATCCTTAAGCTGCAGAGATGAAAATTGTGTGCAGTACACAAGATATGGGTGCAGCGTGGGTTTAGATAGCAGCAAAACCCCCTCTCTTATTCTCAGTACCCTTCCAGATGATGACTAACCATTTGTTATCTTTTGATGGCTGCTGTTGCTTTTCTGCTTTGGGACTCTGCCAGATACACATGGGTGGCTTGTTCTGTGACCTGCTAAATGGCTGTGCCTATTATACTTGGTAGCAGAATAGGAAAATAGCAGGAGATCTAGGCTGCAGCTGAGAATATGCCCACAGAATGGGACACTTGTGTTCAAAGGGGCTGCTGAGAGCATGTAGCAGCTGTGCTTCAGGCACGCAGTGGACAAAAAAGAACAGAGGGTTGAGGAACACATACTGATCACCAAGCAGCATGCAAAGTTTGTGAGATCTAACATTTGTTAATACTCCATAAGAGGCCTCACAGCAACTGAGACATAAGATGTTTTGTTTGAAAAGTATGGTACAAAAACATTCCTTTTGGAAGTGAAGGAGGCATGGTCCTCAGAGACTGGGAGTCAGCCAGTATGTTGCATTTGTACTTTTGTTCTGATTTTCGTGTTCCTCAGTTATTAAAGTTACTCTTGTAACTAATATGTGTGCAGAGAAAACAGTTCATGCCTTTTGACTGCAGTGAAGGAAGTAACTTGTTCAGTTTCTAAATCCTCGTGGTGTAGGTAGAAAATTTTGCAGTAGTAAGCTCAGTTCCTCTAAAAATAGTTGATATCTTATTTTCATTGTCAAATAACCTAAATTGATTTGGACACATCATCTATCAAGTCCCCTCAGTTCCATCTGATAAACATCAGTTGTGTATATAGTAGCCTTTAGGAAAGTTTTGGGTTCAACTCTTTCTCACAATGTGGAAGTATGAGACCACTTTATTATTAAAGATCTCCTTTTGTCCTTGAGGAAGAATGTACTCTGTATAAAGCAGAGTTAGTGGCTGGATCTGTGTGGGTTCCAGTTCCTAGGTCTCTGCTTCCCAACTCACCAGTCTGCCCTCCGAGGTGTTACCTAAGCAGCCCTTAGGAAGGAGGAACACCTCAGAGATCCCATCTCGTCACTGGATCAGGCAGGAAATGTGCCAGGAACTCTCAGGCATGTTCTTGGGTTAGATCTCCCTGGTACTGTCTTTCCTTCCAAGATAGAGCAGGAGGGTCATGTTCTAATTCAGCAACAAAGCACTTCCCACAAAGCAAGTTTGAGATCAATTCTGTTGCTGTCACTTCCCATCTGGATTGCCTTAATCATGTGGTGACTGGGGAATTTTGAGATGTGAAGCTTGGGGGTTTTTTATTATTATTGTGTTATTGTAGAAAATAAGACTAAGCAGGACCCTAGTGATACCATCTTAAGCTATGATCCCTTCTTTTATGCAGAGATTACACAATAGATAAATTTAAGTACAGTGCAGAGGTAGATCTGGCGCTTCATTTGTGCGTGGGATTAATCTTGACAAAGCTCCTGTATCTAGAAGCTATAGAAGTACTATAAATCAGAGGTGTCCATTTCTTAAATACAGTAGTATGGGAGATGGAAGAGTTGAGGCAGCATGCATGAAGCTTGGGAACAAGATTACTGCTGAAACTGAATTGCTCCTGAAATGCCTCGGTTGTACTGCTGAGTGCCAACAGTCCTTCAACTGACTTGGTTGCAAACATTTATCTGGATTATGAAACCTTTCTTTTCAATTTCAGAACCGTCTGGTACGTCTTGTTTGTGTCTTTCTTCAGTCTTTAATCAGAAACAAAATTATTAATGTACAGGACTTGTTTATAGAAGTGCAAGCATTCTGTATTGAGTTCAGTCGGATACGAGAAGCAGCTGGCCTTTTCAGATTGCTGAAGACACTAGACACTGGGGAAAATCCATCAGAGACAAAAACATCAAAATAAAACCACTGCGTCACTGGCAAAAAAACTCCCAAACCTGCCAGTTTTCTATGCCAATTAATTGTATATTTTAAACTGAAATCACTGGATTATGTAATACATTATAAATAGCATTTTATGCATTTAAACAATAAATAATGCTTTTTCTGGTATACATGCTTTGGTTTGTGGAATGTGTTAGGCCTTATATGTGTGCTATTGTTGACTGTGGGTTAAACTCTCTGTATGTCATGCATATCCTGAACTACAGGCTCTAATTCCAGAGAGATTGTGAATGATACTTGCCTTGTGTCTGGAATAGTTTGGGAGTAACTAAAGTCAGTTTGTATCAAGGTAAGTCACTTCAGTTCCCGTTTTTCCTTTCTTTCATGTCAAGACCTAGAAGCTGGATATAACTTCCTAACGATGCGTGCTGGTTTCAGTGAGTAAGGGAAAGTGTGTCTTGGTGTCTAGAAAAAGCTAAAGGTTTATCTTTACATGGCAGAAATTAAGTTTTGGGTGCTGTAGGCTGAGAGTGGTACTCGGAGATCACTGAATCTTTCCAGAACACTGGCCTCATACCATCCCTAGCTGAAAAACCACACCTATTTCATGCTTGTAAGAATGTTTCACTGAGGAAAGATGGCCCCCTCTTTTCCATAAAAATCAAAGTTACAAGCTGCTTCTCACTTCAGAACTTGCATAAGCAGTTGCTCTGTGGCTACCAAAATTACTGTAGCCTCTTCCTTCTAAAGCATGTAGTCACAGTACCATTTGGGTGCTAGATGCCAGGTATTGGGAAAACTGGGGAAGGAATCAGCTGAAGTATTACTTTAAGCTGATGGTAGAATAGCTGCTGTTTAAGCCCTGAGACTGAAAAGGAAAATAACTTGAAAAGCTGGCTAGTTCTAATTTAATGCTGCTTGATAAATGAAATCTGTTTTAAATCTGCATCTGCTTCTCAAACTTTTATGAAGTACAAGATCAATAATGCAAGGTCAGTCTTGACTGCCTTTTGGTTTTCTCTTTCCAGGTAATTTAAGTTGCTAAATTGCTTGGATTGAAAATCCCATTGATCTGTCATTTTATGCAGCATAATCTTTTGGTAAGAAGTCCTGTGAGAAGCATCTCTGTTCATTAGGGGTTAGACTTGTATAGCTTCCTAGAGTCAAGATGTATTAGGCTAACTAAATTAGCATTTATTTAAGGTCTGTTCCAATTCTAGACATTCCTTCTAAAATCCAAGATGTTTGCTAAAGTCAGTTAGCAGCAGCTGACATAGCTTGTGCTCTGAACTTGTACCTTAATGCTTTACATCTATTAATGTTGGAAGTTCAAATTGAACTATCTTCTATGTACTAGCACCCCTCTTCAAAAACATGGTTAAAACCCCATTTTATATAGGTTTTAGGCTTTTTTTTTGAATTTACTACCACAGCTTATAACAAAGTAATAAGCTCCATCAGAAAACTGAACCAGTAGGTTACTTTAAAAGAACTTAAGCCTTGCCAAAAAAAAAAAAAGTTGCTACTATACTACAGCAAAAGCCTAGCTATTTTGCCACTGCACACTGACATACACAAATTCCCAATAACTATAAAAATTATCAAGGAACAGTTTTATGGTTTTATCATAGGTACTTAATTGCACAGGGCTCTGAATTGATGAAAACTTTCAGACTTGTTACTGAACTTGCTATATGCTTCTGAATTGTCTGAAGGGAAGGTGAGCTATGCCTTCCCAGATTTGTGTTGGGTTGACGTGGCAAGGTTGTGGTACTGGGGGGGCTGCAGGGTGGCCATTCTAAGGCAGGACCAGTGCTGTGCACGGCCAGCGCCAGCCTGTACAAGCTGGCAGAGCCGATACCCTCAGCCAGGCTGGGGGCACCTCTGTGATGCCCTCAAGCAGTCTGTACCCCCTGGAAAGTATCCACATTAGAGTAGGATTTGGAGGAAGGAGGGAAGCCCACAACAGAGCAGGGGAAAGGTCAAGGAGGGAACAGCAGAGATGTATTGTTACAGACTGACCCCAACCTTCCTTCCCCCTCCCCCTGCCACCACTCACAGGTAAGGGAGAAGCAGAAGAGAGGAGTAAAAGCTGAGCCTAGGAAGGAGGGTAGTTTTAGTTTCATCTTTGTTTTGCACTCTTCTGTTATTAAATGGCAATAAACTAGTCAAGTCTGGTTTGCCTGCGCTGGTAACTGTTTCTTATCTTGACCCATGAGTTTTTCTATCTCCCCCCCTCTTCAATAAGGACACGGGAAGTGAGAGCAGCTGGGGGGGTATCTAGTAGCCACCCAGGGTTAAACCCCCAGAGCCAGGTAGTGGTTACATAGAAAAAATGCCACATGTTGAAAAGATGTGCCTCTTCAGCTAGCCAGCATGAAGTTAAGTTTGTTTTGTGCTGGGCTAGCGCTGAGTGGCCTGGAGCTCTTTAAGCACAGCAAAGAAAACAAAACCCTCAAGCTTCTTTTACAGTGCTTTTTTTAAAGGTCTGTATAATTTATTACAGAGCTTGAGCTTTTAGCCATTAAGTTACAACAATGCATAACTTGACATTCTTACAGTTGTACATACACAATGGAAGAGACATAGCCCAGTGCTTAATCCAAACAATGCAACCAAGTTATTACAAGGTTACCATGAAAGATAGTCAATTGTGAATACCTGTTGACAGACTAGCAAGTCCAAATGTTTATAGTAGAAGTAACTGGCCTCAAAGTTTTGGACTTAAGCTTCAGACTCACAAAATGATGAAAACTCAAATTATTTCACTCTTCTGAATTAAGAAGAATATGCTCCTTTTAAAAATGCAGTATTATTACCATGTTTCAGATGGTGAAAAGCAGCTTCAGGTCCAATGGAAGTATAACAGACAGTTTCCAGGCAACGCATTCTTCACACAAACACATGCAATTATAGAGACATTCTACTTTTAAAACTTTCTCAAATCAAGTTTTGCAATACAGCAGGATATCAGAGGAGAGAGATCAGGACTTGTATTGAACAAAACCAAAAGCCTTCAGCTTGATTTGTGCATGTTTAATCTACAATTCCAATTCCCAAATCTTCACATCACCTAGGAGAGAAAAGAACACACCTAGTAAAGATCAGTTGCAAGGACAGAAGACATGTTACAAATTTTTACAGCCATTCTGTTTAGAAAAAAAATAAATGCTGCTGCTACCTTCCATTTCAGGAACTGTAATTCACCATGGCCCCATTATAAACTGCATCTCTTCAACTTACCCAAGGGGAGTCTTGCTCTTCCCTCCTCCACCCCAACTCCTCATCCTCTTAGCCCAGCTCTAAAACTCAGTAAGGATATTCAGTTTCCTAGCTTGTCAAAGTACAGCTTTGATGAATCTAGTGTTCTGCCTCTTAAGATGAATCACATACTCTTAATCTGAATGTGAGACAGGAGCAAGTAAACTAGAGGAGAAAAGGAAAACTAGAAAGGACCACTATTTCTTCTTGCAACAGCAAGCCATTAAATCTGTCCAAGCCATTGTGCAAAGTGTCTCCCAGCCTGGTGGCTGAAAGGAGACACACAGAAGAAAACAGTCTTGTCAAGCTGCCAACACAATTTGATTCACCCAGCAGCCAACATCAAGAACTCCACTCCCTTCAGGTTAACCCAATGAGACACTGACTCCTCTAGTGCATTTCAGTTCCACCTCTAAAGCTGCAGGGTCAGTATGTTCTTACTGATCTCAGTATCTTTGTCCAGCACAGAAACACTGAATTCAATGCCAAGTGCTGAAAATCAAACCAATGAAAACTACACATGCAACCTCTCCACTCCAAAAACCCAACCAACAAACCAAAAACCCCACCCAAAAAGCAAACACACACACACACACCCCCAAACACCCACCTAACCTTCACCACAATATCATCATTACTGGCTTGATTCGGGATGCTAAAGACTCTGTTGAGCAACAGTTCGCAGTTTTACACATCAACATACCCAGTGCTGGTAACCCATATTTTTATTACACTAACAACTGAAATAGTGTTACACAAATTCAGAATGCCGTTCCTAACCTACTGGTGTATGCTTCAAAGTACAGTTGGTACTGCTAACAGTAGTTGTGTATCTAGACAGAAGTCTGCTTTTATGGGGCAGCTAAATATTCAGCCCAACCTTTGGGTCCTATTTGTTGCTGGTATAATGTAAAACCAACACCTTTTGCTTCCGATCGAGCTTATCAAAACCCTGCACACACAGATACTGCCTCTTGCTCAGGCATCCGCTGAACCACAAGGCATGGGAAGTGGGGTAACCATTGCCACACACTTGCTGGGCTCCTTCTCTGCGCAACTACTACTAGCTCGTCTTGGAGAAAGCTTAGCAGGCCAGGCAGAAAACCTGGACAACCATTCCTGAATCTGTAAGTGATTAAAAAAAGTTTTTGTGTGTTTGACAAAGTTGTTGCAATGGTGTCTCTCCGTGCCAGTTACACCCTGGCACAGGATCAGAATTCCCAAAGTGTAACAGCCCAGCTTTGGCAGAATATACTGATGCCCAATTTATTAAGTCAGCATGGATTAAAAGCATTCTCACTGTAGTTAAATTATCCTACGACTCCTCTGGCATACCTCCAGAATCTAGCACTAATTACTGGCAACAGGTTACTGGACTATATTCACATACTCAGGGGGGAAGGAGTTACTGCTATCTAATCTAACTTCCCTAGTACTTGCAAAGAATCTCCTCCAAGTATTGTTTAGAGTCAAAGCAGCAGCAAGTCTAGGGGTCATTAGTAAAAGAAAATAAAAATTTTCTAGTGACTTTGGTACTGCAGATAATTAACTCACTATTAACATGCATTTAGATCTGAAATGTCTATGGTTCATTTTTGCTTGCTATCAAGTCTGAAGGCTGAAGCTAGTTTAAACAGTTACTGTAACATTGTTTTCTAGTTTGACATTTGTAGACTATTATTAATAAACGAAAAATTCTGAACAAAGCGGGGCCTGCAGTTTTCACTTTAAACACCATTTTGACATGTTCATAGCTCCTTTTTAAAAATCACTGCAGCTTCAGAAATTTTCTCCCTGACGATAACAGCAAAACTAATGAAGCCGTGCTGACGAACACCATACGAACAAAACTTATCCTACAACAATAACATCCCTTAGTCCTGTTAGGGATTCTTCCCAGCTGACTTCCTCAACATCACGTTGGGGGGCTGTCCACTTCACCTGGGCGCTGTGCTTCAGCTTCACACACCATCACACCACACGGATGCCTCTAGTAAGAAATCCTCTGCCCGATTCGAGCAAGATCTTGACAAAGGGACACAGGTCTCGGACAAGTTCCTGCATGTTTTATGAAAAACATGCAGCCAGGAAGAGAAAAAGAGATCAAGGCCGGGGGGTGGGGGTGCAGAAGGAACCCACAAGACATACAGCATCGGCTCGCAGGTAGCCTAAGTGCAAGAATCAGATTAAAGGTTCTCCAAAGGTAGGGAAGGGAGTCACAAGGCACCTATCCTGCAAAAGGGTTCGGGAGGGGCAGGGCAGGGCAAGACTCGTGAGTTCTGACCTTCACAGCAGCTTTTGGTAGGTAAAGTGCTAGAAACACCAGTTTGATCCAACATAGTAGTTCCAGATCAACAAAGACTGGGAACCTCTATTTACCTATAGCTGCCTACATCTGTTTACTCAAAGTTATATATTAGCTGAGCTGTAACAGTAGGTCGTATGCTCCACATTTCTAATCCTCTCCTGCTACTGTTTTAAGCTCTCTAGATTGTTTCTTCCCTGCCCTGTACTTTTTATCTTACCACTCTTTTTGTTAATACACATCAGCTTTTTGACTGAGGTCAGACTAATGATTCGCTTCGGAAGATTTTTGTCATTGTGCTTCCAAGGAGAGCAAACTGCTTGCTGGAGGCACTGCAATTCGGCCTTTTATTGTCATCATTCCTCAGCAGCACAGCTGGCCTTACCAGACCTAACTGCACAGATTAACTATGTGTGAACCATATTCGACTGAAACACCTACTTACAAGTTACTACTTTTGTAAAAGGCTGAGATGAAACAGGTATAGTACCAGCATTAGAAACATAACCCAGGAATCTTCATGCTCTGACATTGTTTTAAGTCAGTACACTTCAGATACCATAAGCGTGCTTTTCAGTTTGCAGGTCCTTTAGCAGTCGTATGGCTTTCTGCCAGATCTCAGCTTTGATTCTTAAAAAAAGCTTTTGGTTCTATAGCTGTTAGGTAAAAGCTGAAGTACTTACCACATTTCTCCTCTCCAGCATGAATATTGTGCTGCAGGTATCAGCAAGACACAATCCACTGGCTGACAAGACTTCTCTTGGCAACTCCTTTTGGTTCCTCCTTGAGCTAGAGTTTAAACCCTCTCAACATTTACTACATCAATGTTCAGTTTTGTGTTAAGGAAGAGGGAGAAGACTTAGTTTTTAATAGTGAAGAGATAGTTAAAAAGGCAGTTCTAGAAATGTTGACAAGCTTCTTTTGGAGACATAAATGTCCCTATACATGGTCTGGTTTAGTTGTGGGTTGTTTATTTTTTTTTTAACTTGTTCAGTTTTGGAGATGGCTGGTCAGTCGTATTCCATTCTCATGTGCTTCTTGAAAGATAAAGGCATCACAAAAACTTGCACCTGCTGGTGACATCAGAACTACAACCTGACAATTTTTCCAGTAAACCTATAAGTTACACTCCTACAGGGAAGAGGCAGATTTATTTCTTTAAAGTAGGCATTAATAGGATTTTTTTAAAGGAAATTTAGAGTGAAACATCTGCTCCGTGAAGTAGAAGTTCAGATTATATTTCCCCAGCTGAAACCTCTGTCATTTCTGGAACATTCATTCTAAAATTAAAAAAGTTATTGCTTCTACTGAAGCTCAATATAAGTTAGAAAAACAATTGCATATTTTCTTAAAAACATTCCAAATATACATATTAAAAACAAAACACACCCTAAAACAAATGTCTAGTAAAAGACACTGTTTTAAGCAACCTGTAGTAACAGCTTTACAGAAGAAAATTGAGGAATGTATACTATTTATAACATGACAATGCTAAAATCCTAAACCATTCACTTAACACTCTTAACAAGTAGTGTTTTAAATATGTGTATTTCTTTACGAAACAGCTTAGCAATTCCTTATACCACTTACAGTATATAAATATTTGAGTAAGAGGTCATAATGGGAGATGCCAGGGTTTATATTTACTCTCAGATGCTTCAGGTTTCTTAAGTGTTTTACTATAAGGCACAATACTGCTAATCTAAAAGAAAGGAAAAGCCATTGGCAAACCTAGTCAAAACTCTTAATGTGGAATATCCAAGAGAAGAATTCCAGCATCTCCATGCAAAGGGAAAAAAGAAAAAAAAAAAGAACACCCCCCCCAAAAAACCCCAAACTTTGTAGAGCCTAAGAAACAGTTTCAATTTGTACATAATGAAGTGGGACAGGACGGGAACAGGAATAAGGAGGAAGTAAATTCTTATAAATAAGACTAATAAATATATTTTAGCCATAATTAGCCCTTTACCTCTGTTCTACTGAGTTTAAGATTGAAAGAGGTAACCAGTGTGCATATACCTAAATAAGTCTACATGCTCAGCACGTTAAGACCACCTAGCACAACCTACTACTGCCAAATTCAGTATAAAAAGCTAGCAAGATGGAGAAAGTCTCCTTTTCTCCCAGCATCCACTCCGAGCAGAACACATTACAAGATCAAATTAGTATTTGTTACATCTAAGGAAAGTTGCAACTAGCAATTTTTTCATCACAAAAAAAAAAAGGATATGCAACATATCCGTGAAGTTATTTGATTCCTTCAAGATTACATTATGTCTTTTCTAAGCCTATCCATCTCCAATTACAACAGAACATTTTAATAGTTGTAGTCTTGTAAGTGTTCTCCATGTGTACATACCGAATCTAAATAGTGCATCCAAAATATCTGTTAAGACATTCTACATTGTTTTCACTGCCTAGTCTTCATCTTTGTTAAAGCCCTCTGGAACACAATGACATTGTAACAATGCTTACAGAAAAAGGGTTATTGCATCTTTTTTTAGGATGAGACATCCAGAGGAGATTTTATAAAATCCTCCTGTGTACAAAATTCTTAGTTATTAGCCCTTTTGGAACACCAGCTAGAAAAGTTTGAAAGGTAAAATAATTTACATTGTTATTTTTTCCATTAACTAGACAAAAGTCCATACTAATTAAATAAAAAATAATAGTTCTTCAACAGTCTATTCAAGGTATCTTCCATTAAGCAGTTCAGTGGGAATTTCCATTAGATAGATGATCTCCATGCCGGTTATTACTGACATCCACATCTAGAAGTCAGAAATTAAAAGAAAAATTGATCATTGATTTACCATTTTAATACATTTTATCTATTACATTAATCCAAACTCCAGCAACAAATTTCATGTTCATATATACCTATGGTTCTTAGGATTCTCTGGGTAAATAATCCTCCTAAGACACTGTTTACATCTTCCCCCCACCCCTGCTCAAGACCAGTTTTCTCCAGCTCAACAGAATTCTCCCAAAAAAACCTAGGTGATTGTATTTTGAACATCTGTAACCAGCTCCACTCAGTCTGGTCCCCACTGCGATACTAACACTACTAACATCCATCAGAGAATGGCTTCTTCTAATGCAACGAATGGCATTATGGAATGTCAAGTGATAAAGTTAATTGCTACTTACCAAGTAATGCTGTTGTTTCACCTGCATCCTCTTTTAAACTGGTACACTGTAATACAGACTCATTAGTGGAGGAAGCCGACAATTCGCTTACTTCATTTCTGTCATCATCTTGTAAAGCAATACTCAGACTTCCGACTGAAACACTGCCACTTATCGATTCAGGTATTGCAACTTCAAGTACATCTTCAGGGTCCCCCTTCAAAATGAAAAATATTTAACTGACACTTTTGTCTACCATTAGGCATCACCATTCCTCCATGTTACCACTTTGTAACCTCACCTTATTGGAAAAGATACCAGTTTTTTGCCTATTATCTACGCACTCATGGGTACACTGTTGAGCAGTGTCCACTTCCAGTGCTATTGTCTGCAAAGAAACAAAGCCAAGCAAAAGAAAAGCCACTTTTTCAAATGCACCCCAAAGCTAAGAGCAGCAACAGGAGGAGTCAGCACAGCCAGCCTTCTGGATGGAGTATTTCAACACCGTAGCAACAGTATTGCTGCAGTCTGGCTAGGAGCAGGCTCAGCACATACAAAGGCTTCACTGAGGAAACTTACTGATCCTTCATGAGTTTGTGGAAGCCTCTGTTTTTCATGACAGTAGTTGGGCAAAGTTAGACTTTTTTTTTTTTTTTTAACCAGAGTGAGCAAACATATGACATCACAACAAACTTCCCTCCTCCTCTACCTCCAGCCTAACTTTCTGTCTGTTCCAAAAATGCAAACGTGCCGGCTTGACACTTTGCAGGAACAAACATCTGCAGCACAGGCAAAGGGATTTATTTCACCCATTGTATAGCATGAACCATTTCTGATCCATTCTGAAAGTTAATTCAAAGTCCTACATGCACAACTCTGTTCTTACAATTAAACAGACCACCTTCACTAAACCATTGCCACTGATGGACTGACATTATTTATACATAAACAATTACACTGCAGTACAAGTAGCTACTCTGTGGGCTTCATAACAAGTATTTTTCCTCTCTTCAAACAGTTAGCAAAGACCCGTCTTAAGACTTAAGAAATTCTAGGCTTGCTTTCTTTAGCACCAAAGCAACCTATTATTTTGAAAGAAACTGAATTTTAATAAGCTATAGAACTGCTACAATTGCACACAAGTGAAGGCATGTGATACTAATCTCTACATGTGTGGGAAGGGAGCATTCATGATTTTGGATTCCACAGCTTGGGTAGTTAAAATAAGCAGTGAAACTACAAGATACAGCAATGCTCTACTTAGTCAGACATGCTGAACTGCAGTTCTTTTTCTTGCAAGGAATAGCGTAATGCAGAACTAGACCACTGAAGTCCACTATTTACAAAACAAAAACTAGGTAGTAAGACTTAGTGCTTCCTTTCTACTTTGAGCCTTTAAAAATTTTGAAGCATTTAAAGTCTTTTTTCTCCATAAAAGCAAACTGAGCCTTCAGCCTCTTTGCAGAAGGTTTAGTATATTTCTATAGTAAGGCTGCTCATTCTTGTCTGCAGTTATGTCATTCAGCAAGCACAGCGCTGTAAGAAGCTGCCTTGCTCTTCACACTTTTTTCCTCCCATCAGTGAAAAAGTCACACACTCTACAAACTAGACAGAGAAACCTGGATCAGGCTGAAAATTAGGCTAAAAAACCCTGAACGACTTCCCACATTATTAGGGACTGATGCACGAACAGGACACATTTCTCCCATTCCATTAAAAATCAGAACTGAGCTTCTGTATTTAATGCAATCCCATTCAACATGCTTTCAAACATGCAGAGGAGGTATTATGCCTCCTGGTTAGGCCTGGTATCAGTATTCTCTGCAACAGCATGAATTCAGGAATAAAGGTTCTAGTTCTTCTAGTATTTCAGCCTGTATACAAAAGGCTATATTCCTTCTGCACATGACAAGTTACATCACCTCCAACAATTAAGAGTGTACAAAAAATAGGCTGCTAACATAATATTTAAGTACTAATAGCTATTTCACATGACAAAAAGGTTGCAACTCTTGGGTAAAGTGACTTACACAGAAACCCACAATCTGGTACATATATTGCATAGCAAGAGTATTGTCACCTCTGACCAAAAAAAAAAAAAAAATTCATAGAACTCCTCCACAGACCTGCTAAGTCTCTGCAACAAAACAGGAGAAAAACTAGTCAAAATGCAGACCTAGTCTATGAAAGGAAGGTCCCTGAAACCAAGGAACACCCCTGTTTTCTGAAGATCTCCAAAGATTGGTAGAAGAGAAAAGAGGTACATTCATGCCTACGCCATTTTAGTTGAACTCAAGACTATTTATCAACAGTGACCAAGTAACCTACCGCATGTGTCTTCATCTCTCTTTTCTGGTGCTGTCAGAAAGAAATGAGAGCACATCATTTTCTCTACTTAACCAATTTCTGGTGAATGTCTTTAGGAAGGTTCTAAGTACTGGCTCATTTACAGTGATAAAACATGGCATATGTGGTAGTACACAAGCACTCAAAATAGAAAAAAACTGTCTTTTTTTCCTTTGAATCGCAGTTCTCAACAAGATCAAATACATGCTCTAGATCTATTGTATTAAGGCAAATTGCCTCACCTCTGCTTCAACTTCTTTCCTATCATCAGCTGGAGACAGAAAAAAATTTGGTTTATCACAGAAGAGTACACAGAGGATTCATAAGCTGCCCAATACACTGTTTAAGTTCTTAGCTGTAAAATTCCCTTAGTTTTTCTGGTTCTCACCCAATTACTCTTTCATCTTTGCCCAGCTTCTTCAGCCTCGTCAAGCAACAACTGTTCTCATTGTGAACAACATGAAGTCTTTCCTCCTGCACTGTACTTCTACCTTGAAGATTAAGTAAGTGTGCAACATACCCAGTATCCCAAAGCTTTGATAACGTCTAGTTTACACATTGGACAAGTTCGGTGGTCCAAAAGCCAAGGGTCAATGCATGTTCTATGGAAGATGTGCCTAAAGAAAAGAAACGCCCTTTAGAACTTACCATGAAAGCCACACACTATTCCTTCAAACAACGTGCAAGTTACCACATTAAAAAATAAACCCATTCCATTATAGCCCTGACAATTAGGTACTGCTTAACTTAACAGGACAGACAGTTCTGGAAACAGCATCTTTCACATTAGCTTTCTGAAACAAGAGATGTTACTAACCACACAAACACCACAGAGTTACCAGTTCAACAGTGTACAGTTCTAACTTAAAGCTCTACTTCAATCCTACACTTCTCCCAATTGCTCCTTTTTCCTACATAGATCCAAACCGCTCCATGGTCTCCCAATGCCCTTCAACACGTAACAGGGCAAACAAATGGCACAGCTTCAACTCTGCTACCAGAGCTTCAGAAGAATTCCCAGAAAGCTCATCACCTATTTCTTAGGGAAAACATGCTAAAGAGGAATGAATAATTACGGCAACTTACTTGCATGGCAGAATTCGGACAGTGTCTTTCAGTTTGTAGTTCTCAATGCACACAGCACAGTTTTCCACATCAACATCTAAACCCTAAATATGTCAACACATTGAAATGCATTACATGCATATTTCATTACAGAACAAGCTTTGTGTAATAACTAATATGTATAAAATGGTTTAGCAAATAAAAATACCTCTCGATATTCCAACAAGAGGTGATCTGATCAAGTGATACCAAATACTAAAGCAGCCAAACCTGGATTTTCCAATTTGAATAGCTATACATGGTACCTTAAGTAATTTAAGTCTCAAACATTGGCTTTGCTCATGGGAGCACAGTAAAATTTCAGTTCAAAATAACTACAAAGTGAAGAAATTTTAAGGGGTCAGCACAGATGAAAACAATGAATTCTTAACTGATGGTCCCAAAGACTTGCAAGTGCTTAGAATTCATTCTTGGGGTTGAATACCGCAAATCCCTTCTTCCCCAGTTTTCACTTTTTTCTGCCACATCCTAGCAGATATCCCTTGGTAGCCAAGAGAACTGAAGCATGCAACTTGGGATGGTTTAAAACTTCTGTCCAAGCTCACACCAGAGAGACTGCATTTTGACTGTATTTCCCCACCTCAGTATGTTCCCTTCTAAGGTTTATGTATCTTTCCTAACAGGTCTTACTGTCTTCTTGAAGCAATACTTATAGCTGCAGTGCAAAGTGATGGATATCTCCAGATTCAAGAAAAATAACTCAATGTAAATTAGGTTGTATAAAACATGAGTATTAGAAGAACCGACAGTGGGCCTATTTCATCCCTTTCATCCCCTATAAAATAAGAAATAAGTTTTTTGTTTACTGATTACTGAAGCAGTTCAATTTCATTAAATTTTTTTAATTAAAAAAATTCACTCAAATGAATTACTAATGCAAGCAAACTTTCAAGTTCCAGGCAAGTACCTCCCTCCTTTGCATGCATAATTAATACCTTAAATTCCCAAGTAAATCAAATCAAGATTTTTTTACAGAAGCAAAGCTAAGACAAGTACTTATTCTACAACAAATATTTGTTTTATTCTGTACAAGAGGCAAAATCCAAGCACACCATATGTAGCACATACTCAAATGAGTGTCCATTTTACAGTAATCCCATAAGCCTCTCAGGAAAGACCTACATGATAGCAAATACACTTTTAAAATATTGACCTGTTTTTAGTTAAATACCTTAACCCCAAGTGAAGTGATAATGAAAGACTGTACTGTGTCACAATAAAAGAAACATACTCTTTTAAATGCCTGAAAAGAAATATTTAAAGGTAAGGAACTATGTACATTTACAGAGTAGATAGGACTGTTTTCCAGATAGGTTTGTATTAATTCATGAAAGTACCTCTGCATCAGTAAATTACATAAACTTCCTGATAGTAGGCTGATTCAAATCAAATTAGCAGACATGATTTACCAAGCAGAAAACTTTTATTTTAACAGACAGTTTTTAACCTTATCTCATTCTATGTCACTTAAGAAGCATTCATAGTTACAACCAGCATACTGCGTGTAAAAACTTACATTCCCCCCATTTTATTTATTTTAGTCAATAGTATATCAATGGGAAGGAACTATCTGGTACACCGCAAAAATCTCACGGTACAAATCCTTTTTAGAGGTCTACTGAACATCAAGTTAAAAGCAGTTAATATTTTCCTTGTGGTTCTCACCATAGGTTTTATCATGGCCATTTTACATCCATTTCTTCCTATGCTGATGTTATGCTTTGATACTGCTTTACCCAAGTTTTGGTTCAATTCCATCTTGATCTCTGATCGCAACATTGTATGACCAGAGAAGCATGAATATCCCTCTGTTCACAGCTTGAAATAGATTATTTTTAATTATATTCTAAATTCCATCAGAAAGTTACAAATACTTGTAAAATGCTACTTTAAACATGCTGAATGTATAAGAGGAAAAAATACAAGTTCAAAGATGGTTTTAGGTTTTGTTAAGTTTCAAAACTGATTTACTAAATGAAAGACACATTCTCTGTAGCATGTAACCCAAGCTGAACAGCTTCTGTTGAACTACATCTTTTAATGTTCTTACACATAAATGTCCTTTCTCACTTCAATTTTACTCATGGATTAAAAACCCCTAATCCTTTTTTTTCCATCTCTGAGCAAATCAGTCCTTAAGTAAAAACTAATCAAAGACAACAAGGGCTGGGGAAAAAAAATGCCCATGTAGTAGCAGAAGTCTAGTCAGAAGCTAATTTAGCATCTAGGATTAGAGCTGCCTGAAACTAAGACAATATTTTCTTTCAAAACCTTGGCTTTTCCTACTTCAGTTACTAGAATACAGCTATGAGTTTAAGCCATATGCTGTCAAAGCTAACCTTTTGAAAGCTGTTTAATTTTTAGAACAGCTCTCTTTCAATACATAGAAAAGTACTTCTAAAAAATTTATGCTTCAAGTCTCTACAGCTCCTTAATGTATTGTATGTTAAAAGATGAAACAAGTGTTTCATTTTTCAAAGCTTTTTGGATTTCTAAGGCCTTCTGATCAATAAAAAGATGGATGTTCTTTTAAGAAAACAAAACATTACAGCAGCTGTAAGAACTGTGCAATCAATAGGTCCTAGGAAGTATTTTGCAATCCACTTGTTGATGTTTTCAAGTGCTGAAAAGATGTATTACATTTCCTCATCTTTGCAGTATCAGCCCTGTGGTCTCCTGTGACATTCTGTATAACCAGATACTATTTGCAACAAAACAGCCTTACATTTCATAAGTAGTTCAAATTTGACTCTTAAATTTCAAATTCTGCCTTCTAAGCAAAGGCCCTAAAATAAGCCTAAAATTGTCACACTGAAATTATGTTGTGAGGATTTTAGTTTAAATTCTATGAAGCCATTACAACAGTTTTTAAATCACACAGCAATAGCCAAAGCCACTGAATTACCTTTTCTCCACGTTTCACAGTATGCAGCTGAAGCTGGCTGATTGCTTTCTTGGTTTCTTTCCTATGTCCCTTGAATAAAGATTAAGTATTAGTATACAAGTTTGTTTTCAGAGTTATGTTTTAAAGCTTTTCAGTATTTTCCATGTGGATTACTAAGTCTTCTGAATGCATATAAAAAAACATTGATCTCCGATTAATATTTTCACAAAATACTTCCAACCAGCAGATGTTGAAGAACTGCAAGTTTTGCATTCTAGGGGCGCAGCAGCAAATATCTACAAGTGTACTGCTCTTAGAATGAACTCAACAAGCCAAGAACTATGCAGATCAAGTTGACATACATAGCCTTGTATCATGACTGCCTGTATTAAGGGCCTTCCCACACAGGACAATTGGAAATAATGTAGGCTTTAGAGGCAATCAGAGCTGAAACAACAGCCGTAAAACCAGAGCTTCTAGTTAGGCAAGCCTGTGAGCAAGCACACCGTGAGTTTTGCACCAGCTTGAGAGAAGGTGGAATCCTGCCGGGCAGCCTACAGCTGGCCACCAGGTCAAAAGGCTGCTTGTAGCTATTAATACTTCCCCTCAGTTAAACGCTGCCTCACACATACAAAGCTCTGCACTGAAAGGATACATTATGCAAAGGAGAAGACAAGAAAGGCTTAACAAACATGCGACACCATACTGGACTTCTGTACAGTAACAGCCCTACTTATGCTCAGAAGGGAAGCAAGGAAATAAAGCGGTACTGTATTTGAAGACAAAGTACTAGCTACTTGCTAGAGACTAAGAAACTGAACGCTCCCAATTAACAGATGTTGACCTGTCTAGCAGAAGCCCCCACTGATGAAATACCACAAAGGAACAAAAAACCCAAAGTGGCAACTTTCCTCTGTGGTGATCATTACGACATATCATTCCACAAACTTACAGTATTGAAAATTGGAATTTTTATTTTTTGTAGTGTTAAAAAGAATTAGTCTGAAGGTTCTCGCAGGAATGGACAGAGAACCAGCAGCAGCAGTCTGTTCCACCTTCTGTATCAGCTCAGGGTTTTCTGCACAGTCCTGTTTCATCATCAGTAGCAAGGAGATCTTAAAAAGTTTTACTGCTATACTGATGTTAGAATAAATCTTAAGAAACCCATATTCACCTTAACTTAGCAGCTACACAGCAGCTTGCTTTAAAGCATGACATAGTTAACTCCAAGTTTTAATTATACTGGAGTCAATAAGCCAAGCAAAGTAAGATTTGGGTCAGAAAAGTAGCTTTTTGTTTCCAAAATTATTTTAAGATTCCTGAAGAAAAATCTTGACAAAGATCTTCACAAATTTTTGTTTTCAATGGCCATTTTAAAAGAGGGATAACTGAGAAAGTGGCATAACCTTCTAGCACTAGACAATTTCATTGAATTGAAAAGCACTTGTATGACAAGCCCAATGGCAAAATCTATTAAGAGTCTGCAGTACGTATTTCTGGTAAACATTACATTCACCATAAAAAAAAATGCTGTTACAACTATTCATAAAGCCTGTGAACTTCCCATACCATGTACTATCATAAACCCAACAAGAAGCAGCAGCTTTCTTCACCAAGCAACTGTTACAACAAAAAACGCACTCCTTTTTCAATAAATCCTTCTCAAAAATTTTGTTTTCTTGAAAGTATTCTCAGAATCAAAGTTCAAAGCTTACAGCTTAGTAGAAAAAACTCCAGGGAAACAACATTGAAAGGAAACCGCAAATTTAACCAATACAGAAGTCCCACATGTTATCCTCAGTCACTGAAAAAAGAAGTTAATTATTTTCCTAGAAGAGTCCTGTAAGTCCCAATCAGACCTCAGACTCCTGAAGGCAAACAAAAATTCCCTTCACTCCTCCCTCAAAGCTAGGATCTACACGTTCAAGCAGAAGGCAGGGGAAGTCCACGTGATAAGCAGCCATTTGAAACAATTTTTTGTTTTTCTGAACCAAGGATTAAAAAGAGAAATGCTTGCCAAGAAAAATACGTGCAACTTTCTTTTTCACTTAGTGGAGAACTATGGCAGAGCTTGCTGATTACCATGGAAGGAACCTAACCCATGTGCAAGAGTTGACAAGCACAGGGAAGTTCCATGCTAAGATATTTTCAAAACTCAGGGGGACTAGGTCCTCAGCTCCAGGTAAGTTACTCCCTTGAATGTGGGGGTTTCAACCAGATAGCCTCCAGAGGTCCCTTTACAACCGAAATTACTCTAGGATGAAGTACTTTCCACAGGGAAAGAAGTAAAGCTGACTTCTTTTAACCTATCAAATAACGGGAATATGGAAAGGGTAAATAAGGAGCAAAGTTATTGCTTCCTAGTCTTCCCAGTACTCCCACCACTCTCAGCACTTTGGGTAGTCCAAGAGAGCTGAATCTCACCACGCATGCCCTTTCTAGGTTGCTGCTATTCAGTACTCTACAGTGAAGTGGCAGGATTACAAGTAGTTTTCATAAAGGTTTAGAACCAAAAATTCTAACTACTTCTGGGCCTTAAGAAACAAATTTACCATGGTCTCTTACAATTTACAAAAACCTAGTTAGGGAAATTAGTACTTTCAGGATGAAAATTACTTAAGAATGAAACTAATTTTTAGTGTCAAAAGGAAGGAAGTTAAGTTAGGTGACAAGTCCTACAAGAAGCTGCCTTTACTCAGTTGTTGACAAATGGCTAAATATACTTCCCATGACTTCATATGCATATCTAATAATTATAACTAGCCAAACCTGCGATGCCAATTAGCACACTGCTTACTAGCCTCACTAACCATTACTGAATAGCATTCACAGAGAGTAAAGTAGCCAGAAAGCACAGATTTTCAAGAATGCTTCAATAGACAAGAAAAGTTAGGCAACTGATTTGACACGAGAAGATCATAAATACTCTAAAGCATCGTCATCTCTTATTACCTGGTTTCCAAACTGTGATCCTGTATACAGGAAACGTTGTATATAGTAAAATATGAGCCAAGCAAGTGATATAATCATCATGGTGATGAAGGCGATGGCCACAAACACAACTGACTGACCACTAATATATTCCTGCACATGTCGTGTGCCAACAACAATAGTCATTTTTACTGGGATCCCTCTTCGTACAGGCTCCAATATCTCTATTCCTTTTGGATAGCCAACCATTATCACCACTGTATTTCCTGTTCCTGTTGGAGGGGAAAAAAAAAAAAAAGTCAGTCATCACAGTAAAAACTAGGCATTCTGGCTGGATGCTAGTTTGGACCTCTTAAGATCAGTGAGAAAAGTTACAGGAAACCCACTGAGTTTTTTTCAGGCATAGCAGACTTTTTATGTTAAGTCTATTAGTAAAGAACCCTTTATTTACTTTAGGAACATCTCAAATGCAAGAAACTCCAACAGATGCATCTTTACTGTTTCAAGGCCCTATACTCATTCTACACAGTGAGGTGGGATGTGGACACCATGCAAAAACCAGACAAGTTATACACATCTCATCTTGAAGTTGCTGAAGTTCTGACATGCAAATCAGGAACAGCTGGTCTTTTATTCGTCAGTGTGGGAATTTTAGCTGCAGATGGAGACAGTATGTGAATACCATGAAGAGAGACACATTCTATTAAGTTTGAATTTCAATCTGAATCTGTAGCACAGTTACACTGGATGTGTGGACAAAAAGAGAAAAGATATTCAGATATTTAAAATTAAATTACATTAAACATTGAAATACTTAAAAGATTCTTCAATACTAAATATTCAAAATGTAATGTGACTTCACAACAAGAACTTGTTAGAAATACTCTGGGACTCTTTCGGGGAGCCCGGAACCAAAGCATTTTTCTATTCTGTAGGACTTGAAAGCACTCAATTCATATGAAAAAGTACCTAATTACAAAAAGCTTTAAGCACTATACTGCCACCAAAACCAGTATGATACTGTCAAGATACTTTTGGCAGAAACCAAAGATCCTCTGTGACTAGAGTTTTACTCCGTTTTGTCGGGAAGCATCTCCAGTATTGCCTCAGAAACATCTAACACATCCATTACAAAGTAAATTACAAACAAACATATTTGTTACAAATGTCCCCTTTTTACTGGTCTATGCTATTTTTATTGGAATAGTTTGTACTTTGTGCATACCAACACTGTTATACACTATAGCTTTACAGCTTGCTTTGCACGCCTACCTTGCAGAAAAAGTGAAAGTAATCTGACAGAGAAAGTAGAGGAAGAAGAAAGAAGAGAGAGGTTTTCCTAGCTGGAAAGCTAAAGCTGTAATGCCACAGCTACCTTTTTAGATTTACAAGATTACTCAACTGAAACAAGACCTCTCACTGTAAATTTAAGCCTTCTTCCCTCCTGGTTGTGCTAGGTCCACTACTGAGAAGCTATGTTAAAGGAAATGGTAGCCTAATTTACAATGTTACATCAGGTGGCAATTTTCAAAACTCAAAGCAGCATTCCAGACTCATCCACCTCTCTGCCTACTAAGGCAGAGTTAATTTGCCTGAAATATTTTAAAGAAACTCCTTTAGCTGAGCCAGTTCTGGCCATGACCTCGTTGACCTGGCCACTCTGCTACCACGCCAAGGGGAATTCCCAGAGGTTTCACAGCTCTTCCCTCCATGATGTACAGATGGTCTGCTGTGGATAAAACACTAGAGGTTCCAGTTACTAGCTGAATAACGCTCCTACCTCAATGTCAGTTACCTTTTTTCAGCTTCACCTTACGCAGCCATCCCACTTCTGGTCACCTACTGTAAGAAACATACCCATCTGCCAGATCTAGACCCAGCAAAAGAGCAGGTTTTCCAAATAGAGCTACACTTCTGGAACTTTTGAGGATGGTGCAGGAAGACAAGGAAAAAGGCGCTACTGGGGAAAGGCCCAACCTTTGTCTCCCCTCAGGCACCCACCCAGCTCGTGTTGGCTTGCCTGGTGGGTGCATGAGGAGATACAAAAAAAAATGCTGAAGACAAACAGGACAAATCCACAAGAAACAAGGCTCCACTAATTAATTCTACTCACCAACAATGTGCCGATTCACACAACACAAGTCCAAGCATACTAAGAATTGGATAATGTTATTCTCCTCTCTGAACCAGCATGAAAGCATTACCAGAGACACACATGAATCTCACAGAAAAAAGTACATGAAACACTCCTTGCTTTCTGATCCTGCACAACCCCACAGGGAGTTCACAAGAAAGGAATGTATGAAAGCAGAAGTTTATCTCATATTGCTGAGAATTGTTATCTGCATAACTAAATCAGGAGTTTGGGTCCTACGTCCTTAATCAACTGTAAGAGTTACAAACAACAGAAGGTTGCCTAAGGATGGCTAGTAAACAGTACAGGAGTCCTGAGAAGATTTGTGGTTTCATTCAAGCTTGAGGAAGAAAAGAAGGCTTCAAGATTAGAGGCAACCTGGATTTTTCAATCAATAAAGGTTTCTTCCTCAATCCCGCAATCTTGAGTCAGTTTAATCCTGCTATCTAATGCTCTGTGTGATTCCTATCAAAAAAAGTATCAAAACCCCCACAACTAACAGTAATGCCCTTCTCTGTTTTGTCGCTAGCATGTCCAACTATCAGCCGGTGATTTCCTTGAAATGGAAGTCAGGCTACTTTTGTGCAACGGCTGCTAGACACTGTGACACCTTCCAGTTTTAGAATTAACACAAGTATGCCATACATTTTTAAATAAATGCCTGTTAAAAGCATTTTAACGGTTTTAAAGACTTGGTGATGAGCCTGCCATTAAAGTTACTCCTGCTTCCTCTGAACAACATAGCAGCTCAACAGCATACAGTCGCTCCTTGAGTTAAGCAAGCCACTGATTTCAGATCCATCCTTTCAGTGGTACAGATCCAGAAGCTTTCAGTAGAAAGCATCAGTAATACAGAAGTTATGCACCATCTGAGAATCCCGAGTAGTGCTGAAAGGAGTGTAGCAGAGCTGAATTACAAGCCAAGATAACCCTAACTGCTGCTTTGGAGCTGGCAAGAGCTTACAGTATTGTGAGTACACAGTCGTTTGCATCTGTTTTGTTCAATATACCTGCATAAAAAAACAGGACAATGAGGAGCAGAACCAGTTGGGTGTATTTTGGCAAAGCTACACCAAATCAAAGATCATTTTCTTTATGTAGCCAAAGTCATACACTCAAGTCCCAAGCTTCCCTTAAATTGACAAGCCACACACCAAAGCTCCACTTGAGACCTATCAAACTATTGTAGTCAGCCCTCCTTTCTCCCTTCCCTCTGCGTGTCAAGCACAATCATATTTTATTTCGTAGCCTTCAAGGTATCGCGCTTACACTCTGATCAGGACCACCAAACCCTAGCTTGAGAGGAGATTCCAAGATGACTGGATGCCCAGCATGAAGTATAACAGGAAAAATACAGAACCAGACCTTTTTTCTTTCCACTGCAGTATACCCCTGCCCCCCACAAATGTTCAAACCAGCACCAAGCCTCTAACTTTCAGCCTGCTCTCCACAGTACTCCACACCCTGCCTCTCCAGACTCCTCTCCCACCCACTCCCAGCTAATATTTACATACAATACTTACTCTGGTTTTGGAAAGGAATTTGAAGCCTCACCACCACCACCAAAAATAAACAGAGTTAAGACTGGCTGCAAAGTCTGTATTCCTGTAAAACTTAAGTCTGAGTTTATATTATTCAGATTCAATAACTGAAGTACAACTCCTTGGGTCATTTGGGTAAAATGAGTATCTTCCACTGGAAAAAACCTCCTCAGCCACACGTGAAGAAGATGTTTCACCATCACCTCTCTCAAGGAGGCAAGTCATCCAGCATTTTGAACAACATAATTCAAGCAGAAGGCAAAGGCCTGAAAAACATGACACATCAGTAGTCATATTTGAAAAACCTTCTTTTGGAAGGAGGGACATGACTGTAAGGCTACATATTCAAACTCTCAACTCTCCTGTCCCAAAACTTTAATTAAAAATCCTACTCACTGCACTCACAAAGCTCATAAAGTACTCACGAACAATAACTAAACTGCAGACTATTTGGAACATTTGTCCTTTATCAAATGCTTTGACACCAGCTAGAGTAAACACTTCTCTGCCTGATCAAGAATCTCTTTTTACTCAAGTTGGAACGTGTCTATGAACACCAAACTATCCCACCACCACCACCAGCACACACATCACCCACCAGAAAGTTCAAAGGCCAGGTTTTTCAGAAGAACGAGAAGACTAAACTTTGAGATCAAAAGGTTATCTATTTACCACCCTCACGTAATTCAGACTGCGCCTCTATCAGCCATAACCATGTTACACCTCACATAACTTTCAGTGCCATTAATTGCAAGTCCATTAAGTGGATGTTCCTTAGGCATGTAACTCCACTCCTTAGTTACAGCACTGCAGATTTCCCAGAGTATTTATTCTTAGCACTCCTCTCAGAAGTAGGGTTTGTTTCCTCATGTATCAGTTCGCAGATCCCTTTACTGGAATGGCAAACTTGGATCTTGTGAAATACAGCTTTACCTTCCATGTTCTTTCTTGCCCATTCTCCATAGACTTCTCCTCCGCCTCCACAAAAATCCAGGATTTAAAACACTAACAGTAATTCTTCCCTATGTTCCCAAAATGCACTGAAAAATTTAAACATTCACATGTTTGATGCAAGTTTCAACCATGAGACAAAGACTTTTGATTCCAGCTGAGTTAGTGATTACATTGCCATATATTGTATTCCTGCCCCATCGAAAACATCCTGAGGTCCAAGCTGCATCTGTTAAGTCAGTAAGTATATTCTTGTATATATACACAATACTAAATCACACTATTTACACAGGTAGAGCTTTATCAGCAGCATTCTGCCTACTTAAGAGAAAACAAAACAAAGACAACCAGCAATCAGGGAGCGCTTCTCTTTATACCATTTACAGATCTTAACTACAACAGCAAGTCCAAACCTGAGTATATGCCCAAGAGGTCTTCTGCCGCACAGAGGTAACAGAAGAGAGACAAGAGACACGTAAAGTATTGTCAAAATAAGCAAGATGAGAAGAGGAGGAAGAGATTCCACAAAAGAGCAAATAACATTTGAGGGGCTACCAGGGCATACAGAGGAATGTGGGAAAATTCCCATAGGCAGGAAGATAATTTTTTTACTGACTGGCCAATACAGAGTGACAGGAAAAAAACTGACAGAAGGTGAAGAGGAAAGAATTATTAACCAGAGTACCTGAACTGCCACATGAGATCAACATTACATCTTCCCTAGCATCCCACCTCCACTTTCACAGTGGATTAAGAACACAAGAGACAGGCCAGGCTGACCTACCCAAGCAAGCACGAGGCTAAGAGGAATGGTAATCCCACTTCCAACCCGCAAACTGGTGGCCACTTGGTATTCCAAGAATAGAGATACATTGGTTTCTACCCAATATATCATACACGCTATGAAGTAACAGGTCTCTAACCGAGATTTTTCAGCTCACTATATTAAAGAAAGTAAGTTTGGTTTTTTCAGTTCTACTTCACCCAAATTCCTGGTCATCCCCTTCCTCACAACCAAGAACGACAGCCTGGACATTAACAAACTCACTGTTACAGGACCATGCAAAGCACACATCTGAAGCATTTTTATTTTTTTTATACTTGGTTTGTTTTGTCTTTGTAGCTGCCTCTGAAGATCTTCCAGTTCCTCGGAAGTCTACAAACGCAAAGGGATTTTATAGCAGTTTCAAGGTTTTTCCCTCCCCTTTGATTCAAGCATTTGATGTTGTCACGCTCATAAAAATCCAGCAAGACACTCCTGTCGTAGCCCAATCAGACACTGCAGCAGCAGAACATCTGGGTTCTTATCTCAGCAAAAATCAGAGATCTCTTCCGCAGGCTACAGATCACCTGCACGCTTGGACAAGCCAAGCCAACATCCTTCTCCAGGCTTCGGTTTTCCTACCACATTTACAAGCATTTAAGAATTACCTGATACTCAAACCTCTCTCCCAGCCTTTGCAGACCCGCGGGAGGAGAGGACGACGAAGCTGTTACAACGAAGCCTGTACCAAAAGCTATCTTCCAGCCGCCACAGCTCTGCCTTCAGAGGCGCCAGAAGGCATCACCACGGTACCTGGCACGTCTCCGCACAGCCTGCGGACGGCGGCCTACCTGCACCGCCGGAGCCCTTCTGGCAGGGGGTGCAAAGCAAAGAGGCAGCGCTGCACGCAGCCGTGTCCCCGGCGCCCCCCGTGCCCTCCCCCCGGCAGCCCGGCACCCGGCTGCCCGCTTCGGTGGCTTCGCGCATCTCCTCCCCGGCGCCAGGGCGTGAACCGGGCAGACAGAGGCCGGTCCCAGCACCTCGCAGCGCGGTTTAAAGGAAGAGGAAGCAAAACCCGGGCTCTCTGCATCGTTTTTACGGGGATTTCTGCCTTCCCCCGTGCCTCACCGCGCAGAGCCGCGTTCCCGCACCACCGAGCGGCCCGGCGCCCGCCACAGCCGCCCCCCCCCCCGGCCCCGCCGGGAGCGCCCAGCCCGGCCCCGCTCACCCAGGTGGGACATGGAGACGGTGCTGTTGCCGAAGCGGGCCTCGTTGTAGATGACCACGGCGGCCGCCCGCTTCCGCGCCGCGTTGGTGACCTTGTCCTTGAAGGTGCAGCCGCCGCGGGCCACCAGGGCGATCCAGGGCGGCGGGTCGCCCTCCGCGGACCCGCGGCCGCCGGGCAGCAGCGGCACGTCGTAGTCGGTGTCGGCCGCGCAGCCCTCCATGTGCCGGGGCGAGGCGCCGCGGGGGATGCCCACCAGGCCCTGGGCGCTCTCCTTGGGCGAGCTGTCCCCGTAGCGGCCGCTCTCCGTGCTGCCCTGCACCGTGCGGTTGCTCAGCGGCTCCACGTACACCGTGCTCACCCACGCCGTGTACCACTCCAGGGCCCGCGCGCCCTGGCCCAACGGCGCCCCCAGCGCCACCAGCGCCGCCGCCACCAGCGCCAGCCGGGCGCGCCGCACCATGGCCCGGCCGCCGCCGCCGCGACGCGGCCCGCCGCGACCAGGAGGAGCGGGAGCAGAGCCGCACCGCCGCCCGCCGCGCCTCGCGCTACCCGCGGCCACCCCGCGCGGCGCAGGTAACCCCCGTGCCCGCCCCGGGCGGAGCCCGCCCGCCGCCACGGCTAATGGCGAGGCGGAGGCCGGGCCGCCCCGCCCCGCCCGCGCGGCTGCGCATGCGCGGCCCCGCCCCCCCGCGGCGGTGTCCCGCCCCCCGGGGGATGCCGGGAGCCGGGGCGGGGCCAGCGGCCGGGGCGGGGGGCGGGGGCACAGCCTGAGGGCGGAGGGCGGCGAGTCGCTGTCCGTCGGGGTGGATACGGAGCGGCTCCTGCGCGGCTGGTTCCCGCCGCAGCCCTCGGTCCACCGGCCTCCTCGCGCGGCGGGCCCTGGGACGCTGCTGGGCTCCCAGCCCCCGCCGTGGGTGGCGGTTCTAGGCCCGGCCCGTCAGCTGGGCCAGCGGCACCCGCGGGGCGCGGCCCTCACGGGTAAAGCGTGTCCCGCTGCGGGGTGGCGGTGGGAGCGCCGGGCAGGGCGGCCGGGACGTGGGGTGGCAGAAGCCAGCCGGGGATGGAGCCCTGTGCGGCCACGCAGGGGGACAGGGACAGCGCCGCTCGCTGCCGGGCACAGCAGGTGCCTGTGCGGTCGCACCGAGGGGAGAGCATTTCAGAAGGACGAAAAATAGTAAGAGGCAGTACCATGTTAAAAAAACTAAAAAAAAACTGGAGAAAAATGTATCGACATACAGCGGCATTAAACAAATATGACCATTTTATGGATTCGTTTTCCATGGCGTAGAAATATTTGCTATATACTACTTAAAGAAGTTTAGCCTTACCTGTTTTTTCATACAAGGCATCTGTACCTTTTCCCAGCGTCCGAAATGGATCGCCTGTTTTCACCAGCTACCAGTCTTTTTTGAATGGTCTCCTTCAGAAGTCGTCAGTGGTGTGACCACACATGTTGTCACATGTTGTCAAGCAACATTGCCAAACCTTGGTAATGTCCTTCCTCATGATGATCTGTTGTGGCTGCTGATGCAGATGGGGTCTAGTAGAGCCTGGATTAATTTGTATGGAAGGGGTCATCAGACAAAAGCCACAAGCTCGATGAACTGCCCAGCTCTATATCGGCACCAAGGCCATTGTGTTCCCATTTCTGTTCCAGAGTTGGCGTTTAAATAAAGAAATAAGTACCTTCAAACCCAAAGTATTCTTTAAAGTAACTCTCTAGCGTTCTCCCAAAATGCTTGGCAGCGTTAGGACTCTCTCCAAAGGCACTGAGCATTGTAAGAACAAGATTAAAGTAGCAAAATCAAGAGGGTGGTCAAGACTGGGCAGACAAAGTAATGTGGAAGGGGCTGTAGAGAAGGAATTGGAAGTTGAGGGAAGAACATGGGAAAACTAGAGGTAATGAAGAAAAACTTAGGAAAAAGAGGATAAGGCAACACAGGAGCAGGAGCATGTTAGATGGGAGAGGGTGAGTGGAGGTGGTGGTGGTGGCAGAGTAGAGGCAGGTAAAGGGTGAGCTGTGTTGAAGGATGGCTAGTGACAGACGATTCAGAAGGAGCACAAATTAAGTGTTTGGCAAAAGGTGATCAAAAAAAGTGATAGTACTTTAGTGAGTCCAAAAATGTTGTTCAAGCGAGAATCTTGGTAAAAAAGTGAAAGACACTTAGTGTAATCAAGAACAGATATCACTCTGGAAATGGGATAAAAGTAAAGAGAGTTGGTACAAAGGAAAAGAACAGCTGCAGGAAATGTTCTTTTAAGAATATGGAATCACTGGAAATAGGAAACTGATGCTGACTGTGATTTGTTCAAGGTAGGAAACTTGTCACAGTCCTCACAGCAAATACAGTCTAACCAGTGGCAAGACAAAAACTATAAGGCATAAATAGGAAACACAGGCTGTTTCCTATAACCTTTATTGGATACAAAGCGGGGCTTTTAGTGGGAGAGCTTGAATTTTGTTGAAAGGAGATGGTGCGGGAAAGAAGATGAAAAAAATTGTCAGCCTTGGCTTAAGAAGATGTGCCAGAGGAAAGTGGACAGCAGAGAACAAGCTGTAACAAGAACTTGTAAGAGCAAGGTTAGAAAAGGGAGAAATTGCACCAAGGAAACTTACGAAACACCATTAATGCACACCTGAGAGGTGAGTGCTCAATGCCCATGTGCAGAAAAGAGCAAGCATTGTTAAGACTGACATTTATCTGCCATGGTGAAAGCAAAGCTGACAGTAATGAGAAGACGAAGGAAAGATAAAAGGTGCTTGGCTAGACTTTTCTCCCCAGAGAAAACTGAGGCCGTACCAAGGCAGACGTGAGTCTCAATTCCCAGAAATATTTTGAGATAAATTAACTTGGTTCAGGAATACTGGAAAAAAGAAAAAAAGAAGAAAAAAAAAAGCATGGATGTTCAGATCAGATAGAAATTATAATGGCTGTCAGCAAAAGATCAGTTACTCTGGCTAATGCTGTACTACAGATTCAAAAATACTCTAACTGCAGTTTCCACGCTGAAATTTGGTTTATTTGCATTTCTTCTCAGTAGGCATTTTGTTAACAACGTTCATTGTCTTTAGAAATCAAAATACATTGCAAATTGCAATACACATCCAGAAACGAGACAGGTTGCATTTTGTCCACTGAACTGATGAAAAGTTCATCAGAAACAGAGCATTCTTTGGTTAAATAAGAACAGCAGTTCAAACTAGCTGTGCTTAAATGCTGTACATGCATTAGGTTTGCACAAATTAGCAAAAAGAAGTGAGAACCCAAGCTTAGAACTTTCTCTTCCTTTTTTCAGCAAGTATACAAACATGACTAAATGCATCTCTTAAATATTGCAAAACCACAGTTAAAGTTTTAAATAATACATGTTGCACAACAAGCTTTTTGGGGGAAGCTACAGAAATAATGAAAATATAGAACACGTGGAAATGAACTACACATCAGGTAGTTGAAATGCTTAATAAACTCATAAGGGCTTATCAAGACTTTTAATAAATATGCTTATTTGATCTAATAATTAAAGCACAACAAATAAACAGGATTTTTGCTATTCACGTGAACTGAAGGAAGATCAGACGCTTTACAATCTGAAGAACTATGATTTTACCATGGCATCTCAACACTTTTTGGGTTAAAAGCTTCAAGAAACATCACTTACCGCATGATGACCAATCACTTGAGACATTTGCCAGTTTAAAGAAACATTGGAACTAGTATATAATAATGTAAAGCCCAATTAAGCAAAATATCATCTCCTCCCCTTTTTCTGGTCCAGAAAATTCCATTCAAAACCTGCAGGTCATATCTTTGATTAATTTCTACAGACCTTCAAGGGCTTTTACGGTAGCTATTCCTTGGGAGAAGGAAGCATGAAAGGAGAACAGGTAATTTAAGAAGGCATTTCTTCCTGAAGCCCATTTTGTCACTTTACATTTCATGTTTTGAGTTTCTGTCAAGAGCCTCACAGCCAGTCTGTATAGAAAAGCTTCTTGATGAATGTGTCAATTTACAATACAGAAGCTACGCCAATTAATCTAGGTGTGCAGATAGACGGCCTATAGCAAGTAAGGTATTGTAAATTCAAAACCCTTCTTAGTGCACAATAGCTTCTTAAACAGTTTAAAGCTCTACTGAACATTGCTGATAAAATCCCTTACCACTTAAAGGCAAGAGTGTTAATAAGTTAACAGGTAGGACATAGGACCATGTCACTGTTACCAGGCTGTCTAAAGATATAAATGAAATTGAAAGTATAGTAACAGCGGCATTTCTAAAATTCTTCCTCTCTTCTTCAGCTTGTTTAAACATTAAGCTTGTACACTGAATTTGCTCGGGGGGGGTGTGGGGGAGAGATAATAGGCAGTTCAGGTTTCTCTGGGAAAAGTAGTGAAGTGGGATAATGAAACATGTAATTAAAGTTGCACAGAAATGTTAGACCTGTCGAGATTCCCCTACAGGGTCTAATACTCTGCCTGTTGAACTCAGATTTAAAAGCCCCATTAATGATAATGGCCAAAGTATCAAATTCATAGTGGACAAAGATCTCCATGGCAAAATTATATTAATCAAGGAGGATTTCACTTGATGGCATTCTATAAATCTGTACAGGACAGACCGTTTTGCTTCAGTACTACACAGTGCAAGATTCGGGGGCAAACTCAAATGGGAAAATGGTGCTCATCTGCCAAGGAAAAAAAAAAAAAGAAATAGATTCAGGCAGGACACTTCCTTCTTTTGCATAATTACCTCTGCAAAAGATCTGCACTGCTAGCAGAGTCTCTGGCAATGAGACAAAAAAAAAAAAATGCTTAGTGAGTGTCTAAACGAAGTTCTTCCCCATGCATTTGTCTTCAGTTCTTAGAGAATATCAGGAACAACAGTGATGGTCAGAGCCTTGCACTTGACCAAGGGCTAAGCAGCCCCTGGTAGTTAAACTAGCACGATGCTCAGCTCCACTCCGGGAGTGGCTCCCTCTCTCCATGCCTGAACCAAAATAAGCTCAGCTACACTTAACTGGTTTCCAGCTGGTCATAGCTCACGCAGCTGCCTCTGAGCTCTGCCCAGGGATTAACCTGTGCAAGCTCAGGTCACTCGCTTGGGGAGGGTCCTGCAGGCTGCCACCCAGAGCTCAGGTGCTCTCCCAGGGATGCTGGAAGACCTTCCCCACAGGCACAGAAACCTCTTTCTTAATGTAACAGGGAGAACAGCCGTCTAATTTGCAAACTGTGTAATGACTTGGCTGGTTAGCCATGGGAACTTTCTTACTGCAATAACCGTAAGAACTGCAGAATAAGGTTACCAGGACATCTAGAGAAAGGGCTGAAGGTGAAAAAAACACCTTTGAACTCTTTTGGTATTATCACGTGATGCCTATTCATAATGTGTTTGCAACAATGTTTGCACTTTCCACACTAGGAAGATCAGTTTTTCATGGCCTGAAATGTCTAACTATCTTTATTTAGGCTTCTTTAAAACACAAATGCATCAACAAGCCCTTTAAAACTTGGTGTGGAAACAGAGTTAAGGGACTGGCTCTACCCCTACATGAGTTAGTGATAGTATACAAAAATGAGTTACACAAATGAGTTAAAAATAAAGCGGTGGCTGGAGAAGGGGTGCAAAAAAAATCAGGACTACAGGCTATTAAAAGTACTTTTCCTGTCTGATAAGAACAACAGGCTAGCTGAGAACACTTACTTAATTATTCTTATGAGAATGTTTATACTTGTATTAGGATAATCCTTGTGGGGCTGATTTGGTTTTGGCCCTTAACATGTTTAACCAGCTTGGTGCCAGCAAGAGACAAGTTATATTGGAGCCATGTTGTTTGAGCTGCTTGCATTTTTTCTACTAAAAAAGAAAATTTCTACTCAATTTCCAGGTGAAATATCAAATTACCTAATTTGAGAAAAGCACATGTAGAAATTATAAGTTACCAAATGAGGACAGCTTTAGCAAAGTATTTTTTTAAAACTTAAATACCTATATTTGCAGCTATTAAGTTTCTCTTAGAGTACTTCCAAATCAAGGGAGACCAAGCTGCAGTAATACCTCTACAATGCATAGGGGGTTCTGAGTAGGCAATTTGCTTTTTCTGTTAATCAGAACATTATATTTAGCACTTACTGTAGTCTCCCTGTGGGTGCACAGCAACAAAAGTCAAAACAAACAGATACAAAGCATTTTTAAGCACCATTTAAGATGATGCAATGCCTATTTGAAATGACAAGTTTGTACATTGCAGGGTAGGGCTAGTATCCACTTCTCCTTTATAATTTGAAAGTCTGTGTTGGTTTATTTTCACTCTGCTCCATATGAGACAGGGCTATTTTGAAGCCGGGGGGTGGTGGGGGGGTGGGGGGCAGGAAATCACTGTAAATTGACCATCCAGCATGAAATTTTAAAAGTGTTTGGAAAGGAAACTTAGAACTCTATATCAAAGTCCATTCAATCCTTTACTTGGAACAGCTTTTAAATACTCTTCTACTGCAATGGCAGAAACTTCTCCATACCAGCTTTGAAGCCAGATGTGCTCAATGTTCATTTTCATGAAGAACCACTCATAGCTACGAGGCCACTTTCTTACCACTGGGTGCCTGGAAGGACAAAGAAAAGAAAAACATTTAAAAGAAGTGCCAAAGCATATGCAGTCTGCTTTTTTCCTTCAGCCTAGTCTGCTCAGCCAGAGTGAAACCTGAGATCTGAGAACCACCACCATTCACCTTTTTGCCCTCCCTTGCAGTGAGGTTTTTGATCTTCCACACCCCAGTCTGGTGAGAACTGCAAACAAAGGCAGCCAGCGAACATCAGCTTCCCTTACTGCAGAACCTCATCTCTGAAGGCAGATGTTGTTTAGTCTCTAAGGAAGTGAAAAACAGTTAAGAGGAGAATCTCTGAACATGTGTCAGGGTTGTCCTTTTGTCTGTTCAAAGGCAACAGTGCTCTGAAAATACTACATCTTTGGTAGTAGTTGCTGTGATATGGCAAGAGAGCTAATAAAACTGGCTAGCAGGCACAGCACAGCTTCTTCAAGCTGTCGCCTGCTAGAGCCTTCTCGTCCTGTATCTCTGTCTCATTTCTTGGGCCTGCCCTTAGAGCTAGCTCAAAGAGATCCTCCCTGCCAGCAATACTGGGTGCAGACATTTGGTCCCTAAGCCCCAGCGAGTACATCTGCAGAGGATGCTGGGGATGCTTGGCAGCAGTGCACGGAGCGGCTACAACCGCTCGAGTCGCAGTGTTCACAGGAGCAGGGGGGGAAGCAGTGCGAGTCCAGGCAGGGTTGACCCAGTGCAAAGGACCCTGCAAAAGAGATGGTCTGGCAACCTTTGGGTTGAGCTAAGGTTTCCCACCATTTTCTGAGTTGCTCCTTTGAGCACCCATGACTGTGGCATTGGGAAGTGGCTCCAGCTGCTGCCAGCATTGTATGGGGTGAGCCCCGTCAGCCCTCACTGTGTCATTCTGGCTTTTGCTCTCTGACAGTGGAGCATCTGCTGCCGAGGCGCTGGTGGACTCTGGCTCACATGGAAATCTGGTTTCTGCAGCCTGCATCAAAAAGGCTTGTGCGCCAATATAGCCCCTGTCTGTCCACGGTCCCATTTTTGCCATTGAGGGGACACTCGCTGACAGAGTCCCACCCTAACCCCTTCCAGCAGGCCAGAAAGGATATTGCCTTAGGGCTGTTTTGGATCCTAGCTTATCCCGGTTTCCCAGCAGTATTTGACTGACCAGGCAGGGTGTGCTTGAGGATCAACCCTGGCAGCCTGTGTGGGAGGTGGGTGCCCCAGCTCGGGTTCGGAGCCACTGGAGGGCATGGGGGCACACCCTGGGAGTGTGTGTCTGTGTGGGGGTTGTGCTTGCATCTGTTCAAAGGAGACTGTCTGGTAAGTAGTATGGCTTTGGTAGCAGTTGTCGTGGTAGGAGAGGCAACAGAACCCGTAAGCCCCATCCTGCAAATAGGTGTAAGCCCAAAGGCAGCAGAGCTCTCTGTTCTGTCTCTGAGTAGGGGGCTGTAGCTGAGAACACAATCTGTCCCAAGATGCGGAAGAATCATTAAAAGTAACAAATACACCCTGGATTTATGGAATCTCTCCTTGGAGCCAGGTGAAATATTTTCATAATCCCTGGATTATAGACCACGTGCCTTACTGGAATCCAACAGTGACTAACTGCATTTCCGTATTTTGTTAACTCAAGAGTTAAAAGGAGGTTGCACAGCTCGCCCTGTCGTTCCAAGCTGCACAGGAGCCAACATACTTTGTGGCCCCAAAGTAAAGATAATGTTTGTTACTTCTCAGATTCTCCATACCAAAGGGCCACATACGTATATTTGTCTCAGACCTGCGGGTTGCACTCTACTGTGTGCCTGTTCCATACAGACCTGGAAAACATTGCTTGCTTGGCAAATTCTGCTTCCTCCGGAGGCACCGTGACCATCTGTCCCATGAGAGTCAGCCTGGCGCACCTTGGATCCTCCGGATCAATTACGTTTTTTCTGTGCACAGAGAAAAATGCTTATGTGTAATAGTTTGGTTTCTTTTTTAAAGGTTTTTTGAGAAATATGAACTCCTGCTCACATATAAAAAGCTGTGATATTTTGTCAAGCCTTGCAGGTCTTTTCTACGCCCAGCTGAAACCTTCGGCGGGGCGGGGGGGCTTGGAAGGAATACTTGCCTGAAACACAGCTCTGCTGTAGGTATTTGCTTGATCTTAATTTATGCGCTCAAGAACTGGATTAATATATGTTAAGATTCTAAAAAATGCGAAAATGGCTGTTTTCCCAGAATTCAGGATTCTGAAAAAAACTAGTGAGATGGTTAGTCTGTCCCTATGCCTACAAAGTAAGTGCATGTACATGTATTTGTGTGTAAAACATAAAGTCTCTTCCTTGTGCCTATCCTAGAAACTCAGTCCTCATTCATTTTTGCCCATTTTTCAACTGCTTTACATCAGAGAGACAAGTAATACCTATTAGAAAAACAACTCTCTTCATCCTTCAGACCGAGATAGGAAAGCTACTTGTTGCTTTTTGGTTCTTTCTATTCAGTAATAATATGTAACTCCCATTAGCAGTTGTGGGGCAATTGCTGACTCTGGCATATACAATATAAGGATATAAATCATAAGTAAATTGACTAGTTGTAAAAAAACGTTGTAGGAAATGACTACAGAGGCCTGATCCTGGCAAGTGCTGAGCAGCCCCAAGTCCCATGGCCAGTGCTTTGAGACTGCTCAGCATCTCAGAGGACTGCCTGCCTGCATAAGAACATAAGCCTGAAAACCTACATTAGGAAACTAAGACCGTATTTCTTGTCCGTGTTTTAATTGGAAGCAGCAAATCACAGTAAATTACATCTCATCTGTGTGCGATTTTACTTAAAGATCCTGGCTTGAGCCCTTTAGCCTTAACTGTGTGCAATATGCATTGTTAGGTGGTTTTTTTTTTCTTTGGTTATAATTCTCAGTATGTGTCTACTGCATGCAGGAAACATATGGACATCCTCCTGCAGCTAATTTAACACCTGCAGATTCCACACAGATGGTTATGAAAGGCTGTGTAGCTCACTGGATAAAGTATCTGCTTTTCTAGATAGGGCCATGAACAGAGATATGCAAGGAAGCATAGCGGGCTGGTTGATACTCATCTATACCCAGTAAGCACTTGGCACTGTTAGTCGAAGCTCCAAAGAGCTGTTTACAGTCACATCGTCTCTGGGATGTTTTTTCAGCATCCTGTTCAGTCTGGAGCAGCAGGTGTCTGAAGTGGGTGTTCAGCGTAACGACCTCTGGACAAACTCCACTCATACTCTTCTTCCTCTACCACACTTTCTGCATGGGAGGAAGAGCAGCTGCCAAAGATCAAGGTCAAACTTTCTGTTCACATGAATATATAATGGTCTAATTTTCTCTAGTACATTTTTTTTATCGTGGAGTAATAAATGAATGGTGTTCTGAGTACCTGAAAATCTGCATTCCCAACCTTGGCATTGGGTTATTTCTATCAGTGATTATTCAGAGTACAAACTCGTCTATGTGATCACCTTGGCGTGCTGTAGATCCTCAACGCTAACTCCTACTGCATGCTGAAGGTGCGGTTTCACAGCTGGCTTACAGTGGCCAGAAAGCATCCTGTCCCTAAACAACACAAGTCCATGCCCAGGGACACCGGTTCAGTATCCATGATCCAATAACATGCTCACCCACCAAAACATGAATAAATATAGGTGAATACAGTGTATACAGCTATAGAAGAGCTGAATCCTATAGACAGAGGAGCTGAATCCCACGTACAAAGGGTGTCAGCCGAGGACCTGCATGTCCAGCAGCCAGGGCAGTGCAGATTCACGCTCTTGCAACTGTTGGCCCTGGCGAACAGAGTCTTTAAGTCCATCTGAAGTGATCTCCGGATCTATTGTTCTTTTGTGCTTAATACTGCATCAACACCCTTTATGCACGTTTAGATATTTAACTCGACGATTCTTAAAAATACAGAAGGGAAGGGACTTCTCACTAGCAAAATGTCCGTTCAGAAGATTACTTTAATATCTGTCTATATGAAACTACTTCCTCCGCAGGCTAACAGTGTTGTAAAACAACTGAAGAGCGAGGAAAAGCATGAGTATTTGCAAGTGCCTTTGCTGGGTATAGGTCCTAGGTAAGATGTTAGTTACTTTCAGAAGGAATTAGAAAAGGATTGTTATTGAAGGATTTTCACTGAGTGGATCAAGGTGATAGATTTGGGCATGATCAGGCACAGTGAGAGGTTTTTGTCTAGCACCTTCTCAAATGACAATTATTTGATCTTTTTGTGCAAGTACATGTTTATTCTAAAAGTGTACTCGTTGATTCTGAGTAGGCAATAGATCTGACGTTGCTGTGGTTAAGCAGTGAATCCCGCCTGCCTTTGCCAAGATGGTTTTGCTTGATAGGACTAGAGTCAGATGTGACTCTACCCTGATTTACAGGAAAAACTGCTCTCCACATATTTGGCTGACAACAAACCCCACAGTCTGTACATCCATATCTGGAATGGTTTTATTTCTGGTTTTTCCCCTGGCTCCTTCTTCAGTTTGCAGTTTTCTCTATGTTCTTGCCAGTCAGGGTGTTACAGATTGACGCACACAATATTGTCTTCCCAGTAAAAGTTACCCAAACTGAATTTTGCACATTGGAATAATGTTCTGGAGGGTCAGTTTGTTTTTCTGGGAAATGAGGCAAACAAATTTTTTGTAGAGATTATGTTAGATGAAGTTTTGGAAGAGCTGAACAGGACAATGATACATTTGAGTTCAGTACACTGTGTTACTACTTGGTTGGCTTTGCTTTGAGTGCTGCCTCTTATCATACGTTTTCTGTTTCAGAATAGGAACCTTGTATTCTAATCTTACATTAGCATTAGTATTTTCTTTATCAAAGGAGCCCTTCATATTCTGCGGTAAATCTGTTTCTGCATCATTTTTGGCATAGTACTTCCCTACTGATGTGTGATTACTGTTGTATTTTTTAAACCATCAAAACCCACTAAACTTGCAGCTATCACTTCTAACTCCATTGTGAACAGGTCTTGAATTTTCAGTGCCATTACCAGTGCAACTAATGTAAATGCAGGCTTTGCTTCCTAGGAGTAAAAAGAGCGAGCCAGGGATATCTCTCATATTTTTACATAAGATAATAAAGGGATAACAAGGATAAATAGGTATATTTACTAAAATATTCCTCCCTCACATCTGTAGAGGTCTAGTAATACATTCACTAGTCACTTCTTGCTTCTGTGTAACTAAACACATATTCAGCTCTCAGTCCTTGGGTGCTTTTTATCTTTGCTTGCACAAAACCAAGTAGGTGCGGAGGAGCAACTTTCTGTAATATTTGTGCACTACTGACTGGGGGCAAGGGGGAGGCAGAGCCAGGGGGAGAGATGGCAAGCCAGTGACACTGTCTCTCTGTCGAGGAAACCTGAGGTGGCTTCTCAGGCTTGTTGTTCCCAGAATCAGGTCCTCTGCCTCTCTGCAGAGGATTTCACAAAGGCTATGATGAAGTATGAACTGAGGGGAAAAGAAAGCAGGGGACTGTGGAAGGAGACCAAGCAATAGGGAACATTTATTTTTTATGCTTATTTAAAATACATACACCTTGTTGCAGAAATTGAGGGAAGCCAGATTAAAATGGAAGAAGACTCAGTTTATGCATTTTATAAGAACACAGTGCATAACGAGAGCTCATCTTAATTATTCATCTGATTTGTGAAGAGAGAAGAATTGATTGTCTCTGTTCCTCTGCTTATGGTGAGCAAACTAGGTACGCAGAGTTTGACCCAGACCGGGCAGCTGTCTTTTCCAAGCAAGTGAGATGACAGCGTGAACTTCATTCACTTACAAAGGTGCCAGCTTTACTGAGCTTAAGGAGAAAACTGTGTCCCAGTGAAACACGTTTCCCAACAGAGATGCAACGCCATGAAGCACGCTGCTGATGAACACGTCCCAAATGATTTTACTGCTTACCACTTCTGCGCTTTCTGGGTCATGGTTCAAGAGTGGTTCAGAGTTAAGAGTGCCACCTACTCATTAAATTGTTTACTACACTAGCCATCTCTTGGATCTTAATTAGAAGGTTCCTATCCAACAACTAGCCAAATCCAGATCTGATGAACCCATGGTTCAGGCTGATGCAGTTATATCGGCACACAAGGTGATGATACTGGGACTTTGTTAGGATTCCCTTTCACAGCTGAGATCTCTGCTTTGACTGACGATGCTCTGTCTCCTGCTTTCTGACCAAAAGTATCCTTCAGTATTATGTTCATTTTCAGCCTGTGCAGGCCATTAGTGAGGTGAAACAGATCCGGCACAGGTCAGCAGTAAAGGCAGAATAGGAGTTTGGGAGGTACCTGGCAAGGAAAGCCAGGTGTCCCCAAGAAGGAATCAGTAGGAGGAAGGCAGGAGGGTTCAGTAATGCTCCAGGGACTGGGCGAGGAACAGGGGTCTGTGGAGAGGAATCTCTTTTAATTCTTCCCCAGCCTCCTCTTCCCCTGCTTTTACCCCTCTACTTCTTTAGCAGAATAGAAAAAAAGTTGGGAAAGAACTTTCTTTCTCCTATTGCAGAAAAGGAGAGCCAGACAGCGAAGAAGAAAACTTCAGAGATCAGGTTTTCTACATTTTTGTCTACTGCAAAGCATGCAGCTCACATGTGGCGTAAGGGCAATGACTGTCTCCACACATCCTCACCTCTCCTATAGCAGCCCTACAAAGCCAGGCGATTAGGAGGTGGGGACTAGCTGCTGGAACAGCTCATCCCTGTCACCTCCCACGGGCGCAAGGTAGGCACCCTGTCACCCTGCGCCGGTGGGCTCCTCTTTGCCTAGCCCCAAAGTGCGCGTGAGGTTAATATTCAAAGTTATTTTCTAGTATCTACAATACATCATAGGATTTTTTGTCCCCTAAAATCTACAGAAAGGAAGAGAGGAAATGCTGTGTCCTCAGAGAATTACTGTAAAGTGCTTATAATTTTGATTCATAAATGTGATTAATTTTGAAAAGCAAGTTATCTTCCTCATACATTTCATTTGCTCACCGCTAACTACCAGAGTCTCTGAAGCAGAAAGAATGTATTGGTGCTGCTAATCTGTGTGGCATGAACGTCAAACAAAATCTCTGCTGAAAGCAATTTCATAATCTGCAAAGCTGTTGCTGGTCTTCAGCTGGACGCGACTGGGCGGTTCTGCCCTGCCCTGCTTTGATTTTGACAAGACTTTCTTTATCAGCTGTGTTTGAGAGCCAGCAAAGACAGTTAAAAGACATCTTTGCTTTTGCTCTGGGACGAGCAGTCTTCTGTTCTGAATCTGAAGTCAGGCCTGGGAGCTGAAGAGTATTGGTACAGTGGCTATTCTGCATCTAAGAGAGCCTGTTTTCATAGTTCACCTGTTCTCATGGTTTAAATAATTTGATTCGTCCTAGAAGATAATCCTTCCTTAGAATATTTTAATTAGAGTGTGTTAAGTGAAGCCAGTCTGTTTGTCTGTCTTCCCTGACAATAACAACTCATTTCTTTAGCTGAACTGTTTCAGACAGGAAACTTTTACACAGTTTAACCACAGACAATTCACAGGGGAAAAAAAAGAATCACAGCATCAACTATTTCTGTAAACAGAGTCAGAGGAAACACATACTACTTCACTAGAAAGGGATTTGGGGAAGTTGGTCATTTATGAATACAGGAAAAAACCCAGTAATTTAGAGCTATATTGTGTGCACTGGGTCATGATGATAGTAGGTTTCATATTTGACTTTCCAATTTGGTATCTTCCTGATTTTTTTAAATGCAGATTTTTCAGGAACAGCTACTGACATAACCCTTTGCATATGACTAAAAAGGGCCAACATAAATACAAGAACCAGAAATGGGTCTGTGCCACAAAACCAGGAGGTGGATCTCAAAAACTGAGGGATGTCTGAATTCAGCCTTTGTTTTCTGCATGCATCATTTCTCTTTGTGTGAAGGTGCAGTACCAAATTTCTTTGTTATATTCATCCTCATACGGCGACTCTGCAAACCCAGGGGTAGCTATATATTGGATGGTCAACTGACATCTCAAAGGCTGCCACCCATGGCAGGCTTATCTCCTCTCCAGATTGCTCAGGAATGAAGTTGCCAGTTTATGCACGCTGCTGATCCACCGCGCAGCAGGGACCCTAACCCACCGAATTACTCTCCTCCTCCTGTGGCCTGGTGGTATCCAGAAGCACTGGAGATGCTCAGCGCTTCCTGTCAGCCTTTTCAATGTAGAGTTTAGGAAACCTCTGGGGCCAGCTTTTATCCACTGAAGATGTCTGCCCAGTTGTGCCAATCTGCTACCTCAAGCAGCAGATGAGCATGGTGGGTAAAATGGCTCGGATGGAGCCACCCCTGATGCAGGTCATAAACCAGGAGAAGAATCTGAGTCCCTCAAAATCACTCGCAGCCTGCAGTGTGGATTTGCAACACGGTCCTCCAAACTAAGAGCAAAGGAAAACCAACGGCAGACTGCTCCCAAAGCTCGTTCCTTTTCTTTTTTCCTTGTGTGAAAACCTCTTTTCTAAGAAACCTGCAGTTGGTCCCTATGAATGTGCTGAACCCGATGTCAAGGAGGTGACACAAGTTTAAAATTAATTGCCTGTTTTCCAGACTGCAGCTGTAATGAGGCAGGCCTAGGAGCTTACTTGGAAAGAGGTATCCTCTGAGCAGCCTGTGTGTTGGGAAATGCATTTAGAACAATAGCTGCTTTATTCTTTAACATCGAGCTGGGTCTTGCTCCCTCTGAAAGCTGTAAGAATGGGACTCAATCTTTTCAGCTCATCTGTGGCACAGACATACCATCTTAGTCTATTTATAGCCCTAAACCATTTAATTTTTCTTGCCTCTATTATCCGTTTATCAGCCTTCAGATAGGATGCAATGTAGTTGCTAACAAATGCTTTCTCTAGCCTGGCCATCAGAGAGCCTTCTCAGAGAAGTGCAGCCCGGTTCCCTCAGGGAAATGGCAATCTCTAGGTCAGAGATGAGGAATCCAGACTGTAGCTGCAACTTTATCATGTCGTGCAATTAGTGCCTATTTGGATGCATGGCGGCTCTCTTTCTTTCATTATTAAATGTTGTTTCTCTTACTAGTTTAGGCTTTTCCATTTTGCTCTTAAGCTGATTAAATTTTAAGGCTGGAGCATCAAAAAGGCCACTCGGTTCCTCACATCCCTGAAAATGAAAATATTTATTATCAGAGTTTGGAAATTGAGTCTGTTCTGAAACAAAAATGAAATTCGCTACAAAATAAATTTAATGTCAAATTGATGTACAGGCACACAAGTCACTTGAAACTCATTAGATACAAGAAGACTATTGAAATGTCAGCTATATTTTCTTTCTAAAGGCCAGAGATTTCTTTTGCGTGCAATAGGTCAGAGGCATTTTTCAGGAGAGTGTCAAATACTCGCAGGAGCATTGACTACAGGCATCGACCAGCTTTCACATTTATTTTAGTTCTTGCAACCCAGAGTAGGTTAATAATGAAATTCTAATAAAATCCCACATGAAAACAAACTACAAATACACTGCTGGCATACGAGGACATGAACTTTCTCATGTAGAACATTATTCATTTAGCTATTTTGTGTCATTATTCTAAAGCCAAAACAATTAATGATGCTCTTGACCAAGAGAACTTCTGGTATTTAAACCATCTATAAATGACACTTCCCTTTGTGAAGAAAACTTCACAGATACTTTTTTAATACTAGCAGAACCTGAGGTCTCTCTGAGTAAAACGTCTTGCCTGTCATACAAAGAAGAGGAAGAAAATTGCTATACAAAACCTGAGCCACCACACAAAGCTCTGCACTAAGGATGCTATGTGCTGTTTGCACGGCACAGCCTAGCTATCTCAGCAGGTAGAGCACACCCCGAAGGGATGCCTGGGCTGCCAGTGGCAGAGGTAGCAAGCTGGCTGTGTTGCCAGTGGTGGACCCAGTACTGCAGGCAGTGCTGGGGATGGGTCACCCCAAGCACTGACAGCAGGGCCCAGACACGCTGCTTGTTTTCTTCACTGTGGTGGTGCCCACAGAAGCCCTTTCTGTAGGGTAGCAGTAGGGTGGTATGCAGGGCTGCAGTTTAAGATCTTGCCAGTTTCAAATGTAAAAATCACTCACAGGTTGCTAATATAAAATGTAAATTCATTTCTGACCCTGGTTACAGGGGGAAGGGAAAGAAAAAAGTTAGAAGTCCCAGTGCCCACATGCTTCCTGGCTGGAGACAGCCCCAAGGCTTGCTCACATTTTCCCAGCTATCATCAAAAACACAAACTGCAGCTCAACAAATGTCCCAGTTCTTCATTCTTTGTATGCTTGTTCTTTGCACTAATGCCAGCAAACATCTGTTCCAGATGAGAACTCCAGAAATAATGAAAAACAAACTCAATGTAAGAACAGCATAAATAATGGAAGGAGCACTGATCATACTCTGAATCTGTATGTTCAGTAGTAAGCTCAATATTTAGAGTGTGGTTTCATGCTAAAATGAGGATGTCCTATTTTCCTCCACCTTCTCCTTTCCCCTCTCCTTTGCACTCCTCTGGCTCTTGGGGTGCTGATTCAAGTTACTAACCCAGTAGAAATCTCATCCAGGAAAGAAAGGGAAAAAAAAAAAAAAAGAAAGAGACGAGGTTTCTGCTGGGTTACTGAGCTAAAATAGACCCACCATATGGTCAGCTGAAAGAAGGGGATGGGATTACATGCCCAGGAGCAGCAGCAGCCAAGAAAGGAAGAGGGACTGGAAGAAAACCTTATTCTCATCTCTGGGTTCATTTTCTTCAGCTTTATGTTTCAACTCAGGGTTGGGCAAAGCCCAGAATTGATATGAGAAGGGGGGCTGGGGCCCACACACACTACATGACCGATGTTAAGGAGGGAGAGTAGGGATAAGGCAACTGGTAATTAGTTCAGCCCAAGCTGTCTTGGAAATCCAGGTTTAGCTCCTCAGCAGTGCCCAGAGAGCTTTTCTTACCAGAGAGTGTGGTCTCAGGCTGCGGAGGGGACTAGAGAGTTGGGTGGCAGAATCCAGGTTGCCCTGGCTGCAAGGCAAACAGCAGCAAATATCTGGCACATGGAACAAAAGGGTAGTGGTTTGGAAATTAATAGTTACCTAATAGAAAGACAGCGAATAAATATTCTCGAAGGGTTGTGATGTATATGAATTTCATGTTTCCACAGATCATGCAGCGCTTCTCTTTTGTTGGTGAATTGGCACTTTTCAAACAGGTAAATCGGGCAGTGGCATTGCTAAAATATAAAAGGCAAAGACTTTCAAGAGTGGCTGTTTAAAGTCAGGGATGAAAGACCACACTTAAGTGCCTAAATAGGTGCATAATTTTCAGAATTGCTCAATACCAGCAGTTATCAATAGATGTTCTGATTCTTGAGCATCTGAAAACAGGGCATTGGGTAGGTGCTAGGACATAGGCCAACATAAATTTTTAAGTACTTGGTCTAGATATTCAGCTTACTATTTGATGGAATGAAAAAGTTTAGAAAGCAAGAATAAGCTCCATTAGCCTGTTACAAAAGAACTGATACATTTATTTATTAAATGATCAATACAAATTATTTAATGATAGAATTCTAAGGAGCAAGCGGAACCATTGTGGTGTTAACTTCACCACTCTGTTGACCTTCTCAAGCATTCAAAGCTGAACTACCTTAACAAAAGTTGCGATAAAAGGTTCCTATTAAGTGTTAGACATTGTGAGAGGAAGCCAAGATTTCCATTCCTTGGGAATGGGATGTCAGCCTGAAATCCCTTGTACTGCTTTCTTTCATGAAAAACGTGAAAATGAAAACCATTTCATTTTCCCACCATATAACTCTTAAGAAAACAGCATATTCTGGAGATAAATACAGATGAGTGTAACAGTAATGTGCCTTATATTTGCCACTTGCTGCTTTTTCCAGCATTGTTCACAGCTAGCAGGCTTGAGAGGCGGGATGATACCCGAGGCAATCCCCAGCTGAGGGAATCAGGGACCCAGTTCTTAAGATAAACCTTTCCTCCCCCAAAGAGGAACTTAAATTGGGTTAAAAACTTTCAGTGCCATTTCTTTCTGAAGCAGCCTGTAATTTCCAGTTCTTCTCCCTCTCTCCTTGGATATCAGCTAAGATCTGCTTTGGTAATGGAGTCCTGTCTGACACAGTTTCGGTGTCATGTACCTCGTCACGTAAAGAGGCCTTTGGAAATAACACTTCACATAAGGTTGACCCAGCCAAGTTTGCCACATGTTTAACTGTAAACAAACATATGGCAGAGATACATCTTTTACAAGGAGACAGAATGGAGGGGAAAATTGAAACATCTTTGAGTTTACATACGTACATTTTACATAAAGCTTCAGTGATCTGGAGTTATTCACTGTACATATGATTTGGAAGAAGTCAACTCACTGCTGTCTCTAGAGAGACGAACCTGGGGCTGGCCGTAGATCAGCAAATCTCAGACCCAGCTTCCTTTATACAGGGGATCATTCACGGACTGTTTATGATATACAAGGTGTCAAAAATTTGTGATACCGTATTCGATCATACCCTCTAAAGAGGTGGAAATTAGACTGAGCGGCACGGTCCCGCGTGTATATTGTGAACTGAGAGCCTGAGATCCCCTTTTAGACCCCAGAGAGCTTAAAGCCCTGTCAAGACAATCAGCAGGGCCTCCCTCCAGAGCAAAGGTGTCTGCTTTACCATGACTTGAATAGCCCTCAAAACTCTATGGACTTTATTGACTAGATCACCATGGCCTATAATAGGATCTTGAACACCTAGATTTTATGCAGGCACCTCCAAGAAGAGATTAAATTTAGGTACGTCAATGTGCAAGCTGAAAGCCACTCCAGCTGTTGATGCTACAATGTACTTCAGTGACACTTCTGCTTTTCTGAAGAAGTGCTTTACTGGGGCAACCTACTGCAAAATAAGCCTAAGGAGGGGCAGTGTGGCTGATGGTGACAGCCAAAAATTGGCACTGAAGGGCACTGAAGGACACTGAAGGTGGGAACTCAGCATTTTGTTCTGAGGACCCTGTTCTCACTGGCAAGGGTAGTAGGCAGATAAAAACTCCATTACCTGCAGAAATTTCCATCTGTCTCTGGCAGGGTCAGAGAAGCCATGGGATTCTTCAGGAGATCTGCCACAGTGTTATCCTTCAGCGTCACGTAAAAGAAGGGGATTCCAGTGCTGTTATTGACAGGACCATCGCTGAGAAGTAAACAGTTCCCATAGGGCATACCTTGGATCTGCAAAATCCAATGAAGCAACTGGTTACATCTTTGCACGCAGACACTTTACAACGTCAGGGATTCCCTCAAGGGCTCTAGCAGACAGGACAGCACGGGTTGCCCCCTCTGCTACTGGGAATTTGTGCTCCCACTTTCTGTTGTCATTGCGAGACAGACCTCCTTCTAAATTAGATCCATCATGCTTCTACAAAAACAGATCCTTCCTTTACTTCTTCTTTCCAGTCCTGTCCATGGCACTTCCATGTCCATGACTAGAGAACATTTTCTCTTCCACTGAGCTTAAAGGAACTACCAAATTAAAAATGTTTAACTGCATTAAAATCAATGCCATCAGCGTCAAGAAATGTTTACTCTGAAACAGTGCTGACACCTTTTCTCAAACCCACAAGCCTAATTTAGCCTTGATTCAGCCTGCTTTTTACACTTGCCTCCCCTTTTAGCCTTGATTTGCAATGTGATTGCATCAGTTTGCCAAGAGGAAAGCATTTTAGTCAGAGCTGTGTTTGAAGTCAAACAGGACATCATCCTAGCTGCCTGGGCAGCAACTTCAGCTACGGGGCAAGGGTGTCTCAACCACCAAGCCAGCAGAGCAAACCTTCCTCCCATGTCAGAGGAGGCACCCTGAGGAGCCAAGATCCCTCCTGTATACTGATCTGTGTACACACAGTGGATACAACACGTGCAAAAATGTCCCTGCCCAGTAGTGACACACATTAATATTCTCCATAGTAATTTATATTCCTACTATGCTTTTCATCCCATTATAAATCGCAATGACAGATACTTAATGAATTACTATTTTTTGATGTCTTCAGATATTTCTTTCCTCATGGTCAATTAGATGTTAAATAGTAAAATCATCAGTCACTACATTAGTTCAATGTAACTGCTAAATCCTTTACAGCAAAATCAAATTAGTATGAACGATTAATAAGAAAACCCTGGATGATGTTATGACCTGGATTGCATGCTTTCTGATGTTTATATGCCTCTAAAATTGTAATGCTTATAGTGCTTGTTAGCATTCCTTAGAAGGAATACTTTAATACTTGTGTATTATTAAGTTACAATGAAAAAAAAAAAATAGTATCTGTCAGGAATATTGCAGGACATGTTTCTGTTGCCTAAAATGCCCGGTCTGTCATGCATGGTTAATATTACAGCGGATTCTCAAAAAGAACTGCAACCACAGGCAGCACAACTCAGCACTCAGAGCAGCAGCACCCCTCCATCTATTCCAAATTTTATTACAAATCAGATTTTCTTCTGTGTCGTAACTGGAGACTATATTATGGCTGTAATTCCACCAAGGGTTTCTGGCGAGAGCATAAAGCAGAAGAGTTAAGAGCATATGATTTAACAGGATTTCCAACAATCTGGTGTAGAATTACAGGCCCTTTGTGTGTGCACATATATTTATTTAATGGTACCTTTTTTTAACCTGTTGCTTTGTATTTCACAGTAAGGTAAACTGCCGCTACCTCAGCCAAGCTTTCTGACGATTAACATGCTTCTGACTTAGTCTATTTTTTTAAAAATTGTGAGTTAGTTACTGCGTGAATACTTTCAAGAGAAAGTTAAAGATTGGGGGGTTTTGTGCTTCTTTCTTTACTTTTGTCTGAATGGCATTCGATGCTGTGTCTCCTTCCAACCTTTCGTTTTACAAAGGGAAATATTTTAAAGCGGAGAACAAACCAATGACCCCAATTCTCCAGGCCAGCCCAGCCATTTCTCTTAACGCTTCCGACAGACAAATCGTTTCAAGCTGGTGCAGCGGGACGGCTGCGGGCCGGGCACATGCACATGTGGTAGCCCAGCAGGTCGCCTCCTCCTCCTCCTCCCTCCCCGCCCCCCCCCGCTGTCAGGGGCAGCCCGGGGGAGGCCGAGGGGGCCGGGGGGGCTGCCCGGTGCCAAGGCTGCTCCGGCCACCACCGCCGCGGCCGCCGTGGCTCCGGCTTCAAAAATTCGGCTTTTCCCGGGCCCCTCTGCTGGGATTTTTTCTAACGTGCCTCCCCGGCTGCACTCCAAACGCGGCTTCTCTTCCCAAAAAAAGAGTTTGCGCTGTTTTCTCCGCGCCCGTGCTGGCTGCTGAGCCGGGCAGCGCTGGCGGCGGATCGGGCCGCAGCGCCGGGCGGCCGCGGGGGCCGGGGCCGGTGCGCCGGTAACGCGTGAGCGCGGCCGTGGCGCCGGGCGCTCCGTACCTTTCCGTGCGCCGCCCGCGTCGCCACGAAGCCCCAGGTGTTGTAGCGGGCGAGGAAGCGGGCGGTCCCGGCGCGGCCCGGCGCCCCGCCGCCCTCCCGTCGGTAGGAGAACATCCTGGAGGGGGCGGCCCCCTGCTCCGGCCGCCGCGCCGCCGGCCCGGAGCCCAGGGCCGCGTCCTCCCGGTAAGCCGAGGCCGGGTAGCTCTGCTTCCAGAGGCCGCCCGCCTCCTCCAGCAGCGCGGGGAGCGCCTCCTCGGTGGAGGAGCTGTGCAGCTCGTCCGCCGCCGCCCCCCCGTCGGGCAGCGGCCAGGACACCGAGCTGACCACCACGTAGCCCCCCGCGCCGCCCCACAGCAGCGCCGGCAGCCAGCACCACGCCGGCAGCCACCGCCCCGCCGACATCTTCTGCGGCAGCGCCCGCGCCGCGCCGCGCCGCTCCGGCAGCACCCTCCCGCGGCCGCCGCGCCCGCAGCCCGCCCCCGGCCGTCCCACACCCCGGCGGCAGCCCCCCGCCCCCGTTCGGCCGGGCGGCAGGGCCCCCTCCCCAGCCCCGTGCGGCTGGGCGAACCGTAGCGCTGGCTCCGCCGCCCACGCCGGCCGGGGACACCCGCGGGCCGGCCACCCGCGGCCTGGGCGGGCGGAGGGCGGAACTCGGCCCGTCTGGGCTCCCGGCCACGGCAGGGCAGAGCCCGGCAGCGCGGCGGGTTCGCCCCGCGGCAGCCCGTCGTTTGCTGGCGACGTGTGGGGCTGCGGGCCCGGCCTGGCCGGGGTCCCCTCCGCCGGGCGGGGGGCTGCGCTCTGCGTGTGCTGCCGCGGCGCCGGGCAGGGAAAGCGGCCGGGCACTGCGGGGCGGGATCTCCGCCCGTACGGAGAGGGAGAGGCCGGGAGGGAGCGAGCCCGCCCGCCGCGGGGAGAGCTTCTGCTGGGCACCGGGGCAGGACCCCGAGCCCCAGGAGGCGGGCGGGCGTCATGGGCTGCGGTGCTGGTGGCATTCCCTTGGGCGTGCAGGTGCACGGAGCTGCTGGGCAATGACACGTTTCCCAGGCGAGGCTTTATAATTCGGCAAAGATCTGAACGTGTATGTGAGTCAATATCAATGGCCCTATTAGTAAAGGCGCTTTTGCATCCTGCGCCTTTTCCGTCCTTGGCAGCTACGCCCCTTCAGTGTGCCTGCGCAAACGTGCAATTCTTGAAAATTATATGCTTGTAAACTTCCACTGCATTCGTGCAAATTATTTAAGGAATACAGGTTTTGATGGGAGACGGGGCGGGATGAATCTCACAGGAGCCTTTGCCGCTGCGGTACATCTAACTGACCTTGCCTTTCCGATAGCTGTGAGGGACAGACCGCGAGGTCGGTCTGCTGTTAACAGCTTCGCCTTAATTGCTGCATGAGAATATGCTGCATATCTAATCTAGAATATAAACTTCTATAAATAGAAGTGGGCTGGGAAATATTGAATGTTTTTAGCTTATGTTTTTTCCTAGACCCCCCTGACTCGTTTTTTATCTTCACCACAAAAACCTGAAGGATAGTGATAATGGGTATAATGGGCCTTAAGGCGCAAATACATTTTTCTGACTATGAAGATACGTCACCAGAGTATGTAATTTTGCTACCAAACTCTTAATCTTCTCAGCAAAATTGAATACGTGACTACCGTTTCCTTTAGCACGTTGCCTTGTCTACATCTGCTGTAATACCACCCTTTTGAATATTGATTCCCACTTCAGTGCTTGAGCTGAGACAGAAGAACGTAGATGCAAGTGGAAAATAAATGAGGATTTCCAAAACCAAAATGAGTGAAAGCTTGCTAAGCTCCTGACAAGTGCTTTTCTCTAGTTCAGGAAATGTCCCTTCTTAAAATAACGAAGCACTTCTCCCTTCTTGAATTAATGATGAGGCCCAGTCAGCTCCCTGCAGACATGCTTTTCAAAAAGATTTTAAACCCCAATTTCCCTGGCATTTCAGGCATTTCAGGGAGTTTCCTCATAGAGTCTGATGCACACAAGATACAAATTTCATACTCCGTATTTACTATTTCATGCAAATTCATTCCAGGGTTTCTCTTTAGAAGAGTCTGTGCTTGTTCTTTGCTTATAGAACAAGTTCAAACAACCTAGTTTCTAACATAAACAAATCAGTAACTTTATATACAACCTGGTTTATATCAGTTAATAGAATTATATGTGAAATTTTGTGTCCCGCAGAAATGGGAAACAAAGCAGGAATTTCTCAAGACATAGGAGTTAGTGACAAGTTCTATATGCAGTAAATACACATTTTAAATTACGTACAGTGGACACAAAGGAGCGTTGGCACAGAGTCGTTCGTATCTTCTGCAGCTTCCAGATAAATTTACCACGATGACTTCAGGTAGGCCTTCAGCTTTACTGACAACAAAAAGCAGAAGAAATAGATAAAACCGAACCATAAATACTTCACCTTTCTCTTCTGAAGTGTTATTCAAACACAGTCAAACAACTGAATCCCGTGACAAATTCAAATAACTGCGTTGCTAGCACGGTTTTGCATGTGGTAGTATTTCCAGAAAAAGGTCTTAAATTTAAATTTAAGAACAAAACCAGTATTTCTTAAAGTTTTATCAAAAAGTAAGAATGGTCTAGCATAAAGAATCTTCAAGTCAGGCTAGTTTTCTCTGAAAATTTGCTGTTCATCAGAGGCAAAAAAAGTGTCTGTCCACCTTTTTCCAACTTAGTAAAAGTTTCAGTAATTCTCTCTTCCAAAATGACCTGGATGAGCTGAAAATCAGAAAAGAAACATGGAAATGCTTTGACTGTAAGAACTGTAAATTTGTAAAAAAATTTGTGACAACTGTAAAAACTGTTCCTCCCTTCACTGAATAACAGTCTCCTCTGTTCTTTCCTGCTGAACCAGAGGTATTTTACAGATAGCCAACCTTATTTTACATCAATTAACCCAACAAGAGGAGATACAAGTTGGGTTTCCTCATAGGGTGGCAAAGGTCTGCTACAAGGGCACATCCTTTATGCATACTTTATATATCTGCTATAAGCCCTTCTATTCTTTTTAAAAACAAATAGTCTCAGCCTGTCTGTCCCCTGATGGGGACTGGTTTTTCATGCTGAAATCCTGGCTTTCTTGAAGTCAGCAGAAGTTTTGCCACTGAATTTAAGCAGGGTCAAGATTTTGCTCTCAGTTTTTGATCATTTTAGTTAATGATTTCACTTGATCTCCATATCCTGGATTATACAGACCACTCAGATGAACACTTACCGTTCCTTTAAGTGAAGTAGTTAACCATGTCCTTATTTTTTCTCCCTTTTTAAGAAATCAAAGTGTTTGATTTGCTCTCTGCCAACAGAGCTATGAACAGCATAACCTCAGTCTCTCCACGTCCTGATTTGCAGTATATTGTATGTTCCGAAGGTGTGGAATTGGATTAAAAGCTACAGCACAGTGCTCTGCAGATAAACCCGCTGCAGGTGTGCAGTTTAATAGGATTTTTATTTGGTAACAAGTGAACAAAGAGAGGGAGCCTGGAATGGGATTTTCTAGATGAAAAAATGCTATTCGTGCTGAGAGAAAGCAACTGCAAGCTCTGTGATGAGGAATAAAGACTGGGCCAATGCTCTCTCACTTTTGTAGGTTATGGCTTACTCGGAGGATCTTCATTACTGCCACCAGTTTCAACAGTTCTTAGTTCATACTACATGCATTTGGCTATATAGCGTCTCATCTGCCACACTCCCCGTTAAGCCAATATGTTCAAATCTTGTATTGTCTCACTCGCCGCCCTTTACATTTTTTCATATAAAAATAACGTTTTCCTCCAGAGATGTCACCAACTTGGAATGTGTTCTGTTCTCGAGATTATTAACAATTATTTTCATGTTTCAAATTATATATATATATTTAAAAAAAAGATTCAGAAATGTGCTGCGCTGTTCAAAATAAATGGAAAAACATGGTCTCTCTGCCAAGGAATGTAATTTATATTCAGCATGAACTAGGAATGGAGGACCAAAAACAGATGGGGAAGGAAGAGGAAGAATGAAGGTGACAACTAAAAGATCACGAAGGGATCTGCTAAGCCACAGACATGTACTGATGCTGCTGATATCAGAGCAGGGTTGGGAGATTCTTTTCTGACTTCTGTTACCAGTCCTCCCTCTCATTTTTCCAGGGTTTCATAGCAAAACTGAGCTTTTAGTACTAATTTCAATGAGATGAGGGTGGAGGTGTGATGAACAGATTTTTTTCCCAAGTGTGACAGGCTGTAGAGAAGGCATAGAAATACCCTGTGGGACAAGGTTAAAAAGATAAGGACGTTGGTGGTGTTGGCAGTGGACAGAGTGGAGGATGGGAACTGACGAAAGACACTGGGTCACGGAGAGCTGCAGAGGCTGCACGAGTTAAAGGAGTTAAAAGGAAAAATATGAAATACACCCGTGATGCACAGAGCGGTATGTCAGGCAGCAGAAGCACAGTCCAGGAGACAGCAGCGTGGCTGCTGGCTGCTGCTAGGGCTGCCGAGGGTTTAGATACCCTGCAGGACGGGTTGTAGCTGAAGGGGGATTAGTCAGGAGCAGGGACAGATGGTTGCTTGGGAGCATGATGGTGATGAGTTTTGGTGATCAAAAGTCACAGAACACAAATCCTTACGCAATGGGAACCTATTCAGACGATCTACAGAGATGGCGATACAAAATGGTGGGTGATGGAGATGCTTCCGGCAGCTGTCTTTTCAGCAACCTGTGGAATTAGTATCGATACCAAAAAGAAGGAGCCCGCAATGGTTGAAGTGAGAGCTGCCACCCATCTGAAGGACACAAGTAGGCAGACGTGCGCGCTGACTCTGTCACAGCTCCTGAAACCCTTTTGAGCTGCAGGGTCAAGTTTTTCAGCTCCCTCACAAACTGCAAACACTTGAACCACAGCATCAGCAGGCTGTTACTGGAATCTCTTTCTCATCTCACCTTTATCAGCATCTTGCACATGGACTGGTAGAATCCATCAGCTGGTGGGGTCTTTAATCTCTAAGCTCCTTCTGCACTCTTCCAATCCTTCATTGTCTCCTTCCCTCTTCCATACCTTCTCTCAAGCTGTCATATTTCTACACCTTTCCTCTCTTACTCTCACACCTCACTCTAATCACCCTTTCTCTGCTCTTGAGATCATGTACAAAACAAGCAAAATTGATAGGCATATTTATAGGCACATCACTGACAGAGACACAACCTGTGGCAGACCCTGGTCTGCGGCCACTTGCTGGAGAGCATTGCAGTGGGCAGTGTGGGCCATACAAAAGCCCATATGGGCAGCCTAGTGAAAGAGCATAGGAAGCAGGGCAGGTACTGCGTAAGATTTCTGTGGGTTTACCTCCTAATTTCTGACCATCGGTGGTTTAGAGATTCCTTGCTCATAGCCTGCACCCAGCTCAGTTTGGGTTTTGACATTAAGGTGGTATGGCAGGGTGGGCCATTATATTACATTTGAAAAATAACAAATGCTGTCAAACATGCCTATTACAAGTATAAATTGTTCTTGGTTTGTCCCCTTTGTGCCTTCTTTCTCCCCTCCAATTTTCACTGCTGAGCTAGTTTTAGTATATGTTCTATTTAAAAAACAAGGGTCCACCAAGGGTCTTTATAACTAATAAAGATGTTTTTAAAGAAGTCCATTTCCAGTCTTGGTCCTAGCTCATGGAAGTTGAATACATCTTGGGAGTAAAGTAACTACAGCAGGATCACCCCAAAAATGTAATTTTCTTTGGAAGTCTTGGTGCCAGTAACGTGTGTCTGGCAGTTTTCTGGAAAACACAATGTTCTCTGAGATTTAAGACAAGTCCTGTTACCGCATGGAAGAAAAATCTGAAAGCAGCTGTATGTCAAATTCATCGCTTGTATTAAGCACAGAGGCTTGATCCATGTTCCTGTATGTCCTTCTTTTTAGCCTTGTATCCTAGGAATATTAGAGTCTATCTTGTTTTCTGCCTGTATGTTATCCCTTATGCTAGTAAGTTTGAAGCAGTGGACTGACTGCAAGAAAGTCTGGTGGAGCAGAAAGGTCTCAAGGATTTCATACTTCTACATCTTTTGATAAAATTAACAGGTAGCTGGAGGAAACAGAGCCTCTCAGGGCTTCCAACAGCAAGGAAAGACTGCACCATGTGCTCTCTCTTCTGATCAATAAATAACATGCAGCCTGTTTCTCAGCTGCTCCCAACCCACCAGCGCAGTGCTGCTCTTTCTTAGGCAATGCTTGGGGAATCTGAAGGATGCCAAAGGTCTGCTGGAAACCTAAGGAAAGAATCAGGGATCTGGAAAGATGGGGAGGTGCGGTTTATGATGCCTCGATGGGATTGTGGGGTGGGGATGGGATGTGGAGGATGCTTTGTGGCCTGAGGTTTGTGTGACGTTGGACACAGCTCCATGCAAACTTAGATTTCATTAGTTCTACTTTCCACACATAAAAAACCCCAACCAACCACACCCCTCCCCATCCCTCCTGATTTTTCCAATTTATAACTTTTGGGGGGGGCTAATTTTCTGTAAAGTTAAAGTTTATTTCACCTTACTGCCTGTGGCTGTGTACACCAAACAACTCAGAAATCTGGAAAAGTTTTGCTTATTCCAGAGTTACTCTGGTTCTCCATCGAAGTTATGAGAGCTGCCTGTGGAGCACTGGCTTGAGGCCACTGCTCTGAAAAATAGCCCCCAAGGTGGCTGGGGTCATAAACACAAAGAACAGCTGATTCATTCTGCACTGGGACCCAGAGGTCTTCTTCTCCCTTCTCTAGATAGGACAGGAAAACGTGAGCCACAAAATCCATGAGTAGCATACTAAGCAAATGCCAGGATCCTAGGTTTAAAGAAAAACAAAAATAATTTTAGCAATCTCTTCATTTACTTATCTTCATATGTACTTTTTTGAAGGGCTTCATTATAGTAATGGGCTAGGCAAAGTAGCAGACTAACAGTCATCAAATAGTACTGACAAAATTAAGTACTTCAAAATATCACAGCAAAACAGGCACCAACTGCAGATTTTAAACATAAGCAAAAGCCTTTCCCCCTTATTTTAACTAGAGAGGAAAGTGTACTGGTGTTCATTTGCTTTCCTGTTCAGGTTCTTCCCCCACATTCACTGCTACTACCAGGCTTATGCAACAACCACGTCACTTTCACTCTTCCCTTGGACAGATAAATCATCCCATCTCTTCCCAAGCAAACCCTCCTACAGTCGTCTGGGTGTCTTGTACCTATGACATTAAATGGTCTACCTTGCAGCTTGGGACATAACTGCTAAAAGCCAAGAGAGACTGAGGCCACTGACTTTTGAATCATACCTTGGTTGAAAGCCCTTACAGTAAAAAGTAGGTCTTCTTCCATGCCGTCAACCTGCACAGGGATTCATCAAGCGATTCATAACCTCTGCATCTCATAGATATGTTTATATGGACATCAACAAGGAGATACCACAATTTATATGACTGACCAAGGTTTACAGAGCTTTAAAAATGGAAAATACTGCCTCTTTTGATGTTATACGTGCCTGAGAAGCTGCTCTTTGTCCTTTTGTCCTACATTCCAGCAAAGGAAGTAGAAGTACTTGTTTATCTATGGGACAAGGAAAGGGACTTTTATATTTGGAGTTCCAGCTATACAGACCTGACACTAGTAGTCCGTGCGTGTTTCTAAGTCTCACCAGTGTTTTCATTGTATTCAAGAGGAGTAAGCGTGACACAAAAGCTAAACTCTAGTTGTCCCTTGGAATAATACAGAGGGACACAGTTTTGAAAAGGGAGTAGGTTGAAGCAGCTTGCTTGCAAAAGAGGAACGTACAGGTCACTGTCCAGCCAGTGTGGCTCATCAATACATCCCTGAATGCCTCAGAAGGCAGACCCGTAAGGAAGGGCAGGTGTACCAGCTGACATGAAGCTCGGTGATGGACATAGGCAGAGGCACATTTGGTGGAGAGGAGGTACAGCTGAAAGAGCTGTAGAGGTCTCACTAGCCCTGACTGCTGTAGCGCACTTGTTCCTTGCTGCCTTACAGTGAAGGGAACTGCATGGTTCCTCCCATCACACTTGAGCATCACCACATGGAGGCTGGGCTGGAAAAGCGTAAAAGTCAATCCTAAATTCTGAGGTGTGAGTATGCCAGTATATTATGTGTGCCAGATGTGCCAAGCTCCAAAGTAAAAGCCCCAGACAGAAGTAAGTTTGGTTTTGGTTACTGGTATGTGATTTATTTTTGGGGGAGGCACACTGCATTAACATGACACTCACACATTTCCCTAAGTAATTCTGTTTCTTCAGTGTGGATGCTACATATTTTGACTTGCAAGATGCCCACCATTCCTGCAAGAAATGCTGAGACTTAAGGTTTTTCTGAAAAGCAATAACCCGTAGTACAGAACTTTTACACCAGATGGCTTGTTAACATAACTGTTTCAGCCTTGTCCACTAAAACTCAGTATCTTACCATAACAGAAAGATGGGAGAGAAGGGACATTGTTAGCTCATATAATCCAACATCTTAAAGAACGAAGGGTGTTGAGAAAAAAGAGAATAATGACCAAATTAATTGGAGCATCTCAGCAAAAGATTAAAAAACATTTTAAAACTCTCTTATACGTGAGAATAAATTCAGCCTTAGTGTTACTGAAGTATAGTAGGAAGACTGTCATAAGTGGGATGAAAATATAATTTGTGACTAGTTTAAGGAAAGCTAGTTGTTGGTAACAGTGTTGTGTTCCCAACCACTGACAACTGCAGAACAGGGAGGCAATTCATTAATCAATTCTTATTGTGGAAAGAGGGAAGAGGATTTCACCACCATGGGGAATTTCAATAAACATTATGCTTCCAGTGCTGTTCTTGGAATTCATTCCCAGTTTCCTCATTGCCCAAAATATTACATGTAACATTTAAGAGTGTGGTGCAGAACTCCTCTGGAGAGAGAGAAAGGAATGGTTATTTTATTATTACAGGAATGCAGCAGCTGATGGACAAGGGACCCTGCTGTGCTATGTTCCCTGCAGACACAGAACAAAACTCTGATCCTGCTGCAGACAGTTTGCGATCTAGATACAAGGCAAAAGATAGTGGGTAGATGCAGAAAAGGGGTGCGCACATACCTGCACAAACACAGGCAGTAATAGGGGAGGAATACAAAAGGCGACAACCGTAACATACCCCTTTGTTATGTCTTTGTAGGAAGCACATGAAAGTATGGTTTTGAAGGGGAATTTCGAAGAAGATAATGAGGTTTTCTTTGGCTATCTGTGTGAAGCCCCATCCAACAGAAGAGGAAAAAATATGAAGGTGCTCCTTTGAAAAATCTAAAAAGCGGTTCATACAGTTTGGGATCAGATGTTGCTCAAAGGAGATGGTGCATTTCTGCACAATGAATAATAGAGAGCGAGCCTCTGAAAGGTTTTACAAATGAAGAGAAAGACAGGTAGGGTTGATGCAATATAGAAATGGAAGAGACTGAACGGATTTAAGACATGGTTGTACCACTTCAAGCCAGTTCAAGTGAATGTGACTGCACAGTCCCTTTGCTTCTCCTGCCTTGCTCTGGTGCATGATGGATTTGCTGCTTGACAGCTTGGAGCCCTAAAATGGGCAGAAAACTAACCCAGCTAAAGGAGTGTCTAGTTTTCGGTTAGTGTAACACCTTAAACAGGCTTGCTGGTGGTAGGCAAGCCCTTATGTCAGTGTAAGGCCTAAGGAAAAGGAGCGTATAGCCGTTTGTCAGAAGAGCTAACTGCCTTTTTGGCAAGCAGTTATTGCGGTGGCTCTGCTTGGGCTGCATTACATAGGAAGGACCTGAAGGACTTGGAGCCATCAGTTGAGAGATTTGGAATTTTTATGGTTTGGGCTATCAGTGGCCCCAGCGGGGGTGTGCAGGCCTTTTAGGGAGAGAGAGCAGCGGCTCACCCTTGGGGCTGCCGTTCCCCATTTCCCCACGGAGAAATGATGGCTTCTGCCGAAAGAGGGAGTCCTGCCCTTCCCGCCAGGGCCGCCGGCACGCTCCTGCTCTCCCTTCTGCTCATCCCAGGGTTTGGGTCAGAGAAGTCATCCCATCGCGAACTACTCGTTTCATTTCCCTGACCTGTCTAACCACATCGCCAGGCGAGTGGTGCTGCCTGATGCAAGGAAGGGATTAGGGAGAAGTGATGCCCCTACGGACTGTAGCATGAATTTATGCCGGTTAAAAAGATCTGTTGCCTCAGCTGTCTCAGGTCAGATAGGGGCATCAGGCGAGAGTTAATATACATAAATATATGTATATACATGTATAAAGACCCTACGTACCAAAACTGCCTGAGCAGTTGAGGGTCATAGCCTTGCTTACTCCACTCAGCAGGAAGCTCCATCTCAACTGAAAAGCTGATGCCGCTTCTCTAAACTCCTCTTTACTCCTGCTTGGCTGCAGATAAGGAAAAAAACTGCTTTACGATAAAGTTTGTTGAAAGAATTCCTTATTGTGTTGCAGACTATTTCCCTGTACGAACTGCATACAAAAGGGAACAAGGAGTTTTTTTGTTAGAATCCTAAAATAGCTTAGGCTGAGAGGGAATTTGGACATCATCTAATCCCACCTCTTGTCCAAAGCATGGCCAGCTTTGTAGTTCAGGCCTTGCCCAGCCAAGTTCTGAATACCTTCAGGATGCAGGTTCCACAGCCTTTCCAGGTAACCTCTTTCTATGCTTAACAACTCCCATGGTATTTTTTATTCTTTTTATTTATTGGAAATTTTTTTTGCTGCAACTTGTGTCTATTGCCTTATGCTCTATAACTGTGAATCCCCAGGAAAAGTCCCACTCCATCTTCTCTACACCATCCCATGAAGTAGCTGAGGGTTCTCTGAGATGAAGGCACCACAGAACTGTGAAGTACTATTCTAAATTAAAAAAAAAATTAGGAAATAATCAAGCTAAAGAAGTACAGTTTACCCTGCTTCTTCAGAAAGGGGAAAAAAACCACACCAAACCCAAACTTTAACCACCACCTAGACCCATGTTAATTGGTTTGGCAACCAATTGAATGCAGCAGTACCATCAAGATATCACTAATTCTGTAACAGTGATGGACCAGGGATGGTAGAGCTGGTAGCCTCTGGAAAGGTACATATCCAAGGATGATCATACTTGAATCTTCCACAAGAGCTAGAGACATTTACTAGAAATTCTCACACTCCTACCACCTGCTAAAAGTCAACAGTTTCATGAATCAATTATTTCAGGAAACATTAAGTTTTCTCTTCATTTTTACTAACATTTTTCTTCCGAATTTTAATTTACTGGGGACTGTTATAAAGTGTATCTATGAAATGAGAGTAGATATTGAAACTGCCCAAGTGGATACATGCGCAGAAATTTGCTTGTAGTGGTTTGGACAGATGGAATTTTTGTGTGCCAATTAATTCTCCCTTTTTCTGCAGCATGCATAAATTGTATTTATGCAAATCTGCATTTTGGTCAGGTTGCTAGTGTACAAAGTAGCTTCTGCAAACTAGTGACAGTCAACATATAGCAGGATAAATGATGTGATCACTCTTTCTCTTTTGAAATGATTGATTTTATACCTCAGTGAAAAAAGCTTGAAGATTTGAAGCCACACATTCCAGGAGAAGCTGAATATCTGTGAAACGTGACAGCAAAGACACCAAGTCCTTCAAACCTATGAAATATAGAAGGGAGATCATTACTTAGAGTGATTGGCTTGCTTTTTGTTTCTACAGTTTTAGCTTTTTTTTTCCTTTTATCTTTAGCTTAAAATATATTCAGACATCTGTTCTTAGCATTTTGATTAATATAATCATACCATTGCGTTAGTGAGGAATAGTACCCTACTCTGAAGTCAGTCAGAATTCATGTTTATGTCCATTTCCACCATATCTGCACTGACCTAGTCATCGTGGCAAAGGTGGCAAGAATAAACACTTCCAATGTGAAAGCTGAAATTTGGTTATATGCAATACCAACTTACTTATCTGAGATTTTATGTGGTTGAGAAAAAAAAACCCAACACTTTTTTTTAAAATCTGTTGAGAGGGAGAGAAGAGTCTTAAAACAATAACAGAAAATGCAGAATATTCTGTAGACCAACAGAAATATAGATGATATTGCCACATATCATTGCAGCTGTTCCCCCAGAAGACTGGAACCTATCACCCAGTACCAAAAGGTGCATCACTATGGCAGCTCTCTGAATTTATACCCTTGTAACTGAGACATCTTCCTTCAAGAAGGCATATGGATAGGGTTGGTGAAACCTTGCTTATTATAAATTACAGTTTGGAAAAACAACGAAAACAAAAAATGCAATAATACCACCTTGGAAAGAGCGAGATCTTCATTAATATAATGAGCAGATGTAATAAAAGCATTCTGCACAGTGGTTTTGATTTTAAGATGTACATAAATATTTTTTAAATGGTTCTCTTGATGGTTCTGTGAAGAAGGCAAATTATTATTCCTACCAAAAGCAGTCACAGAAAGGCTGTGGCACACCCCTTGTCAGCGAGCAAGCTGGTGGCAGGCCAGAAGCAAAAACCTGAGGTTTCCCTCCGTCAGTTCTGTGCACAGCCTAGTCCAACTTGCTCGTCTCTTACTAATAATTTAAATGGCAGCCCATTAATCTAAAAATTAACTTGCCATTATGCTCCCATCCCTTTTCATTAAGCTGGCAAATGCATTATGTCATGGCTGCATACAAACTGTATATTTTATTGTTTACAGCACAACATCAATCCCAAAGGTCACAATACAGCAAAAGGACACGAAAGCTGAAAAGCCAATAGTCCTCGTCCAGCGTACAATATTTTAAAACCTGGCCACAAGAAATGATTTTGTGTACTTTGATTAATGAGAGAGGAAAATATAAAAATGTAACACTTGGAAACTTCTTTTTTTTTGTCAAAGAAAATGATAAAAAATTAATATGTCTGCTTGTCAACCTTCTTCTAGAAGATATATAATTTAGTAACACGAACCCAACTCCTTTCCTGCAGAAAGCTTTAAGAGTCAGAACGGAAAGCCTTTCATTCTTAACCTTTAAAGTTAGAATGATAGTGTTACATGCTCCATTCTCAATTTTTTGGCTCTTTTCCAGCACTTCGGGTTACAGCAAGACTGTAATTCCCATTAGGGCCGATGCCATGAATAAACAAGCGGAAATGCTGGAGCTTTAACAATGGCAAGCAAGGGCTTAAGTGGATAAGACAAAATATAGCAAAAAAACCATTACATTTCAGTTCTATGTTGTTCTGCAGCTCCTCCAGATTCCTAAGCTTGTTTTGAAAGAGGATTCCAGGCACATCCAGAAATCCCTGATCGATGACAACATGCAAGCCTGATCGCAGAACAGTGACTTTGCTGTTGTTCTCCAAGACTGTTCTCATTGTCTATAGAGAATAAGGAAATGGTTAATGCCTTTAATTTTCTCAAGCCCTTAAGTCAGGCAAAAAGCTTCCCTTATTCAATACTAGACTTTATATAACCAGTCTCCAAACTGGGGGGGTGGGGGTGGGTGGTGCAGAATCAAAGGAAATTAATCTTAAGTTCTCTTTAAGGGGTTTTTCTTTGTTCTGGGAGATACTCTTTTCAATGACTGTGTTGTTGCCTCTGATGGAGCAGACAAGGCTAACATGCCTGAAGTATCTGGGCAATTGCCTGGGCATTTGGTTTTGGTTAGAGTTATTACAGTTACGCCAAATACCGGTGTTTGGTCTAAAACATGGAATGGGGTATCAGGGCTGACCTTCCCTCCATGTTACCTGTCCTTAGTACATGTTTCAATTAAATTCAAAGGCAAATTTTCTCAAGTTGCCCAAACCTTTGAGAAAGTAAAAATAACGTATTAGTTGAAATAATATTACTCAGGATTTTATCCCCATTTATCTGCTTATGAGTCATTTGTGAATGAATCTGGCTTCATATTTGTCCCAAAAAGTACTACTCACACAGATAGTGCAAACAATTTTCAGCCTAACATTTAATCCTCATCTCTTCATTTATTTATTTGTTTTTAATTAATTGCTAACATCACACAGTATTTCTTCAGGTTCTTGATGAAATTATGAGAACAGTGAAGGAAATTAGAAAATAAACATGATTCTTTTAAAAAATCACTAAGCCATGCATGTAGTCTCACACTTCTGTACTGAAATCAGTGAGATCCTAAAGCCTTTGTTGAATTTTGGGCTTTTATATGAATAGTCCACATCCAGCTGGGCCTTCCAAAGGAAAAATATGTTTTGTAAAATTCAGAAAAACTTCAGGATGCATAGATATTCAAACAAATCCCATTCACCAGGTGCTTACCATGACCCCACGAGCAGCAGTGAATGCAGCTGACCATTTGTTTGCAAACATAATTTCCAATCTAGCCATTTTTCTTTTTCGTCATTCTTCTAGCTTTACTGAAATACCAAAAGCACTCTAATTCTCACTCAGTAATCCCCTTCAGCCAAGTTGAAGACAATGTTTTCTTTATGTTTTTTCTTATGTTGCTTTTTTTTTCTTTATGTTTTCTTTTTCTTATGTTTTTTCTTATGTTGCTTTTTTCTTATGCTACTTGGAATTTCCAGTGTCAGAAGAAGAGCTGCTGCTTGCAACACATGACCCAAAGGCTGGGAATGACTAGGGGCTGGGAATGATGTATCTTCAGTACACTGCTAGCACATGACTCTATGCCCCAATATTCGAGAGTGCTCCCCTTAGCCATTGCACTTCAATATACTAAATATAATTCTCTAAATGACTGAGAGTCAGCTCTGACAACACTTAAATACAGCTTACCAGAGGCAGGAATCAGCCCCAGGAAACAACAAGCATCATATTCGCATTCCTTTCTCACAGAGAATTTGCACCTTTTTATGCTCTAATTACTTCTGCATGTCCAGGTAGTAGCAGCTGTCAGCCTGCTTTATCTACACATGATAGGAAAGAAACTTTTTTTTCCTTTTGAATATGACCCTGCCAAAATTGTTCCTATTTTCTCACCAGGTGGCTAAATTATTGCAAAGTACTCTACAAGGGATGGTGTTATTACACCCTTCAGAGGCTGCAGCTGCACAGCTCCTCCATAGTACTTCTCATTAGGAGCACTCTCACCTGCTTTGACCATCAGTCTCTATTTGAAATTCCAGGTGCATTTTAGACACAGAAAACTGAGAAGGTGATTAGAAATATCAAATTACTCCAAAATATGAGAAGATAAGATAAAATTCAGCTTTGGATAGAAGTAACTGAGGAAGGATGTAATGGAGACTTGCAGGGAGAATTACATCAAGAAGGGTTTTTAAATATTACTTAAAGATTATAGTAGTATTTTTTCATGTAACAAATAATCCAACCATGGAACTCACTACCCCAAGATGTTGTGGATGTCAAAATCAAACTATTAAACACCAAGATGTAGATATAACCTTCATCTCAGATTGCTGGAAGCCAGGAGAGTACAATGGAGGAGTGAGGTATCACTTGTTCTGCTCATACCCACTTTGCATGAGCGTCTGATGAGGGCCACCAGGTGAAATGGGATACAAATCCACACAAGTCTAGGATCAGGTCTGACTGACTAAAACCCTCAGCAGTTCTTTCTGAGGGATGTCCACCTCCCCATGAAGCATCTGTGTGTTTCTCACAAGCTGAAACTTTTAAACACCTGTGGTACTCAGCTAACCACCTTCTGGTGTGTGCTGGACTGGGGGATGCATTTACAGGAGAACGTTTGGCTGGTATTTGTTTCTTGCCCTGTTTCACTGGAGCCCAATATCCACGGCTTTGGCAGGATCTCTAATGGAAGCCGTAACAGAGACTGTGCGACTGCTGAAAGGCTATCGGGATGCTCGTTTAGAAGACTTACATAATTTCACTTATTGAAACTACTGTTTTTAAATGGCCAGTGGGGTTAATCCTCAGGTACACTGGAACGCCTTTGCCCTTCCCTTGTATTTTAAAGAGGCTCTACAGAAGGTACAAACATCATTTACTTGTGAGAACAGTGCCAAGAGCTTGTTAACATGAACAAGAACCAGGATGTGCTCAGCTGTAAGTATAGATTTGACCCCGATTCTCAGGTCTGCTGGGTTCCCTTCATGCTGGTTAAACAACAAGTAACGGGGATGTAGTGCAGCCAGAGGCTGCTGCCAGAGAATGCCCTCCAACTAGGCTGCAATTCTCTTGCTGTAGATCTTGTGGGTGTAAATTCAATGTTGACTCTCTGCAGCTTTTCCACCCATTAGGAATAAGCAGGGAAGAATCACAAAGCCACAACCAGTCCCTTGAGATAACGGCTTGAGCACAAGAAGGGTGACGTAAAGTCTGAGCGTGCAAATGGAATTGGCACTTGCAGTCTTGCTGGATCACGTTCTTCAATGCATAACCAGCACTGTTTGGAAGCACATGAAGCTGAGCTTTTCAACTATTTAGTATCTCCATGGGCTGCTGCAGTAAATGAGAACTGTGAGTGCTCAGCACTTCACTGAACTGTTTGCCTGTGTTAGCATACCTATACATGTTTGGTGCAATGTTTGCACCTATTATTTTTATTTTTAAAAACTTCTTTAAACTGAAGTGTATGTTTTGCATGCTGCTGGTAATAAAGTTTTCCTATAAAGAAAAGCTATGTTTATTAAGGAAGAATGTGACCCTCCTGTGTGCAGTCCAAGAAGCCACATTTCCATTCCTTCCTGCCCTTTGGTGTGGGGACAGAGTGCAGTGACTTAAGCCAGGCAGCATGTTGGGACAATCTTGTACTTGCTGTTTGAAGGAGAGGAGAGAATATACCATCTGTTCTCTTTTGCTTTCTTCTGTGTTCATGATCTATCTCTTCTGTTGTGGCCCAGACCAGCTCAAAGCCCAAGGTTTTGGAAGTATCCAAATGGAAATGGATCACACCAATGGAAAGAATGCTGCAGGGAAGGTACAGCCCCTCATAATAATGCAGCACTGAATGAAACAATTTACTTTGCAGTGTTCAAAGGGTTAAAAATTCAGCTCCTGGATGTACATCCATAGCTGAGAAGAATGATACTGTAGAGCAAAAAGCAGGCAGAGATATTAATTGTTAGAGAGATTTTTGTCTCTTTCTTCCCAAGGAAAAAAGCCAATCTGAGTGATGACCCTGAGGAGGAAAGTTCAGAGGGTGCCACTCTGCGGCGCTCCTTCCAGCGCTGCTTGGCTAGAGGATGGAGAAGATTTTGCTGGCTGATCTCTGCGATCCATTCAAAAGGTTCTCTCACTTCAGTGTACACAGCAGCCAGTACATTTGTGATTTCCCTTCGTGCAGGCTGCTGCTGCACTCGTCAGAGAGTGGCTGGGACAGTGCATAAAACCAGTTTTAGAATAACTCCAGCCATGTGCTGACTGGCTTTGGTGTGGCTGGGTGGAGATACTGGAAACTGTCATCTGACCCTTCCAGCTACTGTGTTCTCCTCTCCATGGGGGACCACTGACTATATCTCAGGGGCTCTCACAGGATCCTGAGGGAGGAAGAGGCCCCTTCAGCATACTTAGGGTGTGGGAGGAGATAGGTAGGAGGGTGGGCATGATTTGGACCGTGGTCTGTATGCAGCTAGGAACACCTGTGTTGCTGCTCTTGTCCTACAATGGAGCATCTCATACACAGTCCAAACTGCCTGAGCAAATGAGATGCCCAGCTTTTCTGTTTCACGGATTCTGGAACATACCTTGGCCAAGTTAGAAAGGTCTGTCTTTCTCCTCAGTCTTTTTATAAACACTGTAACTTCTGTCAAAGAAGAGGCAGATGTTTCATATCATTAACATTTTACAGTCTAAAATACATTAATTAAGCCAGATCTTTTAAGTTATAAAGTCGATCCCTAGGAGGGCTATGGAGGCTAAGAGCAGGCACAGCGGGGGTGCTGAGCTGGCATTAGGGGCTGGGCTGGGACCCTCGCAGTCAGAAGCTGCCCAGGCCACCACTCTTCTTCCTTCACTGCAAATCTGTTAACCCATGACAGACAGGAAAAATACTGCCAATCTTTTTTTACATTAAGCACTTCTTAATCAAGACTAATACTGTTTTATGTGTATGGTTTAAGGTGAATGAGTGCAACGTTACTTCTGAACCTCCTGGGGGTTTTTTTGAGCGCTTACATCTCAACCTTTATGCATCTATAATTCTGCAGTACTGCTAATAGGAGTTGGTTTCTTTTTCTCCTGTTCATGTGTTGTAATTATGACAAGCACAGTTAAAGAATATCCTTTTTAAGAATAAAATATAAAGTAACTGACTCTTAGTTACAGGAAAACCAACTATAAAGCTACTTACAAACTTCTGTAGACAGGGAATGGTTTTCAAGTGAAAATTTCTGCTTCTTTAAAGTTTGTACAAACCAGAAAGATCAGGATGTATATACAAAGGGTCGCAGCTGATTAATTACGTGTACTTCCATGCACACACATGTTCAAAACGCATTACTAAGTTTGCTCTGTCAAGCATTCACATGTAAGAAATGCTGGAATTAAGACTGTCTGCAAGTCTTCCTTGAGCATATGAATACTAATACAATCTTTTGTCTACACAGGAGCCCTGCTTTGCCACTGAGAAGCTGGTCTTCACTCAATGAGAAACTGCACAACATTGTTTTAGTCAGAATCTTCAGCTATTTATATGTATGTATATACATATTTACAAACACACACATATACACACACCTTTGTAGAGTAAAGATTTTTCAATTCCTCCTCTAATGACAGTCATAGTTTCCCTATGGGACTATGGCTTTTTTTTCCCTTTAGATTGAACTGCACTATAGCTGTTAATTAATTTATCTGCACAAACCCCCTTGCAAGGTGAAAAGACAGAACAATACCTAAATTTCAGAGGGCAGACTGCATATTATTCAATCATCTACACAACCAAAGTGATTATGGCAAGAGTCAGATCTTTAAAAAGATTCAAATACACTCTAATTTACCATGAATTGGGATAATTTTGGCTTAAATTTGTTCTCACACATTATCTGAGACTTTATTTTTAACTGTATACCAACTAATTCTAGTCCTCACTAGGATTGAAGCTACGTCAGCTTAAAATGTTTCTACAATACTTTCCCTGTGAGTCTTGTAACACAATCTCCTCTGCAGTTTAAGATAACATTATTTTATGAAAATCTATTTCTCAAACATACCTTCAGATTTAGATGTTTGGAGTGGTAATGGAAAATCTACCAAAGCATTAAGCAGCCAAAGTTTAACATTTTTACTGAACAATCTGATTGACCTCATGTGTTGTATAGGCACCTCCTCCAGGAAATCATCAAGTAGGATCTTCTCCATTTCCTAGAATACAAGTTCGTAGAGCTGCACGTGACAGGTGTACTACACATATTTACAGCAGCATGAAACAGAACTCGTACATTGATAGTTTAAATGTAAATGTAAAGAAGCCTGGGGTTTTTTGCCTTCCAATGAAGCAATAGCTAAGTTACATTTATTAGCAAAAGGGAAAAGATCCTAACAATAAACATGGTTTCATTAATTTATTAGTAGACACTAATTAATCACCTGCTGCAAATATGAAGCAAATTATTTTGATCAGAAAACATCATATTTCTATGTAGAACGTCACTGAGAAATGCAGTAGTAATCTCAAAGGAAAAAATAACTCCTGTGATTTGGAAGAAGAGGTATTAGTCAACATTTCAGTCACATAACCTCATGCCAGAACACAGACCACATTTATGACAGTATACTCCATTGATATTAAGAGACTTTCAAAGGTATATATAGCAGCAAGATGGAAGAAGAAAAGAAAGGTTCCTTTCAAAATCTGTACTGTGCTGTTCCAGAAGAAACCAAGGAACAGACTTGAGGTATGAACAAAAATCCCATTGTACAGCACAAAAGAAACAGCTGGCCTTTCTCCTCAGGTAGCATTACTGAAAAGACACAAACACATAATAACATAATTGCAACAAACAAACATGTCTACAGTACCTTGAATAGCTGCCTATCATAGCTTTTCAACATCTGGCATACATCTGGCAAGGACATCAGTGGTATTATTTCAGGCCGCAGAGACTTCCAGAATGACATGATACAGCCTTCCACCTGTCGCACAAAGTCCTTTATGTATTTTCACTGGTTTGACACTTGTGAAATGTGAAGCATGATTCAGTTAAATGACACACATAAGCACAGAAGTGAAAGAATGACTGTGGACCTGGACTCTTTGCCTGGCCCCATCCTGACTGGGCTCCAGCGCAAGTGGAAGCATCCTGGGGCAGCAAGCTGAACTTTGCAAGGCAGCATAACAAAGAGGAAAGAAACAAAGCATTGTGCCATGGATATGTGGATACAGTGAAAGATATATGTCCATGGCCTCATGTTTTGTGCTGGGCTCAGACCTGTTGATGTGCCAGGAGCACTCAGGATAAGCCTACAGACTCAGATTCTTGGAGCATGATGTGTTAATGAAGAATTCCCAAACGATTTGGCTGAATGTGCCTTTTCTCTATAAAAGATCATCTACCTTAGATCAAACCATCACGTAAATAAGCTAAACAGAAATAATTTTATCCTTACTATCGTTTGCTGTCATCAGAATGTTATTAAAGCAAAGGCATACCTTGTTGAACTTGCTGTTCCTCACCATGTGTAAAAGATGTTGGCAATGGCTGCAGTACTCATGGGCAAGCAGTACAACCTGTGACCAAAGAGAAGGTACAAAAAGATCTCACAGGCAAAGAGCTAACTTGCTTCATGACTGAATACTTGAACGTACCATTTCGTAGGGGTATGTCTTCCCTAGGTCTTGCTCCCTAAGACAGGATCTGCTGAATTCAGCCCACAGGTACTGAAATCTCTTCCGTTTACTCTTCAGATAAATGACAGATGGAGAACAGTGCAAATTCTTGCTCTCAGTGCATCATAATTTATTTTGAACAACAACAACAAAAAGATCACAATTATCTTGTCAGTTCTGTTAAAGGTATTAAGTACTTCCTTGAAATTGTATAACATGATTTTTTAATAAGATGTATTTCTTCAGAGGATTGCTTGTCTTTTTTTTTTTTTTTAGAAAGTAGGGGTGGATGAAAGAAACAAGCATGGCTGACTAAATATTTAAATCCCAAACAGTACATGAATTTCTTTTCAAAACCAGTGAATATTTAATGCTATACATATCTTCCACATATATTTTCTATAGCACTCATGTCACAGTTGTAACCTAAATAAGGCTGCAGATAGCTGGCTCTGCTGTCAGGCTGACAGCACATTTCTCATCAGCTGTCATTATATCCACTTCAGAGCACTCATGACTGCGCCTGAGTGCTCTGTAAAAATAAGACAGACATCCAGTCTCCCCTTTTTTCCTTACTTTGGTCCACATAACTTTGTTGCTCTTGCTCTGCTGGCTGACTTCCAGCAGCCCTAGTGTCAAGCCATTCTGTGACAGCACGCTTGTGTGAGAGCTGCCACAGGTCAGCCTCACATCTCCCTTTTCCATGAGCAGGGGTTGTGCTCTTTTTTTCTTAATCATTTCCTAGTATTTAAACACCTAACGTGCCAATAAACCCTGAGCACATTGGAAAGATGTGAGGGTCTGTTGCAGTGGGCCTCAGACAAGGAAGGCTGTGCCCCACTAGCTCCCCTAATATCCAAAACACGAGCTGTCAGCCACAATTTCCCCTCTCAGCACAGATAAATATATTTGAGCTGACGTTAAGACAACAAAAATATTTAGCTACCAGGTGAAATAGGAGAGGGGGAAGTAAGCATTTAGTGAGATTATGCAGACAAAGATTATTTTGAAGAATATGCTGGGTTAAATGAGTTTCATCAGAACATATATTAGCAGTTATAATTAAACACACAGATAGACATTTTGCTATAAGCCTAAAGTATCTGAAACTCACCGTTCGGGTTTTTTTGCTGTTGCTCTTGCGACCAGCTGCATCTCCATAACTGCAGGCATTTCCATTGTGGTAAAATATATGACAGAGAAAAAAACCTTTTAAAAGCTCACCAATTTATTCTGTATTTAGTAAGAAAATTAGCTCAAACTGCATAGAGTGCACTAGGTTGGAGCACTGTGTTTGGGAAACAAATGCTGCTCTCTTTCCTGTCATTCAGCAGCCCTGTGATATTCTAAAAAGTCTGAAGACCAATTTCTTAATTTTAAGATAAAACTGAACCATTCATTATAAAGATGGCAAGGTATCAGCCATTTAGCAGTGCAATGCCTTCCAACTTCTTGCACAAAAATTGTGGGTTTGTATTTGTGGTTGCAGTTTGTTTAGAATTATATTAATAATTATAAACATGCAAATAAGGAAAGCATAATCATCCTTGTGCTTTGATTTCACAGTAATTACATTTTTGCACCCTCTGTCAGTTTAGATGGCATTTTGTTTCTGACTTTCCCCCATTTACTTTGCAAGCCTGCAGTGCTGTTCCCCGTGGTCAGAATTCCCCTGGACCTGCAAAGGCTTGACCACTGGCTTTTGGCTGAGAAGCCAGGGGTGCAGGCACAACAGGCTGCTTCCTTGCTTTACCATCCCCTGCCTCTCTCCCTGCCTGTGTATCTGAGGCTAATCCTACAGGAGGGAGAGGCAATGTGGCTGGTAAAAGGGACATGCTGTGAGAGCTGGATTCCTCCAGTCAAGCCCCCATCTGCTGCTGACACCTGCTCACTGTCTGTGAAGGCATTTCAAACTCCAGGGTCCTTTTGGACTCGGCTGTTTTGAAAGGTGGCAGGCAGGGGATTTGTAGAAAATGTGCTTCTACTGGTGAGTGCAAACACTCAGACTATCTAATCAGATCCTGGCTGCAGGGTTTCACTGCTGTGATGTATTATAAACCAGGGTACCACCATACATCCTGAAGGGACAGAGGGCAAAATGTAACAGCTTGTCTGCCTGGAAACTCAAGCCGCTGAAAATGCCTCCTCTGGTTTCTCTGCTGCCCACAGGACTGAACCTTGTCACCTGAAAAATTACCTTTCCCTCTGCCACCACTCTGCCATGAAGGCGATGCTCCAGCGAAATAACCAAACTGGCTGCCCACGACAGGGCACAACATTCATGTTGGGTACATTTGGTGATGCTATTGACTCTTTCTCGCAGGTATTTTAGAGTTAGTGGCTGGACAAAGGGAAGAATGTGTGAGTAGAGATGTTTCGTAACATAAATTATAAATTCATTTTCTTTCAAATGGTCCTTCCTGCAGATTTCTAAAGCCTGTGAAACAAAATTAATATTTTCCAGCTCCTGCTTTCCCCACGAAGGCGGCCAGCTGTATCTTCTGCTGCTGCTACTATGGCAACACGTATCAGCATCGCTCTCCTCCAGTGGGCTGGCTCCCGCGGCAGGCTGGCTCCCTGCTCCCCCCCACGGGGATGGTGAGGTACAAGAAGGGGTGCTGCGTGGGTCCCGCGCCCCAGCAGGCACTCAGGAGCTCAGTGCTGATTTAGTGCAAATACCTACAGAAAACCAACGTCTGTGTGCTGCTGCTGTTAGCAAAGGGGGTTTGGACTCACCCGGTGCCCACAGAGGTACTGGGCTGGCAGGCAGAGCTGCTGGCTTCCCCTGCAGACAAGTACCTGGGTAAAGACAGGACACACAAAAGAGAAGGTGGGTGGGAGAAGGGGAAAATGGGTGACAGCAGAATCACAAGGAGTTTCACTGTATCGCTTGCAGAGTTTGGATGATGCTATGGGGTGGGAACTAGAGCTAAAATGGGAAATACAATGGTGGGGATGACAAAAAGACTAACAGAGGAGGCGGCCGGGAAGGACAAAGGAAAAATGAAAAGAGGGAGGGTGGTGAATGTGCATGCTGTTGACTGTCAGATTACAATGAGATTAGAAAAGCTAATTTGGTAGATTCATATCAGGGTTTTTTTATTAAAAAATCATGGGTTTGCTTCACTGGAAAGTCAGAAGCCCAAACCTTCCCTATTATAAGAATCCTAAAGTAACTCTTACGAAAACAAAATTCACTGGCGTCTTTTTAACACTGCTGTACTCTGAGCCACAGCAAGTACCATTTTAGGGAGAACTTGTCCTCAAAGCTCCCATTCCTAGAGGGCCCCCTATTGTAACACAAATCGGTAAATAACATGCTCCTTTAAATCTCTGTAATACATTTAGAGACCTCATTGATGACAGTTGTGTTTATTATCACTTCTTTCATCACATCATCATCAGAGCTGTGGTACACATGTCTTCAAAAAATCCAAGATTTCTAAACGAACCAACTTACAGGTGCTGTGTAAAAGCATCCTCATCGCTCCTTGTGTGAACACGTTCCAACGCAGCCTATGAGAAGGCAAATGCCTTCTCACTGCCATTTCTATAACGTCAACAAGCACAGCTCCCAGCCTGCTAGATCCTTGACAGGCCTAGTTCCTCACCACCAGCACCATGTCCATTGACAACTATCTCAATATGGCCCAGAAATATTATTTTCCATAAATAGAAAGAGTGGACCATAGTTTTGAAACCGTCCCTTTTTTCACAGACCTGCAGGCTGGGTGGATGCCTTGGTCTCTCAGGTGGGCTTCCAGCTCTACCTTCCCCTCAGGAAGGTTCAACAGAAAAAGCGTTGATGTGTTGGACTCTATTCAGGCATGGGAGGGAGCAACAGTTATTTAGGACACAACAACACACTCAAACAGACATCCCCTGTCTCTGCCAGAAGGAAATGGCAACGAGCCAGAGAAGTATATCCCATTAGCAAGGTCTGGACCTGCATTTGGACTGCACTGAAATGGCGTATTAAAAATCTTCTTCACTATAATTTGGAAATTTCCACACCAACACACTCTCAAAAATTGAGATGTTATAGGTCAAATACCCCTGCTGCAATTACATGATTACCTCTGCAAGAACAAAAAAACCCACAAAATTTGTTCTTGCAGGTAGAAAAGTCTTCAAGTTTTCACTACTCTTTTTCTAAATTTCCATTTCCTAATTGAAAAAAAAAAAGTCTAGATTTTGCCATTGTTAAGATTTATGAACTTCATTGGATCATGAAAAATTAATTCTGATTTCAAAACGTACTGAACCCTACTGAGAGGACAGTAAAGGTCAGGTATTTCCTATACATGTTCTTGTTTATTTGCAAAGAATGTACAAAGCTCAATACAGATGAAAATAAACTGACTTATTTGGTTGAAGGTACTGCTTATTTGCTATGTGACCTAATTATTTGTTTTGGAGTTGTGCTGCTTGTGCTTCTCTGGCTGTGTTTTGTGATTTTTTACTGCTTTCCCTCCTTTCTTTTCCTGCTGTCCTTTATCAGACACTAAGAAGTAATTGTGACACCCACTTGCCCAGGTGTTGCAGGCCTGCACGTTGGCTTGGGACAGGGCTGTGTGGCTGCATTTGGACTGGAAGCTGTTCTGATTTCAGCTGTCTGGCTTCACACAACAGCTTAGTGACTTCTTATAACCATCTTAAATGAAGGAAGCATCAGACAAGGTAATTTTGTAGTTAAGAGACTTTTCTATTGCAACTAGTAAGATGTTCTTTGTTTGAACATGATCTCATCTTTTTATATATTTTTTAGATCTGAAAAGTTATCCCAAGGGACTATATAAAGATCACTAAATGGCTGGTTGATGTCAGCCCTTTCCCTGGAATACACCTCATTTTCCTTTGTTTGACCAAATCATAAGTAGTTTTTTTTAGGAGTAAGTGTCCAGGCAGGCACCTCTGGCAGCTGGTGGAGAAGGAGAGGGAGGTCTGCAGCCAGTGCAGTGGCTCCCCTACAATTACTCATGGGCTATAGCATGTTCCCCAGCCCATCAAAGAACATGGCTCGTTTCCATGAGGAGGGACAAGGACAAAAGCTCTGCTGGCATACACGGTGCTTCACGCTCCCACCAGTGGCTAAAGTCCTTGTTTCTCCACCTGGCCTGGGCTGCGCCAACATTGCTTCTTTGGTTCCTCCTACATTTTGTAATTTTTCCTCATGTTTCTACACTGGGAGGAAAAAGAGCAACAATTCAAATTTTTCTGTTCTCTCTCTCATCTCCTCCACAACCAGAACTTGCACCTCTCTAACTGTGCCCAACAAGATTGCTGTTTCCAAGTGACGTTGTGGGGAACCACCTTTCTTTCCCTGAAGAAGAAAGACCAGCAGAGACTCAGCCAGAGATTTGCAATGTTCCTTGAACAGAGGCCAAGACCTTTCCTCATTACAGATGTCAAATTTTAGGCCTGTTCTGGTTTTACTGGGTGATGGGTAGTGAGGGATACCACTCCAATAAGGGTCCCATGGGAAATAAGCCTCAAGTTACCTATGAATAATTTGTTTGGTCTCACAACAACCAACTGCCACTTGATCATCTGCAGAACCTGATCCTCTGCCGTGTCCCATTCTTTACTGATGTCACACTATGCACTTCTGTAACATTACTCTAACACCCGTGGAGAAAGGCAACAAACCTATGGGTATAATTTTTCCATGCTCTTGCAGAGCATGCACTCAATTAAGTAACTAATATAAAATATCACAAATGCTGGAACTGTTTCATCATCACCAGAATATCTGGGTGCTTAATAGGCTGACTTGTATCCCTCTAATATTCATGCTAGAGAAAAATGTTGTATCTCCATATTAAAGAATGGAAACCACGGTACAGAATTTATCCACATACACATTAAAGTAATGTGTAAGTCTGTATGAGAGTGAGGAAATGAGCCTGGTCCCCAAAGTCCAAGGCATAGGCTGCACCTATTTTTCTTCTCCTGTGCATTTAAAAGGAGTGTAAAACTGTTAGGGATGGCAGCATTTCCCTTCCTTTTTTTCTGTGGAGAAACACAAGCCTGTGGTTTGTTTATCTCAACCATGAGCTTAACTGTGAGAACTCTTCCTCACCTGCCCACAACTGGACCATGCTCACGTCTACACTTTAGTCTGCCAAAGTATCTTGCATTCATGTTATTTTTAGACTTTTAATTTTTGCAATCAATCTATACCCTTCTTATAAATTTTCTTATTGTTCCCTTACAAGAGGTGATTTTAAAATCTGAAATTTTAAACCAATGTGAAGGCAGTATTTTGAAAGTAATATGCTTCATTGTTTCAGGTAGTAAGAAACCCCCAGATAACATGATTGCATGTAGGACTTCAAAAGAGTGCAGCCATTTATACTTTAATACATGTTTCTTCAGCCTACTGTTTTAGTAAGGAAGGTGCTACAATGTCATGAAGCGATTTCAATGGGTTTTTGGAGCTCCCATTTAGAGTCTCAATATATTAAGCTGTTCTTTTAGCATGAGCTGCTGCTCTTGAGATCTACAAGGCTAACATGTCCAACTCAAGGAAGTCTGATTAGGCAGAGCATATTTTCAAAATGGAGCTTCTGAATAAGGGCACAGCACTTAATGGCACAGCACTTTTATAGTGTGTATAATAATAATAAAAATATAATACTGTTGTCAATGTTCAACAGATGAATTACAGACTTTGACGTACAGACAATATATAGACTGTCATGTGACATTTTATGATTAAAACATTTTAAAAACTGAACCATTTTAAAAAACGAACCTGTGGTCATTATTTTCATACAGAAGACAGCAATAACGTGCATAAAAGGAAGAGTTCTTCTTGATAGTTATTCCAATATAATGATACCTAGACAAAAAACAGAAAAATGATGAACTGACAACCATATGATTTTCAACAAGTCAGCAAATATTTCATATTCCTCCTCTGAAAGCAGATGGTCATTCCATTTAAACAAGAAGAGACCAAGTAAATAAAGCTACATTTGTTTTTTAAATTCTGCTGAGAGTTAATTTTCCCCAACAGAAGATAATTGTACAAACTCTTTACAAACTGTTTTGAACAGGTTTTGCCCTGGAATAATACCCTCTTGTAAATGAAAAAACTGAAGCCACTAAATGGGGTGCAATGGATTAGCAGTCAGCAAAGTCAGGGACCAGAGTCTTAGCTGACAGTGTTCCCTGTATCTCGTAGAAGTTGAAGGGACTGGATGGCCCATCAGTGAGTGGTCATGGCAAGCTAAACTCCAGACCTTCTCTAAGGTTTATTCTGACCTCGGTGAGCAGTGGAGTTGCCTTCCCTGCTACTGAGGTCCTACCAGCTGGCTCTTCCCAGGCTGGGTCCCTGGGAAGCCAGGGGAGCAGTGCTGTGGTTTTGGGCCACCAGCAGCCAGCAGTGGGTAACCTTCTGCTGATGGGAAGAGAGAGCATGGAGACTGGGGGGTATCACACACCATCCCAAATCCTGCCAGCTATGAGGAGAAGCTTGGGAGTGTCTGTGGTGAGGCACTCCCAAAATAAAGGATCTTGCTTGATCAAGCTGATAGCAAGTCCAGACTAGTGGAGAAAAGTCGCAGATCAAGTAAGGGCATGTCATTCCCAAAGCCAGTACTTGACAGCTACTCAAAACGCTTGTAAAATTATTTGTGTAGTGGCAGTCTCTGCCCTTAAAATATCCCTTTTTCCAGTCTGGATGTTCAGCATGTGACTGTAAGTTTGGACATAGGAATCAATGACAAAGCATTGAACTCTGTGCTCTAGAAGAGAGGGAAGGGAAATGAAAGGCCACACAGGAGTAGGACCTGAGGTGGTCTGATTTTAAATGGTTTTAAACTGTTTACAACACTTCCGTTGACCACCAGGACATGCTGGGTCACTCCACGGATATGTGCAAGGATGAAAAGCACAACACAGACATTAATCACGGCTCCCAACCCTGTACATCCCAGAGCTGGGCTTTCCTGACCCAGTGGCTCAAGAGCTCTGAGTAAGGTTGTGATGTCGGGCAGATGCCTCATGCAAGGCATGCTGTAATAGCCAATGCAAACTGGAGAGCTAATTTTTAAAAAAACAGTCTCACCTGGAATTCATGCCCTGTCAAAGCAGCTCTGATGTGGTGATTTTCATGAATTAACTCTATTTTAATATACTTGGTGACATCATGAATCACTCTGGATCTTGTGAGGTATTAACAGACTTGCAGCCAACAATTCAGCTGCTATATTACAGTGCTGGAGCTGAAAATTCAGCCATTTAAAAATGTTATTGGAACAGTTAAACCTAACATTTTTAAACAATTTTAAACAAAGGATGCAAAACCAATACCTGGTACTCCCTCTTGGGCCCAGCCTTTTTGACCTCAGGCCTGGGAAAACTAACCGAATAAGCTGAAAAAAACAAACGGAAAATTAGAGGTACTTGGCAAATTCATTCTAAAATGCAAAAACATATCTGTTGCATTTTTTTCTCCTTAATCACTTCTTCTTTCCATCATTTGCAGGCTAATACCCCGTTCATAACACACCTCTGAAATGGTAACAGTTGAACTGAACTCAATCAAGCTTTTGTGGATCAAAAGCTGAGTAATTTAAGAGATTACCTCCCTCAGGTGGGAAATTTTTTAGGCTAGTCTGTTTTACCTTGCACGGAGACACAGTGCACACACCAGGAGACCACCCACACTCGGGGGGGGTATATCAGCTAGGGGAACTCGAAGATGCTGTGATTCTCCACTACTCTGCCAAACCTGCAAGCCTTACTCATTTGAGTAGGACTTACTCACACAAGGGACTTTGCCTACCCACTCGCTCTTGCAAGGAGGACTTGCAAGATAGGGCCTGGCTTATCTGTTTCAAAAGGACGTGAACCATCAAGCTGCAAAGCAACCTTTTGACCACCGCAGTGGTAAGTGTGAACTGAGGTCACGCAGCATCCGTCAAGCTTAGACCCTACAGGGTAATAAGATACTGTCAGGAAAATAATCCACTTCACTATGATTATTCTGCATGAGCTGTCCTGTGAAGACAGAGACTAACTCAGGACAGCTGGAGCTAACATTTCCTATATAGCAGGAACAGAGGACCGAGTGCTCAGCCTTAGCGAGGAGAGTGTACACGCAGCAGCACACTGTGCAAAGTGCACTGTGCTGGTGCAAAGGCCTGCTGAAGGACAAATTTCCCCAACTCACATCAACATGCACCTCCAGTTTTAATGGTGTGGGAGCTGTCCTGTTCTTTGCACATTTCTGCATGCACCCACCCCAAGTGTTCCCTTTCTCAAGCTGGTATTTCAGCATAATATCATTTTCCTAAAAGGGCAGCCTATAAAACTGGAGCGTCTGTGGCTTGAGACACATACTTGTGCCCGCTGCCTCTTCTACAGAGACAGTGGTGCATTTGGGTAGGGCAGATGAGGTTAGTAGTGTCTTAAGTCACCACAGTTTGATTCACACAGGGCTCGACTGCAAAAGTCCTTACAGCCTACATGCATGTAATGCAGTCAGGTTACTACAGCTTGATGAATTATTAACAGCTCCGCCCATTAGCTAGGCTGTGGTAACTGATTACATGTGCACCTTTAGTTTAAAGCAGGGTTGCTGCAGGTCCTGCCCTCTGCAGCCTCTTGCTGTGTGGTCCCACCTCCTGTTGCAGAAGGACAGACAATTTCCAGCCGCTGGGGAGCTGCACCCCAGCTCACTCACTTGGGATGGGTTAACTTGCACAGCAGTGCACTGAGTTGGTTAAGGCTGTGAGCAAACAGTTGCAAGCACCAACCTATAGCAGCTATGGCTCATCAGCTAAGCTCTTCTGCGTGACCAGACCCATGCTTCATCTATGCATGTCCCAACTTAAAAGTAAAATGCATTAATTTAAACCACAAGAAGGCTTAGCTTACAGGTGGTAACTTGGTCATGCTGGAGCACCTGGAAGTGTACAGACAGGATGGAATTAATCTTACCTATGTGGCTACAAGGTAGGGATGTCTAAGCTAGTCACAGCAGACTCTGTAGTCAAGGGAGAAAAACAGGCACTTCTGAGGCACGTTTTATCTGAGCTGCCTAAGATGACTGATTTAGCGTGAGAGGAATCATATGCAACTACTTATTTATGTCCATTGGCTACCAAAAGATTTTAAAGTGACTAGCTTCATGGCAGACATCTACATTGAGCCAAGCAAACCCTACCCATGGGCTCGGTTGATGGGTGGTGATCCATTAAGCGATGGTAATAAATCACATTGGATCACTTACTCAAATCTCAATTTTAAGTAAGAGTGATTTAACTTAGTAAAAAAATTAGATGCAACTGAACTGAGATAAATGATTCCTAAAATGAGGTTATCCACAGAAATGAAATTGATTTCTGGTACAACTTTTACTGAAATTATTTTGGTTTTGTGTTAAAACAATGCATAGTAGGTCTTACCATGGGCAGTAATAGGAGGACAATAGCAGTAAAACCAGGAAATCCTGACCAAAAAGTCTTGTGCAACAAATAATCACTAGGCATTCTATCTTCCTTAATTTATTAAATAAAGTTGAATATCTATGAGTGTTTGTTGCAATTGGGATTTCTAAGTGGTAATTGCTCTGTGGGTTGTATCAACCTCCATGTATCAGAAGTGTGGAACTGTTCAAAGGAGATTGGGTTTTACATCTGCATTTGTTTTGCTTGGATGATTCTGTAACAACTTTTTTAGGGTGCGTTTGGAGCAAAATCTCCCCAAGTATACTTAAAAAGGAAAGTATAAAATTATGTAACAACAAAGGGGTCTTTCAAAAACAGAAAAATGAGGTCCTCAGGACAAGTCTATTAAGTTTGTGCTGTTTACCCTGGTAAAGCTTGCTAAAATACATTGGCAAAAGAAATCTTTGCTGGCGTAACATACACCAGTTCCCTGAAAATAAACTCCGTCAGAGACAATACTCTTTTCTCTAGTATAACTGTGACTTCATGAGGTCTTACCAGAAATAGATTAGAAAACACACAAGCATAATACATTACATATTCATTCTTCACTGTTATTTAATCTCTTTTAATATTCAATGTGTATATTTGATCATCATAGTTTCTATTTAGGTATCTCTGCTTCATACGTTATACATCCTCTCTACTCTACCTTTCCAAAGGTGGCTGAATTTACTTGGTACTTGGAATCTGGACTGCAGCTTTCCAGATATAATTCATATACTAGCCGATGGGGAACAGTGCATCCTTCACTCACACAGAAATTATCAGCTACCCTTTAAAACAAAAACACAAACGTTGGCATTAGAAGGAAGGATTGTTAGCTTGTGATTTTAATAGCTCATCAGATTTACTGTGACCATGTAATAGTTACTCTGATTTTACAGGAGCATTGAATCAAAAAGAGAGCTACTGATTTTATGTTACTCTGTATTCGGGGGTGGCGGGCAGGGAAATAAACTGAACCATTTTTATATACACAGATACACACACACACATTCTGTGTTTGTTTTCAACTTTTAAAGTTCTACTTTTCTTGCTTCCAAACTGTAAGAGAGGTCATATGAGACTCTGCTAAAACTAGGTAACATCATTTTTACTAAAAAATTACAACTTACAAATACCAGTATCACATTAACAGCAATACAGACAGTATTAGCATCTCTCATATGATAACTGTTGTTGCATCAAAGGATGTGACTTTGATCTTCTAATTAGAAAGGTTTCCACTATACCAAAGATAATAATATATATAAAATAATATATCATATATATTTCCATCTAAAATGTATAATGTGCTGTTTTGGGACAGAGGGTGCACAAACTATGAAGGACCAAATTCTGTTTTCATATAACTTCACTGATTTTAGCACAAGTTTAATAAGAGAACAGTTTTAATTTATGGTAACTATGTAACAGAACTGCCAGGATTGAAACTGGTTCAGTTGTTTAAACACTCATCCTTTGCCTAAATCCCTTACTCATCCTACTTATCAGAATGGCTGTAGCCAAGTAAATGCAACTACTTGTGTGAATACAGTGAGGTAGACATAAATTTAGCTACTTATTAGCCTAAGGTATTACCTTCACCCCCCCAAAAAAGACCTTTAATTATGAGATAACATGAATGGTTTCGATGTCAAAAGATAACAGCCTCCTGCAGTACAAATACAGGAGCAAAGCTGGAGCAAAGAAGCAGAGAGATTAATTTTCAAAGCATGACACACTGATCGTATGACAGTGTTTTCTTACTCTGACTCTGCTTCTGTTATACCAAATTATTTATGCATATTTAATTAATTTATCAGCTGAACGCTAGTGCAGCACAGTGCCAGTTACTCACTGTGTCTTTACTGATAATCGAGTTGGCTGGGAAAGCACACTTCATAATCACCAGGTGAGATAAGCAAGTTGCATTTTAGATCAGCATCCTCTCTTTTTGTAGTAGCCTGATTTCAGGCAACCCAGTGTTTATCTTTCTATATTAGCTGTATTGGCAGTAGGTAATGGATAAGGTCTTCAGCAAAATGGATTGCTAGGACAGACTGAGCAAGATGATCGCTGTGCAGCCTGACAACGTCTACCTCACCTTTTATTCATGCCTCCTCCCTCTTATCCAGGGAAGAAGTCTGACTGCCTCCCCCAGCTTTCCCTTTCCGTAGCAAAAGGCCCCCGAATGCTTCGCTTTTACCCCCTCCGAGCCCATCGTCTTAGCCACCAGCCCAAGAGTCAAGCGCCAGTGCTGAGCTGTGCTGGGCTCCCTGCCAGATCCCGGCCACCTCTGACCCCACCACCCGACAGCCAAGGCTTCACGGCTAGACGTGAGCAGGAACCTGCACCAGCGGTAGGGGAGCTGCTCTGCTGATGGGGTATTTCCCATCTTGGGGTTGAAAGGTAAATGAAATTTATTCTAGATAAGAGTCCTGACTCAGCTGAGCATCACAGCAGGCAGAAATGCTTGTTTCCTCCAGAGCAACCATCTCAAAGCCCCAGAGGAGATTAAACTGAAGTCCGAATTCATCCTTAATATAACACCACAAGAATCACTGGAAGCGCAGCAGAAATTAATTCATCCTTCAGTAGTTGGTTTCTGCCAGTAGTTTTTCCTCATCATTTAACTATTTAGTGACAAAATATTTGAGAATTTAATTTTGTTAATTTAGCATCTGTTAAACTGCCAGCCTTTTTCAAATAACAAATCAAACACATTCTTAGCACTGACACATAATAAAAAAATACTGTCTATCAGGGAAAAAAAATCCACACAGAAAAGAGCACAGTGCTCATCTTCTTGCCTATTAGCCCTGAAGTTCTCAAAACTTGTTTATGGCATGCATCAAAACAAAACTGTTCATAAAGACAACAAAATCAAAAGGAAAGAGTGCTAAGGGAGGAAGATGGAGTTTAAAGAAAAAGCACATGGGGGGAATCTCCTTGAAGATGTAAATGAAGATCTCCTTCATTTACTACTTTCTATCCACATTTTCTGTGGGGTTCGTTATCTGGTTGGCTCCAGGACCTCACGTGGACTCCAGATTGTGGGGGGTTGCCACCTGTTTGTTACATGTGAACCCTTGGCAGCCAGGCCATTACGCAGCTTTGCAAGTCTGCTGTTAAACCATTTCTGGGTCAAAATCTGGTTTGCTATTGTCAATGCACAAACTGTAAAATGAAGCTGAGTATTTAAACATTTTCAGAACATGAAAAGGTGATTCAGAAGGTTGTTGTGATGAGAAAACTGATGCTCATTGTTTCAGGGGTTGTTTATGATTCAGTTTTATGCACTGTCTCAAACTTGTTGGATGACCTTGGATGAGCATCTTCTCTCAGTCCTTTTAAAATGGGAGTAGTGGGTATTTCTATCACAGCAAAAGCACAGATCTACCTCCCGCTGCTCAGGTATTGCTGAGAGGGGGAATAAAAAGATTGACACTTCTTGTCAAGTTGAAAGTTCGCTTGTATGCGTTGTTACTGTTTCACACAAAGCTTCCACACTGTTTACTAGCTGGACTCATCTGTGCCTGGGGAAAGAAGGAAAGTAACCCCAGTTTCTCTTTGGCTGTCCTATGGCAGATGATGCTCTTCCCAAAGCACAGGAAAATGGTCATGGAATCATAGAATCATTTAGGCTGGAAAAGACCTTTAAGATCATGGAGTCCAACCGTTAACCCAGGACTGCCAAGTCCACCACTAAACCATGTCCCTAAGCACCACATCTACATGTTTTTTGAACACCTTCAGGGATGGTGATTCCACCACCTCCCTGGGCAGCCTGTTCCAACACTTGACCACCCTCTCAGTGAAGAAATTTTTCCTAATATCCGATCTAAACCTCCCCTGGAGCAACCTGAGGCTGTTTCCTCTTGTCCTGTCACTTGTTACCTGGGAGAAGAGACCGACCCCCACCTGCCCACAGCCTCCTCTCAGGCAGGTCCCCCTGAGCCTCCTTTGCTCCAGGCTAAACACCCCCGGTTCTCTCAGCCCCTCCTGATAGGGCTTGCTCCCTAGACCCTTCACCAGCTCCATTGCCCGTCTCTGGACATGCTCCAGGACCTCCCTGTCTGTCTTGCAGTGAGGGGCCCAAACCTGAAGGCAGTATTCAGGACACGGCCTCACCAGTGCTGATGATGGTGACGACCTTCCTCCAGCACAGAAAGTATCTCACTGAGGAGCTGAACCGTTACCCTCACCTCGAGGAAACACCACCACGGAGGACACCGGCCACTCGGCATCCCTGCACGCCAGCGTGGCCCGCGGTGCCTGTAGGAGCGGGCCAGCCACCCGTGGTCCAGCCGGGGTCAGGCTGGCCCGCTGCCCGCAGCCTCGGCAGCCCAGGGGCCGGGCCCCGACGGGTGGCGGGGCTGAGGTGAAACCCCGCGCCCCCCACGCCAAACCAGCTCCACACCAGTAAGACCCGCGGCAGGAGGCGGACTCCCGGGAAGCTTCCCTGCTTTCACGGCACCGTTTACTCTGCGGCCGTTACAGCCAGACAGACCGTCGTCCTACGGAACGACGACAAGTGCTACAAGTGGCGCTCCTGCTCCCGCCCCCCCCCCACCCCCAGCGAGCCCCAACGGCAGGACCTGCGGGGCCCCCCCGCGCAGGGGGACACCAGCCGCGCCGCCCCCCGCCCGCCCCGCTCCACCGGTCCCGGCGGCGGGGACAGGGCAGCACGCACCAGCGGACGACAGGGAGGTACGGGGGGCAGTCGGGGCCTCCCTCCGCCATGGCGGCCGGTGCCGGCCCGGCCCGTTGGGTACCGGCCGCTGGGGCCCTTCCTCGCCGCACGGGCGCGGCGCACGGCGGCGCCGGTCCTGCGCGCTCACGCGTGAGCGCGCAGCCGAGCGGCGGGGGCGCGCAGGGCGTTCTTGGGGAGCACGGGCGGGAAAAGGAGCCGAATGTAAGCCTGCAGGTGCACGGGTACCGCAACGAGGCGTGAATGAGCCACGGCGCGGCGGCTTCGGTGCTGCCTCGGCGGGTTTTGCACGCCTTTGAAACACTATTTCCAGAGTTTTCTACAAGAATGCTGTAAACTCCCATAATTGCTTCATTTCTCAGGCGGATGACAGGGCTGTCTGCTCCACTGAAACCCTGTAAGCACTTTTCCACTGCAAGTATCCATTATGCAAAATGAGCTTTACTGCCATATGACTGGCGAAAATAAATTATATATGGCTGGAGCATCTAAAAGCTTCCTAGTGGATGGCATTGGGTTACATCAGGGCTCAGCTGCTCAGGAACTCCCGTGGCTTCCTCATGGTCATTAGCTGCTGAAAGCCCTCCTATGGCACAGACGGGACAAGATGACCAAAGCCAACCGTGTCAGCAGACAGCAATACTGCAGGTGGGGTGCCAGGGGAACAGGAAAGGGGAAATGGTGGTGGAAGGTTGCTGCTTTTCTAGTCCCTCAATATAGCTCACTTTTGAGGAGCAGTGCACGCAGACGTCATGTATAATACAGGTCACTTTTAATCTGTGAAGCCTCGTGCTGTGTTAAGAACCCCATGGGAAGACACTATATTCACTCACAGGCTCCCAAACCAAAGCCTTGAAAACAATGTCTGCCCAAAACACAGGTTAGAGTACACATTGTAACCAGTACAATCAATAATTGGCCTTAATAACCTATCATCAATAATTGTACTTAATAAGCTGTTGTGGAAGCTTCCCTCGGTAGTTACAGTTCTTGAGCTTGATTTTGTATGTCCACAGTCTACTGAGCTTCTCTGTGGGACGTTCAGCTGACACAGCAAACCCTCTTGCAAATACTGTAGCGTGGAAGTTTTCTCAAGGTGTTTTAAACTAGCTGTTGTAAGAACCAGCAGCAGTGATACTGCAGCAACCGTAGGACTTGTGTGATTTTGCCGTGTAAGTACTCACAGAGCTTCTGAGGTGGGTTTTGCAGTAGATGCTGCCTGGGACGCTCACTGCTGATCCAGGCATGCACGTCCACATCGCAGTCACTGCAGTGCCTTCCACTGAATGTGCCTGAGGAAGAAGAAGCCTCATCTCCAGTTTCCAACAACTGGCTTGCTTACATGTTTGCATGTGCTTCTGAGTCCTGGTCATGGTTCTCAAAAGTTATGACCAACAACCAACTTTTTTGGGACTATCTGAGACTCCACAAAGTTTGTGAAGCAGCCTAGGCCCAAAGATGCCTTTAGAAGGAAAAAAAAAAAAAGCCCAACATTTACAACTTATCTAAAACTGAAAAATGATAAATGGACTGTTTCTGTGGTGACAGATCAATCACACAGATCAGAAAGTCTCTGAACAACACCTAATACTCAGAAAGGTTTTGACAACAGGAAGAAAATGCTGCGCAAAGAAACTGTCCGGTTACTGTCCATGGCTTTTAGGTCATGGAATTTCTCTTGCCCAATTTCCAGATCACAATAATAAGGCAGATGGATCCGTGTGCTCTTCAAATCTTGACACTACTATTGTTTGACTAGGGTTTTTCCAATTTTTCCAAAAATGCCTCTTTAACATTTCAAATCAATCTAATACCTTTGGGTAGGAGTGGGAGGAAAGGGGATTCTGATTTTAAATACTAGGCTGCTAGTAGAATTTGATTGAAAACCTGAAACCTGCTTCTTCAATTTAATCCTGTCAGATAGGACTGGGTGGAGGTACACTAGGTCAAGCTGTAGTAAGTCTTTATTCTTGCATAAGCTGAAAGTTGCAGAGCTCTTTATTACTGTCATGGATATCCTCCTTGAGTAAAATGGAAGAGTATTTAATGAACATGCACTTTCACTGAGCAAGATTTTGACCTCAGATTAGGAGTACGGTTGAACTGGTTGAAGGACATGCTAAAGAAGCTCCTTTCCTTTGACTTCCACCCATAACTAGGACAAATTTAAATTAAATTTTGAGGTAACAGGCATCTCCAAAATGTTGCAATGAGTGTCTTTAGCACAAAATTGCCCCTTCAGATTACTGTCTCCCCTCAGCCACCCACCCCAGCCCACCCCCATATTCAAGACAAGATTTGAATACCTTGTGAGATTTGGATACCCTGTGAGGTAAAAAGACCATGTAAGAGTTACTGCTGGTGACAGCTGTCTTGTAAAGGAACAATAAAGCGCTAATATCTCTCAAATACTTAAAATATTTAAAATAAGATTTTTAAGCATTTAAGGTGAAGTATGTATAAAGCAGTCATTACAGCAAGTGAATCCATTACTGCTTCCACCAATACCAGTAGCAATGAAAATTACAGTGACTATAATAAATTGTATGTTCCCCTAGAGATGAGAAAGCCTTTATGGTATTTATTTTGTTCATTTTTATGCAGAAAGAAATGGGTAAAAGAGGCTGAAAAGTAAAAACAAAACCCCAAATCCCTCCCTACCACCCACCAAACCAAGGCCACGGAGAAACATGCTATCAGATTTTCAATATGAAAAGTTAAAAGAATGTGGTCAGTGTTGGAGTAGGAGTCCTGGTGGACAAAGGTAAATATCCTGCTTTGAGAAATTAATCAGTACATTTTGCTAGGGGGTTTTGGTGGTGTTTTTTTTTTAAATCTCTACTTGTTGACCTACCAGGGATGGAATTACATCTGTGCAAAGGTCTCCTATTTTTCCTTTGAGATCTGAATAATGTCAATGATCAGGCATTACCTCAATCTGACCAGTTTACTGTGAACAGAGATCTTCAGAGTCAAAGCTATCTTTGAAACTTCAGTTTACAAGAAATCACTTGACAGAATCCAGAAAATACGGAAGATTGTATCTGGTTGTGTCATGGCATTTGGAGCAGCACAAACATCAAAACAAGATTGCAACCACCTTCTCCTGGAATATAATGCTTTGATGTTATAGAAAACTCTGTGTCCTTCACAAGCCACACACTTCAACATGAATACACATGAGGAAGAAGAAGGCTTCTCTCCTAAGTGCCTATGGCAAATGAACTCTTCTGTGCATGAAAACCCAGTTTGGCAAAGCATGTCAGGCTGTGTGCAGGACTGCTTCATTTCAGCAAAATGTTTGAGAACGCGCTTAACTTTAAATATGTACTTAACTGAATCGTTTTGCAGAGTGGGGATTGATGGCTGAATTAAGGCATTAAACATTAAATGACAGAGCTGGGAACACAAAATACTATGTAAATTGGGATGTGTCGAGACTAGAATGAACTGATTCAAACAATGCAATCATTACACGATTAAGATCTCTTGAAAGGCGTGAAGCCATTAGAAAGGCATAGGGTCTGGTGACTTGAGGTGGGGGACAATCACTGATAGTTGTTCCAGTCCTCACACGATCTCAAATCACCTGGTTTTGGAGTGTTTGGGAGATGGGAGACAGGGTAGAAATCTCTTCCACACAATAACTAAAGCACTTCAGTCTCTGTTGGTACAACATTAATCCTAGATGTTGCCCAGGGCAGTGTAGGCTACTGATCTCCTTTTAACTAGGATGAAGAATGAGGGTACCATGACAGCATTTCCAGGTGTCCCCATGTTCTTTGACTGCTTTTGGTCCTGCCACAAATGGTAGCAGGGTCTATCTGAGCAGCTTGTCCCTCTGGTCCTGAGGGACTCTGATGAACACTTCCCACAGGGCTCTGCTTGTCGCCCTTTGTGCTCCCTGTATGTTCCAGGAAGGTGACTGTGGAGCTGAGGACTGTGGTTTCCACCATGTGCTGATGGCACCTGCTCTTTATATTTCTCCCTTTTTAGACACGCTCAGGGCAGCCAACCAATTTATACAGTGACTCACGAAGATGGAGATATGGATGAAAGCCTGTCTGTCCAGAAGTGGCTGAGGTAATGCTTGCAGGAGAAAGCAGCTGCTTCATTTCTGCTTGGCAGAAGATGCTGAGTTTGCTCCTCCAAGTCTAAGTGGTATTTTATTGTGCTTCCCCCCATTCGTTCCTTGTTTGTGCTTTTTGTTTTGTTTTCTACATCTTGGAGGTATACTGGTGTTAACTTTCTGTTCAATAGGACAATGTATTACTAATGGCTGTGCTATAGACTCTGAAATAGTGATGCTGGTTTTGCCTGTTACAGTAATTTGAACAGAAAATATTTTTTTTCTTTACAATAAAAGAAGCGGTGAGTCATACAGAAAAACTTGATCTATCTCAGAGTCCAGTGGATCAAACAGCAGCTGACATTAGCTCCTGTGCCTGATTTGCAGGCTGCATGCAAACGACCCTCACTGTGTTTGTGCATCAGGAATGTTTACCCTTTGAATCAGTTAGTTTTGAAGGAAGGAATGGCATTAAGAGCAGCTTTGAAATACACTCAAGGTAAAGCCCAGCTACAGAAGTTTTGAAAAGAGAGAAAACATCTCCCTCCTCCACCAGAATAAATACAGACTTGACTGTGAAAAGAGGTGCTTGCTTTTTTTTTTTTTTTATTAAAAATGACAAGTAAAAGTGTTTCACTTAAATAGCTAGATTAAGCAATAATTTTCTTGAAAGTGTTTGTTGAAAGCTTCAGCATAATAGGTTTGACATAATTAAATGATGATGCAGTTAACAGTTAATCTCCTCTGAGAATGACTTTTATTATAACAAATAAAAATCCTGCCTCAATAGTTCTTTGAAGGTAAAGCATGTATTACATGAGTGATGTAGTTTTATCTTCCCACCTTTTGAGTGTCTTAGACCAAAGTGGCACATCAAAGAAATATTGTGTGCATGTAGTGTCAGGTCATATGATTAAAACTGTATATGGTTGTATAACTGTTCTCCAGATGTCATAGTTGCAAGCCCTATATTCTTATTATTCTTTTACAAAACTTGTTTTATTCTTCAGACTAGAAAATGTAGCAGAATATAGCATAATGTATGCCTTGCATATAGTTACGTAAATGATATTGTCTTTTAATACTTGTATCTAAGACTATCAATACATTTAAGAGAGAGAGAAAAAACACTCTAACAGACTTAATAAGCATTACCACATAACCACTGTTGGATTAACAAAACCTGAAAGTCCCAGGACCCATCTGAGTTATTTAGATCCATCAGGACCTCACTTTGAGCAGTGAGGTGGACTAGACAAACTCCAGACATCCTTGGCAACCTAGTTTAGTCCATGATTGCTGCACGGTCTCAATTGCATTTGAAGCACTTGTGACTTGTCTGTGTTTGGCTTTTGTTCAACTAAGTTGAACATTCATTTACATTGCTAGCAGTAGCATCGCTGTAGCTGCAGCAGTGTAAATATATAGCCAAGGCAAACTTTGTAAAGAGAAATAGTATATTTTTCTTAGGCAGCTAGAATAGATACAGATATTGTGGGCCCACACAGGTTGTGTTGGATCTGAAGCAAGCAGCGAACATGAGGCTGAAGAGAGTTCGGGAACAACTGCTCTGGTAGAATGAGAGTGTGTCTCTTTTTCCCAGATTAGCAAATTAAATTAGATTGATGTGATTTAGGATGAAAAGAGGTCTTTTATATTATTTTTTCCTCTCTGTTTCCGCTGGAATAAATTACAAAATCAACCTTTGTGAAACATTTGATGCGAAATCCCCATTTGAGGGGCTCGTGTGCTTATACTCTGACCCCATAGCTTTGCATCAACATGAAGGAGCTTGGAGGGGGTTGGAGTATGAGCAGCTGTGGTGGGTCTCCGGGCCAGTCATCATCCTTGATTTATGGTCCTGATTTGTGATCATGATCTGGAACAACAGTCCATCATTCCTGACACAAATACATTCCTTACTGTTAAGCATTCCTCAGATGACTTATATAAAACATTTCCACTACTGCAAACTTCTTATTTTGACTGTGTGCTATTTGCAACATGGCACTGGCCCTCTGGTTGGTACTGTTTGCAAGAGCAAGGACTAGGGCTGAGTGAATACATACCCTAAGTATTCATTTGCATTCAAAAGGGAACTTCTATTTAGCTGTGGCTGTAATCCTTTCATATTTATTTTCTATGAATATATGAACATGCAAGCTTTACTAGCATAATACTTGTCTGTGAGAATTCCCATGTGGCTTACTCATGGGAAGCAAGCATTTAATTTAAATGTTGGGTCACCAAAAGGCAGTTCAGAATTTTCTGTTGACTTTGTTTTGATTACTTGTTCAAATTAAAAGTTATGATCCTTGTGGATAAAGCAAAACAAAACTCAGCAATATTACAGTCAGTGGAACAATTAACATTCACACTTTACTTGTTAATTTAAAAAACTATCAATATAGATCAAAAGCTTTATGGGGCATAAATTAACATTACTTGATTTATTGCAGAAGACACATTGCCAGTTGAAAATTTCAGTCTGAATTAAAAATATTCATACATAAGAGGATCTGCAGACCTACAATTATTCCCTGAATTAATTTACAACTTTATAACGAGCACATTTCAGACATGAACTGCAGATCTACAAGTGATTCTAGGTAAAATCTGCAAAAGAAAATCCTCTGGTAAATCAGCACAGGTGAGTTAGACATGCAGGATGTGGTTGCTTAGTTACTAAGCAAGTTTCCACCTGGAGAGCAGGGTGCCTCTGCACTTCGGAGTATGGGGATGGGTTTTGCCCTTTACTTTTGAATGGCATCACCGCTGAATGCTAAAATCTAAAACATGGAACCAGGCAACTGTAACGAATGGTCACTCTGCTCTGGCAGCCTCATTGCAACTGCAGCCACTGGTAAAGTGACCATCCTTCCATCATGGAGGATAGAACCATAGGAAAAATAAGAGACAAAACTTCATTTTAAGAGGCATTTAGAGAATGTACCTTACATACTTTTCTCTCAAATGCACTCCTACTGCCCTCCGATAGACAGTTCACAGTGCTTTGTTATCTGTTCTAATATTTTCAATATATCCTTGGATTATTTTTTTAAAAATAATTTTATAACTTTTTAAAATTAAAAAAATATATAAAATTGTTAAGCTGTAGTAGCTGAAATCCATTTTCCTTTGACGTTCTGTCTTGACAGAAACAGTATTTAACAAGTTTCTGCAATTTGCCAAAATATTTTTATAAAAGAAAATATACTTTCTACTGATTTTTTTGAGTTCAGACCAGGCTTAGTAACTTCCAGAAAATGTGAAAATGGGAAAAAGGTAGGATGTGAGGATGGAATGTCCCACGAATCTTAATAAAGTCTTTCTGGGAATGTGAGCTGGCCCTTCAGAATTTCTCAGTCTACAGTATTCCTCTTGCAAGTGACAGAGGTTCAGCCTTGCAGCATGTTTCAAACCTGCAGTAAAGCTTACTGTCTCCTCAAACGGCAGCCTTTTTCTTTTAAAAAAATAATGGAATCACGTTTGCTGAAATAAAGCTGTGGAGATAAATAATTAACAGCAAACACGTACCACTGGTTAATTTTTTTCTCTTTTGCCAAAATGAGTTTTTACACAACTACACTTATGACCAAATAATTTCTCTCATTACTTGTCATAAGTTACCTTTTAATGAATATAGAAATGTTGTAAACATCAATCCATACAAAATAATTTGGTTCTGAATTCAATTTTTTTTGTTTTGAAACTTTTAGAACTGATTATAACAAATTATGATACAGTGCAAGAGAAGTCATGCCTCTTTGTTATCCTCATATTTGTCAGCTTTAAAAAGCTTAAATGCGGAGTCCTGACTTGCTGTACAAAAGAAACTTCTTTTTCCAAATGGCCTGTATAAAAAAAGAAAACCTGGTCAACGTAAAGATTTTTTCCCTTTTAAGGTACAGGGACCAGTATCTTGTGGATACATGCCTCACAATCTCAGTGCATTCAAATATGGTAAAATAAAAACTCTCTCATAATTCTGAAATGCTTTTGACAGATGAGGAAATCCAATGGAAAACCTCAGCTCAGCTATGAAACTTTCCTGGTGAAATGATAATTTATCTGTAAATTCTTTTTTATGTTACGCAGTAAGTTGGGTAATTAATCATCCATCAGAGCTTCCTATTATCGGATAGCATAGCCTCCAAATTAAGATACATAAACTATGCTACATTTTTAAAACTCAAATGTTCAATTTCAGGATATCTTTTAATTTTCAAATATTTATAAAGTGTTTTCACTGCTCTCTTGAAAATAGTCAAGAAGACAATGGGTTATTCCCCTTTCAACTCTGCGACAATAACTTAGAAATATTTTCTATCATTTGAAGCCTTAGAGGCTACGACAAAAATATTTTTAGGTCAAATCTTTAATTGTTTTCTTAATTTAAAGAGATGCTTACATATTGTTGGGAATGTACAAAGCTTTTGCTTTGAAAGGTACACAATTTTAACAGTAAGTGACTCTTGGAAAACAGCACGTGTATTTGCCAACCCAGTCAAGTGATATATGTGAATGTCTTCAGATAATCTTATAGCATACTTTTTTATTTTTCTGCAGTTGTCATCTTGTCTTATTCTAATTTTCATATTTCTAGCTACAAAACAGATTTCAAGCACTGTTTGTAGAAGTTACTCTGGAATTGTTTTATCACTCTCACCATTTATATGCATTAGTGTGTTTAAGGATTCAAGTAGTTAAAAGACTTCTGCATAAGCTGCAGTAAGTATTGTATTGATCTATGCACAGTCATTCCTTAACACATTCTAGAAGGTACAGAACATCTTTTTTTTAGAGGTTGCATCTTAATGGCAGGTTACCATCACAGTTATGGCCACAGTCTGTGTAGAGATGTAGCTTGACCAAGTGAAAAATACATAAATAATATGTAGAGCCAACCTAACTGTGTTACTTGCCTAGGCAACATCCATTTCATACCTAAAACTCAGATACTATTTTCCACAAAGCTAATGTGAAACGCATGGGAAGGACCTTCAGCTATAGTCTGACTCCCTACTGGCACAAGACCTGGAGGGATGGATGAGCATCCCCTTGTTTTCTTCCTCACTCCATGGGGAGGAAGAGCAGGCAGAGGCTGTCCAGGAGTGGTGTGCTCTGGTAGCTGAATGATTAACAGACCACCAAGTCCCTTAAGATGAGCCTTAGCTGCTCCAGAGGGGTGAATAATCACGTTTTTCTTCTCTGACCTTTGGCTTGCTCTCATGGCTTCTTAAATTTTCATTTTGATTGGAGGCCACTGTGAAGGGGGATATCCACCCCACTTTTTCTGAAGGAATCTCCCATCTCTGAAACCCTCCACCACCCCTTGCCATTCAAATTACTTTCTTCTCCCCTCTTTCCAATTCCATCTTGGGGCTTCCTTCAGCTGCCCTCCTTCGTTACCCGTTCCTAGCACACAAGCAGCATCATAACAACAAAAGCACGTCAAGATGAAGCCTCCTTTCCTGCAGGTTGCTGAACCTCCAGTAAGGGCTCTCCAGAGTGACTCCTATAAACGGTGGGCAAGACACTGAAACATTGCATTACAACACACTAGGAGCCACTGGCAAAGTTTTGTGGTGTTATTCCCTGTGCATCATCTCCTTAGCTGGGTTAAAAGTGTACAAGCAATGACCAGAGTAATGTCGTATTTTAACAAGCAAAAACCAAACTCACACCTACAACTCTTATTTCAGGTGAGCAATTTAGCACAGTCTTAGAACTACATAAAAACCAAGGTTTTTTTTTCTAATGCTGTGATCAATTGTTATTGAATTGTAACTTTCTTTGAGAGGAATTCTGCTTTGAAAATGAGATTTAGTCAAGAGTTACTGTGCTAGTGTTTCTCAGGTTTGATTGATTGATTCAGTTTTCTTCTTGGTCATGCAGAAATGAATGCAGTAAGACATGACTCTTAAATTAAAGAGTGGATTATCACCTTCAGGGAGAAATCAAAGGAATTAGGAAGAACCTCAAATAAAGGATGGATGAACACATTAATGACAGAGGGGTTAGTATTCTCCCTTTTCTAGTTTGAAAGAACGGAAGATCGTTTGAGTGAGTGTACGACAAAGCTGCTTCAGTCTCCTGAAGCCAAATTTGTTAACTATTGGCGCATGCTAAAAACACTTAGCCCTTTGATAAAAGGTTGGGAAATAAGATGTGCATGGTTAAATCTAAAGTAATTTTTCATTATTAGTAATATTATTAGATGTGGTATTTTGCCCCATCTGCTTTTGTTGGGTAGGTAGCTGCTCATGTTCTGCCAGTTAATCCTGTTCTTTTGTGTATTTTAATTGTAAAACACCTAATAATGTGGATGACTGTTCCTAATAAATTAAAAATATCTGGACAAAGAGAGAGATGGTGTTGTCTATTAGCTGCAATATCCAGGTTTGGTTATAACCAGGGAAGTCTGCTTGAGCTCCTAAAGTAGAAAGACTTTTCTGCAGCTTAACCCAGATGTAAAAGACTTGCTTTCAGCTCTAGCAGAGATGCCTGAAGCATAAGGACCTGGGAATCTGTTCAAGGGCAGAAATAATCAGCGCACACAACATCAGATTTTGTCTGTTCAGCCCTCATAAACACTGTTGCCAATTCTACATGTGACAATGAAAAGCATTTTGCAGGCTTATGAGATTTTTACCTTTTCAGCTCAGTGTGGTTTAACCACAAGCTTTGTAGCTTGGAGAAAAACAACCTATTTGTGCATTTCCCCAAAAGTAATGGTTCATATGCCTCTGAAGCAGAGAGGGTAAAACGCCTGTGCTGCGGCCGCTTTCAACGCCTCATCAGTGGTGCTGTTAGTCATCCTGCAAAGCCAATGTAGCTTTTAATCACAGCCGCTTACACTAACTTCTGATAGTCTGAAACAACTGGGACTTTGATTTTTTAATCGGGACCTTATAGTTGTCCTTTTATTAGTACACAGAACTCGGCAACTCTCAGAGACTAGGTTTAGCCAGCGTTTCTGGGTGAGGTCTCTGCAAAAGTTGGATTGTTTCATGTATGAGCCCATATGGAAACTGAGCTCTTTGGAAAGCCTCATCATCATTATTTACGTATGACTTTATCATTCTATATCAGCATAACCTTTCTGGGAACCTCACCATGGGTGAAAGTACTGAGCTGAGGAAAAAAAAGATCAGGAGAAAATGTACTGCCGTAACCCCTTATTAATGAAGGAATGCATACTCATGCATACTTCAGCTATCTGCTTTGATATCCAAATACAATAGAGCTATAGACTAGGCTCAGAATTTGACCTTCAGTATCTTACTGTCAGGGCATTTATTCATCAGCTGGCTTTTTTAGCCTTAGGTTGTTTTCCTGATCAGTGCTAGGGAGTGAAAAAGCCTGGTAACACTTGCTGCGCCGGGCAGAGATTGTCCCTGTCCAGTGACAATGGTGTAAGATGGGCAAACGTGAGCCTGACACCAAACGACATTTCCTGCCAATCCTTCTTTGTCAACAGAATCCAAGCTTTCTAAACAGCTTTAGTGATGGGATAATGTTTACTTCTGTCTGTCAAGGCCTCTTTTTCAGTGGAGGTACAAGAGAGATCTGAATAAAATCTACACCCTCTTGGTCATGAAATATTATATTATGTTGTAAAGCACAGGTCGTACAGCTGAGAGTAACTTGTGGACAGAACTACCCCTGAGAAAGCCAGTTCTACTGCTCTTCTGCATGTCCCTATCTGCCTTGTATATCACTGTTTATCTATAACTTTCCAGATGGTGATCATAGTTCCAAGATTGTTTGAAGGGAATGACACTTGATGGCCATTTTGCTTGCTCAAGCCTCTGGAGTTCTTGAAATGCAAATACTTAGCTTTTTTGGCTGTGTTGGTCCCTCTTTTATACCTATATAAAATTGGCTGATGAAAGTAACAAGGACGGAGGAATCCCCATCCTAAGAACAGTATCTTCAGCTACACTTTTGGCTTCAGTCAGTGTTGTCTTTTGAGACCATGGAGGAAAAATACACAATACAAACACAAAATCAAGGAGCAGGAAGTATTTTTTTCTTTGATTAAATATTATGCTGAGCTTTATACCTTTGCTATATATTGAAAACATATCCACCCATAGAACTACAGCTTTGTGTAGGGGAAATTAATTCAGCAAACATGAGGCCCTGATGAGTTGATGATCAATTCTCAGAACTTCCCTTTCCCCTTCAATAGCAAGGATAATATGAGGATGTATTTTGGGAGTCTCCAAAGGACCGGGCCAGGTATCCAGTGGTTTAGAAAAAGAAAAGAGCATTTCCGTTTTTGTTAACAATCTAAAACTGTTTTAATATCCCTGAATGGCTTCTCCTTCCTGCAGCAAACAATTTTCAGGTTGTAAGTGGTTACCTTTGCTTGTGCCTTTTGGTAACAGCTGCACTGACGTATACAGGAGCACATGTGAAAAAAAGTTTGTCAACACACTTTACAAGTATTTGAATATAGATCAGAATATCCAGGGTCTAAATCAGAAAGGTTGCTATCGCTTGTGAACAAAGGAGGTAACACCAAGTTCCTACCTGCATTTAATCCACAGAGAGGCTGCTGGATACTGGAAGTCTGCTGACTTCTGAATGCCTGAGCCCTGCTTGGAACAATGCTGACCGCTGCTGAGGTTAGCTTTGCACATGAATAGGGCTGCCGTGCATTTATCTACAGCAGATGAGGAATGAGAGAACCTACTTGGCTTACCAAAATAACTGCTTGACCTTCAAGATTCTCCTATCAAGCTCATGAAAAACAATGTGATAACCACAAATGCTTATAAACAACAAAATCCAGGTTCTTATAAACAGCAAAACATAGGCTGCATGGGCACCTGCTGTGCTCTGTAGCGTGTTTTATTGGAAGAGCAGTTTGGTGGTTATGGGGTTTCCAGCCACGTGCTGAACATTGTGACAACTGTACCATAAATTGATGTGCTTTCCCTCCTGTCCCCTCCCCAAGGTGAAAGTTACACCTGCAGTGCACTGCTTTGTTTTGGCAGAGGTTTTGTTTTAAATGCATGTGCTGCTATGTGTGCACAGTAGAAAAAGTGAGACTTAAAGCAGATGTCTTGTACTTGGCACAAAAGATGGAGCCTTGTACTGTTCATCGTTTCCGGGGGAGTTCATTCCCCATAAGGTGAGGTTTGTCATTATGGGAAGTTCTCTTTCAAGTGAGCAGCAAAGCTGATCATCACAGACCTCACACAGGAGCTTTAGGTGAGTTTGGGACCGAGGCCACTGAGTGCTTTGGAGACAAGAGACTTGGGCTGGACTCAGTATTGTATGAGAACACTAAAGGAGGGTGCTTGTCTTAGTCAGTGCTGGTGAGGAGTGTCACAGCCTTCTGTACTTACTGGAGTTTCCCAAGGGCTCATGACTTGCTCATATACATGGCATTGCTTTAGTCTAGACAAGAGTTGACAAAGGCTTGTATAATGGGGAACAGCTCACCACCTGTCAGAACAGGGAGGAAGTGCCCTGCAACTGGAAGTGGTGGGGTGTGGTAGGAAGTGGGAGTCTGGCACCTGTCAGGAGCCCCTGGAGCTCTCGCAAGAAGCTGACACAGTGTGCCCATTGTGGTTTGGTAACTTCCACCAAAGTCTACGGGAAAGTCCCTGGAGTTCTGTCCTTCACACAATAGCGTAATGTCTTTCTCTTGTAGGATTCACCTGTAGCTATCTCCATCTGCTTTTCTCAAGGCTCGGGAATAAGCTGATGACAATGATGCTGTGGGAAAGAGAATTATTTTATGTAAATGTGCTGCTGACATAGAAGTCCAATTTGGTAGTAGCCACATATGGATCTGGATAAAGCTGTGAAGTGCACTGGCTTTTGAGGGAAGTGGAGGGCTGAATGACAGAAGCGTGGTTTCACACCAACAAGCAGTTGATGCATCTCGCAGGGAACAGTTCACACTATTTTGGTGCAACCAAGGCTCTTGCTACCTCCCTAAGTTACAGTAACAGCACCTCATTGCTGACAGTACCAGCACAGACTCTCAGAGGAGTGGGATGGATGTCTGCTCAAAAGGCACTGATGGAAACCAATTTATCTAAGCCAGGGCGGCCAGCCTGTGACTCCTGCGAAGAGCCTGATGCCGTTCCCATGCTGGGCTATATCATACGGCAGACTTCAAGGCTGTGCTGAGTAACTGACTACTCAGCTGCAGGAGGAATGCTGATAGCTGGAGCTTCTTAGGTTATGCTGACTATCTAAACTGTTTCTATCCTATGTCTTGTCCTGAATCCAGACTGGGACACAGTTAGCATCCAACTTCTATTAGATGAACCTGTAGAAGTCTTTTGACTAACTTCTTTAATTTGCTGAGATGTGAAAATCTTGATGCTCTGCATTAGCTGGATAGAAAAGATGTACCCAGAGCTGGCTACGCTACTATGTGCTTGAAGGGCAAAGGCAAGGTTTCTTCTCCAATACCACATTGCCAGTCCTGGTTGTCAGTAATCCCAGTTCTCCTTCTCTTCATGGGTAGAAGAGACAGGGAGTAGGACCAAAGCTTTGCAAAACTACCAGGCTTCACTTCTGCTTCCAGTGGGGCTGGTGGTGTGCAAAGCTGGCCAGAATTCATTCCCGTAGCTCCAGTACCCTAAGGAGCAGGGGAAGAGAAAAGCTGGCCCTAAAAATCAGTCACACAGAGAACAAATCCGTAGAAGACACACAATGGCTGCTACCATGGAGTGAAAGCAAACTTCAGCAGGCTGCTTGTGTCTGGGAGCCATCCTTGAGGAAAAAAAATTGCACTCACACATCATACTGGACATTTTCAAGCAGGATTTGTCACTGCACCCATGAAGTAAAGTGGCACTACTTGTCGAACGTGTCCCTTCCCTTCCCCACACGTATGCGATATAATGAAGAAGCAATTGAAACTCGTGTGGCACACAGAAAAATGCTTTAGTTAAGCTGTGCTTTCTGAAGGAATCAAATGATCTTGTGGTTACAACACGAGGGCGTAATCAAAGGGGTGCAGTGGTGGTATTGCTGCACAGCCATCTTCAAAGAGAACTTTGTCATCTGGGATTTCAACCTCATTCCCAGCTTGTTATTTCTTCCCCAAAAGGCTGACAACTAGCAGCAGCACTGCAGGATGCTGAGTGATCTCCTGTGACTGTTAGATGACATTATTTTTTCTGGTAATTATCACAAACAACATTTACTATTAAAACACATGGCAAAAACTCTATTACATATTTTGTTCTATTTTGAAAGAAATGCATTTCTATAATTCATGATTGAATTTGGCTAAAAGATTCTGGAATGGAGCTTTTGTGATTAGACCATTTTGCTGTAAATTGGAAAAGATGAAAAAAAAGAAGTATCTTCTTTGTCAAGAGGGTTTAAAGTTGCCACAATCAAAAGTCAAAATTTCCACATAATCTGAAATGACCAAGAATATTTTTACAATGTAATATCTGGTGACAAAAGCACTTCAGAAAAGTCATGTCACCAGACAAAATTAATTCAAAAGTGATCACATCATAATTTTTAATTTTTCTTTTATTCTAGATATCACCATCTCTCATAAATAAGCAAATATGTAACTTGCTGGATGAATAGACCAAGTCCTGCAAGTTCTAAAAATAGGCAGTAATTCAATACAGATATATATATATATATATATATATATAAAATACAGCATTTGGCTGACACTGTGAAATTTGTCCCTCTGCATCAGCCCTCACCTGCACCACCACACTTCAGCTTACCACCCTCTCAGGTGTGCCATCACACACGCTTATTGTAATCAGTGATAGCCAGTGAAATGATCCAATTTAGTCCCCAAATGGTGTAAGCAATTGAGCTGGCACAGAGAAGAAGGAGCTAACCTGTAAGGAAGGGGTGAGAATAAGCCCTGTGCACGTATATAACATTGTATAACATCCTAGCCCAGTGCACAGCTGAGGTTGATGTTTTGTGGAATTCCCCCCTCCTTCTGTATTAATTAGATGGTGACAAGGACACCCCCAGCTGCTGGCCCTTGGTCACCAACACTGCTCATTTGTTAAATGGTGTCTGGCCCAGGGTGACTAATGCTCTTCCAAGGGATTTGGGAGCTAGCACAGCTGAGGTCTGCTTCCCAGTAGACATCCTGCTTTAGAATTTCAGAGGGCTGGATATAATGGGCACGGGCTGCTCAATCCCAGCTGGCCTTGCTGACAGAGAATGGTCCTGGGTGATGCTCATTTGTGAGGATGTCTCCCCACATACCTGTTTATCCATCTATTACCACATGATTTATAAAGGCAAAATTATGATCCACCGTCCCTCTGTAAACTGTCAGCGTGATCACCTCTGGCAGGGACATGGAGGCCCTCAGAAGTCCTAATAAAATCACAGAATCGTAGAATCAAAGAATCACAGAATAGTTTGGGTTAGAAGGGACTTTTAAAGGTCATCTTATCCAACTGCCTGCAATGAGCAGTGACATCTTCAGCTAGATCAGGCTGCTCAGAGCCCCGTCCAGTCTGACCTTGAGTGTTTCCAGGGATGGCCCATCTACCACCTCTCTGGGCAACCTGTGCCAGAGTTTCACCACACTCATTGTAAAAAACTCCTTTCTTATATCTAGTCTAAATCTGCCCTCCTTTAGTTTAAAACCATTACCCCTTGTTCTATTGCAGCAGGCTCTGCTAAGAAGTCTGTCCCCATCTTTCTTATAAGTCCCCTTTAAGTACTGAAAGGCTACAATAAGGTCTCCCCAGAGCCTTGTCTTTCCCAGGTTGAACAACCCCAGCTCTCTCAGGCTCTCTCCACAGGAGAGGTGTTCCATCCCTCTGATCATCTTTGTGGCCCTCCTCTGGACCTGCTCCAAGGGGTCCATCCGTGACTTTCCTGTGCTGGGGGCCCCAGAGCTGGGTGCAGCACTGCAGGTGGGGTCTCACCAGAGCAGAGCAGAGGGGCAGAATCACCTCCCTCGACCTGCTGGCCGCGCTGCTTTTGATGCAGCCCAGTATATGGTTGACTGCCTGGGCTGCAAGTGCACATTATCAGCTCATGTCCAGCCTTTCACCCACCAGTACCCCTAAGTTCTTCTCTGCAGTGATCCTCTCAATCTCTTCATTCCCCAGCCTGTGTCAGTACTAGGGGTTGCTCTGACCCAGGTGCAGAACCCTGCACTTGGCCTTGTTGAACCTCATAAGGTTCACATGGGCCTACTTCTCAAGCTTGTCCAGGACCCTCTGGATGGCATCCTGTCCCTCAGGCACGTCAACTGCACCATTCAGCTTGGTGTCATCTGCAAGCTTGCTGAGGGTGCAGTCAATCACACTATGTCACTGATGAAGTTACTAAACAGAACTGGTCCCAGTACGGACCCCTGAAGGACACCACTTGTCACTGATCTCTGTCTGGACATTGAGCTGTTGACCATTATGCTCTGGATGCAACCATCCAACCAATTCCTCATCCGCTGAACAGTCCACCCATTAAATCCATGTCTCTCCAATTTAGAGAGAAGGATGTTGTAGGGGACCATATCAAAGGCCTTACAGAAGTTCAGATAGATAACATCCATATCTCTTCCCCTGTCCGCTGATGTAGTCACTCCATCACAGAAGGCCACTAGGTTGGTCAGGCAGAACTTGCCCTTGCTGAAGCCATTCTGGTTGTCTCAAATCACCTCCTTGTCCTCTGTGTGCCTTAGCATAGCTTCTAGGAGGATCTGATCCATGATATTCCCAGGCACAGAGGTGAGGCTGACAGGTCAGTAGTTTCTATCCCTGTTGAAAATGGATGCAGTCTTTCCCTTTTTCCGGTCACCACAGACTTCACCTGACTGCCATGACTTTTCAAATGTCATGGAGCTGTGTTCTGCTCCCTTGTCCCTGAGGGCGGTTTCCCAGGGTGTCCTATTGACTAACTACTTGAAAAGCTGGAAGTTTGCTTTCCTAAGACCCAGGGTCCTGAATTCGCTCTTCATCTGAACCATATCCCTCAGGACTGCAAACTCCACCAGTGCATGATCATTGCAGCCTGCCTGCTCACTTGCCCTGGTGACCAGTATCACATTCCCTCTCGTAAGGCTGTCTATTACCTGGCTTAATAAGTTATCCTCAATGCATTCCAGGAGTCTCCTGGATTGCCTACAGCTTGCCATGCTACTCTTCCAGCAGATGCTGGGGTGGCTGAAGTCCCACAGCAGGACGAGAGCCTCTGAGTGCGATGCCTCCTGCAGCTGGAGTAATAGGCTCCCCTTGATCAACTGGCCTGTTGTAGACACCAACCACAAGGTTCCGTTTGTTGCCTCGGTCTCTGATTCCTACCCATAAGCTTTCAACCTGGTCATGGCTGTTCTTCAGAGATAGCTCTACACACTCTATTCATTTTTTGATGTAGAGGGCAATGCCTCCACCCTTCCTTCCTTTCCTGTGCCTGTCTGAACAGCCTGTAGCCATCAATAGCTGCACTTCAGTCATAGGATTCGTCCTACCAGCTTTCAGATATAGCAGCTAGAACGTAGCTTTCTAGCAGCTTCCAACTCCTCCTGCTTGCTGCCCATCCTGTGTGCATTGGTGTAGAGGCACTTCAGCTGGGCTGTTGGCCATCACACCTTCTCAGAGGAACACTCCTTAATTCCTTTGCAGTATTTCACTGGTGTTTCCCAGTTGGCCTCTATCGCCTCTGAAGCCTCTGACTCATGTCCATAAGACTTCAAGTGTGCTGCAGTATAGCCAGCACGTCCCCGAGCAACAGGCTGAGGACCCCTGCTAGCAGCCCTTGGTGCGTCACCCCACAACTTGTCATGGGAAAGTCTGATATTATTGTCCTCCCCCTTCAAATCTAGTTTAAAGCTCTGTCAACAAGCTCTGCTAGTTTACGAGCGAAGATCCTCTTCCCCCTTAATTAAGGGGGAAAATATTTAAGGCTTAAATTTGGTCACTCTTCAGCATCAGGCTGAATTTGACCCTCAGCCATTGAATACAATTCAAATGGAAGCTGCAAAATAATTAGCTCTGGGGCTGGAAAAAAGATTTCTGGGCAATGTTTCTGAACCGTTTTGTGTAGTACTGCCATCTTAGTTAATACTGCTTTTAGCAATGGAACTGCTTTGCTTTGGGTAGAACTTCTCTGCTTTCTTAGAAAACCAAAATTGTGCTGATTTGTATTTTTTCCTTATGCAGGCTGCATTTGTTTGCACACAAGATGTGAGTAATGAAGGAGTCTACAAAATTCAGTTGGCAAAATTCTATTGGAGTTCGCAAGAAACAAAACAAACACAAAAACAGCCCATCAAGTAAAAATGGCTGATTGATGCAAAAGGCAACACAGATGGAGGTAATAGGGTTTCAAAAGATGAATTAGAGGAGATCTGAACGGAGGCTCATAAATCTGCAGCAATTCAGCTTTGCCAAGAATTGCAGTGGGAAATCCTCATTATGTGAGTGATTTCTGTGCTGCACTCACCCGTGAGAGCTTTGCTAGGGCAACCATGGGGAAAGCATGATCCAGTGGTGACTGCAAGACCCAGCAATCAGCATTCCTGAGCCCTGCCAGGCTGCGCTGCTGACTCACGCAGCAGCCTTGAGTTAGTCACTCATTGCCAGATCCTTCGACCTGACCTTGTCAAGGTGCCGCAAACAAGGAAGCAAAACAGCCGTACCTTTGGCAACTCTGCCAAACAAGTTTTATCATGTTGTATTTCAGCTTCCCCCATGCTGCCAGGTGAGCAGCATGGCCAAGGAAGAAGCTTTGGGCTGTGCTGAGCCATTTTTGGGGCTGGGGGCTATCGCCTTGGTGTGGCAGAGCCACAAAGGAGTTGTGTGGAGCAGAGGAGGATGAGGGAGGCTCGACTGTCACACAGGAAGTGTGAGGACTGGTGGAAAACTCTTTGTACGTAGGAAGCAGAGAACCTGGTTGGTAGAAACCTTTTTGTACATAGGCACTTGAGAAGCCGGTGGCTCTGCAGATCCCATGGGAAAGACTGGTGAGAGGGGAGGATGCACAGACCCAGGGAGGGAGCAATGTGGACATACGAAATAGCCCCATGCCGTGCCAGCTCAGCTGAAGGACTTGCCTCGCTCCAGACAGAGGGTGGCCTTAAGTCTTCCACCAAATGGGAAAAAGATCACCGATGCTAACAGTGGGCTGATGAATCTGGGAGGGCTGCAGAATCTGGGGACTTCTCTGTTTTATTTCACCAGTTTCTCACCAGAGGGCATGTTGTATTGCTGTTCAGGGAAGGGCCATCTTTGGTGTGACAGTCTCTCCGTCTCAAGGAATTGCTGTAACATCTTCTTTCTCTGCTATGGTGTCAGATGTGAGGAGCCTGACCTAAGCTGGAAAAAGATCATCAGGAGTTTCTGAAACAGTTCTCTTGGGGCTGGGTTTTTCCTGAGGGTTGCTCTCTGTAGTGCATCTCTTGTACCACCACCTCTGACCACTAATGCTGGGCTGGACTAACAAATCTGACTTAAAACTGACTGGCAAAACCTAAAAAAAAGAGCTGAGACCTGAGCGGTGCTTGGTCAGACCTGCAAACTCAGGGGAAAAGGAGCCGTAATCATCCTTCTGCCTGCCCAGGCTTCAGCTCCTCTCACCTCCTAGTGCTGGCTCTGGACCAAACTTTCCTGTTTCCTTACAGCAGATGACTTTGTTATTAATCACACTGCTGCATCCAGTATTTATACATAGAAAATTCAGCCTGTATTCCAGATTACTGAAAATCCCTCCTGAATGCCAGCAGAGGGTTAGTTTTTGGCTGCAGCTGCCCAGATCCTATTACAGGTAACATCCTTACCCATCAGCTGTGGGGGAAGATTTTCAAGGAGGGCCAGGTGAGAGGCTGTGCTGCAGAGCTTCGATCTGGGGTTTGGACTCAGCCCACATCTCATACAGAGCCATCTATAAGTGCCATTAAAGTCCGTCCAGCAGCTTCTGCTGCAGTAAGCAGCTTAGACACAAAGGACAAGCCATGTCCTGAGCATTCGCCCCCCCCCCCCCCCCAGTTCCTCAGGGGCTCTGTGAGGGCTGTGAAATGCTGGAGGGTTTGCGGTGAGCCTCAGCTCTGCTCTTTGGGGCTGAGGAGGGTGAGCTGTTGTGAGTAAGCCATATGGTCCTTATTTTCTGTTACTGTGACCCTTCAGTAACATCTGAAAAGCTTCAGGGAGTGATTCATAAAACTGCATTTACAACACATTAGCTGCACTAATGGGGCTGCAGGAAGAGATGGCTAGAAATCTTCATAGGTGCAGGCTAAGCCCAGCTACGTACCACAGGCAGTGCAGAAAACTGCCCTGAATTGTTTGTACTAACCCACAAGTCAAGTTCTATTTTAGGAGGTAGGTCTCTATCAGACTGTAGGGCCTTCTCAGCACTCCAGCAGTTGCCCAGGGAGGTGGTGGACGTCCCTCTGCATGAGGTCTCACCCTCACACCATGAAGCACTCTGCAAGGAGCAAGCCCTCACTCAGAGGGGGAGATACCTCGATGCAGTAAGTGCCTCTCTTGTTTCTGCTGTGTGACTGTTGGAAAGCCAGGCTAGTGAAACACATTTGCCAATTTTAATCCCAGGATAGCACAGTGAAGCCTTATGTCCTTTGTGCTGCTTCCAGCTACAGCATTGCTTTGCTAAACATATTAAGTGTTAGAATTTTTGTACTCTCTTGGTAGAAACAGATAAAAATAATACTTATGCTGGAGCTGGCCCATTTGAGTTAGTGAAATGTTGAAAACTCCCAGTTGTCTTTGAATAGATACATTTCAAAGTATTGCCCAGATACTTTGGAACAATATTCAAGCTATGTTTTTTGTGAAATATTTTATTTTATGTTTGCAAAACATTTGATATCTGCAAGCTATTGGATTTGACTCTCAGCTCATGTTGAGTGCTAAGCAACATGCTTCGTGACTGCAGGACTAAAGCTTCCCTCCTGACAACCGATGGCTTGCACAGCACTGTGCTTCTTTTTTGACTGTTCTGTAGGTAATTCATGCTAAATTCATGAAGCATTTGCAGAATGACTTCTAATCACCAATAGATAAACCATTATGTTATCTCAGAAGCTGCAGTAAATGAAACTATGTGATTTTATTTGCTGTGCACCAAAGTGTTTTATTTACTCTTTGAGAAGAGCTATAAGCTAAGTTCTTCTTTCTGGAACTATTAATGAGCATATTTTCTGTCACAGCTGGAGTTGCATATGTATTATGTGACAAGCTGCCTTGTTCAATTCCTTTGAGCAAATCTTCATTTAGTACCACACATGCAGGTTCTTCTGGAACCAGCGGGAGCAGGGAGCACATATCCAAGAACTGCATTTCATCTGTTGAATCCAATTGCCCAGACTGTCAGATGACCAAAGGGGATGAGGAGCAAGATATGAGAGATGAACTGTGGTACCATTAACGCAGTAGTATGCTGGAAGGATGTAGAGGTACATGCCTTTCTGGACACATAACCACTTCCCAGTGATGAGGAAAGCTGGGGAAAGTGAGGACGCTTGAGAAGCTGGGAAAGAGATGTAGCAACTGAAGCTAGTGGGAGAACATGACTGCACCCACTGTCAGAGTTTCAGTGCACCAAAGGCAGGGTGCCTCACCCCATAATGACACAGCTAAATGGAAAGACTTTATTTCTTTTGTGTCTCCACCCAGTTAGATAAAGGTATAGCTAATGAAAGCCAGGTCACACCTGTCTACTGGCACCTTTTCCTCTCATTACGTGCGTTACCTGCACAGATAGATTTATCTCAGAATAGAGATAAAGGGGGTTCTTTTTGTTGTATTCTGTTTTCTTTCTGATTTTAGAGGAAGAGTTTCATACCCGAAAGGTACAGATTACAATTGGTTTTACTTTTTCTAAGCTTAACTCTGATGGTGGGATGGCAGCTGCTGAATCTGTTAATACTGATCCACTGGAGAATAAATACATGAATAAAAAGTTTGGGCTGTACAGATTATAGCCCTCTGACAACAGTTCACTAAAAGCCATGAAGTAAAACCAGGGATATCTTAAGTAATTTCATGGAATGAAAAAGATTTTTTGTTTTTAATATTTTCACATATCTTTTTATCTTCTTGCTTGTTATTATTTGAAGGAATTTTTGAGTCAGCCTAAATTACTTGTTAATGCAATGGAAAAAATTCACTGTCTAGTGTAGTTTGTTCTAGATCTGCATCTTTCATCAACACCTTCTCTGGGGAAAACCTCATTATTTCTAACAGACAACCCAAATCAGGATAACAGAATTTGACCTACAATGAATTAGCGATGCAGACGTGGCTCAGCTGAGAGAGCACAGGTTTCAGTTAATCATGTTAATCTGTCCTGAAGCAAAAATCCTTCTTGAATGTACTGTGTGTTCAGATGGCAGAATATTTTTTCAACTTCAAGCCTCTAACAGAGTGATAAAAGTCCTCATGCTGAAACTTTTACAGGTGCTTCATGCAACTTTGAGTGAATTACTCTGGAGTGATTTTGGCTGGGGAGAAGTGACAGTACTTTTATTCATTGCACAAGCACCTCAGTCAGTCTGTCTGCTCAGGTTTCTGGAAACCTCTGTGGTCTGATTCACTATTTCCTTACTGTTTGTTCTGGGGCTGGGAGTAACTATGCAAACATGATCTTGATGCAATATTGTAGGGAGTATCTAAGCTAATCCCTACATTCAACTTCTGAACATGTTTGTTGAGAGCAAGGGGTTGGTTTCCTTCCTGTCTTCTGTCCTGTGCTGTCTGTAAGCCTATGGAGCTATAGCCACACACAAAGAGTTTGACACTTATTTTCTAACTGTAAATCACCATGCACAAGCCAGAGAAAGAGATAATTTCTAGTCTACAGTGGACATGTCTGACAGTTGGCATAAGGACATAGCTAGCACAAGAATTGTATTATGACGCTCAAAACCTTTTTACAAATTGTCAGTTTCTGAGAAATCATCTTTGTTTTCAAAATCACCTCAGGTAGTCAAACTAACATCTTTGTTTTGTTATTGATGGTCGGACACTTTCAGGAAAGAATTAGAATTTGCTTCCTTCCAAATGTGCTCTGATTTGGCCACTTATACAGCTCTTCTACCAGGACTCTTCTGGTGACTCAGTGTTTAGCTGGAGGGCCAGTATAGGAACCAGGAACATTCTTTTGCAGATATGTGCCACTTTTTAATATGCATTTCGGGCAGCATCCATCTCAACCAACACTGAGAACCTTCAGTGTAGACATTTGCATCTCAGCTGGTCCTCTATGTCCCATTCCAGTAACTGTGAGAAACATCTGATCTGTTTTAGTTATATACCTTACGAAGAAGGTAGGAAGGCCTGCTTCCCTCCACCAGCTGTGAAGGGGTCCATGCAACGCACTCAGATGTGGAAGTCTGCAGCCAGTTTAGCCATGGGACATCTCATCCTCTGCAGCTGAGCAAGAAGCAAGATTTGATACAAGAAGCAGCTTATTTACAGTAGTAGAATGTGTGAAGGAAGGAAAACCAGCAGACCTTCCAGACCTGCTTTCCAGTTCCTGATTCCCCAGGAAGTGTTGTGTTGGTTTTGGATACATTTATGAGGGAGGAGGATTTAACTTTTCCTTAAGGACTGCAAAGTTTCTAAGAGTGGGGTGGCTGATGGTTGCAAGCCTTTTTAGGAAAGAAAAGATCAACTTCTCTCTGCAGACATTGCCACCCTTAGTTTCAAAGCAGTGGTATGGAGATCAGAAAAGTTCTCTGTTTAATCAACCAGCCAGAACTACAAAGATATGAACAATTCTCTAGAAAAACACAGCTAGAAGATTGCACTTCCCAGCACTGGCTGTGTAACATCAAATTGTAGGTGGACGTGGTGTTTTGATATGGTAAAGTGTATGTGGCCTGCAGACAGGCAGGACACAGGTCTACGGGACTTGGGGTCCATCTGAGGGAGACAGCTATGACTTTCTGCCATCTTTGCAAGACTGTGGTCATTGTGAAAGGTTTCCAAGGACTAGAAAAAGGCAAATGTTACATCTCAAGGGTGAGGAAGGATCCAAGGAACTGCAAGCTAGTTGGCCTAACCTGGAAAGATTATGAGCATATCTTCTGGAAGCTGTGACTGGACACGTGAACAGGCAGGTCACTGGCAACAGCCAGCATGGTCTTAACAAGGACAAATCATGCCTTCTGTGCTGACTGGCTCTGTGAACAAGAGGAGAGCAATGCTCATAAATAAAGCTGTTAAATGGCACCAGCCCCAGTACTGACCCACGAGGGATGTCAGTAGCAATGAGCTGCCAGTGGGTCTTTGTACCCCTGGCCACAAACCTTTGATCCCAGCGATCCAGCCAGCTTTCCACCCACCATACAGTCCACTCATCCACGTCAGCGGTTTGGCTTTAAGGATGCTATGAGATGCTGCAGTGAAGGCCAAGCACAAGTCAAGAGGCAACTGGCACAGGTTGCAAAAAAGGAATCCTGATCAGATAAAAGGAAAACCAAACCTCACAGGAGGGTTGGTTGCCTGATGAGACTCTGGAACCCCCTTCATTCGAGATGCTCACAACACAGCTACCCGAGGCTCTGAGCAACTTGATCTGAGACAACCCTGTTCTAGTGAAGGGATGGAGCAGATGGATGAGAGACACCCAGACAGGTCCCTTCCAAACTAAATTATTCTATGATCTATTCTGCAGTGTATGTGTTTATATGTAGGTGTGCAGGAGACTTTCAGCACCATCTCTGGCCTTGTGTGGGAGGCTGTTTTATACCTTAATTCAAAACAGTCATGTCTAGTTTTCTCTGAGAGAAGAGGCAACTTTCTGAGAGCTGATGGTTTTATTTCAGCTTTTGTTATGGAGGTGTCAGTATCATCAAAGCTACCTCTGTGTGCAGGACTAATTACCATCTATTTGACAAAAGTAATAAAGGGCTGTATTGCCCTCTTACAAGGTCAGGTGTGGAAGCTGCCTGGGCAAGAACGGGAGGGGGCCTACGCTATCTGATGAGGAAAGGGCTCCAGGACAGAGCTGTCAGCTTACTGCTTATCACTCCCAATACACATCTCCACTTTTTGTGCAAGTTTGTTATTTGTTCCCACCTGCTCTAAAATTCAAGATATTAGAAAACTGTAACAATATTTTAACATGGTCTTGCCATGCAGAGGCAGCTAGAGAGAAATAACAGCAAGGATAGACCCACAAGGAACAGCAGTGAGGGACAGTACATACCTTCTCTGTCCTCCAGGTAGATAGGAAACAGAACAAACCTTAAGGGCTCAGCCAACAGTAAGCATTTTTATGACAACATCAGTATTTAATCTAAGAAATTGATGTTAATATTGCCTCCAATATCATGACAGAGATAATGCCTGTGAACAGATAGGAAGGCTCCGCATTATGGGGCTACATCCATGCATACTTATGCCATCTGTGCTCATTCTGGATACTCTTCAAGGTACATCAGGCAGGGCTCCTCTGACTCATTTTACAACAAACCCATGCACACTGAGATTCCCTTTGTGGTCAGAGGAGAGATATAAGTATTTCCAGGGAGCAATTTCTCTCTTTCAATAGCATATCTTTAGAGTACATAATATAGCTTCCTGGCAGCACCTGCTTCTTTCCAGCTACTGGAGAGGAAGCGTGGGCGATGGGTTTAAATGCAGATATCTGCACTGTAAACATCAAGGATGAGGATTAATTTCAGCTTGATTTTAGGGTGTTAAGGCCCTGCATTCACTACGGCAGGTTTTAATCACCCTGAGCAGCCTCCCACGGGAGCTCTAGATGTGCACCCTGTACCCCTCGTGGCAGGGGCTGCATGTGAGCTCAGACCCTGGTGCCCAGCCCTTGCCGCAGCTATGTTGTAGATGTACCAGCGCCCTCTCTGCCACTCCATGCTGATCCTGATTTGCTCCTTGGACACCCTCCACTGACTTCACACATGACCCCTTGCCTGCTGCTCCCCTCTGAAGGGCTTGATTCAGTCACCTTAGCTCCGGTGCCATTTTATGTTGGATATCCTGCTTAGTCTTGAGCTCCGGTAGTCTCCCACAGGTCCTCCACCAGTTCCGTGGGGATGCCACAGCCACATAAAGGGGTCTGAAATGGTGTCAGACACTGACGGACAGGAGCTGGACTGTGCCTCAGGTGTCTAAAGCATAAGTGCCTGCATGGGAGCAAGGTGTCTAAGCTCTTAGCACAGTCTGTAAGCATCTAGACCACACAGTTAGCGAAGTCTGGAGAGCAATTTGGCTGACCAGCTGTTGGGGTCTACTTCAGGAGGAGGAGAGTAGCTTGCTAGGCTCCACTTACTGTATGTGCTCAGTCTTTCTTAGCTACCATGGGAGTTTAGGCTGTATCTCACATCCAGGCACTATAATTTAGGCAAACTAAATCTTACCCATGGTGGCTAAAAAGAGAATAAATCGATATAAGAAAAATATGAAAATGATCACTTTTTGTGTTAAACATTATTATTTTAATCTGAGAAGTACAGAAAGGCAAAAGCTTTGCAGATATTTAAGGTTCAGTCGCTGTGTCTGTACATGCAATCACACACTCCCAGTACATTATGTTATACACACTCTCACAAAACATATCCTTTGTTTATAGTCATATGGATTTACAAACACTCCCTGGAAGAACAAGGATACACTAACTGTATACAATGTATTTTTTGCTTCTGTAAACTATAAATGTGGATTTATAAATAATAATTTGGGATATTTTGCATATGGTTTTCTGCTTTTTGTGATTCTATCTCTGCAATGAGTAAATGGAAATATTGGTAGTGTATAATGATTGTCTCTTTTTGCCCAGTCTTCTCTGCTCCGTTCTACGGTATTGTTATATCCTCCTCTGTTGCCATAGAAATGATTGATATGTCTAATCACAGCATTCTTGCCATACCCTTGCCTCTACATATTATGTATCTTGCTCTTTAAACCAGACTTTCACTTGGCTTTTTGATATTTTGGGTTATGTTCTGCAGAGGGGAAAAAAAAAAAAAGAAAAGAAAGGAAACTTTGGCTTTCAGAAAGCTGAAACTAATCCAAAAGACAGTTACATATATTAGTATTGTGAATCTCCATGATTTTACTGTAAGCCTTGTGACATTTGGTGCTTTTATTAACCCCTAAGTCTGGCAAATGATGACTTTGTGAGCATCTTAGCATCTTCTCATGCAGAACAAGTATTTGCATTGTTTAAAGCTTCCTAGCTATGGAACTTGAAAACACAAAAGGAAATTTAAAGAGCTGCCTTTTTTGGGGCATGCTGATTTTAGGGGGCATGAATTATGAGTTTTGCAGATTTGGGTTTCCCTCTCAAGAAAGCAGGAGAAAGAAATAATTACTCAAGCTATTCTTTGACACGACGCAGTGAGTAGCGGTCAGATTGACCATTTTAGTTTTGCTTCACATGCTTCAAAACTTAGTAATGCAGTCTGACTGCTTCCAGACTGGATGTCCATTCCACAGCAGTTTATCACCCTAAGAAATACCCTGAGGCTGCCTGGGCTTCTTGTCCACTGGCTTCCCCTTCCCCCGCAGCAGTGCCTGGAGGGATGTGGCACCAGACAAGACCTTCCCTTCCCTTGCCTCTAGACAGTAAGCCTTTTTTGTTCTTTTGTTGGGTTTTTTGTTTGTTTTCCCCATTCCTTTGCCCAGAGACCCATGAAGGCCCCTACTCAATCCCCATACATCCTCTACACAGGAGAGAGGAATTCCTCTCCATCTGAGGCATTTGCCACACGTGAGTGCTTTCAGCTTGGAGCAAAGCAAACCAAACCAATGCAAAGGAAGCCAAAAGAAGCCAGGTCAGGAAACCAACAGAAGCCGCATGGCTTTGCACCCCCTGCTACCTTCTATCGAGATATGGTCCATGCACCCAAGGACCTTCTAAGAACAGGGCGGCGCAGTCAGCAACACAAAGGGCTTTCAGGGCCGTTCGGGCAAGGCGTGGATGGACCACAAAGCTGCCCTAAACCCGTTTCTCAACTTCTTGCCTGTTTCAGGGGGCTTTGTAGCCTGATGTTGCCTGCAATACCGATTTCTAGCCAATGCCACTAGGTGGCTCAGGCTTGAATCGGCTGGAGGCAGCAGCTTCCAGCGGCGGGGGGTGTGTGTTGAGGGGCGCGGGTGGAATTTGGCAGTTCTCCTGGGGCGGTGAGCACCACCCTCATCGTTTCTGTAATTTTCAGATCTTTGTTGCTGGAGGAGGGAAAGGGGCATCCCAGCAAACCCTCTGAAATGGGAACGAGCTCATTCTCATTTCTCACGTGAAATGGAACACCGGGAGTTTTCTCTTGATTTACTCCTTGAGAATCAGGACGAGTGATAGCCTGGAGCCTAGTAGTCCTCCCTGGAATACTAGTCACACTTTCCCCCACCCCCTAGCTAAAAGAAATATGTGTATCATTCTTCTCTTTCAAGCTTTATCGAAGATAATTGTTACCATCATCAAGGGCTTATTTTGACCTGAGGTTGCCTTGAGAATGCACCATGGATGAGAGGTCTGAGGCCAACGTACTGGCAAAGGGGCTTTCACAGGCCCAGCACATGACAAGGGTGATGCCCACAAGGATCATTTTTATGACTGCCACCCTTCTGACCTCTTTCCCAGGAGTACCCTGAAGGAATTGATTCCTCCCTGTATCTCGATTCGCTTCATGCCAAACATCTGTGTTTTCTGCCCGTTCCTGTTTAATCTTCTTCCAGGGTGCTCCTTGGGTTGACCTTCCCTCCACACTCTGGGTTTTATGTGTTTTCCTGCAGCAGGAACTCTGCGGGCACCTCTTTTCCTTCTGTCCCAGACAGGGCAATTCCACATCCCAGGAGGGCTGCGTCCCTCTCCCCTTTCCCTCATTGATATTTGTCTGGGCATCAAACTTGTGTTTTGATGGTGGTGGCAGCCTGAGCATCTCCCACCGCTCTGTTCTATCTGCCACCCTGAGCTGCTCCAGCTGCCTAGGGGGTACATGTGAGAAGATGCTTCAGGCAAGAGCTGGGGGGAGCAGGGAAGCCAGGATGCACTGCTCAGCCCTCCCTGGAAAACCTCGCCCTGCTCCCTGGGGAGGCCAGGGCTGAGTTTGTCAGGGTGTCAACACCTCAAAGGCAAAGAGGAGGAGGGGGAAAGAGGAGATAGAGGCATTGTTGAGCAAGAAGGTGCAAGTGGGTGCCATCAGCCAATTGTTTGAACTATAAACAGTTGCAGAGATGCTGGAAGCTGTAGCTATGCTAAACAGTCAGCCCATCCCCCTCCCGTGGTGTTTCCATTCCCCTTTCCCTCCCCCACAGTCAAGAGAGTTTTGGCCAGCGATACCTTCCCTGACATTTTGGATTTCATTAGAAAGCAATATATATTCTACGACACACAGGCAGACAAGCACGGAAACACTATCAAGTCAAGCGTGTGGTCTCACAAGCCCTGACAGTAATTCAAATATCCCCCCCACCCCTTACATGCCTTAAAAATTCCACATTTAGGGCCTGAGACAGCAAAGGTGAGTAACACCAAAGCTCTTGCCCAGCTTTGCAGTAGGCAGTGGGGAGATTTCATCTGGCTTCTGCATGGCAGCTCCCAGAGCTCCCGCTAACCATCGACAAATTAGATGCTTGTTTTCAAGTGTAAAAAGATACTTCTTCCGAACTTTGCTTTTATTGAGAGAAAAGGGATGGAAAATGAATTCATAAGCCTCTTCCCCAGAGTTGGCTCTGCCTCAGCTTCCCTCCCCACAAACACTACCTGCCTACCTCCCCCCCAGAGGGCTCCTCCTGTCTTCCTCATTTTTAGGGTGGAGGCTAATAAGCCTCCCCAGCCCTGGTAAATCAGGATTAATTAACCCGCAGATCCCTGCAGGCTTCCAACACCTGCTAACAGAGAATCCAGCCAGTCTCTCACGGTGCTTTTTTTGCACACAGCAAGCTTTAGCACCTGGAATAAGGGAAGGTTACAAGCTCTGGCTTTGCCTGGGTGCTTTACAATGAAGGGGGGGTGGGAGGGAAGAAAGAATATTTTGCAGGGTCTGTTTTCTTTCTTTCTTTTTCTTTTTTTTTCTTTAATAATTTAGATCAGCAATCTCTTTTGCATGGGAGGGGCATCTACTAGTAAGCACCTCTGTTTCATGCCATTACTACCTCTCTGAGGCTGGAGGAGGCACTTTCAGATGAGTTCTGCCTCTCTTGCTAATAGGTACCCCTCTCTCCTGGCTGGTGGCTGCCATCTGTGGCAAATGTTGTAGAGCTTGTAGTCAGTCACTGCAGGATGCAGTTATCTGATGCAACGGCTCTCTAGGGACTGATTTAAGACCACTATAGTAAGGACAGTTGGAGCTAATTGGATTTTTTTTCCCCCAACCTGGATTTCCAGATGTGACAGGGCAGCATTGCTTTATTATCCCAGCCATGTCCATCCCCAGTCGCTGTTACAGAGAAAGGGACTTCTTTTTTTTCTTTTTTTTCCTCCTTTTGGTATTGAGTCACAGCTTAGTGGGGGTTGTTTCCTGCTGGTTCCTGAACAACAGTCAAGCAGCCTTCCTTGCCTGCTGGAATTTTACAGCAAGCACTGAGCAGGGGTGCCACCCTGCTGAATGCTGGCATTTTTTATTTCAGTGAACATGTTTTGTTATCTCCACCAGTAACTGACTCATTTCAGTGGACTAGGCAAACCAGAAAAAAAAAAAAATAATGCCAGCAGTGTTCTTCAGTGACTCATTCAGGTGGATAAAGCTTTCACAAATATCCCCTCATAGCTAACAGGACACTGGCAAATAGCTTGTGTGCAGAAGAATTAGGATGGCATTTTGCTGGCTCCCCTCTTGCAGGAGCCTCGGCCACTTTGCCTGTGACTTGCCACCACCCAGCCCTTCCCCACCCAGGTGCTCGGCTCCATCTCTGCACCAGTTCTGGTACTCCCTGGGCCCTCCCCGCAGCCATTTCATCACCCTAACCAGGTGAAAACACAAAGCTGTTTTCTGCTAGTGCTTTGGCCCAACACCTGCCGGGCCGTGAGGAAGGAGATGGGCCCGCCTGGTTGGGAAGACATTAGATCACTGTGGAGCAGCAGCCACGGTTCCTCTGCCAGTGCCGCTCACCGGCCGTGCATTCTTTTTCACAGCGCCTTTCTGAGAGAGATGAGAAATAAAGGCCCAAGGGAAGATGAAATCACCTGCTGAAAGTCATAATACAACAAATGTAGCTACTCTCACAAGTTTTCCTAGAGTGTTGTGCCAAAACATCCACAAAATTATTTGTATGCTATATTTGTTTAGATAATCCTATGCTTTAGATAATGGACAGCTTGGTCCCTATGCACTGTGATCCATTTATAGAGCAAAGGAGTGTGCTTTAGAGAGCAGAAATTATTTTCTGCTGTGGCCACTGGATCCTTGTATCGCACAGTTTTTCCCTGAGGATCTCTGCAGGAATAAGTGCTCCATCTTTATCTATCCTGAAGATCTTTAAGAGAGGCTGAAGGCTTGGCTAGTACCATGCACAATATCACTTCAAAGCCAGAATGGAGAACTCCCTTCAGATCAGCACGGTAAATCTGTTTTCTTCATCATCTGGGCAAGGGTGGTGGTGGTCTCTTCCAATCCAAGTGGCTCCAGCAGTATCCTGTGCTTAAAAGGACATCATCCATCTGCAAACCACCATGGCAATGGCCTTGAGAAATGTGGCTGTGGGGCAGGAAGGACCACACATAATGCTCTCTGCATAAACGTCAGAGGCTTCATTCCCTCGTAGACCCTATACCTGTGGACACATCTGCTTGTGCCTGGCCACCACTTTCTCCTCTCTTCATACTTAACCTCTCCTTTCCTTTTCAGCCCATCTGTCAGGAACAAGGCAAACCTCCTTTTGTATGGAAAGTAGCTGCCCCTTCCTTACCACCCACCCATCAACCACAGGATCTTTTCCAACCAAAATGAGGCTATGATTCTATGTAGCTCTTCTTTTAGTAGCAACTGAAGGCTAGTACCAGAATAGTGGTTCTCCTTATGAACTCCCCACCTGCCATCCCACACTGTTTCCCCATGAAGCATCCTCCCTAGCATGCTGTACTTGGCTTGCCTAAAGGCTGCAGCTTCTGGCATTCTTGGGAAGCAAATTACAGTCATGCTGGCAGCTGCCCGCTGCCCCTGTCTATTGCAATAGCTCAAGATGATGCCAGCAGCCCCTGGGCTGCATTAGGCAAGAGGGTCGCCAGCAGGTTGAATGAGGTGATTATTCCCATCTGTTCAGCACTGGTAGACACATCAGGAGTGCTGGGTCCAGTTCTGGGCTCCCCAGTACAACACAGACAGAAATTTACTGCAGTATGCCAGCAAAGGGCCACGAAGATGACAAAGGGAATGGAGTGTCTGGCATATGAGCAGAGACCGAGAGAGCTGGGATTGTTCAGCCTGGAGAAGAGCAGGCCTGAGGGGGATCTGATGCATGTGTATGAATACCCACGGGACGACTAAAGAAGATGAAGTCAGATTCTTAAGTTGTGCCCAGTAAAAGGACAAGAAGCAAATGACATAAATGGAAATACCAAGAAATACCATTTCAATATAAAATACCCCCCCACTTCTTTACTAAAAGGGTGACCACCCAGACAGGTTGTGGAGTCTCTGTCCTTAGGGATACTCAAAACCTGACTGCGTGCAGTCTGGAGCAGCCTGCACTAGCTGACCCTGCTCTAAGCAGAGGTCAGACTAGACAATTCCCAGGCTTAACCATTCTGTGATCCTGCTTGCTGATCCTCATGTCCTGCGGTCAAGCCCCACTACCCTTACTTGTATTTTTCTCAGCTGTCTTGATGAAGTGGTGTTTGGCACTCCTGTGTGAAAGGACAAATTAGCTCTTCTGCAGCAGATACTCAGAGGCACCAGAGCAGCTGACAAATGTGCACATGATATAGGAGTAGATGAGGAAAAAAGTGTTTCCATAGGGTCTTAAGTCCAGACAATGTGGGGTTCTTCCCATCCAACTCTGGACATTTGCAGTGCAACTGTTTATGCCTGAGTTATGTATCTGGACTCTCTTTCAAGTCAATACAGAGAATTAGGCATTTCTAGAAAGTGATTCATGTGACCTACTTTACATGAGATGAATCATGCCCAAGAAGTGCCTTTCTTTCTCTGCTGACTATTATGAAGAGAGAGATGTGAAGAGGTCAGGTTTGGACTTCTACGCTGTAGAAAACTTATGGCATTTAGGATGATTCCCACCTCTGATACTTGTGGAGAAGTCTATCTGTTATTGCCTAAAGTAAATTTTTTACACACCATAAAATGTGTGTCAAATTTGATGAACGTCTCTTCAGCTACAAATAGGACTAAACAAACAGACAACTGAAAAGGACAGGCAAACCCCAGAGCACTGCAGATTAAAATTTCATGCAAGTAGTCTAGGGCAGGTTGGAACCCTGCTTTTATTATTCCAAGAGTGAGTATTTTAGGGGTACAACTCAAGGACACTGAGTAATGGGACCTCATCTACTATACTGGGCCAAAGTCAAGAACCCCAAACCCAACCCTACAGATTCATTGTGTGGCTGGGGTCCTCAGCCCTGAGTCCAGGGAGTCTAGAGAACTCGTTTCTTGATCAATCCATGCTACCAACTCTGGGGTGAACAGAGAAGAGCTGTGGACAAGACGGCCTGGTAAGGAGGCATCTTAGATCCTCCTTTGCAATCGCTAGTCCAGATTCCTTTACATACATCCATCAACAAGGGCAGAAGAACTTCACCTCGTCGTGCTGTTGATTGAACTTTCTTCCTCATAAGCTCTCCTTGGCCTGCAATGACAAGCAGCAAGGAGGTAATGTACGTCCTTGACAGTGATAGGCCCTATGCTGGAGCGTCACATGCTTGAAAGGCACTGCAAGATGATATGACCTGTCTTGATTTGTCTTTTGAAATGTGATAAGGCAACATAATGTAAAACTGTTATCCCTTTTTGCACTGGCTGGCACGCATCTGGACAGCACCTGCACAGAAGACGGATCAAATTTGGCAGAGGTGGTTTGGCTATGTAGTGTGATGCCTGCACATGCTATAGGAAGCCGGATTGCATAAACACACTATGGTGGTATGGGTGCCGGGGTGCAGTGTGGTTCTGGGTGCCTTGGACAGTCAGTCTAGGACCTTGACCTTAATGTTGTTGCAAGAGTTCTGTGAAAAGGCGGTATAGCTCCAGATTTCATCAAGCAAGTCATCTTTGGGCAAGATGCTTAGCCCCAGGATTTTTAAAGGGAAGCCACAAATTTGAGAGCTGCATGCATTTTGGGATGTTAGGTTTCTAGGAAAAGAGAGGATTGAGAAAGAGTATGTAAAGTCAACTGCCGAGAGAAATTATGTGCAAATTGTGACTGCAAATAGTTACCTCAAGTTAGGTATCCCCAGATCCCAAATTAGTTCCTGGTATAAATGAACTTGTGACCTCCAATTTCTCAGCATTTTGATAAAGACAATAATATTTTTCTCTGCGAAGTGCTCAGGGTTGTCAGATAACTATATAAGACTTAAGTGATATTAAGTGTAGATATTAGCTGTTGTCTGTAGAACATAGTATGCAAACATGTTGGAAACTGCTGTGTGACGCAAGAAGGTTGATATTTAAATAGAATTTTATACCTTGCCAGTGTAAAATCCCATTATTCGAAAGTCGTGAAGTGTTTCTGCCCTATGTTATTCTGGTGGTGAAAGTGCCTAACTTACAAAACACTTGGGATGACTGATGTTCAAGTAATTGGCCCTTACTTAAGACCCAGTGATTTCACCCACTTAGTATTGCGTTTTCACTGGTATGAAAATATATGTACATGTTATTTCCCAGCAGAGCTGAGTGAACAGCAAGGCAGGGCCTTTTGTTCTCTGCTGCATAGGTGTCCATCTTGGTGTAGGAGCATGATCTCCACCACTTCTTGCACTGGTGCAATTTCATGGAGGTCATGAACACTCCAGCTGCAGAGGTTTTTACCCCCAGCCTTGTCAAGATTCAAGGGCAAGGCAAAACTAGTTTGGTGAGCTCACATTCATCCTCAGTGAGCAGAATTTCAGATCTCAACACTAATGTAGAGATAGCCTTTCTCTCCTGGAGTAAATCGAGGACTTGATCAGCAAGGGAACTGCAGGCAGGGTTTGAGTACATCTGGCAGCTCCTGGGGAACTCTGCAAAGTGCTCTTGCCAAGTACTTAGGATCTGATCTGGGGGAACGCCCTTATTCAGAAGTGCACATTTGCATGCCATTAACGTCCCAGAACCTTTAAGTGCTTAAGCTGACTTCTGAACTGGGACTTCTTCCTATGGTGTACACCTTCACCTCATCATTTGCCCCTGTGTATTTACACCAAGCTCAAATAACGGCTCCAGTCTGGGCTTGTGAGAGGAGGGAACAACAATGATCAAAGCAGCAGAAAAAAAATTTCAAGTGCTGTTGGGAAATCATGTGCTGTTTTTCTATTCTTTGTATGAAATTTCCTGCTTTTTCCATTTCAGAGCTAATTGAGCTAAGGGCAAATTGCCTTCTTACCATTGCTTAACAACATACTTGTTTCTGATGATGACGGCTTATAGTAAAGTACAGCAGTCTTAGAATGGGAGAAGTTGGTCAACAGAGCTTCTGTGCAGTTTCACAAGAAGAGCTACACCAATTCGCAGCAGTTAAACATCTATCCCCTTGACTTCACTTTGCTAGTCAAATGGGTAAACAGCTTCCAAAGTGTGCAGGACCGCACAGCGCTGAAACAGACATTGCATGAAAAAGCATTGACCTGCTGCATGGGATTCATCGCCCCAGCCTGAGATGGTTTCAGCACAGGCTTCAGCATCCAAACTCACTGTGCTTCTCCATAGTCAGTGCTAAGATACTGTTCCTCTGAGCCACTTTGTCTGTTTCAAGGTGAGATGAACTGTACCCTGGAGGTGCTTACTTCCTTCAGTTGACTGTTAAAGGAAGCTTAGTGATCAGCGTAGGTACAGGCATGCAAAATGGACAGATGAATCCCATATGTTTTATCTGGAGATGATAGCTCACTGTATTTTTACATATTTTAAAGATGGCTCTTTATTCAGTATTTCTGTTATGACCAGAAGACCCCTAGCAGCCTCCACATTTCAGAAGATAAAGTAATTGTATTGATTGGGAAGTTCTTCACTAACAATTACGGAGGAGCTTTACCAAACTGCTGTGTCACAGCCCTGATATTTGGCTGGCCTAAAACCAGACCACAGAGGGTAAATGTGTTGGTACAGAAGAGCCACCTGGCAAATCAACAAGATCTGGAAGAAAAGAAGAGCACAGAAAATGCCCTTTCAAGCCAAACTGTAGCTAAAATACTTTGCCTCGCACCAAAACCCAGCAATGCCTCATAACATTCAGCCTTCTGCTATATGTTGATGATGACATTTTGTTTAAAAAACACAATACCTGGAGGATTACATTGTGTCAATCACTGGCCCAAGGGTGACTAATACTTTTAATTTCAACCATCCTATTAAGACCAGTGGGTGTCTTTTGTTAAATTATATGCTGCATGGTGATGCCTAAAGGCTTTGTCTCTTCCCACAGACTTTTCCATGGAATCTCTGTTGACATGTCAGCAGCAGCTCCATAAGATTTGCTTTGCTGTCGGAGCTAACTTAAGAAATTGCCAATGTCATTTCACCATTTCAGTCTCTCATGTGTTCCTCTTTGCTGTCAGCCTTCTCGATGATGCCACTGCCAGAAATCAGAACCGATTCACTTCTTCTGGGGGAGTGTTATTTTTAAGCCAGTGCACGGCTCAGCCCTGCAAAGCATGTTCTGGCAATAGGAGCTGCCCACGGAGAGGGCAGTGCTCTGCGGTGTGAAGCCAGGTACAAGGCGCCGGGGAAGGGAGGAGAGGGTACATGTTAAGTTAGCTTCACTGACAAAGCCAGTGTTTCCTGAAGTGATGGCCTCTGTGGACCTCATGCTGTATAAAATGAAAGGGAAACTTAAACCAATTAAGCCAGGGTATTAATTGTGGAAATCCTTACGTGGTTCTACATTTCCTTCAACAGCACTGGGTTTTTAATTTTTCATTTGAAAGGACATTAATTCTCACCTATGCTTTTCTTCCCCCTTTCTTTCGAATTTTGGTGACAATTCACTCTTCATTTTTGCAGTTATTTTCAAAACATAAATCCCTGCTCATTAAGATATAACACAAAATGAAAATCCCTTCAACATTCAAATAAAAGTCACTTGGAAACTGAAGAAAGCTTTCAAAGGGCAGACTTCTGTAGCCTTAATGTTTGTTTTAAGTATATGCTTTACACTTTAATTTTGATTTCTATAATTTACCTCACTTAAGCCACAGTCCTCAAAGATTTATGAATTCACAGGGAGTTTGCACAATGCATTAAGTTCAACACGGGGATAAATTTTAAGGATTTTAAGGATTAAAGGCAGCCATACTCAGACCAGAGGCACTGTGGGAATTTATGCTCTCACAGCCTTCTTGCAGAAGCCCACTGTTGGTAGAAGTGCATTGACTTCTTTCTGGTAACATGATGACTTGTGTACCAACTCCGGCCATGGTTACAGGCTGGTTATTACCAGATCTGTGGGCTTTTTGGGATCAGCTTGCTCTGGATCAGATGTAAGCACACAACAATCTTCTTTCTGTTTAGTTAGCCCGAGTATACAGACATGTTTCTGTGCTAGCTTTATGCTTTTTTACCAGGTTTAAGCTGGCTATGGCACCTGCTCCCATCAGAAGATGTTCTGGGGCAAGACGACTCTTTCAGAATTTTTGGAACACATTTGAACGGACAGAGTAAGTTCATACAGGTTCAATGCTTTGCATCATGTCGTTGTGGCATTTCTGACTCGGTACACGGCACATCAAGACTATGTTCAGGGCTATGCCAAAACAAGGCCTAAGTTCTTGAGAAGTATTCCACACCTGTCTCCTCAAGAGCCCGGTAGGCATGCAGACTCAACCTGAACTGTGTTTATACAGGCTGGAGGCCTATGAAAGAGCAACCCAACCACCTCCATGCTCATTGCTTTGCTCGTTTCTGCTCTTTCACCACACTGTGAACACAACTGAGCTGGATGAAGCAAAACAAAATGGCAAAACGGGTTATTTCCAATGCTTGTCTGTTTGATCACATGGCTCTGCAAGTAAAGGCACCAGCACAACTACAAGGATGGTGCAGTGATGGGAACCAAAGATCAGGAAGGTAAGTGTAGGTTGCATGCCCATGCGCCTGGTGGAGAAGGCTTGGGAGATCTTTACACAATTTCTGCCCACAGAGAAATGTCTGCAGAGCCACAGCCACCATCACATTGGTAGAGCAGCTTTTCTTATTCCAGGGCACAAATGTGGTTTGAGCAGGTTGCCTCTCTGCCTTGCTCATCACCCCGAAGCATGGATCTCAGAAACTCTGGGTGAGCATCCCCAGGTACCCCTGTATAAGATAAGGCACATCAGGACCAACATGAGGAGGGCCAGTACTCCCTGAGGAGTTCTGACTCAGATGCGGAGGAAAAATGTTTGCTCAGAGCCGCTACAGATATGGCTCAGGGCCCTGTCTAAGAGGTGAAGTAAGTGTCACAGTTGGGTCATGGGAAGATAACTACAAGCCAGCTTAGCTACAAGCAGAGATAGCCCGTGACAGCCAGCCACACTTGGTAATTGCATGGTTTGTGTGATAGATAGCAGGATCAGAAACAGCTAGCTTGTTAAAACTTAGAGCATGGACAGTGTCCAAAAATATACCCGAGATCTTCTCAATTAGCCCAAGCATGCAACAGTATTTTTATGCCAGGCTTATGCATCTTCGCCAGCTTTAAGCCTGGCTGCAGGACAGGACGAATCCCAGTCTGATGCGAAGTGTGAGATCCTGGGCTGTGCTGCACTGCGAATTCATTCTGGGTATATCACTGAGGGATGTGGAGTCAGCGAAAGATTGTGGCAGCATGAAGTCACCCCTCCTTGTCCCATTCTGTTCCAGGGGTGGGAGCAGCCTCCTTGCAGAGGCTGTGGCTACATGGATATAAATCCTGTGTGGGCATGTTCAGAAATAGATTCAAAATGCCCCAGCTAGGTACTGCAAATTGCTGAACTTCAGTGGTTCGGATTTGTTCACAAGTTTCTCTGGGAGCATATTGTCCTGGAAAACTTCATACCATTTCAGCTATCAGCTTCTCATGCCCTACGGGCTTAGATGGAGGC